>NC_062214.1:86118903-87449737 GCF_902686445.1 Sciurus carolinensis
ACCTTCAAAACACCACAATTTCAGGATAGAGTCTAAAGATGATTACATTCTTATTTTAATAGGCTTAAGTTGTTATTAAATTGTGTGCACTTGGGCTCAAACACTGTTAAGAACTGATACAAGCCTTACACCACAGGTCTAGCAGTAAAGAGCGATCAACTGGTGGCCTATCTACCAAGAGGTGAGCAATTCAGAACCTTGGCCACCTCCTGAAGTACACTTAACCTGAAAAGTGAATTGGCGACATTTAAGAACCATTAACTGAATTTACACATACAAAATAAGTCATCAGAGATAAAACAACTGCACTTTGTTCTTATTTAAGATATATATTTTAAGATTTATAAACCCTTTCCACAGCAAAATTTCAGGTTCAATAGGCAGCTTCCCCAAACTACACCAACAGAAAAAAATTTTTTTTGGTATCATTAGCTACCTATATATTAATTCTGGAGCAATGTTCATTGCAATGATGCCTCCCTAATTTAATTCAAATCCAAAAACTTAAGGACTGAATTAGTACAAGACAAACTCCTGACATTATAACTTACCTGTAAGACATTGTCTCCATCTGCATCCAAGGGAGCCTGAACTAATTTAATGTTGAACACACTGTGGGAACGGCTGGATTCCCGATTCAAATGGGTATTAGCAATACGTCTTTTTTTCTGTCCTATGATGGCAGAGAAATAATTGATTATACTTGAATTCAAACATTTCAATATACATGCTATTAAAAAGGACTGTGGTCAAATTATAGTAATAACTCTCAGAGTTAAATTCATCATTTTACATTTTTCTAACTCTAACCTCTCCAAAAAACTTCAAAGGCCTCCTCAGTAGATTTCACTTCTACTTCTGTACATCCTGCAACATACATGTTATGGTTCTTATCTTCTCGAAGCATTTTAGATTGTGGAAGTCTATGGGAAAGGAAAAAAGGTTAGCTTTCTAAATTATGAGACACTAACATCTTCACTTAAGACCAGAACTAAAATGCCAGGAGACATGACATCCATTCTTTAATAAGATAGGCCTACCTAAGACCCCAGAGAAACAAGGCAAATAAGATTACAAGGATATACAGTCAAGATTAGTTACAATACCAGCTAATAGGAACCAATTTTGTTTTAAAAGCTTTTTTCTAGTTTACCCTAACAAAGCACATGAGACAACACTTATAACAATGAAGAGACCACAGCAGTATTAAAGCAATAACACATGCATAGGTTAAGCATCACAATTTTTAGTATTTTCCTAATCTAAAAAGATTAGCAGATAGAATTGGTTCTGGCCTTTGCAGCAACAGCAGAAAACAAATTCAGAAAGAGTTCGGTATATACCAGGAGTGGCAATTTTTTCAAAGTGGCTTGTTAAGTTTTAGTCTGTATGGTATGAGGGCTGGGTAAGAGTACTGACCGTACAGCTGCGGTCGTGTGAATGGTGAGAGTAGTGACATTTACCAGCCACCATCACTGACAGTCAGTGGCAGATTTTTCTAGAAGCAAGGAGGGCTTGAGGTAGCGGTCAGCCCAGAGCCAATGAAAAACAACCTACATGCAAACGTGCCACAAATGCCAACCACTAGTATAACTGCACCCTTCTCCTTAAGAAAAGAGTCAACCCCATCACATACACAAAATCTGTGTTCCTCATGGGTGTGCTGCAAGTGTTCCACCTAGCAAAGGAATAAGGAAGAAGTTACTGTTCCTACCGCAGCCATCCACATCAACATGGTCAGTCCAGACTACATGATAGTCACAAGTCAGATATTTAAAATTCTCCATTTATATTAGTCGTTCTATGCATTAAAAACCACTAAAAGTTAACAGCTCAAAAGCAGTCCTAACACCATACTAACAAATCAGAATTTAGTGCCAAACAGGCACCCTTGTAAGTTCATTCAAAGAAGCACAAGGAAGCCAACAAGGTACACAGGACAAGATAAAATCCTTTAAAAGCAATCTCATTTAAAACAAACCAACAAAAACTTGGCACATACCCATACATGAAAGTTACTGGAAGCAATGAAAGACATGGCAAAACTCAGGAAAATGGGTACATGCAAAACCAGAGTCAAGACAATTCACAGTTTGAATCAAAAGAGAAAGTAATTAGCAAAATGGAAAAGTAACTGGACATAAAAAACGATTATCTTGTAAGTTCCATACTTTCATTTATTTCTCTTTAACAAACCCAAGTATTTTTTAATACCTACATTTCAAGGAAAAATAAAAACAGGTGACTCCAGAAATAAGTCCCTTTGTATAACTCTCATTTGAGGAAGGGAAAAGTAGAGCAAAAGCAAATTGGGCAGTCTTCCTTCATGGAAAACTTCTAAAATTAATACTTTCATATTCAGTTTGTTTAGCAACTTTGTAATTGTTTTAACAATCCATGGTAAATTCAAGGCGCCAGAATGAAGCTCCTCCCTCAAAATATGGTTCAGGAAGAACCACAGAAATATTTTCATCAAGTACAGCCTCCACCAGAGTTATACATTTTTTCACATAAAGGGATACAATGACATCTGTTCTCAGTCTAATGATTTTTTAAATGTAGCTCTTTATCCAATGTTCCATTAGACATACGAAAATTATGTGTAAAATACAGGTCTTCATATTATGTATGTCCTGGGAGGTCCCAAGGAATACAGCATTGAAGACCAACCTTTAGCTAAAGAACAAAACCATCAATTCACGAACAATATGCTAACATTAGACACAAGATTCCAGAGTCAACCCTGGCACAAATGCAACCTCGTGATGCCAGAAGGCAAGACCCAAGGAAATCTAAGGAGTGGCCTTTTGACTGGCAGAATGACAATGCAACGTCACTTCGTATTAATCAATGAAGATGAATCTGAGAACTACTTGCACAGACAACAACTTCAGGATCCAATCTATAGAGATCGCCAAGACGGATGTCTGAAGAGGCCACAGCCCCCCAACGTCATGGCAGGTCCCTGAAAGGTAGCCCCAGAGTGCGTCAACAGGAATACTTTCTCATGAATATTCAAGACACACTCTCTCCTGATGCCTTAACCCACAGGTTCCCAAATACAGTTACTATCTAGTTAATGATAAAAATACTCATTGAATACTAACTACATGATAAATAAGTTATTTCACTTCATCCTGAAAATAAGTACAAATATCCCCACTGATAGATGAAGAAACAAAGGTTCTTTGGGAGTGCAGTCACTTCCCCATGGTTAATAGCTAAGGAGCTCTTTTCACAACTTACTTGGGTTTGATGGGATCAAATGGCACCTCTTCCAACAGATCATATATATAATTATTATATATTTCAATATAGGAGACAAATACACCATAGACACTATCTTCATCAACTTCTCCTGCTTTGCAAAATTCTTGGACATTTATCATATCTGCAAACTCTGGATCTATTTGTCGTCTAAAATAGAAAATAAAACAAAAAAAAAATCCCCCAAATCTGATTTTATTCATTGTAATTATCAAAAGTAAACAATCCCAAGGGGAGAATAAAAGATTTAACACAAATGATCTGTCATCAAAGCAGATAAGCTTGAAGCAATTTTATTCATACTCAAAGTCTGCCAACAATACTACCCCTGTGTCCTCCCAGATTTATACATAGGCTTTAACCCTCTCCAGAGAGGCACCTTCTCAAAACAGTGACTCTCACAGTATACTTAACACCCAAACTAACTTAAGAACATTTCTCAACTTCGACCTCACGGAGGTCAATGTCAGGCCAGGCACACTGCCACATGCCTGCAAATCCAGCATCTCAGGAGGCAAAGACTGCAAATTCAAGGTCAACCTGGACACCTTAGCAAGACTGTGTTTCAAAATAGAAAATAAAAGGGGTTAAGGATGTAGCTCACTGGTAGAGTGCCCTCAGTTTAAACCCCAATACCCTCCTACCCAAAAAGTCAACTGTCAGACCAACTTTTCTACACATTCACCATTCCCCGGGCCTACAGAAACCACAGGACAGAACCCTGTGTTCACTGGGCCAGTGCTACATACAAACATAATTACTTACTTGCTAGAGGGAGTCTTTGGATTGGGCAAGGCTTCTCTTTTCTGACGTTCTAATAAGGCATCAACCTCACACTGTATATCCATACTATTCCTATCATTAGATTTAAAAACCTGAAGTAGAGGCAAAATTTAGACCGTGTTCTTTAGAATTTGACTTAAATAGAAAGAAACACATTTAAGAAATAAGAAGCATTTAATATTTAAATATATTTAAGGTTTCAAAATGGCTCCAACACTTTGGTTCTTCCTTAATACCATTATATCCATAGATGTCTTAGTCCCGTGTCTGCAATGAAATATTTACAACACAGAAGAATTATACTTACGTATCGTTTAGCTTGAAATGACCCTATACTGTTAAAGATCATGTCCAAACACCGAGGAAGCAGCCCTCCTTCCCCTGTGGAACCAGTCATTGTGTGAGTTTTTCCACTTCCCGTCACACCGTATGTAAAAAGAAGACCTAGAGCATAGCAAAGTCCAATGAGTTATGTCTTGAAGTACTCCACTTGTAATATTTGTTATATTAAACACACTAAAATTAACCAGCTGAGGAAAACAGGTTTAATATCACTCTAACAAATTAAATCTGAATTCAATGCTAAGCACAAGTCAAATATATAAATATCAAAAGCTTTATCAGGAGAGGAAAGAAAAAAAAAAAAGGAAAATCTAACCAAACTCCAAGAATCATACCATTTTTGCCATGAATGAGGTCATCTACCAAGGGATTAGCCACAACATCGAAAAGCTCCTTTTGAGTGGTGTGAGTGCCAAATACTTGCTTAAATGAATACTGAGTCTGTGGAGAGAGAAAAAATAAAATGTACTTAAATGGAATTCCTACATCTAGGCTAGAACTATCTATTTATATTTATAACGTTTATGAATATTTCAGTAGTAGATACAGAAAAAATATGAATGGTCTCTTTAATTTTTTGTTCTAATTAGTTGTACATGACAGTAGAATGCATGTATACATTTTGATAGATCATATATAAAGTGTAATCTCTCCTTTTTCTGATTATACATATTGCAGGATCACATTAGTCATGCAGTCATACATGTACATGAAGTAATAATGCCTGTTTCACCCTGCTATCATTCCTGCCCCCATACCCCTTCCCCTCCCTTCACTCCCCTCTACCTAATATAAAGTAACTCTATTCTTCCCTATACCCCCTCCCCTTATTGTAAATTAGCTTCTGCATATCAGAGAAAACATTTGGCCTTTGGTTTTTTGGGTTTGGCTTATTTCACTTAGCATGATATTCTCTAACTCCATCCATTTACCAGCCAATGCCAGAATATATGAATGGTCTTTAAACTTGGAACTCTTAGTCTATTAGCAACCCACTACAAGTCAGGACATACTTAAATTACAGCAATTACAAATTGGTATAGAGCGCCAAAAACAGGTAATGAGAGCAAGACTGACAAAAGGGATTACACCAAATCACAAAGCTTCTGCTGGGTGTGATGTTGCACACCTGTAATCCCAGCTACTGGGGAGACTAAGGCAAAAGGATCACAAGGTTGAGGCCAGTCTTTAGCAAACTAGCAAGGCCCTATTTCAAAATAAAAAATAACAAAAGGTTTGGGGAGGTGGTTTAGTGGCAAAGCACCCCTGGGTTTAATCCCCAGTATTAGGGGAAAAAAAAATCTGGAAGATAATAATCATAATAATAAAAGAACTGAACAGCAGAGGGAAACAATCAAGAGTGAAGAGACAATCTGGAGAATGAAGAAAATCCTTGGCAGTCATTCATCTGACAGAGGGTTAATATCAAGAATATATAAAGAACTCAAAAAACTTAACAAAAGAACACAAAACCCACAATCAAAAAATGGGCAAATGATCTGAACAGACACTTCTCCTAAGAAGTAGTACAAATGGTCAAAAAAAATGTATGAAAAAAATGTTCAACATACTTTGCCATCAGGAAAATGCAAAACAAAACTTTATTGGGGCTGTCTCTCCCTCTGAAGATAGCCTGCATTCTGCCTTGAATAATGCATTCCTTGCTCTACCCCCAAAGGTTTCTCTCTCTCAAGACTGTCCCAGTCTCCCTGAAATACCTATCTATTTTCCTAAATAAACCTATCTATGCCTTGGTGTGGGGAAGAGAGAAAACTACACTGAAATTCCCTCTGACCCCAGTCAGAATGGCTATTATAATAAATAAATAAATAAATAAATAAATAAGATACTGGTAAAGACATGGAAAGAAACTCTTACACAATCTTTACTAATGTAAGTTAGTAAAATCACTACAGAAATCAATACTATACAGGTTCCTCAAAAACAACCATATGATCCAGCTATACCACCCCTGGGTATATACCAGAAGGAAATGAAATCAGCATACAAGAGAAACCTGCATACCCATGTTTATTGTGGCACTGTGTTCACAAGAGCGAAGATATGGAATTAGCCTCGGCGCCTATAGACAGATGAATGGGTAAAGAAAACATGGTATATATAGACAGTGCAGTATTCAGCCCTGAACATGTAATTTGTAGGAACTGGAGGAAATCATGTTAAGCAAATAAGTCAGACACAGAAAGACAAGCAACACATGTTTTCTCTCATATATGGAAACAAACAAAAAGATGACCTGACAGTAGCAGAGGGACTATTAGAATACAGAAAGGAGACTGGAGGTAAAGAAGATGGAGGGCAAGCACAGGTAGAAAGGAGGGCAGATACGATCAAAGCACAACATAGCATGTACAGGAATACCAGTGAAAACCATTAATCTGTATAATTACTATGGGTTAATAACTATAATTAAAAAAAAAAAACTAGCAAATATTTTCAGCCCCAACTACTGAAGAGAATGCAGAAAAGTCTCAAGTCCTCTAATGGGGACTCAATTTATTGTAGTTTTTGCTTCATGAATTTCAATACTAAGTTATTTATTTCCTGTAAATAGTATTTGGTGAATATTCAGAGAACTTATTATGGATTACAGACTTTGTCAAATGTGTTTTCCTGTTTTACAGTTTTGACCTTAAATTCAACCTGCTTAATTATCAGTATTATGCCCCTTTGCATTTTTTAAATTAAAAGTTTTGTTCACCAAAAGGAAACATGGACAAATTCTTACTCAAATATACAACAATAGTAACTGAAAACACCAGGCACTGATGACACTCCAGGCACAGTTGAAGTAGTAAATCACTTTGTTCTTATAACCTCATATGTTGGTCATCACTCAATATCAGTGGAAGATTGGTTGTAGACCCCCACAGGCACCAAACTCTGAGGTCGATTTATATAAAATGGCATAGTAGTTGCAAATAAAGAACATATATCTTCCCATGCACTTTAGCTCATCTCTGGGTTATGATAATACCTAATACTATGATAATGCTATGCCAATAGTTATACTGTATTGATTAAGGAATAATGACAAGAAAAAAAGTCTGTCCATGTTCAGTGGAGAAGCATTTTGTTTTCCTAAATATTTTCAACCCATGATTAGTGGAATTCATAGATGCAGGACCACAGATCCAGGACCAGCTGCTCAAAGAAAAACCAGATTAAGTAACTTGTTAAAGACCACACACCTAACTCAGCTAGGCTAACTCTTACCTTTGCAGAATTTTCATTCTATTCACAAAAAGAACAACAAATCTTGGAATGGAAAGGACAGTGCTGAGGGGTCAGATAGATGTCCTCCAGTCCTTAGGAACAACATCCTCCTTCTAAAGTAAAGAAAACTGAGGCCCAAAGAAGGAACATGCCCAAGCCCCTAGATCATTGGAAACAAATCCATTTCCACTACAATGCTCTTTTAATTACAAAATGCTGCCATCTGTCATGAGGCGGTTATAATTTTTAATCCCCACCAGAACTCATTTAATACATATTTGAACCTTTATTTACACATACTTGAAATACAGAAAGCCAGTGTTCAACATCCTCAAAGACCTACTGTGCCAAAACGTCTTCCAAGACCATTCATCCATGCTTAATCCAAATTTATTGAGTGTCTGACAAACAGGACATATAAAATGCACGCCCTCTGATGTTTACATGATATAGTGGAGAAAAGAGACAATGAACAAATACAGTTGTACACCTCATAATAACGTCTCAATGGCAGGTCATAGTTATGACAGTGTCCCCTAAGATTATAATGGAGCTGAAAAATTCCTATTGCCCAGTGAGATAATTATGAAGTGTAATGCATTACTCACATGGTCTGTGATGCCAGTGTAAATGAACCTGTTTATATCTGTGTAGATACCCAAATACTGACCACTGTTACAAATGCCTACAGTATTCAGTACAGAAACAGGATGTACAGGTTGTAGCCTAAGAGCAACAGGCTGCACCAGGCTAGACTAGGAATATTTAGTAAGCTAACTCAGCTAGGTTTGTGTAAGTACTCTATGATGTTCACATAACAATGAAATTGCATAATGATGCATTTCTCAGAATGTATCCTCATTTTTTTTTTTTGCAGTGCTGGGGATTGAACCCAGGGTCTTGTGCTTGTGAGGCAAGCGCTTTACCAACTGAGCTAGCTCCCCAGCTCCTGTATCCTCATTTTTAAGCAACATATGATTAAGTAAGCAGATGTGGTAAGTGCTAAGTACAGACAGGGGAGAAGGCAGGGCTATTTCTGATGAGATAGTCTTAACAAACCAAGGGCAGGATATTTAAGCTGAAACCCAGGATGAGGAGCCATCCATGCTGAGATCCAAGGGAAAGAAGTCCAAGATAAGACAAAGGCTATCAGGAAGATTCTGGTTTATCTAAGAAACGCAAAAAATTAGGTTAATACTAAAAGATGAGGGTGGAGAGACAAAAAGAAGGCAGACCAAGCAGGATTTTGCCCATTTAAAGACTTTATTCCTTGAAATTTATGAACAGGGTCTCAATTATGCTTTAAAAGATCATTCTGGCTACTCTACGGAAATGGATTAAAGAAGAATTGGAGCAGAAGCAGAGTTCAGTTAGGCTTCAGCAGTCTTACAGATGCTACTCAAAGCACTGGTTAGCAAACAAACCAGTGCCTGCCTAAGAACTTTCCATCACCAGTCTATTTAAACATTCAGAAACTTTTGCAGCCATATAGCATTGCTGTGATAGCTGCCTGTGGTCAATGGGCTAATTTCACTGAACAAACCATAAAGAAGTTCTCTGTCAGTCAACTCACATGGTTAGCTTCATTTGGCATAAGTTGCATGCACTACTAAAGCATCCACTGCTGTGCATCAAAAGTAAAAAATCTATTCTTTCACTACAGATAGTTTGGGAAGCACTGGTCTCAACAATTAACCAGGCTGAGAATAAGGTATAGCAATAGAGACAGATATGACAGTTTCAAGATATACTCTGGAGTAGAACTGACAGGATCTACTAATGACCTTAACATGAGCAGAGGCCAGTGAAAAGTAGGCTCCAGGTTTCTGGCCTTAGTAACTGGATAATGATGGTGCCATCACTTGAGAAGATAAGAGAAAGTGGTTGTGAGGTGGCAGGTGAGTGAATCAAGAGCACCCTTTTGGAGAGGTAAAAACTTAAGATGCCTAAGTGACATCTAGCAGAGACAGTAAGTAAGTAGACGGATGCCCAAGTTTAGAGCCAAAGAAAGTTTTAGGCTAAAGATAAAAATTCCAGAGCTCTTACCATATAATAAACATTTAAAGTCATGGGGAAGTTATATGGGAAATAGAGCCCTGGGCATAGCCCAATTCAGTATTTAGAGGTTGGACAGGGAGAAGTCAACAAAGGGTGGCCAAGAGCACAAGGAGAGTTGGAGGAGGAGGTTAGGAGAAGGCTTCAAGGAGGGTGCCACTGAGAGATTGTAATGAGGGAGGACAAAGAGGTGATCATCAACTTCAATAGCAAAGAGGTCACGTGTAGTCATCTGAAGAGCAATGTCACTGTAGAAATATGGGCAAAAAAAAAAAAGAATAGCAGCTGGAAAATAGGAGGCCACCTGGACAAACCTCCTCCTGCTGAACTCCCATGGTCCCTCCACTTTAACTCAACCAGCCTTGCTGCCTTGCCATATGAGGGTTACTTGTCTACCACCTGTCCTACTTAAGCTGTAAAGTTCAAAAAGGCAAGGACTATCTTAACAACTCATTTTTTAAAAATCTCCTTTGACCCTCCAGCTACTAAATGCCACATTTGTTAAATTTAACTAAGTCAATATTTTTTTACTCAATATTTTACTAAATATAAAATACTACATACGAGATTGATACAAATACACAATGTTTATTATTAAATGTTACTTTAATCTCTACCCATGAAATAGTATATGTAAAACTGTCTCACATAATCATGTCATTCCCATTAAACTACCCTAACATACACTCTAAAAAATAATAAATATCTGGTGTAACAAGTCCTCTGAAAGTAATCCTCTAACTCCAGCATACCAAAAGTATATCTATACATCCCAGAAATCAAAAGTACTATAGAGGGTTGGGAGTGTAGAGTGCTTGCCTAGCAAGCATGAGGTCCTTGGTTCCATCCCTAGCACCAAAAAGAAAAAACAAGGGGGATCACATATGAACTTCGTTAAATTTAAAAATGGAAAAGTCATTCAGGAAGCAACATTTCAAGTACAAACAGCGTGGTTCCAATAAGCATTACCTCCTTATAGTCCCCATTTCTGTTAAGTCTGTAACCCTCAGGAGTATGAAGCTGCACAGTTGTATTGTTGATCACTTCTATGCAGCACTCTTGATCAGGAAAGCTCAGTGGGCGCACCCTACAGTATACCTGCAAAAAAAAAAAAAAAAAAAAAAAAAAGCACTTAAAAGAAGGTTGTCTTTTTGCCTGATCTTTTACATTTAAGCTTCCCATTCATTCATTCAACAACATTTGGTCTCTCAACTTAAGAGATCCATATAAATTTAAGAGCCATGAAAAGCAAAATCTACTCAAGATTTATCAAATGCAAACATATATAATACATATGAGAAAAGATTTAAAATACACATGAAATAAAAATAAACATTGAGCTGGGTGCAGTGGCCCATGCCTGTAATTCCAGTGGCTCAGGAGGCTAATGCAGAAAAGTCAGCCTTAACAACTTAGTGAAGCCCTAAGTAACCTACCAAGAACCTATCTCAAAAAAAAAAAAAAAAAAAAAAAAAAAAAAATCCTTGGTACCAAATAAACAAACTTTTAAAAGTTAAACTGCACAGCTTCTCTTCACCATTATACCATGTACAAATGACAAAGCTATACTACTAATAATATAAAAATCTCTCACCAGGGGCAGTGGTGGACACCCGTAATCACAGTAACTTGAGAGGAAAAAAGGATTTAAGTTCAAGAACAGCCTAGAGAATTCAGTGAGATCCCGCTTCACCAAAAAAAACAAAAAGCAAACAAGGAATGTAGCTTAGTACAATATGCCACTGAACTGCATACTAGCACTTGATTAGCAAGCATGAAGCCTAGAGTTCATTCCCTGATACCACAAACAACAAAAAATAACAAATCCTCGCTAAATGGCAAGTAGACAAGTAAAAGCTATTAGAATTCTTTGGGATTGGGTGTCAATTAAACTCTGCCAGATTAACCTAACGCTTAACAAAAAGTTAAAAAAGAGAGAGAGAGAGAGAGAGAGAGAGAGAGAGAGAGAGGAAAGGGAGGCAGGTGTTTCAGGAAATCTTGTGCTCAAAGCAACTGAAGCCTTCAGCTCAGACCCAGAGACCCACTCCAGTGGCAGAGAGAGGGGACTTTAAAATGCCTCAGAGCAAACCAACCCTTTTCTATTTGCCATTTCATTTTAAAAGTAAGCTACCAAGCTGAAATTAGTGAAGTATTTGCAATATGAGGAGGCATTAAACTAATCTCTATCAAAGTCTTTATGAAACTTGGAATCTGGGGCTCTCCTTGGAAAGTGTGGCATCAATTACTGTATGCAGGTGGGAGAGGATGTGTTTCTGAGCAGAAAGGAGCACCCCAAAGACTATATATTCTTTGACTTCACTGCCACATCTCTTTGTCCTTCCATTCCAAGAATATAAGACAAAAAAAGGACTGAAGAAAGAACACACACAAATCTACAGGGACACCTTACCCCAACTGGGTCTTTAAGGTTTGCTTGGGATCCTTTTTTCACCAGAGGTTTCCTGGGTGTTTTAGCTCTCCTGGTCATAAATAAAAAACATTTCAGTTCAAGGTGAAAAAACTTCACATATAATTCACAGAGACAACCTTCCCCCAGCTTAAAAAATTCTTACTTACACTGCCAAAAAACTACAACTCAAATAACATGAATAATCATCATAAACCGCTCTAGTAAAAGAGTATCTGTAGCATACATAACTCAAAAGCAATTAAAATTTGTTTCAGGACACATTTTTGGTACTAAATGTACCTTTTTTTCATTAATTCCATATTTTAAATAACTTGTATATTTTCATAAACAACAATTTTACAGAGGCACTACAAATTTGAAATATCTATAAATTACTGAACATACTTATCTTTAATAAAGGACATTTATATGTGTGAATAACAGTGTCAACAGTCATTATCAAGGCAGATTAACAAGCTATTAAAATAAATTGATAAATTATAAAAATACAGAAGAATCCATTCTTTCATTAGGATTTTTTATCAGTACTATACTTTCAAGGAACAAATGCTCAAAATTACCCTGAATCCAAAAACAAAATGTGATCGAAAATTGACAATGCCTCGCTCTCAGTAAACAGCGACAATAGAAAAAGATATTTTGATTTATTTCCCTATCATATCACATTTTTTACGTTTATCCAGAGACTTGATAAACATTTAATAGTGAAATTATTGGCTTGGACTGTAGATTATTAAACTATTTTTTCTCAAAATATTCTCAGCTGAAACAAACTAAGAGTTCTAAGTGCAAAACACAGTGTCGGGTTTACGTACTAACTTTTTTTTTTTTTTAATTTAAAGATTTTGACTTCGGCTTCTTTTTAAAACAAGTTGCCTCTTGCAAAAGACCAGCCAAATCGTAATAATTATAAAGTCAGCGCTCGTCTTTGCAGAAGTACTTCCTTAATCCGGAATGATGCTAAGCTTAAAATATGCCACGGACTAGTAAGGAATGTGGACGTGGGCGTCTGTGTATGGGGGCGGGGTTGCCTGCGGACAAAGATAAGGCGAAGTAACTGTTCCGTGCGAGGTGAAGGGCTCGACCTCAGGGCCACCGCACAGGGCTAAGAAAAGCATGCAGTGCTCAAGGTTGCAGTCAGGGACTGAAACCACCCGACCCGCAAGTGCAAGTGCAAGCACAAGACACTCCGCTGCACACGCGAGACGACCCAATGCAAAGTGCGCTGTGGGAGCGGGGATAGCCCGGGAGGAAGAAGGGGCCCCTAAATAGGGATGGCGGAGGGAGACGGTGCCGGAGCCAGGAGGATGACAACCCTATCAGCGGGAGCCGGGTGGCGACAGAAAATCCCCGAGTTTAAGCCGACCTTCACCAGCAGCAGGTCGCCAGGGCGGGCGGTGGACCTCGGGCGCCGGCGGAAGCCGGGTCTCAGAGCTTGGGCCCGCCAGAGCAGCCCAACACGGAGACTCCCATTTTGAGGCCTCGGCAGGGCTGCGCCGGACTGGGTGCAAGAAAGAAGGCATGCGAGTCCCCGCCCCGCGTCCGGGCCCCCTCCGCCCGGACCTCTCCCGGTCCTGGTACTCACGCTGGCTTCATGGCAGCAGGCTTCGTGCTGCCCAAACGCGCGCGCGGAACGCCGAGCTCTATCTGACCGGGGGGCGAAAACCGCAGGGCGCAGGGGCACGCCGCGGGAAGCGGTACTCCGCGACTCAGGCGCTGAGCTCCCGAAAGCCCGGCGGCGCCGCTGCGAGCCCAGGTGAGCGCCCGCCCGGCGCATTTCAAACGGACCAATCAGCGCCCGCCCACGAGAAAGGGGCGGGCCCCGCGGGAAGCGAACGTTCTGCCGGAAGCGGTGCTTGTCTCCTAGGCAACCACGTGGAAAGGGCTAGCGGGTTCTGGGTGGACCCGCTGAAAGGAGATCTGAGATCTGAAATCCAAGACCTTCCGTTTTCCAATGAGAAAACTGAGGTTTTCTTTCCTACATCACAAAAAGCTCAATGGAAGCGCTGTCGTTCCCACCCAGGAGTATTCTGTTGTTGGACTGTGCCGGGCTCCGAGACTCGGGCTCTCTCAGGCTTCCTTGCCAGAGCATTGTCTTGACTTCCTTTCTCTGATCCTCTTTCCTAGGTTTCCCTCCCAGGTTCCTCCACCTCTTTCCTATACATAAATCAGTTTATCAAATTCATTCATTCTTTCTTTCTTTCTTTCTTTCTTTCTTTCTTTCTTTCTTTCTTCTTCTTTTCCTTTCTTCCCTTTCTTTTCTTTCTTTCTCTCTCTCCCTCCTTTCTTTCTCTTTCTTTCTTCTTTCCCTTTTTAGGATGCCGACCAAGTCCAGAGTAGGAACAAGCTGGGGAGGCGGGCTGAGGAACGTTCCCTGCAGTGAGTTAGGCAGACCCAGCCCAGAAACAGGGCTTTTTGTGTTTGTTTTGTTTTGTGGTGCTGGGTGGAGATGGAACCCAGGGCTGCTTGCTTACAGGGCAAGCACTCCACCACCACATCCCCAGGCCCAGCTTATCAAATACTTGATTTATACTTGATTCTGGGCATTAAAAATAAAATGAATAAAATGTGGCCCTTGCCCTTGAAGAGCAACCACCAGAACTTCCTCTTGTCTTACATGGACTGATTCAATCTCACTTCAACTTTTGCCCCTAAGCTGATGACTATCAAATATCCATCTACATCTGTGCTCTTATGGAATTCTAGCCCCTTCTCAAATTCCTCTAGAACCAGTACTGGTATGCACAGTCATGATTTAATATCCTTGGCTTATATTGTTGGACATTAGGCTGGTTCCAAAATTTGCTATTACAAACGGCTACAGAGAATAAGCTTGGAAATACATCCTGTTATACAAGTAAATCCGTAGAATAAATTCCTAGACACAGAATGATGTCAGGAGACTGTTCTCCTAACAGGCCTTTGCTGCTGCCATCTTCCAATCCAGTTTCCATTTTGCAGCCTACTCACCTCCATAAATCACAGATCTGAACACGTTTTACCCCTGCGTGATATCTGTAGTGGTTCCCCATTGCCCCAGACGCTCAGTGGGACCCTGAGGCTCCTCCCTTCCAGGAACATCACTCATCCCACCCCCTGCATCCATCCCTCCAGCCATGTGAAACTGCAGTACCCTGAGTGTGGACCCTGGGCCCACACCCCATTCTCTCTACTGTCACTTTCCTCCCTCCTTTCCTCTGACAACACCTCATCTTCAGCAATTTTCTGTAGATCTTCCAACTACCCTACTCAGTGCACCTGTTGATTTGCTTCAGCAGTTCACATCCTAATTTTATTCTGACTTGTACCAGAAATATCCCCACAACCTCACTAGATGGCATCATTGCATGCCTAGTGCCTAGCAGTGGTAGGTGCTGCACTGATGTTTTGAAGGGATGAATTTCATAGAACATTCCAGGAGAGGACACAGTCACAATTGTACCACTTCCGGGTCTTTTCTTCTTCTCTCTCCCTTGCTCCCATCCATATTAAAACTCTCTGGTTAATTATTTTTCTTTAAAATGCCAATTCATTATATCATCTCACCATTCCAAAATGACCAAGGGCTCCCCAGAGCCAGCAAAAAGTTTGCTTTTTCCTCTCAAATTAGAGATCCAGATCAGGGGTGAGGGAGGAGAGTGGAAGTAGAACTGGAAGGCTTCTTTTTAAAGTAAAATTCACCCCTTTTAGTTGTATCGTTCTATGTATTTGACAAATATATACCATCCTGTAACCATATACCACTACAATCAGTTGTATATTTCTATCCCGCCAAAAAATTCCCTTGCATTGCTCATTTGTAATCTTCCCTTAATCCCAGCTCTTGGAAACTGCTTTACTTACTCCCTTCACTATAGTTTGCTTTTTCAAAGTGTCTCTTCTTTCACTCAGCATAATGGTTTTGAGATTCAGTCCTATATCTCATGTCTTAGTAATTTATTCACTTTTTTCTTACTGAGTAGTATTCCATTGTAGGAATGATTGACAATTCATCCATTCATCAACTGATGGGCATTTAGGTTGTTCCACATTTTTTGACCATTATGAATGAAATCAATATAATTACCTATATAAACATTCTCTAGACATGTTTTTATTTCTCTTGGGTAAGATTGTGGGGCTTGTGGTAAGTATAAGTTCAACTTTATAAAAAACTGCCACACTTGACTTGAAGGGTCTTAGGCAAATAACTGAAAAAGAGCTGACACTCTCTTGATCCTAGAATGAAACCTATATTAATCCAAACATGGCATAAGCACGTCCAGCTCTTGGAACCTATAGGCACCAATGATGAGAAACCCTGGAGCTGACAGTGTTACAAGGGGTACAGGTAAAATGGAGACAGCACTGTCCTCGGGCTCTGACACTCAACACAACTTGGGCCACACTGTTTATTTAGTAGCCTTGGAAACACTGTCTCCTGTTCCAGGCAATGAATCTCTCTCCCTAAGCCATCTGAAAAAGGAATGATTAGATGTTTGTTTTACATACTCAAAATAACCGCTTAAAATCAGCTAGGTTGGGAGGGATTTGAAATTCAAACAAAAGAAACTAATTATCTGAATCAAATTTCAAATTAATAACATACACTGAAAAGGGGAAATAACTACCCCAAGTAATTTAGACTATACACCCTCAGGCTCAAGACAAAAGGAATTTGAAATATATATTGAATTCTAAACAGTAGGCTTCATGGCACAGACTTGGGTTAGTAATTCTGAAACAACATTCTAGGATCAAGGAAATAAGTAAATATATTGCAGCTAATGGGGTTCTCAACTGTTGAAGAAGGAATTACATTATATCAAAAGGCGGGAGGGTGAAAGATACCTGGAAAATCTTGTATTATTTTGCAATGCTTTTCTAAGTCTGAAATTATGTGTGTTGGGGGAAGGGTGTCTATGTCAGTGTTTCCTAACCCCTTATCTTAAAAGTCGCCTGGGGCTTTTACTAAAAACTCCAAACTCCAGGACCCCCCCTTGGATATTGTGTCAGCCTGTTTAGGCCTTGCTATGCATTTTATAACGCTGAGAAAATTTTAGACAGGCTGAATTAAATGATCTTTGAGTTTTGAGTTTCTTCTATGCTCTAGAGGAGGCAAAAGTTGAGTCAGTTGTAGAAACCAGTTGCTGGACATGAAGACAACAGAAGTGACAATTGTCTTGCCCTAGGTACATTTATTACTGAGTGGAAGCATTCCATACAGTATAGAGAGACATAGGAAAGCCCTTTGGCAACCTCTCAGGAAGAAAATTCAGAGAAATTTCAGAATTCTTCAAAACTCAGGTCACCTAGATGTCTTCCGGAGTTAAACATTTCAGAAACAACTGGCCTGATTTCTATCCTTCCAGTAAAACAATTACCTGTTGGCCTCTGGGCCTTGTTACTTAACTGCTGCTTCTGCTTGAAGAGGGCCCCCAGCACCATCCTGACCAGCCTGACTCCTTCTGTCCCTGGAGCCTCTCCTCAGATGTCAGCTTATCAAAGTGGCCATCCAATTCACCTGCCACCGCTGGAGGCTTATTTCCTTTTTTTTTTTTTTTTGTTCCTGCAGTATAGAGATTGAACCCAGAGGTGCTATAACACTGAACTACATTCCCTGCCCCTTTTTAATTTTGAGACCCTTTTAAGACAAGTTCTAAGTTGCTGAGGCTGGCCTTGAACTTGTGATCCTCCTGCCACAGCCTCCCAAGTAGCTGGGATGACAGGCCTGCGCCACTCCACTCAGCTCAGGTTTATTCTCTTTACAGAATCCAACCATTTTCTGAATTTATATGCTTTGTCTGACTGCCTCACCAGAATGCTAGTTCCACAAGGGAAGACACTGGGGGTTTTATTCACTTCTCTCCCCAGTTCCTAGGACAGCACTATTAGTTGAATGATTTACTAATGTACCAATGTAAACACACATAGGAATCTATTTCTCATGATGAATGTGTTTTCAGTGCAGCAGATGAAACATAACCAAATCAAATGGACAACAGGACAACTTTATAATAAATATATTCTTTTAATTTTTCTCATACACAGTTCAAGAACACCAGACAGTGGAAGTTGGGGGAACATGTCTGAGTTAGGAACGGGTGTTTGCTGTGATGGACTGTTGGCTAGAAAATCAAGGGCTGGGTTCAACTAAAATGCGATGAAGTCTTGTTAGAGGGTGGTAACAGGTGTTTCACATTTGAAGAATTCACACAAAGGGATTCCTGAGTGTCCCTAACTGTACCATTCTGCTCCACCTCACATCCCTCAGAGCCTCGTAGGTGAACAGTTTCACAATAAAGCTGATTCTCCCACATTTTCTACCAACCATTACAAACTCATTCTTCAAAAGAAGATGGAGAGTTATTGTCTAAAAACTGAGCAATGGAAAATGAAACCCTTCAATAAGTGAAGGAAGGTAAAGTTGACTGACTTCTTTCAATAACATTCAGGCTCTATCACAATGGCAATATCTGGAAGATCCTAGAACATGCAAGGGGAGGAGAAAGGGGTACATCCCATTAGGAGTGTGCCTCCCCCCACCAGTCATTTGAGACATTATGTGGTGAATAGCTGCTACCAATGGGGGTACATTACATGTTCCAAGTGTATTCAGACAATTTTTTTTTTTTAATTGAGAACTACTGCATTAAAAGACACCTTTCTAGTGAGGTCTTCAACTGACTCCCTGTCAATATTTTTGACTCTGGAATCGCTTGGGTAATAGACATCTAATGTCTATTACTTAATAATGACAATATATGTGAACACATTCTCATTTCATTTTAGGATCTTCTAAAATCAGTGTAATACTGAGAAACTGTTAAAAAATTGTAATTAATAGCACTGTCCAAAAGTATATAATAGGACTACTAACCAAACTCGATCTTAAACTGTTGATGTAATATTTCATTTCCATCATTACACATGATGAGAAAGCAACATAAGCAAAGATTAAGATTCTAAAAATCCTTCAGACTGATCACCCATAATCTTTCAATTACTTCTAAGTTTAACCAGATAACATTATTTATTACCTGTGAATAAGAGAATTTAAAATACTTTGGTCATTGGCATTACCAAAAAAGTGTAGTGTATTTAAACTTCATACCTTTTTTTCACTATAAAATTGAAGCTGCAATAAGCACAGACACTGCTGATATGAAATTCCACTAACAATATCAGATTCTTGCCAAAAAGCAAAATTTGTTGTGCAGTTTGCAATTAATGTACCAAAAATTTAAGAGCCCGTATAATTTTATCTGTCTGCCTTCCCTAGAGGAAGTAAACTGATAATAAAACTAATGAAATCATATTTCTTGACCACTTTCATCCAATGTAAGTTGTTACTTGTCCTTAGAGGATTAGACAATGAACTATTTACAAGGCCATTGAATTGTCTGGACTGACTAATGGCAGAGGCAGTATTATAAGATATGGGGGTATTCCTGAATCAGCAAAGATGATCCTGCATTGTGACGGAAGCCCCGTAAGTCATTACCAAGTGCAGATCAGGGGTTGATGAGCCTCTTAGAATTGTTTTGCATCAGCATTTCTGTACTCCCTGAAAACACCATAAAATACTGAACTTTAATTAGTAATTCAACAAATGAGAAAATGCTCGATTTCAGTTTTGTCAACCTAAATAACAGAGATTCTCCAAAGATAATGAATTTATTCAGGAATGGGCACTGCAATGGGAAGACTCATGTCATAGTAAGTTACATGTGTATTCAAGGAGGTCAAGGCAAAGGGGACATTTTTTAAAGGCAAAATGAAGATTGTATAAGTTGTTTTTGCAATAATAATCCTTGGATACGAGGATCAGTAATAAGGGTGGCCATTAGTCCAAGGCTAAATAAGGCAGAAGTGTTTTCTGTGTAAGGCTGTAGTCTTTGTGCAAAGTTGTAGTTCTGGCAGAATCTTTTGTGATAGTTCTTGTCAGGCATATATGCATGAGATCCCCTTCTTCATAACCTCCCAGCTTTATTATTATTATTATTATTACTATTATTATTATTATTATTATTACCACCACCACTACTACTACTTTGGCTAAGGTTTGTCCCCCAACACTCCACTTTTATTCTGACAGCTTCCATAGTATTCAGAGCAGAAAACTCTGGAAAATGGGGGATATGACATTAGGCAGTGACTTGCTGAAACTTAGATTAACCAAAACAAAGCTGTTAGGGCCAATCAGTGCCTTCTGGAGAGGTGATGCCAGCATTTCTGCAAGCTTGTCCCCTGGTCCTCTTGCATTAGAATCACTCGGGGGGTGGGGCTTGCTGCAGTGCAGGTTTCCTCTACAAAACCTACAGTTACTGTGGTTTACATCAGGAATCTCTATTTATCACAAGCTTCCCTGGCATTTCAGACTCACAGTCAGAAGCTTGAGGACATGACATTTGACCATCTTGCTGGCAAGGTCTTTTAACATCCTCTGCACATGAATAATATGGCAACATATTTGAAATGTAAAAATATCAAACGTATGATATCTCTAAACATAGCACTATTGCATTCAAAGGTGACAGATGAACACTACTAATTAGAATTAGTCACCCATTTCCATAGTTTAACGCTTCTTACCTGCACTGCCTAATACTTTGCAGCTCAAAAACAAGAGGACAGAACATCACAGAACACCTGACATCCGTCTATAGGCTGTAGAGTAAAAAAAAACCCAAAAGAACCAAAAAAAAACAAAGAAAAGCTATATATTCCAAATCTAAAATGACATGGGAGGGACTGGGGATATAGCTCAGTTGGTAGAGTGCTTGCCTTGCAAGCATAAGGCCCTGGGTTCGATTCCCAGCACTGCAAAAAAAAAAAAAAAAAAAAAAAAAATTCAAATGTCAAAATGACATGGGAACTTCCACCTTGAAAACAGAATGAACTTGTGGGAAAAGAACTTTACAGTTCATTCCCTCCTCATTCTGGAACATTTACCCTGTCCACAGGGCTCCCAAAGACCCAACTTCCTCTTTCTCAGGTCCTCCTAAAGATCTTTCCTGCTCATTCTTCCCACAGTTGACAAGCTACTACTGGGCTCTTGGGAAAGAAGCTGTGCTACATGAAATTCATCAAATGAAGCCATTTTTAAAGGTTCCATTTTTAAAGAGTAATACAAAACTGCAAGGCCAGTATGCTTAATCCAGTTGTTTAAATTAAATTGAAAAAACTTTGTTTTCAACACCTTTAAAACTTCATGAGATACCACCTTGCTTCAGTCCATGTTCTCCTTTTAAAAATCATACGTTATAGAATCAGTGCACATTTAGAGAAATGTCTTCATTTAAATGCTTTTGACACAAACCCACTCAAAAATGCCAAGACAACAATCATTATAACTGTTTTTGGCCATCCTACGCCAGCACCGTGCCACTGGCTTACGGTAGTTGGGGTGTTACAGCTTAATGTTGACATCTGGCACAAAAAGCTTATGGTCTGAATCATGTTTCTTTTTTATGTAATTCTGGCTCAGGAATCCGATACAGAGCAGCAGAGAAATAAATTATGTTGCTGAGGCTAAAGATGAGGCACAGAAGTATGGCTACAGCTATCTGAGAGAAAGAGAAGGGTCTGAAGGCGGCCATGAGCCACTCCTTCCTCAGAGTCTTGTCCAGAAGTATGGCTTCCATCTGCAGGTGCGTGGCCAGGATCACACACACGTGAAACAGCTGGTGGCTGTGACCTACAGCAAACACACAAAAGGTCATTGAGATCACTGATCAAAAGGAAGGAGTATTGACATCAACACTGCATGTTGTTGTCAACATGAGAGGCTAAGTGAAAGAAGCCAGACAAGAGGTCACATGTAGGATCCCACTTACATGAAATGTTCAGAACAGGCAAATCCAGAGACAAAGAGAAGATTCATGGTTCCCTTGAGCAGAGGGCGGGAATGGGGATTCACAGTGCATGTTCTAAAACTGATTTGTGGTGAGGTTTGTACAACTTGGAAAATTTACAAAAAGTATCATTGAATTGTATAGTTTACATTCGGAGACACTTTAATATGTACAGCACACCTTAATAAAAGTATTTTTAAGAACAATGTGAGGGGACTGAATGCACAGTTCAGTGATAGAGCTTGTGCTTAGCTTGCATGTGGCCCCGGGTTCAATTACCAGCACCATCTCCCCCCAAAAAAAATCCATATGAGAAAAATATACAGATCATCAGAGCAAAAATTCTTTTTTGAGAACAACTTATCCACCATACTCATTTTGCGGATGAAGAAAGGAAAAAGCGAGGCACCATGTTCTTCCAAGGTCATCTTTTGACAACCAGCATTAATCAGCTCAGATTCTGATTTCAATGCCAGTGGAGAGCAGAGTTTGTTTGGACCACTTACCAAGTTCTCTTCTCCCTACTGCTGGTTAATCAGAGACGTAACCAGGAGCTCTTGTTCCCCGAAGACAGGTTACACCCAGCTCACCCACCTCATCCACAGAGGGTGGAGCCCAGCAGAGGTGGAGGGAGTGAACTGGCCATGTATTGGGTGGTCAGAAAAGGAGTCCAAGGCCCAGGGTCAGGGACTGCTTTGGGATGACCCTCAGATACCAGGAGTGTTATAGTTTGAATGTGTTATACCCCGAAAAATCCACATACTGATGTCCTAACTCCCAGGACCTCCGAATGTGACCATATTTGGAAAGAGGGTCTTTAGAGAATTAAGTGACAGTGAGGTCACTAGGGTGGCCCCTAATTCAGTGGCCAGTATCCTTATAAAAATGGAGATTGGAACATAGACATGCACCTACACATAGAAAAAGATCATGTGAAGACAGGTGGAAAAGATGGCCAACTCCAAACCAAAGAGAAAGAGGTCTCTGAAGAACCAATCCTGCCCACACATGGCTCTCAGACTTCCAGCTGCCAGAATGTGAGAAAATAACTTTGCATTGTTGAGGCCAGTCTGGGGTACTTGAATAGCAGCCTTAGCAACCTAATACGACATGGGAGTTCAAAATCAACCCTCCAATAAAAAAAAAAAAAAAGTCCAGTATTGTACCCTCAGGACCTATCCCAGAAGAAATATTCAATGAGCAAGCTAGGGATATGAGCTTAGAAGGGTTGATGATTGACAAGCAGATGTCTACTGACTCCTTTAAGGTCCCAGTCTTATCCCCCAAGAGAAGGTGTCCAGAGGCGCCACCCTGGCCTTATTCAAGCTGAGCATATTGGCTGTGTATGATTCTAAACCGTGTGTGACACAGCAAAGCAGCTTGGGAGTGATGCTCCCCAAGGACATGGCTAAGCAGACAGCAGTACTTGCTGCGTTCAACAGTTGAGGCTCAAACCTGTCTCCATGAAGCCACAAGAGAAAAGACAGCCACCACCATCAGGTGTACCCCAAATTTGACAGCAGCAGGAAGAGTGACTGGAATTGGGGGCTTCCGTTGGGCAAGGCTAATCAGGCCAGGCCAGCAAGTCCCACACAGGTGTGTCTCAGGGTGCTAGAGGGGGTTTCCACCCCCAGCAGAGTCAGTTACTTAAGGACTGAACATATCCGTCATGAAGTGTGCTCTATACTCTTAGGCCCAAGAGGCCAGGATAGAGGTGAATTAAGAAAATGCTGAGAAGCCAGATTGCCGGCAAAATAATGCCCCTCACTAGTTTTCCTGCAGTCCCCAAGACTTCATCCACACCACTCTACTTCCTCAAAGTGGAGCTAGAAGGGGACATGGTAGGCAGGGTCCAGCTGCCACGAGTTTCCTGGCCTCTTTCCTTTTAGAAATCTGCCCTCTAAGCATTTTGCTAGTTCCTACCCCCTTCTGGAAGAACAAAAGGAAGAAGAGGCTGAAGCTCTATCAGATCAAACAAAGCATATCTGGTCACATCTCTTAGGTGAGAGGAGGTAGAAAACCAGAGACTAAATGGGCTTGGGGAAAACCACGGTATTCGCCATGTTGTAGACAAAGACTGGCTCTTTGATTCCCATGGACCTGATTTAAGGAACTTTCATCCCAAAGGCTTGTCACCTTCACCAGAAGAGACTCAAGGGCGACTTCCTCTCAGCCAGCCTCAAAGCCAGGATGTGACCTGGCTGCGGATCCGCATCTTACCTTCTCAGTGCCATCTTTCTTCTTCCACTCCAGGGCTGCCCACAATGTTCATTTCATGCTGGGATCCAAGGTTCTGAGTACCACTCCTCCTCCTAAGGCTCCAGGTCTAGGCCCGCCTGCTCTCCATCCTCCCCCTCCTACCCAGCAGAGCATGATGTCACACATCCTGGCCTTTTCAACTTGCAACAGCATTCACTCTGGCCTGTGCCTGGAGAGCTTCCTCAAGAGTTGCTTCTCTCCCTGCCCTTGCCTGTCCACCCTGCCCCCATGGGTCTTTGCAGCCTCCACACTGGTGTCAGGGATAGGCCCCCTCCCTGGCCAGGAGAGCAACAGGAAGACAGTAGGACCACAGCACAACTCACCAATGTAGTCAAAGCATCCAGGGGCCAGGCACTCGGGCAGGTGTGCAGAGTATAAGATTGAGGCCAGGAGGGTCATGACAACGTGCTTCTGGTGATACAAGGTGGCCTCGTTTTCAGTATTCTCATCTGGGAACAGGAAGAGCTGTAGGTGTTTAAAGAAACAGCAGGTCCTGTGAGGAGGACCGACTGGCAGGCCCTGGTCCTTGCACTTGGGGCAGAGACCCGCACATCTCAGCGCCATGCAGGAACTCCACCCACCAGCCTCTCCACAGGTCCGTGGCCTGGAGGAGGGACTCAGGGACTGTGAGGGCAGAACTCTTACTGAGTGGGATCAAGTCAGACCCAAGACAACTGTATTTTAATCCCCCAAATGCTCATGAGAGACTTTTGGGTTATTCAGTTACACACACACAAAATTAGGAAGGAAAGGAAAATAAGAAACAAGGAAAGGAAGAGAAAAGAAAAATCCTATTAGATATTTTGCTACTCTTTCTGTGGGTGAAATGTAAGTATAGTAGAAAGTGGTCTGTGGACATCTGAACTCTCTTCAGCCCACACAGCTCTGGAACTGATGGTCCTAATTAAGTAAGGCCTGAAGGCCTCTGAGTCATTAAAGAGTATTAAGTACATCATTACACGTTTGAGTTGAGTGTGGTTTTGTGCTATTATTGAAAATAATAACAGTAGCTACCACTTACTGATACCTTTTATATGCTTCGTTTCATTTGAGTCTCAACAATTACCATAAAGCACACTCTTATTTTCCCACTTTGCAGAAGAGAAATGTGGACAGAGAGGGATTCACAAACCTCTAACAAGTAGGGAAGTCAGGATCTGAATCCCAGCAGGCTGGTTCCAGTATCAACGTCACCATTTAGAATTAGACCCCCCCACACCCCACTGTCTGATGCACCAAGAGCTGGAAGTGCACAGCTCTGGTGACAGGGCCCAACCTGGCACACCATACTGACTTACTCAGTCTGCGCACTTCCTTAAAGGAGGAGCAAAAGGAAGGGGCTTGCACCTCATCTCCAGGTCTCCCCCAGACCACATGGGGGTGGAACACAGAGCAGGCGCTCAATGCCCCAGCCAGCAGGCCGAGCTCTCCACTCCCACTCCCTGCCAGGCCTCGCCTGCTGGGCCTCATCACGGCACCCAGATGCTGTCTCTGGGAGAGCCCGCCTCGGCTTGGGGCAGGCATTGCTGAGCCCACCGGATCCAGCATCTGGATTGATCCTCATTACCTCCGATGAAGGAGATGTTAGCCTCACTTACAGATGAAGCAACTTAGGCTCAAGGGTTATGCTAACTGCCTAAGATCACACAGCCAGTGAGCAGCGAGACCAGAATTTGAACTCAGGCCTACCTAACTGGAGAGTACATGGACTTTTCCCTTCTTGTCCTTGTTATCCTACCTAAACCTTCCTCCTCTGTGCTTTCTGCCTAATTCCCATCTATCCTTTAAGACCTTCATTCATACCTTTTCCTTCAATTCTAAATAAACATACATTAATCAATGATAAGACATGATAATGTATTATAGTACTCCTGCCACCAGTCAGCACTATACATGTCACCTCATGTAATCCTCCTCACAACCCACTAGTGGTGTTAATATCATGCCCATTTTATAGATGAGGGACACCAAGGTGTGGAGAGCTTGCCCACGGCCTGGCAGTAAGGATTAGCAGTTGCCCTCCAGAGCCCACTCTTGCTCAAACCCAGGCTGCCTGTCCTGCCCAGCTCTGGGCCATTGCTCCTGAGCCCCCAGGCACATTGTCTAGCAGGGTCTCCATGCTCATGCCATCACTAATCTCTGCATGTGCCATCAAGGCAGTGAGACCTTGACTCCTGTGTGTCCTATGGTGCCCAGTATGGTGTTTCGACCCCCAGAACCTCAGGAAGCAACTGACTCATAGGTGTGCCCGCAGAACGGAGGCAGCCAGGCCCTTACCCTGTAGAAGATGGGCAGGGAGTCCCAGGTGTAAGGGTAAGCAAAGGCGAGGACTCGGAGTACCTTGCAGAGTCGGGGCTTCTGGATTTCAAGAAACCTAAATTGGGGAAGGAAAGGGGGAAGAAACGGAAATGAAAAGTTTCAGGAAGTCACACGTGTGCACACACGTGTTCACACTGAAAAGACCCAAGGGGCTGGTGATCAACAGAAGACAAGCAGGTTTGCACCACCTCCTGTGCCAGGAGCTTCTCACCAGCCTCTTCCATTTCTCCTACCCTGGTGGAAGTGGCAGAACCTCCGATTGAAAAAGATGTCTGGAGAAACTTGTCCTGACACCTTGAGAAGCAGTGTGTGCAGACCAAGCCAGGGAGGAGGCTCCTGACAGAAACTCCACAAGTGCCAAGTTATTTAACTGCAAGGAGCTTCCCAAAAGTCCAGTTTCCTCCAGGACCGGGAAGGTGGGGCACTGACATGTACCCTGTGAAGTGCGCTCTACAGAGGTGAGGTGCACCTGATGCTGGGAACCACGCCAGTGAGGACTGTGAGGAACACCAGGGTTCAAGCTGGCACGCTGGAGAGGTTTCTGGACTATGGGCACCACACGGCCATGCTGGCCTGGAGACACTCAGTGAACATGAGGTCTTGGCTCCTTCTCTCCTTTATCTTATCTCACCTGCCTCCAACCCAAAGACAGATGAAGCCAATGTGAACACTGGTTGTGTTGCAAGAGGCAGGTCCTCCTGGACAAATCAGGACAGGGCCTCAGCAGGCCCAGGGAGGGACAGCAGCTAAAGGTGTAGGAACAGGGCAGCACAGCTGGCAGGCTGGACACCAGAAGGACATAGTTGGCCAAGGAGATTTCACACAAAACCATAGCTCTGAACTGAAGCCCTGATAAGGAAGTGCTCAGGTGCCCTGGCTGGACCACCAAGGCCAGGTGGCAGGGCTGGTACCCATTTCAACACCACGGTGTACTGTGCAAGGTTGGGTTTCTGCTCAGGGGCCCACGCCCTGTGGTGAGGTTTGGCCCTGACACCGGTGGTCTGCAGAGGTTTGGCATCGGGGCTCTCAGGAGGCAGTCTGCTGCAGTCTGAAGAGACAACGGAAGCACTTGGGCCCCCAGCCTTGGATCATCATGTGCTCTGCTGGGCTGGAGCCTGTGCCCTACCGCTATGCCCATCTCTACTCCCCAGACCATTGCCCCAAACTACAAGTCTGCCCTTTGTCCCTCACCTCCCACTGAGCTGGGTCAACTTGCCCTGGCCAGGTTGTTCAGGTCAATTAAGAGCCAACATGGCCACCTGACTGTATATTCCACTGGTGTCCATACCATCTGACAGACTCACACCTGGGAACCTTCTTCAAGGGCAGACACTGGATCAGGCCAGGATTCCCCGAACTCAGTCCTGAAGTGTGTCTGAGGATCGGTTTCTAGGTCAGTGTGTTCTGCCCACTCCTCAGGGCAGCTGGGCAGAGTAGTCTATATGTAGATCCCTGAATCAGGGTAAGAGGAGGCCACCACAGGCCCTGTGGAGCCCGCAGCTCCGGAGACAAGCTCCAGCTTCACTCAAGCCCACAGGCAAGTCTCTTCTTTCCTGTCTGTGCCCATAAATCGGGAGGCATGTGGCAAGTTACAGGTACAGAAAAAGGACACTCAGGGAGGAAGAAGAGAAGGAGGTGGAGGAGGGAAGTGTCCTGGATTCATCACCTCATCCTAGAACCACAGCCTTGACAATGCAGACGTCCAGGGGAAGAGAGGCTGCACAGTGCTGTTATCTCACAGGGACATCCTGGGTTCCAGTCCTGGCTCTGCCCCTCATGACCCCGTGACTGTGACAGGTTGCTTGATCTTTGTGTGCCTCCAGAGGCTTGGGGTAGCCCCGGGTCAATGAGTTCCTCCCTCGCAGTGTTGTTTTAAAGATTGGCTAAAATGAGACTTGCAAGGTGTTTAGAACAGCAAAGCAGTTACCAAATGCAGTAAATGTGTGTGTGGTTCCCTCCCTGACCCCCATCTCAGAGCCATGTTGGACCAGAAAATAGGAACAGGAGGGAACAGACAGGCCTGGGTGATTTGCCTAAAGTCAGATGAGCTAATAAGAGACAAAGCTAGACTTAAAGTAGGACTGTGGGCCTCTGGGGTTTCACACTGCCCCCTGCCTACCACCAGAAGGCCGGGCCTTTGCCCTTCCCAACAGCCTCTGCCCCAAAGGCCAAAGGGAGCACACTCCCGCTGCCCTACTGGCCAGGGCACCTGCCCCTGCTGCCTTTTCAGTCTACCCTGTCTGTGCACTGCCACCACCTGCCAGCTCTGGGGAAAGAGGCTCGCTCCTAACATACATTCTTTGTGGCCACTTACGAAGAAATCTGGCTCTGACTGGTGAGGGCCATCCCCCAATGCATGGATTTCCTGTGACTTGAGACAATATTTCGTCTCCCCAGGGACAAATGGACCAGCCTCTCCAGTTGCAAGTCCGAGTCTACAGAAGGAAAAAAAAAAAAGAGGAAAAGCAGAACAGGAGAGAGACCGCAACAGAGGAAAAAGGCAGAAGAGCCAAAAGCTACAGAGGTGCCTCCCGCTATGAAGGTGCAATTCCACATCAGGCCACAGGGTGCCGCCACAGTCAGAGATTCCAAGAGTGAGTAGCCACAGAATCCTCCAAAGCACTCCAAGCCCTGCAAGTGTCCAGAGTCCACTCTGCTTATGTCCTTCCTGCACCCCAGGGTCAAAGGGATAGCTATGAGGGGTTCAGGAATCCTCTTCCCACAATGAGGCTGGCAGGAAACACTGGATTTGGGGAGAAGCCTGACTTAAGAAAGGTTTAGGTCAATAAATGTGGTAACAAAGCTGGAAGGATTAGCAACTGGAATTCTGGAACCAGGCCCTGGAACTAGTGGGGATTTAGAAAAATCATTCTATTGCAGAAGAGTGTGTGTGTGTATGTGTGTGTGTGTGTGGGGGGTTTATATTTTGTGGCTGTTTGGGGGTCTGGTCCCTCTTTGCCTTCTGACAGAGGCTCCCTGGCTCCAGAAGTGTCTAGAACCATGTCTGCTGAGTCTCTGCCCCCAGCTCTGACCTCCAAGCCAGGCCAGTTCACGCCCCTGCACTACCACAGCCTCGTCCTTCCAGCATCACTCTGGTGGCGAAGCTCACTCTGTACCCTGCATGAAGATTAATCGCTCCCCTCATAGCACTGACCACAGGCCATTTCACATAGCAATTTTGTCAAAAAAAAAGATAATAATCTATGGTTGGGTGTGCTGGACAGATGATTCACAGTGACCATGCTGTGCAGAAAACACTGCATAAGTAACATTCCTACAGAAGTGAAGCTGCCCTTTTGGGCTGCTGGGCAATCGGCAGGCCAGTCCTGATCACCCCAGCGCAGAGAGGGTGCACCTTCTTCCACCAACCCTTCAAGTGCTACAGAATGGGAATGTTCTTCTGGAACATGTTCATTTGAACTAAATTCCATGGTAATAAACCAAAACACCACTCAGGGATTACAGTCCCCCATGTCAAGATGGACCCTGGTGGTCTGTGCTGTGCTGGAGCAAATGCCATGAAACCATGACCGCCTGCTAGGCCCATGAATGCCCAAGTTCCTGGTCCCCTTGGTGCTGTGGGAGGGGAGGGGACTCAACTGAGCTCTAACTGCTGGAGTCAGAGGAGAGGCAGGGCTGGGTCTGGGGAGGAAGGTACTGTGGCACTGGCACCCAGGAGACCCGGCCAGACGGAACCTCAAAGACATCTTCTTGGAGCTCTGGTGAAAGGTGGCTGAAGCCCAGAGGCAGTAGTGACTAGCCTGAGGCCACATAGCAAGTCCTCAGGGAGCAGGAGGGACCCAGGCCCTCCTCTCTACCTCCTTAACAGGAAGTGGCTCAGGGCCAGCATCTCTCACTCCCCCAACACCAGTCATCTTTCTGCTCTCCAGACGCTGATGCAGAAGGAAGGAATGGGGTCAGAAGGGTCAGGTCTGGTAAGAGCAGGGAAACAACCATGGATATGGGGACATGGGACGAGGACAAAGTGTGATGGAACCCAATGTGCCCACCTGGGACGCCCGTTCTCCTTTTCTCTTCCTGCGCAGCCCCACAGCCCCTCTCTGCAGTTGCCAAAGCCACAAGCCAAGCCTAGGAATGTCTCTTCCCAGGAGATCACTGTCCATCACAAGCAAAGGACCAGTCTTCAGAGGACACAGGGTGCCCTCTCAGGCCCTCCCAGCCCTTTCACCTTTCCCCTCTAAAACTCCTCCCTCTTCCAATCCATCCTGTCCTCTCTGGTGCCACCCTTGTCTAGGCCAATCCTCTGCCCAGGTCCTTCCCTCCTCTCCAGCTAACGTCATTCCCTCCCAAACTCAGTCCTGAGGTCACTTCCTAGGGCCCTGTACGTTCAATCACAGGTCATTTTGCATCTGCATTACTTGTTTCCCCTACTCCCTGTCCTGCTGCCCTAAAGGGCATTGAGGGAAGCCTACCATGTGCCTCTCCTTGTGCACTGGGTACCCTGTGAAGCCAGGGCAGCGATTCACTCAACGGGGTGGATGGATGGAACAGCCGCAGATGTGCTCCATCCATAGACAGAATAAGCTATTCCGATGTCAAGAAGAGAAGCCCCCAAACATGGGCTTTTAGAAGATTCTGGGCCCAGCTGCCTGGCAAACAAGTTCCATCCACATACCAGGCATACCAAATCCAAAGACCATCCACCATACCTGAACGGTCAGGGAGGATTCGGACTGGAGAAAACAAACTCTCCTGGTGGCTTGCAGGTGATTAGGAGAGATTAAAAAGAAAAGCAACAAATGATCCAAGAATTTGCTTTCTGAGTTCTTGGGAAGCAGTTTTGACCCATTAACTCTGGGGACTGGTTCCTCCATGCCCATGAAGCCACCTCTGCCCTTCATCCTCAGCCCCCAGTGCTTGCCCCCTCTAATGCTGAAGTCCAAACACATGGGGTCCTCAGGAATCAACCTGACAGGAACAGTGATGGGTCCAAGGACCAGACCTCGGTGTGTCCCTTAGTGGTTGTTACTTTATTCTCTGCCCCTGTGGGTGGACACTGGCTCCTCACAGCTTTAGGAGAACTTGGGATTTCCAGGAAGAGAGGGGAGCTTACTCCTGCCCCCAGCAATTCCCCAGGGAGAAAGTCATGCAAAATCCAGCGTTGAGTCAGCGCCAGCAAGGAGCTCCCTCGCCCATCCAAAGCAACGCCAGTCTCCGCCCTGTCTCAGGGCAAGCAAATGAAGACAAGTCGGGGCAGATGTTCCTGCTGCTGTTGAAGAATCTATCCTTCCACATATTCAAAAAACCTGTCCGTCGGGTTTGTGAAACGCCTACACTCCCCTGGTCCTAACAAAACCCAAGGAAGCAGGAGCCAAATCCATGCTGGAGAAGTCACAAGGGCACAACTCGTACACCTGTTCTTCCTGGGGAGAGGACAGTGGAGGGCTTTAGGTGTTCCAAACAGGGAGCACAATGGCTCCCTGGGATTGCAGCGGGGGGCAGGGGGACAAGAACCGAGGAGCAATCTGCAGCCTACCTTGGTGACTCTCCTGACCTGCTGCTGCCAGGCACCTCAGCACTGTCTGGACAGGGCTGTCACCCTGACACAACCCTGTGGAAGGTTTCCTAAGTAATACAGGCAACCTGAGCTTTTGGACAACAAACTTTTGCCAAGAGCTGTAGAAATTATTGTACTTATCCCCATAACAACGGCTCTCATGCTCACACCCCAAGGGGTTTTCTTGAGTGAAAGGGAAAAGAACAGTGGGAGTTAGAGGCAGTGAGCTGGGCATGACTCATGGCCATGGGGATGAGCTGGACATTTGAATATCAAGCATCATCAGCCACACACACACACGGCGAGGCCGGCCCTCTCAGTTGCTTGCTACTAGGGGCAGGCAGCTGTTTACAAGGCACCTCCGCCACATGGGCTTATGAGGGGCATCCTGGGTTACCTGTCATCCTCCCGTCCATCTAGATAAACTGGCCCCACTTCATAGATGAGCAAACTGAAGTTCAAGGGGGCTAGGTGGACTTCCCTAGCAAGGTCAGCTACATTATTTGTAGAAGGCAGTACAGAATCGAAATGCAGAACCCTCTTGTTCAAAAATTACTAAGAATTTCAGAGTATTAAGCCAACATGGGCTCTTTTGAGCAAGGGCCTTGTGCGGCAGCACCTGTGCACATCCGGCGACTGGGGGTCCACCTGGAACAGAGACAAGCTCCCAGTGCCCTTTCACCCAGCCAACCTCTTCCACAGGCCCCTCAAATGCCACGGAGTTGCATGCTTAGCCCCACTCCCTGTCCTCCCATCTGAGTCCAGAGAACCTGGTACCTGGAGTAGCAGGAGAGGCCGGTGCTGAGGATGGTGTTCAGCACAGCCAGCACCACGTAGTAGTCATGGAAGGTGGTGTGCACCAGCGCTTCAGGGAACGTATATGCAGAGTAGGCAATGGCTGAGCCTGGGGAAGAAAAACCAGCCTTGGGGACGAAGCCAGGCCCGGGCTCTGGGTGGATCCCTGGAAAGACTGTCCACACCCTCTGTCTTAGCCCTCATCATCCCACAGACCCATGAGCAGGCCTGCCCCTGCACCCTCCCAGAATGCTCTCCCCTTGCTCCTCTTCCTACTAAGGCCTGTCCTGAGAATCCACTGAGTTGGCATTCCTCCCTTTTTACATATATTAACTCACTTAATTTCTATCGCCATCCTCCCACATAAAGCTTACACTTATCCTCAGTGTACAGATGAAGAAAGAGAGGCACAGAAAGGTTTAGCAATTCATTCAGGGTCGCACAGTCAGAAGGTTGCAAAGCTAAGCTAAACCTAGGCAACTCAGTGAGAATTTTCCTGATTTTTTTTATCAGTCTTGGAGATTGAACCCAGGGTCTCATACATGCTGGGCGAGTGCTCTACCACAGAACTACATCTCCAGCCCTTTTCATTTTTTAATTTTGAGACAGGGCCTTGCATAGTTACTGAGGCTGACCTTGAACTTGTGATCCTCCTGCCTTGGCCTCCCAAGTTGTTGAGATTACAGGCATATGCCAATGCACCCAGCTCAGAATTCTTGCTCTTTACTCTGTGACATTGCTGGTGAGGACAGTCCAGAGTGCTCACTTTCCTCTGAGAGCATGCATGCTCCACCTGCCCAAGGACAGGTGCTTCCTTAGGACAGATCAATGTGAGGGGTCTGACTGAGAAGAAGCTGGGGACTGACCTGCTGAGAGGCCAGGTGAGGTATTTTGTTTCAGGAGTTGGAATCTGTGAGAAAAGGACCTTCCAGAGATCAATTGGCCGAGGCTTTTATTTGTAACAACAGGGGAGACTACTGTCCTTCACAAAGGGGCCAGGACCCACATGTACTCACTTGAGGGTATCCCTCTGGGACAGGTGGCCATAGGCCTGTCAGCCCAGAGACTGAGGGATCAGGTTCAAGGCCACTGTTCTTCCAAGTCATTGAGAACCTTGAAATCCTAGCTTGCGACTGGAACAGATCTCAGCCGCTCCTGTCCAACCTCTGCCTTTCACCACATTTGACTGATGGATCTAGTGAAATTGGTCACATAGGCAAAAAGGGCTGAGAGTCACCCTCCTGGTACCATGCTACCCGAGGCAGCAGGCTGCCTATGAGATTTTAACTGGGAACAGCTCCATGGGAGCAGACAAGTGCTTCCAGGCCTGGTGTCATGGGGAGACTCCCACCTAGACCAGGACGCCATCAGCTCAGTGAATGCTGAGTGGAGCCCGGGGATGCGCCACACCCTGTGGGCAATACAGGAGTCAGGGTCCTCAGATCCTGCCCAAAACTACAGCAGCAAGCAAGATGGTTTCCCACGTGAGGTGGCCATTCAGGGTGGACAAAGTAACAGGCGAAGGAGCTGACCATGGCCCCCACCTGGGCTGAGGCTGAGGTGTCTCTGACAAGCACCTGAAGTCAGGGAGGCCTATCCAGGCAGCCGCTGTGGATGCCAGTCTGAGACAAATGAACCTCCTCTTGAAGGCAAAAGGGAGCACAGGAGGTTGCTGAACAGGAAATGAAAAGGACCAAAATCTAGCGGAAGTATACAGGAGACCTAAGGGAGGAGCAGCTGGAGACCCAGGAGGAAGCTAAAGTAACTGCCATCTTTGAGGGTTTGAGGGCTGTCCAGGGTGAGAGGAGGGAGGATAGGCAATGGTGGAGGACGGAGCTATGGGTCTGAGGTGGAATCAATGGGTTCTCTCAAAGTCCTTCCTTCCACGTTTGCTAGATATTTTTTTTCCCCCCACATCAAATGATGGACTGCAAACTAGAACATGAAACAGGAAAGACACAGCTGTCCTTAGCCAGCTGTTCCCATGAGGCGACAGGAATTAAGGCATCTGACAAGGCTGGGTAGCAGAGCTATGGTGGAGGTGAGACCAGAATTGGGGGCTAGGAGGAGGGCCCCAGAGCAGGGGCCCCAAAGTACCCATGGCAGAGGTTGAAGACCCTGCAAGGAAGGGAAGAGGGAGACCTGGGAATGGCACATGTGAGGCTCAGAGGAGGGAGACATGGTGATAGGGGCACTCACACACACCCTGTGAGCCAGTGGAGTGACCCTGGCCACTTACCTTCACTCTCCTCTTTGTCCTCACCCACAGCATGGGCATGTCCATAGCAGCCACCAGGGGGTGCTGCCTGGGTTAGTGGGAAATCATGATGCTGGCCACCTTGTGTGGTGGACCAAGTGCCAGGAACTTCTCTTAGAGTCATTTCATTGCCATAACATTCTTAGGAGGAAGACATTACTCCGACATTCTGGATGAGGGCACTGAGGTTGGAGAGATTAAGAAACTTTCCCAAGAGCACTGAACTAGTAAGGAGGGGTGGCACCGGGCTCCAGAATCTGGACCATTAAGCACCATGTTATGACATGTGTCAGGTGCTCAGCAGAGAACTGGCCTCTCAGCAATCACTCAAAATGCTCTCTCTCATCAGAAATGAGTCTAAAGGAAGCTACCAGCCTCAGGAGTTTGGACTTCACCCCAGATAATGAAGGACCTGAAAGTTTATAGTGGGAGGGAAGATGTCAGGGAAGGTGTTGCAGAAAGCTCCGGGGCAGCTGGGTGGAACTGGCCAGAAGAGGCCATTGCCACTGTCCAGGGAGGCCTGGGCTTGGGTCCTAGCCAAGACTATGGGGCAGAGCCACTTGAAGAGTGTGTAGGAAAGACTCTTAGCTGACCCTGATCACCGATTAGATGGGATGGTGCAAAGAAACGGGGCGGAACAGCAGGGTTACTACGGAGTCTGCATGAATGAGCAGGAGAGGTGACTCTAGCCAGGGGGCTGAGTGGGGCAGATGAGGGTGCAGGATGGGAGGAGGATGCAGACAGTCCTGGTTTCAGGCTCAGAGGGGTCAGGAACTCCAGGTCCACAGTTCAAAGATGGAGTTTGGGAGTGCCTTGTCCAGAGGAATAAGGGATGGTGTGGGCAGCGGTCAGCTGGGAGTTGGGCCATATAGAGAAGAGTGAGGGGCCAATTCTGAGCATGGCTATCTATAGAGGAGAGCAGAGAATGGGCTAGAAAAAAGTAAGAACAGGGAGGGTGGGGGGGAAGAGGAGTGATGCAGGAGGGGCATGGAAGGCTGGTGACCGCCAGGAGAGATGAGCACGAAGCCTGCATGCACCCTGACCATAAGCACAAGGCTGGGGCCTTGGCTGTGTGGTGAATGATGGGGACTGGACAGCAGAGCCCCGAGGAGCGGGAGGGAAGGTGGTCCCTTAATCACCTGCAGGCTCCTCCCGGACAAACTCAGGTGAAAGGGAAGACAGCGATTGGCTTTCATGCCTAGAGCAGGACCAGCGGGATGAAGAGGCTAGAACCAGGATCTGGGGAAGAAGGATGCCGTAGGGAGAGAAAGAAGAGCAGGCAGGAGTTAGAAAAAGAGGTGACTTTGGGGATGTCATCGCCAACTTTGCCAACAGGTTTGAAGCTCTGTTCCTGTGGTATTTTAAACAGGTCTCTGACACCTCCAAGACTCGGGACAAAGGAGGTTCAGTTCGTGACCCCACGCTTGTTCTCTACCAGGCATGACAGGGCCCAGCCATGATGGACTGGAGTCTGCCTACCCTTCCGATTGTGGAAGTTTTCAGGGTCTTGCAAAATGACCGTTAGCCTGGCCACCATCAAAAAAATGAAGTTTACATAAGCGTACAATTCAGTAAATCATATTAACAAAAGTTCCCGATGCATACCTCTATTGTATCTGGGTGGTGGAATTACTATGTAATGGCGTGTGCTTGTGTGCCTCTCCTCCCAGGTGTCAAAGAAAAACAGAGGGATGTTGGGGGCATCATGCTGGGAGCCAGAAGTGGGCTACAGAGAGAGCATTTATACCACAGATGCACGCCATGAGAGAGTTTCTTACAAACCTCATCAGGAGCCCGGATACAGTCCTGGCATTCCTATGACTCTGACACCCATCAAAGCCTCATGGTGACCCTGTCCACAGGGGAAGGGATGAATGGCTGGGTATCAGGGAAGAAGACTCACATACCCAGGCTGAAGAGGTTGACGGCACCATAGTCCAGGAAGTAGCAGATGTGCCGGGCATTCTTGGACATGCAGCTGAAGGTGTGTGCACAGCTGGATGCGAGAGGGTACACACAGCTGGTGCACATGTACACGAGCATGGGCCATGAATAGGTGTCATTCTGGATGTCTGTCATATACAGTGCTGTCACAAACCTCCACACGAAGAACCTGGAACACAGCATGGATCCCCCAAGCTCTGTGGCGGGGATCCCTCTAAACTCTCCACCCAACCCACTCTGCTTTCCATCCTCCTAGGATGACCAATCCCTGTGAGTTCTCACATTGGCAAGGTGCCATGGGCTAGAGAGGGTGGAAGGGGCCTTTTTGGACTTGAGAAGCAGTAAGTTAGGAATGGGGGGTGGGGAAAGAAGAGAGCCTTTTTAGGTTTATCTAATCCAATCCCCTCCCGGCCCTGGGGTGATGGAATTTCTTTCCTAGCATCTTGTCCAAGTGATTCTCCAGTCTCAGCTTGCATGCCTCCAAGGATGGGGGATTCACCACCTCCCATGGCCATTCTGAGTGCTACACAGAGACACTACACAGTCCTGCCTCAGATCTGCCTAAACTGTAGCCCACACATGGGGTCCCACCTGCACAGCACCTCACTTTCAAAAACCACTCATGGAGAACAGACTCCCTTCCTACTAACTCCTCCAAAGATGGAGACTCTACAGAGCATGTTCACCAGGAACTCAAGGGGTGTCCCTAAACCCTTCTGACTACACTTTTCCATCCTGCCCACAACAGAAGTAAAGCTTAAGTTATTTGCTGTTTCCCAAACATATCCTTTCATCATCTCGAGATCATTTCATCATTCCATTTCCTTAAGGCATTTGGACACAGGCTTGCCCAAGTCCCTCTGGCTGGTCTGTGTTGCTCAGTTGGGATTGTCTCTGAGAGCCTGGCATGGTCTAGGGGAGCAGTATGCAGTGGGGTAGCTCAGCCAGGTTGGCTCAGCTGTAAAATAGCTAAAAAGTCCTCTCATAGGGATCTGTTCACAGACCTCGAGACCCACAAACAAGGGTGGGCACTTTGTTGTGGTACCAAATCTTGAAACAGCTGATACCAACTATGGTTCATCCACAAAACAGAACTCTGGTTCTGAGACCCTAGAGACTGAGGTCCAGGGAGACCACCACAGGAGACAGCGGGAGCAGTGGGAGAAAAGACGCAGAGGTTGGGGACACACAAGTCATGGCCGAAGAGCTCAGGAGGCTGCACAAGAAACAGGCAGCTGCAGGGAGAAGGAGGGCCCAGGGGGAGAGCCTTCGGCAGGGCTACAATTTATTAGCATGTGGACTTTTTATGTAAGCAAAAAGTTTAAATGACAAACGGCCGCCTTGAGTGGGAACTTGCCATCCTGCCCAGGCCTCAGGCCCCAGAGCTGCAAGGGTTCTCTATAGATCACCCTACCCCATCCCAGGACTGAGCATTCTCTCTCCCCCACCAGGGCGACTGCTGGGACCAGCCTTCCCCTGCATGTTGCCCCCAGGTCTGCCTTCTGCCTTCCGGTCAGACTGCCAGAGCATAGCAGGCTCCCTTGGGCCTGTCTCCAATCAGGTCCCTCTGACTCTCTCACAGAGTCCAGGGGATCCAGGACCCGCCTGTTCCTCAATTCTGCTGTGCAATGTAAAGAAGCCACCCCCTCTCCAGTTGCATCTGTCAGCTGAGTGAGACAGTGGCCTGAATGACCTATGAGGTCCTCCCTGCTCTGACATACAGTCAAACCTCACTATTTGTGGTTCTGCATCTTGGGATTCAACCAACCATGAATCAAAAATATCCAGGGAGAGGAAATATGTGACTGCATTGAGCATGTAGATTTTTTTTTGTCATTTTTCCCTAGACAGTACACCATACCGTGTACAGAGCATATATAATGTTTTATTAGGTCGTGTAAGTAATCTGGAGAAGATTTAAAGTATCTGGGAGGATAGCATAGGGCATAAGAAAATACTGTGCCATTTTATATAGGGGAGCATCCATGCATAGATCTTGGTATCTGCGGGGGTCCTGAAGCTATCTTCTACAGACACTGGGGGACTGTGGCTACACTGTGGTCTCTGCTATGGCCCTGCCTCAGGGCAAACTCACCCATGAGGTGTGTGAAGATGGTCTGGGGCCCACCTTTCTCAGCAAGGGCCTTCTGGCCTTCCTGGAACTCCCATTCCTGGGTTCATGCTTCCCAGAGCCTTGCTCTTAGCTGACCACTAGAGCGCTGCCTGACCAAGGGCCTCCATTGTTGTGGTTCCAGAACAAGTAGGAGCCTGCTGCTCTGTGCCTGATGTCTTTAACCATTTTCTCCCTGTCTTCCCTGCAACCCCAAGAAAGATACAGATTACTGTGACTGCTTTGCAGGTGAAAAATGAGAGATTAGGTGACCTGCTCAAGCTAGTGACATTTTAACTAGGACTTCCTGAAGACCTGCAAAGCTGCCAGGACTCAAAGGGATGAAGATAAATGCTATTAAATCAAGGGAGGGCTTGGGAGCTACAGAAGTCCCTGGAATCCAGTCACAATCCATGCCCTACAGCTCATTCCATGGAGTACCCAGTTTTTCTCCTGCCACACGGTCACCTGCACCCATGGAGGAATCCCCAAATACCAGCCCTCCCAATCCCCACTGTGTTTCAAAAAAGCACTAATCCTCAGGGACCCTAAATGAGATGGGCTGGTCAAGGGCAGCAAGTGATACCAGAAGGGCAGCAAGTGAGTCCAGATGTTGAGGGTCTCATTGGTCATTTGGAAGAGGCTGAGGACACAGGCAGTGGCGGAGCTCTGGGGATGCCGGTAGCCAAAGAGGATGCCCCGCTCATGGAACACCTGCAGAGGGGAGACAGGGGCATGGAGGTGAGAAGATGGGCAGCCAGGTCTCCAGAGGAGCATCACTGGTTGACATCAAGTGTTCTAGTCGGTGCCCTGTTAGCCTGGGACACTTGAACAATTCCCTGACCTGTCAAACTGTTATCTATCTTCTCACCCTCCTTCCCTCCTAGGAACTTCTAGAATCCCAGGTCCTCCAAGAAATCCCCTCCAGCCAGCGAGAGGAGAGAAGCCAAGAGCCTGGTTCTCTGGAAATCCAGCCTATCTGTCTTCCCAGTCTCACTTACTCTTGGCATGAATGTTGCCTAGGAATCCGTTTTTGCACCTTCTGCCTGGGGCCTACAGCCCGGTCTTTGTGGTTGGCTAACATATATGCTGCCTGTCTGAGCCAACATGCGCCAGATGTCAGGGGCCGGTGGAGATCTCTGCAGAAGATATCTCTGTGCCAGGAGGTAGTCACAAAGCACTTCATAAAGGCTATTGATGATGAGGACTATGACGCTGATGCCTGTACTTTGGGAGGAGGAGACTACTCACAGCACGGCCCACAGAGCCACCCCAGCCCAGGCAGCTCACCTGGCAAGTCCCTCCAAACACCCCAATCAGAAACAAGAATGGGTCAGCCTGCCTCAGTATCGCATTACATCTATTAAACAAAACAAAAACAAAAATGGTAACTGAGAGGACAATGATGCATGAGGGACAACAGCTCTGGATGCAGTAAGTGATGAAAAGTGGAATATGAATTGAACACCTGCCATGATTATTCATGGTATTCACGGTGGAGCAGAGGCAGGGCAGAACAAAGATAAATGAAGAGTTTAATTTGTCAAGGTAGTAGAATTAAGACAATCCCAACTCTTTCGTGTTGACTGAGACCAGGGTTTCCACTCACATTTTGGGCCAGATAGTTTCTGGGGGCCGGAGGGAGCTGGTCTATTCCTCATCTAGTGATAAACATGCCCTCCACCTACTGGATGCCAGTGGCTCTCACTGTGCCCACCCCACCCCCACCAAGTTGTGATAACCAAAAAATGTCTCAAGGTATGGCCAAATATCCCCTGTAGGCAACATCTCCTCCAGTTCAGAGCCACTAATTTAGATGAATGTTGACATAACCTTTGAAAGGTAAATCATAAATGAATGACTTGATTGAAGCAATCGATAACAATGATAATATTAGTCATCGCGATGTAAGTCAGGTCAGGACACATTTTAAAATTTCCCTTTTGCTTTTTCAACTGCGGGAGGAGGGGGAGGCTGGAGGAACTGTCACCCCACCCCATCTCTCACTTGGGTTCACCAACTTCTTCATTAGGAGAGTCTTCCATTTAAAAATAGGACAGGCTGGGGTCAAGTTCAGTGTAGAACACACATGTAGCACCCATGAGGCCTGGGTGCACACGCTCCTGAAGAGATCCAGCGGGTGCTGACTCTTGAGGTTCCCACAGGATAGTAAAGAAAGTGAGGGGCTACCAGAGCACAGTCAGATTCGAGTCCCTGAGGTCCCGTGTGCCCTTGGGCTGTGCCATACCTCTCTGGATCTTGGTGTCCTCACCTGTGAAGCAGGAAGACACTGGCTAGAAGGAGAGTACATTACCTTGCAGCAGCAGCTCTGAGCTTGGTGGAACTCCTAGTCTGATTCTGGGTAACACTGGTCAACCAGGGGGAGGGAGGATAATGCAGTTGGCTCATGGCCCCATAAAGTCATGGATTAGTTTGTGGTCTTGGCTAAGTAAAGTGATTCGTTCTATTTTTTGATTCACCGTTCAATTCTGTTGATGTCCCTGGATTATGGTGGACAGAGTCCTTTAGTGGACAGCAGGAATCTTGACTTGTAGTTTCCCACCCCACCATGGCTAACAACAAGGGGGCAAATGAGCCATCCCTTGATGTATGTGAAGGAGGATGGGACATGCATGGTGGCATCTAGACTTCCCCCAGCAGAAAATAGAGCTGCAGGAGCGTCCCACTGGTTCTATCATTCCACTTTTCAAGTTCGTTCTTTTTTCCTTAGGAAAAAAAATTTAAGTGAATTAAAGCATTAGCTGCTTATTAAAATGCAAAGACTCTAGAAAAGAGCAATTACTATTAATTATTCACTCCTTTACATGAAGTAATTAAGGAGATTCTCATTAAAAAAGATTATTCAGTAATACTAAAGCACAGTAAGAAAGACTGTTCTGGACCAGTGCACTAGGTGTAAGACCACGGTAATGGGGCCAGCAGAGGGGGAGGCAGAAAGGGCTCAGCTCTGAACACAGCATGGTCAAGTGGGAATTTACAGCTGAGGAGCAGGGGAGGGTCAGTAAGCAAAAAACGGCTAAGAGGCAACATCAGGAGTTAGGAGGATCCTGGCTAAACTGATCTGACAGGATTCTTACTGAGAAAGGCCAATGTGATCAGACCTCACCTGGGGCCTGGTAAAGGATGAGGAGGCTGGTCAGGTATGACCAGTGATCAGCTATCAAGAACCGGAGGCTTCTGGTTGCACTGACTTATTAGCATCCTTTTGCTAAAGCTGAATTTTACAAAGAATACACAGATGGGCCTGGAGAAGCCTCAAAAGCCTGACTAAATTTTGTTCAAACCAAGAATCACTGTTGTCCTGTGTCGCCAGAGATCCTGTGACCAGGGGCCAGTGAGAGAGAAAAGTCTACAAAGCCCTGGGCCTGTGGGGGTGGGGGGCTGCAGGGGAGCTCCGGGGATGGCCACCGTGGGCGCTGGAGGAGGAGACTACCCACATTCTGCTCAGGGCGACTCAGTGCGTGACTCCTCTCCTCTCTCTGACTCCTGGCATTCTGGCTGCCAAAAGCAGGTGCTGGTCTACTCAAAAGTCAGAGGGGAACAGTGGAGCTGGACAACTTGGCTACATTTAGGAATCTGGTGTCTGACATGAGGAGGATATTTTGCTACCAAAGTCAGGGCTGGGCACAGATTGAAAGAACCTGCCTCCATCCAACTTGCCATCCTTCCCCCAGACATGGACAGCCAGGTCAACACCAACCATGCACTGGGGGCAGGGTTTAGAGCAGCATCTGCAAAACAGTAGCAGTAGGGTGAAGAAAGGGAACCCCTCTGGCAGAGAAGTTCCAACCTAGAATGAGAAGCTCGGCCTATCCCTGCTTTCCCCAACCTGAACCTCTGTTTACTGGACCAAATTGCTAGTGCTTAGGCCCAGTCCTGCTCGGAGCAACCATTGGGTCAGTTTCTCCTGGAAAAGGAGACCAGTTCTCTCCCTCTTGCCACTCTGGCCTCAGCCAAGGGCTCTGCATGGAGTAGATCTTCACAGAGCGCGTGCCATGTATATCAAGACAGCAGATGAAACATTTGAAAACGGTTTTGTATTCCAAACCCAGTTTGACCCCAAAGGCAAATTACAATCATTGCCTCAACTCTCTGAAGCCTGGCTTCATTTCTAGGCACCCCCAAGTCAGCAGGTACCTGCTTATTTGCACAGCAGAATTGATTTGTAGGACTCCAGTTTGCATCCCTGGTTGCAGGCTGGGCAATTTAGAGTGAAATGAAATCAAATCATGTGCAGCCTATTATTTAGAAGTGAGAACCCCCAGGCACTCGGGGTGGAAGGGCACATCAGTGAGTGTTCCCTTTTAGAGCCTGCCATAGGCACAGCGTTGGAGAAGGCCCCCAGCATGCCAAGCGCCCCATCCGCTACTTGCTAGCTTATGCCTGAAATCCCACCACGACAGTTTTAAGCTTTTAAACTATTTGATTTTTTTAGCTATTGAACTGAAAATAACTTGGGAGAAATAATTGAGCATTTCTGGCAAGTGGCAAATAAGAGCAGATTTTGATAGCAGGAAAAAAGAAGGGGCAGAGTGGAATTGGGAAGCAGGCAGGCACTTTTATATGTACTCTGCACTTCCTCTCCAAATCTCATCATCACCACCTTTTCAAGAAAAGTCTTTTATTGTCCCCATTTTTCAGAAAAGGAAACTGAGGCCTGAGAAGTTTAGGGCATTTATCCAAGTTCCCAGAAGCAGTAAAATTAAAGCTCAAAAGGCAACTATCAGACTCCATTTCCCTGGTTTCTTATGCATTATCTCTGCTGCTGCTGCTAAGAAGGGCTCAGTGAGGAGATGGGAATCTCTTCCTTTGACCTGTGGCATGATTTTGGACTGTAATGCACTTCTCTGAGTCTCAGTTTCTTCTTCTCCTTTTTATTCTTTTTTTCTTGGTGGTAGTACCAGAGGTTGAACCTGGGCTTCATGCATGCTTGGTAAACACTCTACCACTGAGTCACATCCTCAGCCCATTTTAAAAATTTGAGACAGGGTCTGGCTAAATTGCCCAGGCTGGCCAAACTTTTGATCCTCCTGCCTCCATCTCCCAAGTTGCTGGGATTGCAGGTGTGTGGTTGGCAGGTTTCTTCTTTAAAGTGTTGTTCTGGGCTGATCTGTATCTTCCTCAGATTCATTTGTTGAAATCCTAACCCTGAAGTACCTCAGGATATAACCATGTTTGACCATAACATCTTTCATGAGGTGACTAAGGAAAACAAGCCATTAGAGTGAGTCCTGATCCACTCTGGCTGCTGTCTCTCATAAAAGGAAATTTGGACTCACAGAGAAGCACCAAGAGTGTGCTTGCAGAAAGAGACCTGTGAAGAGGCAGCAAGAGGGCAAACGTCTGAGGTCTTGGAGGAAACCAACCCTGCCAAGACCTTGATCTTGGGCTTCAAGCACCAAGAACTGTGATAAAATAACTTTCTGCAGTTTAAGCCACCCAGTCTGTGGATTTTGTCACGACCGCCCTAGAAGATGAACACAGTGCTCAGGTTGGGTGACACACCGCCTAAGCTAGTGTTTCTCTGCAGCTGCCTGTGGTTCCAAGCCAGCTCCTGCTTTGGCACCTCTCTGCCCAGCATCCAGTTCTTCACAGGAAGGGAGGTTCCCCAAGGTTAGAGGTGCAAGATGAACACAAGACGTGGGCATGAAAAATCAACACAAGGAATAGTTAGAGACCAGTGGGGAAGCTGGTGAGCTGTTTGCAGGAAGAGGGCGGGTCAGAGAGATGTAATGCTGCTGGCTTTGAAGATGGAGTAAGCCAGCCACAAGCCAAAGAGGGTGCAGTCTCCAGAAGCTAGGAAAGGTGAGTGTCCCCTGTAGCCTCCATCAATGCCATGATTTTAGCCCAGTGAGACCCATGTCAGACCTGTCATCTACAGAACTGGAAGACAATATTATCTTTTCTTGGTGCTGGAGATTCAGCCCTGGGCAAGTGCTCTGCCACCGAACTACCATCCCTAGCCTTATCTGACATCTGTCATGGAACGTTGTTATCAAAAGTCTACAAAAAAATCTAAGTTTGGTTATTTTACTTTTAAAAGGATTAAAAATACCTATTCATTATTTTAAATATGTATTGGATTTTTCAAAACCAAAGAGTCATGTATGAAATATATAATAGAAGCAACATTCCAATAGAATAAGATTCAAAAAAGAAAACGAAAATGTCTGTGAGCCAAGAAAGGGAAGAGTCATCCACAAATAATCCTGAGATTAATTCCTATCCAGATTACTTTTCTGGAAATTGTAGATTTGACAGAGTAAAATCCTATCTTCTGTTTTCTTTATATCTTTTTTCTTATCAAAAAAATCAAACAAAGATTATATTAATCTAGATATTTCTTTGAGAGAGTAAAAGTAGCAATATGAGATGTGACATGTGAAATTAAAATAGTTAACTTTTTGCTTGATATAATTATCATATGCAGCCTCATTGCAATGTTTAAATTTGATATGCAAAAGTTATGGTTCATTTCTGATTCTAAATGTGGATTTAAGGATTTCTTTTGTTAATTCCAATTGTTCTACCTCAGTAGAACTAAGAAACTCAGCAGCAGTTTCTCCCAATTGAATTAATTTCCCCATTTCTTATCTAAGAACTACAAAGACTCAAGAACAATCGTCTAATTTGGCAACATTGTCAACAGAATGCAAATCATTTGATAATGTTAATTATAACACTATAACTCATAATTTTGAAAGCCAAGAAAAATAAATTTTATGAAATAAATGCAATAATTTGGGAATTATGTATGTTTTTGTTTTATTGCTCTTTCAAACATCACTAATCCATCAATATAACATCCAGATATGTACAACAATAATTAAATTCAGTTGGGTTTGCTATTTTGCTGCAAAAAATCAGAGCGTTACATTTTTCTTGTTATTATGAGGGCATGTTTGACAGGGCAGAATACAGCCATCTTACATAACTGTTTGGTACCTTCATCTGTAACTTTTAAGTATTTAAACCTATGGTCTGTGGCCTGTATGTGTCCTCCTGATCCAACTCAGTGCATGTCAGGGGTAAGTATGGTTTCATTTAACTGCCAAGAGATCATGGCAAGGCAGGGGTTGAAAACCCCATTTTACAGGTGAAAAAATGGAAGCTCAATGAGTAGAAGTCTCCAAGTCCATGATAAATAGCAGAACCAAGATGCAATCTACTTGCCCATGCACGCTTCACTGCATCCATCCAGTGGAACCAGGGGTCACTCAAAACATTTCATGGAAATGCCAAGTGTCATTGAAGTTTTCATAAGGAAGAGATCACTGGACCAGGGTGATGAAGGAAGGGCCTAGAAGAATGGCTGAGGACTCTGGTTCTGCGGAAGGATGATGGAAACATGAGGAAGGGTCCTTCTGACTGAAACAGTTAATATACTGGACAACATTTCCAGTGTGCACCAGGTGAATGTATCAGCCAGAGGGCACAAAAGAAAGGTCACAAAACCCCAAGCAAAGGAAAACCAGGAACCCCAGGAGATAAGATACTTTCACCATCAGAGTTTTCGCTGCCAGACTTTGTAACGAACAGATGAAACCCAAGGCCCACCAAAGGCAGGGAATCTAATCTAGGATCCCTTGCCAATAAAGCTAAGATTCTAAAGAAAAATGAGTGAAATAAATCCAGTCAGGCACAATGGAACAACAAGGAAAGTTAATGGAAAAACAAAATTAAAGGGAAAAGTCCCAAGAATTTTGAACCATTAGCCAGTCTTCATATGGGTCTGTGGTCCAAGAAATCTCAAATGGAAAATGTAAAGTAGTTGTAAATAGGAAGAGGTTAAAGTTGTGCAGTTCCCTCAGGTAAGTTACAAAAGCAAGTACAAAGCTGCTCTGAAGGATTGCTACTTTAATACAAGCTTGCTCACGTGGAAAGAGAGCACCAGGAGCAAAAAGCAGTAGAAACAGTGGATGGAAGAAATGAAGTTCAAAGAAATGTATAACTGTGTTCAATATGTTTAAAGAAACAGCTTAAAAATATGAACAGGAAAGTTGGGCGCAGGGGTGCACACATGTAATCCCAGCGGCTCAGGAGGCTGATACAGGTGGATCTCGAGTTCAAAGCCAGCCCCAGCAATGGTGAGGTGCTAAGCAACTCAGTGAGAACCCTGTCTCTAAGTAAAATACAAACTAGGACTGGGGATGTGGCTCAGTGGTCAAGTGCTCCTGAGTTCAATCCCCAGGACAAAAAAAAAAAAAAAGAACAGGAAATAAACAGATTTGAAAAGAATCTAATATAACTTCCAGAAATTTTTTTAAAAATTTGACAAAAATCACTTAATAATCTAAAAGGATTCAGAGAAGGCCTTTAACAAAATTTAGCATTCATTCATGATAAAAACACTTGAAGAAACTATGAATAGATGGAATCTAACCCAACATCATAAAGGCAATTTATGAGAAGCCCAAGACAACCTCATTGTAAATGGGGAAAAACTGAAAGCAGTTCCTTTAAAATTTGGAAAAAAACAAGGATGTCCACTCTCAACACACCTATTTAACATAGTGCTAGAAATTCTAGTCACAGCAATCAGGCAAGAAAAGGAAATAAAAGGGATAAAAATAGGAAAGAAGTCAAATTATCACTGTTTGCAGATGATATGATCTTATACCTAGAAGATTAAAGAAAAAAAAACCAAAAGACTGCTAGAGCTAATAAATAAATTTGGCAAAGTAGCAAGTTATAAAATCAACATATAAAATAAATAGTTTTCCTATATACCAACAACAAATCTGTTGAGAAAGAAATTAGGAAAACAATTCCATTTGTAATAGCCTCCAAAAACAAAAACAAAAAGCAAAACAAAACGTAGGAATAAATCTAACCAAAGAGGTAAAAGACCTCTACTTTGAATTATAGAACACTGAAGAAAGAAATTGAAGAAGATCTCATAAGGTGGAAAGACCACCCATGTTCATGGATAGGCAGAATTATTATTGTTAAAATGGTCATACTACCCAAAGCAAATACAGAAATAATGCAATCTCCATCAAAATACCAATGACATTCTTCACAGAACTAGAAATAAAACAGTCCTAAAATTCATTTGGAAGAATTAAAAGACCCAGAATAGCCAAAGCAATTTTAAGCCAAAAAAGCAATGCTGGAAGCATCATATTACCTGACTTCAAATTATACTACAGAACTATAGACACAAGCACTGCATAAAAACACACAGACCAATGGTAGAGAATAGAAGACACACTGACAAACCCATACATCAACAATCATCTGAGCCTTGACAAAGTTGCCAAAAACATACATAGAAGTAAAGACGGCCTTTGCAACAAATGGTGCTGGGGAAACTGATTACACATACATAGAAGAATGAAACTAGACCCTTATCTCTCACCCTGCATAAAAATCAATGAAATTAGACCAGAAACTATGCAACTTCTAGAAGAAAACATAGGTTCAACACTCCAGCTTTTAGGCACAGGCAATGACTTTCTCAATAGGACACATAAAGCTCAGGAAGTAATGCCAAGAGTTAATAAATGAAACAGCATCAAATCCAAAAGCATCTGCACAGCAAAGGAAATGAGAATGTGAAGAGAGAATCTATAGAATGAGAGAAAATCTTTTCGAGCTACTCTTTTGACAGATAATTAATATGTAGAATATATAAAGAGCTCAAAAAACCTGACACCAAAAAATCAAATAATTAAATTAAAAAATGGGCAAATGAATTAAACAGATACTTCCCCAAAGAAGAAATACAAATGGCCAACAAATACATGAAAAAAATGTTTAACATCATTAGCAATTAGGAAACTGGAAATCAAAACTGCACTGAGATTTCATCTCGCTCTAGTCAGAATAGCAGTCATTAAGAATACAAATAATAATATATTCTGGAGAGGATGTGGAGAAAAAAAGAACACTTTTACACTGTTGGTGGCATAGTAAATTAGTACAACCATCAGGAAAATCAGTATGGAATTTCCTCAAAAGACTAGGCATGGAATCACCATATAACCCAGCCATCCCATGCCTCAGTATTCATCCTGAAGAATCGAGGTCAACACAGTACAGTGATACATGCATACCCATGTTTATAGCAGCATAATTCACAATAGCCAGCAACAGATGAATGGACAAAGAAAGTGTGTTCTATGTGCACAATGGAGTTTTATTCAGCCATAAAGAAAAATGAAATTATGGCATTTGCAGGAAAATGGATGGAACTAGAGACCATCATGTTAAACGAAATAAGTCAAACTCAGAAGGCTAAGGGTCGTATATTTTCTCTCATGTGCAGAAGTTAGAGAGGAAAAAGGAAAAAGGTGGTGGAAGGAATCTCCTAAAAATGAAGGGAGATCAGTAGAGGAAAGGGACCAAGGGGTGGGAGGCAGGGAGGGAGGAGGGAAGACCTGGCAAGTGACATTGCCCAAATGACATTGTTACATTGTGTGCATGTATGAATATGTAACAACCATAAGGCACAACTATAATGCACCAATAAAAATAAGTGTGGAAAGAGAAAAATAAATAAATTGACATTTCTCTAATTGCCAAAAAAATAAAATTAAAAAAACATTGAGCTGGGCAATTATAGTGCATACCTATAATTTCAGCTACTTGGGAAGCTGAAGAGGGATTGAGGGAGATGTAGAAGGGCTTAGGCGGCCAGGGCAAGATGGCGAGTGAGAAGTTGGAGGTCAGGGCCAGAACAAAGGTGCATGGAGAGGGCCTCCTGATGAGGCCAGCTTCCTGCTGGACAAAAGTGCTGGTGGACACAAGTGGCGACCCAATCAGACAGACACCTCCGTATTTGCGCTCCCAAGTGGGGAGACGATAGAAAAACTAAAAGAGACACATGGACAGAGGGGTCACCAACCAATAACAGTGAGGAGTGTGTGGACAGGGGAGGAGATAAGGAAAGCAGGAAATTGCAGAGACCATGAAAAGGACAGGCCAAAACTCCCGCACCAGACTCCCAGCTCCAGGGCCCCTTCTCTTCAGAGAAGTCTGCCTCTGTATCTATTTCTCTTTTCAATAAACCTACTTCTTGCTTGCTGTCTCTGAACCCAGCACTCCTAGATGGTAAAAGGAGGACTGCAAGTTCAAGGCCCGAATGGGAAGCTTAGCAAGACTGTTTCAAACTGTTTAAGAAAAGGGCTGAGGATGTAGTTCCGTGGTAGAGCAACAACTCTGGAAGGCCAACCCACTCGGGTGACCTGTGTGACAGGCGGAGGCTGTCCTTCTACCCCATCCTGCTTCCCTCACTTCTTTACAGGAATTGTTCCTGAGAATAGTCCTCAGAGAACTTTCTGTGCATGAATCTTTATCTGAGAGTCTATTTCTGGGGAAACCAACCTAAGAGAGTTCTCTCTTCCCCTTCTGTGGGGACATAGGAGACCACATGTGCCAGATGGTGCAGATAAGAGACGGTGGATCGTCCATCCACATGGGTCCTTCAGTCCCAGTTCCATTACTGTAGCAATCTGAACTGAAATAAACCTTTGCTATGCTATCACTGTGGCACCTGGTGTAAATTTTAGACTCAGCATGCCCTACCCCTTCCTGCCTGCTGCAGCAATTCATGTTAAAAGAGTTGAATTATCCTCTACACTTACAGACATAAAGCCTATTTTTGACATATTAATTATAAGATAGAGAGGAAAAATAGAATGTGAAAGTGGGGGGAAGAAACTGGGTGACATGGGAGGGTGAAGCAGGAGGATCACAAGTTTGAGGCCAGCCTCAGCAATTTAGCAAGGTTTTAAGCAACTTAGCAAGACCTTGTCTCAAAATAAAAAGTGGGGAATTGGCTGAGTGATTAAGTGCCCTGAGTTCAATTCCAGGTATTAAAAAAAAAAAAAAAGAAAGAAAGAAAGAAAAGAAAAGAATGTAAAACTCAATCCATAGCAAACAAGGAGAAGGTACAAAGAGGATATAGGACAAATAAATTCACACAAGACAACTGAAATAAATGCAAATAATAATACAAACAAACTCTAGTTAAAAAACAAATACAAACAAACTAAAAATCCAACAAGACAGAGTTATGATGATAGTTATAATGATTAAAAGTCAAAGGAAGAAAGAGATAACCAAACAAAAGATATTTTAATAAAAAAGCTGGAGTTGTTAAATTAATATCAGAGGGATTCTAAGACGTGTAGCAGTGCTGGATATGAAGAAAATCACTATAACATAAGAGGAACTTTACTTCACCAGGAAGACACAGAAAGTTTAAAATTAATATAAAGCAAAAATTAACTATGATGAACAATTCACCAGCCTGCCAACATGGACGAAGACTTTAACGTATGGACAGATCAATGTGAAATTAGTAAAAATGTAAAAAATATTTGATCTTGAGCCAGGCATGGTAGTATACACCTGTAGGCCCAGCTACTTGGGAGAGGGGTGGTGGAGGGAGGGGAGGCTAAGGCAGGAGGATCACAAGTTGAAGATCAGCCTGGGCATCTCAGCAAGACCCTTTCTCAAAATAAACAATTTTAAAAGGACTGGGGATATAGGTCAGTGTGAAAGGCCCTAGGTTCAATCCCTGGTATGACACACACACAAAAGTATCTCAAAAGTATACAGATTACTGTCCCCAATAATTAGAAACTATTATATTAGGGCACACTTAGAAGATTTATGAAAATTGATCATGTACTACTAAGCCAGCCATAAAGCTAGCCTGAACAAATTTCAAGGATTAAAATAATACAGGGGACAATCTCAGACCATAATCAATTAGATTAAAACAATAACATAAAAACTCTATGCAGGGCTGAGGAAGAAGCTCAGTGGTAGGGCATTTGCCTGGCATATGCGAGGCCATGGGTTAATTCCCCAGCACCAAAAATAAAACAAGACAAAACCTCTACACACCCTGGGACGCAGGAGTCACTATAGGATACAGCAATCCTACTCCTAGGCACACACACAAGAGAGAGGAAAACATATTCACCCGGAAAGCTGTACCTGGAGTCCTTAGCAGCATTATTTATAATAGCCAAAAATAGAAAAACTCAAGTGTCCATCAACTGATGAATGGATAAACTGGCAATAGTCAATAGAATATTATTCAGCCATAAGAGCAAATGAAGTACTGATATATGCTCAAGTACTGATGAACCTTGAAAACCTTATGCTCCAAGAAAGGAGCAGTCAGGAAAGGTCATAGACTGTGTGATTCCCTTTGCATCAGATACCCCGAGTAGAAAATCCACACAGAAAGAAAGCAGATTAGTGGTTGCCAGTGCCGAGGCGGGCGGGGAGTGGAAGACAGCTGCTAATGGGTGGTTTCTTTTTGCAGTGGTGAAAATGCTCCAGAACTGATCTTGGTGATGGTTTTGTGCAATGTACCCTTTGTGCATCCAGGTACTACCATGCACTGCATTGTATACTTTCTAAGGGCAAATTTTATGATATGTGAATTATATCCCAATGGAACTATTTGAAAACAAAACAAAACTTTCACAGAGAAAATTCAGCTATAGGGCCAGGTTGTTTCCTGCCCAGTTTCAGAAATTGCCTTTCATGTAGATCACGAGGTAAGTGGTAAAGCTAGGGGTGCAGCTCAGTGACAGAGCACTGGCCTAACATGCATGAGGCCCCAGGTTCCATAACCAGCACCTCAAGGAAAAAAAGAAAAAAAAAGGAAAGGGTGCTTCCTTGGAGTTGAGCAATATGGTGGCTCCCCCACAGACGATTTTACCAACCACTCAGAAATGTATAATTCTACTATTACATGATTTTTCCCCATGGACTAAATAGGCTACAATCTCAATCTCCAACGCACTTGTGGTCAGTATACCTTGAATCCCAAGTCCAGGGAAGGACGAAAATAAGAAGGAAAAATTATAGGCCAACTCTAACAAGGAAAAAACTACACTCCAACTCATAAATAGATTTGAGGATCCTAAACAAAATTTAACTGATTCCAGCAATAGATTAAAAAGATATTATATCAGAACCTAGCTATATTTAGACCAGGAACAAAAGGTTGGTTTAACGTTGGTGAATCCATCGTGCGGTTCATGACATCAACAAATGAGTCATGTGTGATTGTCTCAAAAGATATACTAACAGAAGAGAGGGTTTTGTAAAACTTAAAATTAAAGGGAAAAACCCTGGCACACTAGGAATATCAAGACTATCCTTAATCTGATGAAGATTACACATACACAAATATTATATGACGTGGTAGAATGTGGAACGCATTCCTTCTGATTGGAGTCAAGAACTACACAAAGATGCCTGCCATCCTGACGCACATCATGGTCCCCAGGTGATTCTGATGCTGGAGATCCAAGCACCCACTGGGAGAAATTCCAAGCTAAAGAAACCATGTGCCTGTTAAGAAGGCTCCTGGAGACTATGGATATCTGTGGATGGGTCTAGGCTGTAGTTAATAAAGGATTCTCGATGTGACACAAAATGTCCTTGTTTCCTAGCAAAGCGCCATGTACGGCTGCATATGAACTTGCAGCCTAGACCTCAGTGCTTTGTCTCTAAATTCAGCCTGTGTAGGAATCAATACCTAGATACTTATTCCACTCCTTAAGATGTTGGTTCAGATCTTCAATAATCCCCTAATGGACCCTTCCTTTTAGTGCAAGGAAGACTAAAAATCGAGGCCTATGTACAAGTCCCACCTTCTAAGGGAAGAGAGAGGGCACTTTGCTGGCTAGGTATGTGGCAGGAGGTGCTGGTGCTGGGGCTGGCGGAGGGTGGGGCAGTGGCTGAGACCACACAGCTATCCACAGGCGAGAGGAGAGGCAGCCACACAGGGCAGCCTGCAGAGGCCCAGCCAGCCACCAGGAGCTCAGGGAGGAGAGCGGGCACTGAGGGAGGAATCCAGGAGGAGAACGGAGGGCCGGGGAGAGGAGAATGGAATTTGGGGCTGGGCTTTTCAAAGTCCCTTGGCAGTAAGTTCTACCTCGCAAAGTGCCCTGGAGGGCACAGGAGAGTTGACCACAATAATGACAATGGACATTACTGATGTGTGGTGGCCTGAAATGTGCTTTCTCAGGCCATGAGCCGGCACTCAGTTATCTTACCTAATCCAAACCACAATCCTAGGAGGCAGATGCTGTTGTCGCTCCCATTTTACAGACGCAGAGACTGAGGGATAGAGATTGAGTATTTTGCCTGAGGACACTCTGCAAACCAAATGTTAGAACCCACAGAGCCCACTAAAAGTAAGGTCTACATGTGCATAAACTCTCCTGTGTTAGCTGTTCATGCAAATTTCTCATTTTATCCTCAATGCTTTGGCATTTGTTTTAATTTTTTTTTTTAAAAAAGCACCTTTCCTCCAAATCCTCAAGTGAAATTCCTAGGCAGGCAGAAGCACAGTTCTCTCTGTGGCTTCCTGCACCCCCAGCATAATGCTGGGAAGCCCAGTAGTGGGTGCTGGAACCCAAGAAAGTTTTGAAGCAAATAAGAGAGACAATGTATGACATGGCTTCTCTGCCTCTAACTTGTGTCATTTCAGTAAAAGGGAAAATGTCAGCCCATCCTTTGTGACCTGGATGGAGGCCATGCTGGTCTTCAGCCCTCCATCTCCGCAGTCCCACCCTTCAGAATCTCCAGACATTAGGATCCCAGCCGCCACCTCGAGGACACCCTGATACCACTCTCCCTCCTTCACTTCTTCCGGGGGGGATGTACGCCAAAGCCCACCCTGACAAAGCACCCAGGGAGACAGCCAGCAGATCCCCGCACCCCACCCACTCCCAGCCCCGCCCCCTGACGTGCGCCTCCAGGCCTTTCTCTCCCCACCTCCCAAATCCCACCCGCTCCTCAAACTCATCTCAAAGGTCGCTCTCCACGAAGCCTTCCCTGAGCCCTCAGCGGGTTCCGAGTCCGGCGGAGCGCTTCTTGCACACGGTGAAGAGTCCATAAACATGTCACAAATGAATAACTCGGAGAACCACGCTGCCTTCCCAGTCACCATGCTCCGTGGGTGGAGTCCCTGACACGGGCAGCGCTCTGCTCAGCAACCGCACAGGAACGGGCTCCTTTTGAGCTCGCCTGTCACCTGCCACCATTCTGACCTCCTCTCACCAAATGGCTCTGGTCACGCCCAGTGCCATCTTCCTGGAAGCACCTGGCTTCCCAGGCTCTCCGGGTCAGGGCCTGGCACATGCTTCTTCCCCATCTCCCGCTCCTGATGCTGAGCTTGCTTAAGGATTACTTTTCAGGGGACGGCTGGAGTGCTTGGCCATCGGCGGAGTGGAAGGGGCCCTTGTCCTCCGTGCCGGCCTCCAGATGGACCGTCCCACCATGAAATAACATTGCCTCTTCTCCAGTCCAAGAGGAAGGAAATCTGACACCCAAACAGGGTGCCGTGTCATGTTTCCTTGGCGAGGGCGGAGGGCCAGCAGGCCAGTTTGTCATGGCACACTGAATGTTGTCCCCTGTCTTTTTAAAGTAGATCATTGGGATGGCTTCCCAGGCCCCGGAGCCCGTGGAAAAGTGAGGCTGAGGCCCACTCAGCAGCTCTCTGCCCATTGCCCCAGCCCCGGGCTGGGCCTCCTGCAAGAGATGGGATGACAGCAAAGCCACACGGAGGTGACTGCTCCCTGGCCCGCCTTCAGGCACCCACAGGAGGACCCTTAGAAAACTTCTGCCCACCCAGCTGCTGCTGGCTTCCTCTTGCCACCTGACTCTCCAACCTTGGCCACTTTGCTTTGGAGGACACACAGGTATCGCAGGGAAGGGCTATGACTTCAATAGTTTGGGGACTGCTTCCATTTCCAGATTTGGTGCAAGTGGGGGAAGCAAGAGGCACTAATTTCCCCAGGGGGGAGGCTTGAGGAGAAGGGGCTGCACAGAGGAGACCGGTTAGACTCGCAGTCCTCCTGAGGAGGAGGCCAAGCCCTGGTCACACCCTGGAACTCCACCACTGGAAGGAGCAGAGCACGTACCTGGGGCACCTGGTCTATGCTGAACAGCCTGGGCTGCTTCAGGCTCAGCATCTTGATGTCAGGTTGGCCAGGTCGATGGGGGACAGCCCCTGCCTCTCACCAGGACTCAAAGTCCTGACATGCCTGGGGTCCCCGGCTGCTTCCTGAAAGAGGACAGCATGGAGAAATCCGGTCAGTGTCCACCTAACTCCATCTGGATCATGCAACTTCTGAATGGGCACTTGCCAGTGGTGGCAACAAGCTGAACTTTCTTAAAAGCAACAACAGCAAAGCTTTCAGACTGCCGAGTCTTTCCCCATGAGTGCTGGAGGGAGGTCATTGATCCTAATAGGGGAGAGAGTTGTGCTCTCAATGTCTTGTCCTCCAAAATCCATTTGTAGACACCTAACCAATCCTCAGTAGGATGTGAAGAAATAGGGCCTTCGGGATGTGATTAGGTCCTTAGGCCTCCACCCTCATGAATAGGATCAGTCCCTTACAAAAGAGGCACAAGGAAATTGGTAAAACCACTCTGGAAAGCAGTATGCATATTCCTCAGAAAATTAGGAATGGAACCACCATTTGACCCAACTATCCTACTCCTTGGTTTATACTCAAAGGACTGAAAATCGGCGTACTACAATGACACAGCCACATCAATGTTCATAGCAGCTCAATTCACAATAGCTAAGCTATGGAACCAAACTAGGTGCCCTTCAACAGATGAATGGATAAAGAAACTGTGGTACATATATGCAATGGAATATTACTCAGCCATGAAGAAGAATGGAATCATGGCATTTGCCTGTAAATGGATGGAACTTGAGACTATCATGCTAAGCGAAATAAGCCAACCCCCCTCTGATGTGTGGATGCTAATTCACAATAAGGGTGGAGGGAGAATAGAAATTCATTGAATTAGACAAAGGGGAATGAAGGGAAGGGAGGAGAATGGGAATAGGAAAGATATTAGGATAAATCTGACATAACTTTCCTATGTTCATATATGAGTACACCACAGAGACACTCCACATCATGTACAACCACAAGAATGGGAAGTTATATTCCGTGTATGTATAATATGTCCAAATACACTCTGTCATATATATCTAAAATGAATGAAAAATCTTTTTAAAATATATAAAAAGTACATAACTTGTATAATATAACTTAAAAACAACACTATTCAGGAAGAAAATTCTTATGTCATTAAACATGAGAATTATTTTTAAAAGTGGGGGGCACAAGGGAGCTTGCTTGCCATTTCCACCATAGGAGGACACAGAAGGTGCTATCTGAGAATAGGTCCCCCGCCAGACACCAAAGCTGCTGGCGTCTTGATCTTGGACTTCCCAGAATCCAGAACTGTGAGCAACAAATTTCTATTTGTTTATAAATTACCCAGTTTAACGTATTTTGTCAAAACAGCCTGGATAGAGTAAGACAGTGGTCAGAAAACGGGGGAGCTGGAAAGGGCCTGAGAGGTCATCCGATTCCCTCATGGTACGTGTGAGAGTCAGAGAGGTGGAGTAACTTCCCCAGAGTTGCACAGCTGTGCAGAGCTGGGGCTACACACTCTCCACTCCACCACAGGGACCCCCTGAGCAGACAGTGGGATCTCCAGCCTCCATCAACTCCGTACACAGGAGAGGAAGAGGAACTGTGCCCTAGATCACAAAAACAGAAGTGGCTCTTCCAGAAGGCTGACCAGACTTGGTTGCCCTAGAGACACAAAAGAACCGGGCCAGGCAGATAAATCCAAGGAGCTTGTTGGAGACAGAGCAACTGGGAGTAAGTAATAAGGTTGCTTAAATTCAGAATTAAGGATTAAGTTTAGCACCAAAAAGCGATGTGGACTAGAGAAATCCAAGAAACAGAAAAAAGAACAGAGGCAGGAATTAACCATAGTCAATATCTCCTCTACCCCATCACCGCAGGCCCGCTGGTCCCCATCAACCAGAGGGTTTCCTTCCCTGACTCTGAAGGCCTGGAGACCCAGCCCGAACCTCCCCTGGGGCACCAGCCACATTTGCCCTATAGTCAAAGTGAGCTCCCCAGGGCTCAGGTCCTCCTGGGAAGGACCCTCCCATGGCTGATGGGAAACCCTCGTCCTTCAGCAAATAATCAGCAAATGATTATTTAATGAAGCAATGCAGCTCATTCTTTGAACCTAAAGTGCTTTTAGTTTTTGTGGTTTGTTTCCTTTTGCTACTTATTTTCTTTAGGTTGTCTTTATTATCTGGCGCTCTGTAGCAAAGTCCAATCTGTTTCTGTTTCACAGTTATAAATTTGCTTCTTTCTTAAAAATCCTGATGCAGCCATGATTCACAATAGGCAGCAGGTGGAAGCAATGATGTGGCCCCCAACCCATGAATGGATAAGCAACAGGAAGTACAGACAGACCAAGAGATAGCTTTCAACCTTACAAAGGGAGGACATTCTGACACACTGACTGCCACATGGATGGACCCTGAAGACCTTATGGTAAGTGAAGAGAGCTAGTGACAAGGATAAATCTGATAGAAATCCACTCACAGCTACCTAGAGGAGTCCGACCCACAGAAACAGGAAGCAGGAGAGAGGCTGCCGGGATGGGGGAGGGCACGTGGGGAGCGGGCAGTCGATGGGTCTGGAGTCTCCCTCTGAGCTGATGAGAGTTCTGCAGATGGATGGTGCTGATGGTTAGAAAACAGTGTGAATGCACTTAATGTCACTGAACTGTACGCTTAAAACGGTAAATTGTATGTGATATGCATTTTATGATAATAAAACAGTTCTGCAATATTTCAAAATTACAGAATAATAAAGAAAAAAAAATTTTTTAAGTTCAGGCATGTTAAAAAACAAAAGTTGACACTATACCAGCAAACAACACCGACACCTGGGTGGGGCATGGCACACCCTGGCTTCTCACTGTCTGGATCCCCAAGTCTCTGGCTCTCAGAAGCAGCTGTCATCCACCTGGTGGCAGGACCACAGGTAAGGGCCAGACCAGGGGAAGCTGAGCTCACTGGAAAAACCCCGGATGATAATGGGAACTGAGGCTGGGGCTCCCCAGGCTGCCTCCAGCACCCCTTATTTCTCCTGGGACTTGATTCAATTTCCTGGGCGAGAAAAAGACCCAGTCCTTGCTCCATCTCAGGAATCACCAAGGTAAGATGACCAGCAGCCATGCAAAAGTGAGGGTGTTCCCAGGAAGCACGGGGTCTACTCACCTCTTCACCCACCACTATTTGCTGCATTTTAATCCAGGGAGTGTGAGGAGAGTAGGAGCAAATAAATAGTGCTATTCTCTGCAGGCTGCAGCAAGCTGAAGGAAAGGCCGAGAACTTAGCTGATAGAAAAATTGTATTGGTTTGTGGTGCAAGAATCAGGGGAATAAGCATCCCCCATACCATGCCATTCCTTCATCGCACAGGGAAGGGAAATGTGTGAGATGGTCCTTGTGCCAACAGACACACACCTGTATAAGTCAGGGTTCTCCAGAGAGAAAGAACCAACAGGATGTATAGATAGAGATACGCAGGAGGGGATTTATTAGAATTGGCTCACACAATTATGGAGGCTGAGAAGCCCCATGGTGGGCTGTCTCCAGATTGGAGACCCTGGGATGCTGGTTGTACGGCTCAGTCCAAGTCCAAATGTCCCGGAACCAGGGAAGACAATGGTGTAGTTCTCAGTCCAAGGTCAAAGGCCTGAGATCCTGGGGGTTGTTGGGTAAGTGCAGGAGTCCAAAGTCAGAGACCCTGAGTTCTGACACCCAAGGGCAGCAGAAGACAGGTGTCCTGATCCAGGAGAGAGAGAGGAAATCGCCGGGCTGGGGATATAGCTCAGTTGGTTGAGTGCTTGCCTTGCAAGCACAAGGCCCTGGGTTCAAGTCCCCAGCACCGCAAAAAAAAATAAATAAATAAATAGAGAGAGAGGAAATCGCCTTTCCTCTGTCTTTTTATTCTCTCTAGGTCCCCAGCAGACTGGGGGCGAATTTTTCCCACTCAGTCCACCCATTCACAGACAAATGTCCTCTGGAAACACCCTCCCAGACACACCTCACCAATTCCCCAGCTATTCCTCAATCCGGTCAAGTTGACCCCTCAAAACAGCCATCACAACATCCAACTAACTAGCATGGGTCCCCCTGAGGAGGGGACTCTCGTCCACTCTCCACCAGTCTGGAGTGCAGAGTCTCTTCTTATCCACCCTCACCACAACCTCCAGGAGGCCGGGCAGAACAGCAAGGGGCAGACACTGCATTCCACCCACCAAGATGCTGAGACCGCTCTGCTGTTTCCTGCACAGCCCTCAGTAAGTCACTTAATTCCCTGTGCCTCAGTCTTCTCATCTGCAAAATGGAAATAACCCAGTGCTTTCTCACAGGGCTGTTGTTATGATTAGAAGAGATGACACATGTAAAGGGCTTCCAACCCTTTAAAGGATCCAACAAACACTGGTTATTCTTATTAATTCTCAGACAGGAGAATTAATTTCATATTTCAAACACAGGAAAACTGAAGCATTGAAAGGTTAGGGGGTCTGCCCAGATCACACAGCTGGCACGTGGTCAAGCTGGGGTTTGATCTCTGGTTTGCCTGAAGGTCTGTGGAGGGAGTCAGGGGGTGGCGGGATGCGGATGCTTCCTTGTATTGTGCTGCTTGAGTTGAGCACAATCAACTGCAGAGACTTGGGAGACTAGAGACTTTGAAACTGCCTTCTGCAGGCCTTAGGTTATGCCCCAGTAGAACAGAATGAATGCTTAAATTCCCCTCAGGATTTGGATGTTGAAACCTCATCACCATGTGATGATATTTAGAAGTGGGGTTTCAGGGTGTAACTAGGCCATGTGGACAGAACCCCGATGAATGAGATTCATATCCCTACAAAAAAGGTCCCTGAGAGGTCATGTACCCTACTGGTGGGTGAGGAGACTGTGAGAAGACAGAGTCTACGAAGCAGAAGTGGGCCTTCACCAGGCACAGAAACTGACAGTCTTGATGTTGGTCTTCCCAGCTTCCAAAACTGTGACAATTAAATTTCTGTGACTGATAAGCCACCTGGCCTATGGCATTTTGTTATAGCACCCTGAACAGATTAAGACACTCACTTTTGGGAAAGATGGAGGTTATAATGGTGGTTAGGAGAAAGAGAAAGGTCACTGCTATCCTTACTGTAACCAGATGTCCACTTATTTTCTGGATTGTAGTGAAAACAGTAATATAAGCTCTCCCTTGAGAAAGGCAATGTAAGAGGCATACATTTTCTTTCAAGAAGAGAATTGGAGGGGCTGGGGAGATAGCTCAGTCGGTAGAGTGATTGCCTTGTAAGCACAAGGCCCTGGGTTCGATCCCCAGCACCGCCAAAAAAAAAAAAAAAAAAAAAAAAAAAAAAAAAAAAAGAGAATTGGCTTTGATCAAAGAGCTTTAAGTCCTAGCACTCGACACTAAGACTTGAATTCTCCCTGCTACTGCGAGAAGATGAAAAATACAGAATGTCTATGATGATGTTTATAATCTAGGCACAGAGCAATGAACCTCTGTGCCAATCCATCAGGGTGAGACAGACACCCAGGTGAGACCAGACCAGACCCTGCTCTTTCAAAAGTGGGGGAGTTTTTCATGTTGTTCTTCTACCATTCGAAGAAACGAGGCCTCTCTACTAATAGATTGCTCTTTGGCATCTAAAATATAAACCTTTATGTTTGTGCCAAATCATGAGGCACCCCCGGCCCGCACGACCAGGTGCATTCTGGCCACAGGTCCACCTGCTGAGCCACTGAGAACCCCTCAGATATAAGGAAACATGGAAGGAGCTCACTGGTCTTTTCAGCCTCCTCCAGAGCCAGGCTCTTCATCCCATCCCCACTATAAACCCAGAGTGTGACTTCCCCTGTTTACCATACCAGTGTGGTTGTGGTCTCTCTCTGCAGAGGCCTAGAAACAAGCTGGAATAGAAGCAAAGGCTTCTGAGAGGATATCAGATGCAGTGGAGAGCTCGCTCGCATTTCAGCAGTGTGCTGGGATTCCGCGTAAGGCATCATTTAAAAGAGGAATCCATAGCTAAAAACAAAGTGGGGGTAGCTATTGTAGTACACTCACAAGGACATGCTCAGTTCTCCTGAAATAACCTTAAAAAAATAAAAAAGCAATCATAACAAAACAACTCCAGGAGGTGTCAAGTGAGGATTCTTACTTAGAGTTAAGAGCGAGCAAAGTTAGCAAGAGGTGGAATTTGAAGTTGGCTACTTCATTCCTCTCGTTCCTGGCAGGTCCTTCCCCCAGGAAACTTTAGCCTAAACCCGGTGCAGGTTCAAAAGGACACAACTGGAAGACCTTAGAACATACCAAACATGTTGACATATAGGATGGACGAATATAAGCTGAGGGGCCGTTTTCCCAATGACAGACTCCAAAGAATGTGTAACTTCTAGGGATGCAAGTGAACCATCAAACTGTCTCTTTACAACAATAATTTATTCATTCAGCTGGACACACATATAAGAATCCCTAACTATAAATGCAATATATGAATTTAAAGGTTTTCTGGTCATATTTCATAGAAACAAGTGTATTCCCAATCTTCACCGGCACCTTCTTTTTAACTACAGGCACTATTTTGCATCACAGTTTAAGGGCAAGATATTCTCACTTCTTTCCACATTGTTCAGGAAACAGTACTTGAAAGCCTGGCACTTCAGTGCTGCAGAGTCCCTTGAAGTGGAGGCTGGGAAGCCTCTGAAGCAAGGCTCTCTGATCTCCTGACCTCCTTTCTCTCACTCCTTTTTCCCTTAAAGCAAGTCAGGGAAAGCAGACGTCCTCTTCCAGGAGGTGGGTGGTGTACACTAGGGCCCCTCTCCTCTAAAGCAAGATGTATACCCTAAGAAGTCTCTCTCTTCTCCTTTTAAAACCCACTCCAGAAGGATCTTGGCCCACATTCGAGAGGAAGGCTGGCTACAGAGAGACTTCTAGAAGAATCTGAACAGACTGGCCTTGCTGGGTCCCCGCCTTCCCCACCCCAGTCCATTACCATTGGTTCCTATGTCCAATCACATTTCTGCATGACTGTTCATTCTTCATCAAATCTAAGCATAAAAACAATTTTTTCTGGGTGCAGTGGTGCATGCCTGTAATCCCAGCAGCTTGGGAGGCTGAGGCAGGAAGATCTCAAGTTCAAAAGCTAGCCTCAGCAATTTCAAGAGGGGCTAAGCAACTCAGCAAGAACCTGTCTCTAAATAAAATATAAAAAAGGGCTGGAGATGCAGCTCAGTGATTAAGCACTCCTGGGTTCTATCCCCAGTGTAAAAAAAAAAAAGAACACACACACACACACACACACAGTGTTTTCCCTGGGTTTAGATTCAAAGGCGAGCAAAGATGACAAGAGATGGAAGAGATGGAATTTGGTTTTGGGTCTTTGTTTCTGAAGGCTCCTGCGTCACACAAAACTTTGATTAAACAAATTTGTTAATGGTTCCTCTTGCCAACCTGTCTTTTGTTCTAGGATGTTGACTGTGACTCTCAGAATGGGTGAAGAAAGAGGTCCCCACCTTCCACCCCTGCAGTTGTTTGAAAAATGTATGATTTGAAGCTGTATTTAATGCTTGCTGCTGAAAAATATATTCCAAATCACAACTATTCATTTGCTATTACTATATTGACTGCAATTTGTTTTTAAATCATTCACGGGGGGTCTGATGGAAGATGTGGTGGTGGTTAGTTAGTATTTGAAAGAGGAGCCGTGGAGTCGTACACTGCAGAGAGCACAGCTTTGGATCTGCTGGGGCTACTTCTGGTCTACACCATAGGGTTTGCTTCTTGGCACTGAGAAGGCTGTTTCACTGGAGAAACGAGTGCCAATAGAGATCTGTGAATTAGTGAGAAGTGCTGTCCAGGTGCCCTCCCTGTGTACGAGCAGGGACAGCTACAGCATGCCCAGGGAGGCTGCTCCTCTGAATGAGCCTGACTGAGCCCTCTAGGGAGGATTTGGTGGCCTGAATCCAACCAGAACTCCGCTGAAGCTGACAACTGTTGACTCAGCCTTGGGAGCTTTCGAGCAGGGTGCACATGAGAATCCCTGAAAGAGCAGGTAGCTTGTCTGGCTGCTGGACTGGTCATTACACTGGCGTTGTGCCTGCTCGCTAGCATGGACAGGGACAGCAGGAGCCCAGCCCAGGGCTCTCACTGTGCTGTGCCACTGGGTGCCAAGATTGGGGGTCCTCTAGTTCCCATGTACCTCCCAAACTGACTGAGCCCAAGATGGTATTTCAGTGAACTTTAGACTCCCAGCAGGAAGCCACACTGCCACTTGGGTGTACCACAAACACAGAAAAAAGTACCGCCAATTATAATCATGGGATACCACTGATTGCACATCAGTCCTCATTTCAGAGCTGTTAAAATGTTAGAAAAAACAGTGTATGTTCAGATGATGCAGTGGTTGTATGAGCGAGCAGCTTAGGTGGGCGCAGTGTGACTCTCCACAGTTGCTACTCTGCTTTTTAAAGGGGTCGTCAAAGTCTCCTTCATGGTAAAACTAACACCTGCAACTGGAAGATCACGTTCCTGGAATAAGTCTCCATCTGGGATACACGATTGTGCCTCTCTCTTACTCTCCGCCTCTCTCTCTCTCTCTCTCTCTTTCTCTCCGCCTCTCTCTCTCTCAATGGACTGTGTTGTCAGGGGCCTTCTGAAAGAATTTCAAAAGGGTCCCAAGAACTGTTGGCTGGGAAAGGAGCAGGCTGTCATGACATCTTCCCCAAACAGCCCACTATTCAAAATAAAAAGACAGTGACCCTGAACATGCGCACTCTGGACAGACTTCACTCTTCCTCTTTTCTCAAAAATATTATGTTGGAAAACAAAATACTCAATTCATAAAGGCAAAGGCCGCTGTTCACAGGGATTTCTCCATGCTTGCTTTTAGAATAGTAGGAAGGTAAGATCAGAAAGCTCCTGAGAGGCCATCTAGGCCAAACTGCTGCTAGATGCCTGGTTTTGTTGCGGGGCCTTTCAGACCAGAGGTCACACATTTGATCCAAAGAAGCGACGCAACCGAGGTCTCCGTTTCTGTGGGAAGGTGGGGGGACATGACTGGAGATGGGAGCCAGCAGCTCCTCTCTGCAGGCTCAGAGGCCACTCTTAGGCTGGGAGGGCACTAGGGAGTGCTGCAGGTTGTCTGGACAGCAGCGCCCAGCCTCTGGGGTGTGGCAGGAGGAGGCCAGCTTCTTCAGCCTCTGCTGGAGGCTCAGCATGGTGGCTCCAGGAGAAGAGTGAGTGGGAGGACAAGGGCTGTCCTCGCTCAGGCAGGCTCTGATGGCCATCACTGGCTAGCCCTCTCCCACTTCCTGTCTAGTTCTCCTTCATGTTGACAGAAAACAGTACAGAGCCCAGAAGGTGGAAGAGGCAGACTCCGTTTGGTCCCACGCAGCAGGATGCTTACACGTGCTCAGCCCAGCTCAGGGCTGCACTGTATCCTGGGGAGGACTACAGGGTCAGAGGGTAAGAGCAGAGCCCCACGCTGCATGCAGATCCCTGTTTTACCTTAAAAATACATATGACCAAAATTTAAAACTTGGGTATCAAATGACCCCATTAGGAGAGTGAAAGGACACCCAGGAACTTGGGAGGCTGAGGCAGGAGGATTACAAATTTGAAGCCGGCCTCAGCAACTTAACGAGGCCCTCAGCAACTCAGCCAGACCCTGTCTCAAAATAAAATTTTAAAAAGGACTGTGGAGAAGCTTGTTGGTAAAGTACCTCTGGGTTCAATCCCCAATACCAAAAGAGAAGAGTGAAGTTAATCCACAGAATGAAAAATTTGCAAATTGTATGTCTGATAAAAGATCAGTGTCAGGATATATAAATAATTCCTGTAAGTCAGTCAAAAAGAAAAAGAAAAAGACCCAAACAACCCAATTTAAAAATGAGCAGAAAAGCCAGGTGCAGTGGCCAGTGCCACCTACTTGGGAAGCTGAAGCAGATGGATCTCTTGGGTCCACTGGATGGAGACCAAGCTGGGCAACCCCATCTCAAAAGCAAAATCAACAACAACAAGAGGAACAATGCCTTGAACAGACATTTCCCCAAAGATCCGCCAAGGGCCAATAAGCACATGAAAAGATGCCCGCCTTATTAGACATCAGGGAGATGCGATTCAAAACCAAACCAAGAGAGCGCTTCATACCCATTAGGATGGCTGTTATAAAACAAGAAACATGAAAGATATGTTTGGCAAGGATGTAGAGAAATTAAAAGGTTGAGGTTCTGCTGGTGGGAATGTAAAATGACGGGACCATGGCGGGAAACACGAGGGCAGTTATCGAAAAGTTGAGCTTAGACTTACCAACTAATCTAGCATCGTCACCTCCAGATACACATCCAGAAGCGGTGAGGGGGTTCACATTGACACCTGTCCACTGAACCATAGCAGCGCTATTCACGAGAGCCCAAAGGTAGACCCAGTGTCCACCAGCAGACGATGGATAAACAAGTGGTGTAGGCATCCATGGCGCACCAATCAGTTTTTTAAAAAGGAATGAAATTCTGACAAATGCTATAATTCGGGTGAACATTGAAAACGCAGCGACCGCCCAACAGAGTGTATTTAACGCTGCTGGATGCACACTTCCACATGGTTACAATGGAAAATTTTACCACCATAAGAAAAAGTATCTTTTTTAAAAAGCAGGTGAATTTTTTAGTCTGTTCCATAATTTAGCTATGGTTGCTTTAATACAAGAATTTATTTTCTCCAAATCTTCCAGGAAAAAAAATTATATATATATATCATATACATTCTGCTGCTGGAAAAACTTTCCCACACTGGGAGACACAGACTAGTTTAATCTTCCCTTCTTATTACTTTATCGATGAAGATTCTAGATAGGAAATGACTTGTCTGAATCACTCAGCAAGCAACTGGCAAAGTCAAGATTAAAGAGGTCTGTAACTAACAACAGGACCAAGCGTGGATGTACAATAGAGCCTGAGAGACCTGCCCAAGCCAACACCAGACTCTACCAAAGACAGAAAAGAAACAGCTCACAGGACAGACCGTGAGATGGGGGCAGCCAGGGTCCACACCTGACCTCCAGCCTGGCTGTGGCTAGTCCAACGCCCACCTCAGCAAATGTACAAACAACTCTTCACTAAAACCACAATTATTATCTCTTCACACAGTGCTATCCAAACTGCAGGTCAGGATCTGTCAGTAGATCACAAAATCAGTTTACTGAGCCACGACTGGCATTTAAAAATAGAATAGTATGGAAAATAATAGAACAGAAAATATCAGTGTGTTGCATAAAGAAAAGTTTTACTTTGTGACATCTGCATGTATGTTACACATATCGTGTGTTATGACCAAAGGTATTTCTTACTAAAGGCCACAGTCAAAAATGTTTGAAAAGGTGTGAGTGTGTTACAAGTTATCTGTACTGATTATAGAGGGCCAAGGATTTTTATTTTTATTTATTTATTTTTTGTCATCTAGAATCACACTTGCTGTGGTATGTCTAAGGGGCTGCCAGGATCCCAGCAAATAAATGACTGCTCTTAATTTTCCTTGGTCTGTTCTAGCAAGCATCCTGGATGGCCTGAGCTTGGAGAATGTTCTGCAGAAGTGGGGCAGGAGGGAAGCCCATGTGGCTTGAGACCTAGGGCAGCCAAGGTCAGGCCTCCCCTCTGCCATCTCCTAGGCTGAGTAACTCCACCTTTCATCTTTGTCATCAGTGAGATAGGACATTAACACCCACCTGGCCAGGTCTGTGGGAAGCTAAATTGAGATACCAGATGTGAAGATATCACCTACAAAATGCTTCGGAAGTGCCAGTTGTGTTCACTCCTACTACTGCTCGTGCTGCTGCTGGTACCAACAGAACACATTCAGGGAGGGGGCCATCAAGTGCAGCAGCTCCTTGGATGGAGGTATGTGACCTGAGGTCCATGAAAATCCATGTATAGGCCTCAAAAGTCCATCAAATTATAGGTAAAATTATGTGTGTGCACGCATGTGAATGTGTGTATCACTAGGGACGAGGCCATGGTCTCCATCAAGTTTTTAGTGGTACCTGAGAGCTAAGGAATGCTCAGGACCCCCAACCCCACAGAGTACCTGGTAAACGGGATTTAGCCACCCCAGGTAGCTAGGCACCCAGAAGAGCCCCCCAACCAGGGCAGGAGTCACTGGCTCCAGCAGTCCTGGGTACCACTTGGTAATGAGGGCAGGGTTCCCTACCAGAAACCTGTTTCTGCCTGCCCCGCCCTGGAAACTGGCCTTACCAGCTGGGTAGGGCCCTGTCTTCCAGGGAGAGGCCTGCTCTGCAGGCTGCGCCAGCATTGCCCTCTGCTACAGGAATGGCCACGCCTGGAAGCCCTGGCTTAGCTTTCACCCGTAGTCCCCAGCTCTCTCTGTGCACTGCCGGCGTATCATCACTGTGAGCCACCCAGGGGGAGCCCAGGCTGAGGCCATGACCACCTACAACCTCTCCCTGCAGCTCTCTGGGAGTCTTTCCACTCAGCTAGGCTTCAGACCTGTCCCCAAGCATCAAATACCTCCAACTGTCCTTGTCTCAGGCACCCATCCAGGCCTAGGCCCAGCTGGCCTCCTCCAGGAGGGCCGCCTTTCCACTCTCTCCCTGAAGCCCGCCAGCTGCAATGGGGCAGGTGGGGTCAGGCTTAGGTGGCACAGAGATCTGGATTCCAGGCTCAGCTTCTCCGCTCGCCAGCTGGTGCCCTGGAACATTCTGCTGCACTTTCTCAGCCTTGGTCTCCATCTCCACCACACAAGCACCACGAGGACTAGCCGAAACCACGAGCGCACAGTTCTCTGCCTAGAGTGTGGCCTTCAGCCAGCCACACGGTGTTGGGGATTTTATCACTAGCTTGACCTCTTACATTCTGAGTCTTTTAGATTGGTCATTTTTGTAGCCACGATTTAGATTACTTGAAGGCAGGATCTGGGTCTCTTTTTATATAAAAGACTCAATAAAAAGTCAGACTGTTCTATTCGAGGCTCTCCATTCATTGGTCCACCCATTCACCCGCTCATCCAGGGAGCGACCTGGCCATGTAGCAGGTGCTTTGCTAATAGCTGGGGACAAGGGGTCCAACCACAGCTCTGGCTCTAGGAAGCTCCCTGCAGAACAATGGAGACACTTGGCAGTGGACAAGCAGTCTGATGCTCTGTGGGCATGGACACCAAGTTGGGTGCAAGCATCTGACAGGGACACCTTTGTGTTGGGAGAGGCAGGGGGGCAGCTCCACCAGGAAGGAGCTTCGTTTTCCTTCTCGGACGCTTCCCCAGGCTTGCTGGTGTGCCCTCTGCTCCCCCTGCCAGAAGGAGCCCTCCATCCCCGCCCTGCCCTGTCCTGCAAGCCCCAGCCCACACGGGCTGCCAGCCACACCCTGGGCCCTCTCTCTGCTCTGCTAGGGGTGCGAGGCTCGGGTCCCACACGAGGCACTTCCCAACACAGGCCATTCATCAGGGAGGTAAGGGCAGGACTGTCACCTTCAGAACTGGCTTCAGAAAGACACCGGGGTTGAATCTTGATCTGCCACAGTGGGTCCTGCTCCTGGCACCGAGGCCTAAGTGTTCTCCTGGGGATGGGAGCGGGGCGGGGGTGGGGCAGGGGACTCTGAAATCCAGCATGCATAGTCCATGGGCGGCTCCTTCCTTTGTCCCTGAAGACCCCCGCCCCCAACTCCTCCTAAGAATTCAAGTATCCTCACACCCAGAGCTGAGTTGTCTTCAGCTTGAAAACTGTACTTGCTGGGACACCACCTCCCCACTATTACTGCCACTTGAGATTGGCCCTTGCCACATGCACCCTGTTAACTGCACCCAAACATTTTCCCTGGAGCCCCAGTCCCCTCAGGTGCAGGAACCTCAAAAGCAGCAGCGGCCGTGCGTAGGTGCTAGGGAGACGTGTAGTCAAACATCCAGGTGCCGCCAGGAGGCTGGGGGCTGGCAGGGAGATGGAGGGAAGCTGTAAAGATCAGAGAGGGGAGAGAAGCTGGACAAAGGGTGGGATAGAGAACAGTGAAAGGGAGGCACGGTGAGATGGAAGTGTGGAAAGTGGAGACTCCTGATCCTTATGTGTTTTTAAAATAAACCAGCACCCTGCCTTAACGGTGGCCAAGTGACGTTACACATTTGCCAAAGCCTGGAGAAGGCCCAACACGGAGTGAACCCTAAGGCGAACAAGGGATACTAGTTAATAATGTATCGGGATTGATTCATCAGTTTTAACAAACATACCACACTAGCTCAAAATGTTAAGGGAGTTGGGGGAGGAGAGGAGAAGAATGAACTTCTATATCCACTGTATAATTTTTCTGTAAACTTAAAACTACTCTATATAAATCAAATCTGTTAGGGAAAAAAGTAGAAAGAAAAAGAAAGAAAGAAAGAAAGAAAGAAAGAGAGAGAGAGAGAGAGAGAGAGAGAGAAGGAAGGAAGGAAGGAAGGAAGGAAGGGAAGGAAGGAAGGAAGGGAAGGAAGGAAGGAAGAAAAGGAAGGAAGGAAGGAAAGAAGGAAAGAAAAAGAAGGAAGGAAAGAAAAAGAAGGAAAGAAAGAACAGAAACCCAGGGCCTTCCTTTAAAAATCAAGGGATCTCACAGAGAAACATGAACTCCCAGTTCTTTGCTGCTCCATCATGCCAGGGTCTGCTGGGCCTCTCCACCCCCTCACCACTCCCACCAGACTTGGCCTGGAGCTCATACTTGGGGCCCCAGAGATAAAAGTCAAGTGTCTGATCACAAGGAGAGAGACAGTGACCCAGTCAGGAGCTCAGAGCACCCTGGGTCCAGACCTCCATTTCCCACAGGGAGGGAAAGGATACCAAAGCAGGAAATGAGAAGGACCGAGGCAGCTTCCAGACACGTTGAGTTTGATTTGCACAGATCTGCAGTTTAAAAACATGGGACTGCCCGGCGCTGGCGCACGCCTGTAATACCAGCGGCTCGGAAAGCTGAGGCAGGAGGATCAAAGCCAGCCTCAGCAACTCAGCAAGCCCCTAAGCAATTTAGCAATACCCTGTCCCTAAGTTAAATATAAAAATGACTGGGGATGTGGCTCTGTGGTTGTGTGCTCTTATGTTCAATCCCTGGTATGTATAAACAAACAAACAAATGAAACTACACTTGAACAAGTTGAGGCTTCAGATAAATTTGGGAGACAGAGACAGGCGACTTTCAAAGCCCAGGCTGCACTGAAATTTCCCCCTGGGGAGAGGAACACAGAGAAGAGAGCCCAAGGGCTGAGAAAAAGTCGAGTTCATGGGCCTGATGGGCAACACAAAGTTAGGGTGGAGGTGGGGGCACAGGACTCACCTAGGACCTCAGTTTGAACTGTGGTGGGAGGAGGGGCGGACCAGGCTTAAGGCAGATGGAGGTTGTGCCCAGTTGCTGAGAGCAATGCCTGGGAATATACAGGCGAGCGGGGATCCCGGAGTGGCTCCTGGTGGGCTGGGGCTAATTCAGTCCCTGCATCTCCTCCTCTGACAGGAATGTGTGCAATCACTTACTCATTCAGCACTCAGCACTGAATGCCTACTGTCTGCCCAAGGCTTTGGTAGGATACCACGGCTCCCGCCCCTAAGAGCCACAGGCTAATGCAGATCAGCACTAACAATTGCCACATGGCACAGCTAATAGCAAGTAAAAGCTAGAACCAGAAGCTTCTGGGGAATGCAGAGGAGGAGCATCACACTCAGAGTCAGTAAAGATTTCTTGAGCAAGTGAAGCATAAACGTGCAGCAGCCACAGGCAGGGAGTTGAGGGTACCATAAGAGTAAAGGCCCAGGGGTAGAGAGAGAGTACAACCATCTCCCGTTATCTGCAGTCTGGGTAACCCATGGCCAATATTGGTCTGAAAATATTAATATTCATCTTGGATCTTTTGATAGAAAGAGACCACATTCACATAACCTTTATTTTAGGATATTGTTATAATTGTTCTATTTTAGTGTTAATTGTTATTGTTAATCTCATACTTTGCCTAATTTATAAATTAAACTTTATCATAGGTATGTATGTACCAGAAAAAAAAAATCCGTTTATTTAGGTTTGGTACTGTGCACAGTTTCAGGCGTCTGCTGGGGGTCTTGAAACGCATCCCCTGTGGATGAGTGGGCACTTCTACATACAACTGGGAGAATTCTCCACAGTTCAGCAAGGAGGTAGTGTCGGGGACGCAGCAGCAGCTGACCAGGCTCAGCCTGCAGGCCAGAGGCCAGTGGAAGGCAGTGCATGCCACAAGTAATTGTGGAGGGGACGGATGCCCTGGGGAGCCTGAGTTGACAGGTAAAGGTCTCCCAGAGGTAGAGGTGGAGGCGGTGGGAGAGATGCTGGCGACCCTGAGTTACATCGGGCATTTAGGGGAATTATGAGGAGTGAGTGCAAGCCAACGTGACAGCCCTCAGACAACGTGTGTGCCCTCAGACAGCGACCCAATCCCTGATCTCATTACCTGAAAGAGGATAATAAAAGTATCAATATTTCCTGTGAAGATCAAAAACCATGGTACCTGCCGGATAACAAGCATTTGATGAAAGGTGGCTCTTATCACCTCTGCACCCTAAACCACCCCAGCCCCCGGTAATGCTCTCTGCTGTTCCTTAGCCCTGAAAACAGACTCTGCTGGAGCTCTGAGCCACCTCCCTGCCTGGCGCTATGGCTACTCAGAGGGCGGGTCCTCCATGAAAGAGGCTGGCGGGGAGGTTGCCATGGTGACCTCCCAGCAGGGCTTTCTTTCTTTCTAAGCCTACCTTTCTTTCTTTCTCACTTCTTTCCTTTTTTTTTTTTTTTTTTTTATTGCCAGTTATTTCAGCTATTCTAAATATTTACCACCAGGTGATTGTTACACATCTGAGAAGAGCGGAATGATTCCCTGGCACGTTGCAGAGAAAAACTGGCAGCAATCCGCGCTGGCTGGGTCGGTGTGGTCCAGCCCTGCAAACTATACTGTGTGGCTACTAAAAATGTTCTAGATCTGGGAAACTGACAGGAAACTTGTCGTGGTAAGTTAAATTAAAAAAAAAAAAGCAGGTTGGGGAACAGCGTAAATCTTACAGTACCATCCCTGTAAAACTGTGCTACGCTTAACTGCTTGTATTTATGGACAGAAAAATGTTGGGAAGGCTGTTTCCCGAAGTGTTCACTGTGGTTCTCTCCAGACAGAGTGAGGCCAGCAATCTAGGGGTTTGCTCTGCTCCCTTCTTTCCTCCAACATCAGAATTGGCCCGCCATGGGCACGTGGTGGTGGTGATTGTTTTCCAAAGCGACAAAGGTGTTGAAAGGAAAGAAATGAATGAGTCCTTCACCCTTAGCCAGTCTTGGAAGACTCAACCTTGTCAGCCAACCGAGGGGCAGCAAAGGTTGGTGTGCCCTCACACCCGCACTGAGGAGGTCAGGTGTGCTCCTCCTGCCTGCTGGTCCAGGGGCAACACTGGCCTCGAAGGTCCCCCATTCAGGTCAGCTGGGGCCTGAGTCCTGAAGCCTAATGCCATGCACTCGGAAAAGCCACCATATTTCCTGGAACTGAAGGCCTCAGCGTTGCCCTCGGTCATCACCACGACAGTGTCCATCATGGTGTTGATGACGGAGGAGGAGGGCAGGAGAGGTGCATGCTGGAGAGGCCTCAGTCCACAGACTCAAAGAGAGCACTTGCTGTGTTCCAGCTACTATGTCATCCCTGGAGATCCAAGGTAGACATGGGTCCACCCCCCTGGGATCCATGGTCTAGTGGGTGCAGGGCTCCAGGAATGAAAATTCCAGCCTTCATTGTTCCTGAAGTTTCTCTCCTTTCTCATGGTCCACTCTTCAGGTTCCTTTGAGAAAATTATGCCCCTCCAGTAGTCCTGGAAGACCCCACTCCTTAGCATATTCTCAGGCCCTCCACAGTCCACCCAGCCCCCGCCTCACCTCTTACCAGTCTTGCCATACACCCACACTTGGTCCCTCATCTCTGTCCTAGAGAGAGCGGGAGCTTGCCACCTCCAGGCTTTTGGGCCTGCTATTTGTCAGGCTGAGACATCTCTTCCTCCACCTTCTCCTCTGAATGAAATTCTACCCAATCCTCAAGGCTAAATGCAAATATCATTTCTTCCACAAGGCTTTCTAGAACCATCTTTCACCTCAGAACCATCACACAGTTTTTCCAGTCCAAAAATTAGTCTACAACCTTTGGTCACACAATTGTCACGTGGTACAATTCTGTTCTTCATGCAGCTAAAAAGGTAAACAGAGTAGCGATGTATTCACCAGTGGCCTAAGTATGAGCATTTGTCTTTTCACACACTTCGAGGGAGGCGAGTCTAGAATTCTCAGCACACTCACATTGTCAGCACGTTTCCAAAAGTCGTCTTGCATGGTTTGTTTCGAGCACTGCAGCGTGAATGGCAGGCACATTCAGCGTGAATGGCGGCGCTGAGGATGAAACCAGAGAGAGTGGTGCAGAGTCTTCAGACACAGAAGATCTGGTTTTTAACACACTTTTTATTGGTGCTTTATGGTTGTACCTGTTGGTGGGATTTGTTATCACATCACATCATCATACGTGCATATAACATAGCAATATAATTTGGTCAATGTCACTACCCAGCACTTCCTCCTTTCTTCCCCACCTTCCACCTTTTGGTCCCTTTCCTTTATGGATCTCCCTTTGAATTTTAGGAGATCTGCCCCACCTTTGTTTTCTTTTTCCTCTGTAGCTTCTGCAAAATGAGAGAAAATATATGATCCTTAACCTTCTGAGTTTGCCTTATTTCGCTTAACATCATGGTCTCTAGTTCCATCCATTTTCCTGCAAATGCCATGATTTCATTTTTCTTTATGACTGAATAAAACTCCATTGTGTATACATACCACATTTTCTTTGTCCATTCATCTGTTGATGGACACCCAGGCTGGTTCCTATTGTGAATTGTACTGCTATAAACATGGGTGTGCAAGTATGATGACTTTAATTCTTCAGGGTAAATTCAGGGGAGATCAAATTTGTATGTCCACACTGTACAACACCATAATAAACCTTCTCAAGTGAATATTTCAACTTGTAATTCACAAATCAATAACAACTAATGTATACCTTTCATTTTTCAGACCAGAAAAATGTTCACTAAACTGTCAGGAAGAAATGATGTGCTTTAATTTTGGACTATTCAATTTTAACATATACTCACAAGTATTCTATACATTCTAACTTGCACTAAAGACAGGTTAGTCATAAATTATTTTTAAGTAATACGGCACAAATTTTAGAAAACAGCTTCACATAAGGGTCACACCCCATTTTTTTTTTTGCAAAAAATTTGACATAAAATCTGCAAAGATCGTGGGATAAGATACAGTAAAATTAGCTTGCACTCTCTTCTATGGGTTCTATGGGAAGGATGTATGTCATTTCATTGCAATCTTCACAGTTCAATGTCAGGGTCCTGGTTTCTCACAGTCAAAACAGACACGTCTGTCATTCCTGGCTGACTGTGGTGCCCCGGCCAGGGCCGGGCAGTTACTGTTCAGTGAATGACTGCTGAGCCATTGCATGAATGCTGCTGCCTACTGCAGTCAGAAGCCTAGAGCAGGGTCTGACCACATTGTCGAGAATCTTCCACCCAGTGCTTCCCATGCTGCCTTCATGAATATTACACCTCAGTGCCAAAACTGAATTTTGCTTGCTCTGATGTTTTTACTTCAGAACGTTTAAACATCTGAAATCTCAGTCGGGCATGGTAGCAACACACATATAATTTCAGCAACTAGGGAGGCTGAAGCAGGAAGATCTAAAGTTTGAGGCCGGTCTCAGTCACTTGGTGAAACCCTCAGCAACTTAGACTCTGTCTCAAAATAAGAAATAAAAGGACAGGGATGTGGCTCAGTGGTAAAGCACTTCTGGGTTCAATCCCCAGCATCACACCCTTCTCCAAAAAAAAAAAAAAAAAAAAAAAAATCTGAAATTTCAAACAATTCAAGTATTAAAAAAGGATGAGTTCTTTATATATTTTGGATACTATACCTCTGTCAGAAGAATAGCTAGCAAAGACTTTTCTCCCATTGTGTAAGTCCTCTTTTCACATTCCTAATTGTTTCCTTTGCTGTGCAAAAGCTTTTTAATGTGATGCCATCCACTTTACTTCCTGAGCTCTAGGAATCTTGCTGGGAAAGTCATTGCCTGTGCCTAAAAGCTGGAGTGTTGACCCTCTGGATTCTTCTACGAGTTGCATAGTTTCTGATCTAATTCGTAGGCCTTTGATCCGTTTTGAGTTGGTTTTTGTGAAGGGGGAGAGACAAGGGTCTAATCTCATTCTTCTAAATAGGATAATCAGTGTTCCCAGTACCATTTATCACATATTCTCTCTCATATGTGGAAGCTAGAGAGGAAAAAGGAAAAGAAACGGGGAGGAGCCTCATGAGAAGCAAAGGTAGATCTGTAGAGTACAGGAAAGGAGCTGGGGGAAGAGATGGGAAAGGAAAGGGAAATACTGGGGAATGATATTGCTCAGATTCTATGGTTACATTGTGTGCATGTACAGATAGGTGACAACAAAGTCCACCATGATGTATGACTAAAATGCACCAATAAAAAAATGTGGAAAACAATGTGCAAGACAATTGTGAAAATTCAAAACTGGCAGTTTTATGATGGGAAGGAATCATCGATTGTCAAGGTGCAGTACGAACGAGTACTGTGATTATGTGCTTTAGAGGACCCTCTGCCTTTAGAGATGCTCACTGAAGTACTTACAGAGGAGTCAACATGCCTTGGCCACCTCCAGCAGGATCTCATTGTGACCCAGGGGCCTGCGGAGGGTGAGATGGGACTAGACGGGCCATGAGTGGGTCACTAGTAAAGCCAGGCTTGGAAGTTCATTATCCTCATCTCTCAGGGCATGTATATGCTTCGGAAAGGGGAGGCTAACTATGATGGCAAAACCAGACCTGGTTGTGAAACGAAATTACAAAAATGTTATGGGAAGAGTCCGAGGGCTGGGGAAGGGGTCAGTTCTCCTCCCTCTCTTAGCCTCTCTCCAGAAAGCCTAATTAACCATGGGCCCCTACCTTTTGCATTGCCAATAACTGCCCTAAAAGTCTGACTACTCCCTCCTGAAATGTAATAGATATCTGTGAAGAAAGCTGCTGCTTCTTATCTGTTCTGTGAGCACCCTGCACAAGGTCTTCGGCCAAATAGATTAGGAATTTTTTTTAAAAAGAGGAAAATGCCCCAATGATAGGATGGGTCTAAGATGATGTCAAATAGCCTATAAATATTGTGAGAAACTGTGGATCGGGACTCAGAATTTGGAGTTTTTGTTTTCCTCTGGACCCGCCTGCGTGAAATAAAGTTCTCCTCCTCTCTAAGTGCTGCTTGCTGCTTCGCGACCAGTTTGTTTCCCGAAACTGTTATAACAATGTCAGGAAAAAATCTGAACTGGGCAAGGTCTTGAGGCCTGCTGGGAGGCCGCGTGGTGTGGCAGCGGACGGACGAAGGAAGACTGTAGCAAACGTTAATTATTAGTTACACACTTTCCTGACATGTGGAATATCAACAGGACAGTTTTGAAACTAACACAGGAAACTGTTGCATCAGAATCACCATCTGAACAAGATAAAACTGAAGAACTTAAAGACAAACCAGAAATGCTTTGGAAACAAAAATGATGTCTTCTTATAAATAAAAGACTGCAGTCCCCCACAAAAAACCAAAGGCCTTGTCAGCGGAAAATACTAGAAGATACCACACAAATATATTTTCTCACCATTCCCCAACAAGGGTAGAGTTAGGAAATGCTTTTTCAGAAAATTTTCTAGAAAAAAACTCATACATGTGACATGACACTGCCAACATTTTTCTGTTTTAAGAGGGGTCAAATAATACCTCCTCTTCGAGGTTTTATGACTAAATTTTGTGTTTGTGAAATGTGTAGATTTTGGTTTTGGAGACTTCCTTTGTGTTTTGTTTTATCCACTAACAAACAGACCAGAATAATACAGTGTATTTTTCTAAGTTTGCATTTACTTAGTGTTCTAAAACATTTGTATTTCGAATGATTAAATATTTGGGTTTCTTGTTTTTCATTTTGAAAATACCTTTTTATGAAATGCAAATATTTATTAATGCATTATGTGGCAGGCACAGGAACAGCCCTGGTTTTTTCACTGCAGTGGGTAATAGCTATACACACCCTTCCCATGGTCCCAGCTGGAAGGGTGGGTGCTGGGACTCTCAGCTCTGGATGTGTATCAGGACCACCCAGGGAACTTTTAAAATGCTGATGCCTGGCCCTTCCACCTCAGGTAACTCAGTATCTCAGAGCCTCTGGTGAGCAGAGGTGGGGCCCAGGTGACTATGAAGCACAGTTAAGAACTAGGACCACTGAGTCTGTGGGTCCAAAGCAAGAGCAGCGGAGTCCACCAGAGCCAGACCGTGCTGAGCCCTGTAGAATAGAACCAGTCCTGCCCAGTGCCAGCCTGGGTGGACTCTTTGGGGCTCTAGCTTCCTGCTCAGTTGGCCTTTCGGGGTAGATGCAGCAGGCAGGCCCCTCCCCTGAGTCTGGGAAAGAGCCAAGGGAGGTGACTGTGGCTGGCGTCCCCTCAGGCCACTGGGGAAGGCACGTGCTCCCTCCACTCCTTCTCAAGTTGCTAATCTGATCAGAAACTTAGAGATAAAGCAGCAGCCTGCAGGAGCCAGCTCAGGACACAGTGGCAGGAAAGGAGGGAGACCTGGGGCCAGGATGATGCCTTCCCATGGGCAGAGGCAGCAAGTTGGGAGCCCCGAGGGGCCGTGCAGACCCTGAAGGCAGAAGAGAGATCTCAGACAGGAGCCATGGGAGGCAACCTTCAGGTCCAGCACCATCCCTGCTCCTTGGGCTCTGAGCTCCCCAGATGCAGTCTGAGGTTCTGATCCTGGCTGGGATAGGGGGGTGGGGAAGGGAGGAGTCTGGGCCTGGAAATGCACTCTAGCCAACAGCCCCAAGCCCAACTGTGCAAGCGAATAACCCAGGTCCTTCCCCAAACCCAGACTCTGCTCGCTGGTCTACCTTCTATCTCAGGTTTTCTGAATCGGAGTCCCCACAGTGGCCTGTTATCAAGCCCCAGTGGTGATTCCACTCATGGACAGGGGTACACAGCATCCCGAGCCTCTGGGCTCACTCACTTCACCAGGCCTTGAATCTACTGGGAGACAAAGAGGGCAGACTCTGAAGGAGATCAGGATGGTAACAGATGAGCAAGGGGGACAACAGATGGCCCAGCATGATGGCAGGTCCTGAAGGAGGTGTCTCACACTCACCTCCGCAGCTCCTCAGCAAGCTCACGCTCAGTGCAGGCTCTCCGCTGGGCAGGGTGCAGCCGTCCTGGCTGCCCTGGAAGAGTCCCTTCTTGCAGAGGAGACAGGCACACACGATAAACTGGAGGAGCACCCAGAGTGGGAGAGACAGACTTCGAGGGGTGACTGCCTGCTGGCAACAGCCAGTTGGACATTCCTCAGGTGACACTCTATGTCCACAGGGGGTCATCCAACCGCAGATCCTTGTCCTTCCTACACTGCCCCCAACCGCTTCCAGATGTCACATCCTCCCCTGCCTGGAAACATCCACTGCCCCCTTCGACAGCCTCTTCAGCCTCTGCGCTTCTCCCCTCCTCTGACCCCTGCTGCACCTCAGGCAGGTGGTGCCTCTGCAGCAGGTCTGTCCCCTCCTGGGGGGCAGGGCTTCTGGTTCATTCACTGCTGGGTCCTTCCAGTCGAGAATAGAGCCCAGCACTTGGGTGTGCTAGGAGAAGACCTGCCCTGGGGTTCAGGGTCTTCAGAGAAGGCACCCAGAGGAAGGAGGCGGGGCAGTCAGGGGCAGCCCCGGGTCCCCAAAAGAGGGTGAGGACTTCTTTAGCAGAAAAGGGAGTGGTGTTCCCTGGGACAGTCAAGGACCAGGGCTGGGAGGAAGCTGACAGGCAGCCAGAAAGGAGACTTGCTGGTCCTGGGTTCAGAGACAAGAAATGGGAGTTGAGCACAGCGCGTATGTGCACGCACGAGCACTGGGATGGCAGGTGGAACGTGTGCAAAGAGAGGCCGAGAAGCAGCAGCCCCAGGAGCCTTCCGGCTCCAGACCACAGGATCCTGAGCCAGGGCCTGGGCAGCAGCCCACCCTCCTTCCTCCTGTGATTTGCCTTCACGAGATGCTTTCCTTGGCAATCATTAACACCAGCTTCACCTGCTGGGCGGGGCGGGGCTGGGGGTTGTTAACTAAAAAAGATTGGTGGTAAACCATTCCACGAAATTACTACCCAAAGAATGGTCGGGGCAGCGAAGGAGCCAGGGAGGCATGGACTGGCAGAGGGAAGAAGGTCACATAAACTGGGGGAGGGGGACTGGCAGGTGCTCAGAGTCTCAACTGAGACTAGAGGGCACTGGGGATCAGAAAAGGACCAGGGTCACATGGGAAAGGGCATGACTTGTAAGTGGCCCCACAGCCCTTGAGAAGCTTAGGTCAGGAAGCCCTGGTGGATGCACCTACTCTCCCCATGACATAGACCATTCCCACCAGTGATGTGGCATCTGTGTGCTGGAGTCAGCTCCACCTGAAGCCTCTCTCTGTGTCCCCTCTCTCCTCCTCTATAAAATGGAGATGATGATGTTGGTTTGAAATTACAGTTATTCAGCACTTCATCTACCTAAGCCCCTATGGGCACTTTACATGCCATTTAATTTCCACGACATCCCTCTGGGAGGACGTTTTCATAATCCCCTGAGTAACTCCCTCTTTGATGTGTCTGCACATTGGTCAGAGTAGCATGGAAGTCTTGGTGCACAGTAGGTGTTCAATAAGCACTTGGTAAACAGTAGGTGTTCAATAAAGAGCAACTGCTGCTCTAACTGTGCTGTGACTGAGCCCCTGCCTTCTCTGGCCTGCCCCTGGCTACAAGATAGACCACACGATTTATTCTCCTTCCTCCTCACTAGGACGGACAGTATGTTTTCTGCTAACCCAATATCTTAAGGAACACATTTCCCAGTATTTGAATGCAGCAATGGATTAAGAGCCCCAGTGGCAGAAATGTGACACAAGTCATTATTCTACCATTATTAAGCACTTTTTTTTTTTTTTTTTTAAGGCTGAGGCAAAATGCATCACTCCAAAACTCAGGAAGAATGGGAATAATGGATCCTCTAAATCAGCCCCCAGGAACGTGCTGCTGAGCTCAGGCAGCGCGAACTGTAACTCCTGCCTTCCCTGCTCCTCTGCTGCCAGGATCCCCTCCGAGTTGGGATTGGGGGAGTTGGCCCAAACCCAAAAGGGCCCAACGGGAGGAAGCAGCTGTGAGCAGGTGACAGTGGAGAGAGTGGCGAGGTCTCTCACTGCAAGGGTCCCTAAACCCAGGCTGTCCCTTCCTGCCCTCACAGCCCCAACCGTCACCACCTACTGTAGAAAATGATTCACTTGGTTCAATGCGGGGAGCTGGGCCTCTATATGAAAAGTGAGAAGAAAAACATCACTTCCATGGTTTCTTTTCTCCAAACACACGTTCCCCTAGTGCCCCACAGAGAGCTGCGGGTATGTGAGGTAGGGGGACAGGAGAGGTAGAAACACACTTGGTGATAGGTCCTCGCATTCATTGACTCTGGAAGGTCACCCTGGGCAGGCAGCTGGGTAAGGAGGCAGAAAAGTTGTCCCTTCAGTAGCATGAGTCCAGGGCTGCCTCCTGGACACTGAGACTAGAGACTTCACCATTAGAGATTCATTTCTTTGGGTTGTTAAAGGAGGGCCCAGGGAACACACTAATAATTTGGAAGAGGGAAAGTGTGATGATGAGGTGAGATTATTAGAGAAAACTCTTTTTCTACACTAGGAATTGAGTGCAAGGGCATACTACTACTGAGCACATTTTTTTTTTTTTTTTTTTTTTTTTTTGCGGTGCTGGGGATTGAACCCAGGGCCTTGTGCTTGCAAGGCAAGAACTCTATCAACTAAGCTATGTCCCCAGCCCTCTGAGCACATTCTTAACCTATTTATTTTTGAGATGGAGTCTTAACAAGTTGTCCAAGTGGCCTTGAACTTGTGATGCTTCACCAGTGCACCATGTGCCTGTCTGAAACTCTTACAGAGGCCAAACCCATCATCACTGGACAAAGTGAATTCATTTACCCAATAACTGGCAGCAGCTGGAGTTTCAGGGGGACAAATTAAAGCAGGAAGAGAAGAGTGAGGGCAGAGAACCCAACTGTATTAGACTCATCATCAACAGTCTGTGGGACAAAGAGCACTGGGCCGGGAGTCCAAAGACCTGGTTCAAGTCTGAGTGGAGCAATCGTCCCTGGGAAGCCCAAAGGGACCCTGCACCAGCTGACCTTCCTGTGCCTGGATCTCCTCATCCCAGTGTAAGCAAATGCAGATGGGGACACTGCTCTACTCCTCATTGGTGGCCCAAGAGCACTTATTAATACAGTGCCCTCTATTCACAGTGGCTATGGCACTAACCTAGGTGTCCATCAATGAATGAGGGGATAAAGAAAATGTGATATACATACACAATGGTATATGCACACGTTCGGCTGTAAAGAAGAGTGAAATCCTGTCATTTGTGACATGGATGGACCTTAACCACAGTAGGAAGATAAGCAGATGCAGAAAGACTAGCACTGCATGCTGTCCCGCACACAGAAGGTAAACGTGTAGCATGGTGATCTGAAGGCAGGACAGTGAGCTCTAGAGGCTGGGAAGAGGGGTGGGATAAGGAGGTGGGGTTTGAGTAGTGCGCCTGTGTGCATGTGTGGGAATATCACACTGCACCCCCTGATATGTGCGATTGACACGGGAATAAAAATGAAATAAAATGTCAAATTAAAAATGAAGAGCACCAACATTGGCAGGCTCCTGTGGAGCAATGCTGAAGGTAGGAATGAGCACCCCCCAGGTGCTCACCTAGGGCAGGCCTCAGTTAGCCCCCGGAGACCTGGTCAGCATTGTCCTCCTCACCCAGTAGGCCACTGGAACCACAAACCCAGGAATGGAACAAGAGCCACCTTATCAGGTGTTTTCCCTTTGAAAGTCCAGTCTGAGGCCTTGGGACAATGGACAGCACCAGTCCTGCTGAAGCCCAGCCAGAGGCAATGTCCCTTTCCCCTTCCCAGCCCTTGTCCCGCCAGTCACAGGAGCCTGGCCACTGGACCTGCAGCTCAGGCACCTCCTCTGCTCTTTGTGGGCCCTCAAGGAAATTCTGACGATGTGAGCCAAGACGGGTCATTAGAGGAGGACTGGTCTGTACACAGGAAGGCAAACGTGGTGCTTCCAGAGGAGAAGTTGCTGGAACGCTGCTTCCAGGTTGCAGCCTAACACAACTGGGGCCTCTGGACTTATCCTGCGACCAGCTTGCTGTATGATCCTGGGCCTGGGGATCAAGCATGTGGGGTGGCATAGGTTTAGTCTAAAAAGTTCCAGAGTTTAGCAGTACTCCAGCAACCGAGTTCCATGAACTGTCCTGGGACAAAGGTGAAGATTCATGGGTAAGCCAGATGCTTCACACTCCTTCACACACACACACACACACACACACACACACACACACACATACATTTTCTCATTTATAATTAAAAATCAAAAAAGGTTACCCAGATCCTAGAGAGGCTGCGGACAAAAACATTCAAGAAATGAACTACTGATGTTGATGTCCCCCGTGTCAGAGACCAAAGCCCTCCCCTGTTGGTACCCTCTTCAAATCTCATTCTTCTCCTGTTGCTACCTTTCACCAGGAAAGAGTCCAGGTGACAGGTATCATCGAGCTCTGATCTGGGAATAACAGTTGGTCCCTGCCATTGGGACAGGTGCAGGAGACTTGGGGAACGAGCAGCTGTGAATGAACCTGTCCCTCACAGAAATGCAGGTCCCAGAGTCCAGGCCATCCAGCTCTGCACCCCAGGCTCCCAGGCTGGCACCACCTGTCCCTTCTCTCCCAGCAGGCTACTCTGTTGTCCCTGGGGTGACCAACCACCATGCCATGCCAAGGCCACTCCTGAGGTCTGATGCTCAACCCCCCCCAGGGACACCTGGGGTGCGGAACACCAGACATGGGGGCCTCCTCCTGGACTTCCTTTCTCTTCCTCCCCCTTCACCACCTTCTGCAGACCCACTTCTGCTCGAGTTCTTCTTCCTTCCAGAAGTCTCCACCGACCACAGCCCGTCTGGGTTCCCTCTACTCTCTGCACTGAGAGCTGGGATTGTGTGGCACAGCAGTGAATTGCTAAGTGGTATCTTTGCAGGATATAAAACAAACATCCCCAAAGATGGAACACTCAGGACCCCCAGCATCAGCTCCAGTCACTCCTCCTGAGAGCTAGGTAAGTGCTTGCAGAATGGAGACCATCTCCCCACAAATCCCGGCTTCAAGAAGGTAAAAAACTCTTTGGGTAATCACCAGGTAATATAAGCAATTATCAACTGGTGCATGCATTTGGAGACTCCAGTGGATTTAGGGCTTACAGTACATGGGACTGTAACGGAGGTCAGCTCTATAACAGTAGGAACCTCTACACACAAAGACTTGGTGTGATTTCAGGAGTGTGGACCAAGCTCCCAGCCCAAAATAGCAATGCCACTACCAATCACTCTACTGTTATTCCTTGGTTCTTCATGTTTTGAAGTCATTTTGGTCTTTAAGAACTCTTTCCTCAAATTCCCCCTGGAAGATCAGAACCAGTGGACAAGTATGGACACTTGATCTGGAGGTAAGAAGACCTGTAGAGGGAGGAGGGGCCTTGGTGGGGAGGTAGAGGCCAAGATGGTGGCGGCTCACTTCAGACATGAGGGGAAACACCTGTGCCAGGGAGCCAGGCGGAAGGGAGGGAGGAGGGTGCCAGAGCCGGGGGTGGAGGAAGTGAAGGCAGTGATTAAGAGCATGGGGGGACTCTGAATAGTACCAGCAAGGTAGAGGGCAAGGGGGCCACTGTACTAGCAGGAATGGGTGGGCCCCGTCAGAGCTTGGCCCGCCTGCCAACCCATCAGTCCTGCAGCACAAGCAGCTGCCCAGCCCCACGCTGCGTCCCCAGCAGGAGTTAACACAAAGTCCACTCATTCTTGGGAATAAAAAACCTGCGTTCACAAAGCATTCCTGGGCACACTCTCCGTGTTTGGCCCGTCACTCCCGCGTCCTCACCCGCCATCACATTAACATCCTCACTGCGTATTTTCCTCCATCCTCCCAGTTCTGACCTCCATGCACGCACGTGCACACTGGCACATGCACACTCCTGGGCCTCCCTCTGGCTGTCCCCACAGGGCCTCTCCTGTCTCCATTCTTCAGAGTCCATTTCCCGCTGGCTTACTTAACCACCCGCAGCACGGGCCTCACAGTCTCCCTGTCCCAGGGTCCCCCATCGCCTCAGTTGTCAACTGTAACTTAAGGAAATAATCTGAGGTACCACACAGACAGGCAATGCGCTGTGGGAGGCCCTGGGTTCGATCCCCAGCACCACGAGGGACAGGAGAACGACGTCTTGCTTGGTCAGGAGGTGGAAGCGGGAGCCAGAGTCTTTGTCAGGGCAGGGAAACCGTTTAGGACGGTCTCATTTAAAAGTGGTTAGTTAAAAGCCAGTGGGCTTTGGGCCTAGAGGCTGTCCCTGGGCGTTTGGTATGTGGGCCTGGGTGAAGAACTGCTAGTGCTGGTTGGTGTAGGAAGATGAGGAAGATGAGACGGTTCCGAGCACAGGCTGGGGATGGCAGGGCAGAAGGAAACCACTCGGCCAGGCCATTCGTTTGACCCTGTGACTAACAGATGCCAAACATCTGCAATCTAAGAAAACATGGTGTCTCCTCACTTCCCCTCTTCCAGCTCCAACTCTGGGGCCACTCATAAAGCCCTCTCTGCCGACATGATCAGGTCCCCATCCCGTGAGGGTCCGTTCCTCATTAACAGCGCCCCTCCCCGGGTTCACTGAGCTACCTCATTCGATCCCTCAACCGCAGCCACCAAACTCCTGGCCACAGCTCTCTTCTCCCTCCTTTCTGTCAAGGTATCTACCCTCCTGCCCAAAGACCACCACGGCTCCTGTTCTGGGACTTACCCCACTACCTCCTTAGGAACCTCCGTGCCAGAGACCTCTCTCTCCCATTAGCATTAATAATTCTTAAAAATTAGCAGTAATAGCAAAAAGAACTCCCTGACCAAGTGGGGTTTAGGGGACTTGCCATTTAGATTCCAGACAAAAGGCTAGTTTTCCTGATACATAAATATTTCTTTCAATTCAATAAGAAAAAGATCAAGCCCGGGCACGACGGTGCTCGCCTGTGATCCCAGCTACTTGGCAGGCTGAGCAGAAAGATCCTTAGAGAGGGCTGTGGATGTAGTTGGTGGTACAGCATAGGTCTCGCATGTTCAGAAGCCTTGGGTTTAACTTAATCCCCTGTACTGAGAGAGAGAGAGAGAGAGAGAGAGAGAGAGAGAGAGAGAGAGAGAGATATCAACAGAAAATGGGTAAAACATGAATAGACTGTTTCACAGAAAAGGAAAGATAAACAGTTCTTGTAGCTCATTCATCTCATTATGGTAAGAAAAATGCAAGTTAAAATTATATCGAGAAACTCCTTTTTGTTTTCCAGCTTGGTAAATGCCAGTAGGTTTGATGACACTCTGTGTTGGAGGGTGTGGACACGAGCCTCCTTGGCATCCTTGTTTTCTGGTGGGGCCGTGCATTCTCACAAAGCCTGTGGACGTCAAATGGCTGACTGCCTCCAACCTACAAATGCACATACCTCTGACCAGGCAACTCTTCCCCTCCATCTCACACAAATCCACCTACATTTGTAAATGACTCAAGTACAGGGTGATTCTCTGGGACATCACTGGGGGAGGGAAAGGACTCAAAACAGCCTCCATGTCTAAAATCCAGGAGATCAGTCAAACACTGTGACCCCTTGTATGGGAACCTACTTACATGGCTAGAAACAAGAAAGAAAAGCTCTCTATGTGCAGACAGGGGGGAAATCTCAAGAGAGACAGCGAAGTGGGAAGACAGAGCCTGAAGACAGAATGTGCACATTGTGTGCCACCTTCTGGGGGGAAGAATCAACATACGTATTTACCCACACAGGCAGGAAACTGGTAGAGTTGTCTAAAAGGAGGGCGGGATCTGCGAGGTCAGGGGATGCCGGGTTGAAAACCCTTCACAGTAAGATCATTTCATAATCTTAAAATTCTGAATGCTGTACATTATTTTCTTAAAAATGTAGGGTCAGAGGCAAAACAAGCAAGACTAAATTAAAAAAACAAACAAACAAACTCTAACCCACCACCCTTTCTGGCTTCTGCATGCTCCCTCCTCACCTCCAATGACAACATCTTGGGGAAACGATGCAGCTGGGCTACCCCTCCACCCCGCTGCCCTGGTCTGACCTGCTCCTGCTCTGCGCACGGCACAGCGGCCACCTTCCTCTCAGCCACTCTTGCCCAGGCATCTCCAGCACCCACTCGGGCCTCTCTGCCACGCTCTGGGAGCACCTCCCCGGCTCCAAGGCTGCCGCTGCTCAGACTCCTGCTGCTCACTGCCAGGCGCCCTCTTCATGCTTCTCTTCTTAGCTGAAAGTCATCTGGTCATATGGGGATATGACTTTGAAGGGGATATTGGGACCTTGGTCCTTCCCTATTTTCTCTCTCTGCTTCCCTGTCACCATGAGGTGAGCAGCTTGCTCTACCACCCAGTTCTCACCATGATGTGCTATCTCGCCACAGGCCCAAAGGCAACAGTGCCAACCAACCGTAGACTGGAGCCTACGAGACTGTGAGCCAACATGAAGCTTTCGTCCTTATAAGTTGATTACCTCAGGTGTAAGACAGTACTTCTGTCAGGGACAGAATGCTGACCAACCCATCCACTCTCCACCCCTGCTTTTCTTTGATTAATCCTTATCTATCTTCTGGCATTCAGAGTAACATGATTTCCTTAAGAAAGGCTTTCCTGGCCCCTTGGACTGATGGACCTCAACTTGGGGGCAATTCTGCTCCCTAGGGGACAATGTCTGGAGACACTCTTGAGGATGGGAACGTGTGCGTGAATGCTGCCAAACACCTACAATGCACAAGAACGTCCCCTACAACAAAGAACTATCTTGTCCCAATTGTCACTAGAGCCAAGGTTGAGAAACCCTGTCTCTGACAGGCACACCCGTGACCCACTCATGACATGTTCCATTTCTCCGGCACACCACCTATCACAATTAAATCTTCAACTGTGCAAAGAAACTGGAAAAGTTCCATTCTCCGAGCTTTATGTGACAAATACATGAATTAAAGTCATCTCGCAGGTTTATCTCTACATCTGTAACCCAGTGCCCAGTCCCAAGCACAGAGTCTCAAGCCTGGCAATGAAAATGTGTGGCTGGCTGTGACATGCCCTGGGCAGGGTTGAGTCCATCCAGCAGAGGCCAACTCTGTGTCCTGACCTCCAACTCAGTGTGCCACCCACTGGCAGTCCTTTCCCTGGCTTTGACCCTGGCTTGCTAGACAAACCCTTGTCTCCGTTCATCTCCACTCAGGTTCCACGTGCCCCATAAAGTCACCCTGCCCAAGCTGATCCCCGCAGCATCTCCTCAAACTGCTGTGCCTCTCACAGGTTTGTTCAGGCAGGGGCTCTGCCATCTAGCTGGCTGCCAAACCAGAGGCCTGGGCACCCTCGTGCCTCCTACCAGCCTTTCAGACGTGCTCCCTCCACATGCTAGGTGATGGGCTCCAGAGTTGCCATTTTCTGCCCCCTGGCCTTCTTGCCTCCAGCTTCCTGCCCTCCCACTCCACCTGGCACATCACTCCTGGCCGCATCCTTCTAAGAAGACAATCAGCCTGTATCACTTCCTGCTCTAAACCTCCATCAGTGTCTCTCCTTGTCCACAGAGCAGAGCCCAAGTCCCCTAGCCTGTTCAGGCAGGGTTTCTCAACCTTGGCACCTGCTGTGGCCTGGTCTCCAGCAAGCCTCTGCAGCCCAAGCACAAAACCCCTGCCCCACTCACTTCATGCCATGGTTTAGATCTTCCCTTCTCTCTCCTCCCATCTTTCCTCTTAGATGCCCAGAGAGCTCATGATGGTCCTTAAAACCAAGGTCAAACACCTCTACCCCAAAAGTATGGAGGCACTCATACATATGATCCAGGAATCCCACTACTGGGCATAGGCCCCAACGGACTGAAAGCCGAAACCCAAGCAGATATCTGCACACCTATGAGCATCACAGCATTATTTACAAGAGCCAATGGGTAGAAGCAAACCAGTGTCCCTGGGCAGGCGAACAGACACACAAAATGTGGTTTACACATACCATGGGATAGTATTCTGCCTTAAAAAGCAAGGAAGGGGACCAGGCACGCACAGTGGCCCACACCTGTAATCCAGTGGCTCAGGAGGCTGAGGCAGGAGGATTCCGAGTTCAAAGGCAGCCTCAGCAAAAGTGAGGCACTAAGCAACTCAGTGAAACCCTGTCTCTAAATAAAATGTAAGAAAGGGCTGGGGATGTGGCTCAGTGGTCGAGTGCCCCTGAGTTCAATCCCCAGTACCAAAAAAAAAAAAAAAAAAAAGCATGTATAATTTGTCAAAATATACTCTACTATCATGCATAACTAAAAAGAACAAACAAAAAATAAAAAGCAAGGAGGGCAGGAGGGCTGGGGGTGTAGCTGGCAGTGGAGCACTTATCTAGCATGCACAAGACCCTGGGTTCAATCCCCAGCACAGGGCGGGGGGGAGGGGGTGAGAGGAGAGAGAAAGGAAATTCTGTCACTTGCTCTAACATGGGTGAACCTCAAGGACATCATGCTAAGTGAAATATGACAGTCACAAAAAGACAAATACTATATGATCCAATTTATGTGGGTTGTGCTCTGGCTTGGATACGGTTGAAAATGTCCCCCAAGACTTCATGTCTTGAAACTGAATCCCTATTGTGAGATGTTAAGAGGGTGGAAACTTAATTTGACTAAAACACATGGTGGTGGAGCCTTTGAAATCAGATTATATAAGGTCATTGGGGTGCAGACCCCAAGACTGAATCCTGGTGGTTTTATACGGAAAGGGAGGGAGACTGAAAGAGACGTATATACACTCACATGCTTCCATGTGAGGCTCTGCACTGGCTTGAGAATCTGCACCCAGAAGGTCATCACTGGACCATCACCTTGACCTTGGGCCTCCAGGACAGTGAGTTAAGTTAACCTTTTTTCCTTAAAATGTGCACAGTCCCTGGCATTGTGGTATCAGCAACAGAAAACAGACCACTACAAGGTACCTTAAGGACTCAAAGTCAGAGAAAGAAAGAATAGAGGCTCCCAAGGGCTGGAGCTGAGGAAATGGGGAATTAGCGTTTGCTGGTTTCAAAATTTCAAGTGAGAAATGATGAGAAGGCCGTAGAGAAGGATGGTGGGATAGCTGGAGAATGATGTAGAAGAGTTTAATGGCAAGGAACTGTACGTTTTACATGGTCGAAATGATACGTTTTTACGTTCCATGTATTTTACCACAATAACAAAAAAGGAAACAAAACGAAACCCACCCCTCCCTCTTGTGAATCTGCCCAGTACCCTCCCCCTCTCCCCTGACCTGTGCATGCCCCGCCCCCACCCCCTGCCCTATGGCACACCCACCCCGCCTGCCACTCTCCTCTGCACGCCTGTGAACCGCAATCACAGACCCGCATCATTGTCTGTGCACAGACTGGGCTTCCACAGCCAGGGCCTGGTCTCATTCACTGTCCCTTCCCAGCATCTAGGCCACAGTCTAGAGCAGAGGTTCTTCCATGAGGGTCCAAACCAATCATTTCTGGGTGAATACCATCCCAGACTCACTAAGATTCATCAGCAACCCCGCCCCCACCCTCAAGACCAATCTGCCCTTCATTAAGCAACAAGGTCAGAAGGAGGAATCTGAGGGACCAAGTTAATAAACAGCTAGCTTGGGAGGCGTAAACAAAATAAAACCCGGGCAGCTCAGTGCAGGCCGGGTGCCCTTTCGTCTAACACCAGGCTCCATCCTCTCCGCTTTTGTCAGCGGGTGGGATGAGTCACTTCCTGTGTCCCCTCCCAGGGCAAGGAGAGAGGGGCAAGCGGGGGAGCAGCTGAGTCCTGGGCATGAATACATGACTGGTCATCATGCTGCCCTGACTTTAGTGGGAGGGCCTGGACCACAGGCCTGCCCCCGACCCCCACCTTCTTATGTAACCCAAGGTCTGGAAGGCAAGAAGAACTTGGCCTTGGCTCCTAGCATGAGGTCCCCCAGGGTCCTGCACATCCCTTCTCTCCACTCATCTCCACCCCGAAGTCCTCAGATCCCCATCCACTGCATAGTCCAGATGCAAAAAACTGGAAAGGAAAATGGTCCCCTCTGTTTTGGGGGTAATGTTGGGAGGCTCTTCAGGGATCATCTAACCCAGTGGGTCTCAGCCAAATATAATGTTGCCCCCAGAGGACACTGGTTGTCAAGGAGGGAAAAGGAGGTAATGCTCGGGCATCCAGTGGGTATAGGCCAAGGATGTTGCTAAACATGCTTTGCCAAAAAGGCACAGGACAGTCCCCACTTCCCCCTCCCCTCATTAAGAATTATCTGGTCCACAATGACAATAATGCTGAGGTTGAGAACTCTGATTGAGTCAGAGTTGTCTTTGTTGGAGGGCAGTACCAGGGACTGAACCCAAGGGTGCTCTACCACTGAGCTACACCCCAGTTCTTTTTATTTTTCTCTTTTAAAATAGGGTCTCACAAAGCTGCCCAGGCAAGCCTCGAATTTGTGATGCTCCTGCCTCAGCCTCCTGAGTCTGAGGATTACAGACGTGTGCTACCATGAGGGCCTAAGCTATCTCTTACAGATGAGGAAACTGAGGCTCAGGAAGTGACAACACCAAAGTCCCACTGTGAGTTGAATAGTTGACCTGCTGGCAGTCACAGCTCCCAGGAGTACAGGGACCAACTGCAAGCCCAGGGTCAGCTGGGGGTGTGGCTGAATTGACTACCTGGATCTAGAAGTCATAGAAGCAAATATGGAGCCTGTGCCTCAGACAAGCTCCAAATGAGTCCCATCAAGGTCACTTTGGCCACAAGGTTCCCAATTAATCAAAGGGGAAGAGTGTTTTAGGGGGGCCATAGTATGTCCATGCAAAGTGCCCCTGGCAGAGATAGGTAAAACTCACCTCCAGGGCCTCACTTCCTGTGGCTCGAGGTCAGAAGAGAGGAAAACTCTCTAAGGTATCACCTGGCTGGGAGAACAGGGAATGGTGGGAATTAAGCCTTGGCTCATTGCTTTAGGGGGCCACTATCTTTTTTCCCAGAGGTCAAAGATGATTTTTCTTGGCCGGGTACAGGAGGCTGAGACAGGAGGATCTTGAGTTCAAAGCCAACTTCTGCAACAGTGAGGCCCTAAGCAACTCAGTGAGACCCTGTCTCTAAATAAAATACAAAAAGGGCTGGGGATGTGGCTCCGTGGTTAAGCGCCCCTGGGTTCAATTCCCAGTACCAAAAAAAAAAAAAATTTTTTTCTCTTGCATCTGATGGCTCCTCACTGCCATCCTGCATGATTTCCTAATAATTTCTAGAGTCCCCCTTGACCTTTCCCCAGAGAGCCAACACAGTGACTCCCACTATGGGCCAGACCTCAGGCTGACAGTGCAGCCCCATTATTTATGAATGACTGACTCACACCATGTTGCAACAGGCGTACTTTTCCATTCACGGTGGCTGAAAGCCACCCAACTGGTAGTGACAATGGTGACAAGGAGAAGGCAGGGTGCAGGAATGCATGAAGCTATGTTCTCAGGTCAGAGCCTTGATTTCTCCAGGAGAAGGGACCCCTGGGAGGGTGGCAGGGGGCAAGGATGGTGGAGGGGCACGGTGGGAGACCTCAGTGGCCTCAGACACAGGACAAGGCACCCCTACAAGGTCATTTCTTCTTAATGTTATCACTGCTTCCTTGCCTGCTCCAACCTCCTCCTCCCCAGTTTTTCCAAGTTGGAAAGCTCCTACACATCTTTCAAGGCCCAACTTCTAGAGTCCCTCTCCCAACTCCAAAACTCAGCAAGAGCATTCTAACTAATATTTTGGCAAATCACAAAGGACAACAGGAAAAGATATTTGGGCCAATGGGAGGACTAGGGCAAAAAGCCCACGCCTGCCATGTTCCAACACAAGGGCCTGAACAAGAGGGCTTCCTCCAGGAGGGGTGTGTCACCCTGGCTTCCAGGTTCTCTTACCCCTTTCCTAGGAGAGGCCTCGGGGCCTTTCCCTGGCCTCTGCACTTCTCACCCTAGTCCAGTCCATCAGAATCTCTACCATCCCTAGGGCAGGGGAGAGCCTGGCTTTGGTCCCTCTGGTTCTGTGTCCTGGGGAAGCTGAATAGGCTGCCTGGAGGGGGCACTGTTTCCACCAAGGGCTGACTCACTGACAGAGGGACTGGCTCCCTTTGGAGACCAGCATGCTTTTGAGGACAGAAGTCTTTTGGGGACGACTCTTCCCTGGAACTCTCCAACTGCCCCCTGCAGTGGCCATCTGCTCAGTCTAGAAGCTTCCCCTCCAGGTAACTCTGGAGGCAACTGCCCAGGAGACTATTAGAACCCTGACAACCTGGAGCAGGGGACAGGGACCCTGCTCTGAATTAACTCATGTCCAATTAGGAACAGCTCCAGCCCTGCCTCCAGCAGCCACCGTCACCTCTGGGCCTCCATCTCCACATCTGGACTCTGAGGCGGGGTGGGGGGCTATACCCATTTTATTCAACACGTAATTTATTTAACACCTACCACACACCAGGCACTGCCCAGACCCCAGGGACAGAGCAGTGGGCAAAGCAGACAGGAAGCTGTGCCCGCATGAACCAGTATTCTAACAGGCAGGACAGATGATATCCAAGATAAAAAAAATGAAATACATAGAAAGTGAGATATGCTGTGGAAAATAAAACAGAGAGGCATGGAGGGGCATGACCACTAAGGCTTATTCCAGCTCAGACACTCTGGGGCTAAAACTCTCACTCTGCTGGGTCCTTGTTGAGAGCCAAGAGCTGGCAGTAGGAAGCTGGGCAGGGGGCAGGACTAATCAAATACAGGGACACCTCTCAGGTGGTGGGTGGAAGGCCCGAGCATGGGCTTTGGCCCAGATCCTTTCTTGGCAGCCTCCTCCAGGGAATAGAACTCACCAGCTCTGGGCATTCTGGACTTTCCTTAGGCCAAAGGCAGACACCAGGCCTGCTCAGCAGTATAGATCTCCCAAGGCCCAGTCCAAGGGTCTCAGAGTCCCAGGCAGGGCCTCAAAAGTCCTGTCTGAGTGGAGGATTCTTCTAGAGCAGGGTGGCAACTTCTGTCCAATGCCATGGAGGGTCTTCTACATCTCCCTCTGCCTTCCCACTCTCCTCAGATGAAGACATTGACTGCTTCCACCCACAGGGGCACTGCAACCCATGCCTCCCCTCCAGTGGACCATCCCCTGTAAGGTGGGTGTCCCCCCTTACATTGGGAAGGAGAGAGGAAGATGCAAAACTCCTGATTTTTAGCCATTTCTTTTCTTGTAGAGATTTTGACCAATAAATACTTCTTATGAGCCTGCTCTGTGCTCAGTAAGGCCTTCTCTCTGAGGGGTGACAAGATGCATGGCTACTGCTTACAGGACACATACAGCCCAACTAAGAACCCAGCTCTCTCTCTCTCTCTCTCTCTCTCTCTCTCTCTCTCTCTCACACACACACACACACACACACACACACACACACGAGAAAAGAATCATCTCTGAGATTTGCTTTGCAACACAAAGAGTCCTTTGGATCACTCACTCCCTCATAAAACTATGCAGATTCTATTGTCCCCGTTTTGGACAAGAGGAAATTGAGGCAAGAAAAACGAATTCTGCCCCAATCCATGGCTGCCCCATGGAGAAGAGAGGAAGGAGAAAATACAGATTAAAGTTTCCAAATTAAATATCCAGAAGGAATGGGCAAGAATTCCCCTAGACAGGACAAAGTCCCTCTGCCTCCAACCCAGGGCATGGCCATGACCAGGTATTTAACCCCCGCACCCACCTCCCACCTCCTCTTGGCCTGACAAGACGTGGACTATCTGGAAAAGCACAAGGTATTATGGATATGTTCACTGGTTTAAAATAGAAGTTGTTCCAAGTGGGGGGAGGATGTCAAGGGACCTTGGGGTGTTGGTGAGCACCTTCCTGGTCCAACTTTTCAGTGTGCTTTCTGTTTACCAAGGGCAGAGGTATGTCGGCTTGAAAAGAACTCTTTCAGGTTAACTCATGCCATTCTGGTAGAGCACCTTCCGCCGTGCAGTGCTAGGGCTACCAATGGGAACTAAGCGGGTTCCGACCTCCTGCAGTTCCCAGAGCTTAGCAAGGGGCCGGCTCTTGGCAGAGCTTCTGCTTGGAGGTGCCCTCTCCTTGTGCACCGGGGCCACAGGAAGAACCTCAAGGGAGAAACAATCCCCTGCTGAGTCAAGGGCACAGCAAAAATGCAGAAGCGACCATCTGGCTCTAGAAGGCTGCGGTCCACCACTTTTCCTGAGCAAATAACTTGGCCTCTTCCAGTCTCCTTTCCCCACTCATCTGCCAATGGGCCAACGCCAACTGCCTCACTAGTTTGTTGTGGGTGTAAATCGAATCAGGATGGTCTCGGTCCGCTGAGCCTTCCCGTCTCTTCTCTCTGGCTCTGGTGGAAGTGGCAGCCTTCCCCCTTCCAAGTAGAGCCAGGCCCTATCCCAGTTAAGCGGGAGGAAGTCCACTCTGCTCACATCTACGGGGTCAGTGGGCTCGCACACTGTGTCCGCCCAGCGGCGGTCCATCCCCTCCCCTGGCCTCATCTCGGGAAGCGCTGCGGTGGGTCAGTGATGCCCAGTCCTGACTGCAGCCAGGAGAAGGCAGAGGACGAAAGGCAGGAGCTCCCGGTGGGGGGCGTCCACTTGAATAGGGCGCAGAGGGCGCCCCTTACTCGCACCCTATCTCGCTCAGCCCAGTCTCACAGCATATCCGGAGGAGGTGGGAAGCACAAAAATAAACATCCCTTAAGAAATCGCCCACTGTGCAGTCCTCCGAGAGAGCAAAAGTGAGAAGACCAAAGCCAACCGATTTCCGCGGCAAGCCTTCACAGGGGCAGCGGCCGCCCGCCTGCAGGCGCTCTCGGGGTGCGCTGGTGGAAGTGGCTGCGCCGCTCCGCCACCCCCGCACGGCCAAACTTTCCAAGCCCCGACCTCACCGTTGCCGCTCCGGCTCCAGGGTGCTCCTGGAGCCGTGGCAGAGAGAGTGCACTTGAACCCGGAGGCCGCACGCGGCGGGGGACCCGGGACCGCCACTGGCGAGGCGTCCAGCCTTCGGTTACCTGGGTCCTGAGGGTCACGGACGTCCAGCAGACAGGGCGCAGGGACGCGGCACCGGCAAGCGGGAGAAGGGACAATCCTCCCGGGACGCCGCGGCCCCGGGACTCTTGGGAGGTGCACCTGGCGGGCGGGTCGGCGCGCCTCCCCGCACGGGTCCCGCCCCAGCTCCTCGGGCGCGGGCGGGGCGGCCCCGGGGAGGAGCCGAGGGCGGCGCAGGGCACCCTCCGGACGCCCGGCCTGCGCTCGCCTCCAGCCACCGACCCTGTCCTCGGTCACCTTCTAAAGTTCTCTTCTCTCCTCCCCAACTTGAAGTGTAACCTGAACTATGCTGCAGAGGCAGGCAGGGGTCGCAAAGACCCTCTCGCACCCTTAACCCTGTGGCGCATACTCCACGCCCGTCCCCGCCCCAGTGGCTGAGGCTGGGAGTCCAGAGGGAGCGCAGGGCCTCAGGACCTGCCCCTCAGAAAAATGCCTGGGGCGGATGAAGCACCGGGTAGGTCAGGAAACAACTGGAACCCGCAGCCCCACCCCACAAAGTCCTCTCCTCTGGTGGAGGAGGCTCCTCCTTGCTCTAGACTAGACACTTGCCATCAGTTCTTCCCTGCTCTCTCTGGAGTGCCCAGGGCCATGGGTCCTTGCCAGTGCTTAGCTTCCCTTTGCCCTGGGGCTCTGTGTCCCAGGTCACAAGCTCCCAGACTGAAAAGTACTGGGCCTGGCCCTCTGCCAGCCAGTGGTCACAGCGATAAGAAATGAAGGGTCACCGAGGACAAAGAAGAAACATTAGGCCCAGGACCCAGACTCTGGTTATGCACAGGTGCTGAAGGAACAGGTTGCAGCTGCTTCCAACCCCATGCACCCTGCCAGAAGAACTCAGAAAACCCACCCTTAGGACAAAATGCCCAGACTCTGGAGGTGAGGGGTAGACACCTTGGCCCTCCTACCTCTGCATCCCTTCTGCACCCTGCCCTGCCGTCTCTGCGGTGGGCAGTCAGAGGCAGGAGCACAGGACTGGGAGTCCAGATACCTGGGCTCTGGCCTCCATTCAACTCTGTGACCTTGGACGAGTCTCTAGCCCCTTCTGGGCCTGTTTCCTCATACAGTGAGTGGGCTGCAGTGGATTCGCCCTGAGGCCCTGCTTATGGATCCTGAATCATGGCGTTGGGCACCTTGCTTTATTAGGTTTGCTGTGACTGTACAGTGCATGTGCTAGGCAGCATGTTGGTGCTCTCAGTTCTTAAAGGAAAAGTGACTGAGGCCATAGGAACGAGCTGCTCCACACAGATAACTGGGCACAGGGAGAGTGGAATTCAGCTCTGTGCTGAATTCGGTGTGGCCCTCTATAAAACAGATGCATAACCCTGTGCTGTCTTCCCAAGGCTGTTGGGGGAACTCAGTGAGACATTACATAGGAAGCCCTTTGAAGCAAGGGGTGTGTGCTTTCTGACACCATCTTTGATGCCCTGGACAAAGACCTGAGGTGTCTTCTGGGAGGCAAAGCCTTTCCCTGACCATGTTGCCCTTCCTGCAGAAGATGGGACCTGCACAGGCGCAGAATACACCCCACCAGTAGCCAAGGTAAACAGAGGCCCAGCACCTCACCCGGAGACCTGCCTGCTGCTGGCTCTTGGTGTACACCTTGGGGAGACTCAAGAGGGGAGACAAAGAGACTCCCAACCCCAGTGGAGGTGGCCAGTGGCTTACTGATCATCCATCACCATGAGCGGGCTGAGCACTCCATTGATGGGTCCCACAGATGTCACCTCTGCTCTTAGCGTAGAGTCTCGCTGAGTGATGAACAAGTCATGGGGTGGGGACAGGGTGCTGGATGACTCAGGAAGTTCAGAGCAGAAGGGGACACGAGGGAGCAGGGGACTGAGAACACATGGAGAGGAATTTGAAGAATATTGGGCTTAGCTTACCCCCGTCGCAGTGAGGAAACAGAGGCCCAGAGTGGAGGTGTTAGTGGCAGGGTTGCAACTTGACTTGAGGACCTCAGAACTGTGCTGACTTTGAGCCTCCTGTGCTGTCCAGGGAAGTCTGAGCCCTAAGAAGTGTGGGGAAAAGGGCCAGTGGGTAGGGAAACTTCTAGCAGGAAGAAGGGACTGAACTGAGGTGAGCACTGTGAACCTTGAACAGCAGGGGACGTTGCTGGAGTGACAGGCAGGATCTGGAAGGAGGGAGCAACACAGAGCTGGAAAGCCAGGCGGAGAGCTGTATTCCTGGGAGTGTATGGAACCCACCGGTTTAGGGAGACACCAGCACTAGACATCCTGGAGAGATTCACAGGCCCCAAAATACCTAATGAGACAGTAGGTGACCAGTCAGGCAGGCAGTAAGGTGACAGAAGAAGAGCACCAGGACTCAGACAACCTGTCTGTAAATGGCCTTGGCCAAGTTATTTCTCTTCTCTGACCCTCAGTTTCTTGATCTACAGCAGGGGGGATAATCACCTGCTCGCTTTGGGGTTGTTGTGATGAACACAGAACATATTTGGAAGTGCTGGGTAAACTGCAGAGCGCAGAGCAAATTCAATACGTGGAATGGTGTTGTTTCCCACCGGCCTCAGTGAATGTTCGTGGAACTGACCCATGCTGGACCAGGCACCTGTGTCTCACTGTGGCAATGGGCCACGTACAGGTGTGGGGAGGTGGATCTGCAATGGCCAGAGAGGCCCAGGGAGGGTGGGAAGGAAGTAGAGCTCCAGTCATGAAAGTCAGTCTCCCCAACATCCTCACAACATAACTCAAAACAAAAAAAAAAAAAAAAAAAAAAAGCCGTTTGCAGGGAGAATGCCCCCCTCCCACCCAGGTAGCCTGCAGTCTCCCATCTCCTCTTTGCCTGTGCGTTCCAGATGCACCACCTCAGAAGTTCTGTCTCTTTGTACATGTTCTTCAACACCCCCCAATATGCACCTGCCCTTCCGTGGGTTCAGCAGCTCTGGGGTGGGGCCCCAATGGCCTATCCTCCTGTGTTTGTTCAAAAGGGACTTGCCAAAGAGACCACCATCCTCACTTAGTGCCAAGACTTGGGTTCCTCATGGTGTTCTCAGCCTCTGACACCCATCCAAAAGTCCACTTCCTCTTCTCTCCTCCTGCCATCAGATCAGGGTCCCACCTTCCAGATAAGAACACTGAGGCCAGGAGAGGTGCTGGGACTTGCTGGGTCTTGCCCCACAATATCAGACCTGGAACAACCCATCCAATGAGCTGTCCTGCTAACGATGGCATTTCCCCATGACCTCATTGGACTGGAAATGTCGGCCTCTTTTTTTTTTTTTTTTTTTTTTAGTTATACATGACAGAATGAATTTTGGCAGAATACACATACATAGAGTCTAACTTACTCTATTAGGTTCCCACTCTTATGGTTGTACATGATGTGGAGTTACCCTGGTCTTGCATCCAAACACAAGGCTAGGAAAGTTGTGACTGATTAATCCTACTGTCCTTGCTATTCCCCTCCCCCTCCCTTCTCTTTGTTTCCCTCTGTCTAATTCAATGGATTTCTATTATTCCCCTCCCCAACCTCCCTTGTTTTGGGTTAGCATCCACAAACCAGAGAATATTCGGCCTTTGGTTTTTGGGATTGACTTATTTCACTTAGTGTGATAGTCTCCAGTTCCATCTATCTACTCGTAAATGCCATAATTTCATCTTCTTTATTCCTGAGTAATATTCCTTATGTATGTATACCACATTTTCTTTATCCATTCATCTGTTGAAGCTTCATCTTATAGTGGAAGAAATGGTCATTAAGGAAGAGGCCATAGGCTGGGGATATAGCTCAGTTGGTAGAGTGCTTGCCTTGCAAGTACAAGGCCCTGGGTTCAATTCCCCAGCACCGCCAAAACAAAAAAAGTCAAGGAAGAGGCCATGGTTTATGGGAACCTCTCAGAGAGTTTCCCTCCTGCCATGAGTCTAGCCAAAGGCTGGTATTCGTTTTCTAGGGTCACTGTCAAGAGTTACCACAAATGTGGTGGCTTCCAACAGCTGGCATGTACTCTCTCACAGTCCTGGAGGCCAGAAGTCCCAAATCAAAGTATCACTGGGAACCACTCCCTGTGAGGCTAATAGGGAGAGTGCTTCATCTCCTCTGGGCATCTCTGGGCTGTGGCGGCCTCTCTCTAATCCCTACCCCTGTCTTCGCTCAACCTCCTCCATGTGTTTCCAGGTCCTCTCCTCTTCGTATAAGGATACCTGTCTCTGGATTCAGGAAATTCTTTCTCAAGATCCTCAACTGCATTAGATCTGCAAAGACCACTTCTTCCCAATCAGGTGGCAGTCACAGGTCATGGAGTTTAGGACATGGACACACCCCTTTGGGGGACACCATTCAACCCCTGCGGTCTCCTCCATCCTCCGTGGCACCTCGTGGTCCAGTGGGGCCAGACTCTCCTTTCATTCACCTCGTTTCTCACCTCCTGTCTCGACTGCCTGGGCAGAGCCTCTGACCACATCTTCTCCCATCTGGTTTTGTTATGTAGGAGAAAAAGGACAAAAGTCACTTGGGGCCTTGCTGGGGACTAAGTTGGGGACTTGCCTCTTTTGGCTTCCTTTGCTCCTCCTCGTAGTCTGACCACAGCTGGGCCCTTCCACTAACATCGTTCCATCACCGAGTCCCTGTGCAGAATGAGCTCTGAGCGAGCGACCATTCTCTCCACTCATCCCTGTACCCTGCCCCTCTATGATGCAGCTCCTGACAGCCCCTCACCAGGGTGCTCACTTCCATTCAGAGAGCACAGACTCAAAGGCAAACCCCGGTGCTGGGGACACCAGTCTAGCTTCCCTCTCCAGACACAGATCCTGTCCTGGCAGAACTGAGGGAGGTGGAGCGTGGAAGTCTGGCTCTTTAAGGAGCGTGTGTGGAAGGGAGGAGACTGAAGGGAGGGGTGAGCCCTTGGCCAGGGATCAGGCCCTTACGTCCCAGGGTGAGAACCAAGGGCCCATCAACTCAGGAAGCCCCAGGCCTCCACTGTGCCATGGGGGCTCCTCAGGGCCAGTATCCATCAAGAACTAGAGCATCTAGAAGAGTCTTCAGGGCCATCTGACTGAAGGAGTAAAGATGCTCCAGAGAAGCCGCGCTTCATGAGAGGGACCCGCTGCCTTGTGATGTTCAGGGCTGCCTCCATCTTGGGGCTCAGCTTCCTAGGTCAGGCAGTGTCCATACAGCAACCAATGGCCCATAGTTCCTCTAGGGAAGCCTCCTGCCTGCAAGGGAGACACAGGGTCCTGGGCTGAAAGTTACATTAGCACAGAAGCACCCTGTTTTATTTAGGTTGATGGTTCATTTTGTGTGGCTTATGGGTAAATGTTTAGAGATTATGGAGGAGGTTTAACCTACCCCCCCCCCGCAACCTCTGCACAGTAACCTCTATTTTTTCTTAATAGCCTCAGAAGGTCCCTGTCCCTGTATCCAAAAATACCCTGAATTAGCTTTTTTTTTTCATTGCTCGAACAAACTACTGGAGGCTGGATACTTTATAAAGAAAAGAGGTTCACTTAGCTCAGTTTTGGAGGCTGAAAGTCCAATGTCGGGCAGCTCCATGGATTCAGCCCCTGGTGAGTGCTTCATGGTGGATGGCATCACAATGGCAGGAACACATTCTAGAAATCTCTTGGTAAGGCAAGAAATCAGAAAGCAATTCAAGGATCAGGCACAGTCTTTTATAACAGCCCTCTTTGGAACTAACCAGGGTACCAAGAAAACTATATTAATCCCTTCAGAGGGACCTAATTATCTTGTACCAGGCTCCACTTCCTAAAGACCCCACCACTTCCCAACACTTCCACAGTGAGGACCAAGCTTCTGACGCATGGACCACTGGAGGACATGCTCAATCCAATCATAGGATTCCCTAACAAGAAAAAGGATATCCAATCCGGTGGTTCTCAGTCCCAGCTAGATGTGAGCATCAAACACCAGAGCAACCCAAATCCCTGGAGCTCCCCAAATTCCTTAAAGCTCTGCTGGAGGGTGGAATTCAGATGTGCATCCAGGGTGGAGGACCCCCCCAAGGTAGTCCACCTCAGCCTGCTTGATTCTTGGGCCACCTGGACAGCCAGGAGCCCTGGCACCACCTGGGAGTCTTTACCCCCCGTGCTCTGAGTTGAGCCAGCACACAGCACGCACAAACACAAATGAACAACGCAGAGCGCATGGCACCTCTCTGCGGGCTCCAGAGCACAGTGATGGTGGGTGGATTTTTCCCAGCAGCAATTGCAATTGCACTTACTGTCAGAATTACATCGGAATGACTGCTCCTCTGGGTGTCTTCTCAGTCCCCGAGCTGTGGTCACTGTAGATACCGAGGTTTGAGTCATTCCCCGGAGCAGCCCAGGGAGGACTGAGGCTGCGGCTCCCTCTGGGCTGCTTCTCCTACCTGCTTGCAGCAGAAGCCACGGCCTCTCCTTTAGGACGAGAGACCTCTCAGGACTGCCTCAGGCAAAACTTCAAGTGGCCCAAGTGAATCCAGAGACTCCTCTCTTGACCAGCTCCCTCTCAGCCCTCAGGTGCCAGCTGTGTGCAAGCCTCAGGCAAACCCCGGTGCTCAGCTCTCTCTCGAGAACCGGGAAAGGATTCACCACCTCTCACCCGGCTGTCCTGCACTTGAGAACATAGCCTAAGGAAATAATCCTCCAAAAAGAAAAGGCCAGAAGTGTATCCAATAGCAGGAAACTTGAAGCAACTTCAACATCCCCCTCTCCAGCACTGGTAAGCAACAGCACGCCCATTTTAAAAGCCAATTATGAAGACTGCTGGAACACGGCAAAGCGCTGATGGTATGCTGTTGACTGCAAGATTGCACTGGATCGGAGCCCAGCTGCGAAAAAGTTGTATCTGTGCATGTACGTGAGCTAGAAGGGAATTGGGGGGGAAAGGAAAAGAAAAGAAAAAGAAAATCAAGATGCCCACTGAGTAGATTTCGGAGACTGTAGTTATGTTTTTTTAACTTCTGGTATTCTTGTAATATTGTTTCTACAATACATATTCCATATGATAATAACAATAATAATAATAATAACAACAGGTGTTATTAGTTGCACCTCTCAGGTGGGCACAGGTGCTCACAGGGCTGCCTCTCTGTGGTTTTTGCATTTGATAGAAGCCAAAGCTTCAGGCCCAAAGGATGGGACAATTTTTCAGGCAGGGGTTCGTCCTGAAACCACCACCAGTAGATGACCCCTCTGCACACAGTCCTCACACACCACCGGCCCTCTTATACAGTCACATGCTTCTTCTGGGGCCTAGAGGACACTGAGGATGTTGGTGAAGAGCTTGCAGGTAACCCAGGCCCTGAGCCTCACATTCTCCAGGCACAGGTTTTTTTTCCATAGTAAGAATGTCTGCGGGGTCAGATGGGGACACTCCCAGAGGTAGCCAGTGCGCTGAGTACAAGGCTGAGCTCAGCTCGGAGCTTAGGTGGTCTCAGCAAGGGCAGGGGCCTTCTCCCTGCTGTTCCTGCATCTTCTCCCTGTGTTTTTGGAGCCTCCTCAGGGGCAGGCTGAATGGGCATGGATGCTTCTAGAAATAGGACTGGACAGGTTCTGAACTCACAGAGGAGGCAGCTGGCACTAAGCCTGAAACTCTCTTTCAGTCTGGGTGTGGATCTTTTGAAGTTGTGTTCTCAGGAAAGGCCCCAGGGGGCCTTGCTGCATTCTGTCCCCATATGCTCTGGCGCTATCAGGAGCTAGCAATGTTCCACTGCGCTGCCTTCCTGGCACAGGGTCTGCCTAGGCATAGGGCAGCTCGGGGTAGCCCAAAAACTTATGACAAGCTCAGTCTGCTCAGCCATGGAAATCAGGTTGTACACATTTGGGGAGAGGGAGGCTTCACTGTAACAAAAAAAACATGAAGTGGTACCAGTCAGAGTTCCCAGGCCCTTACTATACATGCCAAGAGCTTTACAGGATCAATATCTCATTGAGTGCTCACCCAGGCCCACATCTACCATCAACCCATTTCACAGGTTGGAAAGCTGAGGCCATGACTTGTATAAGGTCACACTGCTGGTACTCAAATTAGGGTTGGTCTAAAGTGTGTGCTGCCAATTTTGGGACTGCATTGCGTCTCTCTACAGTCAAAGGGCATATATAGATTTTCAACAATCAAATTAATATACACTTTTTCTTGGGATATGTCTACTATGAGGTTTATGGCAACATATATCCTGTAGCTAATGTTCCTATTCCTCCTACCCAATCACTCTAGAGGTTTCCACAGGTAACCTTAACATAAAAACGATGATCATTTAAGTAGTGCAAGGAGCCGGCATTTTGCCCAGTTTTCTTTTGGCAAATGCTGAGTGCTTCTAGTGCATTTCATGTATTAGAATACATTCAACGAGAAGGGACCTTAAAATCATATTAGCTGTTCCAGGAACACTAAGATCCTAAAAGGGCAAGTGACTTACCTGTGGTCACTCCATGAATTAAAGGCTGAGTTTGCCTCGGTTGCTGCCTGCCCTGCCGGGGTTTCTTCCTTCTCAAAAATTTTTGTGCAACTATTTTGGAGATGGTTTCTGACACTTATATTAGAAAATTCCTATGAGTCCTGCCTGTCTCATGTTTCCCTTTTAAAGAGCCATGTTCAGGGTTGGGGATGGAGGCAAGAGGTGGAGCACTTGCCCAGACTGGGCAAAGCCCTGGGTTCAATGCCAGTGCTACCAGAAGTAAAAGAGAGAGAAAGAGAGAGAGAGAGAGAGAGAGAGAGGGAGAGAGAGAGAGAGAGAGAGAGGGAGATCCAAGTGTAACGTCTTTCTTCTAAGGTGCTGATCTGATCAAGCTGTGTGGATTATCCTAGCCTCCAAATAAAGCAGCTGCTGCTGGGACTCTGCTAACAGCAGTGGCCATGACTTTCCTCAGTGCTCAGTAACTTTCTCGACCACAGCCGCATTTGAGAAGACTTCTGAAATCCCTGCTAAATATTTTAGCATGGGAAGGGAGTTGCTAAAGACAGGGAAAAGATAATCAAGAGCTGTGTAAATATTTAATTTAGCCCCAAGCTGGTATACTTAATTACAGAACATTAATGTCTTTATCATACCATTCTGGAGTCTAATGAACGACAAACGGCCCTATCTCAGGTTCACATCAAAACCTGGGGATCAGAAGACCCCACCCAGAACCTCTGCCATTCTCATGCCGTCTTACCCCCGCCTTCCCCCTGCACACCCCTTCACCTCCCTGGCCCGCCCTGGACACCAAAGGTCAAATGCACAGTGCTACAGATTGCATATCCCTGCTTGTGAATGGGAAACAGGCTCAAAGGGTCAGAGCCCAGGTTTCCTCATCTGCATCCTAAGCATTTTCTGCCCCCACCCACACCCCCAGGTCTGCAGGAAGGTCCCAAATAATGCCTGTCTTCTGTGAGCTTAGTTCCCTGCAGTGGAGTAAAGGAAACCAGTAGATCATACAGAGAAAGGACACTGAAATCCTAAAGCCAAATTCACAGCCAGGCCTCTCAGGGCTAGGGGTCAGCAGGTTTCAGAGAAGGGGCTGATGGGGAGGGACCCCAGCACCCTCACTGCTCCAGCCAGCACCCCACTTAGCCTCCACCAGAGGTATCTCTGCCCTCCTCACCAGCCAGGGCCAGGAACCTCATGCTTATTCCCACACACCTTGGTGAGGCCAGGAGGCTCAGTGGTTAAATAGCTTGTTCAAGCTCAAGCACTTAGAAAATGGCTGAGTTTGGACTTGAGCCCAACATCCATGTTCTCTTGGTGAACTAAGACACCAAGTTCCCTAGCTGGCAGCCCAGCGTTCCCCTCACCACTGACCTTGACTTTGAGATTGCTAGGCTGGCTGCCCCAATGCCCAGTAAGAGCCTGGTTCTGGCTGGCAGAGCCTCAGTTTTGAGTCTTGTCTGCCCACTGCATGCTGCACGGATGCAGTGAAATCCAAGGAGAGAGTGCTGGGGAGGCTTGGAGGTCTCATGACCTCCATACCAGGTCACATGCTCACAGGTGGCCCAGAGATCCCAGGGTGAAAAGCAAGGCTTCATCTGGCCCCTTATCTCCTTCTTCATTTCCTCCCTCACCCATTCTTTCTGCAGATCCTTTATGAGCATCTGCTCTGTGACAGGCACTGTGTTAAGAGCTGGGAACACAGATGTCCCAGATTTATGATGGTTCAGCTTATAATTTTTTGACACGTAATGGTGCAAAAGTGATGTCCACTCCACAGAAACTGTGCTTCACAAGTTGACTTTTGATTTTTCCCAGGCTAGTGATCTATAGGGCATAACTTCTTAAAATGTTGGACAGAAGGAAGGAGCTCCAGTTCCCAGTAAGCCACACCACCACGCCACCACAACAGCTCCTCCAGTGTGCTGTGTGGCTAAGTGTGTTAAAAGTGTATTACACTTACAGGTGAAGGGCACCAAATGCACCTTTGACTTACATTTTCAACTTGTGTGGGTTTACCAGGACATAGCCCTATCATAAATTCTGTGGGTAGGATTAGAATTACCCTCCCCCATGGATGTCCATGTCCTATTCCTCAGATCCGGTGAATAAACATATTACCTTACACAGTAAAAAAGATGTTGCAGGCTCAGGAGGCTGAAGCAAGAGGATTGCAAGTTCAAAGCTAGTGTCAGCAAAAGCGAGGCCCTGAGCAACTCAGAGAGACCCTGTCTGTAAATAAAATACAACATAGGGCTGGGGATGTGGTTCAGTGGTTGAGTGTCCCTGAGTTCAATCCCTGGTACCCACCCTCCCCCCTGCCAAAAAAAAAGATGTTGCAGATGAGAGTAAGTTTAAGGATCTTGAGAGGGGCAAATCAGGCCAGACCCCATGTAATCATAATCCTGATTCCTAAGAGGACAGGAGGGTTAGAGTCAGAGCAAGAGATATGAAGACAGAAGCGGAGAAGAGAGGGATGCAGCCAACGGCCAAGGGAGGTAAGCAGCCTCTGGTCTGGGAAAGGCCAGCAAATGCCCTCTTCCCTGGGGCCTCCAAAAGGAACACAGTGCTGCTGACACCAGACGTAGCCCAATCAAACAGATTTCAAACACCCAGCCTCCGGAACTATAAGACGATATGTTGTTGTAAGCCACTAACTTTGTGGTATTTTGTGATAGCTTCATCAGGAAATGAACACAAATATCAAATTAAATGAGATATGGTCCTTAACCTTGAGAAGCCCTTTTCCGGACTATGGTAAAGTCCCCTGGAAGGCTCGTTAAACAGAGATGCTGGGCCCCAACACAGAGTTTTTGATTGAATAAGTTTGAGTTGGGGCTGAGAAGTTGCACTTCTAACAAGCTCCTAAGAGGTGCTGAGCCTCTGGTTGGGGACCACTGGTGTGGAGAAGTGGGTCTCAAACATTAATGTGCATTCAGCTCTCACAGGGATTTTGTTAAAATGCGGGCTCTGAAGTTAACCTGTCTATATATGGTGGACTCCTCTATTAGGAAGTCAGTCCCTGAAAGCAGGTTCTTTGTGGTTGTAGTTCCCACTGGGTTTCCAGACCCTGGAGGGGTGACTAGCCACAGAAATCCAATAAACGCCTGTGGCATGAATGGGTGCATGAGCAAGCCTGGGAGCTTGTGAGAAGGTTCAAGCCAGACAGTGATGTGGGTGTTGTGGGTGCCCTTGCTGATGTCACGGAAATTAGTGACAGCTCACAGGGAGAGTGAGGATCAGGAAGGAAAGGGGTGAAGGGAGTCCCAAGGACCTCCACCATAGGAGAAGTTCACCCGGAGTGTCAGCAAAGGAAGAGACGGAGAGGTAGGGGACACCCAGGGACAGAGGGTGTTCCAGAAGGAAGGGCAGTCAGCTGACTGACCGAGAGCTGAGAGCTGTGGGAGGGCAACGTAAGCACGTAAGCACGTAACACCCTTGCTGGGAGCTCTGGAGTGGCGACTCCCCCGTGAAGGACTGAATGATAAGGGGACTCAGATACACAGCCACTTTCCACCTCTTGACTTAATTAAATACTTTATAAAAGTAGTATGTGTATGTTTGAAAGTATTTAGGAAAAGTCTCAGCAATGTAAAGAAGAAAACTGAAATTTTTATAATTGCCATACCTAAAATGAACTCTGTGTGCGTGTGCGTGTGCGTGTGCGCGCGCGCGCGCGCGCGTGTGTGTGTGTGTGGTCCTGGGGATGAGACTCAGCATCACATGCTGCAAAAGCACCGCACCACTGAGTTACCCCCGGCCTGAAATGAGCCCCGTTTATATTTTAATGTAATTCAGTGTTTATTTAATACATGTGTATAACATATACATGCAATTTCCCTTCACATTTGAGGTAATACTCTTCATCTTTAAATCCTCTTTCTTTTACTTAATACATTGTATTTACCCAATTTTATAGGAGTATTTTTCATGTTATTGTGAAGTACCAAATGTAATATTTGAAGAATGGGTGATATATTTTTGCAGAAATGCATCATGATTTATTTAACTAACTCCTGATTTCTGAGCACCCAGGTCGTTTCCTTGTGGTTGTCATTTACATTACCCTCACCACTAACGAAGTTCACCTTTTCATGGACTGATTAGTCATTTGCATTTCCTCTTTAATGAAGTATCTGTTCAAATCTTTTGCACATTTAAAAAAGTAGGTTGTTTTCCTATTGTCGAGTCCTTGATATGTAAGTCCTTTGTCAAATATATGTTTTGCAAATATTCTCTCCCAGTCTGTGGATTATGTCTCATTTTTAGCTTCTTCTGTAGGGCAAGTGTTTTTAATATTGATGAAGTCTAATTCAACAACTTTGCTTTTACACATTATGCCTTTGGTATCTAAACACTCTGTCTAATCCAAGGTCACAAATAGTTTCTTCTATATCTTCTAGAAGATTCACAGGTTTACATGTAGGACTATGACCCTTCTGAGTTCATTTTTATATAAGATGTCGGTTATGTGAGGTCCTTGGTTTTGTTTTGTTTTGAAAAGAGATCCCCTAGGGGCTGGGGCTGGGGATATAACTCAGTTGGTAGAGTGCTTGCCTCTCATGAACAAGGCCCTGGGTTCTAATGAACAAGGCCCTGGGTTCTATCCTGAGCACCAAAAAAAAAGGAGAGAGGAGAGGAGAGGGGAGAGAGAGAGAGAGAGAGAGAGAGAGAGACCTGATGCACTTGTACAAAGGACCCGAGTGTGCACCCTGTGGTGGATGCTTATGCAATCGCAATCGCAACACGAGCTACACAGGATGGACACCCTTGTCTTCAAAAGGCTACAAGGTTCAGCAAGATCCCTAGGCTTGGGTCTGAAGGTCTCCACTATGTTTCCAGTCGGTCCTGATGCTCTGGAACACAGTGCATCGCCCCTCACCTTCGGTTTCCTCATCTGCGACATGGTTATGACAATCCTGACTTGGCTGGCTCATGGCAAGAGCTATCGGGTGTGACTTGGTACAGGTTCTTGGGGACGCACGCGCACTCTAACACCTTGAGTTTACCTACGGCGAGGAAATGGGTCTGGACAGGAGTCCTAGGCGGGAGTGCTGGGTTCACTTGAAAGGGACTGGAACTCTTGGTGTATTTTCAGGGAGCCACACCTCTAGAAACCCTAGAAAACAGCCTAAAAAAAAAAAAAAAAAAAGACTTGGGGTTGCCCCAGGCGGTGGTTTATCTGCGGTGAAAACGGCTTCCCCTGGCTGGTGAAACTTTGCCCTCCGAACCAGCACCCTGTTCGGCGTCCCCACTTCCCTGCAGGTGGCGCCCGCGTGCCGGCCAGACAGCAACGTGACACGGTCCTCTGCCCCAGGGGCAGCCAGGAGCCAGCTCTGGTCCCCACCCTAAGTCTTCAGCTTCCTGGTGCAAGACCCAGGCCTCAAGTCCTGAAGGAATCAGAAGTAGCTGATGTGACAGGTCTGTAAACCCTGATTGGGGGCAGCCCATCTGCCCAAAAGACGGTCGGGAGCCCTGCCCTGTGTGCTCTGCTCTGGAGGGACTCAGGGTGTTAGTCAGAAAAGCCTGGTTCAAATCCAGGTGCTGCCGCCTGCACACTAGAGGGCACCCCAAGGAGCCCTTAGTTTCTTTGTTTTCCCATCCTGAAAAGAAACCCCGAATAATCCCTCCTGCTTCGTTGGGCTATTAGGACAGGTTATAGGCGTGTAACAAATATTAGCAGTTACCATTTTCAGCAAACATGACGAATCCAGACCCAGGAAAGGTTTCAGAGAGGAGACTTGATACCATTTCTTACGTGCCAACTAAATGGGCACTGAATGTTAGACTCACAGGTGGTTATATTTTTATAAAGTATTTAATAAGATTTAATTACAATTCCAAAAAGTTAAACTGGGATTCCAGATTTAAATAATTTTGATTTTAAGTTTTGATATTCATTACTTAAAAAAGGTATTTTGTCTTTTCCATTTAAAAGAAATTTTTTTTTTTTGGGTGCTGGGGATCGAACCCAGGGCCTTGTGCTTACAAGGCAAGCACTCTACCGACTGAGCTATCTCCCCAGCCCCCATTTAAAAGAATTTTTTAAACATTTTTGGGAAAATGAAACTATTGTTTGCTTACATTTTCAGAAAAGTTAATTTTTATAAAAATTAATTTACATTTCTATGATGAAAATGTATTCAAATGTTATACTCTGAGTATAATGAACTTTATTTTTTAATTCTTCGGATGGTTGAGAATGAATGCAAATAGAGATCATGACAAAAAGAATAATCATGAAAGTGGAACTCTGTAAAAAAAAGGCTAAGAAGAAAAATAGAAAATCTTGAAAGAGTTGGTCTGCTTAAAATTTTAAAAACTGTCAAGAACAAAGCTGAACAGATTTCACCTGGACCCTCAAATTACAAACATACAATTCTTAAAATGGAAAGAAGGATTGAATAAACAGTCATCCATGGATGATTTGATAGGATGTTCTTAAAAGGATGAAATTTTGTGCCCTATATTCAAACATATTTTAATTGGGGTGAGGGAGGAAGTAATGGTGTAATATATATAGAAAACAAACTAATATGGTCTAAGTTTAGTAAAAATAACTTTAAATTTTGATGTTAATATAGCCAAACATGTAAGATTTATTGGATTTGTGAACACAAAGCAAATAATATCTGGCAGGTAGAATTTAAAATGAGATTATTAATTTGGTGGATAAAAAGTGAGAGAAGAAATTATACATAAGAATTCTGAAAAGTTTTTATATTATTCAGATTGGTTAGATTGTATCAGGAACAAAAATCACATTGAATGACTCACATATATTGTGGGAGTTCTGAACAACAGAAAAAGAAAATAAAGTCAAAATTTAGGAGTATTTCATTGGTTTTACACCTTCTCTAAAAAGTAAAAGTTCTGAATTAAATGACAAGCTGAATATATAGCTTTCAGTTACAGGTGCTGATTTTTTTTTTAATTGTCAAGGTGAGCCGATGATGATGCTACTAATGTGGTTGTAAAGGAAAAAAGCACATGAGCCAGAATTTTGGCCCCAATCATAGATGCACTCTCTGGACTACATCCGTTTGTATTAGCAGATGTGGCTTTGACTGCATGGTACAATGGCCTGCTTTGGAAATTCAACCATTTACGTATGATGTTTTCTGGATCTGTCCCAAGATAGAGCATCTTGGTGAAAAACCCATAGAGTCTGACCTCAAACCACTCACGCAGGTGAGGGGACTGGCAGGACAGTACTCTGAGAGTCATCAGCTGTGGTTATGGACGGAGCCTGAGATGAGGAGATGAGTTTGGAGAGTCCTCATATAAAGAGCAAGTCTCAGTCTTTGACAGACGATGAAGATGTTTTCATCATTTTGTGCTATCATGTTTATTTTTATTTGCTATAAACTGTTCTTCCCATTAAGAATGTTAGCAAAATATTATTTTAAAAAACAGATTGAAATTGGTTGTGTCATTGTCTAAAGAATGGAAAATACTTTTAAATGCTTAGAGAAAAATTTTTAATAAATCAAGAGTGTGCCTATAAAATATACAAGAAAAGCATATAAAATGTGTAAGAAATTAGATGTAAGGAAATTAGAAAAAAGAAATAAAATACTTATATGACTGCTAAAGAAGATTCACATTTAAATAGTCCCAGGTTTAGAGACTGTTTTATGGCCATTATAGATCAAGGCCAGTTGAAGAGAGATTTGATTAAATGAACAGAATACTGGAATTTTTGGTTTTCTTTATAATGTCCCAGTACTGAAAAATGTGGAAGAAATGGACCATGCTACTGCACACCTGTAATCCCAGCTACTTGGGAGGCTGAGGCAGAAGGATGGCAAGTTTGAGTCCAGCCTCAGCAACTTAGCAAGATTCCATCTCAAAATAAATAATAAAAAGGACTGGGGGTGTACCTCAGGGGTAGAATGTCCCTGGGTTCAATTCCCAATATCACACACATACATATAAGAACAAAAGAAAAGAAAATTGTGGAAGAACTTAAGATGCTAAATGAATTCTTAATGCTAATTAAGGATATAAATCAACTCAATGCTTCCTTCATTGAGAAAGTCTTGCATAAAAAAATAGCTCCTGAATTGAACAGTGTGTGTAGGGGCCCAATCTTTCACAATCCTGCTCTCTTATCACAGGCTAGTGATTCTCTGAATAAGAAGCACTCGGCAGTGCCTCAAGAGATACCAAAAATTGTAAGTGATAGAAAGGTATATGGAAAATTTAAATATTATGTAATTTTTTTGTGATAATGACTAATTATTGTATATAATCTCCTTACACTATTTGAACACAATACATAAAATTTATGGCTTATTTCTGAATCTAAGTACTCCATCAAGGAATATATTGATAATGGCAATATCAGTGGCAATTTTCTCAGAAAATTGAATTTGATAAAAAAGAAACTGTCTAAGAACAATGACTCAAGAAAGATCATCTTACTTTGCACTACTGCCAGTAAATTAGATTGGGAAAAAAAAATAGTATAACAACATAAGTAGTAATTTTGCTGAAATAAAGTGAAACCACATTTTATGAAGTGTTTTTATCTTATTAATCATTCAAACTTGTGTTTTTATCTTGCTATTCATTCAAATATCCCTAGCCCATCAACACAATACTCAAACATATGAAGGTATGATTAAATTCAGTCATCACTGATATTTTACTTTCAATCATATAAAATAAAAGCCCAAAAGTAGATAAATAAATATCAGTTTTCACCTTGCATGATGGCATACACCTGTAAGCCTCAGCTACTCAGGAGGCTGAGGCAGGAGAATCACTTAAGCCAAGTGGTTCCAAGGACAGCCAGAGAATATAGTGAGACTCTATCTCAAAAAATAAAACAAGATCTGGGAGTAGCTCGGTGGAAGAGCACTTGTACAGCATGCATGAGGTCCTGGAGCTGAACCCACAACTAAACAAAACAAATCCAGTTCTCTGCCACATGAAAACAGCTGTTTTTCAATATTATCACTAAGAAGGTATATTTGTCAAGGTAGGATGAGAAAACATTTTTCTTTTCAGTGCTCATGAGCAAGATGAATAGCTTATTTAATTTTGAATTTAATTTTTACATGGGCAGATAAAATTGCATGTATTTACTGTATACAGCATGATGTTTTAAAGTATATGCACATTGTGGGATGACTAAATTTGGCTAATTAGCATATGCTTTACCTTGCATAGTTATTTTTGTGGTGTGAACACTATATCTACTCTCTTGGTATTTTTCTAGAATATAAAATATTAACTATAGTCACTATTCCCCCCCTCCACCCCCGCTACCTCAGTATTGGAGATTGAACCCAGGGCCTGGTGTGTGTTAGGTAAGCACTCTACCACTGAGCTGCATCCCTGTCCTTTTATATTTTATTTTTTATTTAAAACAATTTTTTTTCATAGTTGTAGGTGGACAACATGCCTTTATTTTATTTATTTGTTTTTATGGGGCACTAAGGATGGAACCCAGTGCCTCACACATGCTAGGCAAGCACTCTGCCACTGAGCTACAGCCCCAGCCCTATATATTTTATTTTGAGACAGGGTGTCACTAAGTTTCCCAAGCACACCTCAAACTTGGGATCCTCCTGCCTCAGCCTCCAGAGCAGCTGAGATTACAGGTATAGGCCACCATGTCTGGTAACAATATATCTCTTGAAGTGTTGCTCCTGCCTAACTGAAAGTTTGTGTCCTTCAACCAACATCTTCTAACCACCCCCTAGCCCCTGATAACCACCATTCTATTCTACTATCTAGGAGAGCAACTTTCTAAGAGCAACTTTTTTAGAATTCACCTATGAGGGAGGTCATGTGGAATTCATGTGCCTGACTTATTTCATGGAACAATAATGTCCTTCAGGTTCATCCATGTCACAAATGACAGAATCTCATTATTTTTGGCTGAATAATAGTTCACTGTGTACATGTACCATTCATGGAAAAGTAGATGTGTCTTTAACATATATTTTCTTTGGGTATGTACCCAGTAGTGGGACTGCTGGAGCTACATATTTGGACATATGGTAGGCCAGCCTCTATTTGTACTCCCCCGCACCCACTGCCCGGGATTGAACCCAGGACCTCATGCATACTAGGCAAGTGCCCTACCCCTGAGCTACATCCCCAGCCCTTTTCATTTGGAGACAGTGTCTTGCTAAGTTGCCCAGGCTCACCTTGAACTTTCAATCCTCCTGCCTTAGGGTCCCCAGTAGCTGGGATTACAGGTGTGTGCCACCATACCTGGCACCTCCCCTGCTCTCTGAGGAATACTGGCTTGCTCTAGTTTGAGGCAGTTGCAGGCAGCTGTACGTGGTCACATTTCATGCCACAGGAGTCCTCCTTACCCACGGCTGCCCCAAGGGTGGTCAAGGGACCCATGACATAAGACTTCATACACAAAGATGAGCTGGAACAGAAAATGACATTCTGATGCTGCCATTTGACTGCCCTCTACCTCCCTAGGACATTCTGACCTCCTGTGTGCACTCAACAACTTAACCATGCTGCAAAACTCCCTTCTGCTCTGCTTACCTCCCACATCACCCTCTCTGAGCCTTGGAGATGTAGCCACAATTTCCTCATGGTTTAAGCTCAGAAATAGCTACGAAGCCTTTCATCTGACATGTGGGAAAACCAACAACTAAGTTAGATAGGTTGTTATCTACTAGAACTCAGAAAAGAATCCAATATCCTTGAAGAAATAGAACAAAATTTGACCCCAGAAAATGGACTTGGTAGAAATAAAGTCCACAAGAGAAAACTCACCATGGTGGAAACTATCATGGGTGAATTTTGATATTGACAAAAATTTGATCTATGAACCAAAATCCTGATATAAAATTTAAGCAAAAAAGAATTGGTCCCAGTGAAAATGGTTTTGGTCAATTGGAAATGAAAAAGAAAAATTGAAAATAACTTAACTAAGCTTTATAGGAAATTGATCAAGGAATTAAATTGACTTAATAAAGTCCATTCCGGAAAACCCTTTTCCAAAGACTATTCATCAAAGTCAGAGTCCTTCTGAGTTACATGTTTGTATTTAAAAGGGCTCCAGTGGGTTCTCAGGGAGGTTTCCATTGAAAACCAGGCTAGGGGCTCTTGGGTGGGAGCAGGATCTAAGAGCAGAGGGGACTGGAAGGGTGATGGGCAGCACTGCTCTGGCCCCCCATTCACCATAGAAACGGAATGACGATCCAGGCTGGATTCATCACCATCATCATCTTTAATTATTTTTTTGAGACAGGGTCTTACTATGTTGCTCAGTTGGCCTTCAACTTCTGGGCTTAAGTGATCCTCCTGCCTCCGTCTCCCAGGGAGCTAGGACCACAGGTATGTGCCACCACACCTGGTTACCATTATTTTATACCCATTATTATTGCATTCTTTTCTATTCTGATTTTAAAAGAAATTAAAACATTTTCAAGTGCTATAAAAAAGTAGTGTGGGCTTTAAGAACTATGGTTAATGGCTAAGTTGGCTCTGGTAGAAGCCCAGGTCAAGGGTAGGCAGAAAAGATAGTGCTGTATCTGTATCTTCTCAAGAAAGGTACCAGAGTGGCAGCCCCAGCCCAGGCCGCCTGGCATGGCCAGTCCAGTCTACTCTTCCCAAGGTCTGAGTGTCCATGCATGTTTCTCTTCACTGTGGATCTTCCACTTCAAGCAGCCCTGGCTACATTCTGTTTTCTCAATCTCAAGAGCCCACTTTAAACCATCAACCTTCAGGAGCCTGCGAAGCCCATCCTAGAGCTAAGCCACCTCCAGTCTCTCCATTGTCTGCGTGGAGGAGAGCCAGTGTGCATGGCTGGCCTCCCTGCCTCAGCTCTGGGCTCTTTGGTGTTGAGATAGGGTCATTTTATTTAGCCCCAATATTAAAACCATCCCCATGCCGGTGTGGAGGTGTACTGCATGCCACGCCCATGTCATAGGCCTTGGGAGCCCAGCACAGCATTAACCAAGACACAGCCCCCCTCAGGGGGCTCAGGCAGGGCAGTTCAGGATGGTTCCTCAACTCCAGCACTATGGAAGTTTGAGCTGGATAATTCTTTGGGCTGGGGGGCTTTCCTGTGCACCATAGAAAGTATAGTGGGCCTCTACCCACTCCCTCCAAATGGTGACCATCAAATAGGTCACTAAACATTGCTAAATGCCCCCCGGGGTGAAATATCCCCCAGTTGAGAGTCACTGGCTTAGGGATGGGTGTTGACAATCAAATTGACAGGACTCAGGGTGTGTCACCAAAACATTGTAGGGCGGAACACCCAGGGTTAGCAATGAAGGACAGAGATGCATGTCTAACTGCGCATGTGGAGGTATTAAGGGTGCTTCACAGAAAGAAGTACTGTTGAACTTGAGCCTGGAGCTGAGCAGTCCCCTGGAAGAACTGCCATTAACATGGAGGGAAAGACTTGAGAGAAACTCTTATCAAGTAAGACCAAGGAGAAATAGACCCAGGCTCCTGCAGAAATGAATGGAATCAGCCAGGTGTGGTGGCACACTCATATAATCCCAGCGACTCGGAAGACGAGGCAGGAGGACCGCAAGTTCAAAGGCAGCCTCAGCACATTAGTGAGGCCAGAAAGCAACTTAGTAAGACCCTGTCTGAAAATAAAAACAAAACAAAAAGGACTAGGGATGTTGTTTAATGGTTACACACCCCTAGGTTCAAAACCTACTACCACCACCACAAACAATAACAAAATGGAATTAGATAAATAATTGGAAACTAAAGGGCAGGTACAAATTCTAAACAATACATAGGTTATCCATGAGTTTAATCTGGTCTAAATAAATATTTTGTGATTTTTTTTTTTTTGGTTAGGAGGCTCTTTCCAAATTTTGGATGAAATTCTAAGTATCTAGAAGTCCAACAATTGTGGGCAAAGACATTGAAGCCCTGAAAAGGATCTAAAATTCTCTGCCATTCTTCTGATTAGAGTCCCCGGCTTTCACTGAGTTCTGCAAAGGCTCTGCCCTCCCTTCAATAAGAGGCCTACCTGGGTGGGACAGTGGTCTCTGTAGGGCTGTGGAGGACTCTTCTTTGGTCAGCAGAGACCCAGGGCTGAGTTCTAATGTTGTTTTCCCTTCTTTCTGTTTTAATTCCATGAGTAATTTTAATAAATTCACACCTACGAGACCCACTTCAGCACAGGCAGATGCTGTGGCTGTCAGCGAAGGGCTGGGCACACCGAGGCGGCCATGCAAAGTGCCTAACTTTGTGAACCAGACAGGAAGCCTTCTGTTAATGACTTTTCCACACATTATGAGGTGGTTTTGGTGGACAAGAAGTCAGAGCGGGAGAGAAGAATAGCAGCTTGGAGGAGGGAGCCAGTCAGAGAGGCCACCAGGCAGGTCCTCCCTTCCTCCCTCCCTAGCCCCAGGGCCCACTGCCCGCCCCCCCAGTCGATCACTCTGGAGGGGGCCTGGGTACCATGATGAACACAGCCTACTTTGCATCTTAGTTGGGAACAGTGGTTCAGCACAAGGGCTGAGTCTGGTTCAGGAGGTAGCTTGCTGGTGGGGAGGAGGAAGGTAAGTGAAGGATAACTTTGGGAGGGGTCTGTGACTTGGGGATGGAGGAACGGGGGGAGGGAGGGTCAGGACTGCTATCCTCTGACCCAAGCCCTTTCCTTGTCCTTGAGACCCAAGGACAACCAGGACATTTTTTTCTGAGTGATTCCAGCATTGGCATTGACAGAAACAGAGCTGAGTGTGATTTTCCTGGCTTCTTTTGTTCTTCTGATAACGCTTCCTCCCTACTGCTTCTGCCCACAGTGGCTGTGCCCACCAGCACAGATAGCTCTGGCTTTCTTGAAGGTGGCACATACATGGGTCTGAGGCTCACGCTAACCCACACCGCCCTGGTTGAATACTCATCGGAGAGGGCTGTGCTGAGATGGCCGGGGAACAGATTTATTTTGAGGGAGCTGGGAGAATGAGTGGCTCCGGGGCAGTCCTGGTCTGATGGGGTGCAGCCTCTACCCTGGGTGATGTCCTAGTCTGATGGGAGAGAAAGACTTCCCTTCAGAGAATCCCCTGAAGGAAGTAAAATGACCCAGCGGACCGCAGGAACCAACAGAAAGGCAGCCGCATAGAACTAATAAAGAGCAAATAAGTGCCCTGCCCACCGTTGAGCCCCAGGGAAAGGGGACATGGTGCATTCCCCTTTCTTCTCCACACACGCCTTCAAGCCTTACCCCTGGCCAGTCCCTGCACTTTACTGCTTCCCAGCAGGAAACACAATACTGGACACACCAACCAGTTCTCTGTCTGGCTCACATGAGATTATAGGAAGCACCTGCCTATAATCCCAGCTACTGGGAGACTGAGGCAGGAGGATCACAAGTTCAAGACCAGCCTTAGCAACTTGGCAAGACCCTGTCTCAAAATAAAAATAAATAAACAAGGACTGGAATGTAGCTCTGTGGTAGAGTGCCCTTGGATTCAATCCTCAGTCTTGCCAAAAGGGAGCAAAAAAAAAAAAAAAATAGAACAGATTAAATAGAGTCCCTGGGGGGAGTAGGCCTGGCCCTACTGTGCTTTAAAATTCCACAGGTGATCCCAATGCGCAGTGCCCTAGGAGGTACTTCTCCAACTTGAATGTGGGCACCAGTTACCTAGCAATCCTGGTGAACATAGATTCTGATTCAATAGGTTTGGAATGGAACCCAAGATTCATCCCTTCCAACAAGCTCTGGGTGAAGCAGATGCTGCAGAATGGAAAGTGTTGGAGGAGCAAGCTAGTCCTGGCTTACCTCTGCCTCCTTTGGAGCCTTCGTTCATTCATTCCTGCAGTCAACCACCCAGTATTTATTTACTGCGTCCACACCCTGGGGCAGGCTTGCGCTGGATGCTGGGGATAGAACCACACCGGGAACCAAGTCTCTCACTTGAGGAGGTTCCACGCAGTGGCAGCAGAGGCCGTGCACAGGGAACCCACATGTGAACAAGTCCATAAAGAGAGGCACGTGACAAGCGCCACCAGAGAGACCACCTTACTGTGGGTGGTCCAAGAAGTCCTCACCAAGGAGCTGACAGTGGAGCTGAGGACTGAACGAGGAGAAGCAGCCAGTCCAAAGAAAAACCAGGAAACAGGGTTCCAGGCAGAAGGAATGGCCATGAGAGTTCCTGAGACGGAGCTTACCAGTTCCGGAAGGTGGGAGCAGAGCCCAGGGAGTGATGAGGGAGACGGGGAGAGTGAGACCGGGCAGCAGGGGCGGCTCACTGAGCACCGCGCAGGTCAGACGAGGACTCTGGATTCTGTTTTCAGTCAGTGGGAAGCCATTGGAGTTTTGAGTACTTGACATTTGCACATGGTGACTCCTCTGGGTACAGGGACACAGGCTTTCAGGGAGCAGGAGTGGAAATCCCGGTGGGGAATGAAGTAGCCTCTGCAGGGTCGCACGCACACACACCCTCTAATACCCCGGAACAGGCACTGCTCTGTGGCCCAGGAGGGGCCGAGGCCCTTGGAAGGGAAGTCCTGTGGGAAGTTCCGCCTTCCCACCTCCGCCAGTGGCCCTTCCCGGTACCCACGCCCGGCGCTCCCCTTCATTCCTTGTCTCTCACCCCGCCAGGCCAGTGTCTCAGCTCCACGAGGTTGGTCCCTTGGCTCCACCTTGTCTCCCTCCTTGCCACCCACCTCCATCCTGGCCGCCCTCCGCCTCCCCTGGGCACAGCCACAGCCTCCTTGCTCAGTTTCCCATGTCCACGCAGCCAGGGAGCCCCCGAGGCAAGGGGAGGTGCTGTAACTGGCTCCACGTCCCACAGCTGGTGAGCAGCGGGACAGAAAACTCCCTGAAGTGCGTCTGTCCTCATGGCTGTGGAAGAAAACTCATGAAATCACCCAGGAGACTATTCTGCTGTTTTTCCTTGGGAACAAAATAAAAAATCTTTCTTTATGACTTTATGAAGTCATTGGCACCTTAACATTGAGTATTTTCCCCTTTAAAATGTGTTTTCTTAAATTAAAAACTCAGCTTTAAACAAGGCAACCAGGCGACATGTGGACAGAAGCTGAGGTGATTTCCTGGGGTCACTTCCTTGTTATTTGCTGGTGAGAGCTCAGATGTCTTGAGATGGAGAACTGATAACCAAGAAGAACAGAAGGGAGAGAAGTGTCCCTCTTCCCCACCCCTTCCATACAAGCCCCGGGCTGCGCGACAAGCTCAGAGATAAGATGAGGCCCTGCTCCAGTGCTCCCAGGTCACCCAGCCTCAGGGGGCTCCTCAACAAACTCCCAGAGATGTGAAGGCACCATGATGAAGAGGATTAGACAGCCAGTTCAGAGCCCTAAACTTCAGTTCAGCTGCCTTGGCAAGCTATCCAGTACAGCCTCCACACACCCAAGCTCCTCCTCTTCCGCTAAAAGGTGACTGTCACTGAGTGTCTGAAGACCTCTCTGAGCCTCAAAGAGAATGAAAAGATTCTAAAAAGTATAATTTAGGAAGAGTCTTTAGAATCTCATCTCAAACTCTAACTTGGAAATTATAAGGTTTTAAACATTTTTATTGTTTGTTTTTTGAGATGACTTTTGTTATGTTGCCCAGGTTGGCCTCAAACTCTCAGTCCTCCTGCCTCAGCCTCCTGAGTAGCTGAGATAAGGGTGCATGCTGCTGATCCTGGCTTAAACACATTTTGTGTTTAAAAAATGTGTACCTCCCTCATCTGTTACTTCATGAACTTATGGCGGGCAGGGACTCAGTCTTATCATTGCATTCCTTGTAGTTAGTACAGTGCCTGGTATCCATTCACCGAGAACCTGTGCCTTTACTTGTATGTGTATCCTTACTTATTAAAAACCACTCACATCTTCCTGCATATAGCTTTTTTGAAAGTCCATTAGGAAGTCAACAGACAGTGGGAGAGGGGCTACAGAGGGGCTTAGGGTTGGGTCATCCAAAACCTAATGTAAATGGAAGTTGAAGAAATGGGGACATACACCAATGAGACTTTAATTCTGCAAAATTTTTCTGCCTCTACCTCTGGACTCTTCTAATCGTTAGTGACGCAAACCCCAATTTCAGTAGATCTCATAGAGTTCACAGATGAAATGGGCAAATTGCCTCATCTGGCAAACATGGGAGAGTACTGGGGTTGAGATCTGCGTCTCTGCTTGAGCCTCCTGTACACAATACCAAAAGGCAGACAGGAGATGGAGGAACGTGGTTATTGCCTGGGAATGATGGTTCAGAAATGTGGAAACTGAATCAACATATCTGGGCTCAAGACTTTCTTTACTTGCCAAAAGACTGATGATCTCTGGCAAATTAACTTCAAGTTTGTTTTTTTATCTGCAAAGTGCACACATTATTTCCTGCAAATTGTCAAAAGGAGCAGAAAGACTACATGCAGAGTCCTTTTTGCCTAACCCACCACGGACACTCAAACACTTCAGCTGCTAGTGTTACCTTCGCTTTGTTTGATTTTGGAAAGGCCAAGGCTACTCAAAGCTGCCAGAGAGAAGGGCACTCCAGGCCGTCAGTTGTGGACTCAGTTCCTCATACTGACTATTGACTCTGGTAGTAGGGAGGATCTTCTCATCTTTGCTGTTGGTAGGAAGGCATTGATAATTAGTTAAGACAGGCTAAAAACAAAACAACAACAAAAAAGCAAAACGAAACAAAAATCCAGAACTATAGTTTGTTGATTGCAGACACTAAGTACTCTGAATATTTATTCGAGCTCAGAAGAAGTCGTCCAGGCAATTCCTTCTGGTGGATGTCCCCTGATGGACATGATGCCTGTTGCCTGCAGAATTAAGATAAGACACACTCCTCCAGATTGCTCTGCCATGCGACTGATGGGATTTGGGAATTTGTTTGAGGTCTCCTACTGTATTCAACTGAATTCCAGAGATTTAATTCACCAGGTGTTAAAAAGGAAATAACAGGATGCCAGGCACTAAATTTAAAGTGTGTATTCCCGCCAGGTGTTTGCTTATAGACAAGACCTCACCTCATTCCACTCCAGGGACTGACTCCCTTCTCTGGTCCCCAAAGAGGTGAACGCTAGGTTTCCTGAACTGAAATGGAGCAGCCATTCTTATCTCAGTGATTTCTCGAGGTGCTAACGATAAAATGAAGTCCCAGGCAGGCCCAGCTCCTCCTAAGATGAAGTTGAGGTGCAGTGAGCTTCCGGTCACCAACACGTCCTATCTAAATTGTATGCTGAGCACCAGTTAGTGGGCTGTTCTTTCTCATCCTTCGCAGGTTGTTTTTTCTTCCTCTTCTGCTGTTGGCTCTGCTCCTGCCTGCATGGCTTGCTTTGCAGTCCTGTCATTTTGCAAAATCTTTCTACTCCTGGAAAAAGATTAGGGAAATTACACTGTGGCTGCTATTTAACATTCAGGAAATGCAGGATACATATGCAAGTTATCAATCATTCTTACCAGATGGTAAATGTATCTCTTTTTACCAGAAATTGAGCAGCAAACAAATTCATCACCAATACAACATTTAAATTTGCATCCATTTTCAATTTGACATCCTTAATGAGTTGGTATGATGAAAATCAATATTTTATCCATATATTGTTGACTGTTTTAACAGTTATAATGATACAGGCTTAGGACTAAAAAATTCTCATTAAACAAAACCTCACAACTTGCAATTTTCATACACCATATCTATACTTTTTTCTCCCCAGCACCTGAGACTTCTGTATTCATAATGGGCTAATAAAAATGGCATGAGAGGAAGAAAACTAAAAATTGAACAACTTATATTGGTGTATTTTTTAGCATCACTATTTACATTTAGTGGTTACCTTTTGTAGTTTAGAAAAGAAAATCAAGATTGAAGAGTGCTGTATTCATTGGACTGTACTATGAGGCCTATGGGGTAAAAGAAATTCTTGATTCTCTAATGGCAGAGCCAGGGTGGCCCAGTCTCCTGTGCTCCAAATGTAGATTTCTTAATTAAATGTCCCCTGAATAGCTCTGGATTTTGGCTTTCGCCAGTTCTCATTCATTTAATAGGAACCCTGGTTAGTCTTGTGTGTGTACTTAGGGTGAAGGGTGGTTGTTATGGGCTGAATTGTCCCCCACTCCAACGAGTTCAGATGTTGAAGTTCTAACTGACAGGAGTGTGACTGTATTTGAAGACAGGGCCTTGAAAGAGGTGATTAAGGTAAAATGAGGTCATACAAATAGTCCCTAATCCAATATGACTTGAGTCATAAGAGATTAGGATGCAGACAACACCAAGGGACAACATGTAGAACATACCAAAAGGACAGTCACCTGCAAGCCAAGGAGGAGCAGCCTCAGAAGAAACCAACCCTGCAAACATCCTGACTTTAGACTTCCAGTCTCCAAAATTGCGAGAAAATTAGTTTAAACTACCCTAGTCTGTGTGTATTTTATTATAGCAGACCTAGCAAATGAATTCAGTGGAGCAGATTGGAGGAAAATGCAGAATTTATATCATACTATTCTCAATAATACACTATTATTAATTAGGACTCAATTGTTGTAAGTCACAGAAACCTAATTCAGTTGACTTAGCACACACAGGGAATTCATCCAGAGGATACTGTGATACTTCATGGCACCTGAATGGAATTCAATCGGCCTCTGAAATGCACTGCAACCAGGGCCTGAAGCACTGAAGAGATTCTGGTTTTCATCTTTCCTTTTCATGATGTATCTGCTTCAGGTTTTTTTTTTGTTGTTGTTGTTGTTTTTGATCCATCCCAATTTTGGATTCCTGGGGAAGAAACTGTTGCAGCAGTGATCAGAGCCCTGTGGGTAAGGAGGCAGGAAAGGAGCGCTTGTCAGTCTACAGATTCAGTCCCCTGTAGCCTGGAGGGCCTTGCCCCCTCATCAGGGGCAATGGGGAAACAAAAATGAGATGTTCTGTGCTAAAATGGCATGACCAATGGCATTAACACTTCTGTTACAAACTGCAAAATCAAACAAGAGTAGCCAAGACCCATTCAGTCCAAGACTGTTTGCAACCTTATGATTATTTCCCAACTGAGGATGGTAGAGAAGGAACAGCTGGAGAGAATGCTGATTAGCAGTTTGTCAAAATCCGAACATTCATCAGCAGAAAAAAGCTGATGGGTGATCAATAGGAATTCCATGACAAAAATAGTACAGATGTTTAAGATAAAAAAAGGTGCACTGAAACATACCATGAAGTCATAGACTGGTTTCATATGTATTTGGGAACCTAAATCACTATTCTCTGAGGGGAGAGAAAACATTAAATAATGCTCATCATTCTGAAGAGGAAAGTATAGAAAATATAGGAAGTACAAAACTCTCAGAATGAATCTACATCAGTTACCAGCCTGAGTGAACAACTGACTGACCACACAGCGTAGCATTTTATTTTTGACAGTTTTATGTGCTTTGGTACCCCTGTAGACTAATGCTCCTTAAAGCCAGGGTGCTAAATGTTTTGTTCCCCTCTTTGTAGGACACTTAGTATTGCTTATCTAGACCACACTTGTTGTCTTGTCATCAGGATGGTGTGGTCCTGAGGAGGTCCCCTAAAGGGAGGTAGACTCCAACTCAGGTCCTAAGTGTACTCCATGTTGCTGCAGAAAGGAATTTGAGGATGGGTCAAAGTGAGGCACAGATTGATTGTATTGATAGGAAGTAGCGTATACTCTGAGACAGGGTAGCGTGCAGGGAGGCGCCCACTAGTCACATCTTAGCTAAGCATGTTTAAACACGTACGACCAGTAGTATAGGGACGTCCTCTAAGAAGGTGTTCTTAGTTTTTGTGTTGGTAAGAGGACATATTGGCCATTACTGGGATGGAAGGGTTATCTTCATCCTTCTGTTTTTGATGCGTTCCACTTGCTGAACATAGTACCTGTAGATAAGTCTAATAATTGATTTAATAGTTCTGTTTGTGATCAAGGTATGTGAAAGTGACTTTTAAACCTGACTTTTTAATCCATTAAAGTGGACTTTAAATCCTGGGCCCTCTTGTATTCCTGCATGTCTTCTATCTATCCTTCTTTTCTCTCCTATCTCAGCCTCACTAGATGCCACAGGTTGAAAAGGAAATGATGGTCAGCAATCAGCTTGCAGGGCTCAAAGTTTTAAGATAATCAGAGAAGAAAGAGAAATGTCCGGGTGTATTCCTTTTAAGATACAAACTTTATTTTACAATTTTATAAAGCAGCTTTACATTAAGCACAAACAATCCATTTACTTTGTAGAGAAACAAAATACCTTTCCATCTGCAAAAAATCAAGTTTTGCTGTATATAAAACTAACATGTGCACATTGTGCTTAAACTGCAAAGTCTGTACAGCTTTACAAAGGACTACCCTTCAGAAGGGCATCCAGTAAACACTTTATTGCATATTTAACACATGGTATATAACCCACATGTACAGTGGAGGAGAAACAAGAAAAACAGTTACAAGGATGAAAACAGCAGCTTTCAGTGAAAGTTTGCATAACACAAAGGAAAGGGACCGCCACCTCTGGGGAGTTGTGCTTGTGTGTCATTTTGCATTTGCTCATGTACACTGCATGGTTCTTGGGTGAAGTGTTTATGTACAATAACTCCTAACGGGTCAAACTTGACCTTCGTCCAGAAACTTTTGGCTTGTTTTACAACTGAAGTGGCAATAGACTTAACATCAATGCTAACCCAAGGTAAGTGGAAAACAAACCTATAATCTTAAAGAGAAATCTAAAGGAACAAATCAAAACTTTAGAAGACCCTCCCTGTTCTCTCTAAACTAAGAAAGCATTTTACATGATTTAAAACCCCAAACACAGTAGTTGTTTGTAGAAAAAATGCAGTGGAGGATCCCAGTCCCTCCATGTGTGCCCCAGCTCTCCAGCATCACAATCACCTGAATGCTTGTTAAACATGCAGATTATCATGCTTCACAGGCAGATTTAAAATATCTGGGATCTACATTTCCATAAGCTCCCAGGTGATCCTGAGGCATCCTGAAGTTCTGACAAGCATCTGTACTGACAATGCTGCTATGGGTTCAACTCATCCTCTTAAAACATTCTGGGATCACAGGACAAATCAAGTTGCTGTTGCAATGTGGAAGGCAGGCAGTGTAAAATCAGTGAAATAGCAATGTCATTTATAGATCAAAAAAATCTTTCCTTCTTTAGTGTGAAAGAACGGCCATATTGTTAAGGCACTGATATTTGTCACAGAAGCAGTACCATATTGTTTTCACTGATTCCCCTAATCTGAAGACCAGTGTGCAAACACGGAGCAGAAGTCTGGACCGTTCTAAATAATAACAAATATGATGAAGAATAAGGTTCTCAGATGGGATAAAGTTTATTTCGAGTACTGGCATTGAAAACAAAAGAGGGAGTCTTCATTTTTATTGCCAAGACAATAAAACACATTTTATATCTTTAAACATTGCTGAGTCATCCAATGCATAAGAACTACAAAGATTAAAAGCTAGGGTAAAGCCTAATAACCCACAACTGTTGTTGTGGGCAAAATTAAGAGTTGTGGCCATAAAAATTGGGAGTTTAAGCTTATTTTTCTACGGCCAGTTTGAATTTGCCTTCAGTGTAGAGCTCAACCTTCTTGACTCCTGCTCCCTTACGTGCTATTATGGTTTAGATACATATCACATACACATGTTCCCAGCTTCTAAGTAGTGGTTGGTAGGCTGAATTAATTAAGATACAGTGTGTAGGCAGGTAATCCATCTGGCTCTTAAATGTCTATCTGATAGAGGTCACAAATAAACTGCATTGTGTTTATCAGTCCCTTGGAAGTGTGGGGTCTCCTGTTTCCAAACTGCAGGTTATAGTATTGATTTGGTGCATTATCATACCCTAAAACAAAAACCAGAGCAAAATCAACCTCCTTTGTTTTAACCTAATAGCTGAAGCCCTATAGCAGACATTGCCCGTGGTCCGAGGGCTATGAAACCTATTTATGTGAGGTTTGGTATGACAAATAACCTAAATAAAGCTCTGATTATACATGGGCAGCAAACACAGTAGCATTTCTTTTATTTAACAGCTGGAACAATTTAAAATTAAATTTCAAAGGAAAAACAATGACAGAATCAATGGTTTTGAAAACGATAATCAAAAATAATCTAGGCAGAAAAAAAACTTTACTATGATTCATGTATGTAATATATTTAACCTAGTACTTTTCCTTAAAGTGTGGGGGCGGGGAATCCTAAAAGGAAGTGATGGTAGGCTTAAAGTTACAAGTGCCCTTCCAAATTTAGGTTTGTAATAAATATTCCACATAATGTCTCCCCAGATGCTCCCCTCCCCATGAACAAAACTCCCAAAGTGTAGTCTGAAATGAAATATGATTCCAAATAGTGACAAGAAAGAAACCATCACGTTGGGGGCTGAGGGAGGGACAGACTGATTATCAAACTTTTACTGATTGTAGATCAAGTTTCACAAAACAGATAACATTTTTGTAATTTCTTGTGCAGTCAACAAGTTCCATTTTAGTTGTGCTTAAATTATATAACTGTGAAGCCTGAACACTGGTTGTGTTTTTAATTTACATATTTCAAGAAAACCATAATTCAAAATATTCTCCATATATAACAAATTGAATAAATGCAACAAATGTTCATTCACCCCCAAGAAATGAATCTATAGAAAAGAAACAGCTTTTTAAAAAGTTGAACACAGTCCACTATCCAGGCTACAAGTACATTTTTTACTGTATTACAGCACATAATTTTTTGAAAAGTCTGCTTTCAATATAAATATAAATAATCACATTTTAAAAGAACTCCATACCAAGTTCCCAGGTAAGTGCTAAGCTGGTCAGTAACAGCTACTTACCATGATTTTCCCACGCTGGGGCAGGACTGGACCACCTGTGGGGCTGCACGAGGAGTCAAGCAAGGCTACGATAAACACCTCGTTTGCCGACTAAACTCTGCTCTAAATGCCTCCTACATTTCTAAACACCCAACCCATGGAATGCAATTATTTCAGAAGATAGGTTTTAAGGATCACTTATCACTTTGCTTTAATCCACAAAAACCTAGTGCACGACCTTTTAAAATGTGCCTGTGCTCTGCTGAGACAGAGCCTGTAGTTTCTGGGTTCAGAAGAGGCTGAAATGTGATTTTGGTTGAGCTCTAGTTGTGCTTTGCTCTGCTGCCTTTAAGGTAGCTTTTCCACCTCTTCACAAATTCTTTGAAGATTGGGGACTCATCAATGGTACTGAGGAGCTGCAGCTGATTGATGTGGGTGGTATGATAGTCCCAGCGAGCCAGGTTGGGAGCGATGCCAAGCATGAAGTGACGGAGGTCATAAATGGTTCCTGAGCCAGTATCATACAAGGGTAGCATGGCTTTAAGGGATTCCATGCCACGCTCATACAAGGACCTTGCTTCTTTCCCAAGTTTTTCCCCTGCAGTTTCTTTTAAGTCATACAGCCCAATTAAAGAATACATAAAGCCATTTAAAACAAAAGAGCTAGGTGTGGTTGGGTATTCTTCATACCAGTCATGTTTATTCATGAACACAGCTTTAACTCCATGCTGCTCTGACAGAAACTTGTAGGGGGCTGTTGCCCTTAAAGCTGAGTTGAGGAATACATGGTCTTTTGTCAACAGATAGGCCCTGACTAATGTAGAAATGGCTTGCCCTTGGGCCATGGCAGAGTACCACCCTGGCTCTAAAGACTTAAACCCTTCCCCTAGCTTACGAGTCACCATAATTGGCCAGCCACCTTTCTCATCCTGATTCCGGACCAGCCAATCGCTAGCAGCAAAGAACGCAGCCATGTGGGCTGTGGTGGAGATGGTAATGTTGTCAAGGAATCCCTTCCCTTTTGCAACCAACCTAACCACCTTTTTGGGCATGATTTTGGTTGGCTTGACAGCTTTTGTGTTGGAAAGACCCACTCCTTTCCTGAGGTCAGTGACCAGGTCCCTGGTAACTGTGCTCCATGAAGTTCTGGGTCCAATGCCATAGTATATATCTCTTTCTTTAAAAGCAATCAGTTGGGTGTTTGAGACATAATGTACAGTGAAGAGCTGATTCTTTTCGGTAGTCTCTAAAACCACGGACACACTCCCATTTGTCAAGAACTTGAGGTCAAATGAAATAATAAAATCTTTTGTGTTTCCCAGTTGCAAGGACACACCTTCACTGGTCTCTGTAGAGGGAAAAATACCAACAAAGACTGTTAGTATAAAAGCACTTTTGTATTTGAAATGTAATTGCAATTTATCTTTGATAACCACTGACAATACAAAATTAAGACCTGGGCATTTTGTGTATCATAGCATTATTTATGTGTGTGTGTGTGTGTGTGTGTTTTAACTAAATTAACCATAAACAAAAGACAGAATTGGTGAGTTCATGATAGCTTCTGAGCACTGGGCCAAAGCTCAGACCTTTGGCCATGTCTGGTTTAAAGGATTTAGAGCAAGTTACAAGGGTATTTTCAAATTGTCTTTTCTAGATCTAATGCCAGCTATCAGTAATCAATGACTATTCTAGTATACCCATTCTGCAAAAAGGAAAAAATAACCAAAAGCTAGCCCAGCACATATTTCAAAAGAAAGGTTAGAAGTTCTAGAAAGACTAGCCATATACAAGTTTTCAATTTCTAATCTAATTAATATCTAATATGTGCTTACTATGTTTTAAGTACTTTATATATATTAACTCATTTAATTCTCTTAATTATAAGAGGTGCTAGTACTGCTCCAACTTTATGGCTGAAGAACTGAGACACACAAAAGTTATGTAACATGCCCAAGGTACAAAGTGTTGTTATATAATATGGCTTCACAATACATGTCCTTAATGATGAAAAGGGTAAGTTTGCTTTTGATATTCTCTAGAGTTCAGAATAGAATTACTGAAAGTTAAGCAATGGACTCATATAGAAAAAGTAAGAATGTGTGTGTGAGAGGGCAGCATGAATTTCTCCTCTACCACTAGCTTTGAGAAAACAAAATATACCTCTTTCAGCCTTGATTTCTTCATTGTTAAATAGTTATTACTTTACTTTGCAAAGTAATTGTGAGAATTTTTTAAAAAGACAATGGTTTATAATGCAGTAATAGGGATAGTGATTACTATCACTAATTATCACATAATAAAATAGTAAAAGCTGTTTCATCTGACAAATTATTAAATAGAACATTCACTTGCATCATCGATATAGTACAATGATGAATTCTCAAAAAGACGACTTTCTGAATACTGCTCTATTCGTATATATTCTACCGTTATATCTCCAAAGAAACTGAGCATATCAAAAACAAAACAGGAGCAGTAAGAACAATAACAAAACTACAGGTGGTACAAATTTTTAAAGGAAAACAATAAAATGATCTTTATACAGCTTAAATTTCCACATGTATTTTCTCATTTGATTCTTAAAATTATCTTCTGAAGCTATTAAAGCTGGAATTATTTCCATTTGAGATAAAGATATGCAGGTTTTGTAGATTTTTGTAAGGGTAAATAAGGGTTTGCTCAAGGCCAAAAGCTAATTAGAGGTAGAGTAGTGACTAGAATCCAGATTTTTTGGACCCAAGTTCAAAGACTGTAAGAAAGACAAATGCTGTGAATGGCATCCTCAGGAGAGTATCAATGGAAGGGTTATTTCTCTTAGACACAATCATAAAATCATATCTCTGCTTTGGGAAGTCATTGAGGAAATCTTTAGCATGTCACTGGAAGTAAAAATTAGAAATGTGAACTTATGAGTGTATATGGTGTGAACAACTTGGAGAATGCCAGCATGTTGAGTTCGTTATTTAATTTGTAGCACCAGATTCTATCAGTATGGAAACATGTGGCCCCAGGTTCTTAATTACTCCATTTTAATGGAACAATCATGGAAGCAGTAGTAAGAATGAGGAGGACACTGTCCAAAGGGAGGAAGGAAGAGAGGGAGGGAGTGGGTAGGTGCTGGGGAGTGATACTGGTCAAATTTTATTATGGGATTGTGTGCACATACAAATAGGTAACAACAAATCCCACCACTATGTACGACTACTATGCACCAATAAAAAATGTGGAGCCAGGCATGGTGGCACAGGCCTGTAATCCCAGGTGCTTGGGAGGCTGAGACAGGAGGATTGTGAGTTCAAAGTTAGTCTCAGCAACCACAAGGTGCTAAGGAACTCAGTGAGACGCTGTCTCTAAATAAAATACATAATAGGGCTGGGGATGTGACTCAGTGGTCAAGTGCCCCTGAGTTCAATCCCCTGTACTCCACCACCAAAAAAAAAAAAAAAAGGCGGGGGGAAAAAGGCAAACAAAATGAGAATGTCATGATAGACCTATGTCTCAAATAAAGCTTTGAATGACATTTTAAAATTTGATTTTACAAGTAACCTTTAAAAGAGCAAAAACCTATCTTATCTGGCAAAATACCAACACATACTTTCTCTCCTAACTAGCATTTTCCTGCTTCCAGAGTGAAATGGAGTCTGAAGTTCAGCACAATTTTGCTGAAACACTGTTGGATTCTGAATTGACTTATGAATCACTCAATACTAAATTATATTCTGCAAGAGCAGACTATCTTGAGTGCTCCTTATTTTTTCATTCTTAGGGTAATGTCTCATTCATCAGACAATATTATTAACTCTGACATCTATGCTGGCCAAACTGGATAACAATGACCCATCTTTAGAAGTACAAATGAGAGGAAACTGAAGAATTCATTTCCTCTCAGAATTCTGTTCTAATTCTCAATTTATTTATAAAAATGTAATGAAATGACATGGTTAAATAAATCACCTTATAATGTCTCAATATACCAGATCAGTCTGAGGAATTCAAGAATGAATGATGTCATGGGATATGACCTTTGAAAAAATTCATTAGTATTTTTCCTAAAATGTTAACACCAGCAGAGGGGGTTACTGAGTCATATAGAGAACAATCTTCTATTTCAATTAAGCAACCTACAACTGTATTCTTCACAATTCTATGAAACAGGTCTTTTAATTTTCATTTTATAGACCTACACAGGAGGTTAAATAACCTGCCAACATCACTCAGGAGGATTTGAATGGTAGCAAGTCGTATGGTAAGGTTCTGAAGGCTCCTGGAAATATGCTATCTGAAGACTCCTACTTCAAATCTGCTAATAGGAAGTTCTAATTTTTCTATTGTATGAAATCTTTGACCCCTACACTTTCTGAACAGCCATTCCTAGGAGTTACTGTAGCTTTATTTTTGGCACATAGGGTACATGCACATACTTTAGGAAACAAAGGATGATAAACATTTTAAAATGATCTTGTCAATGATTTTGGGGGTTTGACACTAAAAGCACAGGCAACAGAAGCAAAAATGTGGGACTATATGAAACTACATTTTTCCATGGCAAAAGGATCAATCAACAAAATGAAAAGGTGGCCTGCAGAATGGGAGAAAGTATTTGTAAAACATCTATCTGATAAGGAGTTAATATTCTAAAATATGTAAGAAACTCATATAACTCCATAGAAAAATAATCAGTTAAAAAACAGGTAAGGGATCTGAATGAACATCTTTCCAAAGAAGATATATGCATAGCCAAAAGGTACAAGAAAAGGTGTTTAACATCCCTAATCATCAGGGAAATGTAGATCAAAACTATGATGAAATATCATCTCACAATTGTTGGAAAGGCTATCATCAAAAAGACAAATGCTAACAAAGTACTGGTGAGGATATGGAAAAAAGGGAACTCTTGTGCACTGTGAATGGGAATGTAAATTGGCAGTCATTGAGGTTCCTCAAAAAATTAAAAATAGAACTACCATATGAGCCAGCAATTCCACTTCTGGGTATATACCCAAAAGAAATTGAATCAGTATCTCAGAGATAACTGAACTCCCATAACTGCAGGGTTATTCATAATAGCCAAGATATGGAAATAACCTAAGTGTGCAGAAATAATGGATGGATAAGGTGATATGTATGGTGGAATATAATCCAGTCATAAAAACAAGGAAATTCTGCCATTTGCAACAACATAGATGAACTTTGAGGGAATAATGATAGTGAAGTAAGTCAGAGAAAGACAGATACTATACGGATCTAAGAAAGCTGAACTCAGATTGTACAATGGTGGTTGGGAAGTGGAGGAAATGGAGAGATGTTGGTCAAAGGATATAAGCTTTCAGTTATAAGATGATAAGTTCTGGGCATCTAATGTACAGTATGGTGACTACAGATAATAATACTGTACCATATACTTAAAATGTGCTAGTAGAGATCTTAGATACTCTCACTACCACATGTGCACAAAAAAGGTAACCATGTGAGGTGATAGGTGTGTTACTAACTTGACTGTGGCAATAAATTCACAAGATAAAACATATATCAAAGCATCACATTATATGTCTTAAATATAATAAATTTTTATTTGCCAATTATGCCTCAATAAGGTTGGAAAAATCAATGTCTTCATATAGAATGCAAATTGTTATCGTTAATCAACAGGTTTACTATGTGGAATGAGAATAGGTCCTACTTAGAACCTTAAAGAACACTGAGAGAGATGAGGATCAAGGCAGAAGAGAAGAAGCTTGCAAGGAGCCTAAAAAAGAAAGGTTACAGAGATAGGAGGGGAAGGCGAGGTCCTGGAAATGAAACAAAGAATGTTTTGGAAAAGGAAACAATAAATTTAATAGGATAGAACAGGCATAAAGTTTAACTTTATTCAATTTTAAAATCAGAAAAAGAAAATATTATTCAACAAATGATAAAAATAGGTTACGGATTCATATAATGGTTGTTTAGATGCTTTTGTTCCATTTCAGGGAAAAAAATTCAAGGTAAAGAAAGTAAAAATAAAAGGCCAACACAATTCAGCTCCTGGTCTTCCAAAGCCTCGCCTCACTTAGGCATATGCTTTAAGGTACAATTCTAAATTTCTTCTCAACAGTGATTCTCTGAATTTACCTTTCATGAACTCTGTGTCTTCTAAATATCCTCATCTCTCAAACCTGACTCCCTTACCGTGCTCTGCTGAGTAGTAAATCTCATGTAACTAAATTCATTCCCTCTCACAGACTTGTAACTACAGAACACCCAGGATATCAAAACCTGCATCCCACTCCCAGCTATCACACTTAACCAACAGGAAGTGCTAACTCTGAGTAGGTATGTCCCACTGGCACAGCAGCTGTCACAGAGATCCTTCCTATATATGCTTACAACCACCTTAGGAAGTAGTTTACCTTGAGCTACTGGCCACAGATTGAAAGGCTAAGATCAAGATCCCTCATGTAGAATGTGAGAACCTATCTTCTATATTTCCCAGAGCACCTAAAAGTGTACACTGAAATCTGCTGCTCTAAATAGGATAGAGTTCAGAATATTGTTTTAAGAAAAACTCCCAGATATCTGAGGAAATCAAGATGAGGGTTGCTATTTTCTACCCTAATCTAGACCAATTAAGGAATATAAAACTGAGCTCCTTGGGTGCACCCAAAGCTAAATGTTGTTTTGCTCAGTGTAACACTTCCCCACTGCAATAACCCAAGCAAAACATTATTAAAACATTTTCTTGTAACTTCTCATCCAGCGAAGCCTATTGTTTAATAAGCAAAAGTGTTCCAAGTACTGGAATATCACAGAGTACCATGGGAGAAAAGAAGGTCTAGCCATGGAATAAAAACTAAAGGTCATCCATTATTTGCACTGCATTAAGCACTCATAAATCCATTACTTAAGGCCATCTAGAATGAGTTGATTTATATTGTGGCTTTCAAGGTCTATGAATTACACAGTCATCAATAAAGGACAAGAAAAGAATATAGAAGAGGTCTTAAAACTTTTCCTCTCTTTTTATTTACTGACTGCAAGGTTGGTGGGAGCGGGGAGCTCTGATCTTAACAACATTTCCCCACAGAGAATTAAGCCAGAGGTGCTGAGATTATTTCATTGTCTTTTTAAGTAATGGAGTCATTAATTCTCATGGATATTGATTAGCGCAGAAAAATACATTACATCCTAATTAATGAGACTGTCTTAGTAAAAGGGGAAATGTTGCATAAAGTTAATTTGATTTTATAAGTGATTTTATTAATGAAAATGGTTTTATATGAAGTTTGAGATAATTTAGTACATTAACAAAATTCAATAAGGGAGCATGTCTACTTGGTAATGCTACATTTTCTTGAAAAAATAAAAAGCTAATGATAAAAACATGCAAAGGAAAGGATGGGTCTTTCCATAAAACAATTTCTACCTTGGTGCAGAATAAACTATAAAATAATATACATTACAAATAAACTATATAAACTGTACTGAAATATTAAAATAAACCAAGGAGTTCTGAGGGTATAGTTCAGTGGTTCAGTGCTTACCTATCTTGTGCAAAGCCCCAGTTCAATCCCTAACAATGCAAAAATCAAACACCAAAACTTCATTCCTATGGGATATGGAACCCTGGAGGTACACACTGTAGTGATACCGCTTTTCTGTGTGTGTGTGTGTGTCTGTGTGTGTGTGTGTGTGTGTGTGTGTGATGCTGGGGACTGAACCCACGACCTGGGGCATACTAGGCAAAAGCTCTACCACTGAACTACATACTTAGTCCCATAATCTCTACAGCTAAGCTTTTCACATAATAAATATTCCTTTATATAACCTGGATTTTTTTTTTCTCCTGTTACTGGGGATTGAACCAGCAGTCCTCTATCACTGAGTTATATCCACAGACCTACTTAGTTTAACTTTGAGACAGAGTCTTGCTAAATTATGATCTTCCTGCCTCCAGTCACCCAAGTTGCTGGAATCACAGGTGTGTACCACCATACCCAGCAATAACCTTGATTTTTTTTTAAGCTATTCCTTTATTAGAGATTTCACTTGGATGACACCATTTGTTTATTTACTTATATAACACATTTATTTACTTATATAATATTAAGGGTCTGCTAATATGATTTTAAGATCCACAGTAAAATTTTAAAGGGAGTACCAGGGGCTATGAATCAATATAAAATTCATAAAATTAGCAGACACATATAGTATATAACTTACCTGGAGCAATAAACTGTTTAACATTGGTGAATCTAGATTTGTCGGCCACGCTGGCCATAAAGCAGCCCTTTGGCACAGTCCAGTCATTAGGTTTGCTGTTTCTGTCCCTGTCTTCTGCTGTTTCATACACGTCTATGTGAGGGGGTTTCTCAGTTAGATTCTTGCTATAATGACTTAACCCATACTGTGCAATCTGGATTGGGTAGAAATAGCCTTGAGGTCCCCACTGAGTAGATAATGGCACCCCTGTAAAAACAGAAACAAAATGAATAATCACATCCAGACATGTACTGCTTATGGGACTTTGGTTAGTTTTCATAAGAGTGTTCTTATAAAAGAGTAAGTGTAGCCCCTCCCATGCTCTGGCTTCCTCTAGCACCATTTGGTCTCTTGCTGTCACAGGTGCTCCATGATGCCATCCATGATGTAACATGGCCAAGGGGGTCCTAGCCAAAACCAATATCATGCTGTTTTGAGTTCACTCCCAAACTCTTTTCTTTATAAAGTGCCCATCCTCAGGTATTTTGTCATAGCAACAAAAGATGGATAGTACAGGGACTGTATAAGCCAAAAGACCAAGGATATATAGATTTTTAATATTTGTATCCTCTTTTCAAAGGATAGCCCTCCCCCAAAATTGAAACAGAACTATCACTTAATAAAAGGTAGGTTTATATAAGCTCATTAAAGGTGTGTGATGACTATACTAATGTATAACTGGTGTAAAAACTGAGAATTCTCAATGGAACAGAATAGTAGGCTAGCAACATCTTCCAGAGTATTCATAAGAATTTAGCATAAAGATAAAGACTGCATTCATGAATCAGGAAAAGAGATCATTTGAAACATGTTTGGGGAAAGAAATCTAAAATTAGTATCAAACTTGCACCATTTGCCGAAATAAAAATCAATTTAGCTGGACTAAAAAAAGTTAAATGTGAGGCTGAGGTATAGAGCGCTTTAGATAATTCATTAAAAAATTTCTTGTAAAATTTTAAGTAACACTTATTTGATATTAGCGTTTATTTTAGTAGTATATGTAGACTCCAATTTCCAATTTGACAGATGACCACTAACTTCAGAGACACTGGCTTTATACTTTTGACCTGAGGGAGTCTGAAAACATCTACAGAGTTATCTTGTAAGCACAAACTTGTTTTCAAAGCAAAAATATACATTAAGTTAAAAGTTGTTTCAACATTTTAATAAATTAATATTAAAGTTTAATATTAAAATTAAAATTATGATACTAAAATCACTTTATAACCAAAAGAGGAAAGTGAAATAAAACCTGAACCAATCTCAAAATACATAGTTTCCCCTGTTCAAATGATATACTTTAATGTCAAATTTAATTTCCTTCTTGTCAATTCCTAGGTTTGAAAGCAAATTCCAAAATGTACTAATAATCCCTCAGGAACAACTGCTTCAGGTTTCTAAAGATAATGAAAGGTAGCATGCATAGACTGTAGGAGTCTGGTATAAGTTCAGTGTCTACGTACTGTCTTATCCTGAGGACTTAAAATGTCCTTCCAGAGATGAAACCTGTCTAATCAGGTAACATGACAACACTGGAAAACTGAGAAGTCGAGGGGATGCCCTCTTTCCCTTTCTCATCTCCTCTCATAGGATAATAATGGTGTATTTTAAAGCAAAATTTCTGGAAATGCCATGCTTTGACCTCACTGGTGAGAATCTTAGACTCTGAGGAAGGTTAATGGAACTGTCCTATCTATTCAGGTATGATGATAATGCAGCCCTTAAATCATATTGTCTAGAATCCTACCCGAGGTTCAAACTTAACCTGTTACTTTTTGCTAAGACAGAATGATGAAAGGTCTTTTGACACTAAGTTATGTATATGCTGCATAATTAACATCTAGTTTCTTAGTTCTCAATATATCAGGCTAGAAAAATTCAAGTGGAGCAGATAGATACCAACCTTCAACCCCACTTATGCACTTGACTCTGTCTCGGACTTCCACATTGTAGCCTTCAAAGGACATAAATACACCATCAGGGTGATAAGGGGCTCTCTGTGCATAGACTTTGGAATAGCTATGAGAGAATTCAAACCGATCATAGCCATCATACTGAACCACCTTTCCATAAACATCAAAGTATTTTTCTACCCAAGTGAAAGGCAGAAAGACTTCATTCCCCTCTCGTCTCCCTTTAATTGTGTGTTCATCGTTTATGAGACAGTCAATTTCTTCATATTTGAGCCCTAACACCTTGCTTCCCCCATTGCTACTGAAGCCCCCAACGACAGGGGGTGCTTTCTGTTGTTCCTGAGGGAATGCCTCCTCAGACTGCTGTTTGGCCATGTGGTTCACATAATGGTTACTCTCAGATGCTGCTGCTCTTTTCTCTAATCCATCCACTCTGAAGCCACTACTCAGGTGCCGTGGAAACTGGATCGCTTTGTCACTGGAACATTTATTCCACAAAAGTACTGTGACCAAAGTGAAGAGTGCACAGATGATAATCAAAGTCTTATAGTTGACCCGAGCTGCCAAGCAACGCATATTCAGACCATACCTATGGAGGCAAGAAGAAAAATGTATGCAAAGATGTTATTAATATTTCACAAGATAACATTTTCTTCTTTTTTAAAATGTTCAACAACATTAGGATTATTAAATGCAGGTAATCTGATGAGATTTAAAATTACTGACTCAAACTTTTCAGCATGGACAAAGAAGAGTTAAGAGGTACTCCATCTTTGGTAAAATGCTAAGTTGGCATAAACCTCTAAAGCAGAGGTACCCAAATTTTCTTAGTTTGTGTTCTCTTGGTATCTTGGTAATTTTTCAAAATGCCTCTAAGCCAAAAGAAACATCTTATAGTTTCATTTTATAAGCAGTCAAGACCAAACAATTTCAGTACTTACGTCGTAATATTTTGGTAGCTGTCTGAAAAACAACAGCCCTTTAAAAGGAAAAACACTGACACCCATGTTGCCAAATCCAACAGTGAATTTTTAGTGCTCATCCTACTTGACCTCTCAGTAGCATAAAAGTCAATAACTTTTTCTTCTTGAAACATTTTCTTCCACTGGTTTCTAAGGCTCCATTCTTTCTTGGTTCTCCTTATATCCCACAAGGTTGCTCTTCCTTAGTCTTGCTGGAGCCTTCCTTCTTACCTCCCTGATCCTTTAAATGTTGGAGTCTTAGGGTCCCAGTCTGAGGACTTCCTTTTTTTGGGGGGGGTTGGAGCGGGTAATGGGGATTGAACTCAAAGGCACTTACCACTAAGCCACATTCCCCAGCCCTATTTTGTATTTTATTTAGAGACAGGGTCTCACTGAGTTGCTTAGCACCTCACAGTTGCTGAGGCTGGCTTTGAACTTGAGATCCTCCTGCCTCGGCCTCCTGAGCGCTAGGATTACAGGCATGTGCCACCATGCCCAGCCCTCAGACTTCTCTTTTAACTCCTAAGTGATCTCACCCAATCTCATGCTTTTAAATATAATTTCTATTCTGACTATCCCCAAGTTCTATCTTTAGGTCAGACCTTTCTTTGGAACTGCAGTATATATATCCAACTCATTGCTATCTTTACTGAGGTCAAATAGAATGCTGAAATGTGGCTCATGAAACTTATCTCCTAGTAATAAGAGAAAGCAAATCAAAACTACCCTAAGATTCCATCTCACCCCAATTAGAATGGCGATTATCAAGAATACAAGCAACAATAGGTGTTGGAGAGGATGTGGGGAGAAAGGTACACTCATACATTGCTGGTGGGGCTGCAAATTAGTGCAGCCACTCTGGAAAGCAGTGTGGAGATTCCTCAGAAAACTTGGAATGGAAACACCATTTGAGCCAGCTATCCCACTCCTTGGTCTATACCCAAAGGACTTAAAATCAGCATACTACAGAGATACAGCCACATCAATGTTCATAGCTGCTCAATTCACAATAGCCAGACTGTGGAACCAACCTAGATGTCCTTCAACTGATGAATGGATAAAGAAACTGTGGTATATATATACAATGGAATATTACTCAGCTATAAAGAATAATAAAATTATGGCATTTGCAGGCAAATGGATGAAATTGGAGAATATCATGCTAAATGAGATAAGCCAATCTCAAAAATCCAAAGGACAAATGATCTCACTGATAAGTGGATGATGACACATAATGGGGGGTGGGAGGGGGGCAAGAATGGAGGAAGGAGGGACTGTATAGAGGGAAAAGAGGGGTGGGAGGGGTGGGGGGGAGGAAAAAATAACAGAATGAATCAAACATCATTACCCTATGTAAATGTATGATTACGCAAATGGTATGCTGTTACTCCATGTACAATCAGAAACAACATGTATCCCATTTGTTTACAATAAAAATAGATTAAAAAAAATTATCTCCTAATCTTTTCCCTCAACCTGTTCCTCTTTTCCTACTGCTTAAACTAAAAACTTTGACTCTACTTTTGTTCACTTCATATCCATTGAGACAGGAAATTCTGTTGGCTCTACCTTCAAATGATATTCAAAATCTGACTTCTTTTCACCAATCCCACTGTTACCACATCAGAGCCACTGCCATTTTTCACCTGGAACACTTCAGTGATATCCAAACTGGTCTCTGCTTCTACCCCTGCCACTATTCCACCCCCAAGTCCATTCTCAACATAGCAGACAGAACGATGCTTTTAAATTTAAGCAAGATGATGTCACTGCAGTCCTGATGGGAGAAGAATTTGATGCTGTTGGCCCTGCCAGCCATATGCTGTACCAGTCAGTCAAGATCACAATGCAGACATCACTGGGAAACATGAGAAATTGTTTTAGTTATATGTGCAATGTAAGGAACATCTCAGCCTGCCGAGAGTGGAGTCAGGAGGCTGAGTGATATTTGTCACGGTCGTTCTGTAATTTGTTGTATGGTGTGAAGCCACAACTACTTATTTTATTGTTTATAAACACTTCTTTACATTTTTCCTATAATAAACCTTTTCAGTAGCAATGAGATTTTTTAAAAATGAAAGTGTTTAATGAAAAATTTAATGCTGACTTTATTTCTTAAGAAAGCTAACAGTGAATATGTACTTCACTCATTTCTTTTAATTCCAAGAGAAGGTGAACTTTGAGTCACTGAAAGTCTGAAAACTTTACTCTTACTCTTAGTATTTTGGCAGGATAAAAATCCCTTGGTTGCATATTATTTTCTTTCAAAATGCTGGAGGCAATAATTAATGTTTTAAAGCTTTAAGGTTTATTGATGACAGGTTTCATTTTAGTCTTTTAACTGTCATTACATACATGACTTCCTCTGAATTGGTTTATCCTAGGAATTCTGCAGATTTTGAGAGGATAAGCCTTGGTATGATGTTTGATTCTCTACTTCTGCACTTGCCACACCCTTTCAATTTGAAAACTTGTACCCTTCTATTCTTGTTTATTGCATGTGGTATCTTCTTGAATCTCTGAGTATGAGTTCTTTTTTAAAAATGAAGTTATGTTTTCTCCACTGGCAAATTTTCTGGTTATTTAGTCTCTTTTTTTATGCCCTTAGCTTTCCTCACATGCCTGGTGATCTTTGATTACTCATTCATATTTAAGACAGAATGACTCATTAGTCAACACAGGTTTCATCTCTCATTGTTGAAGATGGTCTGTTTCGGTGGTGGTTGTTTTGTTTTTGTTTTTTGGTTTTCTGCCACATTGTTCTTCTGAGAGGGATAAAAGGAGAGAGCTCTGTGTGGGCCGGGCACAAGCTGAAAGCAGTGTTCCTCTGGGGGAAGTGGGTGGGAAGACAGCAGACCTAAATGCCAGACCAAAGATGGTTTTTTCTCTTTTGTTCTGGGGGACATAATGTGTACTTTAGAAGCCTTAGTCTTTCCCAATTTCTGTAAAGAAAGTCTGCCTGGTGTTTAATCTGGGATTCATGGCAGCAATCAGTAGTCCAAATGCAGGGATGGAAGAGGTATGGGGAGGCAAAGAGAAGGTATGGTTGGGCCTTCTGGTACCCAAACAAAGGTACGGAAATCTGTCCAACTATCATCCTTTGGTAGTCTTCCTATTTACTACTCTTGGTTTCTTTATTTCTCACTTCTATAGATTTTATTTCAGTCAGATATCAGGAGGGAAAGGAAACAAAAATTAGGGTTTGGTTTGTATTGAAAATCATAAACAGATTTCAAAAGTTGAAAACTCAATCTAGGTTGAGTATACAAAATGCTTGGGCCCAGAAGTATTTAGGATTTCTTCAGGCTTTGGGATATATGCATAAACATAAAGAGATTATCTTGGAGGTGAGACCCAAATATAATCACAAAATTCATTTATGTTTAATATTTACCTTACATACAAAACCTGAAGGTAATTTTATACAATTTTAATAATTTTATACATGAAATAGTCTTGTGCTATGAAATTTCCACTTGAGGCATCATGTCAGTGTTCAAATTTTCACGTTTTGGAGCATTTAGGATTTCTTTTTTTCCCCCCAGTGCTGGGGACTGAATTCAGGGCCTTGTGCTTGCTAGGCCAGCACTCTACTACTCAGCTACATACCTTGTCTCAGGATTTCAAATTTTTGGATTAGGGATATTCAAATATATATGCAATGGATTTTATCATTTTTATTATTACATGAAAAACTGTGTTAAATGACAAAAAAACCAAAGTGCAGTAAAGGAAACCTTCAAAGGTCATATAAACTGAGTATACTATATTAGAAGGTAACCTGATAATGCTAAATGATATTTACTTTAAAAAAAAAATCCCTCACCAAAATCACTAATGTGTTAATATTTGAATCATGTATCAGCTATGCCTACTAACATTTTGACCAATTAAAATAGAAATACAAAGTTTTTTTGTTCTATCTTTGAGAGTAACTCTGCTTATAAAGCAAGGCCACCTTTATAAAGAAAAATCAAGATTTAAAAACTTTCAGCAACCCTTACACTGATGTTTGTATCTGACACCATTCCTTGCTAAAAGTAATTGGGGCCTCTTATGAGAAATGGGTGATTCTAGGTGAGGGGCTGGGATACCATGCCAAGCCAGGAAACAAGGAAACTTTCAAATACTAATGGAATCATAATCCAGGGATCAAGAAAGCAGCAGGAATAGAATGAAGTTGGAAAAATGTTAATAACTGCTAAATCTGACTGACAGGTATTCTGAGGTTCACTGTATTATTTCATATACTTCCTGCTTTTAGTGTGTATGTGTGTGCATGTGTATAACTGGGAATCTACCCAGGAGCTTTCTACCACTGAGCTCCACTCCCAGCCCTTTTGTTTTTAGAGACAGGGTCTGGTTAAGCTGCAGAGGCTGGCCTCAAACTTGTTATATCCTCCTGCCTCACAACTCCTGAATCACTGGGATAAGAGGCACGTGCTGTAGTACACAACTTAGGCTTTATGTCTAAGCATTTCCATAATTTAAAAATATAGAGGCATAACAAAGACACAGATCTCAGCCTGGGAGGTTCCCATTCCTATTTGTTAAAACTGTGAGAATGATGCCTCAAATTGACTGAAATATACTTAATAAAAATTCATAAGTCTACAAAAATATTTGATAAGACCACATAAAAACTTAGGTAACCTTAGCTGGAGAATACTGATAATTAAGTAAAAGAATTTATTTATTTGTCCTGCCCCTGCAGGAGCAACTGTATTTCAGAACAAAACAATAGCTCCAGTCAATAAAGTATTCTCTTTTATAGAAAGACAATAATATAGAAGGAAAAAAACCCCAGAAGATTAACTTATGCAATCTTTCATGAAATTACTGATTCAAGCAAGTGTTATATTCAGGTATATGCTTGCTATGACTTAAAGATTTAGAGTGTGCAAATAACACCAAACAGATCTTCTAGTTGAATGGAGAAAAAGATGAAACTCTACAATGAAGGGATCAGCACATTACCCCAATTTAGTGGTCAGTTTTGGTTTGATTAATGGTGACTTATCTAGACATGTGGCTCCTGATTTAACTTGGTTCTCTCAGATCTTAAGATGTAATTTCTAGTTAACAGGAAATAAAAGAAATAGAGGAATTAAATGAAGAAGTAAAACCAAAAACATCTAGAAGGCTTTGCCTCCTTGAGTAAATTAAAGATGTGCAAAAGGAGATTGGGTTAGATTTTTTTTTTTTTTTTTTAAGACACTTAAGGATATAACCACCAGATGTGAAACTTGGTCCTAGTCTGGGAACTCTGATGATAGACTTGATAAGAAGGAAAGACACTGAGATAAACAAACCGTTTACCAAATAACACATTTACTATGACCTCACTTTAGTAAACAATGCATAGATAAGTCTTTATTTTCTAAATCCATATGTCACATTTATTGAGTTTTTAATCGCAAAAATGCAAAGTTACCAAGGGCAAATTCAATTTTGCTAAATATTGGAAGAAATGTAAAAATTAAGTTTAAAATGTCTAGAAATTATTTCATTTTCAAAACAGGCACTTTTATGGAGGGAGGAAAATGATAGAGAGATGAATGGAGCATGGAGAATCCCCAACAGTTGACATGCAGTATTCACTACCAATTAAATAAAGGTAAATTCAACAACTTTATTATAATGTTGCCAAATTATAAAAAACTGATCACAGATATTTTCAGATTTCAAAAAGTAGATTACATGAACATTCTGCTAGGGACAAATAATAGCAACTTTTAAAAGTTAGTAACCAGAATTTTCTGATGAGTGGTGATAAAATTCCTACTTATTTTAAAGCTTTGCCATATCTATGAGCTAATTTTTTAAATAAAACAAAAATCCCATAAAATAAAAAAACTTGAAACCTCACCTACTACAAACCTATAGATTTGTTTCTTTAAAAACAAGTAAAAATTGTTTTTAATAACTTAAGAGATCTAAAACAGAAAATAACATTTGGTAAGCATCATAAAGTAACTGAACAATTTCTTTGTGGACATAGCAGAACTTAGGGAGAGTAAAATATAACTTTTAGTTTTCTTCTTGGGAGAGCAAATATATATGATTTGCAGTTCAAAGAACTTTTCTGTGATACCTTTTCAGATTCATTTTTCTAACTGAACATTTCAAGTAACTATTAAAAGTAATTCAGTAAACATCAGGAACTGTGGATATCACCATGAGTTTTCAAAACATGAATGTTGTGTTTCAGTAAAGGATAATCTTTTAATAAGTTTTTAAAAGAATTTATTTAAAGAAAAATTTTATTGGCTTCCCCGAATAACAGAGATCAAGGCTTGCTTGATTACTGTTTTATCTTATTTGCATATCTAAAAATTGGTATCTTTTAAAATTCCTTGATACTGAGAAAAGAGAAGGGAACAATAATTGTTCAGAAAATGAAATAGATTGGTTCAATCGGCATCTTTTAGCATTTACTATGTAGGATGTAAGGCACTCTCCATGTCCCTAAGTAAATACAATAATGCTATAAAAAACTGTAAAAAAGTCATGTAGAATATGCTAGGAAACACAGAAGGAAGTCCTGAACTCTCCCTTTTTAAGATGTTCAGGAAAGTTTTGAGGTAGATTGCATAGAAGACAGATAGCCACTGCATACTACCAATCAGGATTTTTTTAAAATCTTTTTTTAGTTGTAGATAGACATAATACTTTATTTTATTCATTTATTTTATGTGATACTGAAGATCAAACCCACTGCCTCCCACATTCTAGGCAAGTGCTCTATCATTGAGCCACAACCCCAGCACCAACAAGGATATTTGTTCCTGCCATTCCCTCTGCCTGGCACTTTATTTCCTTAGCTATCCATTTGGCTTACTCTCTTACTTCATTCAGGTCACTGCTTAAATGTCCACTTATCAGAAGTGCCTTCCCTGACTTCTCTATCTAAAATGGCAGATCTCACCCCATCCTTCTCTAGGTTCTTACTGAGTTTGGTAAATTACATACTTAGTTATCACCCATCTCTAATCCACTGGAATTTAAGTTCCACAAGGTCTGGGATTTTGCTTCTCCTGGTCACTGCTGCATCTCCAGTGCCTAGAAACGTACCAGGCTCACTAGAGGCCTTCCCTGAAGATTTGCTGAATGATGGAACATTGCTAAATACGAAATTTATTGTTTTTTAAAGCAGTGATCTGAACTAGATGACTCTACTAGGCAACTTTGCTTTTTTCTCCATATTTAGGTATTTAGAAATCATAATCCGAATTAAAAAAAAAAAAAAAAACCGAACACAACTGAGATGTTATGTCTTGGTCAACTCTTTAAAACAGATTTACAATTTACTGTTGTTTACTGTTTGTTAGACCAAAATTTACATTATATAGTCAACTGGTTAAATATTCAGCAACAGCTCTAACTTAAAGAGATTCACTAAAGAGAACAGGGACAAAGCCAAGATGAGAACTTAAAAATGTGATTTAAAAAAAGCTTTTGTGTTTTCCCTCTTGTATAGATGATGAATTTGAAGTTTGTGATGTTACTGACTGAGGTCACATTATTATTTGATGGTTCACATAAATAGTATTGAGAAGGGATCTGAACTCAGGTTTGTTTGTCTGACTCTTAAAACCTGTGCTCTATAGTATCAGAGGGTATTTGGGGCAGATAACACAAATACTGTATTTCAAAAACTGAATGCTTCTCCTCAGGAAAATAATTTATAACAGGTTGCCAGACAGTGAATTGAACTCATACAGTAAGAGGTATTGTTTTAGGCAAAGTTGAATGCTGACTTTGAGTCAATAGTTCGCAGTGGTAAAACACAATTTAATTGTAAGAACAACCTAAGGTTAGTCAGTCTTACCTTCCCTGTAATTAACTTGTTTGCTTTTCTCCCTGCCTGGATGCCTGATGATGATGATGATGATGACTATTTATCAAGGGAAAGAATGAAGTTTCACCAGAAGAGGCTTAGTTGTCAGTCTCTTTTCATAAGATGTTCCTGTTGTCTGACAACAAGCCTGTTTGAATTTCAGGTTCAGGTCATCCTTCATCTTAGAAAGTTTTTTCCTACAGTGTTTAATAACCGTTCCTGTTCAATTAGTTCTGACTCTTCCCGAATATCAATTCTATACATTGGATCTCTTTGTTCTTTATGTCTACCATATTTTTCTTCATTTTCATTTTCATTTCCTCTCTCCTCTTCCTCTGCATTTTAGGGAAGTTTTTCAAACTGGTATTCCATAACATGAATTTGCTTCTGGTGCACATTTTAATTTAGATACTGCATACTGAATTTTCTATTCTATTCTTTATTATCTGAATTCTGTATTTTTTAGTTTCCTTATTGTTCCTTATTTTTTAAATCTAATACCCTTTTAACATGCCTTTCAATTAGCTCGCTTTCCCCTTTTGCCCCAGCCTATTGTCTTGTGAACAATATTCACTTTCCACATCTCATTCCACAGACTCCACATTTTTTCATTAATTTTTATTTTTATTTTTGGTGGTACTGGGGATTGAACCCAGGGTCTTGAGTATATTAGGCAAGTACCCTACCACAAAGTTACAGCCTCAGTTCTTTTTGTTTTACATTGAGACAGAGTCTCATCAAGTTGCCCAGGCTGGCCTTGAACTTATAGATTCTCCAGTCTCAGCTTCTTAAGTAGCTGGAATTACAGATGTGTGCCATCATTCCCAGCAGACTCCATAAGTTTTTAAATCTGCAAGCATAAAATTTGTTCTCTATAATTCTTAATAGTGAAGTAAATGTTTATATCAAAAGTACATGCTTTTGGCCTCTACTGAATGCTACATTCCTCTTTCTTCACGGTTGCAGAATCTTAGATTCCATTCCTCCAGTATTTCCTGTAAGTCAAAAGATAGATCTGGAGGTTTGATAAGAGTAGGATTTTTCAGCAAGACTGTTTCATGATAAAAGCGTGAACTTTTAGGGCTGTGTTGCGGCTCAGTGGGAGAGCACTAGCCCTGCATGTGTGAAGCAGAGTTCAACCCTCAGCACCACATAGAAGTAAATAAAATAAAGGTATTGTGTCCATCTACAACTAAAAGATTAAAAAGAAGTGTGAACTTTCATCAGGAAGTATATAATGTCCAACTGTATCTTTTTGTGATGTTATGATTAATCCCTGTATTCAAGTGTCGTTAGCCTAATCCAGTCACTTTAAAGCTCTCCATTCACATAATAGTTCTATCAGTCCTTAATATATTAGTTAGAATACTTGGGAAAGAAAATCTGACCCTTACCAACTACATGGTTACCCTGAGATCACATAGTTGTATAGGAAAGACAATTAATGATTGAATCTTTCACTTACCAATTTGCAAAATAATGAGTTGGCTCCTTAATAACTTTCAAAAATAATGAGCTTTTAAAAACAGTAACATATATTTATAGATTTTTAACATATTTGTTGTATTTCAACCTACTGCTGTTATTGCTTTTTGTTGCTCAAATTATCCTATCTTTAGCCAATGTGAATCTCTTCAAGTTGGCCTCTAAGTCCTTTGGTATTACAACTGGTTTCTGAAAGCATTCCTGCTATCTTGTATAACAAAATATACTAGGTTAATTATGTATACTTCCTGCCAAAGATGAAACAGCCATTCTTCAGAGTTTTAGTTTCTTTTAATGTGAACATCTAGATAATGTCTAAGTGGGATTTCTTGACATTTCTGTATTTCAGGTACATGAATACTTACCTTCCCATGTTCCTACTGCTAGCACACCATTTTTAAATATATTTGTAGTTGTTTCAATGGTACTTAAAGGTAGGATGAGAGTCAGATGCCTGCCCACCCACAATGCTATCTGAATCTGTGAGGGCTAGATTTTGCTTCTCTCTCTCTCTCTCTCTCTCTCTCCTCTCTCTCTCTCTCTCTATATATATATATATATATATATATATATGAACTACTTAATATATATAGGTATATATGAAATAAGTTATATAGATTCCAGCCATCGTTATTTTTCAATCATATAAAAGCAACTCAGGAGTAGGCAGATTCTGGAACTTTAGATGTAGCTATATGCTTGTCAAGGACACGGACACTTTTATATATATATATATAATATATATATATATATATATATATATATATATATATATATCAGTCTATAACCCAAGAAGTCTACTGAAGTCTCAGCTTTGCCTCTGTCTTTACTGTAGCCCAGAAAGGCACAAAGGCAAAAGAACACATGTCTCACTGGAATTGATTCACCTTAATGAGACACCTGAAGCTTCATATAATACTCCAGATATTTCTTTAGCTAAATCTCAGTTACATGGCCACCCCTAGTTTAAAGGGAGAATGGGAAATATCTTTTGTTCCAGAGAGCAATGCACCAAATGAAAAATCAGGGTTCTATTATTAAGAAGGAGAAAATGGATACTGGAAGGAAACTACCCCAGCATCAGAAAGTCCTTTTCAGTGTACAAATTACCACTCTCTCTCCACACAGCATCTTTACTCATATCTCAATTACACAAATTCCCAAAATATGGTTTAAAATTATCATGAATCTATTAATATTCTTCTCCAGTTAAGCTCCTTAAAGGTGAAGGGCATATTTTATTAATATAGTTCTCCCTCTATCAATGCCTACCACAATCTTATCCATTGTAGAGACCCCATAAGTAGTAAGTTGAAATGGGCCTTATTTCACGTATTTAGCCATAGTGTCTAGTTACATATACTATCAAATTTATTGTGTTGCATAATCTGCAAGGCAACCTAATCTTCCCATAATTCAGAGCTTGGACTAGAAACATCATCAGCCCTGCACAGCAAGGTACATCCTCATCTATTCTCAAACCTTCAAAAGACATATTTAGGTTAAAAAAAAAACTGATCTGAATGAAAGAGAACAGTTATTCCTTTTGGGGGAGGGGGATGACAGAAAAAGGAAACATTTAATGAGTGGTTCTGCCATATGCCAAGTGCTATATATACTTTAAATCACAGAAATCAAACCTTAAGGAGTTCTTGTTATTACCAGTAGATAGTTGAGGAGAACAGTAGTTTTCAACTCTGCTTAAGAAAAATTATTTGGGAGCACATAGGATTTAAACCTACTTCTGTCTGGCTTCAAGGTGTAAGTTCTTTACATCAGACCACATCATAGTATTCCAAATCATTATACATTTACCCGTCAACTAAATAAGAGCAGAATAATCTGCCTTTGGTTTGTTCAGAAACAAAACTAGCATTATACATTAGCCTCTGAAACTAAACTATGCTTATGAAAAGAACTTCTAAATGTTTTCAACTTAATTTTCTCCAGCAACAATAATATAAAGAACTAGGACAAAAAAAATTTTTTTAAAGAGTAAAGAGTTGCTTTATATCCAGAAAAGCTTAACAATTACAGTGTAGCTAAAATGTTCTTTGAAGTTTTGTATAGTACTTAATGAAAAAAGCTCTCAGCTTGCTTCTAAGCAATGTGTCAAACTAAGCATATGCTATGTAAATAAATCCGTTCAGAAAGAAGTCCCAGGCTTCTGCAGCTGTGTAAGATTTCTTCACTCATTAAGAAAGCCAAGAAAAAGACTCTAATGATGTATTTACTTTGCAGGGCTTATGCACAGGAGGACTTTACAGTACAAATTGATATAGCTATCCTAAGAAATTCTGTAGAATAGCTGTTGGCAGTCAGTTTTATGGAACGTCTTTTATCAAGACGGTGCCATCCTGCAAAACAAGAATGACAAGGTTCATCAAGAAGCTTGTTTACAGTAATTTTAAAAAACATAAGACACAAAGAGTTTTAATCATGTAGAAGAATCTACATGTGGAAGAAACCAGTGCCTAAACGGTATCACTTTCCTCATCAGTAAATAAGGATTAGTACTATGTACCTCTTAGGTGCCTCAGAGGTGTTCTGAGGACTGTATAAGACAATGCATATATCTAAAGAATGTGGCAATGTGGGTTCCATTTTTCTTTCAGAGAAGTTATTAATTTGTTCAAAGTCTCAATCTGTCCAAAGTCTAATAAGAGATACAGCTGGAAACTAAAATCAGATTGCAGGCCTAGAACTCAATTTTTACACTCTTAATCTAGTGTCTGCCATTCATTACACTGTCCTTCATTTTCTATCATTTATATTTCTACTACTAGAACATGGTAAGTTGTGCATGTGTGTGTGCGTTCCCCAATGTGATACATACTCTCCAAATTTTGAAAACAGTCAACAAATTCTTCATCCTCAATTTTTTATTAAAATCTTTTTATTTTTACAGACTACATTTGATTCATTGTACACAAATGGTGTACAACTTTTCATTTCTATGGTTGTACACAATGTAGATTCACACCGTTCATGTAATCATACATATACATAGGGTAATACTGTTTCATTCTACTATCTTTCTGCTCCGCACCCCCCTTCCACCCCATTTTCCTCTACACCACCCAAAGTTCCTTCATTCTTCTCTTCCACCCGCCACCCCCCTTGTTATATATTGTCATGCACTTATCAGAGAAAACATTTGGCCTTTGGTTTTTTGGGCTTGGTCTATTTCACTTAGCATGATATTTTCCAACTTCATTCATTTATCAGCAAATGCCATAATTTTATTCTTCTTTATTGTTGAGTAATATTCCATTGTGTATATATACCACAGTTTCTTTATCCATTCGTCAACTGAAGGGCATCTAGGTTGGGTCCACAATCTAGCTATTGTGAATTGAGCTGCTATGAACATCGATGTGGCTGCATCACAGTAGTATGCTGATTTTAAGTCCTTTGGGTATAAACCGAAGAGTGAGATTGCTGGGTCAAATAGTGGGTCCAGTCCAAGTTTTCTGAGCAATCTCCATACTGCTTTCCAGAGTAGCTGCACCAATTTGCAACTCCACCAGCACTCTCTACTACACAGCAATAGTAACAAAAATGGCATGGTATTGGCACCAAAATAGACAGGTAGACCAATGGTACAGGATAGGAGACACGAAGACATACCCACATAAGTACAATTATCTCATACTAGACAAAGGTGCCAAAAACTTACAATGGAGAAAAGATTGCCTCTTCAACAAATGGTGCTGGTAACACTGGAAATCCATATGCACTAAAATGAAATTAAACCTCTATCTCTCACCCTGTACAAAACGCAATTCAAAATGGATCAAGGACCTATTGGAGATTCAGACCTATTTTTCTTCTATTTGGTATGATGGGTCTCGGGCCTAATTCTCCATCACATTGGCTGAGGACCAGACTTCCTTAATAAGACCCCCATAGCACAAGAAATAAAAGCAAGAATCAATAACTGGGACAAAACTAAATAGCTTGCTCTCAGAAAAGGAAACTATCAGCAATGTGAAGAGAGAGCCTACAGAGTGGGAGAATATCTTTGCCACTCATACTTCAGATAGAGCACTAATTTCCAGAATATATAAAGAACTCAAAAGACTCTACACCAAGAATACAAATAACCCAATCAACAAATGGGCTAAGGAAATGAATAGACACTTCACAGAAGAAGCTCTACAAGCAATCAACAAACATATGAAAAAATGTTCACCATCTTTAGTAATAAGAGAAATGCAAATCAAAACTACCCTAAGATTCCATCTCACCCCAATTAGAATGGCGATTATCAAGAATACAAGCAACAATAGGTGTTGGAGAGGATGTGGCGAAAGAGGTACACTCATACATTGCTGGTGGGGCTGCAAATTAGTGCAGCCACTCTGGAAAACAGTGTGGAGATTCCTTAGAAAACTTGGAATGGACCCACCATTTGGCCCAGCTATCCCACTCCTTGGCCTATACCCAAAGGACTTAAAATCAGCATACTACAGAGATACAGCCACATCAATGTTCATAGCTGCTCAATTCATAATAGCCAGATTGTGGAAGCACCTAGATGTCCTTCAATTGATGAATGGATAAAGGAACTGTGGTGTGTGTATATATATATATATATATATATATATATATATACACACACACACACACAATGGAATATTACTCAGCTATAAAGAATAATAAAATTATGGCATTTGCAGGCAAATGGATGAAATTGGAGAATATCATGCTAAGTAAGATAAGCCAATCTCAAAAAACCAAAGGACAAATGATCTCGCTGATAAGCGGATGATGACACATAATGGGGGGCGGGAGGGGGGCAAGAATGGAGGGAGGAGGGACTGTATAGAGGGAAAAGAGGGGTAGGAGGGGTGGAGGTGAAGGAAAAAATAACAGAATGAACCCAACACCATTACCCTATGTAAATGTATGATTACACAAATGATATGCCGTTACTCCATGTACAATCAGAAACAACATGTATCCCATTTGTTTATGATAAAAATAAATTTAAAAAAAAAAGAATCAATAAATGGAATAGATCCAAACTAAAAAGTTTTTTCTCAGCAAAGGAAACAATCAATAATGTGAATAAATTAGTCTAGAATAACTGATAAATTAGTCTAGAATAAATGCATTTCCATATTTTTGAGTTATAAATGCTATGACAATATCAAACTAAATAGGTTGAATCTGAGCTTTAGAATCTGAGATCTAAATTCTAATTGTGGTAAACTGGACAATCTTGGATAAATTAGATAATCTTTCCCAAACTCAATTTCCTGATCTGTAAATCTGAGGTAATACTGTTTACTTCATAAAGTAGTTGCAAGATGAAATAGACACTTACTTTACTGCCTGCCACATAACAAACATTCGTGGTAGGCAAAGAAAAAACATTTATGAAGTTATGCCACTTTTTTTAAGTCAATAAAAAGGGAACAATCTTCATCTATATTCATTCATTTAATAAAATATTTACTAAATATATAAGATATGTCAACATCTTCCCAAATAACTCATGAAAAAAAAAAGTACAAGTTCACCTGACAAGAATACCTTTCTCTAAGCTTCTATAGTTTTTTTTTTAAATATTTTTTAGTTTTCAATGGATTTTTCATTTTGTTTATTTATATGTGGTGCTGAGGATTAAACTCAGGGCCTCACATATGCCAGGCAAGTTCTCTACCACTGAGCCACAACTTCAGCCCCTGTAATTTTTATTATCTCATAAAAGTTGAAAAGAATAGCAATCAAGAAACAAACAAGATCTGCCTTTCCACAGAATAATATGTTGGCCAGAAACTAAATTTTAACTGCAATAAATATGAATTAAATAAGATTTAAGCTCAGATTTCCCAGATGTACAATTTTCTAAACAAATAGGAAGGTTACTAAATTGAATTAACTTCAGCCCTGTAGGAACTTCATTTACCTCCTAATAAAGACCTTACTACACGCTGAGCAAAGGGTATACTTTCTGTTGGTTTTAAATTTTAAGATGCATGCAAATTACAATACAGAAATTCCATTTACCTAAGCTAATAAGATAGCTGAAGTAGAAATGAAATATTATCCAAGGGTATTTCTTAATGTATAGAAATATATTTCCTATAAATAACTACACACTGTCTAAAGGATAAAACCAAGTTTCACTGACATTTATATAAACAATCTAAGATCTTAGCAGTATGATCATATGATTATTTACAAAGGTAAAACTTGAATTATGAATATTTGGCAAAAAGAAAACTGTATCTTTGACTCCAATCCCCCAAACTGAAATCCTTTATCCCTTATACATATGTGTATCATATATATATATATATATATGAATGTGTTTTCTTACTGCAACAAGGCCTACCATACAGTTTACTCACTGCATTCATGTTTTTCAAAAGTGCTCCTTCAAGACAGAATTTAAATTACTACTTGAGTTGGTGATGTAGCTCAGTGGTAGACTGCTTAACCAGCATGCATGAGGCCCTGGATTTGACACCCAGCACCACAGAAATAAAATAAAATAAAATAACAAATCATAACATTCCATAAACTTTACGTTTCAAAATGTGGCAAGCAGTAATTAAGAAACAAGAAATTAAGATGATTTACAAATCTTTCCTCTCTCTTAAGTCAACCACAAAGCAGCTATAGCCTCCCGACAATCCAATAGAATCTGGTTTGTCAACTGAGATTCTTATCGTACCCTACAAATATTTTTAATAAGTGTCAAGACTGTTCTTATTTCTTAGTGCCCAAACTCTGTCTCAAGGAAGGAGAATGAATTTAAAAAGAAGTTTAACAGCATATACTGACTTCGAAGATGTGACACCAGTATTTTCCATTTTTTTTATTGTTGAAGGGGAAGAGTGCTCAAATATGTTATTGATGTCTATTTCTTGACTTAATATTTAATTCTTTTTTTTTCTTTTTTTAGTTTCTTGGTATAAATTTACACAGCCTGAATGCAGGGATGAACCAAGAAGACTTTGTTTATAAACTAAAAACAAACAAAATCTATGAAATTTTGCTTTCTCATATTTCCACCTTAGTTACAAGATGGGACAAAGGAGGCCAAGCTTCAAGACTTTAGGAGACCATATAGATTCATGTAAATGTTATTCATATACCTCAAACTAACTCCTGGCAGTTATAGAACACCTAAAAGTTAAATATGCTAACTTTAATATACTTTTCTGTAAGGAATTCCTTAAGATAGCTCAAGGAATTCTAAGCTAGTACACCTGTCATCCTTTCCAGGGAAAAAGGAAACAATCCTAAAACACCCATATATGGATATTCTATAATCTTTAATAATTGAGGTCAAATAAGTAATTTATTACACTGTTAGAAACATTTCTCAGTTGTGTACTTTCTGCCAATTTCCTGTCTGCCATTCTTCCCAAAGAGCACAACTTCCACACAAACAGAAAACATTCATCTAGTCTACGATTTTAGACTAGCTGATAACCTGTAATTCTCAAGGATGAATTTCTTATATACCCTTGGTGTTTCATTTATATCAAAAAATAAACTCTTGGAGGGGAGAAACAATGCGAATGTATTCCCCCCCCCCCCTCTCGAAATGCCTTGGGCAAAGGGCAATGCTGGGTTTGCCTTCTTTCTGTATAGTGTTTTAATTATTCCTGCCATACATTTGAAAAAAGTCTATGAATATTAATTGCCTCCTTACATTCTACCTTGCTATCCTGAACACTACACTATTTTTTCCCTGTAAAAAGATGTAGTAGGTAGTTTAGGAAATACGAAGAATCTTAATCTCTGAAACAATTAACACTATAAAGCAATGCATCAATTTTTTAAAAATATACCTGAAATCCTTAAGACAATGGGCAGAATAAAAGTACAACTTAACAGTTTCTATTTTCCTGACAAATAAAAATGGGCACATGAATGTGCCTCCCCACCTCCTCCTGCCCCCACCCCTCTCATGGAGTCATACCAGTTTATTGCACAAACTGACAAATCAAGATCCTTTGTTCATATTCAGGTGTGGTGGTGCACTCCTGTAAACCCAGCTACCCAAAGGTTGAGATAGGAGGATTGCAAGTTCAAGGCCAGCCTCAGCAACTTAAAGAGACCCTGTCTCAAAATAAAATACCAAAATGGCTGGGAATGCAGTTCAGTGGTAGAGTGCTGCTGAATTCAAGGCCCGATAATGAAAAAAAAAAAGATAATTTTTCCTAGAAAACCATTTTGTAATATAACACAATTTTATTTATCTCATCTTAGGAACTACTGTCCAGAAATATTATTGATTATTAAGAACATAATATTAGCACTGGATCAGTCAACAGCTGTAAGAAAAGCCTTAAATGACTATTCTACCGTACTCTACAAACCAGACCGAAACAATTAGCTTGACCCATCAACATACTAGAGAAAGAAAGTGTCTCTAAAGAGAATTACCTTTTTTTCTTGTAAATAAAAGGGAACTATAATCACTCAGAGAATAGCCTACTTTATACAAAAGTTTTTTTAAAAAGGTCCAACATATATATCCCAAATGGAAAAAGTTCAAAAACATTGAAGAGTCTTTTTTAAGAGTTAGAGAAAAAATGACAACAAAACAATAAAATGGGGGTGTTTGCTGAGATGCTGCAAGTGCTCAATTAATATATTACATTAATCTACCTGATTTGTGATTTTTTTCTTTGGCAGAGGGGTGTGTGACCAGGGACTGGTTACCCAGTGGCGCACTACCACTGAGCTACATTTTGAGACAGTGCCTTGCTAAGTTGCCCAAGCTGGCCTCAAATATGTGATCTGCTTGCCTCAAGCCTTCTGAGTTATGGGATCACAGGCATGTGCCTCTGCGCTCAAACTGATACATGATTTTAAAGAAATGTCTGGACAATAATTAATATGTAGAAAACCCCCCAAAAATCCCTGGCTATATAGAGCACTTGGTAAAATTTAGAGTACCAGGAGGAAAAAAAAAAAAAAAGATTTTTGTTAGAACTGCGAAGGAGATTTAATAAATAGTGATGGGGATTAATCCCAGGGCCCTCTATCACTGAGCTACATTCCAAGCCTTTTCTTTTCTTTCTTTCTTTCTTTTTTTTTTAATAAAAAAATTTGAGACAGAGCATTGCTAAGTTGCCCAGGCTGGCTTTGAACTTTAGATCCACCTGCCTTAGTCTCCCAAACAGCTGGGATTACAGGTGAGTGTCACCATGCTGGTGAGTCTTTCTTTTAAAAATCTAATCAATTTCTTTTAACTGGAATGTTGAGATCATTCACATTTAATATGATTATTGACAGACTTGGATATGAATCTACTATACTGCTATTTGATTACTATTTGTCTCATTCCTTTTCCTTTTCTGTCATTATTGGCAAGTAATTTTTAGTTTATTTAATCTCCGTTACTAGTTTATTAGCTATACTTTTTAAACTTCTATTTATGTTATACATCACATAATGTATTGCTATTTTTGTTTTTTTAAAAATTTTTTAGTTATAGATGGACACAATATTTATTTTTATGTGGTGCTGAGGATAGAGTCCAGTGCCTCACACATGCTAGGCAAGCACTGTACCACTGAGCCACAACCCCAACCCATTATTTTTGTTTTTTAAAAATATGCTTTAAAAAGATTCTTCAATGAAGGAAAAGGGTTTTTATATCTAGTCACATATTTACTGTTCCTAGTGCTCTTTACTCCTTTTTTGCAAATATAAATAAATTTTCATTTGATATCATTTCATTTTTTAATAACTTTTAACTTTTAACAATTTTTTTTTTGTAGCACAATTTCTGTTGGCTACAAAATTCTCTTAGTTGCTGTTTATCCAAAAGTCTTTATATTTTGGAAAGATCTTTTTTTGCCAGGCAAGAGTTCTAGGTTGACTCTAAGTTCACTGTTTTTTGGCATGCATAGTTTCTGACAAGAAGTCTGAAATAACTTTTATATATTTGTTCATCTGTTATATAAGGTGTTTTTTTTTTTCCCTATGGCTGCTTTTAAGGTTTTTTTCTTTGCCACTGGTTTTGACAATGTGATTTTCTAAAACTTGTATTAAACTGCTTGATAGTGTCCCATAACTCAGTGATATTGTGTTCTTTTTTTCTGTCAAGTATTTTTCTCTTGGTGTTTCATTTTGGACAGATGCTATTGCTATATCTTCAGATTTTAGCTTATATTTTTCTCCTACAGTTTCTAAACCGCTGTTAATTTCAATTTAGATACTGCATTTTTCATCTCTATAAGTTCTATCTGGGTTCTCTCTTTTTTATAATTTCCTCTTCTCTCTTTTTGCATGTTCATGTTTTCCTCTACTCTCTTGAACATATGGTGCATATTTATAATGTCCTTTAATGTCCTTGTCTGCTAATTCCATCGTGGTTCACTTTCTTCTCTCTTCTTATTGGTTGACTTTGGTCCTGCCTAAGGATTATATTTTCCTGCTTTTTTGTATACATAATTTTTATTGGATGTAAGATACTAAGAACTTTACAGTTGAGTATTGAATTTTTCAGATTTGTTATGAATATATTTATCTTGCATGCTTAATCTTTACTAATGGATGTATCACATATTCCTTAAAAATGAAAATATTATTTATAGCAAATACGAATGGATTAATGGATTTCTAAAATTTATTATTTTTACCCTCTAAAATTTTAAGGGTAACAGTATTTGTTAACTATAAGCACAATGTAGTACAGGAGATCTTTAGAGGTTTTTCATCATCAATATATAACTGAAACTTAATACCCACTGAACAAGAACTCCCCTTTTCTCCCTCCCATCAGTCCTTCCAGTCACCATTCTACTTCTGTGTGTTTGGTCATTTTAAATAGCCTTGAACACTGTGTCCTACATCGTGGAAGGGCAAAAAGGTCTAGCTGCATCCCTCCAGCCCTTTTCTACGGTCACTGATCCCATTCAAGAGGGCTCTTCCCTCAAGACTTAATCATCTCCTAACACACATACACACACACACACACACACACACACACACGTGAATTTAGTATAGAATGTGACTGCATTTAAGAGGTGATTAAGTCTTCAGGATAGAGCCCTCTTGATTCAGGGTAATTATTGAGTCTAAGGAACTGTGGGAAGCCATCCTCGTTTAGCAGAATCAGACTAGGCTGAGCCATGGGACGCAGAGGCCTGGCTTCTAGGAACTGCTGGGAAGCATGTGGTGCTGCATGGAATGGTTGCCTGTCTCCTTATGGAATTTTCCCTTTAAGAGAATGGCCCCCCTAACTCTACCCTATCCTGTCCATCACAGAAGAAGCTCCTCCCGGTCCTGGCCCCCTTTACGTGTATATTATAAATAAGAGAGTTAGGAGAGTTGTTGTTGTAAGAGGCCAGAGCTCTTATGGCCAGACCCATCATGCCCTCTCTCATTTAAAAAGAGTATTGGCTCTTGTGTGTTCACTGAGTAGATAAGTTTTTTGGGTAAGAGAAAACCGCCAACATCATCCTCCAGGTATTAACCCTTTTCTCCTCCATGCGGGATGGGACAGAGAGGACCCTCACAAGGAACAACAACAAAAAAGAGACTGATGAAAAGTGAACAGAGGCTGGGCACAGTGAAACATGCCTATAATCCCAGTGACTGGGAGGCTGAGGCAGAAAGATGGAAAGTTTGAGGCCAGCCTCAACAACTTACCAAGACCCATAAAAATGGACTGAGGGTGTAGCTTAGTGGTAAAGAGTCCCTGGTTTCAATTCCCAGTACTGCAAGAAATAAAACAAAACAAAACAAAACAAAACAAAAAAAAACCCCAGAGCCTAAGGGACCTATAGGACATCAGCAAGTAGACCAATATGTGAATGTGGAAGTTTCAGGAGACAAAAGAGAAAGAGGCAGAGAGATTATTTGAAGATATCATGGCCAAAATCCTCCAAAGTTTGATGAAAGATATGAATAGAAACATCCAAGAAGCTCAACAAACTCCAAGTAGGATGAATTTAGAGACCTATCCCCAGACTCATTGTGATCAAACTGTTGAAAGACAGAAGAGAGAACAAGTCTTGAAAACAGCGAGAAGAGACTCCTCACATAAAAGAGACTATTATCTGATTTCTTATCAGAAACAAAGCTACAGGCAGTGGCTGATATATTAAAAAGCGCTAGAGGAAGGAAAAAAAAACTGTCAACAAAGAATTACATATCCAGCAAAACTGTCCTTTAAAAGGGAAGGAGACTTTAAGTCATTCCCAGATAAACAAAAGCTGAGTAAGTTTGTCTCTACTACATTTGCACTGTAAGAAATTCTTAAGGAATCTTGCCAAAGTGAAATGAAAGGACACTAGACAATAACGTAAAGCCGTATGAAGAAATAAAGATCTCAATAAAGGTAAATCCATGGAAAAGTATAAAAGTTATTATTATTTTAATAATGGTTTGTAATTCCATTTTTTGTTTTCTATACAATTTAAGACATTAATGCATTTAACTAAGTTTAAATTGGAGGACACATGATGTGTAAAGAGTAATCTGTGACATCAACAACTGACAAGGGTGGAGAAAGAACTAAAGAAGAGCATAGTTTCTGTTACTAAAGTTAAACTAACAAATTTAAACTAGAGTGTTATAACCTAGGATATTAAAAGTACTCACCATGGTAACCACAACAAAAATAGATATGGAATACACACAAAAGAAAATTAAAAAGGAATTTAAAGTTTCACTACAAAAAAACAACTATGAATTCAGTAAAGGGACAGGATACACAATCATCAAACAAAAATCAGTTGTATTTCTATATACTACCAATGAACAACCTGGAAAGGAAATGACCAAAAAAATTCTATTTTCTATAGCACCAAAAAGAAATAAAATAGTCAGGAATTAACTAAACCAAGGAGGTGAAATAATTGTAAAAGGAAAAGTACAAAACACTGATGAACAAATTTTAAAAGACAAAAATGGAAATGTATCCAGTATTTATGGATTGGAAGACATAATATTGTAAAATGTCAATACTACACAAAACAATCTACAGATTCAGTGCAGTCCCTACCAAAATCCCCATGGTGTTTTATATTCCCCAGAAATACAAAAACCCACATAAAAATCTACCTGGAATCTCAAGGGACCTCAAAGAGTCAAAACAATCTTGATGAAGAGATAAAAGCTGGAGAACTCCCACTTCCTGATTTCAAAACGTACAGTAATTACAAAAGTATTATACTATCATAAAGGTAGAGAGAGCCAACAAAATAGAGAACCCAGAAATAAGCTCTTGAATATATGGTGAAATGATATTTGATAATGGTGTTAATGACCATTCAATAAGGAAAGAATAGTCTTTTCAATAAATGGTGCAAAGGAAAACCAAATACCCACATGCAAAATAATAAAGTTGGACCATACTAAATACCATACACAAAAATTAACACAAAGACCTAAATGTAAGGGCCAAAACTATAAAAGTCAGAAAAAAACAGAGTCTTCAAAACCCTGGATTTGGCAAAGATTTCTTGGACATTACACCAAAAGCACTGGTAATAAAAGAAAAAATGGACTTGATGAAAATGTTAAAATGTTGTGCATTGAAAGATAATATCGACAAGAGTAAAAAAAATAGTCTACAGAATAGAAGAATATATTTCCAAATTATATATTTGACAAAGGATTTATATCCAGAATGTAAAGAGAACTCTAAAACTCAACAATAACCACAAAACAGTTTGATTCATAAATGTGCAAAGGACTTGAAAGACATTTCTCCAAAAAAGATAAACAAATTGTTCAAAAAACAAATGAAAAGATGCACGTTATCATAAATCATTACGGAAATGAAAATCGAAACTACAGTGACATACCACTTCACACCTACTAAAACAGGATCTCAAAGAGATATCCTTACATCCATGTTCACAGCAGCATTATTTGCAACAGCAAAAACATGGAAGCAACCATGTACCCATCAACAGCTGAATGGGTATCCATCAACAGCAGAGTGGATAAGCAAAATGTGGTAAATACATACAACAGACTATTATTCAGTCTTTAAAAGGAAGAATATTCTGGCATATGCTACAACATGGATGAATCTTAAGGAAATTATAAGTGAAATAAAAAGTCACAAAAAGACGAATAGTCTATGACTTATAATTCCACTTATATGAAGTACTTAGAATAGTCAAAATCATGGAGAGAGACAGAAAAATGGTGGTTGCCAGAAGTGGGAAGTTACTAGGCAGTTATTTTTAGTGGGTACAGAGTTGCACAGATGCATACCATCATGAATGCATTTACTACCCAATGGACTGCTAAAGATAATAAAATTTGTTATGTGTATTTTTTATCCCAATACAAAATTAGAAGAACAACAATAAAAGAATAATTAAGTTGAAAATAATCTTAGAAACCCTACTCCAACTACTTTGCTTATGGACAAAAAAATTAATATCTAGAGTTTAATGACTTGTGGTTGACTAACACTTGAACACAACTCTTCTGAATACTAAGGCTGTGCTTTCTTTATTGATCTACCTGCAACAGCAAAAGAAATACATAAATATATTTAAGTAAAGCTTTTATATTACCACACATAGTACTGCAATATACTTTATCCTAGAATGTTACAAAAGAAATACTGAATTGTTGGACTTTTTCCCTACTAAATGTCAACTAACATTTACTGCTTTTAAAACAAAGTCTATAGTTTGCTTATACATATATAAACTGAGAAAGTTTTTCATACAATTTCATTCTACTTGAAATATTTTCTATATTTATTGATTTGAGAATGTTATTAACATGCTGAAATAAACATTAAATAACTAATGCCTGGTCTATAGCTAAATTTACATTAAGTGTACAAAAAGGCTGTTAATATAATAAAAATATTAAGAAAAACTCTGACAATTGACAACTCCACATAAAATCATTAATCTTGACAGTATAAAATTACTATAGGGTAAAATATCATTAAGATAAAGACAGTTTAATCACTGTACAAATGGAGTTTATTGATCCACTATAAAATGAGTTTATTGACAAAACAGTTTAAAGCATTTGCAGTTATACAAGTTTGTTTTGCAAATATTATACTAAGAATAATTTCTAAGAGTTTAATTAGACTATCAAGAAGTTACTGAACACGCACTAAATTTTTGAGATATTTTGACTGCTAACGGCAATGCAAATGTGTATTCTGATTCATAAATTATTTTTGTTTTTGAGAAAACTATTAATGATCATTGTCATTACAAAATCCCTTCTGAGATATCAAATGGAGATTTAGCCATATAATTAGCACTTCAAGTATTATGCCAGTGGTTTCCTCAAATAACATATACAACAGGTTTTCAAAAGATGAAACCCTTAAAGATGAGAAAACCATTACATAAAGATGAGTTAATCTCAGTCTTACCTAATTACATGTTTCCTCCAAAGAAGCTAAAAGCTTAGAGAATTTTTTATTACTTTTCTTAAGAGAAGTAATAGAGTGTAATGGGAGAAGAATGTAGTCTTATAGATCAGAAGATAAAAGTTTAAATCCTGACTATCACTCTTAGCTGTGTTACCTTTCTATTCTACAACAGGACATTAGTGGAAAAACTGGTAAAATTCTCAGAGTCTATAGTTTAGTAAGTCAATACTGATTCTTAGTTTTGATTACTGTTTCATGGTTATGTAAGACATTAACATTAAGAAAAGCTGAGTGAATAGGACACAAAAACTCTCTTGTACTATCTTTACAACTTATTTGTACATCTAGATTTAAAAATAAAAAGTTGTTTTAAGAAAAAAGATAAGTCACAGACTTTATCCTTCTCTTTCAAATGAATATATACCTTTCTTAATAGTAAATTGAGTGAATAAAATTATTTTTCCTAAAACAATTTTATTGGATAGAAAATGATAATATGAATACCACATTTAGAAAAAAAATATTTAAACATTAAGAAAACCCCATCTAGTCAATTCAAACAAGATGTTTTATACCATCTCTTGTGAGGATAAACCTTGGAGGTTTATTTTCAAACTGGTCACATGTACTTTAAAACACAAGCAGCATATTGAATTGAAAGAAAAATTCTGCCCTGTCTTTAACACAAATTTTATTTTTTATTTTATTTATTTATTTATTTATTTATTTATTTATTGGTGCTGGGAATCGAACCCAGGGCCTTGTGCTTACAAGGCGAGCACTCTACCGACTGAGCTATCTCCCCAGCCCCACAAATTTTATTTTAATGTTACTGTCAAACTGGAAATGAGCCAGTATTTGATTTTTAAAATGAAAAATTTTATGCTTACCTAGAAAAATCTGACTAATCTAGGGTTATAAGGAAGGAAAAAAAAATCAAAGTGTGAGTTTTTTATAGGTTTATGTCCCTTTTACTTTAAATACAACTGGAGCATAAATCAGAGAAGTTTAAAAAATATGTCTTAAGCTATGGTTTTGATATAGGCAAAATTTTAGAAGTACTTTATAATATCATAATTTAAAAGAAACTTTTATGTATTTATTTATAATAAATTTATTATTTTACTTATAAGTCTCAGCCTACAAATCAGATAAGATACTTTACAAACAATTCAGGTTAGACCGCAGATAAACACAAAATGCCTCATTAACATATTAAAGCTATCAAGATTCCCATCTCTTCTACAACTTAATTTATCATCTTTCATAATTCAAATTATAAGCACTCTATTTCTAAATCCATAGTGATTTAAATAAGAAATACATGAAGGTATAAAAAGATGCAAAGTGTTTTTATCTTTCAAATTGCCAGATTTCACCTTATAAAAAGTTAACTTTTTAATTTTAAATTTGCCTCACAAGAATACAAGCAAATTTAAATTTGCTAGAAAAGATAAAATATAATTAATTTGTGTGAAGACATTTTTAGAACAGGAACAAGCCTGACCTTTATCATATAAACTTTTATTTTTGAAAATATAAGCAAAATGAAGAGTTCTAGTTAGAAATAAGCCTGTGACATGTAACTGCTTATAGCATTGTCTTAATTTTAAAATCAATTATTCTAGAAAACTAACCTCCCCTAAGAAATATTATAGACCTTTCACTTTAAGATGCTAGCTTGGTATAGATATATACATTCTTACATGCATATTCAAATTTTGAATTAGTTTTTATATGGCAACCCTTACTGAAAACTAAAATCGGCTATCATTTCACAGTACAGTACATTTCACAGTACATAATTACACAGTACAGTAAGACACCCTGGATTCAGTCTTCTAGGACAAGAGTAAACTTTTCTCAAGGGTCAGATTTGAGGCATGTGAACTATATAGACACTATTGCAACTAATGAACTCTTCCACTATAGTGCTAAGGTAGCCATAGATGGTATGTAATAAATGGATGTGGCTATGTTCCAATAAATCATTATTTACAAAATAGGTGGCCAGGGCTAATTTCTACTCTAGGTAGAAATGATTTCATTTCCAATACATAATACTTTCAGTGAAAATAAAATCATGTTTCACTTTCATCTGATAGTTGTTACAAGCTATTTAAATGGTAAAGGGACCATGAAAATTTTTCAGAGGTCAGAATCTCCAGTTAGACTGAGAAATTAAAATGTGTTAATAAAATGCACATCAAATTAAAGTAAGGGTATGATAATATTTTATTAAATAATCTTACCTTAATCAAATGAAAGAATCTAAACTCTAGTACATTTCTGGCTTCAATTCAAAATGTAGTTGAATCAAAACTTGTTTCTTGTTAAATTCCTAGAGAAACAAAATTAGAAACCGTTAAGTCAGGTTCCAGTTGCAGATAAAATGGGATAATCACACTCCAATATGCCTCTTCAAGTGCACATAGCTACAAAACCCAGATAGAATGTCTGGAGCAGCTACTAGAGAACTCTAAAAAGTAAACAGTAGCAGGTAGATTGTATAAGAACATCAGAATTTAAAGTACCACTGGCTCAATGACAGGTTACCATTTTGACCCCATCTGGTATCATCCAGCCTGAACTTGATTAGCCCAAATGGAAAGTTTCAGGAGAGGCCCTCTAGTTGTGACTGGAAGAGAGCAAAAACAGTTTTCTAACATTCACCAGCAAGTGTGGGAAATCTTTTTTCTTCCCCTTTTCTCTCTATTCTCTCAGCCCAGCCATGTGTGGCAGCTGTGGCAACAGTAGCAATGGAGGCCACTAAAACTATGAGGGCGAATTAGAGTCAGAACATAACTGAGTTAACTGTCTAAAACAAAATACATCAACATTCTGCACTGGATTTAGACAAGATCCAAAATCTCATATTATGTAGTTAAATGTCCAGGATATAATCCAAAATTACTAGGAATACAAAAAAACAAAAAAACAAAAAAAAAACAAAAAAAAAAAACAGGAAAATTTCAACTTGCATAGGAAAAATGCCAACACTAAGAGGAACAGATGTTGGAATTACTTGATGAAGATATTAAAGTAATTATCACAAATTTTCAAGAAGTAAGAGCAAACCTTCTTGGAACAAGTATGAAGATAGGAGGCTCAGGAAAGAAACAGAAAATATAAAGAAGAATCTAATGGAAATCTTGCAAATTGAAAAATATCAATAAACAAAATAGAAAGCTTATTAAGTGAAACTCAATAACAGAATGGAGATGATGAAAAAAAATCAGGGAATTTACTACTGATAGAAGTTATCCAATCTCAACAACAGAGAGAAGAGATTGGGGGGAAAAAATGAAGGTTTTTTGAACTTGTTAAACTCAAATGTTGGCAAGGGAAAAGAAGGTTCAGTGTAAGTAAAAATATTTTAAGAAAATATGTTAAAAATTCGATATAAAATAAATATACTATGTATAACATGTATGTAATACTGTCTACCCTCTATATCCATATATTCTGCACTGGTAGATTCAACCAAGTGGATAAAATGTAGGTAAAGTAGTATTTAGTGGATAATTCATAGCATTAAAAATATTTACATTAGAAAAACAATGGCAAAATTAATAATCTACCCTTTTACTTTAGGGGAAAAAAAAAAAGAGGAGCAAATTAAACACCAGCAAACAGAAGGAATGAAATAATGAAGAGATGAAATTTGAAAGAGTGAAATAATACAGAAAAGTCAATAAAACAAAATCTGGCTCTTTAAAAAGATCAATATCAATCTTCCTAGCAAGATTGACACAGACAAAATGAGGGATCTCACTGCAGACTCCACAAATATTCAAAAGATAAAAGAGTGTACTATGAACAGTTCTATGCCCACAAATTTTAACAACTGAGATTAAATGAGCCAATTCCCTGAAATCACAAAGTACCAATATTCATTCAGGATATAAGCTGCATAATTTCATAACTATTGAATAAATGGAATCTGTAGGTAAAACCCAAAAAAAAAGGAAACAACCAGGGCCATGAGGTTTCATTAACTGACCAAGTATTTTAAAAAGAAGGACCACCAGACTGTTGAGATTGGTAAGGAAGAAAGAAAGAAAGAAAGACAACTATTTGCAAATGATATTATACAGAAATTTTCAAGGAATACAAATATACACACAACCTCACAGAACTAATAAATGAGTTTATTAGGGCCAAAGAATATAGGTCAACATCAACTACCTTTCTACATATTAGCAATTAGAATCCCCAAATTTTAAAATTATACCATTCAAAATAGCTCTGTAAAGTTTAAGTACTTACATATATAAATCTAATAAGACACACATATGATCTATATGCTAAAAACTACAACATCTTGATGAAATAAGTCAAAGCAAATCAAATAATGTGGAAGAACATACTGTGTTCATTAGACAGTCTTTTCAACAAATGGTGTTGGAACAACTGAGTGTCTGTATGCAAAGAAAAAAGGAAATCTTGACCTAAAGTGATCATAACCTAAATGTAAAATATGAAAACACACACACACCCAAAGAGATGGCAAAGTCTTTGTAACCTGGAACTAGGCATAAAACAATCCAAACAATAAAAAGTAATATATTGACTTTACTAAAATCACAAAGTTTTGCTTTGGAAAGATATCTTTACGATAATATAAACTACAGACAGGGAGAGAATATTTGTAAATCACATGTAGAATAAAGAATCTGCCAGAATATATTAACTCCCCAAAACTCCAAAGAAAAAAATTTAAGTATGAGCAAAAGTTCATGGATTAGACTATCTAAAATTAAAAAACAAAACAAAACAAAACAAAAACCTGGCAATACCAAAGGCTACCAAGGAGGTAGAGCAATACAAACTCATTTAATACTAGTGAGAATGAAAAATGGCACAACCTCTTTCAAAAACAGTTTGGCACTTTCTTATAAATTAAATTACAGGGCTGAGTTGTAGCTCAGTGGTAGCATATTTGCCTAGCACACGTGAGGCACTGGGTTCAGTCCTCAGCACCACATAAAAAAATAAATATATAAAATAAAGGTATTATGTCCATCTACAACTAACAAATATTGTTTAAAAAGTTAACTTACACTTACCTTATTATTCAGAAAATGAATTTCTAGCAATTTACTCGAGAGAATATATTTACCCCAAAATCTGTACATGAATACTTCATGAAGCTTTATTCATAATCATCAAAAACTAGAAGCAGTCCAAATGTTCTTCAATGTGTGAATAAATAATCTGTGGTATACTGATACAACAGAATGTCATACAGGAATAAAACGAAATGAACTATTTGATTCATGTAACAACATGATATCTCGTAAATGCATTTTGCTAAGTGAAGGAAAACCAAGATATGATTACATTCATATGACATTCTACAAGAAAAGAAGAGATTAGTGGTTTTCAGGGGTAGGAGGATAGAGGAGCAAGTGACTACAAAGGAGATGTACTGGGGAATGTTTAGTGTGATGAAATTTGTATGGTCTGTGGTGGTGGATACACGACCCTAGGCATTTGTCAAAACCCACGGAACTGTGCAACACAAAGACAGAACTTTAATAAATGCAGATTTAAAAAAAAATCAAACTTACAAAAAAAAAGTCAACTAAGATGTTAGTGGAGTTTCAAACAGATTGCAGTCTGTGACAAATGAATTTTGATTGTATTATGAATTAATGACAAAACCTCACTGAAGAGGTTGGGGCATATTATTTCTCATCGTGGTACTGGTTAAAGATTCTGAACTTGCTTTACTGGAATGGAACAATAAGTAAATGGATGATGGAAGCTGGGGAGGAAAGTTACAGATAAGCAAAGTGGAAAAGCCTAGAATGAATGTTGTGGTACTGGGTTCCAAATCACAGACATCAATGTGAACTTAACATAAACAGCTTAATACTTAGTACCTATAGTGAAAAGAGAAATAATTATACATGTGTACTGATATATGGGTTACCATGCACACCTCTATCTAGCTGGCTCTCCTGAGAAGATCTAGAAACAATGACATTCCAATAGCAATAAGGATACCCAGGAGAAACTGGTTTCTTAACACAATCCTCCAATACAAGGAATCTGGGTATCTTTGGAGAAATGGTTGATTCTAGTTGTTTTAGTGTCAGAATTCAAGAAAGTATGCAAAAAGATAAGGATGGGGACATTTCAATGTGATACAGAGACCAACACTGGAACAATTTTAACAAAATGTTAAGCAACATAGTACAGATACTCCTTGACTTATGATGGGATTTACATACTTACACACTCATTTTATATTGAAAACACCCTAGGTTAAAATGCATTTAATACAACTAACCTACTGAACATCTTGGTTTAGCCTACCTTAAGTATGCTCAGAACACTCACATGGTCTTCAATGGGCAACATCTTCTAACACAAAGCCTATTTCTTTTTCAAGGACAGAGACAGTAATTTATTTTATTTATTTATTTTTATGTGGTGCTGATGATCGAACCCAGTGCCTTCCTTACACGTGCTAGGCAAGCACTCCACCCACTGAGCCCCAAACCCAGTCTTTCTAACACAAAGCCTATTTTATAATCAAGTGTTGAGTGTCTCATGGGTATATTGTTGCATACTTATACTGAAAGTGGGAAAGCAGAACAGTTGTTTGGGTATATATTTGCACCATAGTAAAGTTGAAAAAAACTGTAAGTCCATCATAAATGGAAGACTTTGTATTAGAATAAAATAACCCAATGTAATAAGTACACATATGACACAAGTGACTAAATAAATAGAGGAACAAAAGTTTCCTTACAGAATTCCTAATAAGGCATGTACATACACTCTTATCCACAATATAAAACTTAATCTCCTACTTCTCAAGTGTGGGCTGAAATTAGAAACTAAGGACAGAATATGGAAAGACAAATTTGTAGTGGAGAAACCAGGCAAATACTACCTTGCCAAATGAAGTTTTATCACATACTCCCTGAAAAGATGTGAGGAGAAGTGCACTTTATTTCTGTGCTACTATTCTTTAAAATCCATAACTGGTGTTAATCATAAGAAAAACATCTGACAAAGGCCAAACTATGGGACATTTTAGCAAATAGTTGACTAGTACTCAAAACTATCAAGGTCATAAAAACAAGGAAAAGACGGAAAAAAAAAAAAAAAATGGTTGGCTACTAAGGAGATAAAACAAACACAGCATGGAATCCTGGTCTGCATCCCAGAACAAAAGGAGGCTAATGGGAAGTCTGGTGACATCTGAGTTTGGAATTTGGACTTTGGTAAATGTTAAGATACCAATGTTGGTTTCTTGCTTTTTTGATAAATGCCCTTGGTTTTGTAAAAATGTCAACTTTATGGGAAGATGTATGAGAAATATAATGCAACTCTCTGTATTATCTTTACAACTACTCTATAAACTTAAAATTGCTCCAAAATAAAAAGTTTGTAATTATTGAAAAATGGGCAAAGTTTTGAACAGGACCCTTCACTAAAAAGGATATACTGTGCATAGAACAAAAAAGAATCGAATCTGATGTTTAGCTATTAGGAAAAGAATCTGATGTTTAGCTATTAGGAAAATGTGAATAAAAACATTAGCAGATAGCAATACGAATCAATTAGAAAGGTTTAAAATAAAAAGAATGACCCTACTAAGGACTGACAAGTATGTAGAACAACAAGAACACTCATTACTAATGGTAATACAAATGTTATGGTTATCTACTTATTTATTTAGCAGTACTGGGAACTGAACCCAGGGCATAGCACATACTACTCAAACACTCTACCACTGAGTGACTTCCCGGCCCTGTTTAAATTTGAGAAAGGGTCGCACTGAGTTGTCCAGTCTGGCCTTAACGTGCAGCCTTCTGCCTCAGCTTCCTGAAAAGCTGTCACACCTGGCTGGCATAGTCATTTTAGAAAAACAGTTAGCAGTCTCTTACAAGTTAAATATGCACTTACCAAATGACCCAGCAATCCCACCCCTGTATATTTTCACCTAACAGAAAAGAAAATCATATTCAGACAAAAGCCTGTACATAAATGTTTATAGCAACTCTATTTCAGAATAGTTTAAAACTGGACACAACCCAAATATTCTTCAATTAATGAACAAATAACCTACGGTACAAGTGGATACTACTCATCAATAAAAAAGGAATGAAATATGAATATACAGAATAACTTAATCCTAAATAACATTATGCTGAGTAAATGCCTATGTAACAGTTTCAAATGGCTCATACTACATAATTCCATTTAAGGACCATTTCTGAAAAGGCAAAAGTAAAAAGAGTGGCTGCCAAAAATTGGGAGCCAAAGGGAGGGTATGAACACACAGGGAGAGTGCAAGAGTTTTTTGAGCTAATGGAACTGTTCTGTGTATGGACTGTGATGACAGTTACATAAATCTATATACCTGTTGAAATGTATTAACTGTACATAGGTAAAGTCAGTTTTACTGCATGTTCATTTTTTTTCCTGATAATTAAAGGTCTTTCTTATCAAGGCTTTTCTAGGATATTTAGTTTGGATTTTACAGTCTATAAAAATTCTTTTATTATTCGCCTACTTTTAAGACAAGAGCAAGTGCCAAAATTTCTTATCTCAGTCCTGACACATAAAAATCATTGGGAATCAATAGCATAATGTCAGTTCTTCTAGGCAGTGTCCACCTGCAAGGATTCATCAGCCACCAACCCATAATGCCACATAATGAAGAATAACTTCTGGAATATGCTTAGTAATATCATTAAAAGAACTTTTTCACTCAAATTTTTTTAAAAGACTAATGATTTACAGTAGGTACAGAATAGTAGGGGGGGTGTGATTAATTATCTTCAATGTATAGAGAGCATCCTGAAAATTTATCTCCACTTTATTAGAAAAAAGACAGTTACTTTGTGTAAGTAGGATGAGGGGAAGCAAGTATGTAAACCAGAAAACAATACTTTAGACATAATTCTATTTTTCTGTAAGAGTTATTTCTCTTACCTCAACTAATATAGTAATACTATAAGTTTTTCAATGTAGTATTATGCTATACATACACGTGATCACAAAACTTTAAAATCTATGTATTAGTTTTATTAATTTAAACAAAGCTATGTACAAGATAAAAACTCTCCTGAATACGTTTTAAAAAACCAACCTGAAAGTATGCTAATTTAAAATGGAAGACCAAAAGCCTCTGTAAGGAACAGTTTTTGCCTGAAGGCCTTTTGTTCTCTTAATATTAAATCAATTAGAAGTGAAATGGTCTGCTTCAAGAATTTAGGTTTATTTTCCCCAGAAACAGATCTGGGGAAAAAATTACTTAGACCTGGTATCATATCATTTCTAACTGACGCCATTTATGGTGTTATCTATAATGATTCACTATGGTCAGTTTAGTTTCAATCCATTAAAAAGAGTACCTCCTGCAAATCTGTATGCTTATTGCTTCATATAATTTTCTCAGTAGATGTTCAATTTACCAAAGGCTGCTTTAATAATCCAACTCTGACTTCCAAAGATGCGATGTACCTGACCATAGTTTTTAGTAAAATAGTAAATTCCATCTGTCTCTCTGTGACACTAAATATATTTATTTAAATAACTCCTATATATATATATATATATATATATATATATAAAATTTATTATTAATTTTTTGGGTGCTGGGATTGAACCCAGGGCCTTGTGCTTACAAAGCAAGCACTCTACGACTGATCTATCTCCCCAGCCCCCCTGTATTTTACTGTTCATAAACCAGAGGGGATTTTTTTTCCCCCTTCTCAAAAGAATCAAGAAAACCTCAGGCACTTTTTTTTTTTTTTCTTGCCCCCCTTCTTTCTTTTCTTTTTTTGGCTTAGGCACCATGAAACAGGGTTCTGTTTTTGTTTCTGCCTTTAGTACTACAGTAACATCTGACCACTTAAGAAGCATTCAATAAACAATTCAACAAATGTTTATTGAGATAATATAATAAGCTAGGCATTGTTTTATATACTGAGGATATAACAAAAATAAAACAAGACAAAATTCTCTGCTACTGTGGCTTACTATGGGTAAATAAATAAGCTTAGTCCAGAGACAAAAAAAAAACAAAAGGGAAGAGAACAACAAACTAGCAGCTTTTGAAGGATAATGTAGCGCAATTAATGAAGGCTGATCCAAAAGCCTAAGAATGGGCAATGAGCTAAGATTACTGGGTAATGTTTTTCAGTTCCGTATATGACTTTTTTTTAGTCAGAACTGGGGAGAGAAAACAAAACAGAAACAACCAAAAGTCATGAACTTTCTGTCACCTCAGTCATTATTACTGCACCATTCATGATAAACTTTCAATTCTCTTCAAATGTTCCATTTAGTGAGAATTTTTACCTATTAACTAAATCCAACAGAATGCTATACTTTTCCAGATACCGAGATTAAAAAAAAAAAACCCCAAACCCCAAACAACTCAGAAATCAACAATGCCTAGTAACATTTTAGATTACAGTACATAAACTACCTACCTCTATAAAACATTAGTAGCTGTCAAGTTAATATCATCCTAACAGTAACACAAGGAGACATCTCTACTTAAGCAAATCAAATTAACTTTCATCCATTATTCTAAAGTTTCTTTCAGAAATAAAGTTTCCAGCTATTGTTTAAAGCTAAAAAGAGAATGACTAAGAATTTATTTATAATTAATGTTAAATTACCAAAGAATCAAGAAGGGATTTGAGATGGAAGCTTGGTATTTGTTATAATTATGAAGACATTCTAAAAGCCCCGTATGACATTATACTATGTGGTCCTAACTTATGTTCGGAGTACATTCAGTCACTATTATAATAGTTCTGATAAAAATTCTGTGCTGGCAAGCTTGAAATGACTGCCTTTGTGAGTTATTTGTAATTCTCATATAAACTATGCATACTCCAATCCACCATTACTAAAGTGATAAGGAAAACTATATATATTACAAAATTGTAACCTTGACTACCACTGAGAAAACTAAGGACTGTCTTTAGAAATCTTTGAACAAATGTTAAGCATCCTAAAGTTTAGCCAGGTACAGTGGCACATGCCTGTAATCCCAGCAGCTCGGGAGGCTGAGGCAGGAGGATCACCAAGTTCAAAGCCAGCTCAGCAAGAGTAAGGCACTAAGCAACTCAGTGAGACCCAAAATAAATAAAATATAAAATAGGGTTTGGAGATGTGGCTCAGTGGCCAAGCACCTCTGAGTTCAATCCCGGGTACCCCAACCAAACAAAAAGAATCCTAAAGTTTTTCTTTTCTGTGAAAAGTAGATCATTCAACACACAGTGGGAGTGTATATGAGGGGGGAAGAACTTCTAAGAACAGTAAGCAAAATAGTAAACTACTTCCATTATTTTAAAAGTCTATCTAGAGAAAAGCTAAATAAGAAGTTTATTTTAATCTGTTTCTGAGGTGGCAATTCTTCACTATTGATGAATACTGGTTAAAAAGCAATTGCTGATTTTCTTTTTAATTAGGTAATTGTTTTTTAGCTGTTGACTCTAGGGGCAAAAGCAAAAGTTTGCCAACCTAAAGATTATAGTATTTGTAGAGTTACCTTTAGCCCTTTAGAGTCTTTACTAAGAGAAGCACAAGATGAAGTTCAGGAACAATGTCTTGCCTTGTTTACCATGATAGCACTGGTGTCTACTACAATGCAGCAAGAACTCAAAACTGTATGTTGAATAAATGAAGGCTTTCAATAGCTATGTAATACTGACACTTGACTCCAGTAACCAGTCCCCTCCCACACCTTTGGGGCGATTAACAACCGTCCATAATGTCTCTGCCTTGTTACCTGGAGCCTAGGTTACCTCAACATGGCAAAAAGGGACTTTCATTAGTAATTAAGGTCAAGGACCTTCAGGTGGGGAACTGTACCCTAATTATCCAGATGAGTCCAATTTCAACACATGGGGAAGAAGACAGAAAGTCAGACAGAGAGGGGAAAAGGAAAATGGAAATACTGGAAGCTTGGCACAAGCCAAGGAATGAGGTTGGACTCTAGTGTTGGGAGGCCTTCATCTGACAGTCAGTAAAGCAATGGGATCTCAGTGCTAGAACAAGGAATTGAATTCTACCAAAAAGTGTAATAAACAAGGAAATGATCCTGCCCAATAGCTACCAAAAGGAATAGCCCTGCTGAAATGTTTATTCAGCCCAGTGAAACCTACTGTCCTACTGACTTACAGAACTATTAGGATTAAAAAAAAAAAAAAAAAATCTGTTGTTTATGCTACTGTTTGTAGTGAGTTTTGATGATAGCAAAAGAAAACTAATTACCTCTACCACCTCTACTCTAGCAATCCAAATGCGTAGTTTCTTGTCCTAACCCTGACACTGCTTAAATAGGATGTAAAATTCTGAGATGCTTCAATCTGATAATAATCACCCAATTCTTAACTCTTCTACTTCACACTCCCACAATTTGTCATTATGTAGAAAAGATCTTGTTTAAAGGATCAAAATGTCACTTACCAATCATGAATTAGTATTTTCTAGTCACTATGTCTTATCAGCACTATGCCAAAGAGTACACAACAGCACCACAGATTTATGATCAAATTGCAAATTTCATATTTCTTGCAGCACACAGTACAAGGACATAAACAGATAAATGTTATTAAAAAGTCCTGTATCAAATTCTGGTTAACTTACTTTCAAAGGAAATAGACTTTTGTTTTTAAATTTGGAACCATTCTTTTGCCTCTTTATATTTATATACTTGTTCTAAAATATTAAAAACAACCCCATAACAATCTGTTTAACAGTAATTAGAATTTTATCTAGTTAAACAACAGCAGATCATGCCACAACCACAGATGGCAGAAGACATTTTCCCTGCCTGATCAGTGTCAAAGAATTGTTCTCCTATTTTATGATTAAGAAGAAATTTGTTGCAAGCTATCTTATTTACAAACACAAAACCAGCACACACATAAAAAAAAAAAAAACTTTTATTAAGAAAGCCTCTGTGTCACAAAAATCATGGGTTGTTTTCTCAATGTGACGATTTTTCTTTCTTCCCTGATAAAATCTAGCCAAACATGTGATTACAGAATCGGAATGGGCACAAGTTGTCCTACTGATTTCAGTTCCTTAAGCACAGTAATTTCCTGTGGGGGCAAGTTCCAACCATGTTGCACACTGGAGCCATCTCAGGATCACTTAAAAATCCCCAGTGTCCAAAGTCAATTAAATCTGAATGTTTCAGAATGAAACAGCATATGCATTTTTAAAGATCCCTAAGCAATTTCAGTATGGTTTATTACTGGCAATTTGGCATGGTACAGGGCACTGAATAAATCAGGAGGCTTGGTATCTGGCACTAACTCTGCCACCAGCACGTTTGGATACCTCTCTGGGTAGCTATTTGTTATGTGGAAAAGCTAAGGTTGGACAAGTTACTTCTAAAATCTAATAAGTTATGAGTCTAAGATTCTTTAGTTCTTAAGACTAAATGCTTCAACTATGCAAAGAAAAAAAAATAAACAAGAACCAAAAACCAACAAAACCTTGAAATCCATGATGTAATGGTTATTCCTGCCTATTATTACTTTTACAAGGAAAAACACTTTATATAGGTATCAAATTCAACTATACCTCAATTGCATAGATTTTTATATACCTTTATGTCTATCTTTATCCAAATCAAAATTGTATATATGTTGGGAATGACTGGAAGCTTGACTTATGTAAAAATATAACTATTTCTTGAATTCCTATAAACTATACTGCATATATTCTAATTTTAACAGCACTCCTGGTTTTGTTTAGCTCCTAAAATATAAAACAATTTTAAATTTTTACAATTTATAAGAAGAAATCATTAACAAAACTAGCAACATGAGTTCAAAGAATCCCTGAGTAGCAAATTACTGTTTGACAGCTTCAAACTGAATTCTTACCCTTACCCAGTCCTCTTACAAATGTGCTACAGTTATGAGGGTGCTTGAAAAATGAGTAATTTCATTCAATAAGATAAGCATCTTGGGGCTGGGGTTGTAGCTCAGTGGTACAATGCTTGCCTGGCACATGTGAAGTACTGGGTTCCATCCTCAGCACCCATAAAACTAACTAAATAAAATAAAGGTATTATTCATCTATACATAAAAATATTTTTAAAAAGATAAGCATCTTATTGTACAGTACCAGGGTTTGAGGACTGGATGGCAGGCTTCAAAGATGCCCCCTAATGATCTCTGCCACACACTTATGTAATCCCATCTTTCTTGAGTGTGGGCTAGACCTAGTAACTTGCTTATGAAGAATAAAATATGACACAAGTGATGGGATGCCACTTCTGTGATTAGGTTATAAAGACTGTGATGTCTTCCTGCCAGCACTTCCCTGTGCTGGTATTCTTCTTTTCCTCTTGCTTGTTCTGATGAAAGTAGCTACGCTGCTATGAGGTGGTCTATGGGTCCATGTGGCAAGGACCAGAGGGAGGCCTCTGACCAATAGCCTGAGAGGAAGCAAACCTGTCAACATGTTGAATGGGCTAAAAAGTGGATCTTTCCCCTGTGACCTTTTGAATGATACTGTAGGCCTAGTGAACATATTAATGGGAGACTTGTAAGAGACCCTTTCAAGCTGCCCCGGGATTCCTGATTCACTGTGAGACAATGTTTGTGTGTGTGTTTTTGAGCTATTATATTTTGGAGTAATCTGTTATACAGCAACAGCTAACTAATTAACAGGCATGGAGTAATGAATAAAACATTGTACTCAAGGAAATAATAGTTGAGTAACAAGTTGGATTAAGGTATCAACAATCTAGTAATAGAGACATGTACATAAAGGTAATAACATGCTTTAGATGCCTGGATAGTAGTATCCATTTGAAAGGCATGTGGACAGCAGCATTGAAGCACGGAGGGAAAGATGATTATTCATCTTTCAACTTCAAAAATGTGCAAGCATTTTCAGGTAGTCTAAGAAGGCTACAGTAATGTACATAATGTGACTTTAGTCATATTGGATAGCAACAAACTCTGGACCTCCACTAGATTACAGATCAGCATTTTGTTATGAAATAATGTCACTATGAATGAACAGTCCATGTTCCAAGATAGGACCTGAGTAGGGTTAACTCTTCTACTGGCACTACACCCCAATTCCTTCTTACTTATTCAAGGAAATGCTCCAGTAATTATTTCTTTCTACTGTGTTGTCAAATATTCCCTTGGTATCATTCCCATCCCTTTAAATATGGAACTAAAATATTTTAAACACAGTAAGACCCTCTCCTTTAACTCTACACACCACAAGTGCATAGTGCCCTCTTAATAATAAAATCAAAGATATTATGTGCACTTATTCACCAGCTCCACATCTCCCAGGATGGTCTTCTCCAGACTGAAGGTTTTAGATATCATCTACAAACTGATGAATTAAAAAATTATTTATAAATAAGTAAACAGCCTAGTTCTCTCTCCATAATTGCCCTCTAATGTGGCCAACTACCTACCAAACATTTTTTGCTTGGACATTTAATATTCATTTATGTTCAAAATTAAACCCTTGATTCAGTTCATTACTATTCTACGACCCACAAACCTCCTCCTCTCTCCCAGTAAATGGCAACTCTAAGCTTCCTGTTGCTCAGGCCAAAAACCCTGGGTTAGCCTTGTTTTCTGCCCCTCTCCACACCTATTAACCATCAGTAAAACCCAGTGGCTTTACTTTAAAAATAGTCCAGTCACTTTAAAAACAGCATTCACCATTTCCATTGCTACCAGCTCACATGGATTATTCTCCAAGAGACTCCTAAATAATCCTTCTGCCTTGAATTCTCAGTTCTCTCACCAATGGTGATCCTTTAAAAAAGGATCATGTGGTCACTTTGCTCCAAATTCTCCAATGGTATCTTCTCTTAGATTAAAAGGCAAAGTCCCTACAAAGTTCATTACTTCTCTGACCTCCTCTAGTCTCATACTACTCAGTCACACTGGCTTCCTCCTTATTCGTCAGCATGGACGTCCCTGGTATATTAGTTCCTAAGAGCTGCAACACTTGCTACACCTTAGAATATAAATGCTCTGGCATATCCATTTAGATCTTCAGGTCAAATTCCACTTTCTCAGGTCTGTTCTCCTCAATCCCCATGTCCCCATGCCTTCAAAACCTCCCCATCCTTCACTTCTCTCTTTAATTTTTCTCTATAGTACTTACTGCTATTTGACATACTATGTATTTTACCTTTTATTTCCTGTCTCCCTCCACTAGAATGTAAGCTCCACAGTGGCAGGAATTTTGTCTGCTTGGTTTACTGTTGTATACTGGCAATAGTAGGCACTGTATCAATGTTTGTTTAGTGAATGACTGAACCAACCAAAGGGATTCTCCTGCTGATCTATTCTAATGTGTAATATTTTGTTGCCTTTGAAATTATTCAATCATACTTCAATCATTGCAATTTATGTTCTGATCAATTTAACTTCCTAATTATACTCATACTAGGGTTTATATTAAGTTAGTTTGCATTCTCCTGAATATATACTAATTAAGAGAAGGAAGATTATCCAGAAACATGTTAGGCAAGTAGCAACCAACTGTTTTTAAAAATAATTTTTCATAAGAAAATTTAAGGTAGGAAGTTCACATGCAACATGTCATAGGATCTACCCATTAAATATTGTTAAAGTCTAGGAATGGAAGAGAAGTACAATTTCAAATGTTATTAACACAAAAAATAAGGTGATTACATAATTTTTTCACATCCTCTACCTATGATAATGTTTTTCATTTCCAACCTAGACATATTTCATTTTTCTTCTAAATCATCAGTGATTAAAACAAAATATCTAGATGAGAGACTAGATTTATACAAAGATAAAAACAATACTAGATCGAACAGAGTCAAACTATTTCTATAAATGTTGTTGTACATTTGTATAGTACTTTACACATTTTCCAAAGTGCTTTCACATCTTTATTATGATCTTCACAATGACGTGCAACAGGCAGGCATAATATCACATCTTCCCACACCTCCCACATATTTTAAAGATGGAAAAAAAATGAATCTTAAAGAAATTAGTGGTCTGTTTAAGGTCACAAAGCTACACATAGTTCAACCGGAACCATAATTGAAAAATTTTAAATCCAATCCATTGTTTTCTATCACAACATATTACCTCACCCAGTGACTAAAAAAAGGTACCCGGCACATGTGTCTACAAACACTTCACTTTATCTGCATCTTCCTTTAGACTGGGAATTTTCACATTCCAATTTATTATAAAATGCTTTGCAGATAGTAAATGTGCTAATATTCTTATTTTAAAAAGAAGACAAGCCCAAGAATAAATATAAAAATCTAAGTATCCAAAGCAGTATAAACATGAATTATAATGGCTACTTTTTCCACACACAAGATCAATATTTCAGGCCTTTGAACTAGCAACAGATAGTAACTATCACTGCAAGTGCCAGAAAATATATTTAACAGATCATTTCAGGTAAAATCACTTTTTAGGTAGAGGTCATATCAAGATCCCCATCTGAATAATCCTGGTAATCTTGACTGAAATAGTAAAAAAAATTCTTTTTATCCTTCTTCCCTAGGATTTTGCTCAGGTTTTGGTAAACAACAAGCTCCTTAACTCATTCATGTGGACACCTTCCTGGTCCACCTTTAATATTCTTTTTTTTTCTTTTTTTCAGTGCAGGGTATTGAACCCAGGACCTTGTGCTTGCAAGGCAAGCACTCTACCAACTGAGCTATATCCCCAGACCCCACCTTTAATATTCCAGGAGGAGAGATTTACCATTTCAACTATATGAACACCCTAAAGCAACCCAAAAGTAGATCAAGAGCCCCAAAACCTCAAAAAGTACCTTTTATGTTGAGATTGAACTTTGCTCTCACCCACCATCAGCGTCCAAATCCTTCTCCCTTACCAGGTTAAATTCTCCTTAGGGCTCAGTGGCAGAGCTCAGTGGTAGAGTGCTTGCTATGACGTGGAAGGCCCTGGGTTTAGATACCCAGCACAGCAAAAAATTTAAACAAAAAAATTTTAATTAAAAAAACAGTTCCTCTTAATAGAAATCTGGATTCATTTCACCTATTCAGGCCAACTTAGACCTCTGAAATTGTAAATATGGCTGTAAGCCTACTGGGCAAATAGCTGGAATTAATAGAACCTGGTCTGGGTGGGGATAGCCATTCATTTCTAGGGCCAGGACAGCCTAATCTAATAATAGATACGGCTTCATTACATAGAGCTTTGGCTTGTGGAACAGTATTTGCTTCCTCTGATACTCTTTTCTTTCTTCCATTTCTCAATCAATCCTGAGGTACTGACATATTACATCATTTCCAGCTCCTTTAGGAAAATATATGTATGGAGATAAGTTAAATAATTTAAATATGAAGGTGAAAAAGACTCACAATTACTCTAAAGGAAATATGTGATCTAGTTAATAATGGTTTGGGACCAATACCATAGGTACTAAAAGTGATCTTTGTCTGACACATCCACTGCAAAGCCTGGACTAGAGTGAGGCAAGCATGGCACCCAGGGCATTTTAAAGAGGCACTGCCTCTCCAAGTAGTACAAGTATAGGATTGGCAGCTGAGAGTAAGCACCTTGTTAAATTTTGAACCTTGGTGACCTATTTGCCAGCAGGGGCCCAAATCCACAAGTGAGAGATACATAGACACTCATCACAGGCATAGCAAATTTTGTGGCTATAGAAAGCACCTGAGAAGAATTTGAAATCTGAGATCCTAATCCCATTCATCATGCATGGTTATCTTCCAAATATAGTAAGAACACAAAGGCGGGGGGGGGGGGAGTTGACATTTTCACACATATTATATATGATAAAAGTTATTTAGAAAAGGGAAAAGTTTATGGGGTAAATGGAAAAGTTGGAAATGTTTGTAGAGAGATTTCAAAGGACAAAGAGTGTCTGGAAATACTCTTCTGCCTGAACAACTAGCAATTGGAAGAAATACAGGAAACAATTATTTTCTGAAGCTGAACAAAGGCAGGACAAGGTGATCATGATGATGATTCCAGACTACCTTCCTTAAAAGGGCAATAAACGAGAGAAGCCTTCAGCTTTCCTCCTGGAGGTAATTTCTAGACAATGGCGTAGGGAAAGGTAACCTCAAAAGAACCTAGCAAGACTGTAATAGAAAAGATATATATCAAGAGTTTGAGGAAGCAAAAATGGCGAGATCTTATGTGGGGATAGGGTGAGGGGTTGAAAACTTGAGTAGAAAAATCTGCACAAAGAAAGGAATCAAAAAAATGCATAAGGTTTCTATCAGATCTTTGGCTGAATACAATTCAAATATATGGATGGTGAAAACCCCAGAGGCTGGGCACAATCAAAATCAACCTCTAGGGAAAGAAAATTATCAGGAAGTTATAAGAAAAATATTGTCAAAGCTCACAAAGGACCAGGAATTGTTAAAATTCCTACTACTCTTAAGTGGAGTGATCTCCCTGAATAGCAGGGTAGCTAACAGTGACTTCAGAAAGACTATGACTTAAAAGTGAGATTATATTAGTTGAGAGTAAAGACTACTCTAGATTCGCCCTGAAACTGCTTAAAAATAAGTCTTGCAAGAACGATGTACCTGCAATTACTCAGTGCCTTACCAGAAAAAAATTCCAAAATTCTTTAAAGTAATACAGTAAAATACAGCAAAAGCATAAAATTTGCAAGGATGAACATCAAATCAAAACTATCACACCTATGAAGAAGCAATAAAATATGATTCCTGAACTAGAAAAAGTCAGTATTAATAAAGTCAGACATGAAACATACAATTAAATTAGGAGATAATTTAGGACATTAAAACAGCTAGCATAATGTTCACTCAGCAATAATAGAACACCTAAACATAATGAGGAGATAAAATATGAAAATATGAAAAAAGAACTTCTTCAGATGATAAACATAACATGTAAAATAGAAATATCACTGAATGGGATTTATAGCAGATTAGCCACTGTAAAGAAAATGTCAGTAAACCTGAAGACACAGAAATACAACTATTCAAAAACAGAGACAAAGAAAGGAGGAAGAAAGCATCTCTCCCCAAGTCTCAGTGACATGTAGGACAGTATCTGTCATGGACACTAGAAAGCAAAAGGGATGGGTCAATAATGGAAAAAAATAATGGCTTATATAATTTCAATTTGTTGAAAACTGTAAGACCACAGTTCAAGAAGTTCATGTAATACTGAGTAGGATAAACACATTCACACATATAGTAAGGTACATCATAAACTGCTGAGAATAGTGATAATGAAAAAATTTTAAACATCCAGAGGTAAAAGGGCACATTACCTATAGTGGAAAAAGAAAATCATCATAGATTTCTCCTGGGAACCTATGCAAGTCAGAAGACAACAAAATAAAGTCTTTAAAGTGAAAAAAGGAGAAAGCAAGGCAATCTAGTATGCCTGCCATTCTTAAAAAGGTCTGACTACCAGGTTAGTTTTGGGTGGTGCCTGGGAGTTTGCATTTTAGAAAGGTTTCTAACATTCCCTAACTGATAATGGCGGTCTTACTATGCCTAAAGTATTTATGCAAAGATTGTAGTTATTCTGAACATTTGCTTTCCTTTTGGGAAACTGGTATCTTGAAACATGCTAGGCAGAGGAGGTCTACCCAGACCAGCATCCAAAAACAAACCTCAGGGACTGAGTCTCCAAGAGTTTCCCATTGCTGGAGTAATTAAAAGTATCTGGTATTCCCCTGGGAGAAGACTCTTGAAAACTTGTGCCTTGTTTCCTTCAGACTTTGCACATAAACCGTTCCCCTTTGCTAATCTGGCACTGTATTTTTTCACTGTAATAAAACCTAATTATGAATTTAGCTACATACTGAGATCTAGGAGTCCTCTTAGACAACCACCAAACCTGGAGGTGGTACTAAAGACTTCTGACACACTAAAACTGAATACCCAGTAAAAATATATTTCTAAAGTGCTGATGAAATACCTTTTCAGAAAAATAAAAGCTGAGAAATATCAGTAAATAAAAATGTTGAGAAGTTTCTTTCTTTATTTTTGTGGAAGAAAAACAATACCAGACAAAAACATGGAATACAAATACTGATATGAATAAATATGTATATAAGTATAAAAGATAGGTTTTTAAATTTTTAAAACATTTAAAAGAAAACTAATGGGTTAAAGTAAATATAACAAGAAAACATGAGTTACAACAATATTGGAACAATATAAATAAAGGTATGACAACATTTAGACAAAGGATGGAATGAGGGAAATGAAATATACTGTGATTCATCTTACACTTCATATGTGAAGTGGCATAATATTACTTGTAGGAACACTGTGATAAGTTAAAAATGCAGAACGTTACTCAAGAGCAACTAGTAGAAAAAGAATGAAGACATAGTTTATAAGACAACAGTAGAGGAAAAATGGAACATAAAAGGTACTCAATCCAAAAGAATATAGGAAAAGAGTAAAAATCAAAGAACGGATGGGCCAAACATAATTCCAATCACACCAGTAATCATGAATTAAGTGTAATTAGTACAAACGACTGATTAAAATAGAGATAATGTCAGACTATGTGTGTGTGTGTGTAGCAAGACCCAATTATATACTGTCTACAAGAAACTCACTTTAAAATGGGGATGGTGGCAAATCCTAATCCCAGCCACTCAGGAGGCTGAGGCAGAAGGATCACAAGTTCAAGGTCAGCCTGAGCAACTTAGTAAATAAAAACTAAAATAAAAAGGGTTGGGGTGTAACTTATGGGTAGAATGTTTGCCTAGCATGCACAAGGCCCTGGTTTCAATCCCAATAACATGAAAACAAACAAAAATATCTCAAAATTTTTATATTTTAAAATATAAAAACAAAAGTTAAAGAATGATAAAGACATGCTAACAACATTAATGGAACAAGAGCTAGAGTAGTCATGTTAATATCTGATAAAGTATATAAGTTAAAGCAAATATTACCAAGGATTGTCATTCATAATGATAAAGGAATCAATTTAAGAGTATACAACATTCTAAACTAGTAACAGAAATTTGAAATATGTAAAGCAAAACTGATAGAATTACAAGGAGAAATAGACAAATCCATAACAATTGTCAGGAGATTTCAACAATTCTTTCTGAATAATTGATAGAATAAGTAGACAAAAAATCAGTAAGGATATAATATCAGACTTGAATAATACTAGCAATCAACTTTATCAAGTTAACATTTATAGACTACTCACCCAATGACAGCAGAATGTACATCTTTTCAAGTACACATGGAACCATTATCCAAGATATATCATTTAACTATATATAAACCCATTTTCAATAAATATTAAGGGTTTCAAATTATACAAAGTATATTCACAATGGAAGTATATTAGAAATTAAAAATCAGAAAGACATTTTAAAATCCCCCAAACATCTGCAAATAAAACAACACGCATCTAAATCTCAGGAAAAAAAGAAAGGCCTCAAATTGGCTACCCAAACTTTCATCTTAAGAAATTAGAAAGAGAAGGTAAACCTAAGTAGAAAGTAAAGTGTACCCTACTCTTCCATAAGGGAAGAAACAGAGGAAAAGAAAAGATAGAAGGAAGAGTAGGAAAAAAAAAAAAAAAACAGGAAAAAAGATAGAAAAAAGGTCAATGAAACAAAAGCTGGCTTTTCAAACAGGTAAAATGCAAAGTAAGTCATTCTGGAACAATTTGATAGGTCCTTACAAAACTAAATATACCCTTACCATATGATCCAGCAATCATGTTCCTTGGTATTGACCCAAATGAGTTGAAAATTTATGTCCTTTGGTAGGGAATGAATATACTGTGGTACATACAGACAGTGGAATATAATTCAGTGTTAAAGAGAAATGAGTAAAAAAAAAAAAAGAGAAATGAGTTATGCCCTGAAAAGACAGAAAAGAACCTTAAATGTATATTAAGTGAAAGAAGAAAAGGTTATATTCTAAATGATTCCAACAGTGTGACAACTATGAAGACAGTGACAAGGGGTTGCCAGGGGTTGGGGAGAGGGGAGTTTTAGGGCTATAAAACTATTCTGTATGGTATTATAACATTAGATACATATCATCATAGACTTGTCAAACATAGAATGTACAACTCAAGTCATCCCTAATGTAAGCTATGGACTTTGGCAGATAATGACGTGTCAATATAGGTTTTATTGATTATAACAAAATATACCACTCTGATGCTGAATGTTGTTAATGAAGAAGATTGTAGGGAGGGGTAGGGGATATGCAGGAACTGTATTTTTCAGCCAATTTTGTTTTGAACCTAAAACTACTCTAATAAAGTCTATTTTAAAAAAAAATTAAGTCAATGAAAGCAAAAGCTGGTTCTTTGAGATGGATGAAGGTGATAAATAACTATCCACATTAATCAGGTAAAGGAGGGGTAGGGAAAGAGGGATAGGGAGGAAGGAGAAAAAAGGAAGGAGGAGGGGAAGGAAACACAAGTTACCAATATTACAAAAGAAGATAAAATTACAGACATTAAAAAGATGATAAGGGCACATTATACATAATTTTAAGTCAATAGATTTAACAACTTGGATGAACAGACAAATTTCTTGAAAGGCAAATTGCTAAGAGATCACTCAATAAGAAAGAGATAATCTGAATAACCCTATATTTACATAAGAAATAGAAATTATAGGTAAAAACCTTCCCACAAAACAAAAATGTCTAGGTCAACTGACTTTACTGGTAATTCTACCAAACATTTAAAAAGAATAATAACTACTCTATAAAAAATTTACCCAGAACACTGAAGACTTTGAAATTCATTCTAAACTTAGGCCATCATGACCCTGACTATAACCAAAGATATTATAAGAAATTGTGAATCAAATCTCCCATAAATGTAGTGAAAAAATTCTTAACATTTCTGTAAATCAGATCTAATACTCTGGACAGACTTGACCAATATGTCAAAAGTACCAGTCATCATGATTAAGTGTGGTTATATGAGAAAAGCAACACTGGTTTAATATTTGAGAATTAAGCAATGCAAAAAAATTATACTCCATGAGGTTCTATTTTTAATATAGTACATGTTTCATTTTCTTATTCTTTAAATTGTTCAGTCATACTTTTTTTCATCTGCTAAATAAGAATAACATCTTCCTCAAAGAGGAATTATGTAATTAAATGAAAGAAGGGATGAAAAAAGCCCAGAGGATAGAAAGAGCAGGAGGAAGAGAGGAAAAGTTAAGATTATATCATGAGGGCAACTTGGTTTATTAATTTTTAAATTTCAATGTTTTCTTTTTTGCCCAATGGGGTCACTACTTCTCTTACCAAGATGAAGGAAGAATTAAATGATATAAATGTTAGAACCTGTACATAGATCCAAAATCAATCAACATGTTAGTCTCCTTCTCCTTCAACATCTATACAGAGTATATAGACCAAGTACATCTCCTATATAAATAAATGGGAATACAGTAAGATTGATCTTTTCATTTAGGAAAGGGTATTGGCCAAAATCCAACATAACAGCCAACTAATGCAAAAATAAATAAATAAAAGGCAAATGATATCAATTCAAGAAGCAGGCATACCTCTTTTCACTAACAATAGTTAAGATACCAAAATGAAATTTGGTGTTCTACAATTAACATATTCAAATTCAACATGAACATTAACATAACATTTGAATGCATACATTAGTTTGTAAAAGTCAAATTCCTTAGGGTCATCTTAATTTCATCCAACTCCAAATACAAAAGTTTGCTATTTGGAGTCTCAGCAATTAAGTAATATTATCTTATTTGGTCTTAACAATCAAACTCTACCCACATTTTGATGTGAAACTTCAGGGTTCTTTAATGTTCCAAGAAAGGAAAAGAACAGAGTGCACACATATGAAAAAACTGTCAATAACTGAAATAAATACATCTATCACACCCTCTGTAAATCATATAAAGCACTCCAGTTTACAAGCTACTTAATGGCCGATTTCTTTGAAAACAGCTTTAACAAAAACAAACAAACAAAAAACTGGGCAAAAAATCTGAAGTTAAAAAAAAAATTCTGGGGAATACTTAAAAAAGGTACTAAGCAGGATCTACTAACTAGAATCAAGCATTCAAATAGCTGTCCTATGATAAAATTTCTTTATTTTATTCATTAAGCATCTAATTTCAAAAAAGTTGCTTATATTCTTTCACTACCTTAGATTCTCAAAAATCTAAGATAAATTATTTTTTAGAATCAATATGTATCAAGTTATTCAGGTTTATTTCCTTTAACTGCCTTTCATTTAATTAGTGCTATAATTAAGGCAATTTAAAATTCTGTGCTACTCTGTATTTTCAATTTTTTAATATCAGCTTATTTAACTTCAATAAAAACTTGTTGAGAAGGGAGGTAGCTCTTTTCAACTTAACAGAGAAAAAAACACAGGTCTAAGAAATGAAGTGATTTGCCTATGATCCCACATAACTGGAAAGCAGTGGAGCTAGAATTAATTAGAACCTTAATCATAACCCACCTCACTTTCTACTTTACCACAATGCTGCAGGCAACTTTTGAAAGAAAGGAGACAGAATTCAAGTCACTAAAGCCTCTATGTAATGGTAGCTAAGTGAATTATCTGGAGGTAAAAGAGGTTAAAGAATTATTGATTCCATGGAGGTACTAATTCAAATTTGCCCACTATTTCCAATCTTTTCACTACTTTAACAGTTTTTATTTTCTTTTTCAGAAAGGAGTGCTTAAGAGCTGTTGCAATGCTTTACATGATAGAAAGCTCTGAACATATGAATAAGCATATTTTGACTAAGAAAATGTAACAGAAAATAATGGATTAAAAAACTTCGTAGCACTAGAAAACAACCAAGACAGACAACGCATAAAAGACACTGTGACTGTCTTCTCCAATATCCATTCCATAACCATGAGTGGCAACAACCTGAAGAAACCAACTTTAGCTCAAGGTGCCCTACCCTCACTGCCAGAAATTCAGAAAGGAGAAGAAATCATGTACTGAAATATGAGTTTTGTTGGTGGTTTCTGGTTAAGTTTATCATTTCTATTAGGAGGAAGTCAGAGTTTTTCATCCTCATAGACCATATGGTTCCTTCCTGGCAACCATCACACTACAGAGAGAATCCTGCCTTGGAATAAAGCCAGCACTATGCAAACAAAGTGGAACAATGAAGAATCTGAATCTTTGGTGTCTTTGGTAGTGACTAACTAATCCAGAAGCTTACCTTCTTTCAACTTCCCATTATGTTAAGCTAATAAATGTCTTTATTGTATAAAGGTTTGAATTGGGCTTTCTGATATTTAAAGCTGAAAAGGCCTAACTGAAACAGAATTTAATGAGCTAATTCATCTAGCTGATGGACTACAAAAGATGCCTATGAGTCAAAATGCCCTCTTGGATTTAAAAAAAAAAAATTAACTGTTATTCTATTAGTAAATAGTATATCATAGGTAGAACAAATTATAGAACTTTGGAAAAGAAATGGAGCAACTCTATGCTGGCTTCTTATCACTGAAATTTTTATCTGATTTGGATATTCCTAAAAGATTTCGAGGAAGAGCAGGTCATAAGTGAGGAAAGATGTTGTTATTATGCACTGCATGCCCAGAGCTACAACTGAACTGAGGAAGTGGTTATTGGGAAAATGTAACAAAAATCATTATTAATGGCTCAGGCTCCATCCTGGGAAATATTAAACCATCTATTAATCTCATCTACTAATCTCAGTCTTGGGCTGACATTCATTTTTGGGAAAAACTTCTGGATGCTGAAACAGACTATTTAAAAATTCCAAGTGATACTAAAAGGAAAATAGTGCAAAGACATCAAACAAAAGGAATAAGCCTTCAACTGCAAACTGCACTGCAGGTTTTCCTATTCTCCAACACCAACTACTACCTTCTTTGCCTGTGTAAGGTATTAGCTCTAACTACAACTTGGTTCTCCCTTACCATCACATCCCCTGGAGTTTTTTCATGTGTTATGTGTTTTCTCTCCCAACTTCTCATACTATGGGCCCTGAAAGTGGAGTCAGTGTCCTCCCTGCCCATTCCAAACCATTCTTCTTCCCTCTTCCCTAAAAATATCCAACATGGAATCTATTGCCATCAGACTGTAATCACTCACTTCCTCTCCTTACTGCAGTTATCAAACTCTCCACTTTATTTCTTGAAGGTTTTAGCTACTTGCTCATTACACCATCTCCAATATTAACACAGTGATAAAGCTTGGAAATTTCAGCATTCACACAGACAATGCTTCCCAAATCCTTGCTTACTGGTTCCATGACATCCTCTGTTCCAATGATCCTACCCCTCACCTTATATTAGACACTCATTCCCATGGTCAAAATTTTGATCTTCTTAAATTTTATACTAACTGCAACCCCTCCAAAATACCACTTTCAAGAATCACACTCTATCAGCTCACTCCCTCTAATACCCTAACTCCAAAAATCCTCCAACCCAAGAGCTCTACAGTCTACTAATCTTATCACCTTTTCCCTTTCTTTCACCTTTCCATGTCCCCTTCAATCCTCTTCGTACTCTAGTTAAATCTACATTTAATTAATTTCATTACTTATATTCCTTGCACAAACCCTTAACTACTTGTTTTCCTTCGTACTTTGTCAATCTTGCTTGGGTAAATTGGTACCAACCCAATTTTCTGCCTATTCCATGTTGGTGAATGTGGCTGGAAGGATACAGATCTCCTTCCCCCAACCCTAGCATAGCACGCGCACACGCGCGCACACACACACAGGCTGATAGTTGGTTTCTCTTTAAATTAAGACTAGGAACCTCGAATGAGTTCTTAATGATGCATTTGACAGAGATTCATTACTCCCTCCTTCTTGAAACACTTTCTTCATTTGGTTTCCAAGACATCATATTCTCCTAGTTTTCCTCTTGCCTAAACAGTTTCTCAAAGTTTCCTTTGCTGGTTTCTCATTTCCCAAACTTCAAACATTGTAGTGCTCCAAATCTCAGTTCTGAACCTCACCTCTCTACACTTATCCCCTTGGTGAAGTGATCTGATTCTTTAAATACCATCCATACATAATTCCCAAACTTTAATCTCTAGTCCATTCCCTTCCTTTGAACTATAGTCAGATGTGTAGAAGTTTTTTCCATCTGATGCTTGATATTTATCTCCAATTTACTTTGTCCAAAATCTTTTCCCTCACAGTTTTACCCATCTCAGCAAATGCGTAATTCTATGGGTGCTCAGGCCAAAAACTGTATGCTCCTTAACCATCCACTTTCCCTCATTCCCTGCCTCCTTTCCTACCCTCTGTCAACAAATCCCATTGACCTTTACAATACCAATTATTTACTACCTCTACTACTTGGTCCAAGTTATTACCTCTCACCTGAATTACTGTTTCTGCCCTTATCTCCTTCCATTTGTTCTCAACACAGTTGCCAGAATGATTCTCTTTGAAAGTCCAATCACTCACCCAATGTCTTTCTATACCTAAAAGACTAAAAACTGAGGTCCTTAAACAACCTATATAATAAGATCCTGCTTGACCTAAACACTACTACTATTCCTTCTGACTTCGTCCTCCATTATTCTGTCCTTTACCCTAATCCAGTGATGGGTAGGTAGCTCAGACATGCTCCAGTCCCAGGTCTTGGCATCTGTTATCCCTGGGGTCTACAAAGTTTTGTATTTTGAATACTTCAGTCACTGATTGCCTTCATGTTTTTTGTTTTGATACTGGGGGCTGAACCCGGGGCACTTTACCATTGAGCCACATTCCCAGCCCTTTTTTTTTTTTTTTTTTTTTTTTGAGACAAGGTCTTACTAAATTGCGGAGGCTGGCCTTGAACTTGTGATACTCCTGTCTAGGCCTCCCAAGCACTAGGATTGCAGGTGTGTGTGACCGTGCCCAGCTCCTTTGTGTTATTTAAAAGTCCCCTTATCAGTGAATTTTCCTGACTGTCCCCTGAAGTATAACTCTTCCCATACTCCACTTACCCTTTTTTATTTTTCCTCATTATTACTTATAATCAAACATGCTATATATTTACCTTTTTATTGCCCCACTAAAATGTAAATTTTATGAGGACAGGAATTTTGGTCTGTTTTGTTCACTGATGTAGTTCCAGGGCTTAGAGCAGCAACTGGCATTAAAAGTCATACAAATATTTATATAAATGAACAAAATCATAGCCATCCTCCAAGATAATGTGAAATTATCCACAGTATCAAGATTATATTGAAAGGGACCACTAAAAACTCTCAATTTTCTTACTTTACACATCTGGTTAATTAAGTGGTGACTAATGAAGGATCAGAACTAGAGTCAGTTCACCTAATAACTATACTAATGTTCTTCCATGAAGATATTTCTAATCCTGCTCTTTTAATCTTTTATTACTTGGAACTCTCAAAGCAATAAATATAGTCTACCATTATGGCATTTGCCAAGTGCTATAATTTGGATGTTTCCTCCAAAGTTTATATGTTAGAAAGTTAATCCTCAATGCCACAGTGATGAAGTGGGACCTTTAAGTTGTGATTAAGTTATGAGGGCTCTGCCTTCATGCATGGATCAATGCCTTTATTACTGGAGTGGGTTCCTAATAAAAAGAATGAATTTTCCCTCCCCTCACCCTGATGTGCAGCAAGAAGGTCCTTGCCAGATGTAGGCTTTTCAACTTTGGACTTCCCAGCCTCCAGAACTAAAAGAAGGAAATTTCTATTCATTATAAATGATTTAATCTCAGACATTGTTATAGCAATATTAACAGAAGAGTAGAAATGGGATAACACACCATGTTCTACTCTTCATACAGGACTGTTTATATATCTCTATTACTTCTCCTTAAACATTATATGCTTTATAAGGCTAAGGGTTAGGTTGCTAGGGGTTAGGCTGATGGATGCAACTACAAGGAAGAGCACAGAGATTTTTTGTGGTAATTACACAAATCTCCACATGTGATAAAATTACAAAGAATTACAAACACATAGTAAGTACATACAAAACTGGCAGAATCTGAAAAGGGTCTGTGGATTGTACTAATGTCAATTTCATAGTTTTGATATTGTTATAGAGTTCTGTAAAATATTACCACTGGAAGGAACTAGATGAAGGGTGGGACAGTTCTGTATTAATTTTGCAACTTCCTGAGGATCTACACTTACTTACAAATTTTAAAAAATCTATTTCACTTTTTTAACAAAAACAAAAAAACTTGAAGCAGTATAAAAGTGTATATAACCAGAGTCTGAAATCTCAGACTTCCAATCCCCTACTCCCTTTTTTCAGTTCCTCTCCAGAAGTAACTACTGTCCATTTTCTTATGTATCTTTCCAGACAAATCCATGCATACTAAAGCATAAATGTGTTTATTACTTTGTGCATTTATGTAATTATACCCACAAGTATATACTTTTTTTTACAGAAATGTTAATACAATGACCAAAGATAATTTATAATGACTGACTCAAAAGGTTTGAACATTTATCATTTTAATAAGTAAGGTCAACTTGTCCTCCAAAGAAACTACACACATTTATATTCCTGTCTATGGTACAGAAGAGCAATTCTACACATCATTGTCATTACTGAACTTTTTAATCTTTGTCAATCTGGTAAGTAAAAATGCTATCTTGTTTAAATTTGCCTTTTGATAATAATAATTAACTTTCATTGAACCACTTACTGTGTTCTTTGTATTTTTCCAAGAACTCTGCATATATTAACTCATGTAATTGTCACAACAATCTTTGAGGTAGGTATTATTACAATTTTATTGATATTTTAAAAATCTTGTTGATTGCGAGAAAATCTATGAAGTCAAGCAGTATGAATTTTTAAATAACATGTTTTGTATTTAGCTTTCCAGGAATCTTATGTTTAAGGCTATTTTAAAATTTATTTTGGTATAAACCACATGTCTATGTCCTGTGCCCATTTTTCTGTGGGTTTTTTATCTTACTCCTGTGACTTATAAGATCTCTTTGTGTATTAGGAAAATTGGCCCTTAATAGTAAATATGTTACATCCCAAACTTAAAGCACATTTACTTTGTGATCCAGCCCTTCTAAGAATTTACCTAAAAGAAATGAAAACCCTTGGGGCTGGGGTTGTGGCTCAGTGGTAGAGCACTTGCCTGGCACATGTGAGGCACTGGGTTCAATCCTCAGCACCACATAAAAATTAATAAATAAATAAAATAAAGGTATTGTGTCCATCTACAACTAAAAAATATTTTAAAAAAGGAATGAAAAAGTTCATACCAAGACTTATATGCCAATGTTCAGAGCAACTTTATTATTTGTAAATAAAATTGCAAATAACCCAAATGTTCACCAACTAATGAATGATAAAAAAAAGTTTTGTATGTCCTTATAATAGAATATTAATCACCAATTAAAACAAATTATCAATACACACAAGAAAAATCTTAAAATAATTATGCTGAATCAAAGAAAATAGACCCTTTCCCAGCAAAAATCACATACTGTATAATTCCATTCATAAAAAACTTTGGATAATGCAAAACAATTTATAGTGACAGAAAGTAGTTCAATGGTTACTCTGAGGCAGTGGGCTGTGGGTATGTGAAGGGGCATGAAGGAAAGATCATAAAAGGGCATGAAGAAACTTCTGGAGATGATGGATTTGTTTACCCAACTTGAATGTAGTAATGTTTTCATGGAGTCCATCAAAACTTATTCAACTATATACCTTAAATACATGCAGTTTATTGTATATTAATTATACTTCAATGAAGTTGTTAAAAAAAAGGGGACTCACTCCATATATTTTGTTGTTTCAGCAAATATCAATAGTTTATTCTTAGTTATATTTATCATAAACAATACAAGCAGATGTGAATTCTTCCTGATTGATTTAGCTTTGAAACAAACATTTACCATTTCTTTTTCAATGTTTTAATTCAATATGACAAGGAGTATTCTGATCTAAGCTGAGACTCAGAACCAACCAACTGAAACAACATTCCATTTGTAGCAGATGTTGTACAATCAAGAAAAACAGACAAATGAATTTAATGCAGAGACTGAAAAACTACAATGGTCATCCATTATTCAATTTTTAAATTCTTGGGTACATCAAAACGTCCACACCTCCCCCAGTCATTCATTTACTTATTCTCTAAATACATCTGGAATCTGTTATATACCAGGTACAATTAAGTGCTAGAATTAAAACTAGTAAGCAACAGAATTCTGTAAAGATAAATAATTTAAGTCTACCCCCAATGCCACTGATTGACTTTATGATAAATTAGCTATAAATGTGTATTTTAAAGTTATATGAAAATATTATTTTTTATTTGTATTTTATGTTGCAATGCCAATAGGAGTTTGAAAAAAAGTTACCCTGAAAACTACTTAATTTAAGTAGTTAATTCCCTTTAAGTTGTAATACTATATGTGATAATGCAAATGAAATCACTTCCCATGCCAGAGTGACTTTAAATTATCCAGTTTTCTTTAGTACAATTTTTCAAGAGAGATAGTATTAGTAAATAAAGGACATTCGGTTTCTAAATTTTAGCAAATGAACATAGTACTACATGACTTAGTATAATGTAAGACTCCCCAGCCAGTATATTTGCTTTCCTAGTTTGTCATATTTTCTATTCAAAGGTTCTATGGTTAAGTTCGGTAAATTCACACATTTCCTGAGTATTTTGGAAATTGGATTTATAAAAATTCAAGTAAAATAATAACTGGGAAAAAGCAATTTACATCGTAAAAAGTCCCCTCCCTCACACCCTTACCACGCCACCCCCCCAAGAAGAATCAAGGAAAACCTATATGATTGGCTTCACTGAGAAGGCAAAAAGATCTCTGATATGGGCCCATGGTTCCCCAAATGAAAGTCAATCAAAACACAAGATGAGAATGCCAGCTTGATAACACATCTAAATCCGGAACCCCACAGGGCAAAATTTTGTACAAAGAATAGAGAAAATAAAGCTGATGACTGTAAACTAATTTCATCTATGGTTCAATTAGATATTTTCATAGACATTTATTTCTCAAATATTTTTCTTTCACTAGAGTTTTTTGGGTTTGTATTAATATGACAAAGTAAAAAATATACTACAGGCAAAGTATATTTACTGGAATTTATCTCCTGGTTTTGCTTTATTTCTTATAAGATGCTCATTTGGAAATAGCAGTTTTATGTATCTGCCACTTCTGCTGGTTAATGACACCAAAACTGGCATACTCATAGAAACCAACTAAAGGGAAGTTCCAAACTTTGGGAAGAGTGGTATGAAGAATGTCAGGATAAGTAAAAATCATTTCTATTTTCTTATTTTTCAATGTTTAAGCTGACATAATGCTATCATTTATAACTTTAATTACTGAATAAAGACAAAAATAAAGATGCACTGAAGATAAAAAGTAGCAATTAAATGTATGGAAGTTCTGCACAGGCATTTTTTTTTTCATCTTTTAAGTGTTTATTATATAATATAAAACCACAAAAATAAGACTGCTCATTTCCAGGTACATTTAATCAGTCTAATTGTTTTGATTACAGCCCAAACCTACATTGAACACAGCCCTCTGGGTTCCGACATCTGTAATACTGCACAGAAAAGGCCCATCTCTCAGGTCTGTGGGGAAAGGTCACACACCTCCTTTTTGACAAAAAGTCTTCCTCAAAACCAATGAACCAAACATGTCGCTATGTATACCTTTTTCAAAATCTTGGTTGTCTGTGCGTGTGGACTACATTTCTCTTTCAAACTTGTCCCCAAAAGAAGTCCAAAATTTTTTATTGGCTTTGTCTGCAACAGCATTCGCTAATTTTCCAGAACCATTTAGATTCATTCTTGGGAGCACTGAGAACAATTGTACATAATGCAGGACATGCACACCTTGGGTACACAACAGTTACAGCAGTTAACCAATTACGGTCAGGATGGGATAAATATGCTCTTTTCAATATTTTCAGAAAACAGTATAAAGTTCCAATTTGTAACAGCAAGGTTTTGAAATTAATCACAGAGAGTAGAATAACAATCACTGCACAAAGTAGAGTCTCTCTCTTTTTTTTTTTACATGTCACTTAAGAAGGCTGCCCCTGAGGTATTCATAATTCATTGTTTACTGCAAAGATGATTAATAAATTTAAGCTTTAAAAATGATCTGTAAGTTGATACTTTGGCTCTTTGGAGCTTATTTAGTTAAGAAATTTTCCTTGACTGACTTCAGAGTGGTTGGGGGCACTCCAAAGGGCTATGGCGATAAAAAGTTCAATTCATAAAGACACTCAGGGGTATAAGAGATTCTGGCCATTTCTCACCCTTTCTGCACAGGCTTTTCTTATGCTACTGTTTTGACATTAACCGATATTCAACTACTGAGTCTCTTCCTTTCCCCTCCTCCACTGTTATATTCCCAGTCCATACAATATAATTTCATTAAATAGTTATCAAGCCCCATTGAAGAAGTTTTCAAGAGACTTATAATGTTGATTTAAAAAACAAAAAACCTTACATATTATTATAATTATTAAGTAATTCACAATAGTATATGATATAGTGCCACTAAGATACTAACCTGTTTGCAAATGAAGAAAAATACTAGTGTTGAATAAAGGAACTCAAGGTGACTTTAAGACGTGGGTCTAGGGGAAAAGTCCTAAAGATTACACTTTAGATAGTTTTAAGAAGGAGAGAACTCTTAGGATAAAAAATATGAAGGTGTTCTCTCTGTTTCCTGATGGTCATGTCTTGAGTTGTTTCCTCCCCATTTTGATGTTCTGCCTCACCTGGGCCCGAGAAATGGAGTTGGCCCTCTATGGATTGAGACCTCTGAAAACTCCAGATAACTTTTCCTCCTCTATGTTGTTCTGCTTGTTCTGGTCTAGTCTTTTTGGTCAAAGCAATGGAAAAGCTGACCAAAAGAGAAGTTTATACCCAGAAGTGGGGTCACTGTTAGGATTAACCTGACCGTGCAATTCAAAAGCCTGTGGAGCTGGTCTGTTGGGAGAGGAATTTCGGAAGTTTAGAGATGCAAGCTAGAAAAGATTTAGATTGTTATAAGCAGAACTTAGTGGGCCATTCTTCTGAGAGCTCAAAAGACCAGACTGCTAAAGGGACTGTGGACAGTGAAGACCAGGCTCAAGAGATTTTGGAAGAAAAGGAAGACTCTACTGGAAATTAGACTAGAGGCCATTCACATTGCATTATAGCTAACAAGTTGTCTATATTTTGCCAGTGTCCTGAAACTTTTTGTGAGGCTGAATTTAAAGGTGATGGACTAATTAATCCAGCAGAGGAAATTTCAAGATAGCATAGCATTCAGGTGATGGCAGGATATTGCAGGATATTGCTGGCGTTTTTCAGTCAAGTTTACTGTGATAATGAGGAACAGAAAGCAAAGCAGAAAGTTCTGAAAAACTTGGAGTTTGACCAGAAAAGTGCAAGTAAAACTAAGGCTAACAAGGTTGTGAAAGACTTTAGATTCACTAAAGATGCTAAATACTTGACCCAGAGAAAATGGATGGCTTGAGGGCATCTCAGGCATTGGCAAGACCACACCCAGCTCAGGCTCAAGGATATAAAAATAAAAATTCCCTTAAGAAACCAATGTATGTTTGAGGGGACAGGGATTGTTTCACCATGCTTAGCTGTCCAGACAGATGCTGTTGCATGCAGCCAGGTTTGGCTGCTGCTTGAGATGGCAGCAGACTTTGGCATCAACCACCTGATGACAGTTCTGCAGGATTACAGGATACCGGAGTTAGAGAGTCAGGGAGGCTTCCACCAAGATTTCCAAGGAATCCTGGGAGGCTAAGCAAAGTGGCAAGATCAGAATACCTGTGAGCAGCCCCTGAGAGGACGATGTGTGAAGATGTGAGAAGAAAGCCAAAAATGCATGGAGACCCTGAGATTAAGAAAAGCCATACCATGAAAGTTCTGCTGATGAAAGCTGCAGGAATAAAGCAGAAAAATGCCAAGACAGAGGCCATGTAGGTTGCACTCAGCAGAGCTACAGGACTTGTTTGTCCAGCTGGATTTCAGTCTTACCTTGTTTCCATCCCCTCTTTCTACGCCCCTATTATTTCTCTCTTGTGGAAGGAAATGTTTACTCTGTGCCTTTATATACTAGATATATGTAACTTGCTTTTGATTTTTACAGGGGCTCATACTGAGAGTTTGCCCTGAGTCACAGGTAAGATTTTGGACTTGGACTTTTGGGCAAGACAGATAGGGTGTGGCTAGGAGAGGTGGGTCATTGGGGGCATGTCTTTGCGGGTGTATATTTTGTCCCTGGTGAGCAGAGTTGTTTCTTGGTGGGAATGTCCTGAGCTGCTTTCCTTTGTCATGCCCCTCTGCCTTGATGTTCTGCCTAACCTCAGGCCCAGAGGTATGGAGTTGGCCGTCTATGGGCTGAGACCTCTGAAACCATGAGCACCAAATAAATTTTTTTTCCTCTTAAAAAAAAAAAATGAAGGTCACAAAGTCCCCCCTACTCTAAAAGGGGGGGGGGGCATTCCTGGATTCTTGGTTTGTTCAAGAGGTAGTAAATAAAAGTTTATTGTTTCAATATGAATTTAAACAACTGAATCATTTGGAAGTTAACCTTTGTTTCAGATTTTGGCATTACATTATTTTGTACAAATGCAGGAGACAAAGTTTAAGTATTTGAATGTAACAGTACTTATGCCATCACATGTAAAAGCAACTGCAAAATAATCTGTGGCACTTCTAAAAGAAAACTAAAATCTCATTTCCTTTGGACCTGCAAATAAACTTTTAAAATTCTCATGTAAGTTATTTCATATTCTAATTTCAGAGGTTGATAATCAAGGAAGAATAGTTTTTCTTACAAACATTTGATACTATGTGAAGTTGTAAGGTAGTTTAGAATTAATGCCCAAAAGAAATTTTTACAAAATGGAATTATAACTAATGAAGTAATTTAAAAAAAAACCTCGAATTTAAAGTCCTTAGAGGACGACAGTTTGATTAAACCCCTACTGAGTACATGCTTTGATCTCCAGTCCCATTTTCATTTCAACTGTCAGAAAGAACTATTTCTATTTGCTTATGAACCAATATATCCCCTTCCTTTAACCTTCTTTCTTTCTTTTTTCTTCTTTTTTTTTTTTTTTTTTGGTACCAGGGATTGAACTAGGGGCACTCGACTACTGAGACATATCTCCAGTCCTATTTTGTACACACTACTTCATTCTTATTATTCTTCTTTGAATACACTATTCACTTATATCTTCTTTAAATGTGGCCAAGAAAATCAAAAACAAAGATGAAGACTAGAAAAGGATAATTAACTGTGTTTTAAACAACATGCTTCAAAATAATGTAGCTTAAGGAGGTGTTAGCTTTTGGACCACTGACAAATCAACTTCAGACAAAAAAGGAGCCATAACCAAGCAGGAACACATTAAACACACATTAAAGAATGAACACATTAAAGAATGAACATTAAAACAAAAAAACACCTACTGCTCTTAGCCTTCCAGGTTTCTACATTGCACCTATACAAACTTCTTTAAAATCTTCAATTATAGGGATCTATCTATCCCTATCAAATCTGTACAATCAAATACAAAATGTCTGTAACAAGTACTTTCTTAAATATAGTCTGGTCTTTTTTTTTTTTAAACAGGCCCAAGTCAATGCCATTTATTATACACACTGAATAACCTCTGAGACCCAAGGGCTACCACAGTGAGTTTTGTGCTTGGTTGTATTTTTTGGGGTTTTGGTGGTTTTCTTTTTTTTTTTTTTCCATTTTCTTTTTTGCATCAAACAGGTTCTTCCAAGAGCCTGCTCACAAGGAAGACAAAAACAAAGAAATCTTCAGTAAAATGAAACAAACTGGAGAAGGTAGAACAGTCCACATCTGAAGAACAATGTTAAAGAACTCACCAGACACAAACCACACCAAACACTCATCCATTTAATTTCCTGTTACATGCGCTAAGGAAACCAAGAACATCAGGCCCCAGGGCAGCAATGCTCTGAGATTCTAGCTCAGTCTCCCCTCTTTGTGACAGATTCATGCACACAATCCACACAAACCACTGACCCAGGCAGAAGTACACACGCATGCACAGGAGGAGGCTAGAGAACTATAGAGCAGGATGGGAGGTAGGGCTGGTCAAGAATATGCCATCAGCTGGAAAATGGGGACCCAGAGAACCCTTCTGTTGCAGGTTGAACAAGTCAAAATTAAAACAAAGGCAGAAGAACACAGAATAAAAGTAGGATGCTCAGACAAGAGGTTAGATAGATGAAGACAGAAAGATGCAGAGTGAGTTTTGGGAAAGCAGTCTCAGAAGGGAAGGCCTTTCTTTATTGGGAACTCAGATGGGCAAAGATCTTGTGACTCCAGTGATATACTAAAGCTAAAGGAATATGCCACAGCATTACCTCTGCATCTTGTGCCCTCTCCCATGGTAGAGGGAATCAACAAACACCCATCCCTTAGTCCTGCCCATTAACGCTCTTAAGGACTTTCCCTAGTACCCAAAAAGAAATGACCCCCCTAACACACACAGTTAGGTCCAGCATAGGCAAAAGTTAGGCCAAGCACAGAAAACCTCAGTAACTCTTCTTGGTGGAAACAAAGCCTGAGAAGCCAATCACAGCTGCCATCTCATCATCTTCTTCAAATGTCAAGTCTTCCTCCGCCCTCCTCTTCTCCTTCTGTTTCTCTTTCTTATATGCTTTAGCCTTTCCCTCCTTTTCTCTGAGCTCCTTCATCCTTTCCTCAAATCATAATCTTTCTGCTTCTCTTCCATCTTCTTCTTGTTGACTTCAAAACGTTTCTTCACTTGATCCAGGGTGGAACGTTCCACACACATAGACATACCCAGGTTTCGCTGATGTTTCTTTCCATTAATGTGATCCAGGAAGTTGATAGAGTCTTTCACCACACAGTCACAGACATTGCAGTAATATCCTCCCATCTCAGACTGTGGGGTGGTCTTGGTAATGACAATTGTCTTCCCAAGCTTAGATTCCAAGTCCACTTTGTAGTCCCTGTGCCGCAGGAGTCCCTGCTTGACTGGCTGCACTGGTTTTCCATCCTTCTTTTCTCTCTCTTCCATGAGCCTCTTCTCGGCGAGCTTCTCGTATTCATCTTTGTCCCACTTTCGGCGAAAGTCCAAGTTTTTTGTCCCTCTGCCTGACGCCATCTTCACAGCGAAGTCATATAGCCTGTTCTTATTATTAAAAATAAGAAGCTGGGCATAGTGGCACATACCTGTAATCCCAGCAATAGAGGCAATAGGATCGCCAAGTTCAAGTGCAGTCTTGGCAATTTAGCAAGAACCTCCTCAAAGTAAAAAGGACCAGGGATATAGCCTCAGTGATAGAGTACCCCTAGTACCAAAAACAATAAATAAATAAATAAATAAACAAACAGACAAATAAGGGTAGGTGAGGATCCTGATTCTGTAGGTTCACTAGTACTCCCTTATAAGTTCAAGAGGAATTGATAAAAATCTTAAATAGTATATGGGGGAAAACAGAATTTTGAGGCACATTCCTAAGAATGTACTGCAATTTAATATTAAAATCAGCCCATTAATCATCAGGCTTTGAATATGACCTTTTAATCAATTATAAATACACCTATCTATGTAATTACTCAGACCACATTTCTTTATCTGGTCCACAAATATATCTGAAGAAGCTGACAAATGCTATATTTATAACCCTGAGGGCCCCTTTCTTCATCTGTAAAATGAGTACTAAATGAGACAACCTATGTAAAGCATTTAAATCAGTGTTCAACACATTAAAAATCCAATAAATGTAGTTATAATTCTAGATATACTGTGGCCAGAGTATTTCCTGATATAACTACCAGTTTACTTACCCTAGAAGTGAGGCTACATGTCAAGACCTGTTCTTTGAGAACTCATGCTGACTCCTACTCCTAGTGATCAGTACCTAAAGTACCATCAACACAAGAATACAATAAGTTGCTGAATTCAAATTGTTCAAGAAATGACACCAAGCTACCAGTCTGTTGTTATTATTACCTGCAACTTTCACTTATTTTCCAATACTGTACTTACTTTAGGAGTTAACACAATTTATATGTAAAGTGGAGTTTTTAAAAAAACAAGGTTTATTCAATTCCCTTTTCAAAAATTAAGATGAATTTCTTACTTTTGATAAAGACACCAAGATTATATAAGATGTTAACTTTAGGGGAAGTTAAATGAAGGGTATATGGTACATGAGAATTCTCTGTACTATTTTGCAATTCTCCTACAAATACGTGACTATTTTAAAACTGAATATTTTAAAACAATCAAGATAATATCTTCCCATTATGATGAATTCTTTCTTAAAACTCAGCAAATATTACCAACCACTATTAGGTATAAATTCTTTGAGGAGACTTTGTAATTTATCTTGAACAGAAGACATGAATTCCAGTAAACAAAATCCCTTATAATACCCCTATTTATAATCTTTGGTCACACAATGAGTTAGTGTTCAGTAAACAACAGTCATCTAAAAATTTTATTTTGGGGCCTTAAGAAATCGATCCCAAAAGCAAATATATTTTCCCTAAACCATAAAAACTCTGTAGAATCCAATTAAATTTCTGCTTGTATTGCTCAAACCACTTATTTAGCAGTCATGTTCAAGTCAAGCTCTAAAAGATCTTTGATGTATGATACAAATTACTATTATACCATTAGCATAAAACGCTTTAAAATATATACTTAAAAATGTTATATCAAGACTGATTAGTTTTTAAATTAGGCAAATAAGAGTTTAGGAAAATGATGAATTTATTTGCAGTAACTTAAATTTTCACTGTTAAACAACAAAGTCATGAGAATTCTGCTAAAACTGTTAACCGAAACACTGAAATACTAAAAATGCCTAAGAATATAGTATCTTTCTCTAAAATGCTCTCCTAAATACCTTCAAATAGATTTTGTACTTGAGTTTCTTAAGTATCAACTGTCTAATTTCAGAAACTTGGCTTTCCTTTTATGAAAAGTACTACAGAATCAGTACTATAAACAGTAGTGCTATGTCAAAGAATTGATTCAGTAATTAAAAGAGCTGAAATCACCTGTCTTATAGAAAATTACTGTCAAATACCACCAGACCCTGCTTTTCTTCCTTCTGGACCAGTAGCCAGACACTAACAATATTTAGACCCTTTCTTATTTTTAGTATATGAATTTAGCACGTGATACCACATCTAAATCAGATAGTATTTTAATGAATGCTCTACATAATCCATCTAATGTTTTGGCAAATATATATGTACACACACATATATAAATACACATTTACACATTTATACACATACATATACATGCATATACAGTTGGCCTTCTGTATCTACCAGTTCTACATCTGTGGATTCAACCAATAGAGGGTTGAAAATATTTGGAGAGAAAATTGAGTCTGCACTGAACATTTTTTTTCTAATCATTATTCCCTAAACAATAGAGTGTAACAACTATTTACATAGCTTTTACAATGTAGTAGGAATTACAAGTAATCTAGTGATGATTTAAAGTATACATGAGAATGTGTGTGCATTACATGCAAATACTATACAACATTTTATACCAGTGAGGAGCTAGCCTCTTCCCTAACCTGTAAATCAGAAGCAGGAAAGGCCTAAAGAAGGTCCCTCCTCTATGGAAAAGAAACCCTGTTGATGGCACTCAGGGTAGACCTGCTCCAAATACCTCATATACATATATATGTATATGTCTGTGTGTGTATGTGTGTGTGTGTGTGTGTGTGTGTGTGTGTGTATAAAAGAATGAGGTTAACTCTTAGTTATATAAGAATATAAATAAATTCTTTTTTTTTTTTTTTGTGCTGTTGGGGATTGAACCCCACTGAGCTATATCCCCAACCCAAAAAAATGAAATCTTATGCCCACCAAACACATGTACAAAATTGTTTATAGTAGTTTTATTTCTAACAGTTATAAACTGGAAACAACCTAAGTATCTATATGTCTATCAACAGTAGAATAGACGAATATATGCTCACATAATAGAAAAACATTAGGAACGAAAAAGAATAAGCTATTGTTCATTCAAAAAACATGGATGAATCTTATAGACATCACATTTAACAAGGGAAAGCAGACATAAAAAGAAAGGCTAGATCCCATTTATATGAAACTCAAGAATAAGCACGACTCCTCTAGAGTGATGGAGATCAGAAAAGTGGTCACCTTTGGAAAGTACTAACTAAAAGAGAACATAAAGGAGTTTTCTAAGTTCCTAGAAGTATCAACATCTTGATCTGATTGGGGGGGTATATGTTTGCATGTATAAAAATTCATTATTCTGTTCATAAGAATTCATTCATTGCTAATAACTTTATTTAAGTTAACTTCATTTAAATACACATATACATCAAGCCTCTTCAGGGAAGTGACAAGATTTTATGCAGTTTTACATTCTTATATTTGGCCATGGTGAAATTTAAATAAGAACTGGTAAGGTTGATGCTAATAACTAATCAGGCATAAGATCAGTAAACTGTGGATAGGCTTAAAAAAAAAAAAAGAAAGAAAGAAAAGAAAACAAGATTAGGGATTCACATGAGTAAAGGTAATGAGGTATCTCTGTGTGTCATGATCCAAAGTCAGGATTTTTTCTGAGCCATGTCCATAAGACTCTAAGATTCTTGATGTCACTTTTTTTAAAAAGCAACTCTAAGCTTCCCCTCCCAAGGGAGCAATCAGCCATCTCCTATTTCTTTCAAATAATAATTTTACAATGTCAGTGTTCACAACCAGCTTAACAAAGAAAATCATACAGACCAACTAGCTATGTGATCTTGCGCAAGCCACTCAACCATTCTTACATGTCAGTTTCCTTATATGCTTGCTAAAGAAGGAGATGGATTAAATAGTATCTAAAGTCCAATCAATGTCAAATTCTCCACTTAAGCTTTTTTTGGAAGAACTGAATGGATAATCCTTACAAACTACTTCTTCAATTTATAAAATGAGCAAAATATCAGTTAATTTAACACTGTATAACAGCCTTATTCAGAAAGCAGTGTAGTGTTTATGAAAAAGTATAGAATGTGAAGTTACTCAGACTTAGATATAGTCATTGTCTGCTTCTTAGTAGATAATCATCATGGGAAAGTTATTAAGTCAGGATTTGTTTTGAAAATTAAAGGCAATGAATATATGTAAAGCAATTATTAGGCCAATATAAAAACTCATACACTGGCATCACCATTTTCCAAGTAAAAAGCAGTCAAGGTAAAATACCTACCAAATCAAAATTTGAAATTCCTACATTAGTTATTTTCTCTCAGCAATTTTAGAGATAGGAATTAATGGTTGCCTCAAAATTCTACAAGACTTTACTGCAAGCTTAACTCTTATTGTGTTGGCAGTCTCACTTCTTAAATACAAGGCAAGAAAATAAGATAATTTAGAAGCACCAAAGTTCTAGGAAAATAGGACAACACTGAGATTTGAGTTTAATTCATTTGGGACATAATAGAGACATTAATCTTGGTTTTGAGAGTTTAAACAGGTAATGAGAGTCAATTACATGTAAAAAAGCAATACAAATTCAAAAAACAGTAAATATAAACCTGCCTTTGAATCCAGGAAAAGAGATATAACTACAGCACACTAATGAACTTAATGGAATGAATAACAAAATACACTGGGTAAATAACTGGGTGAGGTAGGAAGATGGAGAATCGGAGGGTAGAGTCCTAAAAAGCATAACATTAAGTTTTATCTTGAAAAATAAGTAGAATTTACTATAAGACAAGAGAAAGAAAAAGCATGCTAGACAGTGGAGAGAACAAAGGTGAAGGCTCTGAGTCAGGAAGCATTAATATTCATTTAGTAACCTGCTTTATTTGTAAAACTGGAACTTGAGATTTGTGGTAGGGGAAACACAAATAAGCCAGATGATGAAAGGCCTTGTAATGACAGAGTTAAGACTAAGTACTGTAGGTACAAAGGAAGTATGGGTTTTAAGAAAAAGTAATGAACAGATTTGCATTTTAGAAAAATTACCTTGGTAGTAGTGTATGAATGGATTAAAGGGAGTCAAGTCTGGAAGCAATTTCTAGATCTCATTCTCCACCCAGAGTTAATTAAGGACATAACATTACTATATAGGTATTCCATGACAGAGCCAGGGATCATAAATTTAAAAACAATCCTTTAATAGACAAAACTAAATGATCCAAAACAAATCATTTACCTTCGTGAATGTACGCTGTGGTTAACATTTACCATGTATCTTTAAAAGAAGAGGCTTCTAAAATTAGGTAAAATATATAAAAACTATACAGAACTAGTTGTATCCAAGAACTAGCCCTCTACACAGCCATATATGTATATATATAGTAGGTATATGTATATGTGGAAACCAGGGCCCTGAAGGGTAAGGAATTATCCAAGGTCATGCTATCAGTAGTACAGTGAAGACTGGAGTCATGTCTGACAATTTCCCTTCTAGAAATTGCTTTAGTATATCACATTTACGATTTTAGAATTTTGAATAATTCAAAAGACACTCTGGTACTGTCACTTTCATCAGTGTAATAATGATACTATAAAGCTTTTCAGAGCTCATATGTCTCACAATAAAACATCTATTTAATGTGTATGTTTGACAAAAAAAATCTTTTCTGAAGCTTGTCCCACAATAAGAACACCGTGCCTCCCCCCTCAAAAAAAAAAAAAAAACTGCCCTCTTCTTCTCTAGAGTGTCTACAAACTTCTTTTCTCAAACTCAGGAAACAATTTAAAGAAGGGCTAAAATTAATTTATATTTATATAATTAAATATTCAACACCTTTAACATTTTACTTAGGTCTACATCTTATTTTGTTGTGTTCACCATCTCACCTTGCCCCTATAATTTCTATACAAAAAGAAATATCTTTTTTCTTCATTAGTAAAACAGGTGGAAGTGGAAATGTTGAGCCTTATAAATACTGTATATTTCACAAATTTGCATAGTGTTCAAAATGTTAATTTTTGAATTTCTCTAATTTGCACTTAATGTGTGCTTGTTGAAATAGTCAAGAAAAAAGTATAAAATTTTTAAATAGGTCTACCATGCCTCTGCAACTCCCTCCTAGAGAATCCTTTAAATATGTTTGACAGACTTTCTTATGCTTACATACAGAAGTATCTTTAAAGAGTCAATATATATTAACACCCAAACTCTACTGATAAATAATTCAGATAGAGTACTACCTTGCTTGGTTTTTGGTTATTTTAACAGACATCAATTATATTTCTACTCATACTTTTAAAAATAGCTGAATCCCAAGTTCCCTGTATACTTCTTTCTTAGCATCATCACCAGTTGTTTATCTCGCTCCCTTTTGATATAGGTGACTGCTAAAATCACTGTACCTTAATGTTGTGACACCAAGCAGAAAATCAAAAATTTGATCAGTCTATGCTTACTTAGAAGTCATGAAAGTCACATTTGTAAAATCTGCTTAATTTATCATTTGTCTTTCTCTCAAAAATGGGGGAAATGGATCTATTTAGAGTTCTGGGGGCTACAGTGTTTTATACCTGCTCAAACTAATGGGTCTTGATGGTGGTAACCGCCAAGCAGATATTTGGGTTTGAACAACAAAAATCTACAAGAAGCCCCTCAAAGGGTTAAATATTCCTACCTAGCATTCCCTTGTTTTAAAAAATGATTGCAAAATTCTAAAAAAAAATGCAAAATTTAAAAATTCAGTATGTTATCCTTACTCTGATCCTAAGATGAAATAAAATGTCATTTAAAAAAAAAAACTGTCAATGAGAAAAGACTGCAGCAGACTTTGCTTTGGCATAGTCAAATTTGCCCTTCACCCCAGATTACAAATTTACAGAACTACTATGGGTAGAGGCCCCATTGCCTGTCAAAATAGACTTCCTGAGGAGAAGAAATGCCAGGTAAATGCCAGACTTTCTGATTTATACTTTTGTTTTAAATCATATACACATACATACAGGTCATTTTATTTAAATCCCACCTAAATTGGGCTAGTCACCAAAAACTCTAAGATCCAAAACAATAAAACTGATGAGCAAGATTCTGTAAAAGAGCTCTATTCGCCATCCTTAACAGGTTGCAAAGATGCTTTTGCAAAGATCTAGCTTTAGAACTTCAATTCCAATATGTTTTTGGAAGCTGGATTCATCCCTCTCCACAAATGCTTTTCAAAAAACACAAGTCAGAACACACTTTTCCAGCACTACTTAATTCTGCCTAAAACTCAGGCAAGACTTTAGGACAGACCTAAAAATGTCGGATCAGCAAAGTAGACCACCTAGGAAGGGAAGCCAAGACCACACAGCCTTCCTCGCCCTTGGCAATTTCCAGTTACTCAGGAGCTGTATCTTCGCGGAACCTGCGGACACGCGCCTCCTGAAAAAACCTACAGACCACATGCCCACTAAAGGTAGTGCCACTCTCTAGTTCCCACGGCTCCAGAGAGGCCCAGCGCGCCCCCACAGGGATCCGGGGCACAGAAAAAAGAACTGCAGAACAAATTCACTATTTCAACAACTAGGCAACAACACGGATCAATCCTCCCATTAAACATTGAGTAAATCTCATCTAGAGAGACCAGACCGAAACCGTTTCAGGATGCTAAACAGCCACAGGCAGTCTATTGGGCCAGCTTAAGAAGGAAGCCACGAAAGCTCCCTCCAGTCCCTGGAGACTCAGCGCCTGCTGAGCCGCGCCCACGCTGCTAGACCGCCCAGGGACCCGCTAACTCGCCCGGTCGCCTACCCCCACACCCCCCCCCAAAAAAAAGACTGGGGACAAAGCCCAGTTACCGCCCCACTCTAGGCAAAGCAGAAACCCCAGTATATTCTCTGGTATCCGCGGGACACCCTCCGGCCCCAGCAACGCACCAAGGCGGCCCCCGCCCCTGCGGAAACAAATACACCGCCCTCTCGCCCCGAGACATCGATAAACACACCCCTCTCCCCGGAACCCTGACACTCCGCTTCTTTATCTCAGGAAAGCGAAGACGCCCACACCGCTCAAAGGACTCCCCAACACCTCAGTGATGTGCCCCCGGACACCTGGACCTTGCTAAACTGCTTCCGCTGCCCCAAACAGCCAGACCCCAATAAACAGTCCCCTTGTCCTGGAACCCGCTACACACCTCAAGGAATCTGAAGACCTGACAAATCTCCCTCGACCCGGAACACCAAGGGACCCTCTTTGCCGCCACCCACCCCCCACCCAAAGCCAGAAGAGCCCCAGGACCCCCAACAAAACCTCCCTCTCACCTCGAGAGCCCCCCTCACTAGCTACGCCGCCCTTCGGCGCCCGCCCGCCGGATCCCACCGCAGCGCCTCCTCGCCCACCGCACTACAGAGCCCCACTCAGCCTCGCGCCCACCAGGCAGCGCAGCGCAGCCCCAGGAGCCGCCCCCGTCAGGAGCCCGCCATCCCCAGCGGCTCCGTGTCGCCGCTCCCCGACCGCTCCTCAGCGCAGACGCGCGCTGGGCTTCCTCACCTGAGCAGCGTCGGGGGGCAAGCGGACCGGGAGCCCTGAGGAGGAGAAGGAGGCTGCAGGTAAGCGGCGGCCCAGGCCTGCGGTGCCGCAGCTCCAAGCTCTCCGCGAGGGAAGCGCTTGAGTGAAGAGAGACCTCCAGCTCCGCGCGCAGCCGGGAGACCAAGCCACCGCCGTGCCCGCCGCTCTTCCCGCGAGATCGCAGCCACGGCGAGGGGCGGGGCCGCGGCGAGGGGCGGCAGCCGGGGCTCCTTGAGCGACAGCGCCGGCAGCCTGTTGGCGGCAGCGCAGGAGGCGGGACTCGAAGCCTACTGTGACCAATTGTAGAAGAGGAAAGGTGATCCGCCCCGCCCTTCATCAATAACCACGGGCGAAGGTAGTAGTGACCTGAAGTAGTCAGTGGCGACGGACTTTGGTGGCGAGGTATAGATGACGTGCCTTGGCTAGCGTTTTGGTCCTGCCCGGCCGCCGTAGATAGACTGAGGAACAAGTCGGCCGGTCTTACACTGGTACGAACGGGGCGCACCTTTGATAACAGCCAGACCTGAAGTAGCGCGGGGATTTCTTATTTTCCAGGTTGAAGGTGCATCTGCCTTGGGTTGCCGCGTGGTAACGTCCGTTTAATGCAAATTAAAATTCCCCTCTTTCCCTCATTTCGGCCTCTCCTCCCTCTCTCCTTCAAACAGGGTGACAATTGTTAAGATGCCCATGGTTTTCATGCCCCAACCCGGGACATCTGGTTTGACAAAGGACTCTTGTGGTTCATGCATTTGTTTCTACTTAAAGCCTTCCCATACAGTAAAAAGTAAATCTCACTTGAGTCACCACATACAAATTCCAAAATTAGATGAAAAGTAACTTCGTAGACCCAAGTGCCCAGTAGTGTTTGGCACACGCAGAGCACTGAATAAACATAAAAGAATGAATGAAGACTGTGATATTTAAATGTATGAAATCTGAACCAAGCCCAGAAATTTTGGGCTTTCCTATCCTTTCCTCTGCAATGACCGCCAATCCCTTTACACTTAAGTCCAGACTCCATTATTATGCCTATCCTGTAGCCTCATTCATCTTCCCCTCCTTTCCGTCTTGCCACAAGCAAATAGTGCTCTTTTTCATCAAGGTTAACCCCTGCACCTGTGCACTGGATCACAGCCATGGTTTAATCAGCTTTTCAGATTATCAATTTCTTTCTCTAACTCCTTTCTCCCACAAATATACTCAGACTCTCCCAACCTTTGAACAGAACAAACCGCCTTACCTCTTCCACCCACTCAACCTGCCCTAGCTCCTTTCTTCTGAGAATCACTCATCTTGAGAAACATCAAAGTATATTTACTGTCTCCACCTTTTCATCTCCTATTTTCTCTGCTAAAATGTTGTTTTTGCCCACAATCTGCTGTTCTCAATGGTTCTCTTTCCTAATGGAGGTCTATTTGGGGTCATCTTTAACGTCTCTGCAACTAAGTGACAATGCTGACTGCCTCCTTTTAGTATCTGCCTAACTACTTTCTGAATCTATAGCTACTCTTTTTTTTTCCCCCAGTCCACTTGCTGGTTTGAAAACTGTTGCCTATTGATGTATCTTTATCTTATAACTTCACCATATGCATAATAAGAAAAATGTCCACACATGGTTGCACACTTAGTGCCAATAATTGGCTCAGACAAAAACTTAAAAGGCTGTTATCAAGAATACAAGCAATAATAGTTGTTGGTGAGGATGTGGGGGAAAAGGTACACTCATATGTTGCTGGTGGAGTTGCAAATTGGTGCAGCCACTCTGGAAAGCAGTATGGAAATTCCTCAGGAAACTTGGAGTGGACCCACCATTTTACCCAGTTATCCCACTCCTCTGTTTATACCCGAAGGACTTAAAATCAGCATACTACAGTAACGCAGCCACATTAATGTTTATAGCAGCTCAATTCACAGTAGCTAGATTGTGGAACCAACCTAGAGGGCCCTTCAATAGATGAATGGATAAGAAACTGGTATATCACAATGGAATATTATTAAGCCATAAAGAAGAATAAAATTATGGCATTGGCCGGTAAATCGCTGGAGTTGGAGAATATCATGCTATGTGAAATAAGTCAACCCCAAAAAACCAAAGGTGAATGTTTTCTCTGATAAGTGGATGCTGATACATAACGGGAGCAGGGAGTGGGTAAGGGAAGGAAGGAGGGAGCATTGGATGTGGAGAGGGAAAAGAGCGGAGGGAAGGGGGCGGGGGAAGGAAAGATAGTGAAATGAGACAACTATCATTACCCTATGTACATGTATGATTACATAAATGGTGTGAATCTCCAGCGAGTACAACCATAGAAATGAAAAGTTGTGTTCCATTTGTGTACAATGAATCAAAATGCATTCTGTAAAAATAATTTTTAAAAACTGTTAGTCCAGAGGAGGAGACGATGGCTGTGAGTCTTGAGTTGAGTGGTAAGACAGTAGGTGACCATACAAATGCAGGGCAGAAATGGAGGCTTTGGAGGGGAAATGATGTGAACCTGCACCCAGAGAAAAACTTGAGGGCTGAGCCTGGCTGTGAGTTGGCCAGTTTGGTAGATTGATTGCTGCAGAAAAGTAGTGGGAGATAAGATCAGAAAGGAACCAAAAAATGAAAGGCCTTAAATACCAAGTCATGCTGATTTGGCCTGATTTTGTATTAAATGGGGAGCCAGGACCATCCTAGCATTTGTAGGATCCATGAAAAGCTACATCTGGAGGCCCACATATCAAATGTCTAAATATGTAAAAGTTATAAAACAAGCTAACAAACTGTGAACTTTAAAAAATTGTATCCTTTTACAAATACACTTTGATAATAACTTGAAAGACCATGTTTGGATTTAGAGTTCTGGGATAGGACTTCTCATAGTACCCTGCTGAAAAAAAAAAAAAAAAAAAAGGCAGGTTAAAGAGAGCAGCCTTCTCCCATTACCTCCTATAGTCAGTGCAACCCCACATTACAAGTTAACCCCCAGTGTGGGTACTCCAGCCCACATGTCCAAGCTCCATTTCCACTTCTCCACCTCTGGAATAGTCATTTCATGGGCATGCCACAAGCCCAGGGGTACATATCTCAGGATCTAGGGAGAAGTCCACAGAGGCCCTGCAAGTGGACTCTGGGACTTTGGGCAGGGAATTCTGGCTGCTGAGCACCTGATGAGGTCCAAAGTGGTAAAGTCAACTCCAGTCAGCTCCAGGTGGGCACATTCCTTGGCAGTTTGTAGGAGTACAACTGGAGAACTCAGTAGAGCCCTTTTAAGGCAGGACCCCCTCCTGTCTGCCTCTAAATATGGTACTAGCAGATCCAATGAATTTTTTAATAGTGACAAGTAGATTCTATCTGTATCTTGAAACAAAATCTACATGTATTCTATGCTTCCCACCCCCTTGGCTCTTGTCTTAACAGCAGGGATGTACTAGAAAGAATACTCTGTATCCTTTTGGGCATCTTTTCTCCAATGCTCAGTCTCATAAATTATATCATCCTATAAGATTCCCTTATTACTTAGTATATCAGAAATCTGTGTGACTGTAAATGTGAGAAAAATAAGAAAGCTCTGAAGTGTTCTCAGCCTGGACTAAAGCTTGTCACACTTTAATTTGCCTTCTAATAAAATGCTTTGGAAGTAGAAGCTCTTGAGGACCCAGGAAGGGTATGCAAGCAGTGTGAGTACTGAAAAGGCAGCAAGCCACCGCTCACGGGGGCACCCTCTCACCATCCTGTCTTTATGGCACGATGCGTCATTCCGTGGCCTGACAGTCACGCTCTGTTCCTGCAACCTCTCCATCTGTTACCAAGTGCTCCCTTCCTGGTGTTTGCACTGAAAGTCACCAAGGGACCAGAGCCACCTTGGTCTCTTTAGAGCTCCAAGCCTGAAATTCTGCTCGTGGATCCTGCATACTTCTCAGTGGTGCTGCAGATGATTTCAGTGTTAGGCATTGGCACTTGCTTGATCCAGCACTGGGTCTGTCTGCTCATAGCCTCACCGTCACCATCTGTGATTGGTCTTTGCCAGCCAGCAGCAGAACAGAACCCATCTGCTTCTTACTCAGTTCTGACCACTGCTGCCTTGTTCTGACCTATTTGTCTAAGTCCCTATTCTGAAGCTTTACCGAGCTCTCCCTGGCCACTGCATATTCACAAGCAATATTGTTTGAAAAAGTAGAAGAAGAAATCTGACTGTCCAATTCAACTTCTCTTCCATCATTTTAGAGTGTGTTGGGATACCTATTTGGTTAGATTGGAAGGCTGAACTTCTGTGTGAATTATCCTAAGATTGAGGGAGCAGTATTCATCTGTCCATTTGCTGACCCCTGACTAAACCCTTGACTTTGGTTTGTGTTTTGCAAATAACTAGCACAAAGAGGGGGGAAATCAATAGAACTGTTTAAAATATGTCCTAAGATTATTTGATACACCTTCTCAAGAAACGATGCTTAATTAATTCCCTTCCCTACTGTGCATGGGCTAGACCCAGTGACTCACTGTTTCTGAATAGATACAGCAGAAATTAGTGTGTGACTTTTGAGATGGGTTATAAGAGGCACTGAAGCTTCTTCCTTGATTTCTTTCTTTGATCCACACACTCTGGAGTAACGAAAGCATAAGGACATTCAAGCAGGGTTTACATGGCCAGAAACACAAGCCTCCAGACATTACCTGTGTGAGTGAGCTATCTGGAAAACCTAGTTTAGCCCAAGTTAAGCCTCAGATGACTATAGCCTGGGGCCAACACCTTGACATAACCTCATAAGAGACCCTGAGCCAGAACTACCCAGCCTAGCCTCTCTCAGATTCCACAAAGAAACTGTGAGTGTAAATGTCTATTGTAAAGACACTTTATTTGAGATCACTTGTTATGCAACAATCAATGGCTAATACCAGAGTGTTGAGAACAGTCAATCTACTCCTACTCCTGGAATAAATACCTGACAAACTCACAGCCTACTAATCATCAGGCACTAACATTACCCAAAGAGCAAAGGACAATGGATCGGTACCATAACTTACTGCATACAAAATGCAAGTGGCACTATGCTCAAAGAAAGTGGAGGAAGTCATTTCTTGGTGGAAACAAACACATTTTCAGTGCTTTACAGATTCAGACCCTTCAGAGCATTACAGCAATTGGAGATAACAACAACTGTGGAGCCATTTGGAGGCGGTTAATAGTAGGTCTTGAGCAGTAAGGAAAACCTTTTCCTCCCCAAAGCTTAAAGTGCTTTAACAATGTACACTTTCATCCAATCTTGGTGGAAAAGTATATGTTTCTATGAAAACAGAGGGGGAAAACATCCTCTTACCTATCCATATTAGCTAAGAATAAAAACTTGAAAACTCCATCTCTCAGAACCCTGTCAAAATAATTGACATCCCTGACAACATAAAGTGTCCATATGAGAATAAAGTATGTTTGACAGCAAGAAGATTGAATTCTATAATATAATACTATATTTCTTACTGCTGTGAATTAAGATTCAGTAAGAGGACAAATTCTCTTATTAAATTAAAAATGAGGAAATTCACATAAAAAGGAAACCAATAGCCAAGTCAGGTATATTGCATGTCTAACTTCATTTTATGTATATAAGAGCTACATACATTAGCCATACATACATGAAAGCATCAAATAACTTTGTAAGTTGACCAAGAAATGACTTACAGCTAAGAAAATAAGATGAATTTGCATCTTCACAATTCAAATGATTATAACATGAATGTATTGTAAACCTTTCATTTTCCTTAGCAGCGAGGGGAAAAATTAAGTCTGAACCAAATGATCCCAAAGAAAATCTTAAGTTCTCCACACTTCTCTCAACCCCTTCTGTCAAATATAATCAACCACTTATTGGATAGCTGCAAAGTATAAAGCATTGTGAAGAATGCAAGCTATCAACCATAGTTCCTACAAGAAACGAAGGAGGAAGAGAACAGATGGAAGAGGACCTTCCCGAGAGAGAAAAAACTTCCATCCCTGGAACCCATGTGGGTCAACCCCACAGAACTGCATGAATGGACTTGATTGCATGGTCTCCAGAGGAAACCTGAGACACTATTACCCTTCTGACGATTTTCCTTGGGTTTGAAAAAAGCCACTTGAACTAGATGAGAATCAGAAATATATAATATCTTGCACATAGTAAAGTTCTTTTACTTAAAACAATGTGAAATGGACCTTGTTACTTGTACCTAAAAGAATCCTAAAACTAGTGGCCAGGTACTGTTACACAGAGAAAGAGGGATATGAGTATACTTTTAGAATGGGTGGAAGCTTATTAAACAGAAGGTCACTTCTGAATGGAGTAAACAATGTAAACAAAAACTCAAAGTCCACAAGAAAAAAAAGTGTGATGGAACAAGCAACTCACCACAGAGAGTAAGTTAATAAGAATTACAGGTCAGGGTCTGATTACAGAAGGCCCAACAGAGTCTGGTAGACTTTATTCTGTAGCCAACTCCAGTCTGTCCAGAGGCTTTTAAGCAGAACAGTAGCCTGATCAAACCATTGTTTGTGAGATTAATCCTGAATGATCTCACGAGCTGAACTGAAGGTGGGGACATCCCAGGCATGAGACAATAAGGGAAGAACCTAAATCCCAAGATTAGTAACCTCACAGTATGTGACCACTCCGCAAGGCAGAGCTAATCAGTGTTTTATTACCAAATAGGGAACTCCTAGTGACATTTTGACTTGGAAACAGTACTTCAGATTGGTCCCTTACACGTTCCACAGTTATTTACTATGTGCCTAGCACATTTGATACACAACAATAGATAAGACAACTATGAGACTTAAGTCAATGTGGTTTATACTTCCGTGAAATAATGATGAAGCACAATCACCGTAAGTGCTATGAAAGTATTGGGTGCTAAAATAGACATGTAGACCAGTGGTACAAAATAGAATATATAGACACAAACCCACATAAATATGACTATCTCATACTAGACAAAGGCACCAAAAACATATTGAAGAAAAGATAGCCTCTTCAGCAAATGGTGCTGGGAAACCTGGAAATCCATATGTAGCAAAATGAAATTAAACTTCTATCTCTCACCTTGCACAAAACTCAACTCAAAGTGGGTCAAAGACTTAGGCACTAGAACAGAAACCCTGTGTCTAATAGAAGAAAAAGTAGGCCCAAATCTTCATCATGTCAGCTTAGGACCTGACTTCCTTAACACAATTCCTAAAGTGCAAGAAGTAAAATCAAGAATCAATAAGTGGGATGGATTCAAACCAAAAACTTCTTCTCAGCAAAGGAAGCAATCAATAATGTGAAGAGAGAGCCTGCAGAATGGGAGAAAATCTTACCACATGCACCTCAAATAGAGTCCTAATCTCCAAGATATATAAAGAACTCAAAAACGGAACACCAAAAAAACATAAAATAAAATAACTCAATCAATAAAATGGGCTAAGGAACTAAGAGACATTTCACAGAAGAAATACAATTGATCAACAACATATGGAAAAAAAGTTCATTATCTCTTGCAATTAGAGAAATGCAATCAAAACTACTCTAAGATTTCATCTCCCTCTAGTCAGAATGGCAATTATCAAGAATACAAGCCATAATAATGTTGGTGAGGATGTGGGGGAAAAGTACACTTGTACATTGCTGGTGGACTGAACATTAGTGCAACCATTATAGAGAGCAGTATAAAGATTCCTCAGAAAACTAGGAATGGACCACCATTTGACCCAGTTATCCCACTCTTGTTTATCCTCAAAGAACTTAAAATCAGCATACTTCAGTAACACAGCCACATAATGTCTAAAGCAGCTCAATTCACAATACCTAACTATGGAAGCAAGCTAGATGCCCTCAATAGATGAATAGATTTTTAAAATGTGGTATTTTATATCCAATGGAATAGTACTCAACCTTAAAGAAGAATGAAATTATGGTATTTGCAGGTAAATGAAATGGAGGAATATCATGCTAAGTGAAATACCAAACCCAAAAAAACCAAAGGCCAAATGTTTTCTCTGATAAGTAGATGCTGATCCATAATAGGGAGGAATGGAGGAACTTGGATTGGGCAGAGGGGAGTGAGGGAGGGAAGAGAGTAGTATGGGGGTGGGAAGGATGGTGGAAATGAGATGGACATTATTATCCTGTGTACAAGTATGATTATGACTGGTGTGACTCTACACCATGTCCAGCGAGAGGAATGAGAAGTTGTGCTCCATTAGTGTACAATGTGTCAAAATGCATCCTACTATCATGTATAACTAACTAGAACAATTTTTTTTAAAAAAAGAAAAGTATTGGGTGCTATGAGATTATGTATCAAGGGGTCTATCCCAGTCCTCTCAGATCCCTGAAAGTCAGGAAGGACGTTCCAGAAAACCATCTACAAAGACTCCTGAGGCAGGAATAGGAGTTAGCATGCTGAAGGGGTTGGTGAGTGGTATGCTCCTGCAGCAGCATGCTAAGATTAGATGGTATTTTGATCAAAGATCTGATAAAATTCCAGTGTGGCTTTCCTCCAGTGATGTAGAAAGAGTCTGAAGAGTTAGGTAGGAGATAGGATTATGCAGGCTTTTCTGCTCTTATCCTAAGAGCAATGTTAGCATATTTTCTGAGGTTGATCAATTCCATCCTCTGTTTTGATCACCAAAAGGAGCAAAGGAAGGGACCAACCTCATGCATATTTCAAGTGGGTGGTCAACAGATGGTATGACTCTAAGGTTTTGGAGAAGGGCTTCTGCTTTGAAAAATATCACCCTGCTTGCAAATTGATGTCTAAAAAATTCTTGAACAGGGAATCATTTGATACAATGAAGATCAAATGTCAAAAGCTAATTCTTCTAGGATGAGGAGTGCAGCAATTTTTATTTGCACTAAAGCACAAACAACAGGTAACTGAACTTGCCTTAGAACAGATTTTGAGGTCACAAGGAGTTGGAGGACAGGAGGAAATCTGGTAGCTAAAGTTGGAAGAAAAGTCACAGAGAGGGGTAAGAAGCATGAAAAAGAAATACTAGTGGCACCAGTCAGAATACCCAGTACATGCCACATGCTTGACATATATTTGTAGGAAGAAATGAAAGGAGAGAAAGGAAGGAAGGAAGGAGGGGAGGGAGGGAAAAGAAAGCTCATGCTTTGATCAAGACTTGTCTTCTATTTCAAGAAAGCTCTTTTCTCCCCAAACCCAAACATACCATACATAGTCAGTCCTCTGTATCCTTGGGTTCCCCACCCATGGGTTTAACCATCCTCGTGTTGAAAATATATAGGGAAAAAATTGTGTCTGAATAACTGCTTATTTTTATTATCATTCCCTAAATAATGTAGTATAGCAACTGCTGACATATCATTTACATTGTTTTAAATATTATAAGTAATGTAGAGATGCCTTCAGGTATATGGGAGGTTGTTCATATGTTATGTACAAATGCTAAATCATTTTATATAAGGGACTTGAGCATCTGTGGATTTTGGTGTCTGTAGGGGCTCCTGGAAGCAATCTCCCATAATAAGGGATGGCCATATTAGGAAAATTAGAGCCAAGGAAAGCAGGAAACCACACAAATATATTTTCCAGAAGGCTTCAGGGTGCATATTTCATGATTTGTGATCCTGGGACTACAAGATCAGACTATGACTTTACCTGAAAATGAGGATGACACCCAATTTTTCCCAAGAAGACTGGGAAACTGGGGAATAGGTAGATAGTGTGGGAATCCTGGGAAGCTGGTGGGCAGGTAACAGTGGACAGACTCTGCATTCCCATGCCTGTGAAGGTTGAGACCCAGCCCTGGACTGTAGAGACTCTCCATTTTGGAACAAATTGTTTATTTTCAACCTCCAGAGGTTTTGGTTAAACAGCCATAATGAATTAGTATTTTTGCCAGAGTATCATCTATACCCGTAGGTATTTTCACATGTGTTAGGGTAGAGAAGTCTAAGAAAAACTGCTTTTGTGCAGTGAAGAAGTTTCCATTTTTCTTTCAATGATATACAAAAGACAAACCTTCTGTTTTCCTTGTGCACTTTTCAACTAAATATGCATCTTTGCCATGTTCTTATAAGCCTCTGCTATCAGAATAAAAATACTCCTGAAATAACTGAATAAATTTGCTATGTTAATGGTGACTTGACCTTTCCCTGATTTCAAATTAACCAATGGGATAACAGTAAGTTGCCTTCATTAAAACATTATCTTCATTAAAGATGATTAGATGGGTAAGAGAAGGGCTTCCTGAAAATCAGCTTGTGCTCTGTGGTCACAACAATCCAGCATTTTGAAGGTAGCATGATTGAAGGGCCTTAAATCGAATTTGGTGATTAGATATGTCTTCAAAATGTGAACCATGTTAACAATGATTCCTTCCCCCTAGTGTGTTCTCAAGATTGTTTCCATGGTGATCTTCATTGTTTTGTCTAAAATTTTCCTAGTGCCATTTTTTCTCCTCCGTCTAGATATTTGCAAAGCACCTATCAACTTGGGTATCTCTTCTCTGAACAAGTCCCCAGAAGGGGAAAAAGAATATTTCCTGGGAGAAATAAAAGGCTGTCACTTGTCAAAAGAGGCCTAATTTCCAGTGTTATGTTCAGTTTGAGGTTCTCCCTAGAGGGCCTTTCCATGGGATCTACCTTCTGCTCAGGTAGTGAGAAGATAGAGGCCCACTTCACATCTTCTGCCACTTCTTACAGGTCTTCTTGGGAGTCCAAATCTTTTTAGACTGGAGAAAATGAAGGGGTGGGCTAGATTGGGAGGAGATGACCCTTAGGAAACAGATGCCTCCCCTAAGTAGCAGAGTCAATGCTACTTGTGTCCTAGAGCATTTTATTTCCTCTTGACACTCAGGAATTTTCATTTTTAAGTAGGGAAGTTTTCATTTTTAGTTCTAGACAGTGATGAGGGCAGAAGCAATGAATGCCACTTCTTGACCAGCTCCTAAACTCTCCTGAGTCACCCTTTGCTACCTTACCTACTCATTACCTTACCTTACCTTCATCAACTGACTGACTGGACACAAAGGAAGGCAGTTAAGGATTCCATGTTCCTAGAAGTTGGAGAAGGTTACTGGATAAAAAGAGTAGGCCCCTGAACCACCATAGAGTACACTACTGAACACTCAAACTGAGGTAAATTAGAAAGAAACCTGTTCTTATGTTAAGCTACTGACCTACCCTGGCACTAATCAGTGAGATATGGCAATGTTTCTAGGCAGATCCAGCAACAGATGACAACAGGAAGTCCATGCAGGGAAAACAAAGTACAGTGACCAGAGATGAGATGGATAGGTAAGGAATCAGAGCCCAGAAGTCAAGGTCCTGAATGCAAGGATTGGAATTCTCACTGGGATTCCAACCCAGGAAGCACAGTTTGCACAGTGAAGGCAGATGAGTCCCTCTGTTCCAAAGAAAACATTTAGAACATTTAGAAAAGATGAGGTAGAGGTTTAAGCAAAGGGTATGACATAATCCTGGCAACTTGGACCATGACACAGGCAGAGGTTTGGACACAGGGGAATAAACAAGAACCTTTTCCCTTCAGGTCAGGGGAACAAAAGTGGTAGCCACAGCATGGTGATGCAATGTCAATCCTCTGGGGAAATAATACTCAAGAAGAAGGTGGATAGATTTGGACATGTAAGTGGGCAAAAGGTGGCCTTAACAACCACAGTCAAAGGACAGCAAGCCATGGAGCAAAGCCAATCAGCAAGTGGAGGTCAGGAAACCAGAGCTCAAGAGGTGAACCAGGTGACTTGGGAGGTTGAGGCAGGAGGATCATGAGTTCAAAGCCAGCCTCAGCAAAAGTGAGGCACTAAGCAACTGAAACCCTGTCTCTAAATAAATACAAAATAGGACAGGGGATGTGGCTCAGTAGTTGAGTACCCCTGAGTTCAATCCCTGGTAGCCTCCCCTCCGCCCCAAAAAAAGAGGTGAGAAAAGGATCAGGAGGCTATCTGTGTGGTCAGGTGGTGAGAGGTGGTGGGAATAAGAGGCTAGAAAAAATTAGCAAGAATGGAGTTTAATGATCAGCCAGCTGCCTTCTGCCTTCTAGTAGCAGGTGAGGTAGACTTGGAGGACAGCCACAAGTGGGAGATGAAAACAAGCTCTGATGAGTCGAGAGGTCAGGCAGTACCCAACCCCAATCAACAAGGAAAGGAAGGTCCTCCCTCCCTTGAGGCATCATGAAGGCACTGTGTTCGTGTGTTGGCAAGGCCTGTGTTCTGTGAACACCACTACAACCTGCACTTTCTCACACAGATAATCAACACTCCTCTCATTCAGCCAGTAGAAGCAGGGTCATCGCTGTAGCTGGAGACACTGGACAAGGCCTGTCATTTAGGCACCCATGAAGGTGGTTTTTATAGGCAATGAGCTAGGAAGTCATTAACATTTACATTCTGCCTGTGCCTGGGAGTTTGGCTTGCTGTATGCAAAGGATAGGAGTTCTGCAAGTTGATCATTATGGGATGTACTGTACTTCATTGGGAGAAGTGTTAGCAGCTCTTGAGATAATTAAACTCTTATCCAGAGACCAAGGGAGCAGGGACTCAGAAGCAAGGATAAATGGGATTATGAAGAAGGGAACGTTCACAGAAAGAGAGTAGCTAGGAATGCTGCTGACACTCCTTGACAATCTGACCTCAACTTACTTTCCCAGTCTCCTTCCCTGCTTGTCTGCTCACCCATCACACCTAACCTCCAACACTGCCAGCCACCTACCTTTCTCAAGACACCTTTGTCCTTTCATGTCCCTGTGTCTTCCTGTGTGTTTTCCTTAGCTTAGGACTTTTTTCTACCCCACTATCTCTGCCTGGACAGCTCTTGCCTCTCCCTCCAGGTACAGGTTCAGTGTTATTTCCTCTGTGAAGCCATCTGATCTCCCAGGCAGTACCCACTGCTGCTCCCTCTGTGTTCCATCAGCACTTTGTTCAGGCTCCCTTTCAGCACTGACTGTGTTGTATACCTTTTTCTTTAGAATGTGAGGCCTTCAGTGAGAGAGAGCACTCTTGCCTCACCTCTGGATTCTATGTTGAACATAGGACCAGGCATTTCCATGTCCCAATAGATAGCTGCTGGATCAATGAAAATTTTCCACTTCACAACTTCCCCAGAGTCCAACTGTTTTTTTCAGACTCCACCCTGTGTCTTGACTCTCTCTTGATCACTTAGCTCTCATTTTTCTTGTTAATAAGTTGGAAATACATACTTAGGTGTTGTGAGGATACAGATAAAAATAAACTTCACATAGAACCATCAAAGCAACCTTAAAGAGTGACTTACATGGCTTTGATTTGGAAAAGTTTTAAAATGTCAATTCATAAAACAAAAACAAACAGAAACTTTGAACTTTACTAAGTACTGCTTATGTTCCTGATACTGGGCTGGAGGCTAGAAGGAAATGTGAATAACCCTTGCTTTTACCCTAACATTGATGAAAGTTATATACATTTTCTGTTCTAATTTTCTGAGAAGAGATAAAATCAAAATGTTCTATTCACTAGAAGATATTGTTCTCTGATACTGGTGTTAGGATTCATATTCAAATCAATCTATTTACTAAATTAATGAGTTAACTCAAAAAGTAAAATGAAGAGCCCAAAGCAGCATGGTGAAGAAGGAGCTCAAATCTGAGGGAATCAGCTCTAGTCCCTGTTCTGCTCTTACTAGATGTATATAATCCTTCTGTTTCCTCATCTTTCAAATGAAGAGGGCTTGGCAGGTCATATTTTTCCAAAGCTATCTCCCATTCCACATGCTCTTCTTGCACTGTGACACTGATTCTTCTCCCACTGTGTCCTCTTCCTTGATGCTGGGTGATTTGGGATTGACTCAATCATGAGGGCATGGTAGGAGCAATAGTATGTGACTTCTGAGGTTCAATTATAAAAATGCAGTGCAATTCTGATGCACTCATGGGACAAGAGCTTTTGAAATTCAGTTGACATTGTGTGAGAAAGCCTGAACTAGCCAAGGTGATGAGACCATAGGATGAGGAGGCCATGTGTAGGTATGCCAATCATAGCTCACCTGAGGTGCCCTAACAGACATGTGAGTGAAGACACGTCCTGATAATTCTAGCACCTGGCTATTGAGTTGTCCCATTCTTGGAGTCTTTCCAGTTAAGGTCCCACACATCATGGAGCAGAGAAAAGCTTTTATTATTGCGCTCAGCTGAATTCTTGTTTCAAAGAATCCATGAACATAACACAGTGGTTGTCTTATGCCATCAAGTTTGGGGTGGTTTGTTACACAGTGAGGGGAGCAGAAGGTCACAACAGTCCTGACCACCTCACAAAGTTGTGAAGATCAAACGAGATTCATAAATAAGACCCATGATATACCCATTTTTTAGTAGTCTACAAATACAATTCAATGAGTTCACATGGAGCAATGGTGTTTAGTATTTATCAGCCTCCCCAACCCCTTCCCATCAGGAAGCACACCTTGCAGGGTTTGAGGCATCTCTGTGGAACTCGATACCCCAAGAAGTCCAGTTTTAAAACTGTGATTCTCATATAACCCCTTTATTCTATGGATGATGAGAAAAAAGGCCCAGAGTGACTTGTCTAAAGTCATACAACTGTCTAGGTGTTTGCTCCAATTTGTCATGCTGCCTCCAAATAGTGAAAACTGTTTGAGGTAGGACCATCCTTGTATGAGAGCCAGAAAGTTGCAGTAGGAACAAGCAAAATCATTGTGCAATATTTCTCTTCAAGTCTCAAACAGACACTTTGAGCTGTTGCCCAAGCACGCCCAAGACAAGCCTATTTCATTTCATTTCATTTCCTCGTTCCCTCCCTTCCCTCGTTCCTCTCCCACTCAGTCCTAGCAGCATGAACCATTTCACTGGGAATACAGTGGGCACTCAACCTGGAGCTCAGCAGGCTGTCAGCTCCATGATGAATGGAGAGCTGAGCTAATGCAGTGGTCCGCCTGGTTTGGATGAAGCGCTGCTTGATCACTGGTCATTGACATTCATGGAAGGTTTCTCATTGTCACCTGGTGATGGGGTGCTGCACTGTGGTTAAGTGCGTGGGGGCTTCTCTCAGTTATTAACCTTTCTGTTGCCCCTCTAGCAGTGAGGGCGAAGACAGGGGATGTTCTGATCAAGTTCTATTTAATGCACTGCCTCTTACTCTGTTAAAATCCCAACTATTTCAAAGGAAGGAATAAAAATAAATACCAGCAGGAAGGATAAAGGTGAAAAGTACTTAACCAAGTACAGTGATGACTTTCCACCAGACGAGGTACATTCCTATACTTGGGAAGGCCCTGCAGATATTGATGAAGGACCCTGACATTCTGAAAACCATAGATACATACATCTTCAAATTTGAAAGAAGCATTGGTGCCTGTCCCCTAAAATAGAGTGCTGTTCATTTAGGATTTATGACCCTGGGGAAGACAATTTATCTAAATGGCTGCACAGAACATTAATGGGAGACTTTAGTGTTGGCAATGCAGAGGAAGCCATGAGGCGGGAAGCTTTACATGGGAACCCAGGAAAACCAGCTTTGCATGATCTTCTAAAGACTCCATGGAGCAACCACAGAGCAATCATTTAGTTGGACTATTTGTGTCTGCAGCCTGGGGGAATAAATAATGAATTATCTCTAAAGACAAATAAGGTATGGTATCACAGTGTTTTAGAGATTTAAAATTTTTAAAAATTTAAAATAAGAATTTCGTTACTATAAAAGTGGGTACTCACTGAATAAAACTTGGTAAATATTGAAGCCTAAAATAAAACTAAATGACCCATATTCCTACTATGTGAGCTAACCACACTAAATACATTATCCTTTTATTTTTTCCCTGTGTATATATACACACACACTCACAATTTCATGTAATGTGTATAATTTAAAGTTAAGAACTTCTGTGCAGTTTTGCATTATGTTTCTTTGCTTGATATTATGTGCTATCATCACACATTCTTCAAATGTATGTTCTGTAAAAGCTATATAACATTTAGTCATGCAGATGTACCATAATGTATTCAACGATTTCCCTACTATTAAGACTTTTAGTTGGTTCCAGGTTTCACTCTGTCTCTGAAATTTTCTTGGGTTAATCCTAGAAGCAAGATTCCTGGATGAAAGGATATATCCTGCTTTGTAAGGCACTTGACACAAATTGCTTTCAGAGTTTTCCAGTCATTTTCTCTTCTCTTCTCTTTGGCAGTAGGCCACAGGTGAGCCATGGAGCGTCCATTGACTTTTATCCCTTCCTTTCCCTGAGAATGATTATTGGTGTGTTGTTTCCCTTCACCACTCCTAACCCTGCAAATCCACAGCTTGGGTGTTTGCCCTTGGCTTTGACTTGCACTTTACCTGGGACCTCGCTCACTGGCTGTTCCCCTCACCAGAATTGCCTTTGCCATCCACCCTCCCTTTTCCTCTTCCCTCCCGCACAAATCCCACCTACAGCAGGACCCAGTTTAACTCTCTCCTCCCTCACAGAGCCTTTGCAGACCACTCTCTCTCCACAGGCTTCTCTCCAAACTGCTCCATAATTTATGTTCTTCCCACCACTCCTCCGACAATTAATCACCACTTACCAGCTGTATGACCTTCAGTAATCCCAGAAACTTGTCGTGAGAATTAATGAGATCAAGCCTATAAAATAAATACCTATCACAGTGTGGGGCACACATTGCAGTTAGTAATAAATGGAAGCTGTTATTACTAGGATGACCAGTTTGCCTTGTGACATTTCTTCTATTGAATGTTACACATGTCCTCTTCTACTGCCATTTAACTGTGTGTGACCTGGTTCCCAAATCCCAAAGGGCAGCTGCTCCACAGCTGCACCTAGAACAGTGTCATCTTAGAAAAGCTCACAGGGGATACTGCTGCTCGTGACCAGGCAGTAGGGGCCCATTCACAAGTCTCTCCTTTGCCTTCTCCACCAGTTTTGCATCTTCACTGACCCTGGAGCCCAATGCTTTGAACTTTTCTATCTCTTGCTCACCTATCTAAGCTGCTACAATACATAGCAACATCTAGCAGATGCAGTGGTTGAGTGCTCAGAAATTATCCCAGTTTTGTATTTAATTTGATTGAAAGGTAAAATATTCTGTATGTGCATCAGAGTTTCTGGGTTGGAAGGAAGCTTCAAGAACACCTTGTCCCTAGAACACATTTTCCAGATGTGGCAAGAGAACTTCATATAGTCCTAGGTTGGTTTCCAGGAGGTCTAGGCTCTCACTCTTCTATTTATGAAGTTTTGTGTCCTGGATAAGTCACTACCCTTTCTGGTTTTTAGTTTCCTCATCTACAAAATGAGAGGTTTGAACTAGATAAGATCTAAGGTGCCTTTCAACTAAATGTTATATTTCTATGAAACTGAAGCCTGGGAGAAAAATGACATATTCCAGAGCTTTGTCATCACTCTAGTCTACCCTGCCAATCAGCAGCACTCATCTAGTGCTTCCATATGTTAGACACAGAGAATGATCACGAACAGGTACAGTCTGGGAACCAGTTCTTACAGAACTTTCATAGTCTAGCTGAGAACAGAGATACAAGCAGAGAATAACAAACCAAGGTATAAGTTGAACCTGAAAGGTTGTTCCCCAATATCCATTCTCCCCTTTCTCTAGCACAATTAATAGAATTTATACTGAATAAAATAAAATTAAAAATTTCAGCCTTGGTTGCAGCTGAACATGGCCATGTGATCCAATCCTGACAGTGAGATGTGATCAGAATTGTTCTGGGCAATTCCTGGTCTCCCTTCCTCCATCTCTCCTTTTCTCACTGGCTGGAGTGTGGGCATGGTAATGAGCTGAGTCAGGTCATGGAACCAAAGATACTAACTACCCTGTGGATGAGTATCAAGATTGTGGGAGCCTGGGTTCCTGATGTCCTGGAACCACAACTGAACTGATTATTCCTGCACTGTTAGAGAAGACAGACATGTATTTATAGGTGTCAAATGAGGCAAAACTAAGATTTTGGGTCTCTCACAGCTTCTAACTCACATGTGCCAGCTGAGAGCCAGCAGTGATAATGGAATACAGACAAAGGGCCATTCCTGCAAGCTGTGGTGGTCATACTCCTTATATGGGGTATAAGCTGGGTTAACAGAATTATGGGTGGAAGAAGAGAAAAGTCAATCTAAGTGAAGTACATGGAATTGAGCAAGGTCACTGACATGGGCATATAGGTGGTAATTTGGAAAGGGACTAACGAGAAAACTGGCCCAAGATGATGATTTCCAAATTAACTGATCATCACAATCATTTGGGCTTAAAAATGCCAATTCCTGGGTCCCAGCACTGTTTTTTAGAATTATAGTGAACTAAAAATGAGATCCAAGAATCTGTAGTTTAAAGCTTCCAGGTGTTCTGATGGAGGATTGATAAAAAGAAGCTAGAGCAGAACCAGATCATGAAGGGCTGTAAGTACCAGGTCAAGAATCCATTGCTCCCCAAGACTGTGCCTGGCACCATCTAAACTTCCTGGATTGTGCTCATAAATACAATTGTCAGGGAGGAGGAATTCTAAGAGACAGTACACATGGTATCCTAGAAATTTCAGACCCAGGCTTTTATTCTAGTTCTGCCCTTTGCCAACTGTGTCACTGGGAGGATAAGCCTCAATTTCTTTATCAGGGAATAGGCAAAATAAAGGTTGCTGTGGAGATGCGTGGGAAAATGTATGAACAAATATCTAGCTCAGAATAACATCCAATAATGTCACTGAAATGTCAACTGCCCCCAGGCACGGTGCTCTTGCTTGGATTGCTGTACACAGGTGGGATGATTCTGGAGAGCAGTGGGAGAGGTGGCAGGATTGACAGTCCAGGGACCAGGACTGTAGTCCTCCCTCCGGCACCCACTTACCTTAGACCCAGGACCTTGGCATTCTGCTAGAAGTAGACCATGCCATCACGAGTCATTGGCCCTGGATAAATAATTCAACCCTGTTATTATTTAGCACCCTGTGGTCACTGCTGGAGACCTGCCAAAGTCAGGCCAGGCCTCTGTGGCACTGAAGGGCTCTCGTGGACTCCCCAGCAAGCTCAGCCTTCAGCCTTGATTTCCATTAGTCCAGGATAGAGGAGAAAGGGCACATTCTGGAAGCTCCCAGGGTTCTGCATTGTGACTTAGAGAAAATAAAAGAGCTTAATTACTTTGGGCTAAAGTACATGGGCACTTGACATTTTGAAAAATGGTTTTATGACATTCTTTGATAGGTCTGGACCAAAGGCAGCAGTTTATACTTTAGGGAGGTGACAGAAAAGGAGAAGCAGAGAATGCAAGCAAGGAACCTCAGTCTTTTATAATACTCCCTTATATTTACAACATGCTTTATATTTCTCAAAGCAGTTTCACATTCATTACTAAATTATTTGATTTTTATAATAATTCAACAAGGGAGGTCAGTGGGTAAAGAAACTCTGTCACTTACCAGCTTGGAAAATCCTTGGCAAATTAACTTCTCTGACTTCAGTTTTTGCATCTTTGCAATAGGGATATGTCTATTGAGTGGGAGGGAAATGCGATATTGGTGACAATTATAAGAAGCCTCTAGCAGCTACTAGTACAGAACACATGTTCACTAACTGTGAGTTTCCATCTCCTCCCACTACACAGATGAGAAAGTAGAGGAGAAAGAGAGAAATAATGTGAGTCCAGAAAGTGAGAAGACCCAGCATCTATGTGTGCCTAATCCGGGAACTTCCACTATGACCTTCTGGTAGTAGGGTCTGAAATGGATTTGTGGGCTCCTAATAGAATAAGCAGGGCAGGGAGTAAGTGGAAGGAGAAGGACTCACATGGAAGGCAAGAGCCAGGCAGCAGGGGAGCGGACGAGGAAGCCACAGTGTCTGTCTCCAGACAGTATGTCCTCCCTGCCAGGCTTGCAGTGGGACAAGCTGGCACATGGCACAGAACAAGAGCCTCCAAAGCTAGAGGAAGTTCCATATATGAGTCTGACACAAGACAGAGAGGACCTGCCACAACCATGCCTGGCAAAATCAAGGCTGGGAGGATCTTGACAGACTGAAGGAATAGGTATGATGAAACCTAAAAGGGTTACACTTGGGGTCATGCATGGAGTTCAGAAACCCAACAGCACAAAATACTGAATGAGAAAAACTGACTGAAATGACTGCCAATCAGGAGGCAGTCTGATGTAGCAGAAGGAGCACCGAGAGTCAGGAGCCCCAAACCACCTCTACTCTGCATAAGCTATGAGCCTCTGCATAGTGCCTTGCCCTCTCTGGACCTCAGTTTCCTATCCTGTGAAATTAGTGAATTGGACGACTAGATAATCCTGTGGTTTCTCTTGTCTTCAACATAGAATTCTCTTATTTTATCCATTCAAGAAGACTTGGTGGTTTTTATTATCTATCAGTTCAATAAGAGGAAGAGTATGTAAAGCGTAGTTAATGCAAACTTTAGGCACACAAATGGGGATATAATGGTCACTTACAACCAGACAATGACCTAGCTGACCTTGATTGCCTGGCAACCCTTTGGGTAGTCATCCATTGTGGAGACAGGGTTCATTTCAGAGTCTAGAGGAAAACTAGTCTGACCAGAGAAAGTTCTTCAGTATTGTGAGAGGTCATATTTTGCATTTTAAAACTTTAAGAATTTGGAAATATTTATCATCAAGAAGAAAGTCCTGGGGCTGGGATTGTAGCTCAGTGGTAGAGCACTTACCTAGGATATGTGAGGCACTGGGTTTGATCCTCAGAAGCACATAAAAATAAATAAATAAAATAAAGATATTGTGTCCATCTGCAACTAAAAATTTATATATTAAAAAGTGAAAAAAGAACACAATCCTGAAAAGGAACTTAAAAGCTATACTTTTAATATCTGAAAGGCTGCACCTCAAAAGATGAATAAGGATTATCCTGAGCTCTAACTTGTGCAATCTGGACAAAGTGGTTCAACTTGAGCTCAACGTGTGAATTGGCCTCTGTGGAGCCAAGATAGGAGGCTCATGAAGCAGAGAGAGCTAGCTTATTGTTGGAGGTGTGGGCCCCTGCTGAGGGACCAGCTTTGGGGAGGCTGTGGACAGGGCTTCCATGCTGGGTGTCAGAGTGCCAAAAATACTCCAAGGTCTCCTCTAATTCCAAGAGCTGAGGATAGGGAGGAGCAGGGAAGACTGAAGGAGCATGAGCCTCTGAACAAATGAGAGGAGCAGGGTGAAGGGAGGCAGTGAGGAGAGAGGACCTGACTGCTCCGTAAATGCCATTTTAATAATGTGGCCACCATGGGCAGTGTGCTAGGCCAATTAACAAAGGGCAAGAGGCAAAACAACACGGAGGTGTGGGTCTGAGAGTTGACCTTCACAGCCTGAACTGGGGCAACTGATCAGGATGGGAGCCACGGGTCAGCAAAGCTCAGTGATTGCCGGTTCCTGTCTGCTTTGTGCTTCCTATTGTTGGACCCTAGTGAGCAGAGATCTTGCTTAGATCTTTCTGTCTCCCTATTAGTTAACTCCTGGCACCACATCAGACACACTGCTGGTCTGATGCTCAATAAACATCTTGTCAAATGACTACATGAATGGACGAAGGAACAGCTGGAGATCAATAAATAGTTATTGACTCAATTAATTAATGAATTAATTAATGGAAAATTGATCCAGGCTTTCATTCTGATCTAGGAAGAGTGAAACCATGAGAAAGGAAGCTCACAAAGGAGAAAAGATGAGATGAGGGTGATGAAAACAAAGGAAGCAAGAGATTTATTGAAAGAAGGGAATGAAGCCAGGCATGGTGGTGCACACCTGTAATTCCAGAGGCTCAGGCGGCTGAGGTAGGAAGGGGAGGGACTTAAGGTTTACTTCTATACCATCACAGGTATCCATGTGAATTAGAGGGGTGAAGTGGGGGGTTATGAGGTTCAAAGCCAGCCTCAGCAACTTACTGAGGCTATAAGCTAGTGAGACCCTGTCTCAAAACAAAAAATAAAAAGGGCTGGGGATGTGGTCCAGTGGTTAGGTACCCCTGGGCTCAATCCCTGGAATCAAAAAAAAAAAAAAAAGGCGAAAGAGAGGGATGGGAAGGAAACTGAAATGCAAATGCTGATCAGTAAGAGACCAGCAGCTCTGGCTCCAGAGATGGCATCCCATCCACACACTCTCTCTTTCTTTCTTCCTCCCTTCTTCCTTCCTTCCTTCCACTAATTCACTCCTCTATTCGTTCCTTTGGCCAGCCTTTTTTCAGGGACTACCACCACATCAGTTGCACTAGAGACTGTAGAGAACATGATGAGGCACAACCTCATTGGATCTGTACCTTTAACATGTAGAAGAAAAGCTAAAGCATGTTTTTCTTATTTTCTACTCACCACAACACTAAACTCAATGTTTCTGTGATCCCAGATATATGGGCATTCTTTAATTCCATTCTGGCCATATCTACCTGAAGTGAGTATCAGATCTCACTGGTTAGGGCTCAGTCCCCCAAGCCTCCTCCCTCCCTCCACACCTTAGTTGTCTGTCAAAGGACAGATTATGGTCTGTGCTTCTAAACAATGGGATATACTTTGGGGTTTCCATGACCTCTTCCTTGGGTTGGATGAATTTGCTAGAGTGACTCACAGAGCTCAGGGAGACATTTTACTTACACCTACCCATTTATTATGAAGGATAGAAATGAATAGTTGGATGCATAGGGCAGGCATGAGGAAGAGGCCCAGAGCTTCCATGCCCTCTCTGAGCACACTACCCTTCAGGAACCTTCATGTGTTTAGCTATCAGGAGGCTCCAGGTATCCTTGTGAATTGGAGGGGTGAAGAGGGGGGTTATGGAAGCTCCATTATATAATGTGATTGATTAAACTATTACTCATTGGCAATAAGCTCAACCTCTATTCTAGTCCTTCCCCTCTTCCCAATGCTCTAACCACCTTTTAATCAGCCCCCATCCGGAAGCTACTAGGAGGTGCCAGCTATTAGTCATGTCATTAGCATTGAAAAGACACTCTTACCAGATTCCGAGAATTTTAGGAGTTACAGGTCAGGATGTGGGGAGGAAGACCAAATATGTATTTCATAATATGATAATACCAGAGGTAACTTATAAAAGAATACTCCTCAGAAAACAGTAGAAGATGCATGAGGTTCTCCAGATCATACACTGACTCAGTAGTTTCCGAGGTCACCAGAGACTGGATTAGGAGGAGCTCAAGGAATAATATTTCAAAACATTTCCCTGACTGCCTTCCATCCCCTCTAAGGCATCCCAAATCTCCCCAGTAGTTCTGGGGTTTCCAGTGGGCAATTCCCTGATACCAGCTGGCTTACCAGCTCTGCCTTGATGTGTTGGTCTTCAGTCCGGGGCACAGACGACAACAGCACAACCTGCCTGAGCCAGATGTGTTGGGGTGCCACCAAGGGCCCTGCTGCTGCTGCCCATGCCAAAGCTGCCAATGTCCAGTACCTGCCTGTGTCCCTTCTCTACCATACACCTGGCAAGTGTATCAAGGCTGGAGGTATATCCCCCTCCCACAGTGGCAATATTTGCTGACCCCAAAGCAGCAGCTGTCTTAGGGCTTTGCAATCTTTGACCATCACTTGAAATTGCTCTTTTATAATTTTTTATTAAAATATTATATTTTCCTACAAAAATGGACCCAGGCTCAGTCAAGTGGACTGAGTGGCCCAGGCTCCAGTATAGTCACCTTGGGTGGCAGAATCTGCATCCCCACTCCTACAACATGGGTCACTATCCTTGAATTTAGCCTGTATGGCTCCCTTCTCTTGTCTCTTAGGATAGACTCTTTCAGGAGGCTCCCTATTTTCCATAGACAAACTACTGTCCTAGTGGTCCACCAAACATTGACTCTATTGTGATCTTAACTCACTAAGGTTCTGAGAGTCCCCACTATCTAAGGATGAGTTGATTGAGTTGTATTAGGACTGGTCTAAGGTCCTGATTGGTTGTATAACTTGTAACAATGTGTTGAAGGTTTGGGGGAATCATTTAAGCTTAGCAGAACAGAGTCTGGGGCGCTGATGGTTTCTAATACCTGCCTATGCCTTGGGAGGGAGAAGCGTAGTATATGTGGCACATCTATGCCCTCCCTGGTCTAGGTTACCATTTGCCTTCAGAGACTAATAAGTGGGCAGGAAGGGGAGGGACTTAAGGTTTACTTCTATGAATATTTAACAGTGACAATCTCATTTTGTCTTACAACAACTCTGAGAAAGAGGTGTTACTAATAACCCCTTTCCCAGATAAAAATCCAAACTCAGAGAAGGTAAGGAATTTGCTTACTGCGAGATAGCTACTACATGGCAGGGCTGGGATCCACACCTAGCTTACCATGCTTTTCCACCACCCACGTGGTCTCTTAGTGTTTTCTACAAATGGTTGGAACAGAAGACCAGTGAGGGCAGTGGCTATACTCGCTGTAGGCAGCTTCACCCAGCACCACCCAGAAGCAGACCCCTTTTTGTGGTGCTGCTGCCCCAGCACCTGCTCATAAGCGGTTGGACTTCTCATCAGCAGAGAAAGGGCTAGTTGCTCCCAAAGGCATCTTTATATGTGACAGATGATCAGACTGACTCTGTCTACTTCAAAATGTACATATTCATCAGCATTATCCAAGTCCCACAGGAACACTCAGCCAGGAGATTCACCTAAATACTTTTCCTAAATGCAGACTTTATCTTTGTCCTCCTTGCTGATACCAACCAGAGAGGGCTGGTCACCTTTGACTGCTGGTTGCCCTTGATCATCAAGATATCTCTATGCAGCACCTATGACTTTTCTGCGGCATTTACCAGTCTAACAGGTCACACACACAGCTTCAGTTCCACACGTTTGTATCTCCAACTCCCTGCTCCCTTCCACCCTGTTTATGGAGTGTCAGGGTTTTCACTGGAGGTGAATGGGTGTGCTCCACATCCTATTTCATAGGTGAATGACCGGTAACTCCCCTTTCTCTACTCCACAGCCTGCTGGGTATAAGTGAATTTCAGCACTCAGATCAGTTAGATACTTTCTTCAATCCACAAAGGATCATCATGGATCATCACTGATACACTGAGCACTCAGTCCTGTGGGGAAGATGAGAACAAATGGAATTCACAGACCATGTCCTCAAAGAGAGGAGAAGACCACTAAGGCATAACAACACCATGTGGCAGGTAATTAAATGCTAGATTTCAAGGCAAAAAAAAAAAAATTATTTTTAACTGGAAAAGTCAGAAGTAAATGTAGACTTTCACTTTCAGGGAAGGTCTTGTGAAAGATGGGAGGGGTCAGAGGGATGAACTCTGGACTTCGAGGAAGCTGGGATAGAAATTGGAAGAGACATCTGGGTGTGGGTCTGGGCCCTGCTCTTCACAAACTGTCTGACCTCATTGTTGTACCTTCTCTCTCAACCTCAGCCTCCTAATCTACCAAAGATGACAATCACGTCACCTCATATGACTGTGATTCCGAAAGTGATTTTTGTACCTCATTTGGCAGTCACATGTGAACACATTCAATGGTAGAAACAGGCCTGAAATGATGGGAATCTATTTATGGTTTTACTTATCCCACAAAGTAGGAATAGTTATATATTTCACTACAGAAAAATTAGTGTGTTTGATTATGACGTGTTGTCCTAGATCCCACCAGGTGTGATAAACCATTCATGTGATGCACATAAATTGAAATCCAAACAGCTCTGAGTTCTGAAATACACCTGGCCACAAGAGGCCTATATTATTACACAGTTTCAGCTTAAAGGAGAGAAACAGGCATTTCTAGACCCCTACAACTGGGAGAAGAGCTATGTAGAGCAGAACTTGGCAGACGTTCCTGTAAAGGGTCAGATAGTAAATATTTTAGACTTTGTGAGCCACAGATGGCTTCTGTTGTAACTATTCAACTCTGTCACACAAAAAGACCTAAGATGGATGTGCATTCCAACAAAACTTTATTTATAAAAAAGAAAAAAGTCAGCTGACTGGGCTGCGATGGGCCAACTCTGATGTAGAGGAAAGATTTGAGACCAGGAGAGACCTCCAGAGGTCCTTCCTACTCCATCCCACCTCTATTTCACAATCTGGTCTCGGAGAGGGACAGGAAAAGGCAAAACTGGGTCCAGAGTCCAGGCCCTGATTTCCTCCACACCCACCTCCTGGCGAGTATCTCCTCGTTCTGGACATGGCCTCCACCTGGCAAGCAGGCCTTCTGACCAGCAGGAGCAGGGCTTAGGGCCAATGAGCCTCTTTTGTCCCTGATTCTGTGCCAGAGAGCATACGAAGCCGAAGAGGATCTGAACTTCTTCATCCAACACAATGAAAATGCCAACTCAAAAATCAAAGCAACGAGAAGTAGAAAACCAAGTCTCAGTGCTCTTCTACTGTAAAGGCCATTTGGCTGACTGGCTAGGCTGTGGGGGGTGCTGCCAGCAGAGCAAGACTGTAGCCAGAGAGAGAGGGTGACAGGTGACAGCCACCCGGGGGCCCAAGGACAGGGGCAGCTCTGTTCCCCATCTGTCATAGTCCACCCATCTCCCCAACCAGATCAGGGAAGGGTCAGGCCCTTTGGCCAGGCACCATGGGGTCCATCTCCCTACCTCAAGTTCATGCCAAAAACAGGAAGTGATGACAGACGCTCAATGAAAGCCCTGGCGTGGGTTGGGAAGCACAGTTTTGAATGGAAGCCACAAGCCTGTGCCTGCTAGGACATGGGGCAGCTGGGAGCAGGAACTAAGCAACCAGCCTGGGCCCAGGAAGTCAATGAAAAGTCAAGACCCTGGGGACAGTGACAGAATCCAAGAGCCTTAGCAGGAAGGAGCTTTAGCAATCCCTTAACCCCTGGCTCCTACTTGGCAGATGAGAAGACTTAGATCTGTCACATACTTCTGAGCAGCAAAGTAGGAACTGCCAGCCATATGCCCTGATTCTCAGCCCAGGTCTCTTTCTGTCAACAAATACATATCTTAGTTAAAAGACTTTCATCCACAGGGAACATGTCAATGTGTAAAAATGGCTACAATCACAGTACCTACCTTGTGGGGTTGTTTTGAAGGTTAAATGAATAACTACACAGTATAAGCTTTCCCAGAAGTGGGATCCATCAGTTAGACCATCCTGCTGCTCCTCTTTGTTGGTTCAGTCTGACTAATTGATTTTTTTGTGGATGAAAAGAATGCTCTGAATGGTCATTGATCGGCTCACCATAAAGACTTCTGCCTTTGTATCAGCCAAGAGAGAATAGATGATATGCTGCTGACTATATATATACACATAACCTTGCTGGAGACGAGCTCAGAAACAAAACAGCTAATTCTGATACTCTCTCCTCCAGGCAGGGAGAGAGTGGGCAGACAGCACAGAAAGCCTTTCAAGCACCCACCCTCTGCAGCAGCCCTGCCATCCTGAATGCCAGGAAGCATCATCAATTGCCTGGTGGATGCTTCTAGCTCAAAGCAACAAGTCCCAGTTGGAAGTGTCATCTTCTTTATACCCTGGCTCCATGGCCTAACTGCTCTGATGGAGATGGAGTGTTGGAGTGGCTCAGGATTCAGGATCTGTGAGCCAGGCCTCTGGGTTCTCATTCCAGTTCTATCAATTATTTGCTAGGTGACCTTGGGCCAGTTGAATTGAATGTAGCTTTCTACAATTGGGTCAGCTCTTCTAATAAGGTTACTCACTGTAGATACCGCCATATTGTTTCTCTTTCCTTCCTTTTGTGTATAAAATCAGTGATTAGCTACCAACAGTGGCTCTTTTTAAATTGCACAATGACATTTTTTTCCCTTGCAAAGGCCTTGAGGGTAGTAGTCACACACCTCCCCAGGACACTGTAGGAAGTGCTCAATAAAGATGGACCTTTTAGTCAATTGATTGACTAGTTTATCAATAACACTTCCAGGACTCTGGGGCCAGCTCCCAGTGCAATGAGCCTGGTGCCAGGGATGTAGCATCCAAGGGAAGTAAATCTCAATTTCTCTAAGCCCTCCACCCAGTTTCTTTGATCTTACTTCAATTGCCCCTGGTCTTGGGGCATGTTTGGCTTCACACTGGTTCCTACAGGGAAGCTTCTGGGATCCTGCTCTGTCAGGGCCAGAAAACCCTCTCCTGAGAGATGGTGCTACCTTGACTTCTGCCTGGCAGGGGGACCATGGCCCAGTTCTTCTATCGATGCTGCTCAGCAGAGGCCTTTTGAGCACAGAGTCAAAGAAAAAAGGAAGAGATTTTTGCTTAATAATAGACCTTTGCTGAATAGGGACAATATTTCTCCCTCCTTCCCTTCCTTCCTCCTTTCCTTCCTCCCTTCATTTTCTTCTTAGCTACTTTTCCGTTATTCCAGTTTCTCTTTCCTCCCCTGGTCCCTCTCTCTCAACACAGTAAAAGTTATTCTATATCCGATAGTAGCAAGCAAGAGTTTTCAGCCTAGTTCCATCTGACTCGATTTTCGTCAGAAGATGCAATATAAAATGGATGGATGAATGGATGGGGTCCCAACAAACCAAGCATGTGACATTTGTTTGCCATCCTTCTGAGGGACTCTTTTACATCGGGTTTCCTAATGTCATTAAGATAAGGACAAATTAAATGCCAACCAAACCTTCTTAACAATGCTGTTGTCTTTAAATTCAAGGTTTCTTCAATCATTTGTGGGTTTGGTTTGTCAGATTACATTGTCCTTCCTTGGTAATTTATCTGTAATCTAGGTACACCATCACTGGGAGGCAAGTCAGTTGTGGCCTGCTATCCAAATGTCTGGGGTTTCCATGGTCAATGTAAAGAAACACAAGGCCATTTCACTCTGTTCAACTCCCTCATTTAGCAGATGGGGAAACAAAGGGTCTGTGGGATTAGGTGATTGTGCCTGGGTCATGCAATGGATTAGCATCAGAGACCAGGCTAGTGGAGACAGATAACATGTATTTTCAAGATCCAAGATCAGGGTTATTTGGGATCAAGTCTGTTGAGGGCAGCCTTTAGCTGGAGAGGAAGAAGAAATTCCAAAGATCGGAATCTGTAAGGAGCCCCAGATTTAGATCTCCTAATCTCCAATTTCAAGTTTGCTAACATCGATAGTAAAGGACAGAGTAGGGGTTTCTCCTTCCTTAGACATGTTTTTAAATGCAAAAGGGAAGAGAAGCTTATTTGTAGAAACTGGAAGAAAAAGAAACTGACATCATTGGGCAGCCGAATTACCTGCTGCAGTCAGAAAGGGCCTGCATCTGGGTTGTTGAAATGAAACCAGGTGCTGGCTGGTCCCTGGCTAGAATATTTGTCTATACCACCTCCAGCTAAAAGCCTGGGCCATAGGCCTCCCTGACTCCTCAGAAACCACCCCAACCAGTAGAAGTCACCTATGTATTCCCTTCGTTCTGTTCGTCTTAGTAGCCCTGTTTGCTGGTCCTCTGAATAATATCTCGGTGCAGGCCAAGTCATTTAAGAAGTCCCAGAGAAAACATCTCTAAAACTGCCCTGCATTCTGAAAATTTCCCAATTGGAGATCACTCCTTTGCCTAAAGCAAACTTTAGCACATATCAGAATTATCTGGAGGCCTGTTAAACTGGCATTGCTGCCACACCCTCCCTGTCTGAGATGGAGCCTGAGAATTTGTATTTCTTACAAGTTCACAGATAACGCTGCTGCTGCAAGGCCTCGCAATGAGAAACCCCTGCTGAAACTATTGACCTCCCTGGCTCTACCTCTCAGGAGAAGTTGGAGCAATGAGAGGGGAAGAAGACTTGACCTGGAATTGGGTATGCCAGGTCTGTCTCTTGGTGGTGTCCTCAGGAAAGTCACTTCCCCTTTCTAGAGCTCAGATTTCTCACCTGTGATATGAAGGGTTCATTTGAATATTCTCTCTTTGAGTTTTGCTTTAGACATTGTACCCTTCCCTCCCCGCTAACCAGATTCCTGTCCCCTCCTCAGTACAACTTGGCTGAAGGTGGAGTTGGTTCATCTGGGCAGAAACCTGTACAACTTGATCAACAGACTTGGTCGATGTCCTGGCTCCTGGGTTCCTTGTGAACCTTTCAGTCAATCCCCATGGTGGCACCTCCAGCTCAGCCAGGTCTGAAAAGTTCATGTTTTTGAATGAATGAATTGACTCACAACTTTTTTTACTGGTAGGAAGGGAAAAAGAAAAAAGTCCAGGTAGAACACATTCTGGTGAGAAACTTCTCCTGAAAGGTGGGTACAGTCAGAAGGGCCATAGTTTCTAGGTTCTAGGATTTAGGGTCCACCAGAATAATCCATGACAATCTCATCTTGAGATCCCAAATTAATAACATGTACAAAGACTCTTATTCCAAATAAGGCCGTATTCATAAATTCTTAGGGTTAGGATCTAGACATATCTTTGCCAGGGTGAGAGGAGCGGTTACTATTCAACCAACTACGAGAGACATATGCTTTATTGCTTCAGTGTGCCTGGCCGGTGCTCTGTGAGTCCCCTGGAGACAGATGCTTCTCTCAGTCAGTAGGGTGGGTTTCTGTGAGGCAGGTGCAGCAGCTCTGACTGCTGAACGTACACTGAGATGAGCTCTAGGGCTGTGCATTTACCACCGTAGACTAAAGGCTGAGAATAGCCCCTCTTGCATCACTGACTCTATAAAACCAGTTCACCCCTTTCTACCTCATTCTATCTAGAATCAACCCACAAAGGAAATAGGCATAACCATACAGAGACTCAAGAGTATTTAAAAGGCAACACACAATGTGGCAACCTCAAAGTCTGAGCTCTGAACAGAGGACATGGCATGCTGTGAAAGGGGAAGGAGAATGGACTGGGCTTTGAGAAAAACAAACTTGGTGGGCTGCCACTGTGGCTCAGTGGTAGAGTGCTTGCTTAGCACTTGTGAGGCACTGGGTTCGATTCTCAGCACCACATAAAAATAAATAAAGAAAATGAAAGTATTGTGTCCATTTACAACTAAAAAATTTTTTTAAGAGAAAGAAAAACAAACTTGGGAAGCCCAACTCTGTGAATTATGAGGATTATAAAAATTATTATTCCTCTGTTCCCCAGGAACTAACATGCTGATTGCCTCATGCACATGATCTCACACCACTGTAGCCAAGGATAATATGATATTAATAGCCTCTAAGACTCAGGTCCTGGCCTGTTAGTACTGAGCCTGGCCACAGTGCTGGAGCTGGGTCTGCAGGCTCTTGCTGGGTCAAATGTGAGCCTTAAACTTAGGCTGCTGATTGTGGACATCCCCATAGTGGAGTGGCTGGAATGTTGGGCACATGGGAGATTTGGTACCTGGGCCAGCTTTTCACCAACCAGTATTTGCATACTTGAACATTCTTAAAATGAGGATGTCTGCCCTGATACACTGGCTGGATAGTGGGGGTTGATAATTCCATTTTGTAGACTAGGCTTTGAAGCTCAGAGGGGAGAAGAGATTTCCCTGTAGTGAGTTACTTGGTTGGGCAGGGAAGATGTCAGGACTGCAGCCATGGAGGGAGAAGATTTCAACCAGAAAATCTCCCTGACAGTTTTTATCCAAGGAGCTTAGAGAAAAGCAGCCACTCATCGGACAGCTTACCAGGGGGATCTCAGAGCAGCTTCTTCTTCCCCAGGGAGCCCCAAGTCTGGTGGTAAATATGAGTGAAAATCGAGGCTGTGCCCAGATGCCGAGGCCTCCCTCCCCAGCAGGGACAGCGCAGCACGCCCAGCCCGGCAGGCCTGGAATGGAATGTCCAGACACTGCCAGGTGGAGGGACGTGGAACAGAGCATTTCAACGTGGCAGCAGGAAAGGCCTGGAAGAAATCAAGCCAACTGGCTGACAATGAGCATTCAGGGAACTCTCAGCCTGTGGCGCGTGAGTGGGTGTGAGGGTCAGCTGGGGTCTGTGGGGAGGCTGCGGCCCCGCCCTGCTCCAGCCATCTCCCTCTCTCTCTCTCTCTCTCTCTCTCTCTCTCTCTCTCTCTCTCTCTCTCGGTTGGAGGTTTGTATGTTATAATGCTGTTTCTAAATAAGGGAAAAAATGATTTCACTGCCTAAAAAGAAGTCAGCAATCCATTGACTTCATTCACGCCTCCCTTCTTACTGATGAGGAAACCGAGGCACAGAGTAGGAGTGACTGGTTGTCACACAGTGAGTGCCGTTTCTTGACAGTCAGCCCAACATTCTGTCCACTTGGACTCTTGCCTCCTTACCATGTCCAGCACTGTGCTGGACCAAGGGCCAAGTGGGGTGGTGGGATGGGGGGAGGACCCACACACCCTCACAGGATTGCTCCTGTCTTCCACAAGCCATCACCCCTAGACTACCTTAACAACTCCTAACCTGTCTCTCTGCTTCAGTGTTTGCCTTGGAATTCATTCTCCACCCTGGGCCAGAGGGATCCTTGAAAAATATAACTCAGGCCATGTCTCTGCTTGAGACCCTCCAGTGGCTTTCTATCATACTTAGAAGGAAATCTAAACTCCCTACATGGCCTGCAAGGTTCTTCATCTGCCCCTTCCCCCAACATCATCTCCCAAGTTCTCCCCTTCACTCACTGATCACTGTTCATAAGGACTTTTCTTACTTCCTCTCCCTGAACGCTAATGTCCTGGAGAACAGGGACTTTGCCTCTCTTTTTATGGGCTTGTCCCCAGTGTGATGCTTATTAGGTACTCAAAAGATGTTTATGGAATGAACAAGCACAAATACTGAGATAGACAGCTTCCAAGGTGACCTAAAGACCCCTGCTTCCTAGTGCTCAGGCTGCTATGTTGTCCCCTCCTACACCAAACAGGGTGAATTTGTGTTATCAGTAGTGTAGACTACCACAGAAGACACAATTGTGTGACTTCTGAGGTTGGGTCATGGAAGGTGTGACATCTTTGTCTTGCTCTCTGGGCTCACTTGCCCTGGGGGAAAGCAGCTTCTATGTCAGGAGGATATTCCCCGTGGAAGGTCCACATGGTGGGGAATGGGCCTCCTGCTGCCAGTTCCCACCTGCAAGCCATCTGCAGGTGGCTCCTCTGGCTCAGTCAAGCTTCAGGAGCCTCCTGAGGAACCATGAACTGAAGCCACCCTGAATTCCCTAAAGCTGTGAGCAAATAAATGTTGTTTTAAGTTGTGGGCTAATTTGTTACATAGCCATAGGTAACTAATATAAACATTAAATATTTCTTTAAAAATGTGGAATCAGAATACTGTTCAGAAACCAACTTTCTTTACTCAATCAGTATATTGCAAACATTTTCTTTTATATATACATGTTTTATTAGCTGTTGATGAACCTTTATTTATTGATTTGTATGTGGTGCTGAGAACTGAACCCAGTGCCACACACATGCCAGGCAAGCGCTCTACCACTGAGCCACAACCCCAGCCCACTGTGAATTCGTATCCTGGGAAATTGAGACTGGAGGATTACAAGTTTGACACCCCAGCCTGGGCAGTGTAGCAAGACCCCATCTCAGAAGAAAAAAAAAAAAAAAGAAAGAAAGAAAGAAAGAAAAGAAACTAATCTATATCTATAATCCTATAATCACTCAGAATTTGAATTAATAAAAACAGCACAATTTATTTAACTACTCCTCGAAGTCTCATTTTTTCCGCCATTATAATAAAAATTACAGTAAACATTTTTTGTGGGTGATTCTTTATGACATGCATACTTTTCTTAGGATAAATTCTTAGAAGTAGAATCACTGGGTCAGAGGATATATTTGGGGCTGCGTATTTCCAAATTATGTCTCCAGAAAGCTTTCAGGACTCTTTCCTGTAGGATTTGAGAGCACCTGTTTAACAGGCTAACTTCAAAAACGTTTACTATTTTGCCCATCTGATAAGTTTAAGAAATACTCTTTGATTATTTGAATGTACATTTCTTTGATTCTTAATTACAGCAGCTTTGAGGCCCTGGGCAGGGAAGTATCACAATAGAGAAGGTTCTGCCAGCGGTTCTTTCAGGCAGATCAGCACCCCACCTCCTGCAGTCTTGGGAATGCCACCCTCCCCCCTGTTTCTAGGCTGTCCCCTGCTTTTTCTCTCCACAGGAGGGTGAGGAAAGTAGAAGTCAGGGATTTGCTTCTTGAGGCCAGGCGGAGACCAGGCCTTTCCCCTGCAGATGAAGGCACTGGTATTGCTAGGCTCCTTAACTGCTGGCCCTTGGGGCTGGCAGGGTGAGGTCCAGCCATCTGATCTCTCCATAGCTGTCTGGGGAGGGCTACCTGGACACCTGTTCTCACAAATTGAAGGAAAAGCATTGCTTCCATTTCTCAGTCCCAAATTCATTCTATCATGGAGCAGAGAAAAAGAAATGCGGTTAGCTTCATAATAAGACCAAGCCACTTTGCAGTTTCCAGATCATTCAGTTCTTCATCTCCACTAAGGTACCTGCTGAGCAGGAAAACTACCTGGTCTGCAGGCTGGTCATACCTCTCACACCTGGAAAGCCCCCTTGCCAAGTCCACCCTCCCCGGTGGGTCTAGAAGCCAGCAGTGCTGTTCTCTAAGGTTTCTATTTCCTAGAACCCCACAAACCCTTGAAGACCCAGCTTACTAAGCAACCTCTCCTGAACTTGCTGTTTTCTTAGGAATCAAACAGATGGTGTCTGCCTAGTGGATGCTAGGGTGTCATGGAAACATTAAGGGCTCCTCTGGAGCTATATCCATTCCTAAAGCACGAGTCTCTCTGTCTTCTCTCCAAGTAATAAGGATTCTGACCTCTAACATTCCTGTTGCAAGTTGACACATTTTCAGACAGTTTACAGTGATCATTTCTTTAGAACCTGGAACCAAGAGCAAGAGGGGGAGGGGAACTCTCAGTCCTGTCTTGCACTTGTAGACACTGGACCACAGAGAAAACTGCACCCCCGGATGAATGATGTGCTTGAGGTTACAGGGTCACCAGGGTTTGTAGTCAAATTTCTTTCAAACCTGTGCTGAGGACCACACTATGACTTTCCTAGACCCTGAGCACTTTAGCCTTCTTGGGTCTCTTCCTCTACTATAACAAAATATTAAAGATGTTATTTTATGATTTTACTGGTATAAAGACAGATAATCTGAGTTGGATTTAATACTCTATATTTATTATTATATTCTTTTTTCCTTCTGATTTTAATAGATACCAAAATTAAAACATCTTCCTGGGCCCTCAAAATCCCATAAACCCCAAGCAAAGGGCCTTGCCCTGCTGCCCACATGAAATACTCACATATACACCACTGCCTGTTTTTCACAGTGCCTCCATGGATGTGGAGAGACACTAGATTGTTAAGAAGAAAAAAAGATCTTGCTGATTAATAATGAAAAACACCTGCAAGCCTCATGCCCTTCCAGCTGGGAAACACACAACAGCTACCATTGATCTGGGAGTAGTCAGGAAGTTGGAGTTCATGTTCCCCTGGGGTGCCCATTCCTCCAACTCTCATGCCCGCCTGGTCCCCAGCTCCCACCTCACCCTGATGAAACTGACTTCAAGATCCTTCTCGTTCACAAACATGTCTGGTGCCACTATAGAGAGTCCTCTTCTCTTTCCTCATGAGACACATAAAAGAGAAGATCAAGAGGACTTGCGACGTGACTGGGGACAGTTCCAATGTTCCCAAATGACACTGGGAGACTGCATTCCATTAAGAGACTAAGTAACTCTTTTTGTGTGAGTCTTTGAAGAGCCCAGGTTATGGCTTTTATAATTCCACTGCAGGTAATTGCAGGAGTCACAGGCTGTCTTTTTCCTCAGGGAGGCCGCAAATAGAGCAGACAAGGCAAATGTGGGTTGCACATGCGACCAGGACCCTGCCCACCGCGGAACAGACATTTTCATTCTGTCTGCCAAGGAGTCCTTTTGTGTTCATGGGCCCCTTCTGCCATAACAAAATATTAAAAATTATAGTTTCCGATTGCATTGGACATCAGTCACAGGATTTTTCACGACTCCCTGATTCCACACCGGCTAGCCGTTGAGAACTATCAGTCTTCCCTGATCCCCACCCCTCACTTCAGGCTTTACTCCCCGCCCTCTTTTTGTAACTTTAAATATATTCATAAGAAATCCAAGAGGCACCACACATTGACATAATAATGAATATATGTAAGTGTGTGTGCATGCATAAGTGTGAGTATGAAACACTTTCTCTATTTTACAAAGGTAGAACGTGAAGCTCAAAGAGTTTAAATATTTAGCCCAGGACATAACAGCTAGCAAATGGTAGAACTGGGATCTGAATCCAGACTGACGAACCTAAACCCAAAGCACAGCTCAGTGCAGATGTGAATTCTAGTGGGGATTAAGTCCTTAAATTAGTGATGAAGCGTTAGCTGAAGTTCCTGGCAAGGGGAAGCTAGGGAATCAGAGTAGCATTATCCTGCAACCCCGTGGTGTGATCCTGCCTCGTGAGGCTGAGATCTTGTTCTCCCATCAAAGGCTCAGAAGCTGTGTGAAGGCTGCAAGAGAAAGGGAAGGTGCTGTTGTGGAGCACACACATCTGCTTCTCCAGGGGCTCAGCCTCCTCTCCAGGGATGCGCTCAGCTGCCTGCCTATGGGCAGGCTGGAGACCCTGAAGATGTCTAGCACAAATATTGGGTCTCCAGCATGGCCTCTGCCTCAACTGCTGCCTTTTTTCTTAACCTTATGTTGCAGGAAAGCTCACCACTTTCTGATTCCCACCAGTCACCCACAGGAAGCCTTACCTGTACCCATGAGCCCAAAAGAGATTAGAATGAAACAGGGAAAAGAGAAGTATAGAATCAGCCCCACCCACCATGTGGGAGGATGGTGCTGAGCGCCCAGGCCACAGGTCAGACCCTGCAAAACACAGGAAGCCAGGGCTGGAGGATGTGGCCTTATTCTTGCTTTTGCCACTTTTCCTGTCTCATCTTCTCTGCTTCTACACCTTGCTCTTGGTCGGCGCCTTCGGGATGCACAGATCTCCATCCCTGGTATCCTTCCTCCTACCATGACATCAGCCCAGACCTCTTCGCTGTGAGAACTGAGGTGGGGCTGGTTGGGAGAGCACCTGCTCACTCGTTAGGCACCGATTATGTGCTGAGTACTGGATAGGTCTTTTATTGTTTTCTGCCCCATGAGTTGGTTGCACAGTCTTAATTTTACAGTGAAGCAAAGAAAAACTAAAGAGATGAAGTAATTCACCAAGAACCATACAACAAGAAGGAGGAGCTAGAAGTCTAGCCCAGGTCTCCCCTGCACACAAGATTTTCTCTCCCCTGTCCCTGTCCCAATCTTGCATATTCTCCCAGTCATCAAGCTGAGCAGTTAAGTCAGAGCTCTAACACTGGTGAGCTTACCTCCTCCTGGGTAAACTACCTTTCCATGGGGTAACCACGACCTCAAAATCACGGACATGCTCTCCCCTATATTCTGATCCAGGAGGTCCTTGGGGTGGGGCCCAGGAATTTGCATTTCTAACAAGCCAGGTGATGCTTGTTAGAGTCAGGGGCATAAGGAAGGGCCACACTTTAAGAGACACTGCTCCAATTCATTGGCTCTAATGGCAGAGCTTCAGGTTTATAGCAGGAAAACATTTGGGGCTCAAGGGATTTTTCCAGAGACCATGAAATCATACCACATGGGCAGCTGTGTTGGCTCAAATCTCTGGTATTCTTCAAGGTGAGCCAGGGAATCTGTTCTGTAATTCGATCTTGGGAGAGGGAACCACAGAGCCCTGGTCCTGCCTACTGAGGGCTGCGGAAGCCAGGCTTGTGGGAAAGAGGAAGGACTGAGACAGCAGCTGCAGGGCAGCTCCAGAAGCCTCGCTGAGCTTTTCATTAGCCCCAGCCCTATTTGCCCTCAGGGTCGAGTCTGACACCAGGCTGACAGGCCACAGCAGATGCAGCCCCCATGGCAGCTGCCCCCACCTGCCCAGTAACAGACACAAAGCAGGGAGCTAAAGGGCAGAGTGACTGCTCACCTCGGGGCACTCCAGGGGAAGCTGTCACCCTGTCTGGCATGTGGAGGGCACAGGGAATGAGCTTCACATTCACCTGGGAACATGCTCCTGAAGAGGGTGGGAAATCCTCATCCCTGAGGCAGGCAGGAGAAGAGCTGGGTGATTAGGGCAGTGGCAGAATGGCCTCGAAGGCCCGTGCTAACAAGGGTGGACATTTATTGTTCTAGGCTGCGGCTATGGTTTGTTCCTAAAAAGAACTCCCATCTCAGAAAGACTTGGAAAAACTTTTTTTGGTAAAAGAATGGTAACAATAACAGCTATTTTTGAGCTCTTACTAAGTGCTGTGCCAGGCCAAACACAATTTCTTTAATCCTCATGCCAAATTCAAAAGGTATTATTATTCCAATTTTAAAGATGAGGAAATAAAGGCCCAGAGGGGCCTACCAACCAATAATTGGCAGAACCAGGATTTGAACCCTCATTCCAAAGCTCTCCCCACCAGGGTATGGAGACTCCATCCGGTACAAGGGAGTCTCTGAAATGACAAAGAGAACTTTAACCTAACATTCAAGGGGACCGAAGGGCCAAAATACACTTAGTGGAAATCTCTCTTCCACTGATTTTTTTATTTGATCTTGTCTGTCAGTAAACATGTAAAATAGCCCTTCCAGTCTTTTAAAAAGCTCTCCTTTGACTCCATTACCCCCTTTGATTAATGCTCCATTTTTCTGTGAAGCCACATAGTTGTCTGTGCTGCTGCAAAATGTGTGCAAGGTGAGCCCACATCTCACCTTTGGGAAGACATACCCTGGATTTGGAGGGCCCTGTGTCCTTTAAATGTGGCAAGGCAGAGGGTGGGGATATTCTTGCCTCTTCTCCCATTTCTCTCTTGGCCGCCCTAGGAAGGGCTCTGTCTCTTCTGGGCACAGAAGGGGCTGCATGTGGCCAGGCAAAAGTAGGACATGAGGGGCAAATGAGGCTGAAGGCCGAGGCGAGGCAGGAGCCCAGGTCCTACTCACCAGGAGGTCAGGTGGGCACTGTCCGAGATGCCAGTCTCCCATGCAGTTATGCTCCAGGTTACTTTATGGGCCCTGGAAGAGACCATCATTTATGGAAAACCCACAATATGCTAGCTGTGCCCTAGGTAATATACTTGATGTCATTTGCTCCTTGGGTAATATAGTAGGGAATGATGTCTTCACTTTACACAGGGGAAACTGAGGCACAGAGAGGTTAAAGTCCTTTACCAAGGCACCCAGCATTCATTAAGCCGAAACTTAAATCCAAGAAATAGATGGGGGAACTTACCCAGCTGTCTTTATTGCATAGTGCATGTGGGATGCAGAGGAGAAGACAGCTCAGTGCCTACAGTGACCTGAAACCCACCCCCATTTTGTGCCTTGATATTCTAAAGATTGGTCAACCAGTCCTGGGGGTGGACGGCTTGGCTATGGACCAAATGCCAGGTCAGCTGGATGGACCATGCCGTGGTGGTCACACAATCCACACATTGCATTGCCACACATATCAAGAGGAACCCCTGAGGCTTTCATTTCCTACCAGACTGGACAGAACTGAGGGAGGGGCAGCTGGGGCAATTCCATGGTCCTAGCAGTGCAGGGCAGGGACTTGCCAGAGGAGATGGAGTTTCAGAGCTAACTGCTGGGCCAGGAGCCATGTCATCATGGCTGTTGAAGGGGAGACTGGGGCTCAGCTTGTTGTCTAACCTGGCTCTGTTTACCAGCTGCATCTGCTAACGTCCCCCAGCCTCGGTCCTCTTCCCTCTAAAATGAGGGTAACCTTCCTTTGCAGGTTGCTGGGAGAGTGAAATGAGATAAAATAAGTGAAGCACTTGGCACAGTTCCTGGTGTATCAATGGTGCCTCTTAATAAACAAAGGCTACTGTTAAATAGGAGAAGAAATGGGCTGACTTCAGGGAGGGGAGCTACAGCTCAGACTGGTGATGCTGCTTCTTTTCTTTTCTTTTTTATTTGTTCCTTTTAGATATACATGGCAGGCACACACTAGTGATCCCACTGGCTCAGGAGGCTGAGGTAGGAGGATCGAAAGTTCAAAGCCAGCCTCAGCAACTTAGCGAGGCCCTAAGCAACTCAGCAAGACTCTGTCTCTAAATAAAATATTAAAAAGGGCTGGGGATGTGGCTCAGTGGTTAAGGACCCATGGGTTCAATCTCCAGTACCAAAAAAAAAAAAAAAAAAAAAGATATACGTGACAGTGGAGTGTATTTTGACATATCATACATACATGGAATTTAACTTCCCATATTTGTGGTTGTACATGATGTGGATTCACTGGTCATGTATTCATATATTAGCTTAGGAAAGTATGTCTGATTCATTCTACAGTTTTCCTATTCCCATCCCGGCTTCCTCCCCTTCATTCCCCTTTATCTAATCCAGTGAACTTCTATTCTTCCCTCCCCCTCGTGATGCTGTTTCTTCCCATCCTCAGCCCTGAGAAGGGAGACAGCTCACCACTTGGGGCACCTCTGTAGGACTCTTAGAGAAGAATCCTGAGAATTCATAGAGATTTTCCTCAGATTCATGGGGAATTGACGACCAGGATGCTGTAGGATCAAGGCTTCCTAACACCTAAATGTGTCCAACATCCCTGTGGCTCCCCACAGAGGAAAGAGGAGAAATCCATCTGCCCGCTCCCTGTGTCTCCTGATAACGTTGGCAGCTGGAGAGAGACAACAGGGGACAGGGGTCTGCAGTAGCCAAGGTTGCGCTTTAAAACTGCAGTCGACAAAAGACAATTCACAGGGCAGGCCCATGTCTAGTGTGGTAGTGACTCCTCCCAGTGACCCACCTCCCTGAGAGGCTCACCAGCCTGCCCTCCACAACCCACTCCTCCTGGCTTCCTGGCTCTCACCACATCTGAGCTGTTCATCTCAAGACCACCCCGAACACAGGAGACAAGAGAAATGGGTGTCTCCCTGTCTCAGAGTAGCCTTAGAAACGGCTTCTCTCATTAAGCAAGACCGTCTGCAAGAAACAGGGACCACAGGCATGTCCCTACTTTCAAAGAATGTGCTAGTCAGCTGAGCACACAGAGAAAAATCACAAAGCATGCTATTAAGGATCAAAAGGAATGTCCCAGACAATAAGCTCTTGAACCATTTGAAGTTGACAGATCACTGGAGCCCGGGGTGCAGTGCGGAAGGCCTCAAGGCAGATGTGAGCTTTGAGTTGGGCTTTGGGTAAGAAACATCTTGCTAAGAGAGAAGTGGAAAGGGTTTTCTTTCCAAATGAGAGGCTGGCGTGAGCAAAGGTCTGAAGGCAGGAGAGTGCAGGGCATGTTGGAGGCAGGGAGGTGGCAGCCAGTTTGAAATGGGCAGCCTGGACATGGCAGGGAGCAGAGGTGGATTGGTTATGGCTCTGCCCAGCAGGCCATGTGAGGCTCAGGTAGGGGGAACCATGGTCCCCACACCAGACTAGGGTCTTGAGTGTGGGAGTGGCTTGTTAAAGGTTAGCAGAAGTGTACAGGGTGGATTACGGGGAGAGGGGAGGCTGTCAGAGAGCAATGGTATGAGTGAGTGGAAAGAGGACCCACATCCTTGTGCAGACACCAGAACAGGCAGGAGAAGAGTGGCAGGATTCAACTGGAGGGAGACTCCAAGGGGGGACACTGCCTATGGAACAGAGAGAGAGGGAAGAGCCTGAGGGGACTCTGGCCTTCTAGCAGAGCCAGGAGAATGGGGTAAAGGTGTCAGAGGATCATGGGGTCATGAAAGGAAATGACATCATGGGGGAGAAGCTGTCACGCAGAATGCAAACCATTGTGTGGGAAACTGGGAGCAAGGAATCTGGGGTGTGAGATGGTCTTGAGGCATCTCTACAAATCCCGAGACCATGATCTCAAGGACCAGTTGCCCCCTGGAGAAGTCTCAGCTCAAACATGCCTCTCCTCCCCACCTCCTGGACCCACCTCCTTGCCTCATTCATCCTTCAGTCACAAGGAGAAGCCCAGAAACAACCCCACAACTGCCCTGCTGCCCTCCTCCGACTCATCGTTTAATTATTTTACTCCCAAACAACATGAGCCACGTCACAATGATACTGTTGCACCCAACAGCAATTGAACAGTAAAAAGGTTAATTACATTTATTTTTTTATTAAAAAAGATCAGTGCACAAGGAAGATGTTCAAACAGTTGGGCAGACTAATTGAAAGCTAATGTTGTCACTAAATTGAATTCCAAATGCATTTTACATCCATAGTTCATTTTGCTAATTTCATTCTCTGCATCCTGTAATTTGTTGACAGTGATTGATTATTTAAGTGAATAATATCTGTGTATCAAGATCATTTAGTAATAGAAAATGCCACATATGATCATAATGTTAATGAATACTGTTTACTTACATTTTCACTGCCAATTTAGTTTGTAGGAGGTATTGGGTCTACAGAGTAAGCCCCAAGATTCAGGGGATCAGGATGACTGTGGGGACCCAAGTTTGTTGGGGTCCTTTATAGCTGGGCAGCTGGTTGGATTCCTATGCCTTTACAGTAGCAAGCCACATGTACACATCATTCAGAGGTCATCTGTCACTATGTATTTTTTCAAACAAAAAGAAAACAATCACAATACTCTTCCCCTCTGCTGATATATCTGGGTTTGGGGATCTAAGAATCTTTTTGGATAGATTGTTGGTTAGGCTTATACTGAGAAAAACATGACTCACAGATCAGAATTGAAGAAGAGCAAAAAGAGACTGAAGACAGAATCAGCGGAGCGATTCTGTCTGTGGAGAGCTATAACTTAAAGGAAAAAAACACTGTGTCTGTGAGTGTGTGTGTGTGTGTGTGTGTGTGTGTGTGTGTGTGTGTGTCCTAATACTCTCAAACTTCAGTGTCTATGGGAACCACCTGGATGCCATTTAAAATGTAGATTTCCTTGCTTTACTCCCTAGGAAATCTAGAAAGAGGCCCTGAAATCCGCATGTAAAGTAAGGGGGCACCCAGGCTGGGGGTGTAGCTCCATGCTACAGCATATGCTTAGCATGCAAAAAACAACACAACACAACGAAACAACAAACCAAAAGCCCCTAAAGTGGTGCTAATGTGAGGGGTACAGAATCACACTTTGAGAAACATCATTCATTCCTGAATGTTCACTGGGACCCGCCTCAAATTCTTTCCCCAGTTGTTTCTGATCCATTCCACTCACGGCTACCTCCTCACCCACCCTCAAAACCACTGCATGGAAACAACAGCTATTATTATCCCCATGACTGAGGAAACTGAGGCAGGGAGAGGTTAAATATGTAGTGATTGAGAAGTCCAGAATCTGGTAATAGACTTGGGAAACAATCTTCTTTCTAACTATAACTACAACCTGAGGCAAGTAGGTTACTTAACCCCTCAGAGCCTCATTTCTTAAGCTGTAAATTGGGAAACTAATCCATTCTTTTATTTTGGGGGATACCAAGGATTGAATTCAGTGGTACTCAACCACTGAGCCACATCCCCAGCCCTACTTTTTGTTTTTTATTTAGAGACAGGGTCTTACTGAGTAGTTGAGCACCTTACTTTTGCTGAGGCTGGCTTTGAACTCTCAATCCTCCTGCCTCAGCCTCCTGAGCCAATGGGATTACAGGCGTGTACTACTGCTTGTGGCTGATCCATTCTTGATAAAGGACTAGGTGGGCTTAGATAAAGCGCTTCATGCCAAGCACCCAGAGAACATCACATGGGCTGCAGCTATTCCTCTTAGCTGTCTGCATGAACCCCACAAGAAAGAGGCCAAGAGGAGCAGAGAGCATGGAGAATGGGGTAACCAGTCCCAGCCAAGGACATGGGAAGACTTGAACTTCATAAGCAAATAATCAGGACCAAGTTTTGCTTATTAAATTTTTCATATTAAAAGTTCTCTTATCCTGAAAATGTACTGTTTATAGTGATATATTCACAATTGTGAATATAATTTATATACATAGTTCGTGCAGTGTTTGAAATATAAAGAAATTGAAAACAACCCAAGTGCCCATTCATTGAGAGCCATTTTAAGGTTTACACAAACCATGAAATGCTGTACTGCTATAAAAAGGAAGGAGGAAGTCCTCCTGTGCTCATATGGAATCTCCTCAAGTTCAGTGTTAATAAAAAACAGAGAGAGGTCAATAAATTGGCGAATCAATAGACAGGTGTAGTCTTGAAGGATAGAAAAGAAACATTATTAGCAGCCATTGGGTCAGGAACTGAAGTGGGGCTGGATGCATGGGCTAGGAGGAAGATTTTTGTGTGACTTTTTTTTTTTTATTTTGACTTTTTTCTTTGAATTTTGAATGATGAGCATGCATAACAACCAGAAAAGAAATAATTAAATGAAATAGAAAAAGTGTGTTAACAATTACTTGTTCACTCACACACCAAAGATTTCTGGGGCTCCTGCTACATTCTAGGCCCTCTTCTAAGTGCTGAGGACCCAGCTAACAAAACAGGTCAGAATCTGTCCTAGTGGGTTTGTGTTCTGGTGGGAGGGAAACAAAAAGCATAATCCACGTGGTGCTCAGCCTTCTGGAAATGACAGAAGCCCTGGAGTGGGAGTAAGCAGGGTGAGCAGAGTAGGGAGTGCTGGGAGCTCCATTCTTAAAAGCATGGTCAGGGTGGGCCTCTGTGAGAGGAGATTCAAGGAAGGATCCCTGCAGATGCCTGGGGTAAGGATCTGCCTGTCAGTCAAAGAAAAAAACTAGTGCAAGGCCCCAAGGGGGGCCACACTTAACATAGGTGAGGCTGGCGCAGGCCAGGTGGAAAGGAGGAGAGGAGATGAGAGAGAAAAAGAGAGAGAAGGATGGGAGAGGATAGGCCAGGTAAGACCTCTCAGGCCATGGTTAAGAATTTAGCTTTGACTTTCGGTTAAATTGGGAGCCACTGGAAGTTTTCTAGTGCAACACAAGTTTATGTTTTAAAGGTTTGCTCTAGCTTGTGTATTGAGGAAGGACACCAGGAGTAAGGACGGCAACAGATCAGTTAGGAGGCTGTTATAACAACCCAGGTGTGATCATGGAGGCTGCATTCATTCCTTAGGGCTGCCATAACAAATCACCACAAACTGGTGGTTTGACACAGTAGAAATTTATTCTCTCACACTCTGGAGGCCATAAGTCCCAATCAGAGAGACAGCAGGTCTGTGCTCCCCACCAAGGCTCTAGGGGAGAATGCTTCCCTGCCTCTCCAGCTTCTGGTGGTTCCAGGTATCCCTGGACCTGGAACTGAATGTCTTCAATCTCTGCCTCCATGTGCACATGGCTTTCTCCCTGTGTGCCTGTATCTCTAATCTCTTCTACCTTTCCCTTACAAGGAAGGACCTGTCATTGGATTTAGGACCCACCTTGACTGCAGGATGATCTCATCTTTAAGCCCATAATTGTACCTTCAAAGACTGGTTTTCCAAATAAGGTCAGATTCAGATTCCTGGAGTTAGGATTCAGGCATATCTTTTCCTGGAGGGCAGGGGGGACACAATTCAGCCTGTGACTGGGGCTTAGTACCAGAATGACAGTGGTGGAGATACTGAAAAGGAGTTAGAGTCTTGATATATTTTGAAGGTAGAGGCAGCAGGCTTCATGGAGTAAGGGAAGGGGAGGAGTCAACAATGACCCCAAGATTTTTAGCTGAGCACCTGCAAGAATGGAGTTACCACCCATTGAGATGGGGAAGGTTTTATGGATCAAATTGCATGCAGGGAGGATAGTTTGGTTCTGAACATCCTATGTTTGAGGTGAGTATCGGGCACCAAATTGTAGATGTCATGTAGGCAGATGGATAGAAAAGCTGGAGTCAAGGAGAAACTTCTGGGCTATAGCATACACCTGTGATTCTTCATCATACAGATGGTACTTAAAGCCATAAAACTGGATGAACTTGTCTGGGCAGTGAGCGCGTCAGGAGAAGAGAAGAGGATCTCTGCCCAGGACGTGTGCTGGGCTGTGGGTAGAGATGAATTTCATGCCATTGCTTTGAACTGGCTCATAGTCTAGGGTGGGAGACAGATGAATGCATAGATAAATGCTCCTAAGTGTCCCAACTGCCAGCTGCCATTTTCCCCAAACCAGCACCCAGTCCACTGCAGGGGACAATCATTCTTCCCCCACATGTCCTCCAGCTGGCTGATAATTCATGGCTTCTGTTTTTTCAAACTTCCTTCAACAGTTGGTTCTTTGAGACATGCATGTGTACAGAGAGTAAGAGCAGGAAGAGGGAAGGCAGAGCCCTTTGAAATTTAGGAAAATTCCTCACACTTTCCAGGAAGCACCTGGGCTATGGCACACCCCAAGTGCATCACCACCTGGCAGAGGGTTCCCATTTCTGATTTTTCTTTCTAAATGAAAGGTGAGTCAGAAACATGCCCTCATCAGAGTAACTCTGCCCCGCTGAGTGGCTTTGCTGACTTCCATCCATTTCAGCAGCCTTCCATTTCCATTCCTCCTTGTTGAAAGATGAGAAAGCAAACATATTGGCAGGTTGTCATGAAATATTTTCTCCCCACATCCAATATTCAGTGTGATTCAAATCTATTTCTACTCTTAAAAAATTAAAATCAATGCTTCTATTTGTAGCAAGGCCATTGGTTCTTATGGAGTTTGCACTCACACTGAGGAGCCTGGTGAGAGCCTTCTCCATTCAGGAAGCTGGGAGGATCCTGCAGGTGGCTGATGGGGCCCAGGTGCCAGCACAGGCAGGAGCACTCAGTACCAATGAAGCAAGTTCAGGAGTGTTGATTATGGGTTCATAGCCAAGGAATATAAGTCCTTGGAATTAGGCTTTTGAGGGTACAAGGAAACTTGCCTATACTGTTGGAATTTCAATTGGTACAACTAAGTTGTATATTATTTCAAATGTGCAGTGTAGACTGTGGTCCTCTCACCTTTTGTTCCCATGGTTGTCTCTCTGTGCATGCATGGCTGGTGTCTCCTCTTCTTGTAAGGACACCAGTCATTTTGTATTAGGGTTCATCCTAATGATCCCATTTAAATGAATTACCTCTTTAAAGGTATCTCCAAACACAATCACATTCTGAAGTACTGGGAATTAGAGCTTCAACATTAATTTTGGAAGGACACAATTCAGTCCAGAACACTGGGCCAATTTCATAAACTCTGACTTGAAAAAACGGTCATGACACTCTGCTAAGAGAAAGAAATAAGTTACAAAAAAATACATAAATCCTAATATTGCTTTAAAAATAGTGTGTGGGGGGCTCGGGTTGTGGCTTAGTGGTAGAGAGCTTGCCTAGTATGTGTGAGGCACTGGGTTTAATTCTCAGCACTGCATTTGAATAAATAAATGAATAAAAAGGTTCATCAACAACCAAAAATTTTTTTTTAAATAGTGTGTGTGTGTATGCCAAAAGACATTAGCAAGGGCACACACCAGTCGCTTTCTCTGAAGAGTGGGACAGGATGTGGAGGACTCGTTTTTAAGAATTCCTGTTGTTTGCATTTTAAAAACAACTAAGCAATAAGTTTGTCATTTAATTTTTGCAGCTAGGACAGAAAAAAAGGAAGGAGGCAGCTCTTACAAGTCCCTGGGAAGCGTGCTGACAGTGTGTAGCCTCAGGGCTTTCATCACTGCATCATTGTCGTCACCGTCACCGTTATCAGGTGCCTACTATGTGCCAGGGGCTTCACTATCAACCTCATTTGACTCCCACTATAATTCTGTAAACTACATATTGGTACCCCATTTTAGAGGTGGAGAACTTGCGCTCAGAGCAACTAAACAACTGGCTCAAATGCACACAGCAGGGAACCAACAGGTCTGGGTCTGGCAAGAGCATCCAGTGGCCATGTGGATGGTTTGAACGAAACTTTTCCCTTTGTCAGCAAAACAGCTCTGGGTACCCACTGCTGAGCAGCTTGATGGCAGGGATTAGTGTCACTTCTCTACAAAAGGAATATTCTCCTCCTTGGTCAATGGGGACCCGGGGATGATCATGGCAAGTTCTACCACTGAAACGGCTTCAAGCTAATATTCACGAATATCCCCTATATGCCTGGCTCTGTTATAAACACTATCTATTAAGAGACCCCACACAACAAACCCATTTATTGGGCACAAAGAATTCTCGTACAGCAAGGGAAGCTGAGGGAGCAGGTACTGGTGGCTTTGTGCAAGTTGCTGGAGAGCTTGGAGCCTTAATCTCAGTTACAATAATCAAAGGCAAGACAGGCATAAATAATACAAATTCTTTTGGGGGACATACTAGGGATTGAACCCAGGGTCACTGTACCACTGAGCTATATCTCTAGCTTTGCTGCCTCAGCCTTCAGAGTAACTAGGACTTAGGCATGTGTCACCATACCCGGTGAATAATACAAATTATTTGATAATAAGAAAAACTCTTTTAAAAGAGTGTGGGCCAGGTGGCAGTGGAAGGAGATTCAGGATTAAGTGGGGTAATGCATGTTGCAGGGCCAGCAATGGTGCCTGGAATAGTGTGTATCCCCCTGGACAAGCAGGAATTTAGTCTCGGACCATAGGTCAGCTTTCTGGGATGAACACTGGGCAGCGTCTGCTGATTCCTGGGCTGCAGAGTCAGGGCCTACTCCAGGAGGTGAAACTGAGATCCAGAGCCAAGTGTACACATTTCAACCGGGAATCAGTGTGGGAATTCCACATCAGACTGAGATGTCCTTGTTTCCCTTGGGTGAAGTCTGGGGGTTCCATCTTGGTCACTAGGGCAGAGTTGCAGAAGGGGTCTTTACAGAAGGTGGGAAGTGAGAAAGAAGGCTCTGGGCAGGCCTGTGAGTGCTAAACACAAGCTAGTTTGTTTTCCTTCTGAAGCCCTGGAGTGTTTATTAGTGCACCAGTGACATTTGGGGTGCCTTAGAGCTCCACATTTCTAAACCAACATTTTTACAAATGCCTCTAGGACTGCCAGACTTCATTGGGATTTTGAGCCCAGCTGGTGATTTCATGGAAGGGGTGATATTCAAAGCTGTGCATAAAAGCAGGTTGGAGAGAAATAGTCAAAAACCTCTCCAAGACAGAATGGGGACTAACAGAGTTGAATGCAAAGTCATGTTGTTAGGTTCCAAGTATCATTGCACAAGATGACTCGGGAGGTTGGGCTGGATCACACTTCACATGAAGATTTGGAATTTCTCACTTGGCCACAAGTTTCATATCAACTTAAAGCATAATGTGATACAGCTGCTGGAAAAGTTATTACAAAATTGTCTGCATTCCTAGCAGCACAATGCTGAAGCCTAGTGCACTGAGGGTTCCATTGCCCTTAGACTTCATCAGTGTGTCGGGTCCAACTGATGAATGGCAATAGCAGTTATCAACAGCTCCCTGCAGACTCATTTTATTTGGCCCCAGAATCTTGTAAAAATCCAAAAATTGAAAGAAAGAAAAAAGAATCTGATGAAAATAAAACGTTTTTTTAAAAAAACCAGAATTCCAGCAGCTTTTGGAAAGTTCAGAAAGTTCTGACCTGGTCCTTTTGTAGCAACACCTGGCAGGATTTGAATGCCTCTTCCTCTTTTAGATCAAGCAGGTGCAGGGCAGGTTGCCACTGTGTGCCCCACTCCTGATGTCCCTCCACAGTCAGGCTCAGTGCTTACTGCCTTTTGTCATTAGAACTGCAGGGAAAACCCTCTCTGTATCCATGTCTCTATGAAAAGTGGGAAAATGGAGAAGTGAGAAGCTCAGGTGGCTTTACAGCACCTGGCCTGCTCTGCATTTTCTTGCATTACTAGCCTGGTTCTGCTGAAGTTTGAATTTGTAGCTCCTTAGAATGAAACACATGGAAGAAGAAGCACAGCCTATCGGAAAGAATGGGGGAGGTCTGAAGTGACTGTATGGGACACTGATGGGAAAGGGCATCCCTAGGGCAGAAAGACTGGCATATGTTACTTTGGTGGGCAAATCAGTTAAGTCCAGAAAAGTAGATTTCAGCATAAGACGTGGATGAGTTTTTGAGCAATCCAGCTTTCCAAATGGGAATGAGTTGTCCCGGGGAATAGAGAGCTAGGGTTGGTGAGGCAGAGGTTGTTCGAGGATGGAATCATAAGAACTAAGGAAGAAGGATACACTTTGCCAGAAATTCTGGTGCCCCCATTTATTCCCTGTGGTTTTGAACATTACTTAATTTAATGTTATAAAATGGACATTAAATCGTGCTGCCTTTTGGAGATGTGGTGAGGGTAAAATCAAAGAGTGCAAGCAAGTTAATTTGCATGAGCTTTGGCGTATGATAAACATTCAACGAATGTTAACTATTGCTATTTGCAATTGAATGAAAGGTTGGATAGTTTATCTCCAAGGGCATTGCTAAGTCTATGTTCTGTGATTTTGTATCTTATTCATCTCCACTTCCTCTCTCCAAGAAGTTACTGAAAAGAGAGAACATGAATGAATTTCAATCTCATTTTCTTTTATTTCTTCTCTCCTACTCCCACCAAGACACTTCTAATTTATGAAACGGCTACCGTCTATGAGAACTTACAGACTTAATTTTATTTATTTATTTGGCACTGGGGATTAAACCCAGGGGCACTTTAGCACTGAGCTATATCCCCAGTCTTTTTTATTTTGAGACAGGGGTCTCACTAAGTCGCTTAGGGCCTTGCTAAATTGCTGAGGCTGGCCTTGAACTTGAGATCCTCCAGCCTCAGCCTCCTGAGTTGCTGGGATTATAGATATGCACCCTGAGCCATGCCTGGCTACAGACTTTTTAGCCTTTTCTATATCCTCTTGTACTAAACATCATGGAAGTCCACTAAGATTTGCCGAATATGTTGAAGCTATGCCCTTGTCCCAGAGTGGAGGAGCAGTGGCTGGGTGGGCGGTAGCACATGGCAAGCATAGGTGGTAGCTGTGCAGAGTCTGCCAAGCCAACTTGGACCTGAGGCTCTGAGAGCCAGGGCATGACTCCAGTGGGGAGGCTGGCTCCACACAGTGCTGCAGCCCCGAGCCCCCAGCATCCACCATCCACCCATCTCAAGCTCCTACTTCCTGAGGATGCAGGATAGCGGGGAATGGAACAGACCTAAATGGGATCACAGGGCTAACTGATAGTGTGGGTGCATTTCCAAACCCTGATAAGCGTAACGTGGACCAATAGCATTGACTCAAGAGCTATATAGACTTGCACATTCAGGCGGTAACCCCTGTCAGGTCCCCTCTCATCCTGTGAAAGCTCCGTTTTTTTTCTTCACACAGGAATAAATCCTACTCTTTTGCACTCTCTCTTTCTCATCTCATACTTTGAATTTGTGAGACAAGAACCCAGAAAGAAGAAATTGGTGGTGAACTTCTGGGGTCTGCTGCAACAGTGAATGGCATAGCCTGCCACTTAGAGGTGCAACATGTCACTCAATGGTAGTGGAGAAGAATCCAGCTTTGCCAGTTTTGACCCTTGGAACTGATGGCAGCAGGCATCCCTTGCCTTGATTGACTGTTTACACTACAACAGGCGTTCTCAGCGGCAAAGGCCTGCAGTTTTTATACAAACCCTACCTGCCAGCAGAAGCAAAGAAACTCCAGTTTCAATATGCTCATTTGAAAATGTTTGCTTACCTCCATTGCCTCAGATTTAACGTTGATTGCCCTCAGACATTTTATCAGGAGTGATTACGTTAATGGGCCGAATCTAGTTCAAGATCAATCAGTTTCTTATGAAATGAACCTGGAGGAAGTGGGCAAATAAAAACGCTGAGTCATTAATTGGCGCCAGGGACCTCTTCCTTCAAAGATGGGATGGATGTGTTCTGGTTGGGCTTGTGGTTTTATGACTAAATCTGATAAGGGAAAAACCATGAAAGGAACACAAGTTTGTCCTTTTTCTAGCAGAATCTGGATATGGTGGACACTGCAAAATATATTCCTACTTCTCCTTTCTCCTTTCTAGTAAAAAATAATTTTTTGTTGTTGTTATTGTTCAGGATACCAATGTGCCCAGCTGCTCAGCTAATCGTACTTCCTTAGTGCCCTGGTGTAGTTGGTTCTAGACAATGAGACAGAGGCAGGCTTCTTGCTACACCCTTTCTTTGCTTAAGTCATTGATCATCAGATGTTCTGTTACTCCCAAACAGAATCCTACCAGATTCATGGTTACTAGGTATTTCTGTTTATTGTCACTGCCTAACAAACTACTACAAAACGTAGTAGTTGAAAACAAGGATTTTGTTATTTTTCATGAGTCTGTGGGTTGACTGAAGCTCATCTAGATCATTCTTCTGCCCGTCTTTCTTGGGTCTCATGTGATTGCAGTTAAAAAAGTCCCAGATGACTTCATTTGCATGCCTGGTATTTGGCAGGGACAGCTGGAGGGCTGGGCCTCTCCTTCCCTTCAGACCTTCTCTCTTGGCTCACCTTTTTACACAGTATTGAATCCCAAGAGAGAGATTGCCATGAGAACATGTTCCAGTGTGAGCGTACTTCTCAAATCTTCACTTGCATCAAGTCTGCTGATGACCATGACCCCCAGCCAAGTCCATCACTGTGGACAAAGGCCTAAACTAATGGTCTACCACTGTAGAGTGACATATTCTTTATATAGAGGACAGGACTCTGTAAGTCCCCAAGCCCCTTCTGAATAGTGGAGTGGAGAAAAACAAAATAGTGGTGAAAAACATCTTTTTCATGACTTATTTTATGATTTCATCCTCCTCTGTCTCACTTATTTTTCCTGTATTACCAACCCCTTCTTAAAAAAAGGGCAAAAAGACATTGGTCCGTGTTAAGTTCCTATGAAAGTATCTCAATGACTTGGGATCTAGGAATTAGAATCTGAACCTTTGAAAATAGTGTTCTAAATGGATAACCTACAGGCATGTTATGATTGGGGCTGAATTTTTAGAAGAGAAATTCCATCTTAGGATCCACATTCTAAGCTTCTTTCGAAAATTTAGAAGAGCAAGCAGACCTGGGTCTACGATTTTCCATGACTACAACTGGCAGGAGAGGAGTAGAGCCCTCCCCTTTCAGAGGGCCTCCTGGGCTGTCCAGTTCACCAGTCACCAAACCCTGACATTGCCCAGTTTTTATAGGAGCCCAGGTTCCCATGGTGGGCCAACTTGTCTGCCTCACTCATTTCTGTTATCTGCTGACCTCTGAAGCTTTGTGGGTTGCAACTACATCTTTATACTTTCTCAGAATTTTCTCCCTTTCACCATTTCCCCTCCTTTACTACTTATCTCCTCTTAATAGAACATGCTTACTTTTATTTTCTACTGACCACAATTCTGTCATCATGTCTTTTCTAAAGCCTTCCCTGGCTTGAGGTCAACTCATCAAATAATGTCCTGCTCTTTGTTTAAATAGTACCTAAAACTCCCACCTCTCTTAAAATCCTGGCTTGACCTACTAATGGTAGAGTGGTAGCAGATTCTTCTGCATTTCTCTAGGTTTTGATCCAGAACCTGGACTTTGCTCATTCCTAATGTCTCAGTCCAAAACTGGATTACAGGAAGCAGCTCAAGACACAAGGACAAAGTCTCCATGCAAAGCAATGTTCTGGCATGTGAGGACAGCTGGTCTAAACTTGGGACGGTACTCGTGACAGTGGTTCTCAAAGTGTGGCCCTTAGAGCAACATGTCCTGCAGACACTTGTTCAAGAGACAAAATTGTAGGCCCCACTCCTGACGGAAGGATCAGAAACTCTTGGCAGTGGGCCCAGCAGCTTGTCCTTTGACTGGCTCTCCTGGGCATTCAGATGCTCACTTCCAATTGAGAACCACTGGTGTAGAGCCAATCCACACCAGGAACACTGTGGTTCCAACTCAAGGTAAGCAGGGTTAAGTGGATGCTTCCCAAGGGGCATCTTGTTCTGCTGTGTCTTTTACATTTTCCAGAGTCTCTTACTTCTGCAAGTTAATGATTCCCAAAGTGGTTCCACACCAGCAGCACCTAAGAAGTGACCCCCAGCCTCCCTTTCTCTGGTCTGGGTGGAGCCTGGAAATGCGTATCTCTAAATCATTCCCAGGTAATTCCAGTGATCAGATAGGTTCAGAATCATTTGTTCAAAGTACTTGCTAACGGGCTTCTTCCTGCTTCCCACTGGGTAATTGACACTTGTGTTCTTGGACAACTGCCTTGAAAGACTGCTGATTCTGCCACTGGTTTTGGAGGGCCACTGAGAGGTAAGGGACATGTATGGAGTGACATACCTCTTTATATACTGCCCTGCTTCCACATACAACATGCGACGCCTCCCTCCTCCCAGCTTCCCCTACCTAAATGCCCACATGGCCAGGCCAAGCCATTTGGTCTGCCTGCCCTTTGGGGCTTTCTGTAATGGCACTTGACCCATAATATGCTTTCCTCCTGGCCACAGGGGATTGTTTGCAGACCTTCAGGAGGGTTGATAAATAAATGATGGGCTTCTTTCTGACCACGGGAAACCATCTCAAGGTCAATGATATTGCAGAGCAGGGCTTTAAAGGGCTTGCTAAGATTAAAAAATCATCAGCTCCTACTAACCACATCCCCTCTTTTCTGAAACTTTGAAGCTTCACTGCTGCAAAGAGGAACACAATTAAGCCTCGATAAAATTTTAATAGCGGGAATTATGCACTCTGCAACCAGCCTACAATTAGCCGTTGCTATGCTACCGGCAAAACCTAATCACGATAATGAGGCAAACAAAGGGAGGGAATTAATCAGGGCTATAAGGTTAGTGCGCAGCCGGTTCCATCTCAGAGCACTGATTTCTGAAACATAGCAGTTGGGCCCCTGGGAAATCTTAGGCTTGTGCAAGGTTAGATTAGCTGGTGTGTATATGGTGTGTGTGTGTGTGTGTGTGTGTGTGTGTATGAGAGAGAGAGAGAGAGAGAGAGAGAGAGAGAGAGAGAGATCCCCCGAGCCAGGAAGGCTATGTGCAATTCATTCCTACCATCATCATGAGGATGCATCCATTTAAAAAAATGATAACGCCCCAACCCTGGGCAGGAAACCAGATTCCAGCAGAGGAATTGCTATACAGAACACAAACTCTGCCCTCGAAGACTTTGCTGTTCTAAGTGTGCTCCTTGGATTATGAATATCATCTGGGAGCTGATTAGAAATGCAGAATCTCAGGTTCACCCCAGACCTACTGAATCACACTGGATTTTAACCAAATCACCAGGTGATTTGTGTGTACACTGAAGTAGAGGTGACCTGCTCTGGGAAATATCAGTTTAGTAATAGTCACATCTTGATGATTATTATTTCTGCCAGATTCTGATCGATGTATTCGACATGTGTTAAATAAAGTGGTATTCAACATCTTATTTAATCCTTACTATAGTCCAATGTGTTACCCCCATTGTGAACCAGAAATTGAGGTTCAGAGATGTTAAGAAACTTGCTAAGGTCAGGTACACACCTGTAATCCCAGCGGCTCTGGAGGCTGAGGCAGGATTGTGAGCCCAAAGCCAACCTCAGCAATTGAACAAGGCACTAAGCAACTCAGTGAGAACCTGTCTCTAAATAAAACATTAAAAAGGGCTGGGGATGTGGCTCAGATATTAAGCCCCCCTAGGATCAATCCCTGATGCAGGAAAAAAAAAAAAAAAGAGCTAAGGTCACTGAACTCTAGAGTTATAATCTCATGGTTTCTTGATTCCAAAGCATAGGTTCTTTTTTTTTTGTTTTTCTCTTTTTGGTGGTGCTGGGGATTGAACCCAGGGCCTTATGCTTACAAGACAAGTACTCTACCAACCGAGCTATATCCTCAGCCCCAAAGCATAGGTTCTTAACTATTGGTCCACAATGGCTCCTATTACACATAGATCAATGGTGGATAAAGAAAGTCACAATTCAGGACAGTATATGATAAAGGATCACAAGTGAATTTTTTTTTTAAAGAGAATAGTTTTAGGGGATCATAAGATGGTGGAGGAAAAACATTTAAGCTGGTATAATAAGTAGGATTTATCCAGATGTGAGGATGGGAGTGAATTCCAGAGAGCATAATGACTTGAGGGCTTGAAAGAGGTCTGTGAGGCTAAGAGAACAGCACTCTAGAGGGGTCCATGTGTGAGGTGAGGTAGAGATTGTGAATGTCAGGACAAGGGTTTGCACACTATTAGGAGGTGATGAGGATCCACAGAGGGTATCGGAGCCAGGGGCATGGCATGGTCAGGCCAAGCTTTAGAAGGATCTGTCCTGGTTGTGATGAGCTCCACAGAGAAGATCAGAGGAGATTGTAAACCCCATATACCACGTTGCCAGTGGGACTGGAAAGAAAAGGGCCATGAGATCTTGCATGGAGAAGTGTGTGGGGCCCAAAAGGAGACATAGGGCAATGGGTGGATCAGAGCCTCTAGCTCCCGCCTTGGTGCTTAGGAGAACACAGTCAGAGGGAGAGAGGGATTGGGGAGAGGGTGGCTGTGTGGTTTGAGAGGTGTTCCATTTAATGCACTCCACAGCCTCCCATCAGCTCCAGCACTTACTCAGCAAATGTCAAGGAGAGGGACGGCAAAATGAATAAGGCTCAGAGGCCAACCACAAAGACAGCTCGTCCTGATGCGGCACGATGGGCAGGCCCCAAGCTCAGTGATTTTCAGGCTTTGCCCTCCCACCCTTAAGACAGCCTCCTGATGTGACTTGTCACCTAGGGACTCCTACCCCAAACTACCCAATAAAATGACCAACAGAGCTTTAAAAACACAAGGGCCCAGGACCTACCCCTCAGAAGATGCATATGCTGAGCTGAATCAGGGTCCTAGTCAAAAGCTATGAGGATCCCAGCTGATACTCAGTGGTTACCTCCAATTTCTTCAATGCCCTCTAACCGAAGATCACCAGAAGCACATCTGTCATTAACCAGTTGGGGTCGTTACTCACTGCAGAGGTGGGGAAAGCACATGGGGAGCTGTGTGTGTTCTCTCTAGGAGAAGGTGTTAGCAAGGAACTGATTCTAGACTCGGACTCTGGTGGGATTCCTTGGGGGAGGGTCTAAGGAAGCTGTGGTGCTCTTGACTGGATGCTGTCAGAAAGCAGGGACATTTCTATAATGATCTCAGAAGGTCTCATCTGTAGGTAGAAAAGACCAGAAAGAAGATTGAAATTGATAAAGAAGTAATGAATGGGGGCTTTGGTGTTTTGTGGGTGGCATAGCAACCTTGTCTGTGCTCAGATAAATTCATGAAGTGGCCTTGCTGTGCAACAGTCCATCTCCGTCTTAGAGTGAATTGACTGAGGTGAACTCGCTCATGTCATAGGAGAATGGCCTGACTTCTTTCTTTCTTTCTCTCTTTCTTTCTTTCTCTCTCTCTCTCTTTCTCTCTCTCTCTCTCTCTCTCTCTCTCTCTCTCTCTCTCTCTCACCATCCAAACCCTTCTTGCCACTCCCCACCCCACTAGCACTAAAGGGAAGAGGAGACAATGGAGGGGCAAAGATTTAAAATTAAGTGACAAGAGGAAAGAGAAGGAAAAAGTGGAGAGCAAACCTCATGGATTCTGCTTTCCAGCTCCAAACAGAACCGCCTCTCAGCTGACTGGGTGCAGGGCTGGAAGGAGATGACAGCCATTTGTTAATTTTTCACTGCCATGCAGCCCAGCCCTCACACATCAGCAGTGACCTTGCCGCTGCCACCTGCCTTGGAGCAAGGACTCTTTCCCACCATCTGTTTTGCATCAGGCGATTGGTGGTTAGCTTGGTGTGAAGGAGAAGCTGCTCGTGAAGGGGAAGAGGGTTGGGTCGTGAGAGGATCTGGGGACCCTGGCCTACAGCTTCGTGTGTGTACGCGCGTGCGCATACACGCCTGCATATGTATACTCTGAGAGAAGTCTTATCCAAACTATGCCCCAGGCAGGTAGTCACCCACAGTGTGGCGAGGGCTCCCCCTGAATCTGGAGTCCTGGCTGCAGGACACCTATATTGGATGTATTGGTGTCTCTTTCATAGTACAAATGCCGTGTTGCCTCCCTGCCCACATTCCAACTCATCCAGAGGAGGAGTGGCATGTGCTGGGACCCTTCCCACCCAACTCAAGGGGCCTGTGTGTTCTCCCGCTTTGAGACTGGCTCCATGAAACTCTGGTGATTCAAGGACCTTGGAAGCAGCAGGGGACAGGTGACATCAAACATGCCATGTCTTTTGTGCTTTTCTTGACTTTCCTGTTCCTGGAATGCCCGTGCCTACCTTTTCCTGTGCAACCTTCCTGACAGAATGCAAACGACTGTCTCCCTCAGCCTAATCAGTCACCCACTCCTTCGTGCTCCCAGGGGGAGGCCTTTGCTCCTTCTTCTACAGAAGAATCTCTCATGCTATATTTATTGTTATATGTTCCTTACCTGAGTGTCTCTCCTACAAGACAGGAAACTGGCTTATTTATCACCTGGTTCACAGCCCCCTGGAACTTTGCCAGACTCATTTTGACAGAAGTCATTGGGTAAATGCTTGGGAAGGGAGGGGAAGAAGAGGGGGAGAACCCCTTGCTATGTCTAAAGGCCCAGCAATGTCCTAGAGGCTCCTGGGGTTGGAGAAGACCCCTGGCAGCTAAGTGCAAGCTTGGTTGCTATGAAAGAGGCTGTGGATTCACATTTGGGCCAAGTCACAGCTTGTCATCCCTGACCTTTCTCTTCCCATCTTACAGGAGCTTTTATGTAGACAGGAACGAACGAGACAGACCTGGGGGAGTCATAAAGTCAGAAAAAATGTGGGCCACAGAAAGCAGCAGGTGTCCTGGGGGTAGAAAGTCTTCAGAGGAAGGGGTGTCTGGCAGGTGGTTTTCCTGTTAATGCATTTTTAACTCATTGACTGAAACCAGTTCTTCGCTGAAGCCACAGAGTAAAAACAAAAGCAAAGTCCCCAGGAAATAAGATGGGGGAATTGGGGATTAGGAAGCATACCACTCACCCCTGAGTCCCTTGGGCAGAAGCAGAGAGACTTCAGCACTTCAGTTGGGCTGCTAGGTCCCTGGGCAGATGCAGGCTGCTGTCTCCCTGGCCACTGTCTGGGCCTCTGCAGGAGAGACCTGAAGAGTTGTCTCCTCTTTGCAGTCAGATCCTGGAGCTTGTCCACTGGGCTTCAGCTTCAGCTCTGATGGAGACGCTAAATGATGGTGAGGCCCAGCACATGCATCGAGATTCAGGTGATTCAAACTGTCCGGAATTGGTGAGACAGAGAGAACAGGGAGAGGCGATGAAGGAGGGAAGAGTTTCTTTTCACAGCTTGAGGTGAATGTGTTGGCCAGCACCTGGGGTCTCCCAGCATGGAAAGTCCTCCCTTCAGGTCACATCAGGAACCACAGGGAGGCCTTGCTTCAGAAGTTCAGAGATTGAACTGGGATTGGGAGGAGGAGGGTTAGAATAACATCTGAAATGTCCCTCTGAGTCTACCCCCATGGGGCATTGAGGGGCACAAGGGGCAAGATCTCAGCAGCAGTGACTTCAGAGAGGCCTCCAGTATCGTGGAGTGGCCTATTGGCCATCACTTAGGCCAGAGTTCTAATCTTGGTTCTACCGCCTGCTAGTTCTATGATCTCAGACAAGACACTGGGTCTCCCTACGCTACTCTTCCCTCATCCATAGCAAAGAGATCATGGCTATTGTGTGAAGCTGGTGAGATGTGGATTAAGCGAAAAGAGATGGCATCTGGGAAGGGAGCCGGCAAGTGGCCTAGCATATTGGTGATGCCCAAGAATGGAAATTCCTTCCTCCCCTGCTTTCCCCTTCTAAGGACAAGAATATGCCCTTCCAGATGCTCCCTGCCAACACACCCAGACAGCCTAATTCTCATCAAAATTAATGAACCAGGAATTTACCTGTGTCTAAACACTCTATGAGTGTGTCCTTGGCAAAGAGGAAGCACTTGGCTGGAGGTGGTGGTCCAAGGCTTCCAAATATTGACTCTTCTAATTTGTCTCAAAGAATATCCATCCAACTGTAGGTTGGGCCTCAAGCTGGAGCAGGCTGGGTTTGGTAAGAGTCTCTCCTTCCCATCATGATTTTATCGACTCTAATTGCCTCTCTGTCCAGACTTCCAGCCTCCCAAGTTTTCAGCTCCAAGTGATTCATCTCAAAGGCCGCCTCCATGAGCCCCTCATCTGCTCTTTAATTGGAGACGGGGGTGCTGGAGGCCCCAGTGCCTTAATTGCATTTGTTAATGGGTAGGTGCAATTATTGCTGCCACACTCCTGCACACTGCCAGGCAGACAAAGATGATTAAGGGGATCTTTAAAACTCTAGCTCCCTGCAGCCCTCTCCACTAATTGAGCAATGGAGGAAGTGATATTGAGCTCTATCGCTCCTTTTTTTAAATTAACTCCTGGCTCCAAAGTCCTCCTTGGAGCAGTGCATTGGCCACAAGGCTCAGAGCATTCAGTTCCAACCCCATCCATCACCTGTCACTTAGGCATGGGGCCCAGCCAGATCATCAGTGGGTCAATCCATCACCCACAGACTGAGAGTGGGCTGGGGGAGGAGAGGTGCCTGCACGGTCCCCAGTGGGTGATATCATCCAGCCTGACTGTACCACCTGCCTGAACTGAGAGGTGACCTGAAGGTGTTTCACTGTTCTCTGAGCCTTAGACACCTATGCTCAGCCCCATTCTGGATCATGGCAATTGCCTCCTGACTGGTCCCCTGCTTCCGCATTCAGTGTGCTCTCTTCTAAGCTGCCAAAGTGATCAGCTAGAAATACAAATGGGGTGAAGCACTAATGTTAGAAACCCATCAATAATTTCCCAATTTATTCAGAATGCAGTTCAAGTCCCATTGCCATTGCTTATAAGGCACTGGTGACCTGGTACCTCTTCATCCTCAGCCTGTATCCCTCTAGCCTTATTCACTAACTTCTTCACTGGTCTCCTAATTCCAGCTTCCCAAATGTACTGAGCTCTTCCAGTCTTGGGGTGTTGTGCCTGCTCCTTCCTCTACATGGAAGAGGTGGCCTCCATCCTTCTCATGGCTGGCCTCTTCCCCCCTCAGGCCTCTATCACCCATTGCTTGAGAGAGGCCTCCAGTCCTTCTGTGACTGCCTTGGTTTAAGTAGTTTTCCACCTTCTTACTTAAAAACAACATCAACAACAAATTCTTGTTTGTTTCCTTCAAAGTAAATGTCACAGAGCTGAGGATGTAGCTCAGTGGTACAGCGCTTGCCTAGCATGCACAAGGTCCTGGGTTCCATCTCCAGCAAAAAAAAAAAAAAAAAAAAAAAAAAGGAAATGTCACAATTTTTGTCTTTCTTATTTTAATTTTGTTCTTTTGCTGTTTCTGTTTCACTGACTGTAAGTCCTGAGGTCAGGATCCTTCTCTTGGTTCACCACTGTCTCCCAAGTGCCTACTAGAGTGCTGGGCACTTCCTTATTAATTCAGCTAATATTTATTAGCAAGCTATGTGTCAGACACTCTTTTAGGTACCAGTGATGAACAAACAGGAGAAAAATCCCACCTTCCTGGATCTCATGTCCTAGTGGGGCCAGGGAGACAGGCAATAAACAATTAGCATAAGAAGTAAATCACATAGAATATTAGAAGGTAACAGCCTTGATCCAACCAAGGCTGGCTGTGATCAGGGAAATTAGATCCAAGTAACACAAAAAGAAGAGAGAGAGACTATTGGGATGTAGGAGGTCAATTAACAGGATAGATTAACACTGAGACATGAGCGCGTTCCCATGAAAATGAAGACTGTCAGCTTCCAGCTTCCTTCTTCTGGTGTCCATTTTCCAACCACTGGCACCTTCTGAGTGGGTCTAGCTCCTCTCAGTGACACCCACTTGTCATGCTCCTCACATCTGCTGCACTCCCACAAAACTCTCCCACCTCGTGGCCATGGAAGCCTGGTGCAGAAAACTGAGCTTGGGTTTGGCCTGTCCAGCACTCATTCCCCTTTCTTCTGGAAACTGCATCCCAGTTTTTCTGTGGTGACCAATTCCTACCCCTAGATTTGGTAGGACTGCCAATCAACCTATCTGCCCTTTCCCAGCCAACAGGTGGCTAGGCCCAGGTTCCTCTTGAAATTTGAATCCCAAATGGAGAGACAAAGATTTCAAATTGGAAGCTAATTCTTCCTGAGGAAATGATGGTCCATTGCTGGCACCTAGATCCTCAAAGTGGCCCTGCTTCCTGACCTTCCCCATTATGTGTCTCCAGCTTTTCTTTTCCTTCGGGTGCAGCACCTACCTCAGTTCTTCAATAAATCCATTTTTTTTAAATGTTGGAGTGAGCTTTCCAATGAATCCTTTCTCTTTCTGATCATGGAAGCTGGTTTCTGTTACTTGCAACCAGAGATCCTGACTGGCACTGACCATCCTGATTGTCTTGGTAGAAACTGATGGGGGCAAACCCATCCTCTTGTTTGTTAACTAGTAAACTTGACCTAGTAGGGTGAAACTGGTGATATGTTTTTAGGCCTCAATGTCTTTGTCAGTAAAACAAAGACAATGCTGTCACGTTGCTCATAATTATCGTGAGGATTTGAAGACTTGAAGTGTGCATTTACAACTGCCTGGCAGTTCCCCATCCCCTCCTCTTGCCAGCCTCTCACATAAGTGCAGGAGGAGATGGTGCTGCAGGGACAGCAGGTCCCACAGAGGTTGCTATGGGAACCCAGCCACATGTGCAGCATCCCTGGAGTGCCCGGGAGGGGCTAGGCAGCTGCTGGGGGCTGGCAGCAATGACTCTGCCTTTTGGAGCAGAAAGCCTCAGCTGTTCCAGGGCTCCCAGGTCCCCACTCAGCTCGGTTCACGGAACTCCAAACAGAGCAGCTGTTCAGCTTCAGAGACCCGAGGAGGAACTACTCTGAGCTGCTCTCGGCCTCCAGTCTCAGGGGAGGCTGGGAGTGAGGAAGAGCATTACTCGGCTTAGAATCCTCAGACTGGAGACAAGCCTGAAGAAGCCATTTAGCCAATCAATCCAACAACAGACCTTCAATGATTCAGTTCTGGGAACCCAGCACTGAACTAGAGGCAGTGAGGGAGTCGGAGAATCAGGAAACATTAGCGGAAGGACTTCGGTGAAGATAAAAGCAGAAATTAAAAATGGCAACCACAGCTATTATTTGTAGGGCACCCACCGCATGTTCACCACGCTGCTAGGTTCTTTATTTATATTCACCTCAAAAACCCATGCCATGCGCTCTGCTGGGAGGTGTCAGCATGCACTTTTTACCCATGTGGACACCGAGTTCAGAGAAGTTGCAGGGGAGACCCAAGTGTGACTAGCTAGGAAGGATTGCCTGAAGTGGTCCTATCTTTTAGTCTAATTCATTTATTCACTTTTATCGGAAATGTGTTGAGTGCCCCATTTGTTTTGGGATCTGAACCCACCATGCTTGGAGTTGAGTGGGAAAGGCTCATGGGCACACAAGTGACCATGATACTGGCAAAGGGACAGGAAGGGATGTGAGGGCAATGGCACAAATCAATGGCAAGACCTTGAATGTCAGGGTGGAGTGGGGAGACACTGGCAGCACTGGGACTTCCAGGCTGGATGAGTGGCAGTTCAGCAAAGGAGAAGGTGGGAGAGGTGGAGAGAATCGTGAGCCCAGCTAAGGCAGTAAGCTTCCTGCCAGGCAGCTTTATCCTGGGGGTCTCCAGCTGTGCAGGGAGACTGATTGTGAACTGAAGTCTGGCCTTACATGGCGTGCTAAGTAATTGAACTTCATTCTAGGAAAAGGGAGACCTCTGAAGAGTTGTAAGCCGTGGAGTAATTTGTTCAGATTTGCTGATATCCTGATGCCTCCTATCCCGGTGTGGAAGGATGGACTGAAAGGTGAGCGAGAAGAGGGGCAGGAACCCACTCTGGAGACTGTTGTCCTGTAATCCAAGTAGGCGCAAAGGGGACTAGGGCTGTGGTAGGGGAGGAAGAGGGACGATTAGGAGGGACACTTCAGGTATGGAATTAGTAAACTCCTGTTGGCAGGAAACTGAGGATGAAACTGCTCCTTTCAGACCCGAAGTGGCTCCGGGCAGTGCTTGTGGCATGGGAGTGTGTCTGTCCACACACAGGTCACACGAGCACATGCATGAGCATACGTGTTGCTGCCTGGACACGCTGGTGGTCCTCTGTGCGTGTGGAGTCTGCTCTCCTGCGTCCAGCGCGCGGCATGTCTGCTTCACCTGTCTGTGCCTGTGGCCTGTGTGTCTGCCGGCGCACCCTGTGCACAGTGAGGCACAGCCCACCCTGTTGTGCTCTAGGCTGAGGGCAGGATTCTGTGTGCCAGGCACCCCCAGGGACTTAAGCTGCTTTAGAGACTCCTGCTGCTAAAGCAGGATACATCTTCCATCCCTGTGTGATGCTGCCACAGGAACCCTGAGGCAGTTCTTCAAAGGCAGCTATTGGGGGTGGAAAGAAAGCAAGTAAACATCAGGATTAAACTGTGAACGAACCTGCTCCAGGCCAGGGACCTCCCCACAGCAGGCAGGCTTTGATTTGACAACTGCATTTTCCTCCGGCCAGGAACCCAGGAGCTGAGGGGTTTCTGGGAGCTGCTTTCTCCCACCCAGCAGGTTCCCATAGACTGGGAATCCCCTTCTACTGGGGATCTGGCTGCCAGTGAGCCTGCCCTCGAGGGCAGGAGAGGGGGCCCTCCCTTCTATTCTTCCTTTCCTCTCTCCCTCCCTCCTTTCCTTCTTCCCTCCAGCACCCTCCCTCCCTCCCTCCTCCCCTTCCTTTCAACTTTCCTCTCCTCCCTCTTCTTTTCTCCTTCCCTCCTCCTCTAATCACCATTTCCAGAGGACACCGGGACTTCAGACTGACTCACCCCTGTGTGCTAACTCTGACATTCAGTGGGTCTGTGATTTTGGGCAAGGGTGCCTGTCTTAAAATACAGCTATTTTCACTTCACGGGGGTTGTTTGTCAGGATTAAGAAAATCCAGGTACATAAGTGCACATCGCAGCCCCAGACACTCTGGAGGAGCTGAGCGGATGGCAGGTAGCTTTATGCCACTGTGGCAAAATAACTGAGATAATCAATTTATGAGGAGGAAAGCTTTATTTTGGCTCACAGTTTCACAGGTTTCAGCTGATGGTCACTTGGCCCTTGTACCTTGGGCCTGTGGTGACATAAGACATCACGGGGCTGGGAGAGCATGGGATGCAGGAGGTCTGTTTACCCCATGGCGGCCGGGAAACAAAGATAGAGAGGAAGGGGCCACAGTTCCAAAAATCCCCTTCAAGGGCACACCCCCAATTATTTCCTTCTACTAGGCCCCACCTCCCAGTAGTGCCACAAGGTGGGACCAAGCCTTCAATCCATGGGCCTGTAGGGGACATTCGAGATCCAAACTATAGCACCATTAGGATTGCCATTATCATTGTATGGTGATTATAAAGCATCTCCCAATTTCAATTTGCTTCCCCCAACAAGTGAACAAAGAATATAGTAAATGTTTTATAAAAGGGAGAGTGACAGGTTGCTTCAGTGGGTCTCAGAAGAGCAAAGGCCCAGGCTTCCTGGGGGACAGAGTGCAGGGGCATCAGGGAGAGATTCCTGGAAGAGGTGACTCTCAAGTCTTAAGGACAGCTGGATTTCACCAGGTGAGTCTGACCTTGGGTTCTGTGTGGGAAGTCTGCCCACAGGGTGATGGACACCAGATGCAGGGTGCTAGACTGAGGGGCCGAAGGAAATTTTTCTGGGCTAAAAGACCCTTCTTGGTGTAGCACGCATCCAAGGACAGATCGATGCAGAGTATCAAGGTGTGACCATTGCAGCCCAAGTCAGGGCAGCTCTGGGGCTGATCTAGCTCCTGGATTTCCAGGGCTCAGCTGAGGCTGTCATTTCATTCATCGCTGTACACATTTTCATTGTGCAGATTACCATGTTTTATGTATCCATTCACCACTGATGGGCGTTCGGGTGGTTTCTGGTTTATGACTTCCACAAATAACTGTATATGAACATTCTTGTTCATGACTTTTAATGAATGCACAAATAAACTTCTGTTAGGTAGACATCCAGGCTCAGAATTTCTGGGATAGGTATGAATATATTTGACTTTAGTGACACTTCCAAATGGTTTTTCTAAAAGGACTGTACCATTCACCCTCTCACCAAGAGTGTAGGAGAGTTCCAGTTGCTCAGGTCTTGAAATTTCAGCAGATCTGTCATAGCTCCTCCATGAAGTGACTATTCTAAGTGTTTAGCCTCCATGTTTATAATTGGGGGTTTTGCCTCGTTGATTTGTAGTTCTTTATACATAAGCAAATTCTTTGTCAAATTCCCATCATCTTTTTTTGAGATCCAAATATCCCCAGGGAAGTGTAGGGCCTGGTGTCACCAACAGTCAGTGTTACCAAATTGCTTTCTCCCCTCTCCGGTCTGGGAAACCCTTCCAGAAAGAGGCCTCCTCAGCAAGGCGGCCCTGTCCTTCCTCCTACCACTCCCTTCAACTGGGAGAAGCTGAACTATGAAAGAGTGTGCAGAAGAGAGCCAGGAGCCAGGATCAGGAGTGTTCACAGGGGGTGGGGGTCATGGGAAGAGATGGCCCTCCTCCTCCTGGGCAGTGACAGATGGACAGGATCTGGCCTGAAGGTAAGGAGATGAGTAACCCCAGACTGTGCTCAGGGAAGCTCCCAGGTTCAAGACACCTGGCAGAGGCTGAAGGAGATCAAAGCCCCTCCCTCCTTCCCCAGAGAGTACACTGCACCCAGGGGGCATTGGAGGGAGATGAACAGGAAGAACCAGGGCGACCAGAATTCTTGGAGGCAATGTGAGTGGACAGAATTCACATCAGTGGGCAGGACTCTGTTTTCTTCATTCCCAGGTTCCTGACCCTTAGCATCATAAGTGCCCCATATATGCCAGCCAGGAAGTAAGGGGCATGTAGAAACTTCCATAAGGAAGTTCAGTGAGAAAAGATCCTGTAGCTACTTTTGTTAGTCAACTTTTCAACTCTGTGACCAAAATATTTGACAATAAACAGCTTAGAGGAGAAAACGTTTGTTTTGGCTCACAGTTTCAGAAGTTTCAATCCATGCCTGGTTGACTCCATTACTTTGGGCCTAACATAAGGTGGAGCATCACGGTGGAAGGACATAGTGGAGCAAAGCTTCTCAACTCAATGGCAGGAAGTAAGAGAGAGAGGAAGAGGAAGGGACTGGGGAGATGAACCCTTCCAGGGTACACTGCCAGGGACCTACTTCCTCCAAGTTGTTCCCACCTCCCAGTAGTCCTTTCGTATTATTAACCCATCAGATCGATTGATCCACTGGTGAGGTTAGACCCATCATGATCTGTCATTTCCTAGAAGTCCCATGTACATTGCTGCATCGGGGACCAAGTCTTCAGCAGATGAGCTCTGTGGAGACAGTGCAACTCCAAACCATAACAGTGCTCATCAGCCTGGGCTGAATGAATGAAGCTCAGGGCAGTATGAATAATCACTCTATTTCTTGAGCATCTACCATTTGCCTGACTTGTCTACATACTAGCAGCTCTTGTAATCCACTAAGTGTCTCCATCTTACAGATGAGAATAGGTAACTTGCCAAGGTCACTAAGACGGAATTCATACCCAGTTCCATCAGGTTTCAAAGCCTGTGTGCTTTCCCTCCAAACCATGTAGCATTTTGTGAAAGGAACCATGGAGGGTAGTCTACCAAGGTGCTTCCAGGTAGAGAGTTCATGCTTTTTCTCCCAGGGAAGGAAACCCGGAGGCCAAAGAGGAGTGGCCTTGAGAGGAATGAGGAGACAGAAGTCACCAAAGATCCTCGCCCAGCCTGCAGACTGTCTCACTTCCTCCTCCTCCTCCCTCCCACTCTCACTCCCTTCTTTCTTCACAGCTGCATCTGAGCACCCACTGTGTGCTGAGTCCAAGGCCAATTATGCAGCTCACACTTCCCTGCAGAAGTCAGTGGATCTAAACCAAATGAGGATCTAAACCAAATTAGGGCTGGGGAGGGGCAGGGCAGGGCAGGGCAGGGCCGTGCGTGTACCCCTGAAGACACCTCCTTTCCTTCCTGGTTTTTGTTTTGTGAAAACCTGTTTTCAGGGGAATTGTGCTGGCTTGCGGGGCAGGTAGGGGACTGGAGGGGTGAGGCAGAAGCAGCTGGAGTTTTTCCTAACCAAAAAAGGGGCAGACTTTGGAGGTGGAGACAGTGTCCTGGGGGGACATCAGAGGGGAATGGCCAGTGAGGCCAAGCCTGCTTGTCACCCCATCTCCTGAACTTGGCAAAGATGCAAATAATGCACACACATGCCCCCACGGAGAAGCACACAGATGGCAAGGACACGGCAGAGCCTCCAGTCTCAAGGGACTAGGAAATCCTGGGCGACAGCTGTGATTTTGGCAGCCAGTGAGGACCTAGTCTGATCTATGTAGATTCTTTGAACCCAAGACCCTTGCTGGAACCGGAGGAGGAGCCCCGGGGAGCACCCCTTCCTCACCTCACTCTCCACAGTCCACATGGAAACTTTTCCAGCCTCTGAACTATCATATTTCTCTCTGACTTTCCTGGCTGATCCTTTGCTCCCTGACCCCAGTGGTAGGCCTCAACCCAGAATCCACATCTGCTTTTCCAGCACACACACCCAAGCCTGAATCTTTTAGACTGCAGTGATGCTATGGGAGGCTGTGGGGGGACAGAAGGACTCCTTCCGCTGGAGGCTGTGAGGATTAAATGAGGTAATCCACGTCCGCCATCGAGTACAGTGCCTGGCAGAGAAAGGGGCAGACGAACATTAGTCATGGGACTGGTTTCCTTCCTGAGCACAGGGCAGCTGGTGTGGAGGGACGAGGCACATTCACAACCTGAACACAAACAGGTGCAGAAGTGGGCTTCTGGGTGGGTAACTGAAGCAGGAAAGTGACCGGGGATCTAGGACATGTACATGACCACACGCATCAGGCTGAGGGGCCTGTGATCCTTCTCTGCAGACTGTGAGAAGCTGCGCTGTCTCTAAGCAAGAATGTGCGTTTTTGAGAGGCCATGTGACCATGGTGTGCAATACAGCTCCGAAGCAGGGAGTGGAACTGTCCACTGTGCCGTTTACTGGTAACAAAGTATACAGATTAAGAACTACAGAGTGGAGGGAAATTATTGCTTATTATTTTAAGGTTTGGGACCAGGTAGTAATTTGCTTTTTAATTCCTAAAATGGGTGAATTGCATGGGCTATTGCAAAGCATTAAAAGTTGCAGTTGTGGCTGGGGGGATAGCTCAGTTGGTAGAGTGCTTGCCTTGTAAGCACAAGGCCCTGGGTTTGATCCCCAGCACCAAAAAAAAAAAAAAAAAGTTGCAGTCATTTGAGGTTTTGGATGATCTTTAATAAGCTCTTTTTCTTGTCTTTATGCTCCCTTTCTTTTCCTTTTGATCTCTATTATAAAAAATGGAAGATGCAAGCTGGAGAAGATCATCTAAGGATTGACTGGGGCCATGTGCCAATTTTTGTAATTTCCTCTAAATGTTTGGGGCTGACTGAAAGATAAATTTATCCTTTAAAAGTAGGTAGCCCTGAATGAGAGGGAGGAGGGGGCGGGGTAGGAAAGATGGTGGAATGAGACAGGCATCATTACCCTATGTACATGTGGGATTACACAAATGGTGTGAATCTACATCGTGCATAATCATAGAAATGAAATGATGTACCCCATTTGTGTACAATGAATCAAAATGCAGTCTGTAAAAATAAAAATAATAATTAAAAAAAAAAGTAGGTGTCTCCCTATGGATTCAGGATTCAGGGCGGTGTGTGTTCTTATTTCCTTCCTGAGTCTCTCCATGAAAATAGCAGGACTTTCCTGAAGGCTTCATCTAATAGTTTTCCAGACAACCTGCTCATTATTTGAATCCCAGTTAGGATGTTTTCTGGAAACTGCCTGTGCTCTAGATGGTTAAGTAATAGCATAATTTTTCCCAGTGAAGTCAAATATCTGGCATAAGTTTTGAAACATCTTAATATATTTATTTGGATCCTCCAAAAACCTCCCTAGATTTATTTTTATCTGTCTTACATTGCAGGGGCGGGGGTTCCCTTGATTTTTCTTCCTTAGTAGGTGATTCCTCCAGGTTTTCTCCTGTCATGGTAGAGATTATTGAGGCCAAGCCTGGTAACATATGAAAGGCACTTTTCTTGATCATTTGTAATTTTACAATATGCAGGTTAGTGGTGAATTGGGCAACACTGTTGAGAGAGAAGCTCCCATCTGAGTTAGAAGTAGTATTAGGGACGTATCCCTAAGTTTGAGTTTACTTACGGTGCAGAAAAACCCAAAACCTGTCTCTCACTACCTGACTTTGCCAGTTATTTCTGGCCTTCTTTGTTATTTCTGGCCTTCTTTGGCAAAGTGCTAGGGTCCCAGTTTGCCCTGTGCTACAAACCCTTGGAGAATTCAGATTTAAGGGCATTACTGCTTTCTTCCCTGCCGCTATAAATTCCTAATTATGAAAAAACCATGACAAAAGTAAAAATTGTGCATTTTTTCTTATTTTTTTGCCCTGTAGACTCAAAGGAATCTCTGGAAGGTGAGGGGACATCTATTGGTTGTTAGACATATAACACCTTTTTCTTGGAGGGTCTCACAGGAGGGGTTGATTTTAAATGCCTCCCTCTTGCAACCTAAAAAGAACAGTGAGCACATTTAAGCACAGGAACAGTAATGGGGAGACTCTAGATAGACTAGTGAAGGCCAACTATGGGAACAAAGGGAACTTGGGCATTTTCTTACTAATCATCCCAGGTCTTTCTTTTAATCTTACAATCTGAATTCCTAAAGTCTGATCAGGGAGGGAAGGGGAGCATCCAGGAAGGGATGGGTGTGAGGGGAAGTGTCGTATGGCCCACACAGAGGCAAAGGTAATTGGCGCTTTCCCTCAGTACCATTTGTCAACTGATCACCCTAGATACCCCTTAGGGCCATCAGGAGGGGGAGTCTGGAGAAGGATCCTTTAGGATCTGCCTGAGAGTAGCCCGGGCCAGAGAACCCTGCAGTTGTTCCAACCCTTCATCTGCCTCCAGGCATCCGAGGTAGATCAGGACTAGGGACACTGTGTACTGATGACAATTGTGCTCTGGGCCTAGACAGAAAAGTAGGAAATGACTTTGGCAGAGTCCAACATGCCTCTGCACAGAGCAGGTGATTGGGAACTGCCTGGGCTGGGAAACCTTTCAACCGAGTCTGGAAGGATGTTGGCTGCACTAACTGCATTTAAGTAGCCAATGGGTGCCCATTTTGCCCTCCAGAAAGAAAGAGACAGAAAGATGCACCTCAAGCAGATGTGGGGTGTGTGGAGAGAGACACTTACCTCGGTATAGATCTTGGTGGAACCTCCAGATCTGGTACTGCCATTTACCAGTGAGCTCTGCTTCCTCAGATGTTGAAGTTTGAACACTAGAGAAGCACACCAAGGCATGGATATTAAGCAGGTTTTATTTAAAGGTAATAATACAGACTTCTCCTGGGAGGAAGAAGGGGCCATGGCTGATGTTCTAGAGTCCCAAGAAGTGAGTGCACCTAACATCTTTTATAGATTAGGGTCCCTTTTGTTCTCCTGTTCTCTCCCTGCTTCTCTCTCTTTCCTACCTATGTGACTAGGCCCAGGAGATGCTGGTGACAGAAAAAGGGTGAGAAACAGATGGCAAGGGGAAGGGCAACAGGGAGGATTCAGGCAGGTAGGGGCCCAGGGGACATTAATTAGCAACTCCCTGCCTGCAGCATTTTGGGAGGTGTAGTTAGGCAGGTAACCTTCATGACCAAAAGGGTTCTGGAGACAGACATTCCAATCTCCCAGGGGTGATCTCCAACTTCCCAGGTTCTGATGGCCTCCATTCCTCGATTTGACCAGATTCCCTATTCTACACTAACTACCTGCCCTCAATTCTGGCTTCACTACCATCCCTGGATTATGCAGATGGCGCTTCAGCCTCTGGAGCAGGGGAGCTGGGCTCAGTGGCCTATGCTGGTAACCCAACAACTCAGGAGACTGAGGCAGGAGGAGTACTTGAGCACAGGAATTCAAGGCCAGACTGGGCAACAGGGTGAGACCCTGTCTCCAAATACATAAAATAAAATATATTTTTAAAAAAATAAAGGAGAAGGGGAGTCTAACCTATTTTCCTTATTTCCTAACCTATTTTCACTATTTTTAGTGAGTAAGCAACTTTAGCACACATTAATTCTTCTGTTAGGGAGAAAAAAAAAAAAAACCTGCAAAGAAATTGCAAAACAGAAAATCTGTGGGCGTTGTAGGTGAAAGTGATTCGGGTGCAGGAAAGTGTCTTAGCTTCTGAGATCCTGACACTTCCCCTCCCACTGACCCCTGGAGGCCTCTTCCTCAGCTTGCGCATTAATTAGGGCTCTTCATGCTGCAAGTAGCAAAACAAAGAAAACTTCAGCTCCAGCAAGCTTAAGCAGAAAAGGAAAATTACTGATTTGCAAAACCAAAAAGTCTAGAGGTAGGATCAGTGTCAGGCAAAGCTTGATCTAGTGACTCCATGTCACCTTGGGCCTGTTTTTCTCTGCCCTGTCGATTCCGATTCAGGCTTCATCTCCCTTCATGGGGAGAACCTCTGGCAACTCCAGGCTACTATGGCAACGACCAGTGTGCGTGGGAATCTGACTTCACATCTTGACTTCCCTCTTAAAGGGGGATTTCTCCTCCAGTGGAGGATTCCCTTTTTCCCAGAAGGGACCCCGCCTTTCTTCCCTCACTCCCACGCACATCTTTTCATTTTCCATTGGCTCTGAGGGTCACGTAGCCATCCCTAACCCTGGCAGGGATGGCTTAGCTTGTCCTAGCCCCGCCACCCTGTCTCAATCCATGTGGGTGACATGGAGCCCTGCCATGTGGGATGAGCTCCAGGGTAACCACGGCACCCTCTTCTCCATGAACTCCTTTCACTCCCCTTAGACTTCTCACCTCCCCCACCCCCATCCTGTAAGTACAGGCTCCTCCCTCCTATCTCACCCTCTCCCACCTTCCTCAACCTCCCCCGCCCCTGCAGTGCTAGGGACTGAACCCAGGGCCTTGTGCTTGCAAGGTAAGCACTCTACCAACTGAGATATACCCCAGCCCTCCCACCTTCCTTTACCACCCATTTATCAGTGACTCCTGAATCCACATCTCCAGTCCAGATGCTGCTCCTGGGCCATGAATCCAGATGGAACCGCCTGCAGAACCACGCAGACATCCCAGTGGGAAACCCATCATGTCTAGACCTCAGTTCATTCTCATGCTCTGTAAACCACCCTGCTCCAAAGCTGCTTCTCTTTATGCAGTGTTAACATCACCACTGAATTAGAAACCTGGTCACCCTTGACTCCTTCCACTCCCCTTTGTCCCCAAATCTAATCAAGCCTCAGACCACGAATCTTCCATCCGCTTCTTCCTAGCCCTACTACCCAGCTCCCATGAGGTCCTCAGCAAGCACTGATTGGTGGTTTCCATTTTTCTGTGGCCCTATTCCATGCACTGCAGAGCCTCCTCACCGCTCTTCTGGCCACCAGAGTGACCTTGCCCTATGGCCTCATCCCTGCAGTGCTGACCAGAGCCCAGGGCAATGGTGCTTCAGGACTTCCTCAGAAACCTGTAGCATGACAAATGAATGAGAGAGAAGGGGTAAGAGAATTTTTGCTGGGAAATAGTCAACATCTCTGAGGGCCTGGGGAGACTGGAGGGGCCTCCAGCAGTCTGCACTGGCCTTGTGGAATCTCCCCCTGTCTTGTTAAAACTCCTTGACAGGGGTGCAGGGAGGCTGCTGGTGTGAGGCAGCATGAGAGGAAGGAATTCTTAAGCCCCACGAATCCCTGGATTCTGGGTTCAGCTTTCCCTTTAAGCTTGGTACATGCAGTCCCAGCTTCCACCTGGAGCAGCTAAACGTCGGATTGCTCCACTTTTTGTCAACTAGTACATTGCCACAGGGGCTCTGGGAACAAAGTGTGCCTGTTCTTGCCCACCCCGTCACGGGCAGTAGGCATGTGGGTTAACAGTACCTAGTTCAGCTACGGCAGAGATGCAAAATGTGCATCAGGGAGAGGGAAAGTTGCCTGTGTGAAATGAGTCTTAAGAGCTCACAAGCTTCATCCACCTTCTACAATTTGGTAGAGACAGCAAATCAGAGGCAAATACGCTAACATGGAAACGGGAGCCTCCTTCAGTCCTTGATAGGTGCAGGAATAAGCAGAAGGAAGAAGAGCACTTGGTATTGTTGTGTTCCTGCTTGGCTGACTCATGCAGGACACTTCATAGGCATTATCTTATTTCAGTCTCACGGTACCCCTGACGACACACGTTCTTACCATCCCCATTTTTACACATGAAAAGACAAAAGCTCACAGGAGTCCCCTGACTTGCCTGAGGTCAAATGGTTGGTGAGTGCAGGTCCCAGGCAAAACTGGGACCTGAATACAAATCTGTGTTTCCCAAAGCCCTGGAGGGACCAGACTGATGACATAATCATGGTTAGCTCCAAGACCTTATTAGCGACTCCTGGGAGAGATCTCAGTGCACAGGGGTCTGGAACCTAACACACTACTTTTGACTCTGGTCCCCCAGGAGAAGCCTGAGTAGTAAAACTTCACAGAGCCACTTGGTCTTCCTATTTGCAGGAATTTTCATCTGTATATATCATGGTAGTCTTTGCCAGATTTCTCCATATGGGGTCCACTTTATATTATGCTATTTGGAACTTTTTATTTTATTTTATTTTTTTTAAAGAAAATTACCAAGAAGAAAACCAAAAGTGAATCATAATATCAGTGGTCAGATAGTTTTGTTAACATTTAAAAATCTAATAACCTCAAAAATTCAAACAACAGAGAAGTTTAAAAACTTAAATATCATTTCTTTCAAGGGCAATCTTTGCTAACATTTTCTTATAATTCCTCCCAGTAAAAAGGAACAAGTATGATCCTGTATGTATGACTCTATTTTATTTTTCACCAAATGGGGTCATAGCTCCCTAGGTGTTCTGTAACTTATTCTTCTTCACTCAGACACACTGGAAAGAATCTTTCTATGTTAGCAGCACAGAGCGATCCACCTTTCTTTTTCTGATTGCTATGTGTTCAAATTCTTTGCTCATTAAAAAAAAAAAAAAAAAAGTGCCTTTGGGTCTTTTTATTATTAAACTCTATAAATTAATCAGTTTTTCTTTAACTTTATGTATTCTAAATATATTTCCCTTGTTTTTCACTTCCATAACTTCAAATGATAGCATTTTTTTCTTTCTAATGTATTAGTCTGTTTTGTGCTACTATAACAGAATACCTGATGCTGGATTCTTTATCAAGAAAAGAAGTTTATTTAGCCTATAATTTTGGAGGATGAAAGACCAAGACTGGGTGGATCAATCTGCTTAGCCCCTGGCGAGGACCTCCCTAGATGTATCACAATATGGCGTATAAGCAGGAAGGGCAACAGTCTTGCAGAAGGGGGCAAACACATGGAGTGGTCTTGCTTTATAACAGCCTGTTTTTGTGGTACTAATCTAGTCCAAGAGAATTAGAACTCCTGCAAGAGAGCACTAAGCCCTGCTGAAGCAGCGCCACTTTTCTAACCACCTCGATCCATGCCCTGCCTTTTAAAGTTCCGCCACCCCAACACCCCCACACTGAGGCCAAGCTTCCAGCTCCCCTTTGGAGACACACTCAAACTGTAACAGGGAACCTCATAAAGATGACAGAGAAGGGAAAGGGGACTGTATTAGCTTCCTATTGCAGCTGTACCAAATTACCTCGAACCTAATGACTTTAAACAGCTCAGATTTATAGTCTTATGATTCAGGAGGTCTGAAATCTAAAATGAGTCAGCAGGGCTGCGAGCCTTCTCGGAGCTCTGGGGAACCCTTTCACAGCCTCTAATACCACCTCGGGTGGCCGTCCCTCTCCATCTTCAAAACCATCTTCAAAACTCCTCTGACCTCAGTTTCTGTCCTTACGCTTTGTCTCTGAGGCTCCTGACTTCCTCCTACAAGGACTTGTGCTTGCACTGGGCCCATTCAGATAATCCAGGGTAAGCTCCCCATCACGTGATCCTTACTTTCATCACACCAGCAAAGCCACTTTTGCCATGTAAGGTAACACAGTCACAAATTCAGGGATTAGGAGAGGGATATCTTCGGGAAGCCATTACTCAGGGGAGAAAGGGGGTGGGGCAGGGGAGGGTAGTAATATTGCTCCCAAGTGTAGCTGTCCCCTCGCCTCTGTAGTTCTGGAACTTTCTACACTCAGCGTGACCTAAGCTTCCTAAAGGTGACATCCCTGTTCTGCCAGGGCTATCACATCACAAGATTCATTTCTTATTCACGCCGCCGCCCCCCCAAAAAACATCCAGCATGGGGCAATTTATGGGAATCTATGCCAAGAAATTCCCACTCCCACCTGGGTCTTACCCCCTCACGGGGACAGAGCTCCTGCAAGCCAGTGGCCAAGCGTCAAGCCTGGCTGTGGTTGTGGCGGTTGTATCTCACACAATACGCCGAGCACAGCATTTTATAGGTGATGAGAGAGTAAAGGAAGGAGGAAGAGAGGAAAGAGGAGGGAGGCGCTGCTCCTCCCAGCCCTGCTCTCCTGGTCAGGCCTGTGGGGAATCTCCCCTCATCCCAGCCCCAAGCCCTGCCCCGGCCCCAGCGCAGCTTGACCGCCCTCCCCTCAGGATGGGACTTCCAAGAGGACGTTGCCCAGAGGCAGGTGTTCAAGCAAAGTTTGCGGGATGGTCATGCTCCTGCTTCCCCTGAGCCACCAATGTCCTCGTTTCTATGTGCCAGCACCCTGGAACCAGGAGAGTGGTGAAGTCCAGCCTCTGGGAATTCCGCTGGGAGGAGAAGGTGAGGGAGGTGAGGGGCAGCTCAGGTACAGTGGTGAGGGGTTCAGCTGCTGTGTCTTGTGTAGGTAGGTTACCCCAGAAGGCAGGGGTGTGGCCTGGATGACTCTTGAGATCCCTTCCAGGCTCTGTTCACTACCACAGTGTCCCCAACCCTGTCAATCTGACTCCAGCTTCTTTGAATTCTTCAGCCTTTAAGCTTCCCAGAGTATTTGGTCATGGATTTTGAGAATAAAAACAGCACATATCTCTTTGTTACTGAAACACTGACCATTAAGAAAAGCATAAATAACAGGAAAATACGATACCTAGCTGGGTGTGGTGGCATATACCTGTAATCCCAGTGACTTGGGAGGCTGAGCCAGGAGGATTGTGAGTTCAAGGCCAGCCTCAGCAATTTAGCAAGGTCCTAAGCAACATAGTGAGACCTTATCTCAAAATAAAATATACAAAAAGGGTTAGGGGTGTGGCTCAGTGGTTAAGCACCCCAAGGTTTAATCCTGGTACCAAAAAAAATAATTATATATATTATATATATATATTATATATATATATATATATATATATATTATATATATATATTTATAAAATTTGCAGTACTGGGGCTAGAACCCAGGGCCTTGCATATGCTAGGCGAGTACTTATTACTGAGATACAGCCCAGTCCTTTTTATTTTTTAATCTTAAGATAGGGTCTTGCTGAGTTGCCCAGTTGGCTTAACATCTACCTGCCTTGGCCTCCTGAACAGCCAGGGTTTTAGCCGTGTGCCATCTGGTCAGCTCCTCTAGTCTTTTTTTCTATGCATATATATTTGTAAATTCTGGAACAGGCTTCTTTCGGGGCTCTTCTACTACCTCCAAGTGTTTTGTCCCTGGGAGTGGCTGCTTCCCACTCTCAGTGAGTGGCTCTTTGTTGGGGGGCTGCTTCGGCACCACCCCTCCCTGCAACCAGGGGGAGCCTGGACAGCCTGCAGTGACCTGGACTTGAAGGAAGACTTCAGACCTTCTCCAGATGTTTTAGAATTGGGGTTCCATCTGGCAGGGCGGCAGGTGGAGGAGGTGTCTCCTGATGTGCGGTGGATCTTCACAAGGTCTCCTGTGTGGCTCTCGCCCTCTCTCCTCTCTTCCTGTTGCCCCTCTGGATCTCTACCTTTTTCTTCCCCAGAAGTCAAGTCTGCCCCCTTCTGGGAAGCACTTTTTTTTCCTGCAACTAGTGAGGGACTCTTGAATCCCCCTGTGCCTCCCACATTTCCCAGCCTCTGGATTTCAATGGTCTCATCTTTCCTCTGCAACTGATGGTTGCAGCAGAAGAGGGGTGCAGGGCAAGAGGGGCTCTCAGGTGCAGAGCTGGGAGGTCTGCCGCTTAAACTTTAGCTGTAAGCCCAACCATGCGTCTAAAATCAGATATATCTCACTATCCAAGGACTACTTCCAGGAAAAAAAGACAACTATGTGACCCACATAAGACATTAATATTCCTCCTGTTAACTATACGCATAACTCTATTTCCTATGAGCAAACACTCTGACCTTATTAGCCCAAGAGAACATTTACTTCCTCTCTCTGTCCAAGGTTGGATGACAAGACATCCTTCATTAACTTGACAAAAAAGCATATTGCACTCAAGCTGCCAACCTTTTAATGTTTGGAAGGGAAATAGGAGTGGGTGAGGGATGGCGGGGAGGGCAGGTTGAGAAGTCTCATTTCACTCAATCACACTTATTTTTAACATGCTTTAAATTATATAATTTTGTATCCTGTTTTTTTTTTTTTTCCCATAACATCATAAGCATTACATCAAGTTTTTGAAGACTCCACACCCTATCTTATATAAGCATGTTTTAAATTAATGTAAAACATTCCATTGGAAAGCATAGCCATGGTTCTGAAGCCATTTATAGGAGCAGACTTCTAAAGACCGGAGGATCCAATATATTTTTGCAAAGTAAAACTTTAAGAGCCCCAAGAGCCAGCAGCTTAGTAAGGGCTGGGGACTTTCCAAAGATATTGCTAATAGGAAACCACTTACATCAGATGATTGGAAATATCACTCTACACTGTCAAAGCTGTGTGAAGAAGGCACAGAGACCAGCCCTGGCTGTAACCACATAGAGTCAAATGACATCCTAGAAGGAGTTAAGGTGAAAGTCTAAAGCCAGATGCAAAAGATACAGCATCTGGCTAGGGATGTAGCTCAGTGGCAGTGTTTGCTTAGCATGTGTGAGGCCCTGGGTGTGATCTCCAGGGAAATGCAGGGGTGGGGGGAGAAGGCTGCAGTATCTGGGTTATTGTGCCTGCAGCTGTCAGTCTACTCAGTGGAGTGGAACCAAACACATTTTATCTGGGACACTCACAGGCAGCTGTTTTACTAGACATGAGTGGACAGGATTGAAGTAGCAGATTTCTAACGTTGAACTCTGACAGTCTCTGAGATTATGCAGTTGTATAGCCCTCAGTTAGTGCTCAACTCTGACTACACATTAAATAACAATAACAACAAAAAAAAGGCAAATGGCAAAGATTTATTTGCACTGATTAAAGAATCAGATTTTACTTTTTCTATTTTTCTTCACTCAGGAAAATCCCAGAGAGAAAAAGTCCTCTACTCAACTTCAGTAGCTTAGGGACCCCAAAAGCCTTTCTGGAGGTGTGGGTAGGATGTCCAGCCTCTCCCCCAGGAATCTATGTTCCTTAGTCAGGACTTGACAGAAACACTGGCATATCAACAATTCTACAAAGCATTTTGTATCACCAGTTTCTTTGGTTTTGTTTCATTTTGTTTTGTTTAACAAATCTTATCTTCAGGTTTCATCAGGGGGAGTTGGTTAATAGGACAGAAATTTTGGAAGAAAAAGGAACTCGATTTCTGCCTGCCATGGGTTTTCTTAAAGGTTGCCGGTTATGTGCAGAGGACCTCCAAAGGTGGGGTCAGAAACTTGTTGCCTCACTAGGACTCAGTGTGACTCTCCTACAGGGTGCAGCCAAACAGATATGACTTGGAAATGAGCAGAAAGTAAAGAATGAAACAACTCCTTTGAGACAGCACAAGCAGCAGGCAGCAGGCAGCCTGGAGAGATCTCTCTTCCTCTTGATCTATCCCCACCCCAGCATACCTCCAATCATCCACGTACCCAAGAGACATCAGTGCCAGCTCTCCTTATGTCCTGCCTCTACCCTCTCCCTCTCCTCCCCAGCACCAACTCTTCAGTGCAGGAGAAACCTCTTAACTGGTTTACCAGCCCCTGGTCTTTCTGCCTCCTGTCTGATTTCCACACCATGGCCAACACGATCTGTCTAATCTGGGAACTGATATGGAGATGGTATAAAGATAGCAACACCTCCTTCTTTTTCTGGAAATAATCCAAAAGCAAAAAGGAATTGAGAAATAAAATCACAAGTTCTATTTTTAGTGAAAATATTAGATACCTAAAGCATAAAAGGGGTGAAAGAGTCGCCCAAATCAACCCAGCCTCAGCAGAGACGTCCGGGGAGGAGGTGGAGCAGGGACGCCTGCCCTCCAGTGTCGGGGTGGCTGCAAAACACTCACTGACAGGGGAGCGGCACTCATGCACGCGGAACGCAGAGCTCCTTATTTGCAGGGGATCAGTTACTGGTGGCATGAGCTCTGCTGGACTGGGACTAAAGCAGGCATCACCCAGAAAAGCCGTATTTGCAGGAAGTTGTTGTCTCCTTGGCAACGGGAAGAGAGCCACAGCTCTGGGCAAAGCCTTGCCACTGGCAGGAGAGAATTCAGGGATAAGTGAACTTTCATCAACCCTGGGACAAAAGAAAAAAATGGCCATTCTAGAAGACAGCCTTGGCCTCTCTCACACATGAGGTTCATGGGGGGAAATTCCCTCATGCGGGGCATGATGGCATATGCCTGTAGTCCCAGCCGCTCAGGAGGCTGAGGCAGGGGAATCACAAGTTCAAAGCCAGCCTCAGCAACTTAGCGAGGCCCTGAGTAACTCAGCAAGACCCTGTCTGTAAATAAAGTACAAAAAGGGCTGGGGATGTGGCTCAGGGGTTAAGTGCCTCTGGGTTCAATCCCCAGTACAAAAAAAAAATTCCCTCCCTTCAATGATGAGTAATCTATATGAAGATTGACAAGGAAAAGAAGTGGGGTGGGCAAAAGAAGAAAAAATAAAACAGCACACAGGAAAAGACTCAGTGACACGTATTTCCCTGGAGAAGAAGAAATTTTTAACCAGAAAATTAAGAGAACTTAGCAAAGTAATTTCCCCCCACAAAGAAAGCACACACTTTAGAGATCTGGGAAGAGGTAATAAAGCAATAGGAGGAAGTGAAACCTAAGCTGGCAGAGGTCAGAGAAGAAGTGGAAGAAAATAAACCATCCCATGTGCATTTTGACAATGAAGCCTAAGATCTTGAAAAGAGTAAAATGGAAAATAAATACTGTCAAAAATGCAGAGAGAGCTCTGGAGGTTGAGGCAGGAGGATCGAGACTTCAAAGCCAGCCTCAGCAACAGGGAGGTGCTAAGCAACTCAGTGAGACCCTGTCTCTAAGTAAAATACAAAATAGGCCTGGGGATGTGGCTCAGTGGTGGAGTGCCCCTGTGTTCAGTCCCTAGTACCCACCCCCAAATGCAGAGAGATCAAGCAAGAGGAATAAGGAAAGCAAGCAAATGAAATGAAATAAAGGACGGATCAGAGAAAGTGACAGACATGTATGAAAGCAAAAATATTTGTTCGTATGTGCATTAAGTGCCTCTGAAAGGGCACCCACCCAAGTTGGTAATGTTGGCTGTTATCAGGAGGAAAATTGCTTTTAGGCTGGGGTGGAAGGGAGAGAGGAGGGCAGGGGTGGAAGAGAAATTTTTCACTTCCATGTTTTTTTTAACAATTGTGACTTGTATGAATATACTAGCTCATCGAAACAAAAAATTCAAAGGAAGCAATCCCCATCTCCCTCCATCACATACACAGTTACCAATCTGATCATGTCACTCTTTGTTTAAAACCGTTTCATTGTTCTTATTGCTCTTGGGATAAAGAGCACATATCTCAAAATGGCTTATCAGTAGGGTGATCATAGAATGTATTGCCTGACAAGACACTTGAGGTTGAAAGAAGGAGCTACAGAAGGAAACCAGGACTAAGGCGACCTATGATAAGGCCTGTTGTGAGCTGGCCCTGGCTCCGCTCAACAGCCTCACCCCACCTTCCAGCCCTCAGTCCCAACCCCAGCCCTCCTGGCTCCAGGCAGCTGCCGCCATCCTTCCAGACTCTCCACCCAAGCTGCTCCCTCAGGACAGGACTCTTCTGCCCCCAAATCCCCCTCACACCCAAACGTTGGCTTATTCTTCACATCTTTTGGGTCCCAGTTTCTCTCCTAATGTTTACATATTTCATTAATTATAAAATGCACCTTCCCCCTCTATTTTTAACATCTCTGAAATTGGAACAGGTCTCACATTCCATGGTGTGTCTCTGTTCAATCGGCTGCCATTGTCTTAATGGTTCATAAATTAATGGTACGTCTTCCAACAGAAGTCCTTTTAGATTCAATGACCTTTGTTATCACACTGTACCCTAAAGCCTGGTTCCATGACTTTTCACGAACTGGGATATCTTCAAGGACAAGACTGTGTGTTCTGTTTTACTAAGTTCCCAGTGGTACTTGCTGGAAACCAGTAGTTACACAATGAATGTTTCCTGCATGTATACAAATCAAAGCATATAGCTTTACTAACTTTGCTGAAAACATTGTAGTTTTCTATCAAGTCCTATAGCTTAACTAACTACATGAGACTTAAAATGAAGCAGAAAACATCAGAAAAAAAAAATCGTCTAGGGGTAGGGGGACTTCTCCTGCATACTTCTGAACATTGTTTTCTCCTAAACAGTTCTGCTTTTCTCTGGGCCGTCGGATTTCCAGGTATCTAAACTTGATGACTGAAAGAAATCGAGTTCCACATAGAATGAATGTTTAGGTTTCTAACAATAGGACTTTAGATCTATAAAGGGAAATGAAATACAAGTATTTCATATATGTGTGTATATGTATAGATAGATATAGATATTTATTTTTGCGAAATTTGTTTCTCATCCTTTCTTGATTTCAAAGGTAGAAGGGTCAAAATACAAGAAACGCATTCATTCATTTATTCAACTAACATCTGGGGAATCCCCATCTGCCTGCACTCTTCTCAGTGCTGAGAACGTCACAGTAAACAAGACAGAGACCCTCCTGTCCTGGAGGGGCTCATGGGTGATAGAGTCACACAATCTAATGATGGTCAGGTCACAATAACATACACAGAAATAAAAACATATCAGAAGTAGTGCTTCTAGTGATGGAAATATGAATTTTATTATAGTTGGAGGTCCTCATGCTTATCTATCATACAACCACCAGGAAGCTCATGAAAAGGCTATGAAAAGTCCTTGGGTCCTCTCCAGACCCACTGAAACAAGAGCTACAGGGGAGAAACCTAGTCAAAAATTATTTTAAGGAGTGCTCTCGTTGATTACTGTGATCTCTATCTATGCCTAGTCTTTTAGTCAGCTCTTTTGCTACTATGACTAAAAGATCTGACCAGAACAATTTTAAAGGAGGAAAAGTTTATTTGAAGGCTCATGGTTTCAGAGGTCTTAGTCCATTCCTCGGGCTTGAAGTGAGGCTGAACATCATGTCAGAAGAGCGTGGCAGAGGGAATCAGCTCATGTGGTGATCAGAAAGCAGAGAGAGAAACCCCACTGGCCAAACACAAATATATACCCCAAAGCCACACCCCAATTCCCACCTCCTCCAGTCACACCCTACACTTCAGTTACCAGTTAATCCCTATCAGGGGATTAATTCACTGATTGGGTTAAGACTCTTACAACCCAATCATTTCTCCTCTGAACCTTCTTGCATTGTCTTACATGTGAGCTTTTGGGGGACACCATATCTAAACTATAACACCTAGAATGTAGCAGAGGTTTGGAACTTTGGCTGAATGGTAGATCCACATGGAGAGTTTTGAAAATATATATTACCCAGCCTTCTCCCTCATAAATTCTGATTGCATACATCCACATGAGTCCTGAGCATTTGTCTTCATTTAAAGTTCATTGGAAGGGCTGGGGATATAGCTCAGTTGGTAGAGCGCTTGACTTGCAAGCACAAGGCCCTGGGTTCAATCCCCAGTACTGAAAAAAAAAAAAGTTCACTGAATGATGGTAGTGGGCAGTCAGGCTGAGACCCCAGGGCCACACAGCCTCTGGATGGTTGGAGATCAAAATTAGGAACTTACTGCCTCTCCTATGCAGAAATTGGGAATCCGGCTCCTACATACAGCTGCCTGCCCAGGTTCAAGATGAAATGTCTTCAGCTCTAGTGGTTAACCTAGTTACTATGCCTTCTGCATCTGGTTTCATGCACTCACCTTGGCTCCCCTTAGGGTGGGTTTCCAGTGCAGAGTCAAGTCTGAGAGGTGACCCCCACTGTTCTAGCCAGACCTGGCCTCAAAACTGTCTGCATGCAGTGGTGACAACCTGGAGTGACACTTCCCATCATCTACCACAGCCATTCTCCATTAGCAATTTCTTTGGAAAGTTCCCAGGGTATCATTTTCATTATCACTTCATTTTGAAATCCCATCAAGCCTACCAGCTGCTAGGCCAGGAACCCAGTATGCACAACCTGAAAGACAGCAAGTGTCTTCCTTCTCCAGCTCCAAATTTTCCAAAATCACATCGCTGTACTTGATCTTCGAGGGACATTGAAGGAGATGAGAAGATTGGAGCTGCAGGACGCCTGGCATGAGCAGTGCCATCATTTTCTTCCTATGACCAGTCCCCGAAGTCCCTGGCATTCTGAAACATTGTACCTTAATAGGATACAATGGGAGTTTTTTTCCCAAGGTAGTGAGTTGCCATGGAGAGTATCCAAGCTCTGCACCCCTGCTGGAGCTGCGTGACTTCTGTGAGTCTTTGTCTCTCTAGCTGTCAGTACTGGTGTGAGGACTGGAGGCGATATAACTAAAGCAATAAGTAGGGCATGATGGGCACCACGTAGTAGGTGGCGATGATTGCTATTACTGTCTCTCTGCCTCTCTGCCTTTTGGTATTTCTCTTCCAGAGAAATGCTTATGCTGGGACTTTTTTTTTTTTTTTTTTTTTTTTTTTAATGTCATTGCTCAATGAACTAGAAAGGCAGCCCTGCTGATTAGGATGCTGGTTTGCAGGAAACAGAGTAGCGGTGTTGACATTTGCAGAAAGCTCTCTAGCTAAACTTTAAACACTGTAGATCTAATCCTGCTGGCATCGCCTGTTAGTGATATTTCTATGGCTATAATGGACAAGCCAGTTCAATCAAATCCCCAGGGAAAGGGCAGGATAATTGGTTTCCTTTAGGGTTCTAGCAAACTTAGGTGGACACCAAATCTCTTTTAGCATGGAGGAAACTAACATGTATTGAGCGTTACCTGTCTCCTGTACATAGGAGGAGCTCAGTAAGTGCTGACAAACCGGACACTGTGGAAGAAAGAATTCATTGCATCGGCCAGAATGGACTCTGTATTTTTCTTCTGTACTAATTGTTTTGCTGTGGATAATTGGCTAATTTCAAATATCAATGTCTTTATTTGAGCACAGTGGTATGTCAGGCCCCATGCTGGGTTCTGGGGACATAACTGTAAGCAAAACAGACAAGGTCTTTCTGCCTTCTGAGACCTCAGTGCAGAGAGCGGGACAGAGAGGAAACAGGGATGTATCCTCCAGTGGGATGAGTCCGGTGGCAGTGAAAGCATGGAGGCCTCAGCAGCCTGCGGGGCCACAGGAACAGAGAAGCAGGAGAGGTGCTGCGGGAGCGGCAAGGCAGGTTGGCTCCAGAAGGTTAGCAGCAAGGGGGGTGGGAGAGCTGCCAGCTCTCCCAGGAACCGGAAACAGGTTAGCAGAGCTGGTGCTAGGAAAGGAGAGGGGCACAGGAGAAGAGGGAGACCCCCACCGGCTTTGCCAACCTTGCAGGCTGGTGTACCCCAAAGCAAGAGCAAAAATCTCCTGCTGTTGTTAAAATGCTTAGCGGGGAACCACTACTGCTTTAATTTTAAATTATACCCATGCAGACGATGGAACTGTAAGTTCAGGGCTTTGTAAAGATCTCCTTAGAAGCAACCGGAGCTACTGAAGCAAGCAGGTAGCAAACAAACAATCCAGCAGGCTTTCCCTGTCTCTGTCTCATCTGGCTCAAGGGGAAGCTGGTTCACTAAGTGCAAAGGCCAGCGGCTGTGGAGATGGACCTGCGGTGCAGCCTCTTCCCAGTTTTTCACCAGCCCCCGGGAGGACCATAAAGAGTTGGGTACTTGGTTCTCTCTGGGAGCCTGCTCCTGAGAGCCTGAGTCCAGGGCCCTCCTCTCACTGGACTCTCCTCTAGGGAAGCCCAGGCAGGGCAGGGACAAGCACGGTGACCCTGAGGCCTGATCCCAAGGTAGCAGCCAGGACCTTGCAGGGGGGCACACCGGCCTGATCCTCTCCGCGCTGTCCCTCCAGTCTCATCTGTGCCAGGGCCGATTCTTCCATAGGCCTGTTGCGTAAAGCCTGCCTGGACTTGCAGAGCCTGGGGATTCCGGGGGCGGCGCTGCTGTCCCTGCTGAGCTGGCAGTGCCTGTGCCCTGCCCTCCTCCAGGCTCACCATTACACTTTCCCTTTACTCGCCTGGCCACCCCTGGCCCTCCACCACTCTGCGCAGCACCCCAGCCCTTAGGTTGTAGACACCCACTGGCTGGCACTCCCACGTGGAATCAGGCTTTTCCCATCCTCCTCAATAGACACCCTGAGCATCGCTGGTGGTCTATACCCAAGAGAGGTAGTAGCTCCTTCAAGTGAGGTGCCTGCAGTCACCACGACTCAGTAAGTTGTACAGTGCCTGTCTTCTATCCTTCTTCCTTCCACATTCCCTGCCTGTCCCTCTTCTCTCTCATTTTTTTTCTTTTAATTTTTTCCTGGTTTATCACACAGAGAATATACAGATTCTTTTTCATCGTAAGAGGTTGAAATAATACATGAGCTTGCAAAGCTAACTGTGAAAATTATATTACTACTCCTCACCCCCAATTCTATTTCCCTCTGCGGGGGTAAAACCACCTAGCAGTTGGGTTTAAATGTTCCTCACATTTGCACCCATGTGAATATACACATTTGGGTATACACAGTATGGGTGTATCACATATATGTATATATGGACATGTACATATAACTTTTTTTGTATTTTCATTTAGTTGGGATGATACTACAAGTGTTTCTATTTTCATGTACTAACACGTCTTGGGGTGCCGTCAATAACATAGCATACACATCCTTTGTATTATAGCATATTCCAGATTGTGGATTTGTTGTGGTTTATAATGTCTGTTATTGACATTTCAGGTGTTTCTAATTTTTTATGCTATTAAAAGGAAGTGGTAACTAATGTATTAGTTATTTCTTGTTGCCCGACACATTACCCCCAAATCTGGAGGCTTAACACTATAATATTCATTATTGCTCACAATTATATTTTTTTCAGAAGTGGGGACTGAACCTAGGGCCTTGTGCATGCCAGACAAGTACTCTACCAGTGAGCTACATCCCCAGTCCTGATCAGGAATTTGAGATCTGTTGGCTGGGTGGTTTCTGGCTCAGCATTTTTCACTTGGTTGCTGTTGATGTTGATGGTCTACAGTCACCGAGTTTGACAAGGGCAGAGGAGCCACTTCCTCACAGGGCTGGCCAGTGGGTGTTGGGTGTTTGCTGATGGTGGGAGGCCTCACTTTCCCCCTGGGTTTTTCCACGAGGCTGATGGAGTGTCTCCACAACATGGTGACTGGCTTCCCCCAGGGCAGTCATTCAAGAGAGCAAAGTAGAAACAGCAGTGCCTTTTATGACCCAGCCACAGAAGTCCATATTGTCACCTCTATCTCATCTATTCATTAGAAGCGAGTCCCTAAGTCCAGTCCTTTTGAGGGAGAAATGTCAAAGAGCTTTTGAACATGTCCAGTATAATCCTTCTACAGAATCTTTGTGTGCTTGTGTAAATATTTCCTCAGAATGAATTTCTAGAACTGTAATTGCTAGGTTAAGTGACATATACACTTTTAAGTTTTCATGATTTTTGTTTATGTCAGAAATTATTCATTCCCCCTATCCCATAACCATTTACTCTCTTTTTAAAATAATGAATCTCCTGAGTTTTAGCTGGGCACAGGTTGAAAATGTGTCTTCCAACCTCCTAGCTGCTACATGGAGAATGAAACTTAAGTTTTGACCAATAGGAAGTAAAGTCGGCCCTCAGTATCCATGGAGTCTGAATCCATTGATTCAACCAACAGCAGACAGAAAATATTCAGGGGAAAACTGCATCCATACTAAGTATAGATTGTATTCCTTGTCATTATTTCCTAAACAATAGAGTGTTACAACCGCTTACTTAGTATTTATATTGTATCAGGTGTTAGAAGCAACCTAGAGCAGATTTAAAATATATAGGAGGTTATATGCAAATATCATACCATTTTATATGAGGGACCTGCATATCCTCTGATTTGGTATCTACAAGGTTCCAGAACCAGTCCTCTGCAGGTACTTGACTAGCTAGTGTGAAGCAGCCCTGAAGCCATCTGCTCTCCTTCCTCTGTCCCTGTGGGGTAAGCTACTCGTGAACAGATGTGGTGGTGGGAGCCAGCTAATTCCAGGGGATTCTAGAAACACCCTTGATGATAGCGGTGCAGCAATTAGAAAAAAACTTTTATTCCTGGATAATTTTGTGGGACAGAACCATCCGTCTTTCTCGGACTTTCTCCCAGCTTAGACTTTTGTGTTAAAAGTAAACAAAAATCTCCCCAAATCTATTTTGTTTAAGTCACTGTTATTTACTGATGACTTGCCTTCTAGAAAGACCTTACCAACAAAGTACAAGTATCCATTTCCCCTCCTTGTCCACACTAGAGCTTATCAATCTTTATAAGTTTACCAATCTGCTGGGCTCCCTCTTCACTTATGACCTCCCCCCACTTTGGTACCAGGGATTGAACCCAGGAGCACTTAACCACTGAGCCACATCCACAGTTCCCCCATCCCTTTTAATTTCTTCTTTCTTTCTTTTTTTGAGACAGGGTCTTACTGAGTTGCTGAGGCTGGCTGGTTTTGAACTTGTGATCCTCCTGCCTCAGCCTCCTGAGCTGCTGGGATTACAGGCGTGCACCACTGGGCCTGGCCACTTATGACTTTATAATCTCCTTCATGTGCTATTCTATCCAACACTAGGGGCAGGCTAAAGGATAGTTGGATGAAATTTTTAAGAAAGAAAACCTACCATAATCTGTGTAAATAAAAAAATGCAGCAATTTATTCAGACTACTGCTTTGGGGAAAGACACTCCTCTAGCTGTGATGGTACAAGCACAGAAAGGCTCTGCAGAGATGCGGGCTTGCACTCAAAGGCCTCCAGCCTCCCCAGTAGGCGGAAGGCCATAGTCACTCAGGTAAAGTAGTCGGCTGCCCAGTGGGTGGCGCTGACCCAGGGACCTGGAGGAGGGCGCTGGGGTGGAAGACAGTTAGCCTCCCAAAGTCAGGGGTTCACAGATTTCTTAGGCTGTCCTGGTGAGAGGTAGGGAGAAGGGATGGCAAATGGCTGAGAGTGGGATGCTCCGTGCCACCTCACTGTGCTGGCTCCTTCACCAAGTGTCCTCTGTGAGCCAGGCCACTATGTAGGTCCCAAAGGACACCCACAGGCTGGGCCTTGGTTCCCTCGCCTGGAGCATGACTCCATGGGCAGGAACGCAGTCCACTATGAGCACAGAGGAAGCGGTGCCCGCCTGGCCTGGACGGTGCCAGGTGCCCGGATCTAGCTGTGCTCGGTGAAGGCAGCTGTCATGATTCAAGAAAGCTTCCAAGGAGAGACCAACCCCCACGTTCTTTCTGGGCCCGCTGTCCCCTCAATGGAGGCTCTCATAAACTTGTTCTAGTGCCATCCCACCCCTCGAAAGCATCCTGCTTTCATAAAGACCTTACCATTCCTTCTCACAGAGGTAGAGTGCAGATTGTCATGCTGTGTTGGATGAAACGATAGGGACGAAAATCTAATCATGAAATTCCAGGCGTCGCGGAGCCACGTGGAAAGCACGGAGGCCAGCTGGGGGTGCTTCACCAGGCCGGGCGATCACAGTTCTGAGCGCAGCCCCAACTCCTCCAATCTCCCCCTTCCCTTTGCTCCTCTCTCCGCCCCTCTCCTTTCCCCTCTCCTGTTTCCTCTGTCTTTTTCTGGCCCAAACGGCCATCTGAGTCCCTGATGATTCAATTTGATTACGTTTCCATAGGCAGGTGTGTGTCTTGTTTAGTCACATTAAAAATAAATCACTTGGCCACACACAGTCGATACATCAATCTGTTACTTCCCTCTGCTTTCCAGGAACAGATTGCTCAAAACCCAAACGACTGCTGGATGAAATGCAAGCAGGGAGAGGAGAGAGATGGAGGGAGCCCTTCCAGCTCTCCCTGCAGGCTTCCACCCCTCATCAAGGGAGCCCATCATGTGCGCCGCCTGCCAGTAGCAGGGGCCCGGCTGCATGCTTTGGACCCAGGATGGTGAGCTGGGAGGAAGCTGGCTAGGAGGGGAGATGGGGCTTGTGTTCAGTTGACTCTTACTACACGCTGGGCCCTGTGCTTTCCTTTGCAACTTTCTTCTAAGGAGAACTTGAGATCCTGGCTGAGAACTGGACAATATCACCTTTCAGGATCTCAGTTTCTTTAGACTAAATAACATTAAATCAGTTCCTAATCACTCTTTTGGCACTTTGGAAAAGTCTTGGGGTTAGACACATCTAGTTTCACCACTTTAGGCCAATTACTTAACATCTCTGAGCCTCAGTTTCTTCATCCTTAAAATGGGGACAGAAATCAAAATCAAATTGAGATTATATATTTAAGATACCTTTTTAAAATAGGCAGCCGGGATCTGGACATGGAGGTGCATACCTTCGATCCCAGATAGTCAGGAGGCTGAGGAGGGAGAACCCAAGTTCAAGGCCAGCCTGGGCAACTTAGACTGCAAAAAAAAAAAAAAAAAAATTAATAATAGTAACAATAATAATAACAACAATAACATGGCAGTTAGAAAGGATGGCGTTTAAGCCTCTTTCTTAACTTACAAACACCTCCACCCTCTTAGGGGGTTTATACTTTTTGCAGGTGTGGTGCCAGCGTTCTAGGAAGGGGTGTGCGTGTCTTTTCCTCTTATTTTTGATGAAAAGTCTGAGAGAGAGGCAGTTTAAATTTTTTAGAAATCTCAGCATTAGGAAAAACCAGACTCCAACCTCCACGAACTTCCTCTGGGATTTAGTCAAGAGGTTACAAAGGTCCTAAGATGTCCATGGTAAACCAGACCTTGCTTTAACCAGTAAATGTGGCTAACACATTGGGACAGTTTTGGACTTAGGCCTTAAGAAACCCTGACAAGATATACTTTTGTGTGTTTGGGATCCCTGAACCAATATGTAAGAAGCTTGGGCCCTCTATACTGGAAAGACTGTGTAGAAAGGACGTGTGGAAGGGCAGACCTTGAGATCATACAGAAAGAGGAAGAGGGAGGCCCAGCCGGCCCAGCCTCCCAATTGAACCAGCCTTTCAGCCCCCACTAAGGCACTAGCCAGCCCTGCCCCCACGTGACCTCAGTCCCAGCTGAACTCTCCTGCAACAGAAATTTCTAGCAAGTCCCAATCCATCTACGCACTTGTATGAGATGATGCAACATTGTTTTAGCCCAGACTCCTGGTGAGTGCCTGTAGTCCTAGTTGCTTGGGAGGCTGAGGCCAGAAGATGACTCAAGTCTCGTGAGTTGGAGGCCAGCCTGGGCAATAGAAGGAGACCCCATGTCCAAACAAACAAAACAAAACAGAAAGGTTGCCTAAAGTCATTCTCATTTGGAGTTGTATATCATAGCAGTAGATCACTGGGCAGTCAGCTATCTGTTGAGCTTTCATCATGCACCAGATCATGAACTCTCACTAAGATGGACACAGAGGCCAGGCACAGCGGTGCATGCCTGGTATCCCAGAGGCTCAGGAGGCTGAGGCAGGAGGATTGCAAGTTCAAAGCCAGCCTTAGCAAAAGTGAGGTGCTAAACATCTCAGCGAGACCCTATCTCTAAATAAAACTTGAAAAGGTCTGGGGATGTGGCTCAGTGGTTAAGCACCCCTGGGTTCAATCCCTGTTACCAATACATAAATAAATAGGGAAACAGGGGACCTACCCTCAGGAACTTAGTCCAGGCAGGGAGATCAATCGAGGCAAGCATTAAGTTTCTAGACATTTATTAGACCACATACCTGTGTGTGCTAGAAGCATGATGCAAATAGGCTATTCGGGAGGTCATTGGCAGGAGGCAGGGCGCACTTCCCAGAGCTGGATTTTGAGCTGGATTTTGAAGCAAAGGTCAGGTAGCATTTCAGAGACTGACTGTGCCGTGGGGAAGCATTGATAGCATCATAGCAAGAAAATGAGGAGCATGTGGAGAGGGAGCTGAGACATTTTGAGTATGATATTAGCTGGATGTAAAAACAGTGGGGCTCAAAGGGGAGCTTGCCATGCCAGGTTCTAGGTCTGCAACTGAGACCTCAGGAAAGTCATTTCATTTCGAAATTATTTCATAATCTTTACTTTCATTATCCCATCTGGTGGAAATATAACTTACTAACGGCAGACAATCCCTCCACAATCAAGTTCTAAATGTCCATGATTGTAGATCTTTGGGGGAACTCCTCTTTGGCACCCACTGGCAGGCTCAGAAAGAGGCACACAACCTGTTTATAGAAAGCCCTTGTTTGTCTCCTCCAAGGACAGCTGGGGGATGAGGGGGTGTCAGGGCCCCTCCTTGTGGCTGATGAGGAGCAGAGACATAAAAGGCTGTGGAAGCAGCAGCCGAAATCAGAGCTAATTGGTTGGTAATTAGCAGGTTAATGGCTCACATCAGGGATAACACAAGGCTGCAGCCATATGGCAGCGAGTGACTTTCAAGTTTCCTCCTCTGTGCTTCTCTCCCCTCCTGGTATTTGGCCGGGCTTTGAAGCTCTCCTACTTGGGAAGACCAAGGCCAGAAGGTGATACTGAAACTAAGGAACATGAACTTGGAAAGAAAGGAGCATCTGGGCATTCCCTTGAGAAGCAAGGGTGAAGGGCAAGTTGGAGTGGGCAGGCTCCAGGGGCCCCAGCTCTAGGCAAAGAAAATCTGAGGTCGGAGAGCCAGGTGGCTCATGACAGCATGCCTGTCGCATTTTAGAGCAGTGCCTTAGTTTGTGGTTCTACTCAGTTTATTTTGCTTATAGAGAGAGAACTCTTTTTTTTTTTTTTTTTTTTTTTTTTTTGCGGTGCTAGGGATTGAACCCAGGGCCTTGAGCTTGCAAGGCAAGCACTCTACCAACTGAGCCATATCCCCAGCCCTAGCTTATTTTGCTTATAATCTCGGCAAACATCACTGAGTTTTTAGAGTTAGTGAGTTAGGAACATATTTAATTGTAACAGGACTCCCAACTAACAGGGACCTAAGCAATGTAGACATTCCCTCTGTCCATAAGGAACTATTGAGTGGTGACCACGTGCCAGGGACTCTTTTAGGAGCTGTGGATACAACAGAGAGAAAAGCAAACTTCCTGCCCTCAGAGAGCAAGAAGACTGCACAGGGCTTCTGTGCCCTGGTCATAGGATGGCTCAGGATGGCTAGAGGTCTCAGTCAAGACAGGAAGGAGGTGGTCCCAGCCTCAACTGTTTCTTGCGGTAGGAGAGCCAGAGCCTTCCCAGGTGCCCCAGCACATCCTCCCTGACTTGCTGTTCCTGGGGAGAACTGGACACGTGGCTGCGTTAGCATGTCTCTGATTAGTTGCTCTGGTCACTGTTATCACCTGGGGCTTCCCAGACCAAGTCAGAGTTCAGTTTGTAAGGGAGAAGGGGTGGAGATTGGGCAGGTGGTCAACTGGACTTGCTGCCTCTGATTATGGGGTGAGACACTGGCAAGAGGAAACATTCCATGGGAAAATATGCCATTGGGAATATTAAATCAATAGTAAAACGATTTCTAAAAAGTGTTAGAATACAGTCCCAGATGAGGCAAAAAGTACTTAGTGAAGCCAGGTGCAGTGGGGCACACCTGTGATCCCAGTGACTCCGGAGGCTGAGGCAGGAGGATCTCAAGTTGAAAGTCAGCCTTGGCAACTTAGAGAGGCCCTAAGCAACTTAGATCCTGTATCAAAATAGTAAAAAACAAAACAAACAAACAAACAAAAGAAAGACAAATGAAAAGGGCTGTGGATGGTGAAGTGCCCCTGGGTTCAATCCCCAGTGACCAAAAAATTCCTTAGTGAGTGCCTACTGTTTGCTAAGGTCTCTTCCGAGTGCTCTGTAAGGACCTGTGAAGGGCATAGAAAGGATCCAGCCTCAGGGGATGACTGGATGTGAATGTCTGAAGACTGACCAGAGGCGACGCATACCTGAGACACTCTGTGCCCAGGAGGCGGTGCAGAGGGATTTGGTGGAAACTGGTATCAAGTAAAGGCACCCTCAAGGCAGTCATAGTGAGCACGTTCCCTGCCTTCCCTGCCCACAGCTCTCCTGGAGAACACGCTTAGCCCGTGGAGGTCAACTCCAGGCCCATCCCCCACCCGCCAGACAGGCCTGATGGCACCAGACGTGCCCTTGCTCGAAAAGCTAAGTGGCTTCTCCGATGCTTCAGGTTGGAGTCAGAACTTCCCATGCCACATCCCCTTCCCAGCTGCCTCCTCACCTTGCCTCAGCGCCTTGTACTTGCCGGGGCCTGTGCGCACGACCTGGCCCTCCCCTGCTCTGCTTCCCAGTTGGAGAATCCCACTCCTCTAACCCCAAGGTCCTCTGGCCCTACCCTTGACTCCTGCTTCCTTCCCATGGGGCATGCAAAGGCTTCTACCTCGAGTATTAGCACCAGCATTGGCCCCGTTTTAGTTAGCATTTTTGCTGCTGTGACTAAAAGATCTGACCAGAACAATTTTAAAGGAGGAAAAGTTTATTTGAGGGCTCATGGTTTCAGAGGTCTTAGTCCACAGAAGGCTGACTGCATTCCTCAGGGCTCAAGGTGAGGCTGAACATCGTGGCGGAAGAGTGTGGCAGAGGGAAGCAGCTCACATGGTGATCAGAAAACAGAGACTCTACTTTACAGATACAGCTATGTACCCCATAGCCATGCCTCCAATGAACCACGTCCTGCCCCCAGTTACCACTCAGTTAATCCCACCAGGAATTAATTCTCTGATTAGGTTAAGGCTATAACCCAATCACTTCTCCTCCAAACCTTCTTGCATTGTCTTTTGGGAGACACCTCACATCCAAACCATAACAGGTCCCTGTGTTTCTCTCTTGCTCTGGGGCAGAGGCTGGGCTTCATTTGGAATCCTTGTCACCTCCACCAATGTTTGTGGGGGCCTGGATGGGTGAGTGGCTCTCTAATGGCAAACCCGTAGCTGCAGCTGATTTGAGGGGGGATTGTGGGGGGAAGGGGAGGGCAGTGTGGAGAGGGGCTTTCCTTCCTCCGTGGGCCCTGGGGAGCAGGTGCTGTTGAGGCCCTCTGCTTCCTGCCCCTAAAGCCACCTCATCTTCTGCTCAAATCACTGCCTTGTCCTCATCAGCAGAGCTGAAATCCCTCAGGAACATTGCCTTGTTTTCCTCTTCTGGAGAAGAAGAGGCGAGCCAGAGAGCAGAGGGCCTGGAAGCATGGCTCAGATTTGATAAGCAGGCAGGAGGTTTCAGCAGCAATCAGGAGAGAGAAGAATGCACACTATGCCCGGAATTCACAATGCCACGCTAACGAGCTGGAGGGGCTGCTCCATCCCCTCCTGCCTCCTGCAGCCCAGGACCAGCCACACAGGGAGAGCGCAGTCGCTGGCCCTGGGGCCCTCCGCTCCCGGAGGCTGCCTTTGCTGACCCCACTGAGTCAGGTGGTTCTCTGGGGAGGGGAGAGCATTGGTGAAACCCCCAAATGTGATTCGGTCACAGGGGGCTGTGGAGAGGGCCATGCAACGTGGGGGCTCTATTGTGAGTTGAAAAGGGGTGAAGCAGAAAAGTCCTAACACCTGGAAAATCCTCATCATCGAATTAACATTGATCAAGCATTGTGACAGGCAGGACTAGGCGGGGCTTTGACCCCACTTCCACCGCCCCTCCCAGACCAAGAGGATGATCAGGATTTATTGACCCTTTCCTGTGCCCAGTTCTAGGTAGTTTACACTCATGCAGCTCCCCACATGCACCCAGACCCGTGCACTCACACCCAGTTCACACAGCCCCACCCCCACACCTCCACGCACCAGAACTCATTCTCTGGGCTTGCTGTCACTCACTCCCAGGAGGCGGACCCTGGAGCACCCGGACTTCTCTCTGGGGTCACTCTCCCTCTTCCCTCACTCTCTGGAACGCCATTGTTATCCATGTGTTTACTTGGCTTTTGCCTGGGGCCTTTGTGGAATGGGCTGATGATGATGACGATGATGTCGATGGATTTGAGCGCCCACGTTGATTGCAGCTTACTGCATGCCACGCATTACCTTCAGAGCTTCACATACACTACTTCACTCATCTTTCCTTACCCAATAGTGTCATTACTCTTATCAGCATCCCCATTTTACAGATGAGGAAACCGAGAGCGGGGACCTTCTTCTGTCCACCCTAACACCTAGAACCCTGGAATCCAACAGCATCATAATGCTTGCAAATGCACAGTCCAGGGGACAAGAATCTTCCAGATGGTGGCTTTGCTGCACTGGGGAAATGCAGTGAGAAGCCACTTAAGAGGCTCTGCCCCTCTGTCCAGCCTGCTTGGCTCCATGCTTATTTTTCAAGGGCCTCCTCTAAGAAGGATTTGTGAATCACAAGAAATTAGATCTAGTTCTCACCCCAAGATGATTGTAATTAAATTTAATGAGCAGGGACATATATTTACATAAAATTATAATAAAGTGAGGTTTAAAATACATAATAAAAAAACAAAAACAGGAAGAAAGCAGTGATGTGCTGTAGTAATTTGTCATTCATCATTTAGAAAGCACTTGCTGGGCTGAGACCGGGGATGCAGGCCTGAGTGCATCTTGGGCCACCATCTGGTCAGATGAGGTGGTTCAGGAAGCAAAGGCTTGGGACAAACAGGCCCTAGGCTGAGTCCCTTCAGACCACATCTCTCTCCTTCTTTTGGCTTGGCCCGAGTAGAGTCTCCAGGGGCTCTGGCCTGTGGAGAAAGGTATTCTGACCTTTGGGTTACCTGTCCTCTTTTGGAGTCCCTCTGGCCTCCCTCCTCTGTGGTGGTTGGCAGAGGGCCCCAGGCTCCTGGATAGGTTGCTCACATGCAAACTACCCACAGATACCACATGCCACAGTCCTCACCTGCCCCAGAGCTCTGCCGGGTGATTGATGGGACCCGCTGTTGCTCCTGATCCCAGAGAGTTCCTTTGAATAATAACCTGGCGCAATTACTCTCTCTCTCTCTCTGTCTCTCTCTGTCTCTCTCTCTCTCTCCCTCTTTTTGCTTTCCCTATTTCTGATTCATTTGATCTTTCTAAGTCATCCATTTCCTTTGAGTTAGAAAAAGAAAGAGGGAGAAGAACAAGGGAGTGGAGGAGGAGATGACACGGAGGAAGGAGGGGCCGTGACACCCACCTCCTCGTTTTTCAGGGAGGGAGCTGGAGAGAGCTATCACTGGCCCTGTTTGTCTGGGTACTTTAAGGTGGAGTGCCAGTCAGATTTGCAAATTAGCCCTCATCTCTGGCTCTGGAGTAAGGAAAGCAAGTGTGGGCAGTCTAGGAGGTGGGAGGCGGGCTCTTTCTAGAACCCCTAAAGTTGCACCAGGTAAGGCAGCTGCCCTCGTTACCCTGTACTGCTGGGCCTGCCTGATGCAGGGGTCATGGAATCTCTCACCCTTAAAGGGGAGCAGCAGAGAAGGTGGGGGTAGAAAGGGATGGAGGCTCAAGGCAGTCACACCAGCTCACCAACACTTTTGTTGACCACCAGGCACTGGGGACACAAAGATGAACAAGATACCTGCCCTCAGGAAGTTCACAGGCAAGTAAAGAAGTGAACACAATTCCTTGCAATGCATGTCCTTGTAGAAGCAGGCACCCAGGACGGGACTTTGGGAGCAGGTGGTTTACTGGACAGTGAGAGAAATGGCAAGAGTGTCTTTACAGATGATGATGACATGTTGCAAAATCTCCATTGGTGGTGGGGAAGGGTGCTCCAGATGTCAGGTACTGCAGAGGCAAAGACTTGAGGGTGTGAGACTAGGAAGACACTCAGGGATGGTACTTAGAACAGGAAGAGCAAGAGGGCTTTGGCAAGACATGAGAGGCAGGCAAGGTTCAGGTAACAGTACTGGTCATTTTGACAGTAGATCTTAATCAAATACTTCATGAGGGAGGGTATGTGTGGCACACACAGGAACTGCATGACCACAGGAAGTGAGCCACTAACAGGAAGATGTGTGATCAGACCCACCACAGCATAGCAGAGATAAGAGCTGGAAGCGGCTGGAGACAGGGGCCCATCTGGTAGGCTGCAGTCACATTGCAAGCCAAAACCAGTTAAGGACCCACCAAGGCAGGAGCAAGCCAAGGTAGAACCAAGAGGGAGGGAATAGGTCTGCGAAGCACTCAGCACCCACATTGACAGGGCTTGGTGACTGACTGAAGGAGGAGGATCCGGGAGAAGAGAGGAGTCAGGGGTACCACTGGGGCCACCAGCTAAACCAGGACCCGAGCAGTGGAGACACTGCAAGCACCTGGCAGGTGGTGGTGCAATTCTAGTCACTGGCAACAAAGACAAGGCATTCATTTCCTTCGAATGTTCTATATTTAAAGACAAGTTTACTCTATATTATCCAGCCACAGTTGGGTGATTCGGAGAATTTTTTTTTTCTCCCCAAAGTGCACCGTTTCTCCCTGGTACAATAAAATTCACCTTTCCTCCCCTCCCTCCCTCTCTTCCTTCTCCTTTCTCTAGCAGGCTATGCTCACCAACTAGATATTTAAAGATGGTGCTGTTTGTCCCTGGGTAGGATTGGGCAGCCCGGGTGAGTGCCTGCTAACTGGCTGGGAGACTGGAAACTTCCCTGAGAATCAAGTCTCCTTTCAGTCATCTCTACTCTTCTTCTTGAATATTTGCTCCCCTGGGATGGATTTTCACATGAAATAAATGTCTGAATTAATCTTATTTTCAAAAGAAGAGAGACATCATATTGTAAAGACAGATCATAATCAATGTGTCCGGGAGGCTGGCTGGCGTGGGTATTTGTTTAGGGCAGGCTGAGCCGCAGGGGTCTGGACCTGGTGAAGCCGGATGCCCTGGCCTCTTCCTCCCTCTGAAACAGGCTCAGGCCTTCATGGGGTCTTTTGTTTTCACACTTAGACCATTTAGGGCTGGCAGCTTTGCATAGTGAATAAGGGTACTGTGTCCAGGGACAGGCCCTTAGCTACAGGAGCCGTCCCTTGGCAGATAACTGAAATGCTTCCACTTGAGATTTAACATTGGAGCTCGTAGATGACATTGCAGGCAAACTCTGCCTTTTGTTTTATTCTTATAAAAAACTACAAAACCCATACATGAGTACATAGATAAAAGAAAAAGTCCAGTAACACATGAGTGATATATGAAGTGTCTGGTATAAAAATTATACACTGGGAACATTATATGGGTAATATACAAACACGTGAGCCAGGTGAGGGGAACTTCACACTCTCTCCCACAGTTCCCACTGGGACTCTGCTGTGTCTTCCCAACCCTCTTTCTGTGCATTTCTATTTATTCCCATATGATACACATACATTATTTATTTTTCATTGTATGAATAGGATCAGATCAAATTCTTGGTACTTTTTTCTTTTATATGACATTCTATTTGGGGTTTCTTTTTAAAATATAAAACAATACACCCTTAACATAAATCCTCAAACTTTGTAGAGGGGTAAAGAGTAAAATAAAACAAAAATCAAAAACCAAGATCCTTTTCTTCCTGTCTCTCCATTCCTATGCCATAGAGCAAAGAGATAAACATATTTTTGTGAAATATGATCTTTTAGAAATGACCATGCACGTACAAGCATTTAAACACATGTGTCCTTAATGTGTTCATTTCATAGACGAGAAAGTAAGAGCTCAGAGAGGCCAAATGGTATATCCAAGGTCACACAGCAGCCTGCGGCAGAAGCAAATGTAGAAATTGATGCCCTGACTTCCAGAAAGCGTGACTTTTCCACTGTGCACATTAAGTTTGCCCAGAGCCAGCCTCAGCTGGTGTCTCTAACCTCTCGCCACTCTGGACCTTGTCTACAAGGTTGGTGACACTTTGCAATATGGCCCATGTCACCCTCCCCGCCCACAAATGCCCTGGGCTCAGTGTATTAATAGACTGCACTTGTGCTGGGCAGGGTGGGGCGGGTCCAGCTAATCATTTGTTTCTCTAAAACCTGCTGTCGCTGTCAGGGCTGTCGTCACAGCAGAACAGCACTGGCAAAGTCATTCAGCCAGCTTGTGTTTGCACTTTTGTTCCCCAAGTTACAATGACAGATGCCGAAAACAATCCCATTTCAGCCATGCCTTGCCCTGGTGGGAACTGACATCCAGTTCCAGCCATTCCTCCTCCCTAGTGCTAGATTCGGGGGCCACAGGCCCGACCTCGGGGAGCTCTGAGCTGGATGGAGGAGGTCAGGTGCACCCTGGGTAACCCTCCCTTTGTGGGCAGTTAGCTGGTGCTCCCTCCCTCTTCTCTTGTATGTGTCAGCCTTATCTGTCTTGGGCCCAGATGTGTCTATGGCATCGCCAACATCTGGCTGAAACAAGAAAAGTCAGTCGGCTGTAAGGATGTGTTTGTTTCTTGTTGACAACATCCCATCTGGACACCTGCGAAACACTCAGGTGGACACGCTCAGCACTGGCCACTTGTGTATTTGCTCTTGCCACCTAAGTTCACATGTCCGCTGAGGGCAGAGCCTGGACCTACGTACGAGCTGTCCGCAAGTCAGACCTGTTCAACTCCACTCAACCTTGCAGATGGACCTTCTGTTGGGAGGAGAAAAGAGGGAAGCACGGAACTGGACCTTGGGAACAGGAGGTGGTGGGTGGTGGGGTGGGGGAGGCAGGGGCAGAGTGAGGTGCCAGCAGTGGCAGAAACTGATCTTGAAAATGAGCCTCTGCTGACTTCACTGCGCTGCCTGGGACTGAGCTGGAGGCGTTGTCTCCAGGGGGGAGCTTCGCAGTGGGGTGGGGTCCTTCCTGTTCCTTCCTGTGTCTCCCTCACCCGCAGGAACCAGGCTCCCTTTCCTGCGCAACAGGCCCTCACCACAGATCTCCGGTTCTGCAGCGCCCTCTCGTGGGCAACTGGCGTCAGGCTGGACAGAATACAGGACACAGGCACACGGTCGCGGTCACGGCTGAGTTTAGACTCTTGTTTAAGTTCCTCCATCTGCTCCCACCACTGACTTAAAAAATTTTTTTTTAAATCTACTCAAACAGCTGGCTGTGTGCATCTATGTGTTTGTGCCAGGTGGAAATTTGCTCTAAGAGAGCAAAGCACCGAGAACTACAGCTCAAGTGTGTTCTGAGACAGGACAAAGTGTAAAATGGTGGTGTGTGTGTGTGTGTGTGAAATCCTGTGCTAGAGTGACGCTGCCAAGATTTCAAATGATTCTGGTACATCCTCTACACGCTCCAGTCCCAAGTCAGGCCGCCCTCTTTCAAAGGCTTCTGAGCCCCAGAGAGGGACAGGGTTTCCTTCCAGCCTTCCCAGGCCTGCTGCAGAAGGCCGGAGCGGACTGCGCAGAAGGAAGTGGGTTCCAAGCGTGTGTGGCCTCAGGATGGCAGAGCCTAGGTCTGCGATTGGTCCGTCAGCCGGGTGCCTGCCCGAGCTTGCTCCTGATCCAGCATGACCTGGCGAAAAGGCCCCAGCAAAGGTCTCCAGCCAGGCTAACTCCCAGTCCACCTTCACCCTCAAAACTGTGACCTGGAGGTGTCATCAGCTCATTTTACAGACGAAGAAACAGACATGGAGCAGTTGCCAGGGCCACAGAGCTGGGATGGCTCTGCTTCATTCCCAGGCAAACGGCCCCTCGAGATCCCACAGACACACAAGAGGGTGTCTCCATCTTCCCTCTCTACTGACCAGTGGTCCGAGAGAAGAGAGGGGCTGGCACGTGCAGCAAGGAGAGGCCCTGAGGCACACACCAGGAGAGGGAGGAGGGGCGAGGGAGGAGGGGCGAGACAAAGATTCAGACAGGTAGGGAAATACGCCACCCAACTCTCCCCGTGGGACTGGATTCTAGGGAAGAGACACATCCCAGGTTTCATTCCCAGACCTTCCAGATCAGAACTTCTGGGAGAGGGACCAAGGAATCTACATCTTAAGTTTCTTTGAGTGACAAAGTATGTCAATATCTGTATCTTACTTTGAAATGCATCAATAAAAGGAGATGAATTGGTGGATGGGTAAAGGGAGGGACTGATGGGTCAGACATGGTAAAGCAAATGCAGCAAAATGGTAACCAAGGAGTCAGAAGGTGGGTCACACTGTCCACTGCACAGTCCTTTTAACTTGCTTTATGTCTGAAAATTGCATCATAGGATGTGAGGGGAAGATCTCCCAAGTGAGAGGGCTGAGTAGACAGGCTGGGGACCACTATGGGCGGCAGAAGTCTCCCTCAGAAGACTCTTGGAGGAGCAGTTGCCCTGGAGGCCCCTCCCGTCCCCATCACCCCAGCCTCCAGCCTCATCTCCTCAGCCTCATGCAATCCCAGAATGCACAGCAGACTTGGGTGCTGTAGTCTGCCCCTTTGGGTCCTCCTGCTCTGTGCTGACCAGGATGTAGTGGGCTTTGTCCTGTTGGACTGGTGGTCTGAGGCTGGCCCACACGGGGGCAGCCCATGTCACCCATGTGACAAAGCCAGTCGCAGAGTGGATGTGGGGCAGATCACAGAGAGCTGTAGCTAGAAGTTCTCTTGGAAGAACCTGAAGCCAAACTGCTCACAGTGGCCCTTCAGCACCTTGGCCAGAGCTGGGGAACCGCAGAAGAAGACCTGCACCTTGCCCTTCTTTGCAACGGCCACTTTCTGGAACACCTGGAGTCAGAGGGTCAAAGAGAACAGAAGGAGGGGGAGTCCAGATCCACCGGTGCCGCACCCACCTGGAGACAGCAAGGAGCAGCCCGTTCTACACAGGAGGTTGAGGAACTCCCTGGCACAGCGACTGGGCTTCAGGGTGGGGCCCAGCACTCGGCCATTCACTCAGGATTCGACTTGTAACATGGCCCCGAAACCCAGGGAGGGGCTGGGGCTAGAATCAAGTAAGACCCAGGCCCTCCGCTCAAGAACCCACTTCTGTGGGAGAAACACTCTAAAAGTGATGCATAGTTGGCACACAATGAGACCTGTGCCCGCTGCTGCAGGAGCCCCTGGGCACACTGAACCCTGTGCTGGCCGTAGGCCATGATCTAGATGCCTCTTTCTTGAAGTCAGTTATTTTCCCACAATAAGGACCCTTTTGCACCCAAAATTCTGTTTATAAACTGCCTTTTGAAGAAAGTCCCCTCTGACACCCCCTCTCACATACTGCCCCTCAGCCCTCACGACCTGGTGCAGGTCTTCTACAGCAGGTTTAGAAGCTGTACTGTGTGGACCACCGCCTGCAAAGACTGTGCCCCAATTTTTCAGGGAAAAAAATGATTATTAAATATACTAACATGTAACATTATAACAACAATAATAAAACCAGTCTGAGAAGTAAAGTGGAAAGGTCACAAACTACTTCTCATCTATGGGCCTCAGTTTCCCCCATTTGTAACAGGATAGGATAAGACTTAATACTTCCCCAGGACTCTGACCTCTTGGTCTTCCTGGCTTTGGTTCATAGGACTTAAGACCTGAGAAGCCTTGGAGGGCAGGCAGACCAACTTCCTCTTAACCAGATGGGGAAACAGAATGGCACAAAGCAAACTAGGGATGGAGCAGAACGAGGGTCGCCTGGCTACCCTTCCTGCCCGGAGACCTCATCTGAACTCTGGATGCTAACCTCATACTTTGCCCCAGTGGCTTGACCCTGATCTCCCTTCTGCTGTCTCACTGGCCCCTGCAGGCAGTGGGGTTCCAGCTAGCCTTTACCTGACTCCAGTCGGGCCGCCCAGGCTGGGTATGTGTCTGGAGACCCGTAATAGAGTCCCTGTTCTCCTTCTTGGCCAGGAGGTCGAGGGCCATCTGCAGGCCAATGGCCTTCATGTCATTCTTGCCCAGCGCAGAAGTCATGTACCTGTGCAGCTCCAGGAAGCGGTCTGCGGGTGAGAGAAGAGCCTGGGGCCCAAGGACTAGCACCCATGTCGGGGACAGGATGCTGGCCACTACTTCACCCAGGGGCTTGGAGGAACACCAAGAGGTATGGGAATTCACACCTTCAGCCAACCATGTTTTCCCGGGATTCACCTTGTGAGTGATGCTGTAGAGAGAAAAGACGGCCCGCGGCTGGAGCTGGACCTGTACGTGCACGGCGAACACAAGATAATTTATGTCCAAGGCCTCGTGTGAGCCTCACAACCACTCCAGGGACTAGACCTTACATTTACAGAAGGGAAATGAATCCCAGAACGGTCCTTGGGCTCCAGAGCTCACGAGGTTGCACCCCTCACTGTCTGCCCTCAGTCTGCCTGGGGACACAAGTCACGCCCACATGAGAAGGTGACTTAGGCCAAAGGGTCAAGGGTTGAGTGAACGGCTCAGATGGAAAGTGCTACTCGTGTCCAGGGAAGGACTGGGCTGACAGAGCTGCTCCTGGGAAGGGGCACGACTGGGTTAGGTCTCGGGAGAGGGGCGAGGCTCAGAGGGAGGTAAAAGGAAGTCGTCCTAAGGGGACTTGCATGAGCAAAGGACGAGGGGCTGGAGCAAACGTGAAATTTGGGGGACAAGTGTGAGTGGCTGGCTGGAGCAGAGGAGGTGGGACCAGAGGCGCAGAGGCCAGAGGGTGAAGGGTCTTGAATGCTCCGGTGGGAACTGGCGGAAGCTCGAGGGCACCTGAGCAGAGTGCCACCTGGTGAAACAGCTCTCTGGCAGTGGTGTCGGGGGACTGAAGGGGAGTGGACTGGCTTCGGGAGGCCCTTTAGACCAGCACAGCCGCTCTGCTGTGCTGAAGGGTCTAGGGCATGGAGACATGGTTTGCTGGGGCCGGGGGGGCAACTGAGCTCCCAGGTGGGCACCTCTGTGTTCAAGCCGCTTCCCGTTTACTGGGTTGTGACACAATGTTACTGTTTTCTCTGCGTGTGCCATCATGAGGAAAAGATTGTGAGCACTGCTAGAGCTGTGCCTCATTCAGGCCAGGGGTGACGGGGCCCTGAGAGGATACTGCAAGAAGCATTCGTGAGCTGATAGTCACCCCATCCATCCCCTCCCCACCCTACGCCTCCACTGAAGAGTCCATGCCATCCCAACTCGCTCTCTGTTGTTCCATGTGCCACCATGAGCCCAGCTTTCAATTGCTTAAGGTCTCTGTCGCTGTCAAAATGGAAACGGGTCTAGGAGGCATGACACGTTTGTGTCACATGCCACTTGACTCTGAGTAGTGCTGGGTGTCCTTCAAGGGAGGGAGATGCATTCTAAGGGGTGGCCCTTCCTACACTGGCCTCAGAGTCACTGTACCCCAGGGGGGGAGAGTGGAGAGGAGACTTCATGGCCTAAAGGGAAAAGGAGCTGTGGGGGTGCCCTGGGGGCTCCCATCCCCTCCAAGCAGCTGTGTTTGTCTTCCCACTTCCTAAGAAATCATCTAAAGGAAGGAAAAAAAACCTATGTGCACAAATCCATTCATTTTAGATTTATTTATGAGAGTGGAGAATTAGGAATAAGTGAAAGGCCTAGTAACGGGAGCTTGGTCAAATTATTTATGGCATAACCGCTAATTGCATCGTTCATTATATAGCCATGAAATACTTCTGATTTTTTTGAGGTAGTGATTGAACTCAGGGGCATTTCCCACTGAGCTACATCCCTATCCTTTTTCCTCCCCTTTTCTAATTTTATTTTAAAGTTTTAAAATGACAACAACAGCAAATTTTTTCCTGGGTCAAATAACACTTGTTTTAAAAAAAGGCAGGGAGATATGCAAATGTGTGAATTTCTATTTCATTAAAAATAAGAAAAAAACTTTACTGTTCTTATCTCCCAGCTCCTGGTGTGAAACGTTAAGGACTGGCCCTAGACAGGCACACATGCACACACACATAAGCACACAGGCCTAGCTCTCCAAACTGCTTAGCAGACTCCAGACGTGTGGCAGCATGTCTTACTGTCTTCTCCCTGCCCTTCTCCCTCCCCATCTACCACCCCTCAAAAAAGACTCAGAAGTAAAGAGAGGTTGGGAGGTTTTTAAGTGGCTCATGGTGGGGCTGGAGCCCCACAGACCAAGCAAAGCATGTCTTGTACAGAAAGAAAAACAACAAAAAGTCCTCTTAGGATACAATTCATCAATTATGTGGAAAAACCCAAATGAGGCACCTGGCTGACCAACTCCCCACCCTTTCCCTAGTTTCCCATTTAACAGGAGACTTTGCTGAAGTCACAAAGACACCCCCAGCAGCTAGTTCCTAGCCAACAGGAGAAGCTTCAGTTTTTCCCAACCAGCTGTCACTTGGACGCCCTTCCCCTTCCCTAAGACAACAGGGAGACCACAGGGCAGACCAACGGAAGTGAGAAGGAGACAGGCCGGGACCACCACTACTCCCCATCGGGAGGTCAGCCTGGGGCGGGTTTTGCTCTCTCCTTCTTCAGCTGCTAGCAGCTGTCTCCCCTTTCCCACCGCCAAAGGTTCTGAAACTCTCAAAAGGGGCCCATGACTTAAGGACACTCCTACCACCCTTACAGTTCCCAGGCTGCCCCTCATCTAGCCAGAACAACCGCCTTGCCTGTTCTCCTTCACAGCAAACGAACCACCCAACAGACACCAGCCCACCCAAATTCCTGGCCCCGTGTGAAGATCACCAGCAAATCAACAAAACAAAATACGATCACACCCTCATCATTACACAGATGAGATTGCTAACACTTAATGTTTCCTTAACGGGTTAAGGAAACGGAATCATTCCACGGTTTCCAAGGAATCCAAATTCTGTCTCATATCAAGTCCCAATAGATGGGGCAAAGGGTCGCAGATGAGGATGGAGAGAGAAGAAAGGAGAAAAGTATTTTTAGCAAATGAAGAGGAAGGCGTGTCCACAGGAAAAGGCTTCATTGTCACCTCTTGGCACTCTTGTCTTGGTTGGCCCTCTTGGCACCAGAGTTGGCTTTAGGATTCACTGATTTGACTTTCTTGGACTTGGATGCCCTAACTGGTCTGACTTTGACAACCCTGGGCCTTCTGGCTTCTTGGTGTGGCAGCTGGCTTCCTCTTAGCCTTCATGACTTGGGTGACTTTGGGCTTCTTGCTTGGGGGTTGGGACACAGCCTTCTCGGGTGTGAATGCCTTCTTTGGTGTGGCCACCTTCTTGACTTCCTTCTTGGTCTTCCTGAAGGTCACTGACCTCCTGGGGTCATCACTCTTGGCCAGATAGAAGGAACCTGAGGCACCCACCCCTTTGGTGTGCTTGAGGACACTGGAGGTCACCAGGCGCTTGCTGGACAACTTTGTCTGGGAGTCGGAGTTCTCATCCCCCTTGTAGTGGCTCTTGATATACCTCTGGATGGACAGATTGGCACCAGGAGCCAGAGTGGTTCTTCTTGGCCTGGACGGTGGCCACACTGTGTCTGAGCACTTGGGGTGGTCTGTGGACTTCAGGAGGCCTGGCCCACTTGGGTTTGGCTGCAGGAATGGTTGTGGAGTTCTCAGTCATGGTGGCTCCCCTGGGCCTGCTGTTGAAGGTGCCTCCCAAAGCCTGAGCAAAGCCTGCTCGGGTCTGCTCTCAGGCCCCTGATTAGCAGGCCAGACTAGAGTTTGACTGCTGGGTCTGCACGTGAGGAGTCACTCTCTGCCTCTCCCGCCGGCATGGGTCACAAGAGGGCTTGCCGGGCCCCCCGCATGGGTCTGTGCTCAGCTTTTTTGCCTGGCTATGGCTCCAGCTTTAGCTCTGCCTACACTCTTCTGCCTCTTTTCCCCAGCTCTGCATCTCCTCAGCCCTTTTTAATTTTTTATTTTGAGACAGGGTCTTGGTAGGTTGCTGAAGCTACCTCAAACTTCTTGCCTCAGTCCAAGTTGCTGGGTTGCCTCAAACTTCTTGTCTCAGCCCAAGTTGCTGGGATTACAGATGTGTATCACTATGCTTGGCTGATTCTACTACTATTATTGAGCATCTATAATTACTGAGGTGGATGACCAGGGAGAGAAAGAGACCCTTAGTAGAGGAAGACCTAATCTATGAGCATGAACAGTCATGCTTGTCTCTTTAGATGAACAAAACCTCCAGCATATGCTTATACCAGATCAATCACAATGAAAACATAATTGATTTAAATGTGACCAGATTCAAAGACCTACATTGATTTATGACTACACTGCTTAACCAGGAAGAAACATTCTGAACCACAAATATCAAATGATGAACGTGAGATTTGACTTTCACAATGAAGCCTTGCCTGCACAACTGCACTTTTCTTCCATCATATAGAGAAAGTCCTATATATAGTGAGAAAGCCCAGCCCAGGGTACATCATCGTCTTTTCTGAGAAGTAAAGGTTATCTGCACCCTGGCTTTGGGGTGTGTACACCTTTGTTTTGCTGTCTTTTAATAAATATTTGTTTGTGCCTTGCTTTTGACAATGGTGAAGGTCAACGACCCACTCAGCCCTAGTTGAGATTCTACTGCTCCCTTGAAGGGACTTCCTTGGATCCCTTTCTGGTGACATTCTTTTAGTGACTATAAAGGGACTATAAATCGAGGCACTAACTTTCCTTTCCTTTCCTTTTAGTTTTTGCCTTTTAATTGCATGGCATTCTCCGCAAACCTAAATTCCCTTTGACCAAAAACAAGTTGGAATATGCTCTGGAGGATTCAAGATGGCAGATTAGAGTTAGTCTGCATTTCCAGCTGCTTCATGGCTCAGGATTCAAGAAAACAGGTGTGTACCTTCTCAGCACCCTGAGGGAAAAATGGAAAGGCCAATGGGGCAGAGGGAGTGTCTGTCCATCCTCATTGATAGTTTTGACCACCCTAGTGGAGACCCTTCTATTGTTTTTCATTAAGAATCTTTTTTTGGGCTGGGGAGATAGCTCAGTCGGTAGAGTGCTTGCCTTGCAAGCACAAGGCCCTGGGTTTGATCCCCAGCACCGCAAAAAAAAAAAAGAATCTTTTTTCCTTTTTTGGGGGAAGGGGTGTTCTTGCTGTGCTGATTGGTTTGTGAATAGACATACAAATACATATTTTTTTTTCTCATTTTTAGCATTTTTAATGATTTTTAGCTACTTTTCCTTGTCTTTTGAGGGTTAGGGGATTTTGTTTGTTTATTTTGGTTTTCTTTTGTTTGCTTGTTTCTTTTGGTTCTCTTCCTCTCCTTCTACCAAATTCTCTTGCTCCCTATCTTCACTGTTTTTTCTATTTTTTCTCCTTTTTTTAATCTTTTATAAGAGATTTTATTAAAGATTACTAAACCATATCTAAAGTAATATGCTACATTAATACTACCCATTTGGATTACTACACTGGAATTTGTATATTAATATTTCTGTTCTTATGTTTAAATTTTTTTAAGTGGTACTTTATTTTATTTATTTATTTTTTTCTTCCTTTTTTGTAGTCATTACTTGCTGCACCTCTTTTGCGTTCCCTGTTCACATTCTGAACATTCTAAACTTTCTTTTACCTTCCTATTTTACTTTTTCTTAACAAACTTCATTTTTACCACCTTTTAGAACTATTTGCTTTATGTAACCCTTGTTCTACCATTGTTTTTGTTTGCAGCTACTAGTACTGTGTATGAATCGTTGACATTGTTTACTTTAATGCAAGATCTAGTTCATGGCTATTTATTATTTTTGTTGTTGGCAATTGCTTTCCATCATTTTCTAATTTTGTGAAAATTAGTGTTGTAGATGTCACAATAGGTACCAGGTATTTATTTTAATGCTGTATATTGTTTGATTCAGTTGTTACTATTGATTGTTTCCCCCTTTTCTGTGATGTGCTTGTAATTTACAGGGGCACTACAAATTCACAGGGTATAGATTCTGCTGCTGAACTAAACCCAGTCAAGAGAGAATTCACCTTGCTCCACACACAAATTAATCACAATCAAACTTCTTTTCTTTGAATACAAAGAATAGAAGAGGCCACTTCACAGAAGAGGATATACAGGTGTTCAACAAATAGATGAAAAAGTGCTCATCATCTCTAATAATTAGAGAAATGCAAATTAAAACCACCCTAAGATTTCATCTAATTCTAATTAGAATGACTATTAACAAGAAAATAATCAATAATAAGTGTTGGTGTGGATGTGGGGAAAAAGGCACACTCATACACTGCTGGTGGAGTTGCAAATTGGTGCGGCCACTCTGGAAAGCAGTATGGAGATTCCTCAGAAAACTTGGAATGAACCCACATTTGACCCAGCTATCCCACTCATTGGTTTATACCCAAAGGACTTAAAATCAGCATACTACAGTGATGCAGCCACATCAATGTCCATAGCTACTCAATTCACAATAGCTAGATTGTGAACCCAACAAAGATGCCCTTCAAATAATGAATGGATAAAGAAACTGTAGTATATATACACAACGGAATATTACTCAGCCATAAAGAAGAGGCTGAATGTTTTCTCTGATAAGTGCATGACAATATATAACAAGAGGGGTGGTGGACGGAAGAGAAAAATGAAGGAACACTGGATGGTGTAGAGGAAAATGGGGTGGGAGGGGGTTGGGGAATGAAAGATAGTAGAATGAGACAGACAGTATTACCCTATGTATATATATGATCACATGATTGGTGTGAATCTACATTGTGTACAACCATAGAAATGAAAAGTTGTACCCCATTTGTGTACAATGAATCAAAATGCAGGCTGTAAAAATTAAAAAATGTAAATAAAAGACTTACTTTCCCTAAGTAATAAAACCTAACAGATATAAGAAAATTATCTTGATAGATAAGAGATCAATGTTTCAGACTTTGCTTCATATCAGTACATTAAAATTTAAATAACTTTTAAAAAGGATGATATAAAATTAAACAATATAAATTAAAAAAAAAAAAAAGAGGCAAAACACTGAAACTAAGAACCAGACTCTATGTAGAAATGACTACATGGTGGTTGGCGGCAAGGCCTCAGGTCCCACTCATGGACATCTACTCCTGAAGCAAAAACAGAGAGAATTGACACAAAAGGTGTGGCTATCATACCTAATCTAGATTACTCTGGGACACTAGGGCAAGGGAAAGCTGTGCCCTATAAAGGCCCACACATGAGCATGGAACAGAAATCCATACCAACAGATGCATAAAGCCCAACACAGGAAAACAAGAAATACGAAAAAAATTAAGGTAACAAAAGGCCTCCTAAAGTTCATAATTTGCTAGCAACTGACTCCAGATATTGAGGTGAATGAAATATCAGATAAATAATTCAAACAATGATTATAAAAATGTTTAATGAATTCCAACAGAACACAGAAAAAAATGAATGAATTAAGGAAGTCAGTATAGGATATGAAGGAGAAATCCAATAAGTAGCTAGAGATTAAGAACAAAAATTTTGGAAATGAAAGCCACAATAAATTAAATAAAATGTTCAGTTGAAATCTTTCTAATAAGGTAGACAGAATCTCAGAGCTGGAAGACAAACTGATCAACCTTGAACATTCAGACAGTATTAAAGAGAACAAATAAGTTACCATGACCAAAATAAACAAGAACACTTGGACAACACCAAGAGAACAATTTAAGAATCACTGGAATTGAAGAGGATTGTTAGAGGCTAATTGCATGGATAATTCGTTCATGAAAATAATAACGGAAAAGTTTCCAAACTTTGCAAATGAGGTGAACATCCCGATACAGGAAGCATTCAGAACCCCAAACAGACAAGATCAAAAAAGAACCTTTCCATGACACATTATAATTAAAATGCCTAAGGTAAAGAATAAGGATAAAATTTTAAAAGCCTCAAGAGAAAGACATCAGGTCACATTTAGAGGCAAGTTAATCAGAATTACATCTGATTTCTCAGCACAAACTCTAAAATACAAATAGGCTTAGAATTATGTATTCCAATCCCTGAAAGAAAATAACTGTCAACCAACATTCCTTATCCAGAAAAGCTATCCTTCAGAATAAAAAGAGAAATAAAAACTTTGCAATTTAAGCAGAAACTTAAAGAATTCATGACTATTAAGCCAGCACTACAGAAAACACTTAAAAGAAATACTTCACACAGAAGAAGCAAAAACAAACTCGAGAGCTGACAAGACAACAAATTTCACTTGAAGAGTAGCTAAGCAAATGAGAAACAGGACCAAATTAAACATTAGAAATAAATCAAACCACAAGAATAATAAAAATTGCATGTAAATGGTCTTAACTCTTCAATTAAAAGACATAGGCTCACAGAATGAATTTTAAAAAGCAAGAACCAACTATATATTGTTTCCAAGAACTCACCTTATAGGCAAAGACAGCCACAAGCTGGAAATGAAAGATGGAAATTGACATACCATGAAAATGGAGCCTAAAAGCAAGAGTAGATACTTCAAGCAGACTTCAAGTCAAAATTAATCAGAAATGACAAAGAACGTCACTTCATATAGGTAAAGGGAATAATACAAGAAAAGGTTATAATGATAATAAATATTTGTGCCCCAAATGTTGGTGCACCTAATTACATAAAACAGGCACTACTGAAACTAAAACCTCACCATGATACTGGGTAATTTCAACACATCTCTGTCACCAGTAGAGAGATCTTCCAGACATAAACTCAGTAAAGACACTTTTGAACCCCCCCAATATTATAAATCAAATGGACTTAACAGACATCTATATAATATTTCATCCAACAACAGCCAAACACAATTTCTTCTCAGCGACTCATGGAACTTTCTCAAAAATAGACCAAGCAAACCTTAGCAAATACAAAAAAGTTTTTATATAATTCCTTGCATGTCATCTGATCATAATGGGATGAAAGTAGAAATCAACACCTATAAAACTTACAGAAACTATAAAAACATGTGGAGATTGAACAATACAATTTTGAATTAATGGGTGATAGAAGAAATCAGGATAGAAATTTTTAAATTCTTAAAATTAAGCAAGAATAGTGATACAACATATCAGAAACTCTGGGACAATACAAAAGTGGTTCTAAAAGGAAAATTTTAAACTATGAATGACTATATAAGCAAATCAGAAAGATCCAAAATAAACAGTGCAATGATGCATCTCCAGGTCTTTGGAAAGCAAGAACAAACTAATTTCCAAACCAAAAGAAAGAAGGAAATAATAAGATCAGAGCCAAAATCAATGAAATTGAGAATAAAGAAATCATACAAAGGATCAATGCAATGAAGAGTTGGTTTTTTGAAAAGATAAACGAGATTGATAAGCCCTTATCCAAACTAACCAAACAAAAAAGAGAGAAGACCTAAGTTAATAAAATTAGAGATGAAAAAGGAGAAATCACTACACCTATAACATAAATCCAGATAATCATTAGGGACTATTTTGAAAATATATACTCCAATAAATTGGAAAATGTAGAAGAAATTGATATGTTTCTAGAAACATATGATCTGCCAAAACTGAATCAAGAGAACATAGAAAGCCTAAACAGACCAGTAGCTATCAATGAGATAAAATCAGTAATAAAAAGCTTTCTAACAAAGAAAAGCCCAAATCCAGAGAGATTCTCAGCTTAATTCTACCAGACCTTTAAATAAGAACTAATGTCAATGCTCTTCAAATTATTCCATGAAATAGGGATGGAGCACTTCCACAATCATTGTATGAAGCCAGTATCACTCTCATACCAAAACCAGAGGACACATCAAGGAAAAAACTACGGACCAATATCCATGATGAACTTTAATGCAAAAGTCCTTAATAAAATATTAGCAAATCATATTCAACAGTATTGTAGAAGTTGTACATCACAGCCACATTGGTTTCATCTCAGGAATGCAAGGATGGTTTACCATACACAAATCAATAAATGTAATTCATTGCATAAATATAATTAAGAAAAAAATCATGTAGCCATCTCTATAGATGTGGAGAAGGCCTTTGCCAAAATTCAGCACCAATTCATTATAAAAGTACTAAAGAAACTAAAAATAGAAGAAACCTACCTCAACATCACAAAGGCTATATAAAACAAACCCAAAGCCAACATCACTGTGAACAGGGAAAAACTGAAAAATATCCAATACTCCTATTCAATATAGTCCTAGAATTTCTAGCCAGATCCATTAGGTAAGAGAAGGAAATAAAAAGGATAAAAATAGGAAAAGAAATCAAGTTATCACTGTTTGTAGATGATATGCTTTTAAACCTAGAAGATACAAAAAAAAAAAAATCTCCACCAAATGACTGAAGAGCTAATAAGTAAATTCAACAAAGTAGCAGATTACAGAATCAACATACAAAAATCAATAGCTTTCTCATACACCAACAATGAATCTCCTGAGAAAGAAATAATGAAAACAATCCCATTCACTATAGCCTTGAAAAAAAAAAAAAAACCACCCTAGGAATAAATCTAATCAAGGAGGTGAAAGACCTCCACAATGATAACAATAGAACATTGAACAAAGAAATTGAAGATGACACAAGATGATGAAAAAAATTTCCCATGTTCATGGATAGACAGAATTAATATTGTTAAAATGACCACACTAGACAATGGTGACAAAAACACACACTGGAGCAATGACAGCCTTTTTGACACATGGTGCTGAGAAAACTGGTTATTCATATGTAGAAGAATGAGACTAGATTCTTTTATCTCGCCCTGCACAAAGTGAAGTCAACATGGATCAAAGAAGACCTAGAAATTAGACCAGAAACTATGCAACTCCTAGAAGAAAACATAAGCTCAACACTCCAGCATTTAGGTTCAGGAAGTGACTTTCTCAGTAGAACTCCTACAGTTCAGGAAATAATGCAAAGAGTTAAAAAATGGGATGGCATCAAATCAAAAAGTTTTTGCACAGCAAAGGAAATAAGAATATGAAGATAGGACCTGAAGATCAGATAAAAGACTTGTTAGCTATTCTTGTGATAGTGGATTAATATCCAGCATATATACAGAACAGAAAAATTTTAAAACCAAAAAAAGAAATAACCCAGTTAATAAATGTGCAAATGAATTAAACAGATACTTCTCAAAAGAAGAAACACAAATAGCCAACAAATACATAAAAAAAATTTCAACATATTTAGTAATTTGGGAAATGCAAATCAAAACTATACCAAGATTTCATCTCATTCCAGTTAAAATGGCAGTTGAGAATGAAAACAATAATAAATGCTGGAGAGGATATGGGGGTAAAGGAACACTCACACACTGATGTGGAATTATAAATTAGTACAACCACTATGAAAATCAGTACAGAGGTTCCTCAAAAGACTTGGCATGGAACCACCATATGATCCTGCTTTATCACTCCTTGGTAATTTTTCTAAAAAATTAAAGTCAACATACGTCAATGACACATTCAGATACATGTTTATAGCAACACAGTTTATAATAGCCAAACTATGGAACCAGTCTAGGTGTCCATTAATAGATAAATGAATAAACAAAGTGTGGGATATATACACAATGGAGTTTATTCAGAAACAAAGGATGAAGTTATATTATTTGCAGAAAAATGGATGGAATCTGAAAACATTATGTTAAGCAAATAAGACAAATTTAGAAAGTCAAGTGTTGTATGTTTCCTCTCATGAGGGATCTAAGAAGAAAAAGGAAAAGAAAGGTGGGGTGGAATCACATGAAAATCAAAGGTAGATCAATAGAGTAGAGGAAAGGGACCAAGGGGAATAGGAGGGGAAGCAAAGGGGAAATACTGGAGAGTGATATTGCTCAAATTATATTGTTATATTGTGTGCAAGTATGAATATGTAACAGTGAATCCCACCATTATGTACAACTGCAATGCACCAATAAAAACATGGGACAAAACCAAATTGGACAAAGGTGTCAGGGGAATGCCCCAAAGACATGCATCAGTCACACAGGGAATAGTCCCATCCCTGGGTCAGATGGGACTGAGGAGGCTGTCGGGAGAGGAGGGACATTAATATAAGGCCTGATCCACTGATGTTCTAAGCCATTTTCCTTGTTTCCTTAGAATAAAATTCCCGAGACCCTGTCAGAGTGAGCGGATTCTGGACCAACTTGTCAGAAAAGCTAACTCTATTAAGTTGCACATTTTGGATTCAAAGCACACAAGGACCCCTCCTCTGGCTCACTTACTTTGACGTTCTTTCCCCTGTAACATGGATGAGTTGTTTCTAACCTGTTGCCTTTTCCTCCTCCCTCTTCCTTCTGTTTGCAATGTGAACTCATATTTAACCCTCCTTGTAAGCCTCCACAAATGAATCTTACTTTCTTAACAGCGACTCCTTCTCAGTTTTTTACTTGGATCACCCACCCAGACCCTTCTCTGCACTTTTCACTTGGATCATTCACCCAGATCCTTCTCTGCACTTTTTTTTTAGAACAGCACCTGGAATATGAAGCTATGAAGATTTTTAGTCCCTTACAGATACAGCTTTAAATGGAAATGGGCCCCTTGTCTAGTGTCTGATTATTTCTGGGAAAGAGTTTTCTTGTTGGCATCATTTAATTGATTAAGTCACTGCCCCTCCTCTTAAATCAGCAACAGCTCTTCTAAGACATATTTTGTTTTGTTCATTAAACCCACATACTCTGAAAAAACTTTTACAAGGATTTTGTGTCATTTCTGTTCTTTGTGTGAGTCTGTGTGTGTGTGTGTCTGTGTGTGTGTGTGTCTGTGTGTGTGTGTGTGTGTGTGTGCGCGCGCGTGTGTGTTACTGTTGGGGGGAATTGAACCCAGAGCTTCATGCATGCTGTGCAAGTGTTCCACCACTAAGCTACATCCCCAACCCACTCATTTCTATTTTTAGGGAAATTAGTTACCTTTCATAAAAATCTGAAGACTCAGTTGCTGTGCTATCTAACTTTGCCTTTCATAATTATTATAAAGAAACGCAGCTCTCCCTGTGTGCTCTTGGTAATGAGACAGTATTTCCTGTGTACTCATGGGTCTTCAGGATTGCCTGAAGAAAAATTGCCTCCAGGAGATATGAATGCCCTCTACCCTGCAGAAGGCCACAGCAGATAAACTAGCATGGCCTAATATGGGGCAGGAAACCCAAAGTGTTTTAAGGATAGTGGAGTCTTTTCTTTATTTCTTTCTCTTTTCCTTTAGGTTTACACCAGAAGATTTTAAGTATTAAAAAAATACTTAGGATATGTTACGATATGGGTAATTCAACATCTATCCCTATAAATTTACCTTTGGGTTACATATTAATAATTGGCATTATCAGATTCAAAGTGCAGATCTTAAAAAAGACACCACCATATGATTCCTTGTTTAATAGAAGGCATGAGAAAGCACATGAGTAAACCAATAAATTGTGATAAAATCCAGGAAGTTACTCAGGAAAAGGGTAAGAATCCTGCCTTGCTCTTAAATAGGCTTGCTGAGACCTTGAAAAAGTACACCAATATTGATCCAAATTCTCATGAGGAACAGATTCTCCTGAGGGCTTATTTTATTAGCCAGTCTGCTCCAAACAATGGAAGAAAATTTAAAAAGCAGACTATGAACCCTCAGAACCCTATCAACCAACTTCTAAATTTGGCCTTTGGGGTTTTCATAACAGGGAAAAAATAAAAGAGACCAAAAAGCCTTGGAGGGGACAACAGGCAAGAGAACAAACCCAATTACTTGCCTTAGTATTGGGCAACAGTCTGCCCCTTACATGCCCAAAGGCTCCATGTAAAAGAAGGAAAAATAACTCAGGACCTAGAGGCTGCTACCATTGCAAAGGGCCTGGGCAGTACAACCAGACCTTCCCCAGGCGAGGTCCACCCCTCTATAAAGAGGGAAATCACTGAAGACCAGATTGTCCTCACCTCTGAAGGGAGGGGAGGCCATCTGCTCCTATTACGGCTGCTTGGGGTACTGAGGATGCCCGAGTCTCTCAAAGCCCCTTTGATTAGCTAGTCATCATTTCAGAAGAGCCTTGGTGACTCTTGACATGGCAGGTAAAGGTATTAACTCCCTTTTGGATGCAAGAGCTCAATTCTCTGCCTTTCTCAAACTTTCTGGGCCTCTTTCTAATCAGACTTGTGTTGTGGCTAGTGTTGATGAGATCCCTAAGGTCAAATAATTTTACACAACTCCTGACTTAAAAATTTAAAAGCTTAATTTTCCACTCAAGATTTTCTGATTCTAAAAAGATTCCTCACTGGATCATCTCCTTACAAATGAAAGGACTCTTTTCAGGTTCTTTTAAGCACCCTCATAGCAGTTAAATTATAGGGACACACTTTTCAGAATTAAACCTGGTCCTGTTGAGACCCTACAGGATTTGCCTTTATCTGAAAATAGCCCTTCAGACCCATTCAGAAGATGTCTCCTTTACTTGTGAGTCACTAGAAAACCTCCAAATCTTATTCAAGGGGAAAAAGAGCTGCTCAAGACACGTTTCTTGTATATGATATGTCTAGCTTCCTGTCCACACAGCTCTCTTATTAGTGATTGGCACCATATTATATTCCATTTGAACTTTGTGTTTTTAACCTTCTTGTAAATTTCATATCTTCTAGGATGACTCAGTTTCACTTAAAGATGATGAACACTCTATGGGTCCCAGTCTGTTTCCTCTGCTAAACCATAATCTCTCCCCTTGCCCCCACAACATCGGACAAGCAGAGACTTTTAATCCCTGATTAGGTAGGAGACAAAGGCCTTCTCCATCTTAAAGAAGCTATAGAAGATGGATCTTCCCCCTTCTGGAAGGGATCCAAGGGATCAAGGGATCAGTTGGAGATGGGGAATGAGCATGACCAGACATGCTTGTCTCTGTAGTTAGATGAAGAAAACCTCCAGCATATGCTTAGATCAATTAGAATGAAAACATAATTGATCTAAATTCCATCAGATTCAAAGACCTATACTGATTTATGACTAGACTGCCTAACCAAGAAGAAACATTCTGAACCATAATATCAAAGGATGAACATGGGATTTGATTTTCACAAAAGCTTGCCTATAAATCTGCTCTTTTCTTCTGTTACATGGGAAAGTCCTATAGAGAGATACTCAGCCCTGGGCACAGTACTGTCTTCTCTGAGAGGCGAGAGGTGTCCACACTCTGCCTCTGAGGTGTGTATACTTTGATTTTATGTCTTTCAATAAATCTTTGCTGTTGCTTGCTTTTATGTGTTCTGAAATTCTTTTCAGTGATTTAAGTCAAGAACCTACTCAGGACAACTTGTGATCTCACTGCTCCCTTGGAGGGACCTCCTCAGACACCTGGTCAGGGACATTACTAATGCTTCTACTATTACTAAATTTATTGAGTATCTATTAAGTTCCAGGTACTGTTCTAAGGGCTCTATGGGTGACTTGTCACTTGATCCTCATGATAATCCTATGAGTGGATACTAGTAGTATCCTTATTTTCCACATGAGGAAACTGAGGCAAAGTAGTTAAGTAATATGCTCAAAGTTCTCAAATCATCAAGGAAAAAGACTCAGAGTGAATAATGCTTAAGCTACAGAAGTTCAAAATGATAAACCACAATTTCTTTCATTCAAACTTTGACATATAACTAAAAATTAGAAGCCACAAATTTCAGCAATTAATAGCAATTAATGAGAAATCTTGAAAGATATTTGATGTAATAAAGTCATTGACTCAAGTGGTTTTGAGGATGCAAAACTTCAGTTTACCCTTTGTTTACACAGATCAGGGAGAAGCAAACAGCAAATATTTATGTACCAGTAACTAGAAGATTTATATTAAATCCAAATCTTTCCTCTAGCTTGTCATCACAAAATTGAGTTTCTACTGAATTAATGTATGTAAAAACATTGAGGATGGAGTCAATGCTCTATAAATATTTGCTGTAACTGTTATTTACAAGAAAGGGCAAGGAACTTTCCTGCAATATTCCAAGGTTTAACAGTTATCTCCCAGAGACTGCTGACGTGAACTTTAAAGCTTTGAATATTTGTTATAGTAAGCTACATCTGTTTGACTGTTCCTTGTAGAAAACTGTGTTTGTTTACTTGAACTTTTAAACTGTGCCTATCAAAGGAATTTGAATTCACTCATGACAACTTGTGATAATTAAAAAGCCACATAAGATCCAGTTCCCAGGAACTCAACTACTCTAAAAACCCACACCAATTCTCTTAAAGTTAGAAACATATCTAAAGATATTCATCTTTCTATGCTGTTACACAAGAAAAACAAAACAGCAAATAATGAATCTAGAAGAATTACTTTAGAACACAGTACAAAACATCTGTGTTTCACAAAGCACCATGGAGACAGTGATATGACCCAGAGAAACATTTTTTCATAGTTAGAAATGATGACAGTAAACACTTAGTAAAAATTGTAGGATACAACATTTGGAGACCAGAGCAGGTGAGGGCAGGGGGACAATATTCAAACATTTGTTTCTGATAAAAATATAAAAGGGACCAAACTGCATTGCCTTGGACACTCCACATTCTGCCTGCCACCTCACCAGGAAAGAAGCTAAGCCCCCGTCCTCGATAAACATATGTGCTAATTTACTTTGGCCTTGACTAATGGATCATGTACGCTGAAAGTTTGTGTTGGAGTAAAAAGATCCATATTTACCCTCCCACCTTGTATAGTTAGGGATATGTACAAAATATATGAGGCAATGGTTTCCAGCCGGTGACAGATATTTGTCAGCGCCAGGAAACAAATGAAACAAGTCCTACATTGCCTGGCACTAGTCTTACCAAGGTGAAGAGGCAGAAATTGGAGTGCAGGGAGACCAAGTCAGCTAGAATTTGCTAGAGACCATACTGGAAAAGGGAACTATAGAAAAGAAGAGGGGAAAGAAAGAAAGGAGAGACTTTGGAAGGGAGGGATGGAGAGAAGGAAGGAGAAGATAAGGAAGGAAAAGGGACCCTGGAAAAAAAAAAAGAAGGCAGGACACAGCACACTCACTGGAAATCTGCATAAAGTTTCCTCTGAGTCTTTGAGTGCTAATCTGTACATGTGTGAAAGAAAATTACCAGAAAACACGAGGAAGAATAACATCTAGTGTTCAAGCAGAGCTGGGAATTTGTGTTCCCACCAAGAAAGAGTGGAGAGATCTTGTAATATATAGAGCACAAGGTAGAGTCCTCAGAAGTGTATCATCTTAGTTCTAGGACTAAATATACAAAATCCTGCTCTGGACCCACTCTAACAAAAGCTAAGAGAGAGTCTTAAAAGAGTCCTACATGGGGCTTGGATTGTGGTCCAGTGGTCCCACACTCCCTAGCATGAGCGAGGCCTTGGGTTCAATCCTCAGCACCACATAAAAATGAAATAAAGGTATTATGTCCACCGACAGCTAAAAAATATATAGAAAATATAGGTCCATTGACAACTAAAATAAAATTTAAAAAAAGAGTACTACATTACTCAACTGTGCACTAGAACAAAGTACTGTACTATTAAAAGAAATGTCACAAAATCTAAAAAAAAAAAAAACAATTTAAAATTCACAGTGCTTGATATCCAATAAAGAAAATAAGCATACATACAAAGAAGAAGAAAAAAAAATGGGATAAAATTAGGAATTAGAAATGGGTCCAGAGAGAGCAGACATGATGAAATTAGTACACAAAGATGTTGAAACCATATTATAAATATGCTTAAAAATATCAAAGCAAATAAACAGAACAAATATGATGGGGAAAGAAATGGAAGACATAAAATGGAACTTCTACTGAAGAAAAACATAATAACAGAAATGAAAATACATTGAATAGAATTAACATCTATTCTAAATCCTCTGATTTTACACATAAATTTCAGAAGCAGCTTGACACCAACATCTAATTTTCAAAAAACCTGATCAAATTTTGATTGGAATAGAAATAACAGAAAAGGCACTACAGAAGAAAAGACCTATTAACTTAGAGGCATAGCAATATGAAGACATAGCAATAAAAACTATTCAAAATGAAAAGAAAGTGGGGGTGGGGGCAGGGAAAGAAATACACTCTCTCAGTCACCTGTAGGATAATATCAAATGGTCTAATATATGAAAAATTGAAGTGACAAGAATGGGAAAGAGAAACAGAAAGAAAAAAAAAAAACACATAAGAAAAAATGCCTGACAGATTTCAAAATTTGATGAAAACTCTAGATCCCAGAAGTTCAATGACCTCTGAGAACAAGAAACATAAACAAAAACACACAAAGAGTCATGTAATAAAATTGCTGAAAACCAGTGATAAAGGGGAAAAGCATCTTATGTGGTAAAAGGAGGAAAAAATTACTAAAGAGGAACAAAGATAAGGACAACAGTTACCTTGTCAAAACTATGCAAGCCAGAAGACAATGGAAAGTATCTTTAAAGAAACAAAAGAAAAAAATTAACTGTTGACAATATTGTTCAAAAATCAAGGTGAGACCAAGCACATTTGTGCCCACTCATAATCCCAGCAGCCTGGGAGCTGAGGCAGAAGGATCAGAGGTTCAAAGTCAACTTCAGCAATTTAGCAAGGTTCTCAGCAACTTAATGAGACCCTATCTCAAAATAAAAAATACAAAGGGCTAGGGATGTGGCTCAGTGGTAAAGCACTCCTGGGTTCAATCCTCCAGTACAAAAACAAACAAACAAACAAAACAAAAGGTAAGAAAAAGACTTCTGTAGAAAAAAAAGCTAAAGGAATTATCTGCATTTTTTTAGATCTGCAATACAAGAAATAATAAAGGGAGTTTTTCAAGCAGAAGGAAAATTATACCAGATAGAAAATTGGAACTATGCACAAAAATGAAATGAACCAGAAAAGGTAAGTAAGTGTATAAGTGTAAAAGAGGTGTTTTTTTATTTTAAATTTCTTTTTTGAAAGATAATTGATTATTTAAAGCAAATTAATAAAACAAGGTATTGTAGGATTTATAACAAATGTAGTAGTAAAATGTATGACAACAAAGCACAAAGGACAAGAAAGGAGAAAATAGAAAATTGTATTATGGTAAGGATTATACTATACAGTAAGTAGTATAATGGTATTTGAAGATAGATTATAATAAATTAAAAATGTATATTTAAAACCACAGACATCATTACCCTATGTACATGTATGATTACACAAATGGTAAGAATCTACATCATGCACAACCATAGAAACAAAATGATGTACTCCATTTGTGTATGATGAATCAAAATGCAGTCTGTAAAAATAAAAATAAAAACAAAAACAAAAAACCCAATAGCGACCACAAAAATAATAAAATGAAGCAAAATGGTTAGTAATCAAATAACAGAGATAAATGGTATTACAAAGATATAAATTAATCCTAAAATATACAGAAAAAGAAGAGAAAAGGAAAAAAGAAGAGCAGGGACAAACAGAAATCAAAACCAGGATGGTAGATTTGAATACAATCATATCAATAATTATGTTAAATATTAATGGACTAGAAACTCTAATTAAAAGGCAAAGATTATTAAATTGCATTTTTAAAATCAAAGAGTTATAGGTTGTCCATAAGGAACTCACTTTAAATGTAACAATGCAGACTGGCTAAAAGAATAGAAAAAGAAATATTGTAGAATAACTAAAATTTAAAAATATACTAGAATGGCTCTGTTGATATCAGAAAAAATAGACTTCAGAACAAGGTATATTATCAGAGATGAAGGATATTATATAATGAGAAGGTGGTCAATTTATCAAGAAGACAAAAAGATCCTTAATATGTATCCACCTTTGTTGTGCAATGAAGACTCTGGCCTTTGTCTCTGGTCCTTGGGAGTGAGACCCAAAATCCTTGGAATTTCCAAAGTAATAGGGATGCCTTTGATATTCATGAGTCCCTTGGATCCCACCTAAGTTTATCTTAAGAGATGAGATGACTTAGGTTGAAGACTGGTCACCAGAAAGACCAACAATGTGATTAGAGGGTTGTTTTTTGAATAAGCCCAATCTCTTGTGCAGGTAGGGGGCCTAAAGATTGAGTTCCTAGTCATTGAGCTGATGAGTCAATCGATCATGTTTACATGATGGAACATCATAAAAACTCTGAATCCTGAAGCTCAATGGAGCTTGCTGATTGGCGAACACATGGGTATGCTAGGAGGCTGATGTACCCTGGTTCCATGTGGAGAGGACATAAAAGCTCTCTGTTCAAGAATCTCCCAGACCTCTCCCTATGAGTTTTTCATTTGGCTGGTTCTGATTTGGATTCTTATAATAAACCTTATAAGCAAAAGCATGGTATGTTTCTGAATTTCATGGGCCATTCTAAGCAAGTGATCTACCACTGAGCTATATCTCCAAACTCTGTAGGCCATTCTGATGAGTTACTGAACCTGAGGTGGTTATGAGAACCCCCAAATTGTAGCCAGTGGGTCAGAAGTACAAGTGTTCTGTGGGCCCCTGAAGTGTCACTGGCCTCTGCAGTGAGGGCTGTCATGGAGAACTGAGCACTGAACTTGGGTCTGTACTGACTCGGGGGGGTTAGTGCTAGAATCATATTACATTGCTGTATACAAGTTGATGTTAGAGTAATAACATATAAAGAAGAGCTTTAAGTAAATAAAGGAAACAATTATTAAGCCCCATAATTATAATCAGAAATTTAAATACTTCTCTTTTGGTAATTTATAGAACAGATAAAGTCAGTAAGGATATAGAAGACTCAACATTTTCGACCAGCTTGACCTACTTGACAATTGTAGAACATTTTCTAAAACAGTGGAATACAAATTCCCTGCATTTGCAGAGGGAACAATTACCAATGAAGACCATGTTTTTGGCCATAAAACAAGTCTTCATACAAGTTTTTAAAAAGTACGTTTTCACATGTGCACACACACACACAAAAAGAATCCAATCTCTATTCACAACACAATTAAATTAGAAATCATTAACAGAAAGATACCTGGAAAATTCAAGTGTTTGGAAATTAAACACACTTCTACTTGGCTGAAAAATCAAATTAGGCTTAAAAAGGAATTCAGAAAATATTTTGAACTGAAGGATCATGAAAATGCAGCATAACAAAAAACTTGTGTTAGCTACACTATTGCTAAAAAATGTATAATATTAAATGTTTATATTATAAAAGAAGAGAGGTTTTAAATCTTAGGAAACTAGACAAATTGGATATTCATACGTAAAAATTAACTTCTACCCTTAACTCTCATCATATTCAAAATAGATTTTGAATGGATAATTATTTATCTAAATCAGTGCTTCTGAAAACAAGGTAAGTTTGCCCCCACAGACATCTGACAATATCTGGAGGTGTTTTATATTGTCATGACAGGGATGGGGTACTACTGGCTCCTAGTGAATGGAGGTTGGAAAGTCGCCCAGATCCTAAGATGCACAGGAATCATGCATATAATAAGAAATTATTTGGCCCCAAATATCAATAGTGCTAAGACTGAGAAATTCTAATTTAAATGAAGAACAGACCTAAAAAACATGTAGTAGAAAACACTGGAGAAAATTCTCATGACCTTGAGTGACATAAGGATTTTAAATATAACACAAAAAGAAGAGGAATAAAAGAAAAGATTGATAAATTGGGGACCATTAAAAAGTAAAACACTTGTTCTTCAAAAGACAGTTTAAGACAATGTTTTGCAAAACATCCAGCTGATAATAGATTTGTTTCCAGAATACGTAAAGAACTCTGACAATTAAGTAAAAAGTAGACAAACATCTGGATTTAAAACTGTGCAAAATATGTGAACAGACACCTTGCAAAGAGCATGCAACAGCTAGAGAAAAAAGAGGAATAAAAAGAGGAATTTCACAAAAACAGGAAACCTATAGAGTAGAAGAGAATTAAGGGGAGGGAGGAGGGAAAGAAAAAGGGGGATACTGGGAAATGAAGTAGGTCAAAGACTTCTGTATATGTACAAACATGTCACAGAGAATCCCGCTTTTATGTGTAATTATAACACACCAATCAAAAAAACACACATAATAATAAGCCCATAGAAGATGCTCAACATCATTAATCACTAGGGAAATGCAAATTAAGAGCATATTAGGATACCACTCACATCTACCAGAATGGCTGAAACTAAAAAGGTCTGTGAAGATGTGGAACACCTGGAACTCTTATACATTTCTGATGAAAATGTAAAATGGTATAGTTGCTTTGGAAAAGTAGTTCAGTGATTTTATACAATTAACTTAATATTTACTACAATACTCAACAAACCCACTCCTAAATATTTGCCTGACAGAAATGTGAATAAAGGTCCATACAAAAACTTGTATTCATGTAAATACTCAGTATCTTTAGTCAAAATAACCAAAAAGTGGAAATAACTCTAATGTCCATCAAAAAATGAATGGAAAACTAAATTGTAGTATATTTGTAAAATGGAATACTATTCAGCAATAAAAGGGAATTTAACTGTTTATGGATACATGCAACCATGGGGATAATTCCCAGGGTGCTGTGATAAATAAAAGAAGTAGATCCTCCTAATGAAGCACAGTTATTCCTACTTTGATTGTAGTGGAAATACAGTTATTTAAGTTCATTTTAATTTGATGATTTGGGGTTTTTTTGTTTGTTTGTTTGTTTTATTTTGTTTTGGGTACTGGGTATTGAGCTTAGGGGCACTCAACCACTGAGCCACATCCCCAGCCCTATTTTGTATTTTATTTACAGACAGGATCTCGCTGAGTTGCTTAGTACCTTGCCATTGCTGAGGCTGGTTTTGAACTCCTCTGGTTTTGAGATCCTCCTGTCTCAGCCTCCCAGGTCGCTGGGATTACAGGCATGTGCCACCATGCCCAACTCCTTTTCCCTTATTAAAGCTTTACAAAATGTTACATTTTAGTGGACCCTCCCTATCTTTGATAGAAATGGAACAATACTTTTTTAAAAGACACTGAGTTCATATTAAAATGGTTCATTTTATGGTATGTAAACTTTACCTCAATAAATTATTTTTAAAAAAGAGACCTTGACTCCACTGTACCTCCCCCAGGCTGCAGGCCCCATCCCTCTCCTACCATCTTGTGCCTCCTGGGCCTGGTCCATCTCCAGTTTGGTCAGCAGGCTCGCAAACCACTCAAAAGACCTCTGGTCTCGGTTGATCCAGATGAAGTTCACCTAGAGAGAGGGGTTTTGGTTCAGAGGAGGGTCTCCCTCATTCCCAGCATGCTCATATCTGTGGTCCCCTGGGCCCAAAGGACTCCCCTGGTGTCTACACAAGATCAGAGGGGAAGACAGAGCACACAGAGGTAAAGAGACTTGCCCAGTTTACAGAGCAGCATGACCAGGACCCAGGTTCCTGATTCAAAGCTAGAATTTTCTCTTTCCAAGCAGTGTTCTGAGATATTAGCTTGGGAAAGACAGATATGCAAAATTATTTTTTAGTTCCCTGTGCACAATAATGAATGTCCAAAAGGCAAACGTGTTTTTAATCTTTGAAACCACCATTGGGTCATGGATGGTAAACACGAGGCTTGGAGCTGGGTCCAGATTGCCTAGCTTCCCTACTGTGCAGCCATCATGAGGTGCTTATCTTCAGGTGCTTATCTGAGGTCTCTCAGAAGTGACAGGAATTTGATGGCAGAGGTCTGGACATTTAGGAGGAACCAGGAGAGCTGGTATATTGGAGGGAAAGAGAGAGAGCAGCTTGGAAGGAGCAAGGGGATCCCAGCAGAAGAGAGGTCAGGTGTCCCTCCCTGCCTCTGCATGGAGGTGCTGGCTCCTGTTGCAGGAGGTGTTGGGGAGAAGGTGGCACCGAATGGATGTGGAGAATAAGAAATTCCCAAAATAATGAGACCTGAGAAAAAGAAAAGGGAGTAAAAATGAAGGCCGTGCACTGACAGCTTCCATCTCCCAAGACGATGTTCTCCAGGTGCTGGCTGCAGGCGGAGGGCGTTCTATCGACCTCAGAAGAGACGTCTCTAGGAGGCGCTGTCTCCTCCAAAGTCAGTCCTCTTCAGACCCTTCCTCAGACCTTGACCACAAGAGCTCACATTCCTGAGTGTCCAAGCAAACTGACATACGTCCACTAGATCGCCCCTCAAAAAATAACCTATACCAACCCAGTCCCTTTCTTTGTTCAGTGGCTCATCTTCCTCCAGGAGAGTGGGTCCACAGGCGCCATTTCATCCCTCTGAATCAAGAACTGAGAAGATGCGTGAGGTTTGCGTCCTGCCCATTCTCTTTGTGCTAACAGCACCCACCTTGTGCAGTTTCATGTCATGGTCCTGGAAGCCATCCATCCAGGAGTGCTGGCATCTGGGAAAAACATGCTTTCTCCTTTTGTGCCTGAGGAGAAGCAGGAGGAGAGGGGTTTGAATTGGGCGGGGGTGGGATGAGACTTTTCAGGACCCCAGAGAACAGTGTAGAAGACAGGGAGGGAGGATGGGGTGGCAGAGCCCACCCTATGAGGAAGGAGGGGGATGAGACACAAAATAAGACAGAGGATGGGGAGGAGAGGGAAGAGAAAGGGGGAGGGGGAGAGGAGAGAGGAGACTTCTGGGGCAGGAAGGGGAGCATCGAGGGGGCCTCTGTCAGGACAGCCCTGGATGTGGGCAGGGCCATGCTCTGTGTACCCACCTGTGCATGATTCTCTGCAGGACGGAGGCAAAGGGGGTGATGCCGATACCTGCCCCAATGAGCACGGCGTGCTCTGAGGCGAAGATCCTGCGGGTGGAGGTGCCGTAAGGGCCATCGATGTAGCACTGCACAGGGGAGCAAGAGGAAAGAGGACTGAGGGGAGAGCGGCACCCCCCACTCCTGAGGAAGGTCCCCAGGGCAGCAGCACCCTTTTAGACACAGGCAGGCAGTCATCTCCTAGACTGGAGCCCAGGTCTAAGTGGCTCCTACTCCAGCACTCTTTCCACAAGCTGAGCTGCAGCACACATCTGGAGAGAGCCCTAGAATAGTAGGATGCAGAGCTGGTGACAAGGAGCAACTAGCAACCCTGGTGTGCACCTGCCACTGCAGCTGTGTGCTGTGGGTGCCAGGGAGGCAGGGAGAGAGTGCACCGGAGCTCCACACACACCACCCCTGATCCTGGAGAAGAAACAGGCAGAGGATAAGGCAGGGCACCTGTGGGTATAAGGAGCAGGAGGAGGGTTTGGTCAAATGGTCCGGATACCTGGGAGTCCACCCTTGGGGATCAGAGGAATTGAGGTAGAAAGAGCCACAGTAACCTGCCCCCAAAAGCAAAGACTCCATTTCCTCAGGAGCAGGCAGGATTTCTTCATCATGGCCACTTCTTGGAGCTTCTTACCTTGATGTTGCAGAATCGGTGGTTCTCAGAGGACAGCTCGGAGATCTGCGGGGAGCAGAGCAGAGGCTGAGTCTGGGAATGGACAGAGTTGGGCATTTCTTAGAAGCTTCTCAGCCTTGCCAGTCTGAGCAACTGTATTGAAAAGGAATTGCTTTTTCTGTTCAAGTCATTTCATGATCATGGAGCCCTCTGAGGAAGAATATCAACAGTGTGCTGGTACCAGTTCCTCAGGGGAAAATCTCAGTCGCCCTGAGGATTAGCATATGTTCTTTTTTGTGGCCTAAATACAATTGGCCCTCTGCATCCACAGGTTCTACCTACACAGGTTCAGTCAGCTATCAATTGAAAATATTTGAGGGAAAATTGTGCCCGAGGTAAACACGTACAGAATTTTTTCTTGTCATTATTCCCTAAACAATACAGTATAGAAATTATTGACATATGTAAATGCTCATTTAAATTATAGAGGAGGATGGGTGGAGGTTGCAAAGATCACATCATTTTACTTAAGGTCTTGAACAGATTTTGGTACCTGGGAGGTCCTGGAACCAATTCCCCTTGGACACTGAGGCACAACTGTACTGCCCTCATGGCTCCTGCCATGTGACCATGTTTAATCATTAGCTCACCAAATTGAGAATTTAACAATCAATGCATAGGGTTCAGTACGAGTCAGCTTCAGGGTGAGACCGGAAGACTCATCCCGATTCCCACCTTCACCGGCATCTCTAGCCCCTCCCAGCTTTCGGGTCTCTAGCTGCACCTCCTGGCCTGAAATGCTCTTTCTCCTCTGCCTTTTTGCTCTTCCCCAGTTGGCAAATCGCTGTGCCTCCTTCCATGTCTAGCTCGTTTTAAGCCACATCTCCTCTTTGAGGCTTTGCCCTGCTGCCTCAGGAAGGAAAGTTATGCCTTTTCTACTCAGGCCCAGGGGCCCTCTAGGTGGGGTTGGCTCTGCCCGCAGAGCCTGACTACTCCAGGCCTGAGCACAGGTAGCCCGTCAGACACACGTTCAGGTCAACACCCTTGCTGGAAGGTGAAGGAAGGAGAGGGCAGAACGGGCTGCAGGAGCCTGTGGTGTGTCCCTCAGAGGAGCTGAGACTGAGGGCAAGGAAAGGCCCTGCCCAGGTCCCACAGAGCTCCACATGGAGCCTGCGTCTCCTGTGACCCATGCAGTGTCATGTTGCACCATGTTGCTTTTTCATTTTGCTGCAGATACTTAGTGTTGGGTGCAAACTGCTTGTCGGGGGTTAGGAAATCCCTGGGAGAGGGCTGCTCCCCTTTCAATTTTCTCTAATTCTTCTGATGGCAAAGAGAGAGACTTGATTCTGCCTAACACATCTTTAACAGCTCCTGAAGACTAACGTCTTAGAGAGTGCTGGGTTCTCTCTCTCTCTCTCTCTTCTTTTAACAAAGTGCAGAGGTGGGGAGTGAAAGTGAGAGAGGGAGTGTGTGCATGCAGGGAGCAGGCCAGTGGACAGTGGCCACTGCCTCAGGCTTGAAGCCTCAACAGGCAGAAACATCTAGAAGAATTTAATACCACGTTTTCATTTTTAGAGTCAGTCTGTTGATGGCACACAATACTTATTTTTCCATTAAAGATAGCAAACAAAAGAGTCTTCTTAAACACAGTTTAGAATACTGTGGAGATGTAAGAGAAATATTAAGTAGAAAATATTGCCAATGAACTGCAAGTGTGACGACAGTCACCAGGTGGAGGCAGATGGTTGGCTGCAGAAACCCCACTCCATGTGGGTCCTACCTGAATGTGGGAAGCCAAGGCTTCCCAGGCCAAGACCCAGCATCCCTGGGCAGACAAGTCAGCTGCAGTTTCCTCTGTCTTACCAGGTCCCCGCCCTGGGAAGAGGCTCCCCACCATACTGGGGTCCCTTCTTCCATCCTTGTGGGCTCTGGGCCTTTGTCCCCTTTCCACTGTGGACCCTCAGACCTGTAGGACATCAGCTCCACAGTGACATCCTTATTGGAGGCCACAGCTCCCTGTGCTGAGTCACAGGAGTGGACGGGCTGTGGTTGCAAACCCTGTTTTATTTCAAAACAGAAATTGCTTTAATATCAGAGTTGATTCACATTAGTTCTGAAAACATCACATATTACAGAAATAATTAAACAAGGGGAAAGGATGACAGCTACTATAAACATTTTCTCTTTGCTCTTGAGACATTTTTTCCTAACACACGCATGCATGTATGCACACATGCACAAAGACACGCGCACGCGCACACGCACACGTACACACACACACACACTCATTTTATATCAATGGAGCAATCTGCTTTGCAACCTGTCTTTCCCACTTCTACATCTTGACTGGCTTTCCATGCTAATAAGTTGACATTTCCATAATCTTTCTTAGGCCACTTACTATTCCATTATGAGGGTGATCAGTAATTTCTCTGGCTGCCTTCTGCCGTTGGTTGGGCCTTCTGACTATCCATTTTCTCATTATCATGAGCGACCATCCGATGTGGAATAGCACCTTTCCTGTCACTATCCCCGGACCCTCGTTTATTTTTCTGCATAGCATTTGTTGTCTCCTGACACGTTACATGTGCATTTCACCTGTTCATTGTTGGCCCGCCTGCCAGAAGGTAAGCAGTGCTGTCTCTTTTGCCTACAGACACATCTCTAGCTTCTAGAACAGAACCTGGAAAGCAGTAGGTGCTGCGCTCGGTAAATATTTGCTCAAGAAGTGAAGGAACACGACTCTTTGTGCACCTGTCCAATTAGCTTTTTAGCCTCACTCTCTAACAATGGCATTGCTGGGCCAGTGGGTGTGCATATTTAAACTGCTGACACATATGGCCAGACTGCCTGCCAGAAAGACTGTGCCAATTTATTCTGTGGCAGCAGGGTCCAAGGACCCAGGGAAACAACTTTCAGTGTGTCTTCCTACTGGTTCCTAGTGTGCCATGGCTCATCCGGTTTTGCAAGTCAGCTTCTTCCTTCTAATTACCGGAAGAGAACTTTGCTTGTTTCTACCTTTTCCTCCACATCCCAGAGCTTTGCTATTGGCACCATTCTGAAACGAGCCTCTCCTCTGGCCAGGCAGGATCCCACCTGGTGCCCCTACTTCCGCAGCACCCATGTTAAATTCCCCAAGGGCAAGGCAGGGTTGGGACCTGGGGGCCAGTGACTCCCTTTAGGAGTTCATTTGACCTTCAGCAGGGTTCTCACATATTAACAAGTGTCCAGGCCAAGAGGGAGAGTCTCGTGTCCAGCGACCCTCAGCCTCCCTGGTCTATCCTGATTTCTTTAGGAGTTGCTCTGATCCCTCCCTGTCCCCCCCCCCCTTTTTTTTTTTTTTTTTTCAGTGCCAGGAATCAAACCCTAAACCCTGGGGGCACTCTATTATTGAGCTACATCCCCAGGTCATTTTACTTTTTATTTTGAGACAGGGTCTTGCCCAGGATGGCCTTGAATTTGCCATCCTCCTGTCTCAGGCTCCTGAGTCTCTGGGCCACTCTTCACAGATTCTATTTCTCCGAACCTCCTTGGCCCTACCAACTTGTCAGCTTTATGGGCTTCATCAAGGCTCCAAAGATAACAATGCTGTTATTGCTGATGACGACCAAAGGGCCCACCTGGACTGTGCTGCCCGTTTCCCTCAATACTCCCTCTGCAATCTTTGGGTCCGTCTTTAATGGAATCAGGTGAGAAAGGTGAGCCTTGGAGGGAAACTATCTCCATTTCAAAGAAAAACAAACAGACCCAGAGAGGTTAACAGACAAGCCAAAGGCCATGCAGTCAGAAAGCACTGTCCCAGAGACTTGGAGGTCAGGGTCTTTCTGATCTGTCCCCACTCCTTCCATTGCCTCCCCTTTCTAATGCAGGAAATCAGGATGGAAGGCTCTGGGGTGGTCAGGCTTCGAGGAGGCTCTGGGACCACACAGTCAGTCATCGTGTATGCTTATCTGCCACTTATGCTGCCATCCAGCCTGTGTGCACAACAGCTGCTCCCACTGACCAGGAAGAAGGTGACTCGATCCCCAGGAGTCTGCCACCACAGTGGACCCTTCCTCCCTGCAGCCACCTACCTGGCCCCTCCTCTGACTCCTTCTCATCCTCAAGCTCCTCGACAGCTTCTTGAAATCACAGCCTACTGGGTCCGATACCTTGAAGGACTCATACAGCCTATTCATCCACTGGCCTTGGGATCGGATGTGGAGCCTGATGGTGTCTGAGTGAGACAAGGAGAGAAGGGAGGGGTCCATGCTGGCCTCCAGATGGGAGTAAGTCTCGTCTCACTGGAAGCATTGCCACTGGGCCTCATTGACTTGAGTCCCAGTTTGAATGTCCTTCCTCAGGACCAAACTAGCAGCCATAGCATTGAAATTGGACCTTTGATGTCTCTAGGGCAGCCTTTGATCCTTCTTAAAGCAGTCAACCCGAGCTTAAATAGGGCTCTGTCTTCTCTAATAAGGGACAGGTGAGAGTGCCCCCAGCAACTCCCTAAGGGTAGGGCTTCCACCTCATTCATCCAGTCAGGGTCTCCCCAGTGTGGGGATCTCCCCCCACCATTACTGTACACTGTAGGTGCTCAGTTCATAGTAGAAGCAACTGCTTTCACCAGGCCTGAGGTGTAGCAGGTGCTTACTAAGGTGCTCTGTTGAGTGAACGACTGTGAATGACTAGTGGGAAGGCGGTATGGGGTGGCATAGTCCCTCTGCTGCGGGGGCCAAAAAGAGCCTACCACATCAGGGCAAGGAGGACCCAAGAGACCTGCTCTGATCTTACCCTGTTGCTTCTTATTTTTTACTTTTTTTCTTTTTTTTAAACTATAGACTCTTTTAGCAGTCTCTGAAGGCAGTGGATAGCTTCCTTCTTGGAACAAGATTTTTAAATACATAAGATAACATGCATAGAAATTATAGATGAAAACAATTATAATAAGACAGTTATCAAAAACAATTGTGATTTAAGAATGGATGTGCTCTTAACTAAAACATGACGGGGCATCTACCAGGAACTACTGACCACTGAAGTGATGAGGAGCAGCAACTGTATCTGATAGAGAAAATCTGGCTTTTATTTTGAAAAAGTTACGAGTATTGCTCGTGTGACTATGCCTGCTGGTGTAACTGCAGAAAATGCTACCGTTCCTTTTGCTCACGCTGGTCCCTCCGCTCCTCCCACACCTCCTCTCCTGTCTAGTAAACTCCTACTAACCTTTTCAGATCCAGCAGAAATGCCACTGAGTCTGAGAAGCCTCCCCACCACCTCCCCACAACCTTCCAGGGCAGCTGTGACAGCCCTTGCCACCCCATTCGGACAGAGTTTGCACGACTGCCCCATTTCCGAGGGAGCCGTTTGAAGACAACTCTCTCTCTGGTCCTGTTCGGCACCATGTTCCAAGCCCCCAGCCTGCACTAGGTCGGCGGCAGGCCCTGGGCGAGTGCGTGATGAGTGGGGGCTGCTGCTGTGCCTTTCTGCGCACTGCTGATGGTGAAGGGGTGGCCACTCAGAGCGAGCCGTGGAGGGGATGTTCAAGTACAAGTAGTCCCCAGGCTTATAGTGGAAGAGAGGGGGCCTCTTGATGAGGAGCTGAGTGACCTGAGAGAGAAGGAGGAGGCCAGGTCATCCTCGGCCCCAGAGCTGCCAGGGGCATTGGAACAGATGGCAGAGCCTGGGCCGCCCCCTCCTCCAGTGGTGACAAGGTCTCTGCTTTTGAGTGGGGCTCACCCTGCAGTCAGCCTGCCAGCCTGGAAGTGGGTGACGGTCAGTCAGGGGACAGTGGGGCTGTGCTGAAGGGCTGCTCGCAGTTTTACCCCACTTCCTCCTCCCTCGTGAAACCTCCTGGGCTGCTCCGCCCCTCTCTTGGGACTTCCATAGCACTTCCTGTCAGCATTTGGCTGGCATCCCAGCTGCAGTGGGCCTCTGTCCTTGAGCAAGAGCATAGTCCTGGACACTAGCTCTAGTTTACTGGGCACTTGCTATGTACCAGAGCTTGAGGAGCACGGTGAGCATGAACTTGAGTCCTCACAGCGACCTGATCATACAAATCCTGGTTTCCCCCACTTTAGGGACAAGAAGCTGAGGCTCAGAGAGGTTAAATAACTTGCCCAGGGCCACCAGGCAGGGGACTGTGAGATATAACCAGAGGTTGTCTGACTCCAGAGCCTGCTCACCAACGGCAGCCTCATCATTTAGCTTCCTGTATTCTCAAACTCAAGCTGTCCAGAGATGACCCACGCAGCACTGCCTCTGTCAAGGGCGCCACTCAGACACCTGGGAGATGGCCTAGGCTCCTTCCTCACTCACCCCAAAATGCAGTGCTACCTCGTGAGTTTTCTGTGGTAGGTGCCCTGCCATCCCATGGCCACTGCCTCAGGGTCAAGGCCTCACAAGCTACAGGCTTCATATTTGCTAGTGCTTCCCAAAGGATCTTCTCCAAGACTTTCCACAGAGAAACTGAAGAAATTTAGCTAGAACAGGAATTGTCTGAATTTGCCCCAGCAGACACACATCTCCTCCTAACAGGTGCAGGGGTTTCCCATGGCCTGCAGGGGGCGCTCCAAGCCAAGGAAGTCTTTCATGGCCATGCCCTGCCCACCTCTCCAGCTTCTCCTTCAACTTGAGCTAGGTTAAATTGCTAGAGGTCCCTCAGGCACAGCGTGCCCACTCACCTGTGTATTTTCTGTGCTATTCTTTCTCCTACCAATACCCTTTCCTATCTTGCGTATCTAGCAAATTCCTATGCATCCCTCAAAACCCTGAGGTGGCATCACCTCTTTATTTTATTTTTTTCTGAAGGCTTCTCTTACCTCCCAAAGATGGGGGTTTAATACTCCCTGACACTTCCCTCCTCCTCTCTCCACAGTGAAAGGGTTAGCTCCCTAGAGGGCAGGGAAGTACTTGAGCTGTCCTCTGTCTGTGTGACTTATCGCAGGGCCTGGAACCTTGCAGGCACTTAACATATGCTTACTGAGCTGAATTGGGAATGTTCTCCCTGAACCTGGCCTTTCCCTGTCTACCCCACCATTCCTGAAAGGTTGGACCAGGTCTTACATCTTATGTGTCTCCTCCAGCAACTGGGCTGCAGTCATACCACCACATATTTCCTTGGGGTCTAACAAATTTCCCAGTGCTCCACCCTACCACCTGCCACTCAGGGTTAGAGGAAAAGGGCCCCCCTTGCACCTTGGAGGGGAGGAGATTGACTTCCACAATGTGTAGGGGTGCCATGCGGGTCTGGGCCAGCCCCCCGGCCTTCTCTAGGAAGAACAAGATGCCTGGGACCAGAAGCCTCTTCCAGAAGTTGGGCCCGTGCATGATGAGCAGGAGCCATAGGGGCAGGTAGGACAGGTGGGTCCAGTAGAAGACCTGTGGGGGTATAGGGTGGTCAATGCCAAGCTTGAGGCCTGGAGGTGGCACAGAGCCAGGACTCAGGGTCATCCTCAAAGCCCAGAGCCTTGACCCTCTCCTGGGGACAGGGATAGGTAAGAGGCTGAGGTAACAGGTTCATTGCTTCTTTGTTCTGGGCTCGACCAGGGAGTCTGCAGGGGAAGATTCTGATTCAGAGGCAAACATCTGAAATCCGCCTGGCAAAGATCTGGGCAGAGCAGAGTGACCACAAGGGGATCATGAGCACCAATGTCCCTGTTCACTGTCCCATACTCTGAGGGAGAGGGGGAAAAACAGGAATGGTTTCTGGGTGAGGAGAAGAATGAAGACAGCTTACTACCTGCTCTGCTGCTAGTCTGGGGACCCTGGGAAAGTTCAGGACATTTCTGAGCCTCAGTGTCCTCATCAGTCAAGAAGGATGTGGGTTCCTGTTTCAAAACCTGCTGCTGCCACGGTGGGGTTCTGTGGCATCTATTTCTGTTGTGACCAGTTCAGTCCAGGACACAGTTACAGTCTCCAAACCAGGTTGGCCATGACCTCCTGCATCCTGAGCAGGCTGGAGGCAGGAAGTGAAGAGGGACCTGACATTTTCAGAGCACTGTGTGCCAAGCAAGAGGACAGAAGTGTCACATATACTATGTCATGTAATTCCTAAAATAATGTCAAAGGTAAAGAATCAAACCTCATTTTACTGATGAGGAAACAGGCTCAGAGAGGTTGAGTGGGTAGTGATAATGGGGTGGGGATTTGAACCCTGGCAAGCCTATGTTTCTTTTCCCCTGCGCCATTTTGAGCCCAACTTATTATACCAATTGGGGGAAGTGGGTAAGATGGCAAAAAGGCAGAATCTGCCATCTTCAGGTGGCAGATGTGAACTTGGCCCAATGGCAGAGCCCAGATCACACACAAATAGCATGCAGACCAGTCTGGGGCCTTCCAGGGTTCTGGTGCAAGTCATTAGATGGAGACACAGCAAATAAGGAAAGTGGGAGCCCCGCCTGGAGGGAGGCAAAGGAGCTGGGGCACCTGGAAGTGACCACTCCTGTGGACACAGGGGCTGGAGCAGACGACCATGAGCAGCAACAGCAGCAGCAGCGCAACACCCGTCAAGGAGGCCAAGCCGTATACCCAGCCGATGCCAGGCCTGGTCGTGAGCAGCAGCTCCCAGAACCGGAAGGGGCTGGCCCCTGACTGAGCCAGGAGTGCTGCAGACAAGCACAAGACCACTCTTCCCACTCCACCTTGCTGCTGGGGCCCTTGCGCCTTCCCATCAGATAGGCCCAGATGGGGACTTTGGTTCAGAGTCTACGATGGGCCCCTCTGCTCCCCCTCCTCAGGCAGGCAGGACACACAGGGGCTGCACCCATGTTTGGAGCAGGGGGCTCTGTAATTCAGGGGTTGTGAGAGGCCCTGGTACCCCCAGCCCTTCCCTAGACCACTCACCAAAGTTCACAACGTGGGCCACAGTGTGCAGGAGGGAGAGCCCCACCACCGTGTAGCCCATGAGCTGGTGGAACTGGACAGCGTAATCCAGTGGCAGGACCTGAGCCAGCCATGTGGCCCGTAGCCACGTGAGGCAGCGCCTGAGCATCAGCACCTGCGGGTACAGTGGCAAGAGCCCCGCCCTGCAGCTCCCACCTGTCCTTCCCCCAGCTGGGTGTGCCTGCATCTCCTGAGCTTCCTGGGCTCCCTGAATGGCCCACGTTGCCCCCCAGCCTTTGCTGCTCCCTGAGGTCCACAGTTGGGGTCTCTAAAGGAGGGTCTCCAGAATCAGTGTGGGAAGAAAATGCTAGAGTGCCTGCTTGTGTTGTTTTCTATCTAAATGATGAGAAACACAGAAACTTTTGCTAACGTGAACGTCTGCATGGACATGGTACCTCTTTAGCGCAGATGTCAGATGGGCACTTGGCATGTGCCATTCTCAAGGTGTCCTGGGAGAAGGAAGACCCCACTTTCCAAAATGCACAGCAATTGGCGGAGGCTTCTCACTTTATCATTGGCCGTTGGTGGATCTGTGTGTGCTCAGATAGGTGACCCCACAGACGACAGTGTCTGCTTTAACTAAATTACGCTAACTACCTTCACGGGAAGGGCAAACAGCTTAAAAGGATTCCCTGCAGGGAAGCTGCAGCTTGGAAGTAGTGTTAATAACTCAAGAGTGACAGATCAAGAGATTGAGTCACGTGCCCTGCATTCCTAGTATGAAGTCTGTCAGTTGGTTATAGGGTTGAAATAAAGCCCACTCTGACAAGGAGCCGATATTACCAGGAAGCCTGTTTAAAATAGAGATGTGCATCCCTGACTGTTGAGGGGAAGTCTGGCCTTACGGAGATGTTGTGCCATAGCTCTGTTAGCTAATGAGAAGAGCTCACGCATGTAAGGAAAGGTGCACATGAGGAGTTTTTGTTTTGTTTTAACTGCAGGCATGGAGGTCCAAAATGCTTGAAGACCTACTCCATGGTGCAGAGGATCACAGTGGGACTTAAATTAGAGGCGTCCTGAAGTTTTTTCTCTCTAAATGGAGCCCTGCAGAGGCTTTGCCATAGGGTTGTTGTGAGGATCAGATGAAACTTACTCATCACCAATCCTGATACGTAGGAAGTGCACCAAAATGCCAGTTATGTTATTCCTAAGTGACTGTGTGACTAGACAAGTCACTGTCCCTCTCTGGGCCTCAGCCTCCACCTCTAGGTCTGGGCCAGCTGATTTCTAAGATGCCAGCCTGCCCTGCTATTTCTAGGTGTCAGTATGTTGTGCTGTGCCCATAAGGAACCCACATTCTCCCCGCCTGCTTCCCTGCCACGTGCCCGTGGAGCCCTACCGCAATGAAGCTGCAGGTAAACTTGAGGCATTGGCCACAGCCTTTGGCCACCATGATGCCTGTACCAAGGGCCTGGTGTGCACTTGCTGCCAGTGCAAAGAGCAGCACTTGGAGGCCAGTGTAGGTGGCCAGGCAGAGCAGCTGGTTGCAGTGGTTGTGCCAGTAGGCAGATATCAGTGGGTGTGGCCTGTGCGAACCAGGGCAGTTGGCAGGTGGTGTCAGCCAGCAGGCAGCACTGCAGGAGAGGGGACTTTGCTCAGACAGATGCAGTGGGGGCAGGGGAGGGGAAGAATCTGTGCAGGGAGAAGGGTCCTGGGAGTCTGAACCTAGAGACCTCTCTCTGCTGTGGTCCACCAACTCCTTCTAGCCTTGTGGCAAGTAAGCCAGTTTTTTTTCCCACTAAGAAACAGAAAGTCAAGTGACTTGATCACTGTCACACAGGTGGAAGTGGGATAAAACTTTGGTTTGTTGGATGCCACAACCACAGCTACTTTTTATTACCTCTGTTTACATCCCCCATTTAAAAAAAAAATGGCAATCAAAAAGGAGAGAAGAATCTGCTTTGGCAAGTAACCCACAAGAAAGTTAAAACACAAAAAGAATGGATCTCAAAGTCGGCACTGTTCAGACAGACAGGTCTGTGGTCACACTCCACTGATTTTCTCCACAGGATTTACTAATCGTGTACTTTTCTAGTTTATTTGTTTACTAGTATGAATTACATGTCTCTGGATTGTCTCCCAGCAGTCCCTGCCATGGTATTGCTATTTTTTTAGAACGGTGCTTGACAGGTAGGAGCTATTTGGTCAATATTTATTGAATAAATGTCTGTGCTAATTATTTGTGTGATCCTAGGCAAGTTATTCACAAGTATTTTTAATTTCCTTTTGAAAAAAAAGGGGTACAGGTTATAAAATGCACTGTGAAAGCGCCTCCTGCACGTAGTAGGTGCTTAAAACTGTGAATTGATTCTGAAGAGACAGTGCAGAAAAAATGGAAGTAAAGGAGTAGCTGCCTGCAGGACCGACCGTACTCCCTGGAGGAAGGGCATGCGGGGCTGGGTTGGGAGGGCGCCCGCCCGGCTCCCGACCTGGGTTTAGCCGGAGGCGGGCAGTGCCAGCGCCTGAGCAGCCCAGCTGTACCTGATGGTCAGGTTCTCCACGACTCCGGGGAACTGCGGCAGCTCCTCACGGAGTTCGTCGAAGGTGATGGCCCCGCTGCAGTCCTTGTCGGCCGCCTGAAGAGCGCCAGCGTCAGCTGGTCCAGCTTCTCCTCGGGCAGCGAGATGGCGCTCTCGCGCAGGCACGACTGCAGCACCAGGCGCAGCTCGTCCACGTCCCCCGAGCCGCTGCCTGTCGGGTGAGGACGGAGGGAGTGGAGGGTCTGCGGCAGCCCCGCGGGAGCCCCGCGGACGCCCCCTGCCCTGCACGCACATTGTATCGGGTAGTGGGTGTTTTCTCTTCACCCACCTTCAGCCTTCAACCAACCAGTTCCCCTTAGGCACAAAGACAAGACAATCAAAAGACCAAATGTCACCTTCGTGCAGCCCAGAAACCTTCCATGGCTCCCTACTGCCTAGCTCAACAGAAATGAGGGCCTCCTCAAGTCTGGAGACTCTTTGACCTCCGTGGATGCCTTTCTCCAGAATCTGCGATATGCTAAGTACCACTCAACTTCCAAGACCATCTGCCTAGAAAAAAAATACTTGCTTAATCTATAAGGAACTGTCCACCCAGCCTTCGTTATCCATGAGGCAGACTGTATATGGGGTGGTGTTGAGGGAGAGGGCCCTGTTGCTCTCCAACTTACAGCACAATGTTTATTATGTTGTCCTAGAGAGGCCTCAGCTGAGCACTCCAGCCCAGCTTTATGTGAACATGAGTGATTAAAAGTGTGATGGACAGCCCAGCACACTGGCACACACCTGTAGTCCCAGTTACTTTCAGAAACTGATGCAGGAAGATCGCAAGTTCAAGGTCAGCCTGATCAATTTAGTGAGACCCTGTCTCCAAATAAAAAGTAAAAGGGCTGTATCTCAATAAATAAATAAATTAATTAATTAAAAAAAGGAAAAGGTAAAAAAAAAGAGTGATGGGTAAGAGAAGTCAAAACAACTAGGATAAGATTTGGAATATTTTGTTCTGTGATTTTGTTTGTTCTTCCTAAGCATCAGGGTGGGACTGGGATGAATGGGTGCTTGGACTGCTTTGGGTGCAGACAATGCCAAGTAGCATCCTGCTTCTGCCCCTTGAAATGTGATGGTGGCTGTAAGTCCTTAGAGTACAGACCCTCTCTTTGCCCATGTATCGAACAGGGATAATAATTCCTCCCTTCCAGATTTGGTTCAAGGATAATGGACAATTGTGAAGCATCTAACTCAGTGTCTGGAAGAAATTGCATATACGTGGGAATTCTTATCAGTGTAATGATCACTATTTGGGCCCAAGTCAAAGTCCACAATCACATTAGTGTAGAGTCTAACAGACTGCTCTCTGACCACAAAACCACAAAACCACAAGCTTTCTTTCTTCCACCTCTGTCTTTCTCCCACCTTTGTGCACATTTCTTCTTCCACCTGTTACAGACCAACCTCTACTTAACAGATCATTGATGACCCCAGGTGTGAGCAAAGTTTGGCATTCAGGAAGCAGTCAGTGATGAGGGGCCCTCGGAGACTGGAGAGGGGGCTGTGGAAGATGCTCATGAAGTAGGCATGTGTCGGGGTCTTAAGCCCCCCTGCCCTTCTCGACCAGTGGCAAGGGAAGGGGACACTCCCCAACAAGGTCAGACCGGGATAGGTAGGGTCGACTGACTGACCGCTCCCAGCCCTCTGGGCGGAGGACAACCAGACACGTCAGGGAGACCAGTCACTGCAGGAACTTGTTTATTGAGGAAATCACACAGCTTTTATGTAGGGTGGAGGCTAGGCGGGAACCAATCAGCTTAAAGGTCAGTAAGGCATGGGAGGTTCACGCAGGCGAGAGTCCCATAGGACTATATGGTAAGCACGAGCTGATCACGTTCGCGGAACTGTTGTTAACCAATCCCTGACCGTGGTCTGATTCGTCACCAACCCTTGAAACGGCCTTTGAGGCCCTGATCCTGCTCACCCACCAGGAAGTAAGGAGTCAGCCTGAGTTAGTTAACATGTCATTAGTCCCAACAGGCATGGTCAACAACTCTGTTTGGGGGGGTTCTCTAACTCCCATTTCCACCTCACCCAATCTATCTAGACCTCATTCCTGGAAACTGCACCCCGATTGTGTGGGCTGTTGACCATGCCTGCTTCCTGAGCATCGAGATTTAGATTTTTGGAATGCAGATCCAGTCATGTGACTCCCCTGCGTAACACTTTTTGATGGCTCCCCATTGCTCATTGAATTGAGACTCCAAACCATGGCCTTTGCACTTATTAAAGGCACAAATGGGAAGAAGGCACTTAAAAGGCAAATGACCCTTCCTCTCAGTCTCTTCCAGAGCCCCTCCTCTCTTCCAGCTCTTCCTTTCGGTCTTCACATTGGCAAATGATGGTACTGCCTTTTTTTTTTTTTTTTTTTTAATAGAAACCAAAGCAGAATAAATCAGCATTCACACTCCTCTGAAGAAAAAGCCAGCACCCTAAGTGACTGGCTCTGGCCCCAGAAAGTCTAGATGTGTGAGCTGAGAAAGGTTCGTGTTGCAGAGCAGGGAATTTTTTAGAGGAATGCCAGAGACTGAGGAAGGGGCTGTGGCGGGTCCCCAGTGCTGTGGAGATTGGCCTCCCTCCCTGCAGTCAAGCCAGAGCCAGCAGAGCTGAGGCCACGCCCGCAATAGGAAGCTGCTGGGCTGGGCGTCCTAACTCACTGTGTTTATTTATCTTTCGTTGCTCTTCAAATATCATTTTTGAAATCTTCTGCCTGAATATGTAGCATAAGTCTTTCCAGGAATTTATACTTAGGAAATAATCAAATAAGTCTTCAAAGATGTACAAATCAGGATGTTCATGGAAATGCTGTTTATAATGCCAAGAGGAGGGGAAGTATAATGTAATTGTCCATTTAGGTAAAGGAGTTTAAGTAAACAGTACTTACACTGATAATAATAGTTTAATAGCTGATCCCTTCAATGTATCCTGTGCTTAAGCACTGTTCTGGGTTTACATAAATTAACTAATTTAATCCTCCTTTCATCCTGAGTATATACTATTGTTATTATCTCTATCCTCATTTAATTACTGAAGAAATTGAGATAAACAAAATACCTCAATAAGTAACTTGCTAAAACGTTAAGAGATGAAACAGATTTGAACCTACGTAGCCCAGCCTCAGAGTCTGAGCCCTTAACCGCTAAGCTATGCTGCATGGCATACGTGGGCACCATGAAGCTGCACTAAAAGACAGCGCAATGACCTCTGTGAGTTCCCACTCCTCCCCATTAGGATAGTTACTATTAAAAAATGAAAAGTAGCAAGTATTAGAAAGGATGTGGAGAACTTGGAACAATTGTTCATTGCTGAAGGAACATAAAACTCTGCAGCCTTTGTAGAAAGCAAGGCAATTCCTTGAAAGATTAAACACAGAATTATGATGTGATCTAGCAATTCTACTTCTGGGTATATATCCAAAAGAATTGAAAACAGCGTCACAAAGGTATTTGTATACAAATGTCTATAGCAGCATTATTCACAATCACCAAATGCTAGAAACATAACAAGTGTCTATTAACAGATGAATGAATACACAAAATGTAGTGTGTGTGTGTGTGTGTGTGTGGTATATGGAGTTTTATTCAAACTTAAAAAGGGATAGAATCCTGTCACATGCTACAACATTGGTGAAACTTGAGGACATTATATTAAATGAAATAAACAAGACATGAAAGGGTAAAAATTGTATGATCCCACTTACACGAGATATCTAGAGTGTTCAACTTCTCAGAGATAGAAAGTGGAAGGACAGTTGCCAGGGACTGGGGGAAGGGGAAGGGGGAATTAGTGTTTAATAGGTACAGAGTTTCAATTTGGGAAGATGGAAAGTTCTGGAGGTGGATGGTAGCAATGGTGGCACCACCCTGAATGCAGTTAATGCAACTGAACTGCACCCTTAAAAATGGCAGACGTTGTGTATATATATATATATATATATATATATATATGATGATATTGTATATATATATATATATATACTATGATAAAAAGGATGCTGTATGGGTTGGGGATCAGTTGGTAGAGTGCTTGCCTCTCAAGCACAAGGCCCTGGATTCAATCCCCAGCACCACCAAGAAAAAGAAAAAAGAAAAAATGATGCTGTAAAGCAATGTATTCTTACATGAAAAATATTGATATTGTTTAAAGAAAAAAAAAAAAAAAGGCAGTATGTATATAGAGTCCCATCTTTTATAAAGGTGTGTGGAGTGTGTGTGACAGTAGAAAGAAGTTTGGTAAGATGTCCTGGGTGATGTTGGCTTCCTGCTTTACACCCTTCTGAAATGTCTGACATGTTCACGGTGAGCTTCTATCATTGTGATGGTGAGGAAAAAGCAACAAAGTCATTTCTTTTTTCATCCACAGAAAAGAACAGAAGAAAACTTCTGGCATGAGTCTCCTGCCCCAGAGGGAGGCGGGGATCAGACACAGAGAAGGGGGACTGCAGGAGGTCTAGGAGCCAAGGGCAGCCTCTCCTGAGGAGCCGGGCCCAGGCCGGGTCTGTAGGGCCTCCTTGCACTTCGCTGAGATGGCTGGCTTCTTTCGGGGACCCCTGCACTCTCCCCGCTCCAGCCCCAGCCCTGGAAGAGCCCTCACCATCCACATTGTACTCCTGGAAGAGGAATTTGAGTTTGTCCATGGGGTTGCTGCGGGCGAGAGGGCGAGCGCCTCCTGCAGCTCCTCCAGGGTGATGGTGCCACTTCCGTCCCCGTCGAACAGGGTAAAGAAACGCTCTGCAAAGAAGGACTGAGGAGGGGAGGGCGGGAGGGGTGTGGCTGCAGGCTAGACCCGGTCAGCCTCGTCAGCCTCGCAGTCCGGGTCTCTGGGGGGCCGATGTGGGAAAAGGGCCGAGGGTCCCCCTGCAGGTCCTCCTAGGCTTTGCCTCATCCCACCCTTGGGTAACCGTGAGGGAGAAGTGAATTTGACAGGGACTTATAATAGATCGAATTGACGCTGTGCTTTTCTTGTCTTGTTCTGAAGGCTCTCTGCAGCCTACACTTATGGCTTGTTCTTAAGCGCTGACTCAGTCACTCAACGGTCACGTACTGTGCAACGCCTGCTTTCCAGGCCTGACACACACAGGAATGAAGGCCGGCAGGGCTTAGAGGCCTGGGTGCCTCCCTGGGGATAGGGAGGGGCTCCTTAGTGTGAGGTGCGGACAGACAGCCATGCCTTGGCTTCCTTCCTCTTCCCCTGGGTTCCTTGGGTAATGCCTTTATCAGTCTATCACCGCAAGTGACCTTTATCTTGACATGGTCACAGCCTCCTGTTTTGATGGGACTGGATCATTACACTGAGGGGGCCATTTGTTCCTTCCTCGGGTTTGCTGTGGAAGGACTCGTGGCTTTAGAGTTCTGAGCGTGCTTCTGATCCACAGGGATACTCAAATGCTCACTGGCCAACCCCGGCCACCATTCCAGGTCAGCTCAGAGGACAGCTCCTCTCGTCTCTGCTGATGTGTGCACTGTTTGTCAGGTGTGGGGGTGTGCTGGAGTGGGTGGGGCAGCTTCACAACACCAACTATTCAAAAATGTTTTTCTGGAAAGAGGCTTAAGTCAGAGCATCCGCTCTGCCCACGAGGCTAGTGGAAACTGAGATGTCAACACTGTTTCTCGAGACTTCTACTGACTTCCTAATTTGTAGGGTTTCTTTTCTTCTTCCTATTTTTTTTTTCTCTGTTTCTCTTTTGTACTGGGGATTGAACCCTGGGGCACACGGAGCTACATCCCCAGTTCTTTTTTATTTTAAGACAGGGTCTCATAAATTGCCGAGTCTGGCTATGAACTTGTGATCCTCCTGCCTCAGCCTCCTGAATCACTGAGATGTTTGGCATGTGTCGCCACACCTAGCTCATGTGTTTTTGAAAACCCCAGATGGGCCATGGCTACTCAGAACTCCGGGAGGGCCCCAGCAACATGTTGCCAGCGCTGCTTAGCTGTGGGCTGCAAGCCCTGAGAACCCCAGGGGACTCCCCGGCACTCCTTGCAAGACCTCTCTCAGAACCAGCTTGTTCTTCCTCTATAAAATATAAAGGCAGGGCCCCTGCTTCGGGTTGTCACTTGCCTCTTTCACATTCAGTGCTCTTTTGAATTCTTGTAGGTTGATCTCCCGGTCTTTTCCGGCAATGTTCTCAAACTGCTGTGTCACCCACTGAAGCCACTTGGCGTCCTCCTCTGCACTTGTGGTGCTGGGAGAAAAGGAGACAAATTTCTGGGTTTGGGGTGACCGAGGGTTGCAGAGGCTTCCCAGTGGTGCCAGGACCTCTGCCACGCTCTAACTCAGGCTCTGGGTCCGCAATACATTCAGCTTTGGCTGCAGGTCGGAGCCTCCACAGTCAGGCCTCTTCCTCTCCCAGCCTCAGCCCTGCCTCCCTGCTATGGGGACTGGCCGAGACTTGCATTTCTGTAGGCTTTGAAAAGTGAGCCTACAGAAATCTCCAGTGAGGTGGACCCCAAGGTAGGGATCAGGCCAGAGAGCGGCGTGCTCCAGGAGTGCCGTCGCACCATGGTGACGATGGCTTTTCCACCTCACATTCCGCAGCTCTTCCCTGGTTCCCCGTACTTCCCACCACCCCTGCTTCATTGGGTCTCTGGTGGGCCATGTCACTTTGCAGAGAGGAAATGGGCTCAGAGCAGTTAAAGTACTTTAGACACAGAGACAGAGCTCAAGTTCATGTCAGCTCTTTCATGCTAGTATGCCCCAGGGCCTCTGGCCCTGCTCCAACACGTCTAGGATGATCCTGGCCCAGGCAGGACTCCAGGCCCAGGGTGTAGTCTACGCTGTCACACAGCATCAGCCATCTCTCCCCCCAGACCCTCTGAGCAGAGTTTAGTGAGGAAATTAGAACCCCCCTCTCTGTGGAACAGTCACAGGGCTCTGGCAGTAGAGAGGGCCTATGGGTGCTGGTGCGGGATTGCTTGGAGAAGGAGGGGAGAGGTAGCCTCTGCCTAGCGTGCGTCCCAGCATAACTGTAATTCCCCGATGGAGGGCCACTCTCCAGCTCACTCCACCCTTGCCAGCTGCCTCTCTGCACCTGCCAGGTCATGCCGGGGTCTCTGGCCTGCCTTCCAGCCCCGCTGCCTACCCATTCTGTGTGACCCTCGGCATCCTGGGGCTTCACTCCTTCTCAGCCTCCTCTGCCCCCATCTTCTATTCATCACTCTTTCCTGACACTCCCACTCCTGAGCACTCAGGCACCTGCAAGAGCAGGCGCCCAGGTCAGGACCCTCACCCAGGAGCTGAAGGGCCAGCCCCTGAGCAGCAGACCTTGAGAGCCAGAGGCGCTCAGCCCTGGGGCCGTGGACGGTGCATTCCAAAGAAGCACCAGAGCTGCTGGTTTAACCCTCAGCCAGAACTTCCAAACCCTCAGGGAGGGCTTGCTAAGGAACCTTGCTTGCTCGGGACTGTGCAAATTATATGACTTTTCTGTTTCTCTATGTTTGACCTCTTTATAAACTTGCGTTTTGTGTTATATATGTGTGATAGGTACATATGTGTGTGTATGTGTATACATACATATTGAAACCCACACATACATACACTTTAGCGTATTATGTATGTATATGTGTGTATATGTTTGTTTATATGTGTGTGTTATACAAATGTATATATAAGGTAAGTTTGCATGTATGTGTGTGTATGTAAATAATGTTTGCCTAACTCCACCTTCCAAGTAAGCAAGTCTGGTATTTCCTAGGTGAACACAGAGATTCCTCCCAGGGACCCCGAAGTGACTCTGGGCAGAACTGGGACTAGGTCTCTTCTCCGTACAGACCCCCTAACCAGGTGCTTGTTCCCTCCTCATCTGTGAACCCATGGCTCTAGTGAGCCACTAGACCTGTGGACCAAGCAGAGGGTTCTCCAGGCAGCCTCTTCCAGGGGCCAGATCAAAGCCCCCAGGGCCCACCTCACTCTGGAGCAGGAAGAGAGGCAGAGAGTTGGGAAAGCCTGCAGCCCTAGGTGGCTTGGGCTGTGTCAAGGCCCATGCCCAGCCTCCCGAGAACACAGGCCAGCTTCTGCATCCTGGGCAAGGCAGGCCTCAGGCCTTCAGTGTGCCAGGCACTTCATTCCTCAGTATATGGGTCCCTAGTCCATTGTCCCTTTGACCTTTAGGGTAGTCAAATGTGGTAGGTATTGTTATTATCATTCCTGTTGGGCCATCACAGAAAAAGGCCACAATAAAAGAGGAAGGGAACTTCCAATCAGACCTTTTCATCCCCCAGGGCCTCAACATCAGCCTCCTTAAGATTCTGCTTCTCTGAGCTTTCTAGGTGGTTCCTCACCAGCCCCAGCTCCACCCACTTCCCCTCCCAAGCAAAAACTCAGCTTAACCTCACTGATAGGCGCTCCCTACCTCTGGAGCCACCAAGTCGGCGCAGGTGCCCTTGAGTCCTGGAGCTTTAGCAGTGGTTGACTTCCCACCACGGTGCCCCAGGACCATCGCGTCTCGCTCAGCAGTTTCAAGGCAGTCCTCCACAGCCCCAGCACCGTCCTCCTGAGGAGCAGGCTTCCCCCACTGCTAAACCTGCCTGTCTGAAGCAGGAGAGTTTGTGAAAATGCAGTCTGACACACCGACTCCAGTGTGAACCGGGCACCTGCACATTTAACCTGCACCCGGGATGCTTGCGACCCATGCAAGCTAGTCGAGGCCCACAATCGAAGAAATACTGCCCCGAATCAGGATGAGCAGACTTGCTTGCTTCGCCTCTCAGGACCCCTCCTCAGTAAGTCCCTCCACAGGGCAGCGAGAACTCTGGAACACAGACTGTAAATGCTAGCCCGGGCAGGCAGGGACAGAATATCTGGTATGCACCTCCCACTTCTCAGAGATGAGATCGGTGTGGCCAGCCTGCAGAATGGGAGTGAACAGATTACTCTGGAAGTGGCGAGAGGAGACTGGGACAGTTAGTGACAAGATAAGAGCAGAACTCAGATCTCCTGACTTCTGCCCAAGGCAGACCAGCCACCTTTCTAGATCTCCCACAGGCACAGAACCCCACTTTTCCTTGTCCCTCTCATGGAAAGCTGGCCAAATGAGCCACTCACCCCCTGCAGCCTTCAGGGTCTGGTCCCGCTGCTTCTCCAGGCATGCTTGCCCTTTCTCTGTCTTCCAGACCACAGATCCCAGAAAGGCTGCTGTGTGTGCTGCAGCCACACACCCAGATTCTCCTCCCTGACTTCCCTGAAGACCTGCTCACAGCCACAGCCCCTCAGCAAGCCTCATGCAGGTTGGCGCCTCACTTGGTCCAGAGAAATTTTAACTGGGAGGCCTGGAGCAGGGGCGGAGCCAGGGTTTTGTAGGGAAGGATGTTGGCTATCTTCCATCCAATCCAGAGTCTTTCACTTTCCCTTCCTCTAGAGACTCCTGTGCCGTGAGGGGGTCATGGAAGAATCACCAACAGTCTATGTCAGGCCCTGCTTGGTGCCACTTTGTCGGTCTCAATAGTATCGATTCTCAACAAAAATGTTTGAGCACTTGTCTGAGCTGTGCACTGTGCTAAGAACTTTCCATGTATGGTCACTTGAATACATCACACAGCCTGGCTTGGTGGCACCACCAGCATCATTCTAAAGGGAAGCTTGGAGAGGCGAAGCAGCATGTGCAGGTGGCTTAGCACGAATTCTACCCCGGCTAATTCTGGTGACTACTGTGCCTTTAACTACGCATGGAGCTAAATTCCTCCCCAACGTAATGTGTAAAGATATACTGGAATAGTCCTATGCAGAGATTCCCAGCTCAAAGGGCCTGGGGTAAAGAAGAGGGTCTGCAAGCTCTTTTTTAAAAAGCTTCAGGGAAATTGTATACTTCCCCAGATAAGGTCACCACACCACTCAAATTCAAAGTGGTTTTTACTTTTCCTCCTGCCTGGCAAGAGATCAGCTCCAAATGATAACTCTGGCCATCTGGTGCAGATTAGGACCACCTAGTGGTGATTTTAGATGTGTCTGATTGTGATATGATGATGAAACATATTTTCATCCATAATTCCTGGCTTATAACTCTTTTTCGAGGGTGGGCCTTAGAAACTAAAATTTCTCTTCCCCAAGGGAGGCTATGAAAACTCTATCTTCCCTCAACTTCCTGTCCTGGAGTGGGCCATAAAGAAATCCTCTGACCTACCTTGTCTCATAGATGATCAGACCCCCATATCTCAGGAGTCCTGCTCCATACCCCGGAAGAAGGTGTGCTGCAGAGAGAGGCTGAGGAGGACCTGCACAGACGGGCCTCACTGGGTTTCCCACTCAGTCCATTACATGTAAATCATAACTTCTTTCCTTTTTTCTCTCTCTTGCTCTCTTTTCTGTGCTGGGGGTTGAACCGAGAGCCTCACACATTCTGAGCACATGCTCTACCACTAAGCTATATCCCTAGCCCAGATCATACCCAGATCATGTCCCATTGCATTTTTACATGATTGTACGCACTTCAATCATGCCTACACAACAAAGTCTCTGGAGAAGCCCCAAAGGCCAGTGTTCAGAGAGCTTCCAGCTGTCTGGACTCACAACAGTTCCTTGAGGCCATCATGCCTCTTTGTTTATACCTTGCCCCATGCATCTTTTTTTTTTTTTTTTCAAAAAGGAGAAAGTTTATTGAGACTTTCAAAGACAATCCACTCTAAATTCATAACAGAAATGTTGATTTCCATTGAGGTAACAGCTGCACCCTGATACAAAAAGACACATGAAAGATTAAAAAAAACTGGGGGCTGAGAGGTGTAGCTTAGTGGGAAAGAATTTGGTATAGCCTGAGACCCTGTGTTCAATTCTCAAGAATACAAAAAAAAAAAAAAAAAAAAAGAAAGAAAAAGAAAAAAAGAGCTCGGGTGTTCCTCAGTAGTGCAGCATTTGCCAGACATGTCTAAGGCCCTGAGTTCCATCCCAGCATAAAAGGAAAAAAGAAAAAAGTCAAGAAAGAATAATGCTATCTCAAAAGAAAAAGAGATCATACAATCTTATGGACAGGTGAGTCCACTGGAGCTACAACACCCATGTTATAGGAACTAGAGGCAACTATCTTTTGTCATGCAAATTGTCATTACAAAAAATATACTTCTGAATGCTGTTTAAAGCCCACCTACTTACTTCAGAATGCCTGAAGGAACTGTGGCGGGGATGGGACAGGACATTAGAAAGGAAACTGTCCTACCCACCCCCACAAAAAAAAAGAAGGGGAAAAAAGACAGTTTGCTCTAGATACTAAATAGAAAAATGTATCTCCCCAAATGCTTTTTCTTGATAAAGACACAGTATTTCCTGTGTTTCATTTTGATTTTTACTGGGCTTCACACATGCCGAACTGGTTCTTCCAACTGAGTTATTTTTTATCTTTTAGACAGGGTCTAAGTTGCCCAGAGTGGCCTTGAACTTGCTATCCTCTTGCCTCACCTTCCCAAATAGCTGGGATTATAGACATGTGCCACTATGCCTACCTTTCCCCCCACCATACAGGGAAATTGAACCCAGGGGCACTTAACCACTGAGCCACATCCCTAGCCTGTCTTATATATTTTGAGACAGGGCCTTGCTAACTTTGAACTCGTGATCCTCCTGCCTCAGACTCCCAAGCAGCTAGGATTATAGGCACATGCCACTGCCTCAGGCCTTACCTGTTTTTTTTTTTTTTGGCAGGGGAAGGCCCAGGGATTGAACCCAAGGGTGCTCAACCACTGAGCCACGTCCCAGCCCTTTTTGTATTTTATTTATTTAAATTTTTGTTGTTGTTGATGAATCTTTATTTTATTTACTTATAGGAGGTACTGAGGATCGGTCCCAGGGCATCGTGCATGCCAGGAAAGTACTCTACCACTGAGCCACAACCACAGTCCCTGTATTTGATTTAGAGACAGGGTCTCACTGAGTTTCTTAGGGCCTCACTAAGTTGTTGAGGCTGACTTTGAACTTGTGATCCTTCTGCCTCACCCGCCTGAGCCACTGGGATTATAGGCTGCACCCAGTCTGACTTGTTTTTCATGAATTCTATTACTTAGCTTTGGTGAGAGAGATGGCTAACTCATTTTTTTTCCCTAGGCAAGCCTATACCTCACCAGGTTTTACCATAGTCCCACTTCTGAGTTTTTCTTTCTCCACATTTGGTTTTCATTGCCTTCATATTTCATTGATCATTGTCTCAATTAAGCCCCATCAGGTGATGGTATGCAAAAGGGTCTATAGTAAAAAAGGGCCCATCTCAGTCTTGAAAACCACCCTAAAAAGTAAGGAGTCTTCTGGATGTTTTTGCTGCTTTGAGAGTTATACGTCAAACTGACAAAACATGCATTAGTACAAAGAAAGTTAAGAAACACTCCCCAGCGATCCTGTTATACATTCATTTGAAGAGCTGCTTTTTAAACCCCAGGCTCTTGGCCTCACATTCATGAGTCCTACTTTTTTATACATCCAGAGGAAAAAAATACAGGGCCAAAAGAACATTTAGAAAGCACATCTATAATCCCTTCTCTTTTTTAAAAAATATTTTTTCAGTTGTTGATGGACCTTTACTTATTTACATCTGGTGCTGAGAATCAAACCTAGTGCCTCACACATGCTACCCAGCCCCTAATCACTTCCCTTTTTAAAAAAAAATACCTTTGTTTTATTTATTTTTATGTGGTGCTGAGGATTGAACCCAGTGCCTCACACATGCTAGGCAAGCATTCTACCACTGAATCACAATCCCAACCCCTAATCCCTTTCTTTTAATGCAGGTTCAGCACCCTGTACTGACATTTGGCACTACCAGGTGTCAATTTTATGCTCTGAGAGAATATCATAAACTAAGGTTGCAAATCAACTTGCAAATTATCTACTTAAAGAAGTTCAGAAAAGCAGTCACAATGGTGCACACCTGTAATCCCAGCCCCATGCATCTTTTCACCTGTACTTTTGTAATATCCTTTATACTCAATCAGTATTTATGTGTGTTAGTCACCTTTTCATCTCTGTGACCAAAGTAACCTAACAAGAACGACTTAGAGAAGGAAAAGTTTATTCTGGGCTCATGGCTTCAGAGGCTCAGTCCGTGGTGGCCGGCTCCACTGCTCTCTGCCTGAGTGAGGCAGAGCATCATGGCAGAAGGGCACGGTGGAAGAGTGCGCTCATGTCATGGCAGCCAGGAATCAGAGAGAGGGCAAGCAAGGTGCCAGGTGAATATAAACCCCAAAGTCACATCCCAGTGACCCACCCCCTCCAGCTGTGGCCCACCTGCTACAGTTATCTTCCAGTACAAAAGTCTTTTCAAATTATTGATCCATCAAATTGATTAATCCACGGATTAGTTTATAGCTCCCATATTCTAATCATTTCACCTCCTGTATTAACACAGGAGCTTTTAGGGGACATCTCATATTCAAACCATAACAATGTGTTTCCCTGAGTTTTGTGAGCAACTTTAGAAAATTAATTGGACCCAAGGAGGGGGTTGTGGGAACCCTGGTTTATAGCCAGCCTGTCAGAAGCACAGGCAAAACACCCTGGAGGTTGAGATTGGCATCAGAAGTTGGAGGGCATTCTTAGGGACTGGGCCCTAGATTGTGGGATCTGATCTTGTGTCCAGGTAGATAGTGTCAGAACAGAATTGAATCAGAAGACACTGCAGAATTTCTTGTTTGCTTGCTGCTGGGGAGAAGTCCCCACACATTTTGGGATCACAGAAGGGATCTGCATTGTGAGCATAGAGTAGGAGAAACTGAGTTTAAGTTTATTTTTTCTATTAAATGGTTTACTTCTAAAATCAGGGAAATCTTAAGAATAATTACTGCTTTGCTTTGTTTCATTTTTTGTGGGTGGAGGGGGTGGTACCAGGGATTGAACTCAAGGACACTCCACCACTGAGCCACATCCCCAGCCCTGTTCTATTTAGAGACAGGGTCTCACTGAGTTGCTTAGTGCCTCGCCATTGCTGAGGCTGGCTTTGAACCTGAGATCCTCCTGCCTCAGCCTCCTGAGTCACTGGGATTACAGGTGTATGCAGCTGCTTTGTTTCATTTTGAAGAGTGGTAGAAGCAAATTCCTCCATCTTAAAGAGCTTCCAGGGTAGTCACCGCCTCAGGACTTCTGAGCCAGCAGGGCTCACTGGAAGCCCCTTCTGTGCCTCTCATATTTCTCTGCCCACAGGCTCAGCAGGTTCTCATTTGGGGCCAGTACCAGTGCAAGATAAGGTCTGCAAGACAGGGACAAGCTTATGGAAATGCTCCTGGTTCTGACTTGGCCAGGAAGCAAATCCACTGGGCCCAGATAATTTAAGACAGAATATAGCAGGGGTTACAGAAAATTCTTCCTTCAAGAGGGCACTGTTCCAGGCTTAGGGCTGTGATGACAGCATCTCAGAAGTCCCAGTTTTGTGATCTAGAGGCTTGACTTGTTTTCCTTAGAGTCAGAGGTGGAAGGACCTTCAAGGTCATCCAGTTCAGCCCGTCTTTTCCAACTCCAGTTCCTTCTCCGCCTTCCCCAGAGCACCAGATGGTCCCCAGGTGGGACTTGAACACTTCCAGTCATGGGGTGCACACTTTCTTGGGCAACAGCAGTTTGGGAGAACTACTTGTACTATTCAAATCGTCCTTTTCATACTAGAATGGAGAGAGAAGTAGAAAATCATTCCATTAAGTTATTTCAGAAACAATATGCCGGAAATGAAAGATTCTTTTGAGGAAGTAAGCCAAGCAGTAAATAGAATTATATTTTCAAACTATGACCAGTTAAGGGGGGAAGCAAGAATGAGAAATGGTGAGAAACAGCTGCCTAGGTCCAACTGTCATTGTCCTTACCTGTATGAACCTTGTGTCCCACTGGACTGTGAACTCTGACATGCAAGGTCTGTGCCTCACCGGCTTTGAATCCCAGGAGAGTCACACGTACCCAGCCTGACACCTTGCACATCACAGGCACTCCTGTGTACATTTGTGGAATGAAGACATTTGACGTCATTCAACAAATATTGACAAAATACTCACCATGCGCCAGGCACTATCTAGGTCTACGGGGGTGAGTAGAATAATCCAGCACGATGCTTGCAGGTATCGAAATGTGTCGCCAGAGAGCACCAAGAAGGGAACATCAGGAGGACTTGATTTGAGGTGGGCTGAGGAGCATGAATCAGTTTGCCAGGTAGAAAAGGAAATCGTCCCGACAGCGGGAAGATCATAAGCAAAGGAGGGAAGGTGAGTTTGGAGAGCCAGTCGCAGCTCGGGTGCAACTACTCAATGGCCAGGGGAGGGGCAAGTTTGGAAGCAGAGCTGGAGCAGGGACAGGGATCAAGGCAGATAGGCTCTGCCATGAGGAAAGCTAAAAGTCAAGACTGTCCTGAGAACCAGGAAGCCAGGAAAGCATGTCAAGCAGAGGCTCGCCAAGGCTCCGACGGAAGTCTAGCTCATATCCTACATATCGGGATAAAATGCTTTTAAAAGGAAAATGATAAACATTGGGAAAATGTATTTTTCATATCTTCCCTTTTTATTTGTTCTTTTTAGTTATATGTGACAGTAGAGTATATTATGGCATATTATTTAGACATGGAGTATAACTTATTCTAATTAGGATCCTGTTCTTTGGTCGTACATGATGTGGAGTTACCCTGGTCATGTATTCAAATACAAGGCTAGGAAAGTTATGTCCATTTCATTCTACTGTCCTTCCTCTTTCCCTCTTCCCTCTCTTCCCTCCATTTCCTTTTGTTGAATCCATTGAACCTCTATTCTTCCCCTCCCAACTCTCCCTTGTTGTGGGTTAGTATCCACCTGTCAGAGAGAACATTGGGCCTTTGGTTTTTTGGGATTGGCTTATTTCACTCAGCATGATAGTCTCCAGTTCCATCCATTTACCAGCAAATGCTATAATTTCTTCCTTATGGCTGAGTAATATTCCATTGTGTGTGTATACCATATTTTCTTTATCCATTCATCTGTTAAAGGACACCTAGTTTGTTTCCATAGCTTAGCTACTGTGAGTTGAGCTGCTATGAACATTGATGTGGCTGCATCACTGTAGTTTGCTGATTTTTAAATCCTTTGGGTATATGCCAACGAGTGCGATAGCTGAGCGGTCAAACATCTTCCTTCTAACAATCCCATTGGAAGGGCAGACACCCTTCCCATAACCTTTTTTTGAATAACAAAAGTTAAAAACACTAATTACAGAAAATTAGAAAAAGACCTAGAAGTACAGAAAAAGAGTTGAAAAGTGCTGTAATCCACTCCTGAAATTGTTCCTTCACAGGCACACGCAGAAGACAGCCCAGCATGGGGCTCAGGGTGGGGTTGTGGCTGATGAGCTCATTCACGTGAGCTGGACTGTCCCGAGGGAAAGGGGCCACTGGGGGAGAGTTGGCATGGAGGGCCTGGGGTACACCTAGGAGAGGGGAGGAGAGCATGGGTCTGTTCCCCAGCTCTGCCTTGACCTCCAGTTTGAGCTCTCTGAAGAAAGAAGGGGATGCTCTCCCTAAAACTCGGGGAACTCAGGGTGGCTACTGGTACTGTTTGAATTCTCAAGGGCGCTGACCTTTGAAGGCCCACCAGGTCACCCCTGCACTGGCAGGTGCTTTCCAGAAGGAGTCCAGCTATGGGGCAAGAGAGGAAGAGATGTCCTCAAACAGCTGCCAGGAAGTAGCGAGCTCCAGGAGCGCAATTGGCAGGATGTGAGTAGCCTGGCTTATGAGCACACACACGTGAGGCGCCTAGTTGGCCACCCCAAGAAACAACTGGGGGAAATTGGGAGTGAACTGAGGGAGGCCGAGATCCTGCAGTCAGTCAGAAGTGGGCATAAATGCTGACGTCACTTCCTTCACACCCACAAGCGCCAGAGTCAGAAAAGTAAGGAGCAGTGACTGGGGACTTCTAGACGCATCAACACAGAGGTCTCCTCAGCTGTGCTTTGCACAATGCAACAGCAGATAAATTGTTCTCAAAAATTTAAAAGACCAGCTGCTCTTGAAAACAAGATAAACATCTCTGTTGTCCAGAGATAAGAGGAAAGAGGCAATGACTAGGAGAGCAGAAGCTTGTAGAGGCTGCTGGAAGTTGCAGCTGGAAAGGGGTGTGAGACCCTGCTGAGCGGGGCTCTCTGCTCAGGGCAGAGAGCTTAAAAAATCTGGGACTGATGTTGCCTGTGACAATGGTTTACATTTTGTACTCTGGAAGAAAGGAGAAGTTGCCCTACCTAGCCAGGTGCAGGACCAGGCCAGTTGCTGCCTGATGACTAGACCCACAATGTCCTCAGGATCTCCCTAGACAGGAGCCTCAAGCCACCAAGGTAAGGCCAACATAACTGTGGGCTCAGGAAGCAGGGTGGAAGCCACCAGAAGACCTCTAAATGAAGACTGGACATGAGCACCCGTGTGCACCCACGCACACTCCCCATTACCATTCCAGACCAGCCAGCAAACTGAGATTCCAGAAAGATCACAGTTGGTTGGGTGGGGGTGGGGAGAATGCTAAGAAAGACAGCCAGTGGAACCAACCAGAGGGAGAAGAATCCATATTTTAAGAAGTGAAAATAGTAGAGTTTTGTGCTAGACACAGTGGTGCACGCCTGTAATCCCAGAGGCTTGGGAGGCTGAGACAGGAGGACCACAAGTTCAAAGCCAGCCTCAGCAATTAATCGAGGCCCTAAGCAACTCAGAGAGACCCTTTTTAAGATTAAAAAAAATACAAAGAGCTGGGGATGTGGCTCAGTGGTTAAGTGCCCCTGAGTTCGATCCCTGATACCAAAAAAAAAAAAAAAAAAAAAAAAGTTTAAGTATGTTTAGAATCCTCAAAGAAAGTAAAATATGAATTTTTATAAACCTGAAAAATAAAAAATGCATGGAAACAAAGTGAAATAATACAGTTGCCCCAAAAAGACAAATATTGTGTGATTTCAATTATGTGAGTTAAAGTAGTCCAAATTGTTTAAAAAAAAAAAATAGAATATAGGCAGAATGTAGAATGTTGGTATGTTGTATGTTGGTGGCCAGGGAGAAAGGAGGGGGATGGAAGTTACTGCTTAATGGGTAGAGAGTTTTTCAGTTTTGCAAGATGAAAAGAGTTCTGGAGATGATGAGCAGTGACGGCTGCACAACACTAGGAATGTAGTCAATACCACAGAACCTGCGCTTTAAAATGGCCCAGACTGTATTTTTATGTTATCTGTATTCAAACACACACACACACACACACACACACACACACACACACACACAACTTTGGAAAAAATTGGACAGAAATGGAACCAGCCCCAACTGGTGTGAGGAAACCCCAATTAGAAATCATGGAGAAAATATGGTTAATAAAATTTTAAAGGCTGGGGTTGTAGCTCAGCTTGCCTAGAATGTATGAGGCCTGGGTTCAATCCTCAGAACCATGTAAAAATAAATAAATAAAGCCAGATGTGGTGGCAACCGCCTGTAATCCCAGCCGCTCAGGAGGCTGAGGCAAGAGGATCCCAAGTTCAAAGCCAACCTCAGCAACTAAGCGAGGCCCTAAGCAACTCAGCGAGACTCTGTCTGAATATAAAATCTAAAAAAGACTGAGAATGTGGCTCAGTGGTTGAGTGCCCCTGGGTTCAATTCCCAGTACCAAAAATAAATAAATTAATTAATTAAATAAAGCTATTAGGTCCACTTAGAACTAAAAATATGCAAAAGATTTTTAACAGACTTTGATAAGTATAATAATTCAATATTTATTTATTTATTGGGGGGTTTGTACCTGGAAATGAACTCAGGGGCACTGAGCCACATCCCCAACCCTATTTTGTATTTTATTTAGAGACAGGGTCTCACTGAGTTGCTTAGCACCTCACTTTTGCTGAGGCTGGCTTTGAACTAGCGATCCTCCTGCCTCAGCCTCCCGAGGCACTGGGATTACAGGCCTGTGCCACCAGGCATGGCATATTTCAATATTTATAGAGGAATTCAATAAGTAGTCTATTTTTAGGTGAGATACAGTGGAAGAGAGGAAGTAGGACTCCTGAAACAGCACTGAGGAATTCACCAGGAATAATTGTGTAACCTTTTTCCACTTACCAACACATATGTTAAACATTTGTCCATCCTATAAAATATGAATGTGTCAAAAGGTGGTGAACTAGTATTTTAGGTTGGGACATTAATTTTCTTATGCTGTGCTACAACCATGAACAAGTTCGTGAGAAATCTTGTGATGAATTTTTTGTCTGAGTTCCCAGTGGTTTCTCCAGAATGTTTTCCCAAAGGGGAGTTGCTGAACTGGCCAAAGTCTTTCCATATAGCCAGATAGCTTTCCAAAAACCTTGAACCAATTTTCATTCCCACCCTTGTCTGTTTTATTAGGGCTGACTTTTTAAAATATTTGCCCCATTAGGTGAAAAGTAAACAAAAAAACCCCTATTTTGCTGCTTTTAGTCTGATTTTTAAAGAAGCAAAACATTGTTGTAGAAGGAAAAATAAAGAGGAAATCCTCTTTTCCCTATTTCTTAGGTGAAGTGAGTCATCTTCCACTGTAAGGGAGAAAAATTGTTTTCTTAAAAATCCAGCCAAGCTCACAATTTGTTGTGGTCTGTTGTTTTGCTTTTTGTTATAAGGTACTTGTTTTCCCATCTATTTTCCCCCCAAATTATGACATGTTTTCACCCTGCAGTGCATCAACCATGCTTAGGCCCGAGCCTGAGGGGTTTCCTTCCTTGGTCTGGGGTGGGGATACGGCTACAGCCACTTTCCTGCCAGGATGCAGCAGGAAAGGCAAACGGCCAATGAAATGGATGTGAACAAGTAGGTAAGTCCATGGGTCACCTGTCCTGCTCCTCCTAAACTGCTCCCCTCTGTGTCCTAGAGCCTGCATCTCCTCACCACTCCAGAAATTTACAGTTCTCTTCCTGACCCTCCATCTCACTTTTCCTTTCTCTGCTGGGTCATTCTTTCTCCAGATATTGCCAAATTTTTCTGCTCTTCTTTTTTTGTGGGGAGCAGGGGTACCGGGAGTTGAACTCAGGGCCACTCAGCCACTGAGCCACACCCCTAGCCCTATTTTGTATTTTATTTAGAGACAGGGTCTCACTGAGTTGCTTAGCACCTCACTTTTGCTGAGACTGGCTTTGAACTCGTGATCTTCCTGCCTCAGCCTCTTGAGCCTCTGCTCTTCTTAATAGCAAAACTTCTGGGCTGGAGACGTAGCTCAGAACAGCTCAGAGTGTTTGCTCAGTAAGCATAAGACCCTGGGTTCAGCTCTAGTACTAGAAAAAAAAAAGGAAAAAAAGAAAAGAAAAACTTCTTGAAAAACTTGCCTATATCGGTCTCCATGTCTCATTTATTTCTTTCCTCCTTTCCTTCTTTCTTTCTTGTTGTTTTGGACCCACTCCAATGAAGACTTCTGTCCCCCAAAGAAACCTTTCTTAATAAGATCACCAGTAAGCTCTCCCCGGCCAAACCCAGTCGGAGGTGGTTCTCAGCCCTCACAGCCTTGCACGGAGATGCGTGTTCTTTCCTTCTCGAACCACCTTCTTCACTGGACTCCTGGGATCCGTCTCTGCCGGTTTCCTCCTGGCTCCCTGGCTCCTTCTCAGGGTCCTCATTACTGACAGCTGTGAATTCACCTGACCTTTCAAAACCAGGCCCGCCTTCCCACCTCTTTTCTACGTGACCTAGCTTCCCCGGAGAGCTCATCTGACCTCCTGGTTTCCACCGTGGTCCACAGGGGCTTGTCTCCACGTCCTAGCTCCAGCCCCAGCCTTGGCTAATGGTCCAACTGCTCGCCCAACCTCCCCATTTGGACATCAGTATGCATCTTAGCACATCCCAAACTGGAACTGTGGTGTCCCTAACTCTGAGTCATCCCAGGGTTCTTGTCTCAGCCAGTGACACCCCTCCTAACTTGCCCGGCACACTTCCATTCCTCTCTTGTATACCTGACATCCAGGTCACAGGCAAATCCTGTTGCTTCTACATTAGAAATGGATCCAGCATTCCACCACTTCTCACCATTTCTGACAAAGCTACCACCATCCACACCCAGACTACTCCACAGCCTTCTAACTTGCCTCCCTCTTCCAACCTCACCTCTGAAAATCTCTTTTCTACTCAGCTGCTGTGGAGACCCTGTTCAAATGTTTAGTCAGATGAGGTCACTTCCCTGCTTTAAACCTTCAGGTGGTTTCTTGCTTAGAACAATCCCCAGAACGCCCAAAGCCCCTCCATGACATGGCTTCATGGCCTGTCTGCTCTCATCTCTTGCTTGTTCCCTGGTCGCATGGCCCCAGCCACATTGCTCTTCATAATTTTCAAACACGTCAGTCACATTTCCACCCCAGGACCTTTGCACTGACTATTCCTTTGCTTGGAACAGATCCTGTGGGGCATCTCCCCACTCCTGTCAACGGCCCCAGGCCCCAGGACAGTTTCCTGAAGGACAGACTCAAATCAGCAGAGATGGGTTCTGCTCCCGGCCTGCACACTTGCTGGGCGAAAGGCCAGTCACCTCCTCTCCTCTGCAGGGCTCAGTCTGTAGAGACATGTTTAAGCAGCTCTAAGATGGCGGCTGGCATTGGGCCAAGAGGTGGCACATAATTAGTGTTAACACGGCGTGATCGCTCATGACCTTTTGCCTGATTGGTTGATGTCTCTTCAGCGCTTGTGGTCGACACATGTTCCTCATTCTTTCTTGATTGGTACCGTGGTGCGTGCTCCAATCGTGCTACTTAATCCTAAGCTGATTGACTGCTTTAGTGTATATAAGACATTCTCTTCACCTCAAACTAAGAACACACCTCTAGATCGCAGAATGAAGGACGCAGTATGCGGGACGCACCACTAAGGAATAGCTCCTCTGAAAGCGTAGCCTCTCTGAAAGTGTAGCAAGCCTCTCTTCCTCTAAAACTTCCTCTAAAATCAAGTAAGCCTCTCTTCCTCTATAAACTAGCGAACAAGCAAGCAAGCAAGAAAGGAGCCCACTAAAGAAAGATAATGAAGTAGTTCATTCCCAGTCTGCCTCCGATTCCTTCCTGTGGGTTTGTTGCTGCGGGCGCAACACAGTCCTTCATTTGCTCCATGGAGACTGGTTTCCTGCGCTGTCTGCCTCAGGACCCAGTATGAGTGTGTGTGTGTGTGTGTGTGTGTGTGTGTGTGTGTGTGTAAAGCCAAAAGAGTTGTCTTCATGTACATTATACAACTCGTGTTTGGGAGAGTTCAGTAGGTGCTATATACTTGTGATTTCTCTGAAGACACCCCCCCCCCCATCCCATGGAATTCTGACGACCAATTCAACCCTCCTGGGAGAAATGCAGAGGTTCTGTTTCCTGTAGATATAACTAAGGTTTATTCTAATAATAAAACGTGGCCTATCCCCTCCCTAGCCCCACCCTGCCTGCATTGAAATGAACTTGTTATGGAAAACTGGGCAGGAAAGCTCCTCTAACATCATTCTAGGCACGTTCTATTATTACGTTGACCTGATACATAATATTTCAGAGAATAGTACATTTCCACCCATTTTTTTTCTTATCCCCTACTTGAGCCCTGGAAGGCGAGGACACATCCTCCTCCTCCGCATCCTGCGAGGGCATGGTCTGGGGAGCTGCCACTTTGGTGCTTGTTGGTTTCCTGGGTCCCCATGCTGTCCTTCAATTGAGGCAAACTTGAGAGACCTGTTCCACAGGCAGCCTTGGGGTCACAGTGAGCGTGGGCACGTGCGGGACATCTCTCAGTTGCAAAATACCTGTGCAAATCCCATCTCATGAAATCCCAATGAGACCTCCAGGGGATGGACTTCTGAAGGTCAGACAAGGTTTTCAAATAGACGAACTGCGGGGCAGAGAGGCTGTCTGGGAGTGAGTCCACAGAGCCTGGCCAGAATGCTCAGCACCCCGGCCCCGACCTTCTCTCTACTGCAGAGACACCTCCTCCGTATAAGGTGCCTCACTCACTTCCCGCACAGAACCCTCGCAGGGCTACTCTTCTACTGGGATGCTTCTGGGACTTTCGTCCCAAAGCCCACCTCCTGGAGGTCTTTCCCATTGCCTCCATCCCAAAGTTACCTGTGTTTCTGCAGCCTTTACTAATGGGTTCACAGATTTGGCCTGATGTGCTACCTTGCAATATCTCAGACTGTTACTTTTTAAGGTAATGGGCCATGGGCTATCATTTAACTTTATGTGTATCTCTTGTCTTCTCAACTAGCCTGTCGGCTCCAGGGAAGAAGGATCCACCTCTACTTCATCACTATCTCACTTATGCATCCCACAGTTGTCAATGACCAAGAGGAATGAGCTTCCTGCCCTCACAGAGCTTATAATCCTTGCTTATTCTTTACATCCCCACAGCAGCAGGTATAACCTACCTGCAACAAGTGGACAAAGAGCTAATAGTGACAGTCTCTGGCCAGCAAATTCTAGCCTGTCTCTTTGATCTGGTCAAAATCCAGTAGGGACAATTTGTATATAGAAAAGCAAGAAAGACCACAGAGACTTCTGTGTGAGGTGGATTCTGAATGGCAAGCCCAGAAAGGAATCCCACTGGGATACATTGGGAGCCCCACACATAAAAGGGTCACAAGTCCTTAGGTCCTCAAGTGGCCTTAATGCTCACCAAGGGAGTGTTTGTAGCACAGGTGGGGACTGAGGCACACAGAGGGTTTGTGGTTGGTCTGGAACTGGACTCCCAGCACAGTGCTCTTTCCCCAGTACCTCACTAAAGCATGATTTCCTACTAAAGGAGAAGAGTTGTCCTGCTGTTGGGCATTTCTGGCACGTAGGGACATACAGTTGCAGAATGTAAGAGAGAGGTGGAAAAGAAGAATTTTCAAAAGTGATTTCACCTGTTTTGCAGTGGGTGGAAAACACTTGTGCTTTGCCTGTAAGCATCTGCTCTGCACCCAGGACCAGGACAGATGGTGACTAGCAAGGGGTCCTGCATTCTGTGGGACCTCTGTGGGACAATGAACTGTTTAACAAGTGTTTCTAGTGGACCCACGATGGGCTGGAGACCCGTGAGTGAGTGAGAAGAGCTGGCCTTGAACCAGTCTGCACTCCACCCTGGCAGGCCACTGAGACTCTGCTTCCATGTCATGGGATCCCGTCTGCCCTGGTTTCCAACCACCTGGTTATGAGGGTTGAGTGAAGAAACACACGAGGAAGCACCTGGCCCACAACACGCAGTTCATTTTTGCTCATTCAAAGGTTATTTCGGTTGCTCTCAACCACTTCCTTTCCCTCAAATTCCTGTGAAATAAGTAAAATAAAATGGGGCTGCTAAACTACCCCCACGAAGTCATTAGTTCCCCCGAGACACCACAAGTCCAGCCCCTAGTGGCTGCACTGGTGCATGGTTGTTCTTCTTTCTCCTTCCTTCCTGGAGGGGTCCTGCTGCCAACCGTCTCCTGAGAGTGTGAGGCAGAGCCCTGAGGCTGGGCAGAGCCTCTCCCGGCCACCTCCACGCGGTGCTCCTCTCATCCCTCTTCTCTGGCATCCTAGCTTGGGAGTCTCACGGTTCTGGTCACCAGAAACGCATGCAGCGAGGGACAGCTGCCATGACCCCCACCCTGCCGTGTGGGGCCCAGGTGACACGTATGAGGCATGATGGGAAATGGGGGATGGTTGTCAGCACCCGGCTGCAGAAAGAAGCCTCCATGGTCCTCCTGCCTGCATGCCGCCTTTGAGCTTAGAGGAGTCTAAAGATGACTTAGAGATTCCTTCTTCCAGTGACTTCCAAACGCTTCAAACATCATTTTTACTTATGTGGATAAATTCTAACTGACATCTCTAAATTGTATATGCAGACTTTTTTCTATGAAAGATCGAGCAGTGGCTTTCATTTCTAGATGGGGAAACTGAGGCCCACGGGGTGGATGTAGTTTCTTTGAGGAGACCCAGGAGTTGGTGGAGCTGGCACCAGAACCCTAGTTCCCCGCTGCCCAAGCCAAGGCTCTCTCCCACCGCCTCCACCTGAGGAGGTGGCTAGCAAGCGGAGCCTCGGTGCCGCATCCAGGACATGAGGAGGAAGAGGCGGTGCTGTGCCTTTTGGCTTAGGTGGGGATGGAATCTCAGGTTGATCCAAGAACTCTGTAAAATTATGTCTGAATCCAACTTCCTAGGAATTGGTTCTTGGAATAAGCCCAGTAGCTACAAATACAGTCATTTTGTTGGAAGAAATAAAAATATTATTCTTGCTTTCTGTTTTTTAAGAGGTGCCAAGATCTTGAGAATCCCAGAGGAAGGAAATAGTAGACCCTAAAGAATGTCCATCTCTGGTTCTCAGGGTGGTGGCAGACCTGATGTGCTGTTCCTGCCTTTCCCCCCTCGCCTTTCTTTTGTTTCCTCTCCCTCCCCTCCCTCCTCTCCCCTTACCCTCAACCTTCGCACACGACCTGAGCGAGGCTTCCTGGGGGCAGCGCTCCCTACCTGGCCCTGGGTGGCAGCAGTGGAGCACCTGGTGGTTCAGGCATTCACTCTCACGGGCTCCTCGCTGAGCAAATGTGTCCAGCCACTGGCAAGGGCCACCACCTCTCTCCAGGCTCTGCGTTCACCTGGACCTGCTCTTTAAATCCTGGAGACGTAGAGGGGTTGGGAGCACAGCAACTTGATACTGCTGGGGAGCTCTCTGGACCACAGTTTTAGAACCAAGTTTTTGATAGCTCTGCCCATGTCTTCGGCCTTCAGGGCCCCCTTTCTAGCCCACTCCTTCCCCACAGCCGATTTCTCTCTCTCATATTTCTCACTGTCGTTTCCTTTTACTCAGTCAGGACAGACCTGAATTGAAGGAGACTTAATTGAGAGTTTAATGCATCACATTAATTCACTGAGAGATTTGTATTGTTTATTGCTGCTTTTGATTTACCAGGAAAGACAAAAGCCATCTGAGGCCCCACCCTTGGAGGGTGGGCTTCGTCTTCTCACAGTCAAATGAGGGCTCTCCAGCCCCTAAGGAGCAAATTCTTAGAAGTTGAGTGGGCTGGCGACCCTGGCGTGAGACAACCTCCATACAAGACTGCTCAGAAACCAGTGGGGGCAGGTAAGCTAGATTATCTTAGGGAGGAGGGATAATGGGGCTCAGACGTATTTAAATAAAGGGCATGTGTTCAGTGAGAGAGCGGCCTGAGGCACCAGCGCTGAGCACACTGCCTCCCTGAACAAACATCACGGAGTCACCCACGCAGCGGCATGCAAGAGGCACCTTCCAAACCTTCGGGCCACAAGCTGGTGTTCACACACTGCGCTCAGTGCTGGGAGGCCAGGCCTGGGCCTTGGGGTCCCCAGGAGCAATGGCTGCTGGCAACTAGAAGGCGCAAGACCCTCTGACCAGACTGCCAAGTCCTTGGAGGGCTTTGGTCAACGCAGGAGAGGGGAGAATGTGAGGACATGACACCAGACTTCTGGTCAATCTTGCTAAAGGAGAAAACCCAAGCAGCATTTAATTTTCTTTTAAGAAGAGTAAGTTGCGCACATAGTGAAAACTGAGACAGTCCAAGAGAGTAAGCAAGGAAAAGGCTCTCCTTCCTCAGTCCTGCCCCTGGCCCCTTCCCAGCGTTGACGTCATCCACAGAGCTTTGCTTATGTACAGGTGCGTGAGATGATTACCAAGCTGCCTAGCCACGCCACACACAGACACTCACACACAGGGACGCACATCCACGCTGGCGAAGTCTGAGCGAGGTCTGTGGGCTTGTGCCATTGTGATTTCCTGGGTGGAAACTGGAATAGAGGTATCTTAGGATGTCACTGGGAGAAGCTGGGTGAAGGGCACAAGATACCTCTCTGTACATGGTTTGTAACTTCCTGTGAATCTATAATTATTTCAACATAAAAAGTTGAAACAGCAACGAGGTTAGAGTCTTCCCCATCCTAATTTTTTTCCAGTTTCTCATGTAAGATATGGTCATAGAGGCACTCAATAAACATGAGCTAAAGAAACAGAGTCTCTCCCTCCTGGGTCTCAGTTTTCCCATCTGTATGATGAGACCACTGGTCTTAGCAGCCTCTGGAGGACTTTCCTTTGCTGACATTTTGTTGTTTGGGCCATGCACAGCACGCCAGTTCCCCTCAGTGGTTCTTTTATGCTCTCAGCAGAGTACTGCATAGGCCCAGGACAAAGATTCACTCACCCCTGGCCTGCCCTTGCTCTCGCCCGGGCACTCCTCGGGACCCAGATTGCCCCGCCCTGCCGCTGAGGTAATGGTAATAGTGAGGCAACGGTGTAATCATGATGGAGGCTGGGGTGCAGGCTGCTGAGTTCTGAGTCCTGGGCTGTCGTGCTTAGTTGCATGTACTCAGGCCTCACCTGTGAAATATGATAGCATGAGCCTCACAGATTTCGCTGAGGATTCCATGAGACGATCACATGGAGTGCAGGCTTGGGTCCATGCAGACTCTTCATGGTGCCTGAGGCTTGTCTTAACCCTTCAGTATGACACACAAATGACTGTCATGAAGAAGGTTTGCTGTACACATGGCATGCCATATGGGGCCACATTGGGCAGTGCCAGGATCATCAAGAGGCAGAGAGGAAAAACTGTGAGGGCAGGAAACGTCACTGTGGCCTTTGCTGATGTCCCTGAACCTTGACCTCTTCTTCTGTGAAAAGGGGATGATCAGAACAGGCTTTACTATTTAAGCAGTTTTCTTCACTTTCATCTGAACTGGCCTCCGTCCAACTGAACCTCGCCTTAGTCCTTGCCCCTTAGTCAGAGATGTGGCAATCCTTTAGTCATTGAAGGTCAACATCAGCAGATCCGAGACTAGGGAGGCTGTCGAGACTGAAAGCTTTTCACCTAAGAGTCTCAGTTCTCCTTTATACATCTGCAAGCCCAGTAGGGCTTGTGGTCCTGGATGCAGAGCAGCGGGACTCAAGGAACCAAGCGGATATGCAGGAGAGAAGGGGTGTCCACGGAGTGCTGAGTGCACGTGCAAGTGTGTGCATAAATGTGCGTATACATGGAGGGGGCGGAGAGTGGGCAGCCAGGGCCTGTGGTGGATGCACTAAAGTGTCTAGAACACAATTCTAAGTACTCCCCCACCGTGTCCACTTGAAGAAAAGGTCTGCTCTGTAGCTTCTATAGGATCCCATAATAGTCATCACTTAATAACAGGCTGCATCCTCACTCCCTAGAGTTTATCTTGATGGAAACTTGGCTAAAACAGAAATGGTTGCTTCTATGTTCTCCCTGTGTATGAGTCTTGCTTCCCCTCATCACAGGGCAGCCATCTTCACCTGGGACAGGAAAGAGGACTCAGGCTCAGGCAACACCACTGTTCATACTTCATTCATTGAACAAAATCAGTGGGAGGGTCTTTGAAGACAAGGAAGAAGTAAAGGACTCTTTTGCTCTCTTGGAGCTGATCTGTTTTGGACATAGGGTAACCAACCCTTCTGGATTTACCTGGGTCTTTCTCTGTTCAGCACTGAAAGTCTCATCCTGAGAGACCCCTGGTCTCAGGCAAATCAGTGGTTGTTCCCCCTGTTGGGACACTGGCACAAGCCCCTCTTCAGGGAAGCTGAGGGTGAAATGGGAGGGTCCAGAGCTCTTCTGCAGGACTTATCAGTGGTCTTGCCAACGTGGTCCCAGGCACATGCCACACGTAGCTTCCTGAGTAGTAGCACTTAGCACCAACAGCTGGGTCAATCTCAGCAGTTCAGATGAGATCCTTACCAGCTGGAAACATCCAGAAGGTCACCAAGGGACCAGAAAATCATGCTGATGGAATGATATGAGGTCAGAGAGGAAATCATGAACTTCTTTTGAAGGACTTCTTAGCTTCTGATCTTAGCTGAAAAAAGAAATGGGACAGAAAGCTCCAGGAGGTGAGGCATACTGTGTGCGTGCGTGTGTGTGTGTGTGTTTTACTGGGGATTGAACCCAGCGTGCTGTACCACTAAGCTACATCCCCAGCTTTTCTTATTTTCATTTTTTGAGGCAGGGTCTTGCTAAATTGCCCAGGCTGGTCTCAAACTTGTGATCCTCCTGCCTTGGCCTCAACTCCCTGGAATCATAGGCTTGTGCCACCATGCCCAGCTAGCATGCATGTTTTAATAAGGGAAGACAAGAATAGACTCCCATTCCCAGATGACTGATAAGATCACTGCACAGCCTACATACTCTGGCGATGATTCCTGCCCCAGGATTGCCAAGTAAAATGTACCAGAGGATACAGGGAACTGCTAGAGTAGTATCTGGAATACCAGGAAGACTTTGGTTCCTGTAGGAAGGCTGAAAGCTAAAATCTCAGCTAAGCTTTTCCACCCACTCCCACCTCCCCCAGAGTACCACTCTTCCGAGCTCCAGACTCTTGCTAGATTGGTATGCTGACATCTCCTTCCAGCACATCGCAATTGACTACCAGAATGTTCTTCCATATTTACAAGATCTGGGAGATTACATACCAGGAGTAAAAGGGGAAGGTGGTCAGTAGAAAAGAGGCCAATTTGATGACATGCTCATTGGTAGCAATGCCTCTACTGAAGGGACTGACAGTAACCACTAGGCTTGATAGCAACATGAACCATCACTTGCAGGAAAGGAACTTCACAAAAGTGGTCTACAAGAAGTATCTCAGAGTTTGCCTGAAACTAATCAAAGACAAAGGTGAAGCAGAGAGCCCTGACAGGGGCCCCAGAGTAAGTCAAGCACATCCTTGCTAATTTCAAAAGCTGCCCAGCTCTTTTTGGTGAAAGCACGAACATAGGTGGCATGGTTGCCCTTCAGGAGTACAGTGAGGATGGCATGGGTGAGGCCCAGGGCAGGAGAGGACTCTACAACAGGTGCAGGCTGTGAGCAGTGCTGGCAATTAGATCGTATGACTCAGCCTATCCCGCCACTAGAAATAAATCCAAGGGAGATAAGTACACCATAATAAGAAGCTGGTAATGCAGACCTCCAGGGTCCTGGAGCAAAGTCATGCCTTGTGCAGCAGAGGACAACTTTAACCTAAACACCTAATCATGGAACATTAAATGACTATGAAATGAACAACACATCATGAGGTGGATATTGTCAAAACCACCATGCTAAAAGACTGGATGGTTAGAGCAGTAACCCATCACATAATGCAAATGGCGTATTTGGGATTGGTTCCAAGCAGGCACAGAAGGCACAAATAAACTATATACACAGTGATCAAAACCGCCAAGACTCCCTCATCTGCTATAGGTGCTTTAGCTCAAACCTTATAGAAGTCCCCTTACAAATAGATAAAGAGAACGAAAACACCTAGGTCTAATTTGAGGCTGGGTCAGCATGGGACATAGGTATGAGCCAGAAAGGACTGCTGCAGCGTAGTTCCAATCAGGAGTGAGCCTGAAGTACAGGGTTGGATGCAGGTGAGGGTAGACCCTCTCAGCTGGTAGAGTTTTGAGATGAACATTTAAATTACCATTTTGTATGGAGGAAGTAATGATCTACCCAGGAGCCCATGTGCATCCTTAGTGACAAATGACCTGAAAGGTGCAAATCAAGTGGGAGATCTGAGTTAAAGATGTGGATGTCCTATAAGGGTGGGCATAAGTGTGAGGAGCTTTGTTTCTCCATTGGTGTCTACCTGAGAGTGTCCACTTCAGAGGAGATACTGAAAAAAAAAAAAATGAAGAGGACAGTCCAAAAAGTGTATGTCACTAGTATTTGTCTTTGGCCATCTCTGTTCTTAGAAAATAGTTTCGTCAATGAAGTAGCCACGGGTGAGGCCACATGCAGGCTCAATACTACAAGCTCCCTTTCACCAAAGCTGATCTAGCTATTGCTGCCAACTGCCTGATTATAGAGCAACCCAGACTGAACCTTAGCCGTCAACAGGATACTATCTCTTGAACAGAAGAGGCAGATAATTAAATCAAATTCTCCCATCTGCAGGGGAAAGTGATTCATCCTTCCTGGGATTGGCACCTTTTCAGGATCTGGGTTTTTCTTTCCTGCCCATAGTACTTCTGCCAACATTACCATCAGAATGTCTGCTTTAGGAACATGGGCTCCTGTGTAACACCACATTGGACTAAGATAATCATTCTATGGTGCAGGAGTTACAATAATGGGCATGTAGTCTTGGGATCTTTGGGGCCTAATGTACCTTTCAAAGTGTCTAAATTCTGTGGCTTCATTCAGGACCTAATGCAATGGCCTAAGCAGTGGAGAGTGGCTTTAACAGTCTGCTAGATAGTCTAAATGCAGACTAACTCAGTCACCAACACTGCTGTTCTTAGACTTGTTCTTCTCCCAGTTCACTCCTCATAGACTAGTGCCACCATGCCCCAGAATGGAATTTCAGAGAATCCCAAATATGAACCTTCTAGATTGCCATATTTTTAAGGTTGGAGGACAAAATTTATTTTAACTGGCTTTTATCTTGATATAAACATTTTAGGTTTCAAATATTTCAAATTAGTGGTTATAGCCCTCTATTTGCACCCTTTTCCTGGTTTCTACAAATATCAGGAACATGTGTAAGAGTGGTCTAAGGTTAATGACAAGTCTCCCAGAATATGTAAAGATTCAGGGATATGGGAAATTCCCTGGCTACGTAAAGGGTCTGAAGATCAGAATGAATCTATTATGTACAACCTGCTTAGTTTCCCCTCCTTTTCAACCATATCCTCTAGAACAAACTGGAAGACACTCCTTCCCCTTGAGGAGGGAGGGACCAGTATCCTTGAAGAGCTCTGCCTTGGCATACTCTCCAGGGTGATGACAAGATGGGAGACCACGAGATCATGTTCTCTGTCTGCAGTGGGCCAGTGGGATTTGGAAATAGCACAGACGAGGTGAGCACAGGAATGGAGTGGTAATCAAAGGGTCTGAAACTCATGGGTCTCTGCCAATGGTTAAGTAATCACTGGATCCCAAAATGTGAACGAGATATGCAGTCGACTAAAAGACTGTTTGATATGTCCCTGGATAAAACCCTGGTTTTAGGAAACAAAAATCTGACTTGAGCCACTGTATGGGGATTTATAGCCTCTTATTCATGTCCCATATTTAAGCTAGTCCACAAATCCCTGGCTAAAAATCAGTTTTTGGAGGAAGGACCTATAATGTGGTCATAGGTATATTCTCTGAATCTCCTCCACATCTCCTCCAGAGAGACCTATAGTAATTTAACAGGGTAACTGAGTACTATTAAAAAAAAAAAAAATACCCACAACTTCCAAGGGTTGTTAGAAACAGTACCTGAGTGATGCTAATCCTGACACCTAGCATGCGGCTGTGGTCTCCCTGCTGGGGTGGGCCTTAAGTACAGCTAGGAAAGGCCACGCAAAACCCCTGTAATTGCAAGCCCACTGAGACAGTAAACTAACAGCAATGTGATGTCCCCGGAATTGCAGAGATCAGTGCCATCACCAAACACAGGAGAGACGCAGGGGTGGTGGTTCCTAATACATCCTAATACATTAAGATTTGATGAGTGCAAAAAGCCATGTGGGATGTAGATGGCCGAAGATCATCGCAGACTTCAAAAGATGGCAAAGCTACTGGCAGCTGAAATGCAATGTTGGAGCAAATCAACATAATCCCTAGCTTCCTAGAAAATGGATTTCCCCTCTTTTCTGTCAGTTAAAGAAAAACTTAGAAGCAGTTTGCCTTTGTATAGGGGGGACTACAGCACATTGTAATACCACAGCTCAGAAGGATCTGGATATCCTAGAAGACATCATGTTGGCCCATTACTCTGGTGTCACAATACTAAGTAGACCTGTGAGGAGAAAGTAGGAAGCATCTGCATACCTTAGGATGACACATGTGTGCCAGCAGGTAGAAATAAACCTCATAGTTCAGTGGCCTGTCACATGAGTGAAGTTTCTAGAAGATATTGAAGTATCTTCCTTAAAGTAAGACACAATTGCACTGCCACCATCAAGGACAAAGCTCAGAGCATGGTGGCCCTTTTGGATTATGGAGACAACCTATGTCACTGCTGGTCATGCTACTGCAGCCTGTTTAGTGGGTAAGGTCTCCACATGACCATCTATGAAAAAAATCCCAAAGAATCTCCAAAGTCCTCCTAGAACTAAAAAAGGAGTACAGTAAGGTCACAGGATATAAGATTAACACACTAAAAACAATCTCATTTTTGCACACAATGAACAAAATTAAAAACTATTGATAATTGCTCCAAAAAATGAAGTATTTAGGATAAATCTAATAAAATATGTATAGCATCTGTATGAGGAAAGTTACAAAATGAACTATCAGAGAGGACCTAAATACATGGAGAGACATAACTGTGTTCATGGATTGGAATACTCACATAGTAAAGATGCCAGTTTTCCCCAAATTGATCTATGTGATTAACATAATTACTATCAAGATTTCAGCAAGGGTGTATTTCTTTTGTAGATGAAGACAAACTAATTCTAAAATTTACATGGAAAGGGAACTCTAGAATAGCCAAAACAATTATGAAATAGAATACGGTGGAAGGACTCACTCTTTCCAGTCTTAAGACTGACTATATAGCTATAGTAATCAAGAGAGAACAGCACCCACAGAGAGAGAAATGAATCAATGGAGAACATAGAAATAGAGGTGCACAGGCAGGCCCAATTAATTTTTGACAAATGAGCACAGTATTTCAACTGAGGATGGATAGTTGTTTGTTTGTTTTTTCTCCACAAATGGTGCTGGAGCAATTGAATATTCAGAGATTTTTAAAAAATGAACCTTGACTAAAATCTTACACCTACAAAACTTAACTCAAAATGGAGCATAGAATTAAATATAAAACATAAAACTCCAAATTTTCAGAAAAAAGATATGAGAAAACCTTCAGCACCTAGGACAAGGCAACACTAAAAGCACAATCCATGAAAGAAAAAAATTGATCAAGTGAACTGCATCAAAATTTAGAAGTTTTGCTCTTCAAAAGGCCCTGTTAAGATAATGAAAAGACATTATGGGGAAAATATTTTAAAATCTCATATCTGACAAAGGACTTATAACTAAACAATGTAAAGAACTCTCAAAACTCAACCTCAAACAAATGATCCAATCAGAAAGTGAGCAAAAGACATGCAGAAACATTTCACTAAAGAGGACAATGACAAATAAGCACATGAAAATAAGCTCATGAAAAGACGGTGGACATCACTAGGCATTATAGAAATGCAAACTGAGAGCACAACAAGCCATCACCACACACCTATCAGGACAACAAAAATAGTGACACCACCAAATGTTAGCCAGGATGTGGAGAAATTTGATTGCTTATACATTGCTGGTGGGAATGTAAAATGGTATAGCCAGTCTAAGAAGAGTCTGGCAGCTCCTTATGAAACTAAACATGTGACTACCATACAATCCAGCAATTGCAATCCTAGGTGTTTATCTCAGAGAAATGAAAACATATTTATGTGTACACAAAAACCTGTACATAAATGTTCATAGCAGCTTTACTTAAATAGCAGCTCAAAACTGGAAACTAAAAGTCCTTCAACTAGTCAGTGTTTCAACACGCTAGTAAATCCATGCTATGGAGTATTACTCTACAACAAAAAGGAGAAAGCTACTGACATATACAACTTGAATCAATCTCAAAAGAATTAGCAGTACTGTTTTAGTCAGTTTTTTCATTGCTGTGACTAAAAGGACCTGACCACAACAATTTAAGGGGAGGAAAAATTTATTTGGGGGCTCACCGTTTCAGAGGTCTCAATCCATGGACAGTGGGTTCCATTCCTCCAGGCTCCAGATGAGGCAGAGCGTCATGGTGGAAGAATATGGCTGATGATGATCACATGATGATCAAGCAGCAGAGAGAGACTCCACTCTCCAGATACAAAATACATACCCCAAAGCCACACCCCCAACCCCACCTCCTTCACACTACCACTTCAGTTACCACTCAGTTAATCCCTTCAGGGGATTAATTCACTGACTGGGTTAAGACTCTCACAACCCGATCATTTCTTATCTGAACCTTCTTGCATTGTCTCACACGTGAGCTTTTGAGGGACACCTCACATCCAAACCATACCAAGCATCAACCTCAAAAGGATACATGCTGCATGTTTCCTTTCATATAGCATCTTTGAAATAATAGAATTAGAGAGATGGAGAACAGGTACATGGTTGCGAGGGGGAAAGGAAGGGGCAGGGTAAGGAGGTAGATATGGTTATAAGAGAGTATCATGAGGGAATCTTGTGGTTTATGACAAAGTTAGGCATGTTGATTGTGGTGGTGGGTTACAAAAAGCCACGTGTGATAGGACTGCAAAGCTATTCACACACACACACACACACACACACACACACACACACACATACGTGGACTTAAGTGTGAATGAGCTCTATAAATTGTACCAAAGTTCATTTCTTACTTTATTTTTCTACAGTTATGCCAGATGTCAATATTGGGCGAGGTTGGATGAAAGGTGCACAGACCTTCTCTGTACGTTTCCTTGCAACCTGACAATTTCAAACAGGGCCTAAAATAAACTTTAGGACTGCACAGGTTCCCCTAACTCTTGGACCTATAACCCAACAGACCCAATGATATCAGACACATCTGCGGTGGCAGAGATACTGTATACAGACTTTGTCAAATTCATTAAGAAGCACAGACCAGATCATACATGTTTTGGAGTAAAACCACACCCTTCGCTGCCAACAGAGAGCAGGACCTGACTTGTTACTAGGCCCCGGGAGTAACAAGCCTAACCATGGGACACCAAATGACCATGAGACCTGAACCCCTATCATGAATTGCTCGTGACCTAAAGTCATAAAATCAGACAAGCATACTAGAGTGCTATTTCAAAAATGGAAATGGTTTACATTAGAGCCAATCCAAGCAGGTCTGAAGTGCCCAAGTAAACTCCACAATACTCCTCTATGGTACCTGGTTCCCCCTCCCCCTGCTGCCCCAGTGCTGGGAATGGAACCCAGGGCTTCACATATGCTAGGCAAGTGCTCTACCACTGAGCTATATCCCCAGACTCTCAGCTGCCTTTAAAAAATATATATATTTTGAAACAGGATCTTGCTAAGTTGCCAAAGCTGACCTTGAACTTGAGATCCTTCTGTCTCAGTCTCCCATATAACTGAGATTGCAGGTAATCATGATCACAACTGGCTACCTGCTAATATGAACAAACTGCCTATGGTGGGGAGTTCCTAAGATCATTAATGCAAAAAGAAAGACAGGTCTGTTCTACAGCTCTACGTGCTGGCATCAGTCAGAAGTAGGCAGCCACAGTCCTGTTGTGGGTTGAATTGTGTCCCACTAATGTAGATTCCTAACCCCCAGTACTGTAGGATGTGTCCTTATTTGGAGATAGGGTCTTCAAAGGTAATGAGGTGGATAAGGTGGACTCTAATCCAATTAAAATTAGATCTAAAGGTGGGTGTCCTTATCAGAAGGAGGAAATCTGGACACAGATCTACGCCTATGGGGAAGGCCACGTGAAGATGAATGCAGTGATCAGGGTGAGGTTTCTACAGGCCAAGGAGCTCCAGAGGATTGCCAGCAAACACCAGAAGCTAGGAGAAGGGCCGGGAGCATATGCTTTCCTCTTGGTCTGAACGAAGAACCAGCCCCTCCCAAACGTTGATTTTGGACTTGGATCCTCTAGGACTATGGGATAAGACATTTCTGTTGTGTAAGCCACCCATTTTGTGGTATTTTGTTACAGCAGCCCCACAGATTTGGTGGTCTTGAAAAGCAATGCTGAGGAGATGTCCTCTCAGAGGGCAGTTGGTGCAGAAGGAAAGATGGCCTGAGGTTTGGATCAATACCTGACTATGGGCAGTGACTCACAAATAGGGATGGTTTTTTTAAAAAAGTGTTCTAATAGAACACACCCAAACTCATTTGCCCTAATTTCACACAAGATTCCTAATTTACTATCTGGGTTTCCCTGCCCAGCCCATTTTGAAGCAGTCAACAGAGTCATGGTTGGATTACATAACATGGAAGGAAAAAGCATGAAAATATTCACTAATACCCTCAAAAGGAAAGCACACTGGAAACACCCGGTAAACAGCTGTCACCTCTGCCTCGCTCTAGATAACTCTTGGTTCTATAAACCCACATAATCTCTTGTTCAATGAGACTGAGTCCCAAGTCAAGGAAAAAAAATCAACTTCTTTCTGTTCAGAATAGTTTACTAAAACAGAGAAGTGTTCAATATACTTCAGAATGAATGTCTTCAAAATACCAAATAAAAGAAACACACATTTAAATGTACTGAAAGTAAAAAACTGGTTATCTGGAAAATTAAATTTTTATGGAAACAATTTTAAAAATTCTATCATATGAGGCATAACTTTTTATAGCTTTGCCGTGAACTTCCAAATAAATTTAGTAAGATATGTTTAGATGAATTAACATTTCCTACAATTTTTATACGTAGTTTTGAATTTTCTTACCATTCCAATTTTGGAATTACTATCCTGACCAAAATTTTTAAATTGAAAAAATAATAATACAACTAGAGATTTAACAACATTCTTTTAGCTCTATTCTGGATGAGTTTTGCTAATATTTCATAACCATATTAGTCAGTTAATTAGTTATTCCATCTAAAATAACTACCCAGATGTAGAGAAACATGCCATCTTGCATTTGTCAAAATTCTTGCTCATTAAATTAAAACATATTTTAGTTTGTGTCCTTTTCCTTTAAGCAACTTCCCTAATGGTGAAGCCTATTAGCTTTAGTTAGCTAGTTATGTCTTATACAAGTTTTGTTTTCTGAACAAGAAAGGGAACCATGGCACTTCTGTAGCTGACATTTTAACAATGATCTCTGAGCTATCTGCCTGTCACCTATTTGTCTACTTAGCTCCTTCTTTCTTTCCTCCTTCTCTTCCTTCCTTCCTTCCTTCCCCAAATAAGAATTCCAATGCAGCAAACTTAATTTTAAAATAAGGGAGAAATTAAGACATTCCCAGAAAAAAAACAAAACTGAGAGAGTATGTTTCTAGCAGACTTGACCTACAAGAAATGCTAAAGGGTGTTTATGCAGCTTGAAATGGAAGGACACTAAACAGTAAGTCAAAGCTGTATAAAGAAATATAGATTGCCAGCATTACTGTATTTTTAGTTTCTAACTCTACTTTTTACATGATAAAAGACAACTGCATTTAAAAAATATAAAACTGTTATTGTCCACATGATATAAAGATGTCATTTGTGATGGCAACAACATAAAGGGGCACACAGCTGTATAGGAGCAGAAATTTTGTATGCTTTTGAAGTTAGCAATATCAGTTCAAACTAGGTTGTTATAAATTTAAGATAGTAGTGTAATCTTTCTTGTAACCATTAAGAAAATATCTTAAAAGAATATATAAAGGGACATAAGCCAAGCACTGTGGCATATGTCTGTAGTTCCAGATTCTTAGAAGATGGAGGCAGGAAGACTGCAAGTTTGAGACCAGCCTGGGCAACTTAGCAAGACCCTGTCTCAAAACAAAAATTTTTAAAAAGGGCTTAGGATATAGCTTAGTGATAGAGCACCTATGGGTTCAATCCCTTGTACTGTAAGGAAAAAATAAGAAAAAAGAAAGGAAGGATAGGAGGGAGGGAGGAGGGAGGAAGGAAAAAGAAAATGAGATAGGAATTAATAAGGTACACTATCAAAAAACCAAGTAAATACAAAAGAAGAGAGTAATAGAGGACATGGTGGCGGGTATAAGACAGACAGACAGAAGTCCTTCCTTATCAGTAATTATTTCACATGTAAATGGATTAAATTTTCAAACCAAAGGCAGAGATTTGTAGAATGAATAGAAACAAAAATAAGCCAATGATATGCTATCTACAAAGATTCATTTTATATTCAAAGATACAAATATGTTGGAGGAGAAAGACTATATAAAGATATTCTGTGTAAAGAGTAACCAAAACAGAGCTGGTAGTTATGCTAACATCAGACAAAATAGACTTCAGGTCAAAAACTGTTATAAGAGACAAGAGTGCTGTGCATTTATAAAAGGGTCAATTCATCAAGAAGATATAATAATTATAAATATATACATATCAAATAACAGAGCCCCCAAATATATGAAGCAAATATTGAGAGAGTAGTAGAGGGAGAAAAACAATACTACAATAATAGTTGGAGACTTCAATACCCCAGTTTAAATAAGGAATTAAGAATCTAAATAAAAGTTCAATAAGAAAATGGAATAGAGGATCCAAGATGGCGGACTAGAGGGAGGTTGCGTTCCTGGTCGCTCCTTAACTTGGGTTTCAAGCAGAGGATATCTGTTTCCTGGTGAGGCAATTTTTACTGCTTATCGATCCCCTGCTGTTTACCCCATTTGTCTATTGTGATCACCTGCAGTCAGACAGCATATTGACGCCTTTTTGACTGTAAATTGCTCACTGTCAGGCGCCTATCATCCACCATTTGCCTGCCTCTTGCCTGTCCATCGCTTGCCTTTCACCTATCCATCATCCACCACAGAGGTTCACCTGCCGATTCTTCAACAGCAGTCAGCAAACTGATCACCGACCGCCAGTGGAGCGCCAGCTGCCTGTTGTTGCCTGGAAGTTCATGTCAAAGTACCTGCAGGTTTGATTACACATGGCTGCCACCATTTTGAGACAAGAGCCAGGCCCCATAGGACCCCTGGCTGGACTGACTGAGCCCCGTCTCCGGGATCCCTCAGCCCAACTGATCACTCCCAGCCTCCGGGGCCCACACATCGACTGACTGATCCCTGCCACCAGTACCCCCAGACCGACTGATTGCACCCCGCCTCCAGGATCCCGCAACCAGACCGAACACACCCTGCCTCCAGGACCTCCACTCTACCATGCCCACACCCCGAGCTGCAGCTCCCCATTTGCCAACACATTTGGAAGCCAGAGTGGCTGCCTTGGATAATCCTGGAAGCTGTAGTTCTGATCCTTAGGTGGGGCAAATCCCATCCTGAGATGCCTGCTGGAGACTTGAAGCTCATTGTTAGGTACCTCTCATGCATCAGGCCACTGAACACTGGGAGGTTTGAATACTATATGACTGTTATAGTGTAGATTTTCTTTTTTCTCCTTATTGAACAATTTTAAGTTTTTATTTCTTTACTTTTCTTGCTCTCATTTCCTTTTGTTTACCTGTTCCCTCAGAGTCTCTTTCTCCTTTGTGCATGCTAACAACCAATTTCTTTTGATTATACTCTCACTCTATTATCTAGAACTTCTATATATTCTTTTCTTATCCCATTAACAACTACATCCTACATCCCTCTGCATCCTTTTTGTCCTTCATTAGAATCTGCAGACCTTATTGCAAATCTGTTTGTTATACTGAAGATAATAATTGAACTCATTCTGTTTATTATGACAATTTTGCTATTGTCCTCATAGGGGCTATTTGGTCTAGGATTGCATACTGTCTGAATTGGGCACTGCTAATATTGATCTCCCCTTAAAGAAAGGGTTTTGGAAACCTATAGGGCCACAATAAGCCTATAGGGGGAAATCTGCAATACCCTAGATCTGCACTGCTAGAGGAGAAGATACATGAACAACATGAAAAAACAAGGGAAGAAAATGGTCCAAACAAATCTAGATTCTATATTAATAGAATCCAATGACAGTATGGTAGAAGAAATGTCAGGAAAGGACTTCAGATTATACATGATTAACATGATTCATGAAGCAAAGGATGAGATAAGAGAGCAAATGCAGGCAATGAATGATAATACCAATAAGCAGTTGAAAGAACAAGTGCAGGAAGCAAAAGATCATTTCAACAAAGAGACAGTGTTTCTAAAAAAAAAAAAAAAAAAAAAAAAAAAACCAAATGGAAATCCTTGAAATGAAGGAAACAATAAACCAAATAAATTCAATGGAAAGCATCACCAAAAGACTAGACCACTTGGAAGACAGAACCTCAGACAATGAAGACAAAATATTTAATCTTGAAAATAAAGTTGCCCAAACAGAGAAGATGGTAAGAAATCATGAACAGAATCTCCAAGAACTATGGGACATCATGAAAAGACCAAATTTAAGAATTATGGGGATTGAGGAAGGCACAGAGATACAAACCAAAGGAATGAACAACCTATTCAATGAAATAATATCAGAAAATTTCCCAAACCTGAAGAATAAAATGCAAAAATCAAATACAAGAGGCTTACAGAACACCAAATGCACAAAATCACAACAGATCCACACCAAGGCACCTTATAATGAAAATGCCTAACATTCAAAATATAGGATTTTGAAGACTGCGAGAGAAAAGCATAAGATTACATATAGGGTGAAACCAATACAGATAGCAGCAGACTTCTCAACCCAGACTCTAAAAACTAGAAGTGCCTGGAACAACATATTTCAAGCTCTGAAACAACATGGTTGCCAACCAAGAACCCTGTACCCAGCAAAACTAACCTTCAGATTTGAAGATGAAATAAAATTCTTCCATGATAAACAAAAGTTAAAAGAATTTACAAATAGAAAGCCTGCACTACAGAATATTCTCAACAAACTATTCCATGAGGAGGAAATAAAAAACAACAATGTAGGTCAGCAAAGGGAGGAACTACCTTAAAGAAAAATCCACTCAAAGGAGAAACCAAGCCAAGTTAAAAACCAAAAGTAAGCCCAAATGACTGGGAATACAAATCATATCTCAATTATAACCCTGAACATTAATGCCTAAAGTCATCAATCAAAAGACATAGACTGGCAGAATGGATTAAAAAGAAAGACCCAACAATATGCTGCCTGCAAGAGACTCATCTCATAGAAAAAGACATCCACAGACTAAAGGTGAAAGGATGGGAAAAAAACTACCATGCACACAGACTCAGTAAAAAAGCAGGGGTTTGCATCCTTATTTCAGATAAGGTGGACTTCAAGCCAAAGTCAGAAGGGATAAAGAAGGACATTTTATACTGCTTAAGGGAACCATGAATCAGGAAGACATAATGATCATAAATATTTATGCCCCAAACAATGGGGCATCCCTGTACATCAAACAAATCCTTCTCAATTCTAGGAATCAAATAGACCACAACACAATAATGCTGGGTGACTTTAACACACTGCTGTCACCACTGGATAGATCTTCCAAACAAAAACTAAACAAAGAAAACATAGAACTCAATAACACAATCAATAACCTAGACTTAATAGACATATATAGAATATTCCATCCATCAATGAGCGAATTCACTTTCTTCTCAGCAGCACATGAAATCTTATCAAAAATATACCATATGTTATGCCACAAAGCAGCCCTTAGGAAATGCAAGAAAATAGAGATACTGCCTTGTGTTCTATCAGATCATAATGGAATGAAATTAGGAATCAATGACAAAATAAAAAACAGAAATTAATCCAACACCTGGAGACTAAATAATATGCTATTGAATGAAACATGGATAATAGAAAACATCAGGGAGGAGAAAAAAAAAATTCTTACAGGTCAATGAGAACTACAATACAACATATCAAAATCTCTGGGACACTATGAAAGCAGTACTAAGAGGAAAATTCATTGCATGGAGCACATTCCAGAAAAGAATGAAAAGTCAACAGCTAAATGACCTAACATTACAGCTCAAAGCCCTAGAAAAAGAACAGAATAACAGCAAAAGTAGTAGAAGACAGGAAATAATTAAAATCAGAGCTGAAATCAATGAAATTGAAACAAAACAATTCAAAAAATTGACAAGAACAAAAAGTTGGTTCTTTGAAAAAGTAAATAAAATAGACCAACCCTTAGCCACACTAAGAGAAGAAGAGAGAAAACTCAAATTACTAAAATTCGTGATGAAAAAGGAAATATCATGACAGAAACCACTGAGATCATAACATAATGAGAAGCTACTTTGAAAATCTATATTCCAACAAAATAGAAAATACTGAAGACATTGACAAATTTCTAGAGACATATGCTCCTCCCAAACTGAACCGGGAGGACATACACAATTTAAACAGGTCAATATCAAACAATGAAATAGAAGAAGCCATTAAAAGTCTACCATCCAAGAAAAGCCCAGGATCAGACGGATTCTCAGCCGAGTTCTACAAGACCTTCAAAGAAGAACTCATTCCAATACTTCTCAAACAGAAAAGGAGGGAACCCTACCAAACTCATTCTATGAAGCTAATATCACCCTCATACCCAAACCAGGAAAAGACACATCAAGGAAAGAAAATTTTAGACCAATATCCTTGATGAATATAGATTCAAAGGCCCTTAACAAAATACTGGCAAACCATATTCAAAAACTTATTAAGAAAATTGTGCACCACGATCAAGTGGGGTTCAACCCTGGAATGCAAGGATGGTTTAACATCTGTAAATCAATAAACGTAATCCAACATGTCAATAGACTTAAGGATAAGAATCATATGGTTATTGCAATTGACGCAGAAAAAGCATTCGACAAAATACAACACCCCTTCATGCTTAAAACACTTGAAAAAATAGGGATAGTAGGAACATACCTGAACATTGTAAAGGCTATTTATGCTAAGCCCATGGCCAACATCATTCTTAATGGAGAGAAACTAAAACCATTCCCTTTAAAAATGGGAACAAGACAGGTATGTCCTCTTTCACCACTTCTATTCAACATTGTCCTTGAAATACTAGCCAGAGCAATTAGACAGACTAAGAAAATTAAAGGGATACAAATAGGAAAAGAGGAATTCAAGCTGTCACTATTTGCTGATGACATGATTCTATATTTAGAGGATCCAAAAAACTCCTCCAGAAAACTTATAGACCTCATCAATGAGGTACCAATTTGCAACTCCACCAGCAAATTGGTACAGCCACTCTGGAAAGCAATATGGAGATTCCTCAGAAAACTTGGAATGGACCCACCATTTGACCCAGCTATCCCACTCCTTGGTTTATACCCAAAGGACTTAAAATCAGCATACTACAGTGATGCAGCCACATCAATGTTCATAGCAGCTCAATTCACAATAGCTAGATGGTGGAACCAACCTAGATGCCCTCCAATTGATGAATGGATAAAGAAACTGTGGTATATATACACAATGAAATATTACTCAGCCATAAAGAATAAAATAATTATGGCATTTGCTGGTAAATGGATGAAATTGGAAAATATCATGCTAAGTGAAATAGGTAAAGCCCAAAAAACCAAAGGCCAAATGTTTTCTCTGATAAGTGTATGACAATATATAACGATGTCTGGTAGCGGGGGGAACAGAAGAATGAAGGAACTTTGGAGGATGTAGAGGAAAAGCAGGTGGGAGGGGGTGGGGATGGATAAACAGTAGATTGAAACAGTATTACCCTATATATATGTATGATTACATGAATGGTGTGAATATACATTGTGTATAACCATAGAAATGAAAAGTTGTACCCCATTTGTGTACAATGAATCAAAATGTGTCTGTAAAAATAAAAAATATTAAAAAAAAGAAAATGGAATAAAGAAAGTAAATACCACTATTAACAACCTAGACCTAAAAGACATGTAGGAAATTTCACTCAACAACAGCAAAATACATATTCTTTTGAAGTGCATATGGAACATTCTCCAAAAAAACAGATCATATGTAGCCCTGAAAAAAACTCAATAAATTTAAAGACTCAAATTAAAGCATCATCTCTGAATACAATAGAAAGAAAACAGAAATCAATAATAGACATAAAACTGGAAAATTCACAAATACATGGAAATTAAGGAACATATTTTTGAACAACCAATGGATCAGAAAAACAATCATAGCAGAAATTAGAAATCCTTAAACATGAATGAAAATAAGCCACAATATACCATATATGGGATGCAGCAAAGGCAGTTCTCAGAGGGAAATGTATACACAGCCAATGCAAACAATAAAAAAAGAAAGATTTTAAATAACCTAACTTTATACCTTATGAAACTAGAAAAAGCTGAGCAAACTAAACCCAAAAACAAAGAAAATAAATAATAATAATAATAAAGATTAGGGTGAAGGTAAGTGAAATAAAAAAATAATAGAAATAAACCAAAAGTTGAGAGCAGAACCAATTAAAATCAGATATAAAATGGGGCTAGAACTAACCTTACAACAATAAAAAGTATTATATGAGAATACTATGAACCATTGTATGCCAACAAGTTAGATCTCAATGAAATCTAGGACAGATTCCTAGAAACAGAGAAGCTATCAAAACTGACTCAAGAAGAAATAGAAAATGTTGGCATTTTTAATGTGAATAACTGTATCTGATTGTGATCACATATTTTCATGAGTTGAATCTGTTTCTTCCAGCATGTTCAATCCTGTTCACTTCAATGTAGAACTAGGAATGCTATAGTATGTAGTCAGAGGATTACTAGACAAAAATTACATGTTTTAATTCTTTCAGTTCTCCTTCAAAAATAATGTTGAATATGAGCATGTATGTATTCTATTAAAAAATCATCAAAATGTTCAGTTTGTCAAAGATCTTCCTTTTGGCTGAGCACAGTGCCTGGTACATGTAGTCTCAGTTAGAGAGGAGGCTGAATGGAAGTATCACTTGAACCCAAGAGTTCAGGGCCAGCCTGGGGCAACACAGCAAGATCCTGTCTCTTAAAAAATATATATCTTTATTTAGTAGACACTAGAAGACAGTACTTAGAAAGAACTTAGATTTCATGAATCAGATATTTTAATACAGATGAAGGCAAAATTTTTATTCAAAAATAACTTTCTCTAAGTAAAGGATTAAAGGCTTCATTATTGGCACTTTTTCAATATTGTGGGGTTTAAAATAACTAGTAGTTTTTCTTATTGCATGAAATCAATTAAAAGTTGGCTTTAACTTAAAATACTGTAACCCACCAAACCATAAACTTTATAAAAGAAAAAAAAGTATTTTACAATGCCTTAATCCACTGTAAACATTTTCTTAGAGTTTTAAGCACTTTAGCAGACTTAAAGGTACTTTGTTTATAATTACTTCATATCTCACTAATCCTATATAATCAGACAAAATCTCTAAAACTGCAAGTAACATAAAGCTACTACTTCAGTTTCTAATTGTGAATTAGGCCCTTCACATGGTATCCCTTTCAAACCTTTTAACTCATCCTCAACACATATCTTCATTTTGTATGTTTTCTATGTTACCAGGAAAAATACACAGTACCTACAATCTGGAATTTTCTCACTTGTTTGTACCAAACCTATAAGCCTACCTTTATGTGAACCTATTCTTTCTCCTTCCCTCTTATTCTACCCTCCCTCAGTTTGATGAGTCTCTCTAGATCAAACTACCCATTTACAGAAAGTACAGAAGACTGGAGAACATGCAATCAGCACAACCCATCCTGCAGGAAACAGGACAAATGACCAGTTTCTTCAACAAATAAACTTCAAGGGAGTGGGGGGGAGAAAGTGAGAAAGGAAATCCTTAGATTAAAAGAGATTTACAAGTCAAGTCAACCAATCTCAATGGGTGAATTTTATTTGATCTTGATTCATACAAGAAACTCCAAATTTCCAATTTGCTTTAAAATTTAAACATTGAGTAGATATTAAAAATCATTTTTATATGTGATGATATTATTATATGTATTCTAAAAAGCTTATAGAGATTCACATCATCATATTTAGAGATGAAATGATAAAAGTATTTGGGAATTTAATTCAGCACACAGGAAGAGGGCAAAGTGGCAGAGGTATAGATAACAGAAAACTGACCATTACTACATATTATTGAAACAGAATGATGGGTACATGGGTTCATTATATTATTGTTTACTTTTGCAAATGTTTGACACTTTTCATAGTAAAATTATGTTTAAAATAAACAACAGTAAACAGTGTTTTATGAAATAAAACCTACATATTCCTTTTTATAATACAGCTGTGTGGCAATTATTTTTGAATCCTGCTACTCCCTAATCACATGTATCCATTCAATCACCAAATTCTATTGATTCTTCCTCTTAATTGTCAGTTCTTTGCATTTACTCCAAGCTAAATTTGGCCTGTGCACAAGGCATGTCTATTTTTGCCCACCTCTAAAATGGGTCAGTTTTTTTTTTTTTAATGCACAGACAAAAATATTTGATCATACTAGTCCTTTGCTTAAAATCCACTAATAGATCCTCATTGATCATAGGAGAAAGGTTAAAATAGTTACTATGTATCTAAGGCCCTGCAGGGTCTGCTCTGACCCTGCGTATGTCACCACTCCATCTTAGGATGCCCTCCCAAGGTGCCTTCCCATACACCAAGTACTTTCCAAACCTGCCACACTCATTCTCAACCCAAGCATTCTCCCATGCTCTTCCCTCTGCTTGGAATGTCCCCTTAACCCTAAACACACCCTCATCTTTTGACCTCACCTTAAACACCTCTTTCTCAGAGTAACTTTGCAATTATTCTTGGTTTCAATGAGATCAAATAGCTCACTTTCATAACAACTTGCCACAAATGCAATTTTAAAGTTGTTGAAATTATTTGTTTAGTGTTTATATTTCCTGTTATAATGTAATCTCAAAGAGAGAAGGAAATAGGTCTTCATTATTATATCCCTAAAGTCTCGTAATTTATCCTAGTAGAAAATCAATAATTTTTTATTAAACCATAAATGACTGGTTAAATGAAGGAATAAGTAAATGAATCTGAATATAATACTGGTCAAATAATGAAACAATTACCTGCACCATAATAATAATATTATACAATTAACCTCAATGATTTCAATCATACTTCCTGTCAAAACATTTGTAAAGCTTTGATGTATATATACACAAATGAACAAAAAGAGAAAAATGAAAATGACTTCATTACAAATTCAGGTTATAGTCCCTCACTGATACTCCAAAAGTACTTGATGACAAAAGAACAGGGATGGGTCTTAATATAACATTCACTTTTTCAAAGGAGGCACACATACATCCAGACAAAAGTAGTTCTGATACAAGCCCCAATTGTGCTATTCAGAAATAAAACTGAGATTCTCTGAATTACTCACTGAAAGAGTAATTAAAAACCATGCACCTGAAATTTTTATATTTATATGAAATTATTTCAAACTACCTACATATAGAGTGCAGTTAAAACTCATAAAATGGATGAATTTAGCTAATCTATTAAAGTACAATCAAGGATTCTTTTTTTTTTATGGCATTGCAGGGGGATTGAACCCAGGGCTTCACACACATGATAGGCAGCACTCTACCACTGAGCTACATCCCCAACTTCAAGTAAAATCCAAACCAAGATTTTAAACATCAGATCTTCATAGCTTTTTTAATTAATGAGAAAAACTACAAACTCCTGAACCAAAATTTTATTTTAAATTATTAGATTTTCAGTGCATATGAAAAATTTCATAACACATGGCATATAAAGAAGTTAGTGCATTAAACTATAATAAAAATGCTTTTAAACAACTTTTAAAATCACTAATATGCTTATTTTCCCATGAATGAATACAGCTTGCTTAAACCAACTTTATCGTGGAATATCAAGTAGGTTTAAACCAACTTTATTGTGGAATATCAAGTAGGTTTAAAATTTTTATATTATTGCTTAATAACTTCTTAATAAGGTTTTGAGTTTCTACTTGACCTGCACATAATATTCTTTTCAACGTACTGAATACTACAGTAGCTCTTTCTCTCATCTCTGCTGGAACGTATTTAATATCTAAATATTCTGGTAATTTAGATCTAGAATTATACAGCATATTAATAACAGTTTCAATGTCATCAATTTTATTACTGGATCGTCCTTGTGCCAATGCCTCGGTTGCATACATTTTTTCCAATCTATATTCTGCTGCTTCTGCTAGAGCAAGGCTTCGTTTCAGGAGCTCTTTAGAGGCTTTAATGTACTGTTTATACTCTGGATTATTGCTGTCACCAGGAGGTGCCTGTTGCATTTGTGAATATATTTCTGAAATTTTTTTCAAAATGGCATCATTATTCAGACTCTCTGAGTGATGTTCATATGTTGGCATTTTAAATTTGCCTATTTCAGATCCACCTGAGAGCTGGGGAACATCTTCTTCTGTCCAGATAAACATTTCGGCAGTGGTTTTAGTGGTGACACTTGTAATCGTAGATGGTTCAGAAGTAGGTGGTGACATCGTTGAGGCCCTGCTGCGTTTTGTAACTGTCTCTGGCTCTGGCTCTGGCTCTGGCTCTTCTTTCTCAATATAAGGTTCTTCCGCATGTAAAACAACAGAAACATTGCTTGGTCTGATTGACCAGAATGGTGTACTTTCAGTAGGTTGTTTCTTCCCTATTCCCGGTGTGAAGTCTCTAGTAGAGAAAGTTGTACTTCCTTCACTAACATCCTTGATTAAAACATTATTCTCAGTTGAAGCTTCTCCAGGTGTACCTGTCTCCTCAATTTTTGACCTCTTCAATCCTGTAGAATAAATATTTTTTGGAGACCTTGATTTTTTCTCAGGGCCTGGTTCCCTAGTGGGAACACTTAGTATTAGGTTCTCTAAAACTTGTACATAATGATTCAAGTTTTGTTCTTCATCACGAGACACAGTTATGCCTTAAAGAAAAAAAATCAAATTAATAAATTTGTTATAGATGACACAATGACAGAATCTACTGAACTTAATTTATCTCCTATACTGTCACTTAAAATTTGATATAAAGAACCAATAAACAAAGCATCTTGACATAGGGTCAACTCTCATTTAAAATAAAATAGTTTTTTATCAGGTTATTATTAAATAAATGTCCTAGATTAGGGCAAAAATCACATCAATAGAATTCTTTATATCTTTTTACATTTATTCTTTCATATAACTTATGATTCAACAGGCAACTTATTAAACCAAAATTTTGGTTATATCCTCCAAACAAGTAGTATGCTAAGTGGGCTCACACTGACTTACTAGAGTCAATTATTAAATTTTGAGAAATTTTTATGAGCCATATGTTAAACATAGACATAATTAAAAATTAAATTATATTAAAAACAAAGGTAATAATATTAAAACCTCAACTTCTTAATTTCTTTATTTCATTTTACTATTATATATGCTTTTAGGGTTATTTACATCTAACATATTAGTAAGATATACATGTAATATAATGGTTGCAGTAAGCACTTATCACTTAATAAACCATTAAAAGTCACATTTATTTTTAATATTTTAATTTCAAGTCATCTGTTTATTTGTTTATTTTTGGTAGCCAGGATTGAACCAGGGGCACTTAACCACTGAGTCATATCCCCAGTCCTATTTTTTTTTTTTTATAATTTTTTATTTTAGGACAGGGTCTAAGTTGCTTAGGGCCTCACTAAGTTGCTGAGGCTGGTCTCAAACTTGAAAGGCTCTGGCCTCAGCTTCTCAAGTTGCTAGGATTACAGGTCAAGTAGCTTCTTGCTCCTTTATTTTTAATAGACAAAAATATGTAAGTTCTGCGATCCAGGAGCCATCTTGGGACTGCAGCGTGGCAGAGCCTACAGAAACTGAAACCCATATTTGGGAGGTACTGGAAACCTTCAGGGACACTGTAAGTCTACAGTGTAGAAACTGTACATGGCTAGATGGGAAGACACACAAACAAAATGAAAAAAAAAGGGGGGGGGGGAATAAAGCACTCTAAACAAACCAGGATGCTCCAATTGTAGACTTCATTGACAAACCAGTAGAAGAAATGTCAGAGGAGTAGAGTTCAGAATTTACTTAATAAAACCACTCCACAACTTAAAGGAGGATATGAAGAGTGAATCAGAGCTATGCTTCAGGAGGTGGAAGATAAATAAAGAGATGAAGATCCTGAAAAGAATTCTTTGAAATGAAGGAATCAATAAACCAAAATAAAAATTCAATGGAAAGTAGCACCACCAGAGGAGACCACGTGTAAGACAGTACCACAGGCAGTGAAATACATAATCTTGAAAATAAAGGTGACCACACAGAGGAGATGATAAATTGCGTGACATTCCCTCACCCAGACACAATGCCTGAATAGCAGCTGCTGAAGCCAACTGAGTGGAGCTACTGTGACTACTTCTGGGCTGATAAGAAAGACCCAGCACCGTGGCGGGGTTCAAACTGCTGCTCCAAAAGCAATTGAAGGGCAAACAAATGCAGAAAGAAATGTCTGAATTCATCCGAGAGACGATAAAAATTGAAGAAAAATATGCAAAGAACTTGGCTAAACTCTCTCAGAACTCCTTGGCTGCACAGGAGGAAGGCTCCCTGGGAGAAGCATGGGCTCAGGTGAAGAAGAGCCTGGCAGATGAAGCAGAAGTTCCTCTCAAGTTCTCCGTCAAGTTTCACATTGAAGTAGAGAAGTCCCTAATGAACTTTCGTGAGAACTTCAAGAAAGACATAAAAAAGTGTGACCACCATATTGCTGACCTTAGCAAGCAACTTGCCATCCATTATGTGTCAGTGGAGAAGGCCCAGAAAGCCCCACAGAGTGGCAGAGAGACCCGGAGATGAAGACCCAGCAGCTGGAGGTCAAGTTGAGCATCAAGACAGAGGAGGACATCAAGAAGGCACGGAGGAAGTCCACACAGGCTGGTGATGACCTCATGCGCTGTGTGGACTCTACAACCAGGCCCAGTCCAAGTGGTTTGAAGAGATGGTGACCACCACTTTGGAGCTGGAGCGGCTGGAAGTGGAGAGGATGGAGACGATGCGGCAACATTTGTGCCAGTACACACGGCTGCGGCCGGAGACGGACATGTTCAACCAAAGCACAGTTCAGTCTGTGGACTGACTGCTTCAAAAAGTGGACCTGGCCAAAGGCAGAGAGTTGTGGGTCAGAGAGCACAAAACGGGCAACATTCACCCTGTGTGGCCCCAGGGGTCTTGCCCAGGAGAGGAGCTGGGTGTTCCACGGAGAGGAGACGGCGGCTCCCGCTGGGCAAAGTTATAAAATCATTACACAAATGTTATCCAGTTAGAAGATACAATGAGAGAGAAGTTGCCATTTAGATAACAAAAAAGAAACAAAATGTCTAATCATAAATTTTATGAGACATACCCAAAATCTATATGAGGAATGGCAATGAGCTAAATTCATGAACATATAAAGATATTACCTACAATCTGTAATGTTAATGAATGTTAATGTTAATGTAATGTTAATGTTGTAAGAAAAAAAAAAGAGTCTTTCAGAAGCAATTAAGGATTCTGACATGTGGTGATTATCCTGGATTATCTGGGTGGGCTTTAAATTCAATCAGAAATGTCTATTTGAGAGACACAGAGAGAAAAGGAGATGGTAATGTGGAGGAATAGGCAGAAATAAAAGTGAATAAAAGTGATGTGGCCACAAGTCAGAGAATGCCGGCAGCCATGAGAAACTGAAAGACAAGAATTATATTCCCTAGAGCTTCCTGAGGGAAGATGACCCTGCCTGTATACCTTGATTTAGGTTTAGTGACTCATTTCGGATTACTGGCTTCCAGAACTGAGAGAATAAATTTCTATTGTTTAAAAGCACCAAGTTTGTAGTAATTTATTACTGTAGCCATAGCAATATATATAATATAGGAAAATTTTAATCTTCTGAAATATATAACGTAAGCATCAACAAATGGAAAAATATATCATGTCCTCAGTAAGAAGGTTCAACATCATAAAGATGCTTAGACATCATATGCTATGATAATTTATATATTTTATATGCTCCTAATTTTAAAAATCACAAAAATTTTTTCTACAGTTATAAAAATTGATTATAAAGTTCATTTAGAGAAATAAATAAGTTTGAGTTCTGACTAGACATTTGATATTAAGGTATTAATATCTTTTTAAGTATGAAATTACATTGTTTCTATGTTTTGTTAGGTCATTATATTTTAGTGTTTGGTAATAAACTATTTACTGATAAAAATTATATGATGTCAAGTTTGCCCAAAGAAATCAGGGAAGAGAATCAGGAAGGAAAGAGGAAAAAAATGTGGGTAGAGATCCTATTGAAATAAGATTAATCATGACTTAATAATAGTTGAAGCTGTTTATAGATATATGGAGATTTTATACTGTTCCATCTATTTGGGGGTATATTTAAATTTTTTATTCTACAGTGTTTTTTAAAATCTGTTTGGGGAAGATTTCAATTATGGGCAACCAAAGCAAATACCAAATCATAAACAAATCTAAAATGTACAACCAGCAGAAGGTTAATTGTCAGTAAGATGACATTGCCATTACAGTCTGCTAAAAGCTAGATTTTCAAATAATTTAGCTTGTCTTTTCTCAGAGTAGTAAATAGGATACCCAGTGGTTATTAGACAAGTTAGGGTATCAAAGGACAGGAAAAGGAAATACTAGTTCATTCTTTAAAAAACCTGACATACTCATTAGCTCCTTCTGTTATTCAGGCAACACCAAAAACCTGTTCATGGCTACCTAGCAACAGAGAACCTTATCTCCTACCTTGGTTTTCTTCCCTTAGTAATGCCTTTGTCTCCATATTGATCTATTCTCATATCCATCTCCACATGCTTTCCATCTCCTGTTTTTGTCCCCCCTTAAACATTGACATATTTCACAGTGACCCTCTCAATTATACTAATCAGAACTGCTCTTGCAAATCAATCTGATATGTATAAAAATATGTGTAGGCAAGTTCCTAAAAGATAGCCTCAAATATCCTTACAGATGGATCTGGTCACAGTGAAAACCTGCTTTTCTCCATACCTCAGGAGGTTCTAGGAAGCTGAACAAAATTCAAATTCATAGAAAAAACAGACTACCCTGATAGAATTTGGGTTATTATTCCTTGAATAGTTGTAGTCCAAAATGGTATAATACCTTCTCTATTTTTACCAGTTAGGGAGCTAAGCAAACAGCAATGTCCCATTATGTTGTTAAGGTAAGAATCTCCTCCTGCTTCAGACATCAGGATGTTGCTCTCCAATGCCTTCCATAAATTGCTAAGCAGATTCAAGGTTTTGTCAGAATCTCAGATGTGGGGCTGACACTGAGCTTAAGTTACCTGCACTTCTCTTCTTCAAATAGTACAAGGAGAATTGGCCACATGACAGAAATAACAGGAAAGTAAACAAAATCATACTAACAATTGTAGAAACAAATGTAGCAGGATTTGAAAGGGAAATTGGAAGATAGTGATTAAAAGGATCATAACAGCTCTCATTGAGTAATTAGTATGGGCAGACACTACATTAAGGACTTGGAGTATGAGGAGTGTTTTGGTAAAGAGGAAAAGGAAGATACTTAGAAAGGATAAGTAATGTGCCTAAGATTATATTCAACATGTAAGCAGCAAGGATGGGATTTCAATATAAGCTGTCTTACTCCAAAGCAGGTGCACATAACATCTACACAATTTTGTCATAAAAGAATGTGGTAAGGATGCTGGCAAAGCAATAAGAGTATGGAAATAAAATTATCCTGCAGGAATACAACTCTATTTAAAATACATGTGAATATTAAGATCAATAATACAAAATTTTGCCCTATTGTCAAAAATGCATTCTTTATATACATCAAGATATATCTAGAAATATTGACAATAATCCAAATATAATGTTTTCTTACTACAAAGTATGAGTGAGAACTTACAATGTCTTACAAAAGAATAAATCCACTTTATACAAAGATAAAAGGCAAGTTAATAACTTTTTAATTCATTCTGAGGAAAATAAGAACATAAGTTCTTATTGAATAAATTCAGTTTCATAAATATCATAAATTTAGAAAATTGTCCCTCATTTCTGTGATAGATTTTAAATATTTTCATACATTAAAAAATCATGCTTATAAACTAATCGAGGCTGATAATATTTTGTTTGGTTATACGGATTACACAGGGGTGTTAACTATTGATTTATTAAGCTATATACCCTGTGATTTGTGTCTCTTACATATTTAAAATGTTATGCTATAATTTTGTTTTGCATTATAGTAACTCTGTTCTCCATTATAGTTACATAATTATAGTTAAAAATAAACAAAAAACACACCTGTTTTTTAAAGGACTAAAGTTTATAAAAACTTAATTCTACCAAAAGATGTTATTTTCATCTTACTAAAGCTAATTGATGCTTTATAAAACAAGAGTTAAATATTTCCTACTTTCATTATATCATAATTTTTATTACTTTAACAAATGAATATAAAAATTCTTAAATTTAGATTGTGGTTCTGAAGATAGAATTCATAAGATTTTTCTCCTTCTACTATAAAATTAGGAGTGGTTTGGTTCCTCTATCTTAGCTGAGGAACTGTGGTTTCTGAAACCAAAGGTACGGTAAATGTTTAAAACTTTTTCATGTAATTTTTAGGTCAAGTCAGTCTTTTAAATTATAAATAATGAATTTTAAGACATGTAAATTTACTGTCATTTTACATGTATTTGTTTGTTTTTAAAGAAACTACATAGCAAACTACCCCCAAGAAAACTTCCTGCTGTTATTTTTGCAAAAATACTAAAAACTAATGAAATTTTTAAAATATTTGAAAGTTGCTCTTAAAAATGCACTTTTAAGTAGTGATCAAAATACCAAATTGCACATATTAACATCAATTGATAAAAAGTATAAAGAATAAAGAATGAATACATATGAACATGAAAAACTCAAATGTTATACCTTTATCTGTTTTTAAAGAAATTTCCTAAATGGCAAAGCTAAAACTGTTGTTTCTTTCCCCAGATAAAAGTTTATGGCATTTGTTGGCAAATGGATGAAGTCAGAGAGTATCATGCTAAGTGAAATAAGCCAAACCCAAAAAAACCAGAGGTCAATTTTTTTCTCTGATTTGTGAATGCTAATTCACAATAAGTCAGGGGGAACAGGGAAGAATAGAATTACTTTATTTTAGGTAGAGGGGAGTAAAGGGAGGAAAAGGAGTATGGGGGTAGGAATCATAGAGTGAAACAGGCAGTATTACCTCATGTACGTATAACTGCATGTCCGATGTGATCCTGCAATATGTATAATCAGAAAAATGTGACATTATACTCCATTTATGTATGATCTACCAAAATGTATAAATTCATTCTACTGTCATGTGCAACAAGTTAAAACAAATAAAAAAAAATTTAAAAACCTTTATAGTCAAAAAGGAGCGGGTAGGGGGAGCTTCTCTGCTTCTAAAAATTGAAATGCCAAAAATTACAAAAATTACACTAAACTACAATAGTAATAAAATGCTAATGCTAAAAATCTCATATAGTGCCAGGCTCTGTAGTGAATGCCTGTAATCCCAGCAACTCAGGAGGCTGAAGTAGGAGGTCACAAGTTAGAGGTAAGCCTTGACAATTTAAGGAGGCCCTATGTCAAAATAAAAATTAAAAGGGCTGGGGATCTAACTCAGTGGCAGAACACCCCAAAACCACACAAAAAAGAAAAAAAAAAAAAAAAACCTCACACAATAAAATACCTAATTCATTAAAAAAAAAAAAAAGTTTTAAGGAGGAAAAAAAGAGCTTACCTCAAATCTTCACCAAAGAAGCAACTAGTTTAAAAACTGTATAAAAGGAAAACTAAACCACTTCCACTTCACTTCTTTAATAAAACAGGAGAAAATATAAATTTAAAATATCCATATAATCCCAAACTTGAAAACTCTTTGAAACCTCTATTTGAAAGGTTAATAAAATATAGTGTTATAATAAAACTAGGTATTTTAACATTTGGGGAGGGTATTTCCTTATTTAATGGCATAATTTAAAATTTCAGAAGAATAATTAGTAGTAAAATTTAGGGCTTTTAAGAAATCATACTTTTTGGACAGCTACGGTGGTACATGCCTTTAATTTCAGCTACTTGAAAGACTGAGGCAAGTGACTCACAAGTTTAAGGCCACCTGGGCAACTTAATTAGATCCTGTTTCAAAATAAAGTTTTAAAAAAGGACTGGGGACATTGCTCAGTGGGAGAGCACTTGCTTAGCATGTGGGAGGCTGGGTTCATTCCCTAGCTCCACAAAAAAAAAAAAAAAAAAAAAAAAGAAAGAAAGATAAGAAAAGAAACAATTCTTTGCGTGTTATGTTTCAATTGCGTGGTGATTATGTAATTATCACAAAATACAAAACTGGGAAGCAAATTCATCATATCCAAATCCCTGCAGAATTTGAAATTTTACACTTCAGCTAACAGCTAAACTTTTTCAGAACTCTACTGAAAAACACATAGTGTGAATGCAGGATTTCACTTGAAATGTTACAAACCAAATTCCTAGTGTCATCAAAAATGGCTGTTATAAAACCTCTACAATATCATAAAATCATAAGGACCAATAGAATTTTTCCAGTAAAATAAATGGTCTAGGTACAATGGCCTGGGGTTAAGTGTTCTAATTCTCTGATAATACTTAACAGGAATTTTATTTTGTTTGACGTTAACTTGGTTTTATTTTCTGATATTTTTAATTATGAATCTTTAAACTGACTGAAAAATTTTAGTTAAGAACATATTTATCTAAAGAAAAAAATTTGAGAAAAATATTGAAGTTTGGCACCAAACTGCTTCTGAACTAAAAAGAATGTTGCTAGTAATTTAATGTTCACTGATTATCTATTTAAAAAAAAAAAGTTATAGGATGATTTTAGACAAACCCTCAAAATCTTGTGTTTATTTCTCTTTCTCTAAATTATTTAGAAATGGTTTTAAGAATTGCTACTTAAGTAAAAGTTTACGTAAATAACTTAGATGCCTAATATCTTCCTGAAGGTCAATTAGGACATCTCTCTGCTTTTCAATAACTAATACTTCATATCAAAACTGGAAAATAATATAGACCAAAGCATTAAAAATCAAATTCCAATACATCTTGACCAAAATTAAAACAGGTTATCGTATAATTCCCTTATGATCTAATTAGTTATTCTTGTTCATTTTCAAAACACACCCTCTTCCAAAGCCCCTAATAAAATGGTTTAAAACAACATATCTGGGTTTTTGCTTCCATAAGGATAGAGAGAACATGTACTTTTTTGATTCTGGGCACAAAGAAAAACACTGGGCACTGAATATAAAGCAACCATATTAAAGCTGGTAAGGCAAAAGCAGACCACCTGGGGTCTTCAAGACCACCAAATGACACGTTCTCTGGGTTTTCTGTTTGCCACAAACATCCCACACTGGGGCCTGGCAAATTTAGCAACCAAGAAATACCAATGGGCACTGATGTTAAAAAAAAAAAAAAAAAAAATCTAACATTGGTGTGACTGGAGTCTTAGAAGTAAAGAAGGAAAAAAGGTTGGGCCTAAAAACGCATTCAAAGAAACAAGGACTGAAAATTTCCCAAATTTGGCAAAGATAGGAACTTACAGATTCAAAAAGCTGAGTGAACTCAGAGGAAACCTAAAGAAACCTGTGCCAAGACATATTATAGTCAAACTTCTAAAACCCAAAGACGAAGGAAAAAATCTTGAAAGAAGCAAGAGAGATGCTTTACTTCTTATACTTACAATTTTAATTCTTATCAGAAATCATGAAGATGGGAAGGAAATAGTGTATTTTTTTAGTGCTGCCAAAAAAAAAGAAAAGGCCCAGCAACACAGAATTTCATATTAAGGGAAAAGATCCTTCAAGATCATTAACTCTCAGATAAGGAGAAATTAAGAGAAGTTGTTACAAAAAGACCTACCCTAAAAGAATAAAGGAAATGCTTAAGATAATTATAAAATGAATGAGTAAGGGTAAAAGGATATAAAGTAAATAAGTTTTTTATATTTCACTCAAACTGGTAAAAAGTTGATATCAATAGACTGTGATAAGTTATATATACCATGTTATAACTAGACTATACAAAGAGATACACTAAAAACACTGTCAAAACGTAATTCTTACAAAAAAGATAACCCTTAATATAAAAAGGATACTGATAATGTAATTTAATACAATGTTTTAAAATCCAAGATTTAAAACCATAATATTGTTAATTTAAACATGGATTGATACAGGAATAAATATCTGGTAAATTAAAGGTAGGAGCAAATGTTGCATATAATAGGAAGAAACCTGGTAGTTCAGTAAAGAGGAAAAGATGAATTTTAAAACATTCAAATAAAGACAAAAACATTAAAGTTCCATGGAATACGTCTGGTCAGTGTGCTTTAAGAACTCTTTATTATTCACTTTGTTCTTGGCCTGTAACTTTAATATGGCAATTGATGATTACACTCAAAATTTAACCAAGAATTCTGGATGCTCATTTTTTAAAGATTCAAATAAAACCAGGACTTCTGTTACCACAAGAGTGGAAAAACAGAATGTCGTTATTCATAAATAACTCATGTATATAAAACTTAAACATAAACCCAAGCTATGCTACAGGTACAGATTCTGACTATGCAGAGTTATGTTCATAACTTTGGAGAAAAAATTGCTTATATTTTCCATCCAGGTCATATAAATGGATTCACAAAGAATAGACTTCCTTTATTTTACAGCAATTAAGTGCTGCAAGTAAAAACTAATACCCGAAAACTGTCAATTTGTAAGAACTGCCGGGTGCGGTGGCGCATGCCTGTGATCCCAGCAGTTTGGGAGGCTGAGACAGGAGAGTCGAGAGTTCAAAACCAGCCTCAGTAATGACAAGGTGCTAAGCAACTCAGTGAGATCCTGTCTTTAAATAAATAAAATACAAAATAGGGCTGGGGATGTGGTTCAATGGTTGAGTGTCCCTGAGTTCAATCCCTGGTACCCAAAACAAAATAAAACCAAACAAATAAACAAAACCCCACCAACATCATCAAATTAAAATGAACTTAAATAACTGTATTTCCAATACGAATCAAAGTAGGAATAACTTTGCTTCCTTAGGAGGATGTACTCAAAAGAATTGTCACAGGAGCTGGGATTGTAGCTCAGTGATAGTGTTTGCTCCAGTTCAATTCCTAGCGTGTGCATGCGCGTGCGCCACACACACACACACACACACACACACACACAGAATGGTCACCAAAGGAAACATTATATACATTAAATCTGTAATTCACCCAGCAGTTTCCCTGTAAATTATTTAAATTTTAACTTTGTGATTATAGACAAAAAACAAGGAGACATCTGAACAAGGAATTATGCTCAGATTACTCAAGTGTTCCATTTAAAGAAATGTAACTTTATACTTTTGCACTTCCTGGTATTTATGTTCTCAGATTTTGTCTTTCCACACTAAATATGGGCTTGCCCCATGTGATCTGTCTTAGCCTATAAGACATTACCAAGTCTAACACATGGGCTTGATAAAAAGTTATCATATTGGGGCTTGTAAAGATTCCTCTTGGAAGCCAGCTGCTGTGATATAAAGAAACTTGGGTTAGATATTGAAAGATAAGAAATCATGGAAAGACCCTGAAAGACAAGAAGCCAGCTTGGGTCTTCTTAACCCTACTGAGTGTTCAACTGAATGCAGGTGTATGAGTGACCTCAGCTATACCAAATGAAGCAGAATTGCTCAGCTAAGTTTAGTCAACTCATAGAATCGTGAAAAATGATAAAGGTGGGGGAAGGCTTTTATGCTACCATGGTAACCAAAACAGTCCATTTTTTTAAAGGAATAAAAGTTTGGTTTGGTGAAGAGTTAAATGTTGCCACCCGCAGCAACAATCTCGCGGTAATTTATCGGAGGTGGACTGGAACTGAACTACTTCTATTATCTTTATCTGGGCTACTTCCTTGCTTACTTGCTTGTTCGCTAGTTTTTAGAAGAAAAGAGGCTTTGCTTACTTTTAGTTTTAGAGGAAGAGAGGCTTTGAGAGGAATAAAGACTTTGCTTATCAGGAAAAGAGACTTTTCTTGGAGGAAGAGAGATTTTGCTTAGAGGAAGAAAGACTGCTTAATTTTAGAAGTGCTACTCTTTCAGAGGCTACGCTTATCAAAGGTCTACTGCTTCTTAAGGGTCAGCTGCTTCTTCTTAGAGGTGTGTCCTGCATCCTGCGTCCTAAAGGTGCATGCTAGAGGTGCGTGCTATCAGAGGTGCTTCTTAGTGGTGCGTCCTGTGACCTGCAACCTAGAGTTGTATTCTTAGTTCCCCATCCTGCGATCTGCATTCTTCATTCTGCGATCTGCAACCTGCGACCTAGAGGTGTGTGCTTAGTCCTGAGTTCTGCGAACTGCAATCTCCGCGTTCTGCAATCTATCAGAGGTGCTGCTTATCCGAGGTGCTTCCTATAGGTGCGTGTCTTATATACCTAAGGCAGTCAATCAGCTTAGGATTAGCACAATTGAAGCACGCCCCTCAATACCAATCAAGAAAGAATGAGGAATATCTGTTGACCACTAGCACAGAGGAGACATTAACTAATCAGGCAAAAGTAGATCACACCGTGTTAACACTAATTATGCGCCACCTCTTGGCTCAACGCCAGCCACCATCCTAGGGCTACTGCAGTTAAATATCAAAAAATTATCCTATGTGTAATGTGAAAATATAATGGAAATCAACATAAATCCCTTACCTTAAATTTTATCTCTTTTAATTCTATTTAACTAAAAGGACCCAAATAACAGTATTATTTCACCACACGAGGCTGGGGATTGTATCCTAGGCACTTTGGTCTTTAATATCATGTTGTACTATATTGTCCCGGCCCGCGGGACATCAACACAGGACGGCGAACCTAAGAGAGAAGGAATGAAAGGGACAAGAGACACAGGGAGTGACAGCAAGACAGGAATTCTGATCAAGTTGCAAATTTTTATTGTTCTCACGGGTATTTATGCTGAGGGAATGAGGGGTATGACGAGGTGCAGGCTGGTTGGCTGTGTTCTTCTATTGGGCTCCTGATAGGGTGCAAGTTCCCGCCGGCGGGAAGGTGAAGTCCCGGAAGAGAAGCAGGGAAGGCACCATAGGCGCCATATTGTAGGAACTAACAGCCAGGAGTGGGGGAGGGGTGCTGCTGCTTATTGTAAAGGTCAGAATGTTCTCAGAACGAGAACTTCTTGGTCCCTGACACTATATTTCCTTGGAAGCATGACTAATTCCATTCCAAGGAGGGGAGATACAAAGTGGGCCAACCAGTTAAGGTCAATAAATAATAAATCTTTAAAAATTTATGGGATCTTGTGTACATTCCACAAGACTAGGATCCTAATTAGAAGAAGACATATTCCATGTTTGTATAAATATATCAAAATAGAGTCTACTGTCATGTATAACAAAAAAAGGACAAATAAATAAAATGAAATATATGTGATCCTACCAAAGGAACACAGAAAGCAGATTGCAGTGGCTCCAACATGTCAAGGCATGAATATTTGAGCCTCAGAAAAAAATTTTAAGTAAAATAATTTGTTTTAAAAAGTCACAAACACATAATGATCCTAAAAAAGAAAACAGTATTTCCTTTTCAAATACCAGTATTATACTTCTTTTATTCATATAATGAAATTGTTGCTTAATTTTAATTTTACATACATTATAAGGAGATTAAAGCCCATTTAAGGGTTAAAATGGTGAAAGAAGAAAAAGAACATTTTCTCCCATTAAAACTTTAATGGATAGGCTAATGAAACTTCCTACTTCTCCCCTAAGGCCACTTTCTGGACATCCACCAATTAGATGACAAGCTCATTATCTCAAACATTGAGGAAGTGTGTCAGGACATTCCATTCGCAGGTTCGAGAGCCCTTCCCAAGTGCCTTAGCCTTGAGCATGAAACGTGTAAAGTGAACTTGCAGCACTAAAACCAAGTGAATTTTACCTTTAGAATGTATTTCAAATAAATATCAGTTTTCTTTTAATGTATTGGTGATAGATTTTAATAATTATTGCTGGTTGCCTCCTTAATATTTCCCTTGCCTTGTTTGGTTCATTAGGACAAAGGCCAAGGGCAAGAATGGAGGCCAAAGACTCCTTAAATTTTAATACCTTTCCTTTTAATACCAATCTAGAGAAGCAAGTTATGAGGTTTTGTCACTCTAGACTGAAACCTACCATCAACTCTATTTTTGCTGATATAATGAAGAGATGCCTGGAAAAAACAATGTATTCTTAAGATTTAAAAGAAAAAAAAAACCTTCCCAAACTAATACTTTACAGTCTTGTATTTGTAGCTTCAGGCCCATAAATATCTAGTGACTTAAAATTTAAAAAGCGAATTATAATTTTAATAATAATAGTTAACATTACTTGAATATATAACTATTATGTTAATGTTAAAGAGTTATTATGCATTTGTAAAAACAAAAAGAATCCTCATTAAGTAGTAAAGCAAACTGTACAATGAAAATGTTAGAAAGGAATGATTTTTTAAATTAGAAAATATTTCAAGCTAAAACTGAAAAATCAGATATAAGAAATTCATTGAATGGGTCAGTCTTCTGGCAGTGTACAAAGATGTAGAAAGAAAGCCGCGCCCACACCATGCCAAGAGTATGGAAGGGCACAGGATGGAAGTTACAAGGCCATGGATTTAGATGTGACTGAAGTGCTACTAAGGGGCTTTCCATATGCATTCTCATTTAATCCTTGCATCGACTCTTTGTGGAAGGAGCTGGACAGAATATTTTCACCCACCAGAGGATGTGGCTACCACATCTCCTCTACAGAGGAATTCAAGAACAGTTCAGCTCAGAGGGCACAATTTTCATTGGACTTGCATGAACTGCCAGAGCACCACAGCCATGGGGTCTGGATGGGCCACTGCTGGACTCTCTTCTGTTTCAAGGAAGCATTTTCAAGAAACTTATCCTTCTTGGGGAGTGAAGTCTGTGAAGGGGTTTAGCCCAACCTGGTCACCTGCTGTCCTGATGGCATAGGAGCAGTTTTCTACAGTGGCTGCCTTGAATACTGCATCACTTGGGAAGAAACCGTTTTTGCAATGGGAACATTACTTCCTGATGATTTTAAGACATCTGTCCAGTTACACTATCCAACTGGAAAAATATTTCAAGAATTGTACTTGTAGCAATAGTCAAAATCTCCTCCCCAGCCATCAAATGTAATGTGAGCTTCATGTCCTCTTGCAACGCCACCCGTTGCAAGGCAGAACAGATAAGGATTCTTTCTATTGCTTCATTTCATTTCCCCTTAAATGACTTAAGGTTGGTTTCTGTGATTCCTTCTTACAGAATGTTGAAGGCACAATTTCAGACCCATTTAGAGCTCATAAAAGGAACATTGGCCAAGATGACACAATTAACTGGAACCCTAAGGGAGGCTGAAGTAATGGCCTCCTTTTCATACTTCAAAGACCTAACAGATTGTGTGTCCAAGGTCCAAGGGATCTACAAGCCTCCTAAAGTCATTCCCTTTATCACTATATCTAGTGCTAACTATAAGCTGTCACATGTAATCCCAATAATGTCATAATGCATGGTAAAGTAATAATGTGACAGTAACATACTTCCCTTTCAAATAAACTGAGAGGTCTTTGATGAAATTGTGGACTGGCTGGTCTACCATGGACCATTTTATGAAGTCAAGAAAATCCACAGAAAGATCCAGTCTCTCCCAGTAATCGTTTTACTGGAAATTGTCATTTTGCCCAGAGGATATTCTGATTGTCATTCTTGACAGTATAGATCTTTTCCCCATGGGCTCCCTTTCTGTTGTTCTTTTCTCATGTGGTGATAATAGATGGAGCTTGTCTCCCCAGAGTCCAGTCAGCATGGGGACACAGAGCATTGCTTCTGCATTTCAGAGCCCAAGTGCAGAGTCCAGACCTAAGTTGTATGCTTTATAAAAGCAGCCTTATTGGGGCATCGTTGGCATACAATAAACTATGCATATTTAAATGAAAAAAAGAAATTCATTGAATTTATTAAAAATTAAGTATATAGGATATTTACCCAGCACTGTCAGGGTATGTGTATATGTAGGGTAATGTAGTCTTCCATATACCCTAGCCTCACTCATGTCAGGCTGAAATTAGGTTAAACCAGAACTGAGGTTTTCAACAAATGTATTTAATATGCCTATGACTGTTGAATAAGATAAATTCAAAACTGTTCTTGTAGTCTAGGAAAAAAAAACATCAGAACTTCAATTTTCATTTATAAAAACCTATGTCTTATTGGCATGAGAAAGCATTTTTTATCTGACTTTCTCATCAATAGTTGTTCCATTAGTGGCCATATAAAAGAAGACTTAATTGATTTAAATCAAACCTAATAACATAAGCCTAGTTTCATTGGTATACTTATTTTCTAAATTTAAAAATATGGAGAAAAAGAAGAAGAAAGAAGGGGAAAGTAGTCACATAACATTACCCTACATATCTCTTAATCTACTTCTGTGGAAAAGAGGTAAAGATCTCTTTTCCAAGAGATCTTCTATGATCTACAAGCTGGTTATTTTTCTTTTTGTCTTATTTACGAATTCAACACAAAATCATTCCTTTTTCTGAGAAATGGCTTTTCATTTCCCAACAGCCTTGAGAAATCTTAGGGAAAGCAGTGCAAAGAAAAAGAACAGGCCACAAAATTGTGGAGCTAGGAGATTGCACTGTGTAAAGTGTGCTACTCAGCAATCCCAGACTGTACTGTATGACAGTTCATGTCCCTTCAGTTAAAATCTCCATATATTTTAGTCAGTTGTGACCTACTGCTCTACGACTACCAAAATGCAATAATAGTATTAATAATAACAATCACCAATTATCCAGAAAAGAATATTATCTTGTGTTTCGCTCCTTTAGGGCAAAGAAGAAAAAATTTTACATAGCTTTTTATTAAAAACAGCTAAAACTCCTAAGTGCAAGTTTTAAAGGGCTAATTTTAACTACCTAAGACACTTCCTCAATTTTTCCATTATTCATGATAATTTAGGTTGTGTTCCATTTTAATTTTTTAAATCTAATTTTTAACTACAACCTTCTAACAATTCTGAAATCTAACTCTGCATACTTAACATGCACTATAAGACTTTTTCCACACCTACCTGTAGAATGAATTTTATATATTGATTTGGTTAAACCAAACTAATGTTATTAAATGCTACAATGAACTACAGTTAGGCTAGATGAGCAAGCCTCACAGTTATTTTCTGGAATATTATCATCAGAGACCATACTTAAATACCTCAAGATGTCCAAATGATGGTGTTAATACAGTGAAGTCTCAGCACTGCTGAATTTGACTTCACTGGTTTTCAGCTATTGGGGAAGAATGAACGAGCTCCTTGGGAAGACATAAGTTAGAATTCTCCTTAGCTAAGGCTTTGCACCTCTCAAACGCCAGGATGCACGCTGCGAGAATGAGTTAGTATTCTAGACAGTTGCCACAATCCACATGCTAACTTTTGTCACGGGGACCAGACAATTTTTTCTTAGAAAGGGCCAGGTTATAATTATTTCAGACTCTGCAAGCCATACTGTGTGCGTGTGCTACAACCACTTCACTATCGTTCCAATGCAGGAAAGCAGCCATGAAGGAAAAGCTGTGTCCCAGTAAAATTTTATTCATGAGCAGTGAAATCTGAACTTTATGCTTTTTTCACATGTCACGAAAAGCACCCTTCATATTTACATTTTTTAAAATGTCAAGACCATTCTGGCAGATCAGCCAGACTGAAACAGATTGGCACTGCAGGGGTGGCAGTCCTGCGCCCCACCAGTATCACCTAGGCGTCTGGAAGAGGCCCCGGGCGGCACAAGGCGAGTCTCCCCTCGGGGGAGGCCACCCTCCAAGGGCTCCGCCTGCCCCGACAGCGCCTCCTGCACGACTGCGTTCTCGGTGCGACCGGCGCGAGCAGAGGGACACACCTCGGCGCCGGGCCAGCACCCTGGACGGTGGGGCGGGAGGAGAGCAGAACCCGGGAAAGCAAGAACCGGACTTCCGGCGGCCGAGACTCGGAGGCTGCCCGGGGACCCCCGGGATCGCCGCCGCCTGAGCCGGTCACTCACTCGGAAACGCGGGCGCGGACGAAGGCCATAGCAACAGCGCAACTAGAAGGACTACGGGCTTCATGGGCGTCGTCCGCAGCACTCCGCCATGCGACGGGAACGTCCTGGGCCACCAGGCCGGGTACCTCAGGGCCGAAAGGGAAGGGTGTCAGCGGCCGACCGTCCCACCTCAGGGCCCGGGGCGCGGGGCAACGGTCCTCGCCCCCGCAACGTCGCGGCGGCTGGGGGAGGGGCGGCGCCGAGGCCTGTCCTCTGCGCGCGTCAGTGCGCATGTGCGCGCGGCGACCAGAGCGGGAGCGGAACGGAGAGCCCAGAAGCTGCGCTGCTGCGGGGTCTCACGTGGGACCCATCCCTGGCCAAAACCCCGGCCCTGCGCAGGAGGAGCTGTCTGGTAGAAGAGGCAACCGGGCAATAAAAAATAAATAAATAAAATTTAAAAAAAAAGAAAGAAAGAAAACAGCCTGAACTGGCTATAATGGAGGGAAGCACTCGGCGCTCTGCCGCGCAGAGGCAGACATCCAGACATCCCTAGGGATCCAAGTGGTGGCAGGCTTGGAGAGGCCCAAGAACTGAAGACAGTAACCATAAAGCTTCTTAAAAGAAATGAACATTTCAGGTTAACTGCATCGGGGGAGGTAGGCAGGTGCATTAAAGACACCTTAAGGGGCTTGGGTGGTTTTGTTTTGTTGGTTTCCCTAAGATTGTTTCTTTGATAATGGGGAGGGTGTGACTACAAAAGGGATCATGAGGGAGTTTTGGAGAGTTACAGGCAGTGGTGGTGGCCATAAGGATCTATACTTGTGTTAAAATTTGTAGAAGTGTACACATCTTACTGTATGATTATTTTTTAGTTGACATATGTTCATATCTTTGCCCCATGAAGCTGGGGACATACAGCAAGGTATTGAAATTGTGAATAGATTTGCATTTCAGAAGCCTCACTTTTCCTGCAGCATCAAGAATTGGTTGAAAGGAAGCAAGACTAGAAACAAAGAGCCAAGTTAGGAGGCTGTTCCAGTAATCCAGGCATAGACTGATAAGGGTCTAGACTCCTGGTGGCAGAGGACATGGGACATGTAGACGGATCCAAGACATTTGGAACTAACATCAACAAGATTAGGGTGTTGTTTGAATGTGGAGAATGAAGAGAGGAGGAGGTGGTGCCCCCATTTCTGTTTTGTGCATCTAGATAGGAGGTGGTACCATTTACTGAGATGGACAATAATTCAGGCATTTACAGGAGTAGAGCAAGATGATCGGTTTTTGTTTTCATCATTGCTATAGTGAGGTAGGCTTGGGATTTCCTCCCATGGTGGCCTGTTCAGTGAGAGGATGGATGTAGAGCCCTGGAGAGAGCTGAAATGGAAGTGTAGGTTCGGGAGGCATCCAACACATAGAAGTGAAGATGCCTGAGGTGAGTCTTTAGAGCAAGCAGACTACTGGGCCCAGGAAAGATTCCTAGGAAACATGGGCAGGCTGGAGAGAACATGGACCTGCAAAGACCAAAAGTGGTGCAGGGAAGCCAGAACAGAGAAACTCTGTGGAAGAGTAGGAGTCTCAGACTGTCATGCTTCTGAGAACCCAACAAGAGAAGGATTTCCTTTAGCAACAAGATCGTTGGCAGAAGCAGTTTCAGTGGTGTGGTTCAGGGAAGAAGCTAGGCCACAGTGAGTTGAGAGATGAGTTAGAGGTGATGAAGTGGTGACAGCACAGTATGGACAACTTTTTCAAGATTAGTGCATGAGTCTTCAATGCATTCCAGCAGTGCTCAATCCACATATAGCAGCATGCTACAGTCAAACAATTGCAACTACTTGGAAAGCAACTTGACATATGTAACAAAAGCATTAACCTATAATCACTATGATGTACTATAAATTCAGGGGGAGAAAACTTTATGTCCTAAAATAACCATAATCTATGATATAAAAATAATCAAAATACAAATTTAAAAAATGATTAAGTAATGGAATGAATGTTTGTGTCCCCCTCCCCCGTTCATATGTTGAAATCCTAACCTGCAATGTGATAAGGAGGAGAAGGAGCTTTTGAGGTGTTTAGGTTTTTGGGTGGAGCCTTGAGGAAATGAGGTTAGTATTCTTGACCAGTGAAGATGGCCATTTGTGAATCAGGAAGTGGCTCCCACCAGACACCAGATCCACCAGTGACTTGATTTTGGACTTTACACTTTTCTAATTGTGAGAAGTATTTGTTATTTAAACCACCTAATCTATGCTATTTTTTTATAGCAGCCTAAACAGACTAAAACAGGTAAATTAGAATATTGAGCAGCTTTTGAAATGGTGTCCTCGAAGTATGCCTAATTTGGGGAAACACCGGATCATATTTTAATATATTAGCTAAATATATTAACTAAGCTCTCACCTTCTTTGGGTGCCTTGTTCTATTACCTTTTTTCCTGCATTGAGACAGTGTAATAATCTTCATGCACTTGCTTCAGGGAAAGATAACTAGAATCTCAAATGTGGAAATGAGGTTTCTGGGAGCAGAGAAGAGGGATTGCCATGTGTAGGTGGAACCTCCTGGGAGGTTTTGGGAGTCACCGAGAAGGCTTCTCTCTTTCCAGGGTAGAGTTCAGGGGAAACTGCCAACTTTTCAAACATGCTCTGCATCTAGCATGGGACCAAGTACTTGTGCAGGCCTGGCTGACTTAGTTACTTTGGTAGACAATCCAGGCAGTCTCACCAGGAGAGCTGAGAAATGCTGAGCAAGGGCCTCTGACCCCAGGAAGGCCTACAGCGTTGACCAGAAGGAAGTCGAGTGTATGGATAAAAACATTGGCATGCAGCAAGTGCTCAGTAACTATTAGCCTAAATGTGGGCAGACCTAGGTCTGATTCTAATGAATAGGTATGACAAAAGTGATGGGATGTCACTTTGGAGATGAGGACACAACAGAACTATGGCTTCCACCATGAGCACACCCTGTCGCTCTCTGACTTACTGAGGGAAGCCAGTTGCACTTGTTAAGGAACGGATATCTTCAGCCCACCACCAGGGATAACAATCATGTGAGTGAACTTGGAACAGATCCTCCCCAGGCAAGCCTGGAGATGACCACAACCCAACTGACATCTTGATTGCAGCCTCAGGAGAGACCCAGAGCCAGAGGCACCCAGCTAAGCACACCCAGATGCCGGACCCACAGGAACTGAGATAAGAAATTGTTGTTATTAGGTGGAGGAAGAAAGCATTTGCCCAAGCAAAGCTGCAAACAAGGGCCTCTGTTGGTTTGTTCCTCCAAAGAGGCCACGCCCAGAAAGACATCTGCATTTGGCTGTACTATTTGAGTTTAAAGTCATCATTCTTCAAGAGTCATTCATTTTTGTCAACCAAACTGGCAGGTTAGATGTATCTTCAAATCTCTGATGGTGACACTTTTAGCTATCTTCAAGGGACTGATGGAACTGCTGTTTTCCTGTTTGGACTGGGAGGAAGGGAGGGGAACAAAGCTCTGTGGGTATAGAATCAGGTTAAAATTTCTTTAATCACTTCACCCCAATAAGCCCTGCTGCTCTAACCGATGAAATTATATGGTCCTTTGAATCTCCAGGAGTTAGCATAACTAGCCAGCCATCAACCTCAGAAGATTAGGACTTCCCTTTTTTGAGTGCAAATTTATCTATAAAGAACCACTAGTCCTTCCCAGAAAGGAAAGGTAAGGAGTTAGGAGTCAGGGCACACACTTGTAATGCTACCACTGAATTCTTTGTCAGGGTTTCTGGCTTTTCCTTTCATTTAGGAGACTCTGCATTTGTAAACAGACTGGGATTTGGGGATTTAGTGAGGGGCTGTGAGTGAGATGTCTGTTTTGTTAGGCTTACATTTGGGGTTATTTTTTGCTTGTTTGTTTAACTGTATAAATCACATAAGACCTTAGCAGCTTTCATCTTGTGAACTTCAAACAGGAAATGGTGAATGAAACAACGTGTATATTTTTATGGTGGAATTCTAGTTAAAAAGAATGAATTTTAACTCTATATACTCTGTGATCTGTGTATTAACAGAAAAATTTCTAAAATATAGTATTCAGTGGGAACAAAAACAGTGCAGGAAAACACATATTTGCATTTATGTAAAATCAGAGCACAGTTATGTGTGGACATGAATTCACCAGAAAGTATTTGGGAAGGAAACACAGCAAGATGAAATCAGTGTTTGTTTCTAGGAAGAGAAATGGGAACGGGGAGAACAGGAGATTTCAAAAGGAGAATTTTACTTTTTACTCTTAAGTATTTTTATTATCCCTTAAATTTTCCCAAACAAGATTACACTGTATATTTTTCATTGCATATATAGTTAGAAATAAATACAAAAACTTTTTACAAAATCTAGATGCTTGGAGAGGGAGGCCCAGAAGTAGAAACATGAATCTGGTGCCTCATGCTTTTCCTTACTTCACTGAATTTTTGGGGGGGTGCGGGCAACTGGGGGTTGAACCCAGTGGCACTACCACGGAGCTACACTCCTTTTTATTTTGAGACAGGGTCTTACTAATTTGCCAAGGCCATCTTCCATCTTCCATCCTCCTGCCTCGGTCTCCCAAGAATCTGGGACTAAGAATCAGGCACCACTTCACTGAAGTATTTTAAGATGGGTAATTCACTACCCCACACCCCAAAAAGGTATTTATCCTGCATTTCTGCTTCATCTCTGGATTCTGTAACTGTTCTGGCAACAATCACATTATATTATTTGTTGTTACGTGACTTTTTTTTCTCAGGGATACATTTTATCTCCCCTTCCAGTTGTCCTTAAACTTCTTCATTTCACACTACACCTTTTCAGTGCTCAGTGAAGACTTAATAAATAACAGCACATGTTCTTCCAACCTGAAGGAAAGGAGTTCTTCCTTCAATGCCTTTCAAAATCTGCTGGTGTTCAAGGCTTTAATGCTACACCTGCTGGGAGTACCCCATCTGCCATCCCTCCAGTTAGAATGCCTCGTGTCCTCCCCATCCTGTATTTCCACACTGCATTATTTCATTAAATTACTGTATTTTATGATTGTACCAGCCACTCACCCCTAGGCCAAGATCTTTGAGGAAGGGGGCCAGGAAGTTGTCCCTGCATTGTGAGCTCCCAGCCCAACTAGAATCTTGAACCCACCAAGTGTTTAATAAACCCTTGCTTGAGTTCTATTGGAATTAGAAGTTTGGGAATTTTTGTGTAGGCTTTTGCAGAATCCTAAAAGGAGCTAATAATAGTGACCTAACTATTGAGACAACTTGTGGCACAATTCTTAGTCTCCAAAAGAAACTCCTCTAAGAGTCTGTGTGACTCCATTATTTAATCCTAGGTAAAATTAGTGACAGATGGTCTCGTCTGTTCTGTTGTTGTTTTGTTTTGTTTTTGGTAGCAGGGATTGAACTCAGGGGCACTAAACCCCTGAACTACATTCCCAGCCCTTTTTATATTTTATTTAGAGACAGGGTCTCGCTGAGTTGCTTAGGGCCTTGCTCAGTGACTGAGGCTGGCTTTGAACTCAAGATCCTCCTGCCTCAGTCTCCGGAGCCACTGGGATTACAGACATGTGCCACCACACCAGGTCCTTGATCTGTTCTTTTCTATATATACCCTGAAAGTAATTTTGAATGATAAGTTCATGATTGTGGAATTTCTGTGAAAGGGATGCACCACTGTCCATAACTATCAATAGTGTAGAAAATTACTAATGCGTGTCAAACATCATGTTTTAACCCCACATGCTTTTTTTTTTTTTTTTCTTTTTTTTTTTGGTGCTGGGGATTGAACCCAGGGCCTTGTGCTTACAAGGCAAGCACTCTACCCACTGAGCTATCTCCTCAGCCCCGCTTTTTTTTTTTTTTTTTTTTGGTGAAGTTAAGGATTCTGCCTACTCTCCCTTCCTGACCCCACCCCGAATTTTCCCTAAAGGCCTTTTAGTGCACATCTAAAACCCACATTTATTGCCTTTTATTATTTCCTGTCAACTCAATAGATTTGATTAAGTAGGCTATGATTATCTACAGACATGGTTGTTTCCCTAGAGGAAAAAGTGTATTTGGAAAATCCTTCCTCCATCATCACAGGTTACATTTAACCACTCCTGGGACCATTACACAGGGCTGCTCTGACTATAGCCCTTGCGTGCTTAATTAGCACCAATGCCTTTTTCACATCTCAGTTCTCAAATATTACCTCCTAACAGCAGTTGGTCCAGGGCCTGGAAAAAGAATTGGAATCTGATACTTATTAAATGAATGCATAAATGAATGAACCCACCCATCACTTTCGCCAGCCCTTCTTCCATGCCACCATTCTCAAAATCACCACTCTCAGCACCAGTGGCTTTGTCAGAGAAGGACTAAAGCCACAAGGGGGCAGCAGAGCCCCACCCACGGCAGGAGGCATTTACAGTTGCTTCAGAGCATCTCCAGCTGTGAATTTTAACTGGATTTTGATTTGGCTATGCTGGAGCATGTTTTGTTGTTGTGTGTTTTGCTTTACTTCCATGCTTTGCATTCTACATGCACCAAATAGCAAGTACTAATGTTTAAATGATTTAGTAATAATAGTCATTGTTCTCCAAAGTAGATTTTCTTCAGTGCTGCTGTTGAGAGGAAAGCTGCACATCCAGTCTTCCTCTGACTGTTAAAGCCAGTCCCTATGCAGCTGCTCTGCTGCTGCGGACAGTCCTGGATTGAAATCAGTTTGTGAAATGAGACCTGGGAACACACAGAAGAGGCAGGCTGTCCCTCGGGAGTACCTTCTTTCAAAAGTTCTGCCACCACCTGAGGCAGGTAAAATGCATTTTTTATTCACTATCACAGGACTCCAAATTGGATCCATGGGATTTTATTTTTTAATAAATGGATGGCCAAGAAATCCTGGAATGCGAATGGGGATAACTAGGAAGGAGTTACAAGCATGTGAGCGTTTGTGTGTTTTTAATACTGTCCAGGTTAACTCTTTCTTTTTGCGTCTATCTTAATGTGCAGCCCCATGAAATCTGAGAGGAAAACTGGTGACTTACAAAGATGTCAAAACAGTGACTATTGTTCTATGGACCCATCAACCCAGGAGGTCCTGGAATTTTAAAGGAGTCCTCAATACAAATTTAATTAGAATTCACTTAGCTTTTAAGAAATGAAATATGTCCACACTAAATAAGGAGATGCTTAAGGACAGAGACCAGTGTGTGTGTGTGTGTGTGTGTCCGTCCATCCATCCCAGGGACTTTTCACAGTACCTGGCAGAGTGTGGGTATGTATTGAATAATCTGTGACATTTTATGGAAGGTGCCACCAAATCAAACAGAAGGTAACTTTGGGTAAGGCAGACCTTAATCTCCTTGGACGTAATTTTCCTTACCCCTGAAATAATAACTGTACTTTCATCTAAACTTTATGAACTCTATATTTTCTTTTACACTCACAACAATACTTGGAGGGTAGGGTAAACAGGTATTAGCATCCAGGTTCCATAGATGAGAAAACTGAGGCTCAGGCTAAACGATTTGGCCAGGTCACCCAACCTGACAAGCTAAGCATACGGGACCAGATTCTTTGGCTCTTGGAACAGCACGTGTTCACTATGCCACTCTGAATTATAAGAGATAATTGGACTAGTCACTCTCCTGAAGTCTTTCTTCTAACTCCAGCAATAGTTTTTAGCTCTCACTGGGAATAAGTACAGAAACGTTAGGAAATAGCCAGTGATCAAGACTTGTGGTATTGGCAGAAGAACAGACTCATAGATCAATGAAACAGAATAGAAAATCCAGAAATGTATCTACACAAATATGTCAACTGATGTTTTTAATGCAAAAGCAGCTTGATGGGGGAATGATAGCGTTTTCCACAAAGGATGCTGGAGCAAAGGGATGTGCATAAGTAAAAACATGAACATCAACCCAAATCTCACACATTACACAAAAATTAATTCCAAATGAGTCACAGATGTTAAGTATTTAAACTTTAAGAAAAAACAGGAGAAAATCTTCAGACCCTAGGAGTAGGCCAAAAGTTCTTAGACTTGACACTAAAATCATGATCCATAAGAGAAAGAAAAACGATAAATTTTATCTCATCAAAATTTAAAGTCTGTGCTTTTAAGAAGACAAAGAGGAAAAAATACACTATAGACTTAGAGAAAATATCTGCAAACCACAAATCTGACAGAGGACTAGTTTTTGAATATATAAAGAATTCCCAAAACTTAACAACTAAAAATCATTTAGAAAATGAGCAACAGACACAACCAGACACTTCAGTCTGTACAAATGACAATTAGGGCACATGAAAAGATGTTCAACATTATTAGCCATTAGGAAAATGCAAATTAAATCTATCATGAGATATCACTAAACACATCTAAGAAAGACTAAAATAAAAATAGTAACAACAACAAATGCTGCTGTGGATGTGGAGAAACTGGATCACTCATAAATAGCTGGTGTAGTCACTCTGCAAGGCAGTTTGACAATTTCCTATCAACTGAAACATGCAGTAGTGATATGACTCATTAAGTGTACTCTTAGGCACTGAGCCATGAGCATCGAAACCTTATATCTACAAGAAACCTGTACACGAATTTTAATAACAGCTTTCTTCATTATAACCAAACAACTCAGCTATTCATCAATGGGCGAGTGGTTAAGCACACCATGACACAGCCAGACCAAGGGATACTACTCAGCAACTTTTAAAAATGAACTGTTGATACATGTGGCAACTTGGATGACTCTCCAGGTAATTTTGCTAAGTGAAAAAAGTCAACCCCCAAAGGTTACATGTTGTATGATTCTATTTACATGACATTCTTGCAATGACATAATATAGAAATAAAGGTACCAGGACACTAAAATAAGCCATATCACTTATCCTTATCACTGAAAAACATGTTCATTGAGTCTTTCTACATGCCTGTTGCTTTTACAAACTATCTCATTTAATCTTCAAAACAGTCCTGTAAGTTAAGAATCAACCCCTTTTCATGGTAACCCAGTGAGGTTAAACCACTTCATCTCTATATGGATTTGCTTGGACTGTCTTTCATGACAAAGGACCACAAATAGGTGACTTAAACTGCAAAAATTTATTTCCTCACAATTCTGGAAGCTAAGATCAAGGTGTTGGCAGGGTTGGTTCCTTCTAAAGCCTCTCTCCTTGGCCTCTAGGCAGCCTTGTGTGTTCACGTGGTTCTCCGTATGTGTGTGTGTGTGTGTGTGTGCGCGCGCGCGCGCGTGCACACACTGTAATCTCTTCCTATAGGGACACTGATCATATTGGATTGGGGGGGTCCATCCACATGACCTCATTTTATCTTAACTACCTCTTTCAAGACCCTCTCTACAAATATGGCCCCATTCTGAGGTGTTGGGGTTTTGGATTTCAACATATAAATTGTGGGGAAACATAGTTCAGTCCTTACAGCCTAATGGGTTCTGGGAGCTTAGCAGTCTCCTTCCATGGGAACCGACTCCACAAATGGCCTAGATGATGGGATAGATGACAAGGCCTCCAAGAGCAAAGAAAGGGAAGGTAAGGCAGGGTATTCGTACCAAGGGGAGGCAGGAATAGGGGTGCAGAGGAGGAACAAGCCCGGGAGTCTGTCAGTACCACCCTGGGTGCTGTGAGAAAGCAAAGTCATAGAGGGAGGAGAGGTGGAGTCCTTCCTGATAACAGAGACTCTTCTACTCTTCCATTCAAGATGACTAGGCTGGAATGAGGTGGCTGGAACCACAGCTCTGTGATAGTCCAGGTGGCAGAGAGGTGGAAAAGGGGGAATATCCAGTGGTGTCTTGTGAGGCAAGGCAGGGATACTTCAGGAGCAGATACAACATGGACGCCTTCTCTACCAATCCAGGTGCCATGCAAAGGACTGGGGCAGGTTTGGACAGTGGGAACCTAAATAGGAAGATGCAAAAGCAGTGTGAAGGTAGGACCAGCAGGAATTGGGGACGTGTGCGTCCCTTGCATGCAGATACTTATGGCAGGCTCTAAACACTATGAACCAATTCATTGCTTGAGACATTTGAACACATATGTGTGAAATTGGGGAGCTTTTTTTGGGGGGATACCAAGTATTGAACTCAGGGGCATTTGACCACTGAGCCACATCCCCACTCCTATTTTGTGTTTTATTTAGAGACAGCGTCTCACTGAGTTGCTTAGTGCCTCGTTGTTGCTGAGGCTGGCTTTGAACTCAGGATCCTCCTGCCTCAGCCCCACAAGCTGCTGGGATTACAGGTGTGCCTCCTGTGCCCAGCCAGGGAGCTTTGTTCATTCTAGATTCCACATCATATCCTAAAGCCTAAAAAACCTCCAAAAGACAAGCAGGTCAAAAATAAATGTTAACCTAAATGTGCATTGATAGATGAATGGACAAAGAAAATGTAGCACAATAGTCCTCCTCTTAGTCACTGGATGCCTTGGAGAACACCAAACCCTCTGTATATGCCACATTTTTTCTTATACATACATACCTATAGTAAAGCTTAATTTATAACTTAGGCATAGTAAGAGATTAACAGCAATAACTAATAAACAACAATTATAGCAATATACTATAATGAAATTATGAGAATGTGACTTTTCACTCTCAAAATACCTTAAAGTACTGTATTCAGTCTTCTTGTGATGACACATGAGATGATACTTGGAGGAAGCACTTGTGGCTTCTCTTTGATATATCTGATTGCCAGCATCACTACTCTTGCACATTGAGGTCATTATTAAGTAAAATAATGACTACTATGATACTGCTAGAGTTAGTCTGATAATTCAGATGATTTCTAACTGACTAACAGGAGTGTAGCATATGTAGCATGGATACAGTGGACCAAAAGATGATTCATCTCTTGCGTGGGAAGGAGCATGATGGTGTGAGATGTTATTACACTATTCAGAATGGTGTTTAGTTTAAAACATGAATTTTTATTTCTGAAATTTTATGTTTAATATTTTTGGATTATGAATGACCAGAGGTAGCAGAAATTGCTAAAAGCAAAACTGTAGATAAAGAAGGACTACCTGCAAAAGTTTTTTAGGGCTGGGTTGTAGTTTAGCACTTGCTTAGCATACATGAGGCTCTGAGTTTGATCCCTAGCATGCTCCCCCTGACATACACACACTTACAGAAATTGTATACATACAATGGAATATTGTGTATACTATGTATACCACACATACAATGAAATATTATTCAGCCTTAAAAAAGAAGTCCTGTTGCATGCTACAACATGAATGAATCTTGACGTCATTATGCTAAATGAACCAAGTCAGTTACAAAGAGACAAATGCTACGTGACTCCACTTATATGATGTATTTAGTGCAAACTCGGAGAGTAGTACAGTGGTGGTCAGGGACTGGGAGAAGGGGGTAGGGGGAACTATTGTTTAATGGGTATCAAAGTCCAGGTTTTTTTTTTTTAATTTATTTGTTTTGTAAACAAATGGGATACATCTTGTTTCTCTGTTTGTACTTGAAGTAGAGGCAAACCATTTGTGTAATCATACATTTACCTAGGGTAATAGTTTTTGATTCATTCTGTTAATTCCCCCCCCACGCCTCCCACCCCTTTTTTCCCTCTATACAGTCCCTCCTTTCTCCATTCTTGCCCTCCTCTAACCCCCCCATTATGTGTCATCATCCATTCATCCATTTATCAGCGAGATCATTCATCAAAGTCCAGTTTTTGATAAAAAAAAAAAAGCCCTGGAGATCTGTTGCACAACAATGTGCACATAGTTAACACTACTGAACTGTGCACTTAAAATCGGTTAAGATGATATATTTTTCAGTTATGTGCTTTCACCACAAAAATGAATAAGTACATATTAGAAAACATAATCTATTGAAGATTTTTAAAATTTGATACAGGACATCTACAGTACATAAAGCCAGTTCTATCTAGGCCTACTATTTATATTCTTTCGATATTGTATATTGTCTAGAAATTTTATGCCTCGGAGTGACCCAAGCTGCAGTAACAACATTAACAGGTGGAGGTGTTTTACTCAGATGATGAAGGGACACATCTTTGTGTACTCTTCACAGATGCCCTCTACCCTATTGCTATTAGTTACTCAGGTGTCATGAAGCAGTATCTTTCAACACAGACATTTACGGGCTTAAGATCTTTTTCTTTAAACTAGGAAATCTGTGATAGAATCAAAATACAAATCCACATTCTGTAAAAAAGAAAACTAACAGACATTAGTTTCATTATTCAAGCATGACCAATTGAAGTAGCTATATATCATTCTAACTTTAATTGACAAAATCCTAGTCTAGCTCTCAGTAAGCCCCCAAGAAAATCATTTTTTAGTTTATTCTCTGCTGAAAAGGTTGACTATTTTGGCTTGAACTATTTGGCATTTTTGTTCATTTGTTTACTAATTTGTAGTGAGATTTAACAGATGGCCACACATTTGAAAAGTGGACTAGATAAAAGCTCAACCTCTGTGATTGATGCTCTACTGAATCCTAAAACCTGTGAACACTTGGCTATGTGCTCAAGTGTAACATGCTGGTAAGAACATGAGGCTCAGAGAGACTTGTCATGCATTCTTGGTGTGTGGGGGGCATCATTTTACAAATTTAAAACTCAGAATTGAAATCCTATCGTTTGTAAAGAAGTGGATGGAAATGGAAAACATGGCGTTAAGTGAAATATCTCAGGCACAGAAAGGCAAATATCAAATCTTATCTCTCATATGTAGATGTTATGAAGTTGATCTGAATGTATAACAGTGATTGCTGGAGCCTGGGAAGAGTAGGGGCCGAAGGGCTAGAGGAAGGTTTGGTGACAGGTACCAAAACATAGTCAGATCGAGGTAATAAGCTCTATGGTGCAGGGAGGGACCATAGTTCACTATGTGCTGTTACATATTTTATGAATGACTAAAAGAGAAGCTCAAAGGCTCCAAACACAAAGTAATGCTAAGAAGCTAGAAATGCTAATACTTTGATTTGGTCAGTATGTATTAGATACATGCATCCAATTATTATATTATCATACTGTATCCCATTAATACATACAATTAAAATAATAATTAAAACAAATAAATAAAACTCAGTTGTGTTTGCACAAACGTGGAATTTGGTGGCAGCAGCCAATCTGAAATCCAGCCTTGCTGTGCCCTCTGCCGTGTTTTGCCCACTCATTCCTGCACTGGCCTTCTCACTGCTCCTCCCTCTTGGCGCACCCCCTTTCCCTACCCCATGAACCCCACTTCAATGAGAATCTATCATCTTCTATTTACTTCTTCATATTTGAACTGGTATTTATTTCTTCTTAATATTTTGATTTCTTTCATCTACTGCACTTGCCAGAAGTGTGTACTGTTTGTGTAGAACTGGTCAGTAGTTGGGTTACATTATTTTAAAAAGTAGATCTGTGACTGCACAACCGATGTGATCCTACAATATGTATAATCAGAAAAATGAGAGATTACACTCCATTTATGTATGATCTATCAAAATGTATAAATGTATTCTACTGTCATGTACAACTAATTAGAACATATAAAAAATGAAAAAAAGTAGATGTGCTAATGGAAAGGTGGTTTTCAACTAGACATTCAAACAGAATGCAAAATGTATTGTTATTGATAAAAATGAAATGCTAGTGTACAAAAAATGAAATGGTCATATCATTGACCAAAATAAAGTGAAAATGAGTTATTCCTCTGTTGTTCAGTGACTAATGGAGGAAAATGTCATTTTTCCTATTCCTGAAAAAAGAAAACAACAAAAATGAAAACAAAAATCAATGTTAATGTAATTAAGGTTTCAGAACTTTTGCTGCTGGCCAAGGTGGAGAAATGATCAGATTTAGCTTCATGCTTGAAACAAACTCTTTACCCTCCAAAATGCAAGCAAAATATGTGAAACAGTGGTTTTCAAGACACTGAACATGAGGCAAGGGGGGACAGTGATCTCTCAGAGATGGGAACAAATCATATCAACTCTGTAACAGCCCAGTTCTCTCTTTAAGAGATTTGCTGGGGTGTATTATAGAAAGGGTGACTCCCGCAGGAGACTGGAGGACTCACTGAGTCGAAGAGAGGAAATCAGTAGACCAAGGCAGGTAGAGTTTGCAGATAGCCAGGGAGAGTGAGCTGCCCCCAGAAGAGACAGAGCTGCAGATCTGCAGAGGATCTGCCTCCAGCAGTCAGCCAAGAATGACCTCGTGCGTGTATGCAACGAAGCTCCTGGAGGCCAGGGAAAGAACCAGCTGAGGGCTTTGGGAGGCCCTGGTGTGCCTCCCTTGATCTTGACTCTGGTGGAAATTACATGGCTGCTCATTTTGTGATCAATCATTGAACTTATTATTTCTGTCATATACTTTTCTGTACATTTCAAAATAAACATTTTTAATTTTTATATATTTTTTCAAACTCTCCTTCAAAGTTTTTGTAGGGCTGGGGACGTAGCTGAGCACTTGCCTAGCACACACGAGGCTCTGGGTTTGATTCCCAGCATGCACCCCCCACCCCCCCACACACACACACTTAAACAAATTGTATACATCTACATCCAGACCCACAATGAGCCAAGTACTCCTTCCATGCAGCCCTCTTACTGGGTTGCTTGGTTTACACAGATTTCCATTTTTAGAAAGCTGGACCGTTTTCAGTCATTCCACCTTTTGCAGATGTGCAGTGTCAAGGTCTTTATCTACATTATTAATAATTGTGAAATTATGAAACATGCCATAACCATTTGTAGAAAGTCTACTCTTCCCCACTTCTAAAAATTGTCATTCCATCTTCTCTGCCATTTTAAAGCATGTTGAATTCCTTCCTTGCATGAAAGTAGTAAGAAAATTGAAAATATGAGAAAAAAAAAATGAGCCATTCTGGATACTGTATTTTCATCTTTTAAAAGTTGGAACCAAATTAGTTTCTTAAAGAAACATGGAGAGCTGGGCCACAGTTGCTATGTTCTTTGAGCCCAATGACCTTCACACCTCAGCAGCTGTTGTTTACGATCAGTTTCCATATGATCACATACAGGGTCATCTCCAATTTAACACATAAAACTTTATGTAACTCAAAACTTTTACTCTATCATTAAGACATCATATAGTAATTTGTTTGTTATAGCAAGACTTTCTCAATGAAGTAGCAGCATGTGGACTTACATTCTGGCCCAGCTCTTTTCTCTGGATTAACTACTCTAGAATGCTTACCTATCATTGCATCTGTGCAACAAAACACACTTCTCCCCAAACCTATTCTCCAAACCACATAAACAATGTGATCCATCATCATTTTATACAATTAGAAGTTAGTTCCATTTGTGGTGATGAAGTTGGGGGGACAAAAAGGTAAGGACCTCCATACGACCATTATGCTCAAATTGCCTTCTTAGCATTGTCTAGGCATTGGATTACATAGAAAAATACTTTGTTTTTATTTGTACCATAAATTCCATATACTTAGCCAGTTTCTAAATATATTGATCCAAAGTGTTATTAGAAAGTAGTCTTTATCATCTTTGCTTAAAATTCTCCCAACATTTCCAAGCAAACATTTTTGATGAAGTTTCTTGCTAATGTTTCTGCAATCTTATTTTTCTGTCTTAGTCACTCAAAGTGTTACCTTTTTAAGAAGCCTCCAAAGTACTACTTACTGTTCATATATGAATTATTGAACATCTGTTGACTTTTTAATTCAATGTTATTTCTTTCAAATAATTTTTTGGTTATGAATTTATTTCTTTATGAGTTGCATGTAAATGTTATCTACACTTTCATGGCTGAATTGCTTGATTAGCCAGTAAACTTCTGCAAATAACACTCTGAAATTTGAGTACTTCTCCATTAATGAGAGATGCATGCTGAACTCAGTGTATGAAGGGTGATACTTTTGAGTCCATCTAGTAGAAACCCTTTGGGTTATCATTTTTTCAAAATTACTTTCATTTTCATTACCATTAGTGCTTTACTACAAGTGCTACATTCAGCAAAAGCACATCTTTTCTAGATTTTTTTAGAATACAGAGAAGCTTCTTTTGGTAAATCATGGTTATAAATAACACAAATTTTACTTTCTTCAATTGACTAGTAATGTTAAATAATAAATTAAATAACATGCTTGATTGAAATTTAAGCTGATTATTTAAAAATATCATTGAAATCCTTTTATCTTTCATCATAACTTAAGAATCATCTGTATTTGGAAAGAAAAGAAATTCTTTGCTTAGAGTCAGTAGAATCTCATGACTTTCAAAACAGATTTTTTTAACTTTTGTTTTTGATTTAATAAATCATAAATATTTTGAAGCTTAAATTGTCACACTTTAGGGATGGATATCCAATGTAATATTAAAAATTCCAAATGTTTTTATAAAACATGAGTTGACTCAAAAACTCAACTGGAAAATCAAATATACAGGAGTGCTCAGAATTGTTTAAAGAGCACTGGAAGCAGCTTGGGAGGCTGAGACAAGAATGAGTTCAAAGTCAGCCTCAGTAATGGCAAGATGCTAAGCAACTCAGTGAGACCCTGTCTGTAAATAAAATACAAAATAGGGCTCAGTGTATAGCTCAGTGATAGAGCAACCCTGGGTTCAGTGCCCAGTACCAAAAAAATATTTTTAAAAAGAGAGACAAAGAAATGGAAAAAATAGCTTTCTAAATGCTTGAAAGATATCAAGATTAAAACCATGAGGTACTTCAGAGCAGTCAAATTCATAGACAGAAAGTAAAATGGTGGTTGCCAGGGGCTGGGGGATGGGCAGGGAAAGTTACTGTTTAATGGGTGCAGAGTTTCAGTTTTGCAAGATGAAAAGGTTCTGGAGATCAATGGTGGGGGCGGTTGTACAACAGCGTGAATGTCCTTAATGCTGCTCAGCTAGACACTTAAAAATGGTTACAATGGTAAATGTTCTATCACCTATCTGAGCTTCTAAAAATTTTTATATTTAAATTTTAAAAGCTATTGTCAATGACAACAACACAATCACGAGGTATGATCTCAGAATCACAGCGATGGCCCTCAGGCCAGGGATACTGTAGTCCTCACTCTGCTTCTCAAGTTGGGTCTGCCACAGGCTCCACCCCCATCTGCCACAGACTCGTCAAACACCACTGGATGTACTGGATCTAAGAGGCCAGGTGGCGGTTGTTTTTGCTGTAGACAGGTAAAACTTGAGAAGTGTCTGTTTCTCCAGGCTTTGCTCAAAACTGGCAAGCTTCTGCTTCTCCAAAATTGTTCTATAAAATATTGGGTCCCTGTCAAGATTGTAACGGGGCCCAAAATCAAGAGACTTGTCTTTCATTTTGGAGCAAGCATTCTATAAACCTCAGATGACTGGAGACTGGAAACTTTACTGATGAGGTGGCTCCCTTATTTTTCTTGGAATGAACCTCCCACCCTCAGCATGCATATGTTTTTACCAAGTCAGTCAGGGTGACCTGCTCCCTCCTGCTCACCAGGCTGTCTTAACATGGTGGCATCCAGTGTGTTGGAGAGATGATTGAGTTTCCTACATAAAATGGAAGCGCGGAACCAAGGAGCTGGTGTAAGTCTGAGGAGAGATGCTGGACGATTCTGTAGTCCCTGCCATGTGGAAGCCGACTGCTTCTGGTGCCACTGCTTATGGGCATGAAGGAAAAGCACTTGCTAAATTGATAGTGACATAACATGGGTTACGAAAAAGACAACATCTGTAAAAGCAGGTGCAATTAAAGTCATTGTCCTTTCATTCTCCAAGTTCTAAACTGTGCCTGGGCCATATTGTCAGGTGAATTGCAGGTGTGATAGAAATCATCACTTCTCTATCTCAAGTTTTTGTTGGTGGCACTAAATGCTGTTTCTCCCAGGGACCCAGTGTTACTCTTTAATTTGATTAAAAAAGGGGGGTGGGATGTTTGAGTTCTTCCAACCATAATAGCTGTCACTTGTGGATTAGGAATCCAGTAGGAAGATTCTACCAGTTTCTAAGTACCTTGATTTCTGCTCTGCACTCTAGAGTAGAGTGAGTTCAAAACCACCACATGGGTTCAAAATAGAGTACACCAGGGGTTCTTTTCTTTTAATTTTTTATTAGTTCGTTATAGATATACCTAATATTGGGGTTCATTTGGACATATTTATACAAGCGTGGGATATAATTTGCTCCAGTTCAGTCCCCAGTACTTCTCCTTTCCCTCCTTTTCTCCCTTATCTCTATTCCATTTCCTCTACTCTACTGATATTTCTTCTATTTTTTTATAATTTTTAAATTAGTGCATTATGGATATACATAAAGGTGAAATTCACTGTGGTATATTCATATATGTACAGAGGAAAGTTCGATCAGATTCATTCCACTGTTCCTTCCTTTTCCCTTCCCTCCTCCTCTTTTCCCCCTCAAATCCCTTCCTCTATCCCACTGATCTCTCTTCTATTTACATGGGGATTCCCCTGTCTGGTTTTTTCTTTTTCATTTTTCTTTCCCCTCATTTTGGCCCAGCTTCCACATATGAGAGAAAACACTCAACCCTGACTCTCTGGGTCTGGCTTCTTTCACTTAGCACAATGTTCTTCAGTTCTACTCATTTACTAGCAAATTCAGAGGTTCTTTTATTTCCATGATTTTAGTAAAATATAATTTTACCAACTTCTCTCAGTCTCTGCTCCTCTCTACACATCTGTGAGATAAATTCTGTGGGATAATCCCTAAAAGTGGGCTTGCTTAGTCAAAGGAAAGCATGGTGATTTCCATCTCCTCAACAATGTATTGACTTGGTAAAGTGGATACCTCATTTTAATCTTCTTTTCTTTAATTTTTAAAATTTATTTATTTTGATTCATTGTACACAAATGGAGTACAACTATTGTTTCTGTGGTTGTACACAAAGTAGAGTCGCACCATTTGTGTAATCATACACGTACATAGGGTAATGATGTTTGTCTCATTCTGTTATTTTTCCTTCCCCCCTTCTTTAATTTTTAATGATGCAAAGTGCTCTGTTTAGATCTCCCCTCCCCACCCCAAACATCTTGGAATGTCCTTAGGGTCCCGCCTACTATGGATAGATTCAAAACAATTATTCCACTGCCGGCCAGGAGCACCACCCTCACTGATGGGCCGCAGTGCATTTCCAGCTCCCAGTATTTCTCTTTTCTTAGCATTTAGTTATTTAATCAATGATCCCAGCCTCCCTTTCATTCTGAATCTGTGAACTGACTCAGATCTTGGAATCCACAATGGGTCCATGACTCTCTAGAGTGGAGGCCCAAGACAGGGTTCCATTTACCAAGTTCAGAGTGGATTTTACTGTTGTTGTCATTGATTTACAAATCAAGCAGAGCCCTAACAAGATGCCCATTTTATGTCTGATCAAGTGGGAATAGTTAAACGCACTATACCATGGAAAACTAGTTAAAAATAATGAGGTGTGTCTAAGTGTTCCCTAAATATACTGGGGTGAAAAAAAGTTGAAGAAAATGTTCACAAAGTTAACATTTACATATGGTGACCAAAAATTGTGTAGTCAGATATATACGTATTGTCATGCAAATGTGTAGACAGCATTCTGGAAGAACTTACACCAAACTGGCAATAGTAGCTACACCCGGGGAGAGATGTGAAATTGGAGGGGAATTGATGGTGGCAAGTGGAAGCTTTGGTTTGGTTTTTTTACCATTCATGCTTGAGGGTTTTGCCAAAGTGTTTTCAGGCATGGTTCACGTCTTGTTGAGAAATAGTAATACTTCATAATGTAGAAGTCTGTTGGAAAGGTGGCCAATGGTAAAAATGCACCTCCCTTCTCTCCCCTAATCCTCAGCAGGCTTCTCTTTTTAAAAAAAGATTTGTTCTTATTAGTTATACATGGCAGTAGAATGTATTTTGACATATTATACACATATGGAGTATAACTACCCATTCTCTTGGTTGTACATAGAATTACATTGGTCATGTAATCACATATGCACAGAGGATAGTAATGTCCAATTCATTCTACTGTCTTCTCTATTCCCACTCTCCATCCCATTCCTCATTCCCTTTTTTCTAATCCAAAGTACTCTTCTTTCCCAACCACCCCCCTTATCGTGAATTAGCATCCACATATCAGAGAACATTCAGCCTTTGTGTTTTTTGGCTTTTTTTGCTTATTTCACTCAGTATGATATTCTACAATTCCATCAATTTATCAGAAAATGGCATAATTTCATTTTTTATGGCTGAGTAATATTCCATTGTGTATATGTACCACATTTTCTTTATCCAATCATCTGTTGAAGGGCACCTAGTTTGGTTCCATAGTTTAGCTATTGTGAATTGGATTGCTACAAACATTGATGTGCCTGCATCACTATAGTATGCCAATTTTAAGTCCTTTGGGTATAAACTGAGGAGGGGGATAAGTGGGTTGTTATAGTTTGGATGTGAGGTGTCCCCTAAAAGCTCATATGTGAGACAATGCAGGAAGATTCAAAGGAGAAATGATTGGGTCGAAAGAGTCTTAACCCAATCAGTGAATTAATCCCTGATGGGATTAACTGAAGTGGTAGGGTGTGGCTGGAGGAGGTGGGAATTGGGGCGTGGCTATGGAGTATATATTTTTTATCTGGAGAGTGGAATCTCTCTCTGCTTCCTGATGTGAGCTGCTTCCCTCCACCATCCTCTCCCACCATGATGTTCAGCCTCACCTTGAGCCCCAAGGAATGGAGCCGGCCTTCTATAGACTAAGACCTCTGAAACCGTGAGCCCTCAAATAAACCTTTCCTCCTCTACAGTTGTGTTGGTCAGGTCACTTAGTCACAGCAGCAAAATAGCTAAAACATGGGTCAAATGGTGGTTCCATTCCTAGTTTTCCGAGGAATCTCCATATTGCTTTAGAGAGGTTGCTCTACTTTACAATACTGCAGGCAATGTATGAGTGTACCTTTTCCCCCACATCCTTGCCCCCATTTATTGTTGCTTGTATTCTTGATAAATGCCATTCTGACTGGCATGAGATGAAATCTCAGTGTAGTTTTAATTTGTATTTTTCTAATTGCTAGAGATGTTGAACATTTTTTTCATATATTTGTTGACTAATTGTATTTTTTCTGTGAAGTATCTATTCAGTTTCTTAGCCCATTTATTGACTGGGTTATTTGGGTTTTTGGTGTTAAGTTCTTCTTATTTCCTGGAGATTAATGCTCTATCTGAGGTGCATGTGGCACAGATTTTCTCCCATTCTATAGGTTGTCTCTTTATTCTCTTGATTGTTTCCTTTGCTGTGAAGAAGTTTTTTTTGATTCCATAAATTTGTTGATTCTTGATTTTATTTCTTGCACTTTAGGAGTCTTGTTAAAGAAGTCAGTTCCTAAGCTGACATGATGTAGATTTGGGCCTACTTTTTCTTCTGTTAGGTACAGGGTCTCTGGACTAATGCCTAAGTCTTTGAACAACTTTAAGTCTTGTGCAGGGAGAGAGATAGGGATTTAATTACATTTCACTACATACGGATTTCCATTTTTCCCAGAACCATTTGTTGAAGAGGTTATCTTTTTTCCTCCGATGTATGTTTTTGATTCCTTTGTCTAATATAAGATAACTGTATTGTTGTGGGTTCATCTCTGTGTCTTCTATTCTGTACCATTGGTCTATGTGTCTGTTTTGGTGCCAATACTACGCCATTTTTGTTACTATAGCTCTGTAGTATAACTTAAGGTCTGGGATTGTGGTGCCTCCTGCTTCCCTTTTCTTACTGAGGATTGCTTTGGCTGTTCTGGGTCTCTTATTCTTCCAAATGAATTTCATGACTGCTTTTTCTAGTTTTATACACCACAACTATTGGAGGCAACAGCTTCATTTCTGGATCTCACTGACAATAGTGACACCTAATTACATTGTCTAACTTAATGCCAACATTTTTCCATCATTTTATCTCCTTTTCATGGTGGGAAGTTCTCATATTTTTGTATCTTACAAAGAGTCTAGCAATATGCTCACAAAAACTCATTAAATAAACAAAGCCTCTTGTAATTCTTTCCTTCAGGAAAAAGGGCCTTCCTCAATCACTAACCCATACCAAGACTGTCACAGTACAATTAATTCTTCAAAATTCTGTTCAAATTTCATGTCCTCTTGGATTCTCCTTTAGACACATTTCTTCAATTACAATTCATTGTGTGCCTCCTCCTTCTCATAATTCTTTTTTTTTTTTTTTTTTTTTGTACCAGGGATTGAATCCCTGAGTCACCTCCCTAGTCTTTTGTTTGTTTGTTTGTTTTTCTGTTTTGAGACAGGGTCTCACTAAGTTGCTTAGGTCCTTGCTAAGTTTCTGAGGCTGGTCTCAAACTTGCAAGCCTCCTGCCTCAGCCTCCTGAGCTGCTGGGATTCCAGGTATGTCCTACCATGCTCAGCAAAAAAAACATTCTTGAACCTATAATATTTATTTCATCATCATTTATGGTATTTGAATTTGTCACATGTCAACCTTCATCTCTAGACCACATTCCTGGAGGGCAGGGAGCCAGGTGTGTTACCCATTCCTCATTATAATGCAATTCTTTACCCCTACCAAAGCCTGGCCTCGTCAGGTACTCAATAGGTATGTTGAATTCAACTGAAGTTAAAAGGATGGGAGAGGTTGTTATATAGAAATTTTTCTCCACAAGTCTGCTTTTATATAATCCCGCTTGGAGCGATCAATGGTAATTCAGTCACCAAAACAACCTCCCATATAATACTTACTCTCCCTCTCTCAGAAAGAAACCTCTCCTCCCACAGGGGCTGTGATCCCATTACTTAAGCCCAGCCACACTGCCTTTCTCTACCAGACACTCCAATATCTATGCCCATAATTTTCCAGGGGAACTTGCTAACAGTGAGTTTGCTGGGTGAGAGAGAAGAATTTCCCTTCCCATCAGCACTGTGTATTATTCACCTTTGCCCATTAGCTTCATAAAATATGGCATCTTTCTGTCTCATGTGGCATTTCTTTGATTTCTAGTGCTCTGTCTTGTCCCCCTCCCGGGCCCCCTTCACACACACTTTCTGCAGTCCTTAGAGTCAACATTTTCCTACCTCATTGTTTTCTTGTGTTACTTCAATGTAATAAATAGCTGTCTTTAGTCACCAGGTGATATGCTTGACCACGTGGGCAGGAAGACCAGAGCCATATTGAGGAAGGCCTGCCTCCAATCTCATGGGCTCTCTCCCCAACAAGGGCAAGGATACCTGGGGCCATGAGTTGGGCATTTCAGTAAAGCAACCCCACCTGGTTACCTCCAAGTTGCTCTTTAGATCTCACTTCAAAAGTCAATTCCTCGGCCAGGCACAGTGGCACAGGCCAGTCATCCCTGCCACTCTGAGGCTGGGGCAAGAGGATCACAATTGCAATTTAGGGAGAGACCCTGTCTCAAAATAAATTTAAGAAGGGCTGGAGATGTAGCTCGGTCATACAGAGCAGCCCTGAGTTCAATCCCAAGTACTTGTGTGGGGTGTGTAAATTCTTCAAGCAAGTCTTTACCGACCTCAGAGGAGCTTTTGTTGCCCTGTTCTTAGCTCCTATGACTATTGTAAAATGTGTGCTTATTTTACTAATATTTGTAATCTCCATGGGCACAGGGGACTGGTCTTTTGTGGATTATCATCTCCTATCATAGTGTTTAACTTCGAGAAGAACCTCAGTAACTACTTGTGAAGTGAATCAATCAAAGAAGACCATTAGTAATTCTAAATGAAATCCCCTAGTTCAGTTTCTCAGTTCTGAATGTAATTAAAATCACCTGTGGAGTGTCTTGCTTCTATTTCTTAAAAAAAAAAAGATGAAACAAACCAACCAACAAACAAAAATCCACAATACTAATGTCCATCCCGACTATCGACCTGGAATCACAGGAAGCTTCTTGAGCAATCCAGGTGAAACTGAGAGCCTGTTAACTTCCACGACAGAGAAGGCCATGGACCAGCAGGGGGAGCGCAGACAACACCGATGGATCCAGAAAACAGGAAAGCCTGCTAAGGTCTTTCCCTGACAAGTTCACTTCTTTAGTGACAGTGTGAGATCGGGTCTGTTTTTCATGTTTTGCTTCTGAAGAACACACACACACACAAACACATCAGTACTTTGAAAAACAACTACATCGAAGATCTTGATGGTTATAAAAGTGAATCAAGTAGCGCACGTCCTTCAAATGAGATTTGCATCAGGATAACTAGGAAAAACTTTTCTGTGTGCTGTTTTCTGTTAAAGCTTACCATCTGCAGCTAGGCTGAGGATGGATCTTGGGCTGAAACTGCTTCATAATATTAAAAACTGGAAATGAGCCGTGGAGGCAGGAAGGGTGTCCCTCGTGGGTTGCTGCCCCACTGGAGTAAAGCAACAGGAATTCGTAATCCTGAAATGCAGAGCAGTGGATGGACTCTGTGGCTGCAGTGTTCGGTTTTAACACACAGATAGTGAGAACTTCTTGGCAAGGAGGGAATGGAGCAGGCAGATCTCTTAGGGAGAGTTCAGGAGACAACAGCCATCTCTTGCTGCCCCAAGAAAATGTCCAGCCTTCAGTCTTAGCTGTTCAGTCTCAAAGTTTAAGCCTGAGTGGCAGGTTGCCACTCACTTTGTCACTAGAATTGACAACCCTACTCCCAAAGGTGTATGTCCCACACTTTGCTGGCAGGAGTCTGGTGCCAGCAGATCCGACTTTTACCTGCAGGACCTTCTGTGCACCAGGCCCTGTGCTGAGCGCTGAGGCACATCCACATGCTAACTCACTAGATTGTGACTTCTGCCGGGCGGGAGGACTGACCCCCTTCCTCATCCACCATAAGAGTCCGAGGCAGCATTTCTATAACAAAGATAGGCTAATGAGAAAAGCATAACAAATTTCTCTAACCAAAGTTTTACATGTCCCTGGAACCTTCAGAAATACTCAAAGACCCAGAGAAAACTTTTTTTTATGCTCAGTTTCAAAGAAGCATGAACAGCTGTGTGGAAATGTGATTGGACAGGAGTGTGATCTAATGGTAATATACTGGGTGGGGAAACCCAGCAAGGCCTGTCTGTTCAGATTCTTCTTGGCCTCTCTGTGCGGCATTCCTTCCTCCCAGGTATGGGGCAGGGTTCCTCCGGAATGAGGTCTTCAAGGGACAAGAGAGAGTGTGACCTTTCTAGGTTTTGTGGCTTGGTGTGGGGGAAGGGCTCTAGTTTCTATGGCTTGCCTCAGGGAAGAGGAATTCTGGTTTCTATGTTTCACTTCTAGGAAGAAAGAGGAATGGGAGACAGGAGGACAGGAGAAGATCAGAGACCTTTATTTCTGAAGATTTCCAATCTTCTTTAATGCAAAGTATTCAGCAAGCTAAATTGTCGTACTTTGGGGTAAAATGTAGAGAGCTCCAACACTACCATCCTACAAAACAGCTATTACTACCCCCATTTTACAGATAAGGATGCTTGAGCTCAGAGAAGTTAAATAATTTGCTCAAGGGCACACACATCCCTGGATGTTGCCAGGTCAGACATACCTGGGCTCAAATCCCAACTACGTCACTGACAGGCTGTCAAAACCTGGACAAGCCCTGTAATCATCCTGAGGCTCCAGTTTCTTCATCTGTAGGATGGAAATCAAACAATATGCATGATGACATAAGAGACTTGAACACAGAAGGCACTTAGAAATATGGATGTCTCCCTGTGCCTCTGTCCATCTTTCCTTCCCCTGCTTATTCTTTCCAGCTAGAGTACAGTGGGCATCAGATGTTAGCTCTGAGGGCTGGGGATGTAGCTTAGTGGTAGAGCCCTTGCCTAGCATGCACAAGGTCCTGGGTTCAATCCCCAGCAACACACACACACACACACACACACACACACACACACTAACTCTGAGAGGGAGCCTGGGCCACGATACTGTCTCTGAACACTTTCAGCTCTGGGCACTCATTGTTACATGCCTCTACTTCTTTCCTAGGTGGACAATAAAGTCTTTTCATTGGATTCCTCTTGTTTTCCAATTAAAACATACATATTTATCTCCAATAGTCAATAAGTGTATCATTTTTTTCTTTCAACTCAGAATTTTGTGTAAAAATATGTCTTTATGGTCAAAGCCTATATACATTTTTTTTTTTTTTACTGACTACCCTGTCACCTTATCCATAGCTAAAGAAGGCATCAGCTGTTAACTCTGAGAGGGAGCCAGCATTGGATATATTAAAACTTTTTAATTTCATGTGACCTTGAATCTCTAAATATTAAAAGAATTTTCTAGATTGGATTATCATTGCAGTTGTTATCAATGTGCAATTAACTAAAATATCCTAGTTATAAATTCTTACATTTCTTCCACATAAAATGCTGAATTATGCTAACTATACTTTATTTAAATTATTTATTTAATTAAATTATCTTAATGAGATGAGATGGACTTGTTATTTGGTTAGTTCATTTATCTGTGGTAAATATTACTAATTATTAGAATGAGGTGAGATTCAGCACAAATTCCATTCCTGTTTTCATTTCTAAATGTATAAATATTTAGGAAACATATTTACACACTTGAGTAAGTGGAAATGGAAGGAATTTTATGTAATGTCACTCAACTTTCAAAATCTTCTGAGTTACATTGCCAAAAGACTCATAATGATCTAAAGCCATGCTGCATCCTTAATACACGTTTCGACAATAAAAACCATAAACCCAGGGCTTCAGTTCATAGTGTCTTGATTCATATTAATCATGAGTATTTCAGAGTACCCTTTTTTGATGCTCCAGATACAAAGAATCATAGTAAAAAGTTAAATGAGTGAGGAAGTTTCCCTCTATAAAGCAAGAGTACCAAGATTATGAAAGGGGATCGACCTAAGAGCTTCATGTGTCTTGGGCTGCATCAGGCATATAGGGGCTTCCTGTCTCCTGTGATGGCAAGTAGGATCAATAACATGGTCTTATCATATCTAAAGCAAAAGTGGACTGAATTGCAGGAGAGACAAATTCATAATTAGAATGTGAAATACTAATATACTCATCTCTAACTAATAGAATGTGCAGACGAAAACATCGATAAAGGATACAGGTTTAAACAACACAGATAACACACTTGTCATAATCACATAGTTAGGGACCTACAACAACCATTTGCCAAATATACATCTTTCATGTCACATGTGGAATGTTTACAAAAATTCACTGCAAACCCTATAGAAATAATAATAAAAACACCATTGGAAAAATCCATTCTTCCCAGGGATTTCAGAGATAACCAAACTAACTTTTTCCCATTGGGTCGTGAGATGTCTCTGGGTATCTTTTCACTCAGACGTATCCCAGAATTCTTAAGCTATCTGCTTAAGATAGAAAAAGAAGAATCCAATAGAGAAATGAGCAAAGTCTTGAGGAAGTCTTCACAAAGGAGGAAATCATAAGGTCAATAAACACATCAAAAGGTTCCCAGGAAAATGCAAAGTAAAACCACAATGAGATAGTAAAAACACCACAGACTGGCAAACATATAAATATCAACACCAAATGCTGCTTCCCTTCCAGAGAAACTCAAACTTGTATATCCTAGGATACACATACAAGGATATTCTGAACAGCCTAGTTCACAATTGCACCAACTAGAAACAACCTAAATGCTTATCACTGAAGAGAAATGTGTAGATAAATTGTGGTGTTTTCACATGACAAAATACTACGCTGCATTCATACCTCTGAAAACATTCTTACAAACACAGATTAAAAATGAATTTGATTTACAATGAATTCTCTGTAAACTCTTCACCGAACCTAGGATCTGTACAGAAGAACACACATATTTCCACTGAATAGCTGGATGGAGTTCCATAAAGTGAGCAAATCCATGAAATCAGTACCAAAGGTCTACTTTACATTTGAAGAGCACTTCCTTATACCACCAGGTGATGAGTTTCTTTAGTGCAGGGATCAGCATGTCTTTAAATGTTTGAGTCTTTCACACAGTTTGGTGGGAAGATAAGCTCTCTTAAGTCTGTTCAATGATATGCAGAGCTTTTGATTGGTGCCACCGAATAAGAAGGGAGGTGACTTTGAGCCTAGAGGACTTCAGTTGTGTGTTTACTAATAATTTCCTTATGATTTCTTTATCTTTTGGCTTTACTAATACCTTTCATACCCTCTATCTCATTTCACCAAAGGGTAAAATAATTGTCACAGTTAGGGAACTTGAATTTCAAAACTGGTGGAAATCTGGGCTGGTCAGCTGGATACTGGATGGACCAAGACAAGGGTGCACAGGTTTCCCTTACCTGAACACAGCATCCTTTGTCCCACATGATGCTGGACTGGTCATCTGAACTCATCAGCCTACATTATGGAAAAGTGGATGGAGAGTCTTTAAACAATTCCAAATAGAACTATCATATTAAGCAGCAATCCCACCACTGAGTATATACCCAAAATTAATGAAATCAGTATGTCAAAGAGATATCTACCCTCCCATGTTAAATACAGAATTATTTGCAAGAGCCAAGATATGGAATCAATTTAAGTGCCTCTTAGGGTTTGGGTCTTAAATGTTCCCCAAAGCTCATGTGTTGAAAGCTAGGTTGACACCTGATGGCACTATTGAGAGGTGATGGAAAATTTAGGAGGTAGGGCCTAGTTAGAGTAAGTTAGATCATTGGAGGTAGGCCCTTGCAGGGAGTACTAGGATCCTCCCTCCTCTTCCTCTCTCTTTCCTTGTTTCCCAGCCACCATGGGGTGAGCAGCTTTGCTCCACCACGTGCTCCCTGCCATGATGTCCTGCCTTGCCACAGGCCAAAGCAACCATGGACTAAGACCTCTGAAACCATGAGCCAAAATAAACCTCTCCTCCTTATAAATTATTTATCTCGGCAATCATGTCACAGCAACAAAAAGTTGACTAACACAGTGTCTGTCAACAAGTGAATGGATTTTAAAGTGTGTTATATATACACAACAGAATACTCTTCAATCTTAAAAAGAAAGGAAATCCTGTCACTGGTAATAACATGGGTGAAACTGGAGGTCATTATGTTGAGTGAAATTAGCTAGGCAAAGAAAGAGGTACCACACTGTCTCTCTTATATGTGAAGTCTAAAAATGGTAAACTCACAGAAGCGGGAGTAGGAGTCATTGCTACAGGGGAAGGGGAGGGCACATTGGGTAGATGTTGGTCAAAGGACACAAAATTTCAGTTAGACTTGACGAATGAGTTCAAGAGGCCAATTGTACAACATGACTATAGTTAACAAAATGTATTACATTATTGAAAAGAGCTAATAGTAGATTTTAGATGTCTCACCACATGTGTGTGCATGCACACGCACACACACACACATATTTATGAGGTAATACAGATGCTGTATAGCTCAGCTTAAATATTCCACAATGTATACATTTTCAAGATAGCATGATGTACAATTTGTATTTGTCAACTTAAAAAACAAATTTTAAAAAATGGACCAAAGACCTTGACAGAACTGACTAGAGAAGATACACAGATGGCAAACAAGCATATGACAATGCTTTGCAGCAAATGTGATCAAAGAAATGCAAATTAAAACACAAGAAGATATCACCACACATCCATTAGAATGGCTAAAATCCAGAACTCTGACACCAAATGCCAGCAAAGGTAAGGAGCAACAGGAACCCTCCCTCATTCACTGGGAATGCAAAATGGTCCAGCCACTTTGGAAGACAGTGTGGTGGTTTCTTACAAATCTGAACATGCTCCTACTATACATCCAGCAATCACACTCCTTGGTATTTTGCCAAGAGTTGAAAATATGTCCACACAGAAACCTGCACATAGATGTTTATTATTGCAGCTTTGTTTAAAGTAGCCAGAACTTGGAAACAACCAAGATGTCCTTCAGTAGGTGGATGGATACATAAACAGTGCACATCCAGACAATGGTATATTATTCTGTGCTAAAAAGAAATTCACTAGCAAGCTATGAAAGTACATGGAGCAACCTTAAGTGCACATTACTTGGTGAGAGAAGTCACTCTAAATTGGTTTTGTACTGCGTCATTCCAACTATATGACTTTCTGGAAAAGGCAAAACTTATAGAGACAGTAAAAACATCAGTGGTTGCCAGGGGGTTGGCAGGGGAAGGTGAATAGACAGACCACACAGGCTTTGTAGGGCAGTGAAAATACTCTGTATAATACTGTAATGGTGGACACATGCTATTATGCCTTTGTCCAAACCCATAGATTATGAAACACTATTAATGAACTCTAATCTAAACTGTGGATTTGGGGCGATAATGATGTGTCGATGTAAGTTCATCAGTTATAACAAACACTGCATGGTGGGAGATGTGGATAATGAGGGAGTGGGTGGCAGGGAGCATAGGGACAAATCTCTGTACCTTCCTTTCAATATTGCTGTGAACCTGAAACTGTTATACTAAAACTAGTTTTAAAAAATCGCAGTTCTTCTAAATTTATTTTCACTCCTTATTATGTTAATGAAATTTATCCATGTTGCTAATGTCATTGTGATACACTCGTTTTCTCTGTGTTTTTTTTTTTTTTTTTTTTGGAGTCTTCATAATGGCTTTCTTATGGAGGTTATCACTGTCGATTCTTATATATCAAATCTCAGAATTTAGAAAATATTTGTTAATTTGCTTTAAAATAATGAGAAATCATTAAATGTTAACATAAAAACATTTTGTTGGAAATAACTTATTTTTTGAAACACAGAAAAGGTTTAGTAGGAAAACAACCATTACTTTGCATTTTTACAAATATTCTTCATGTCTGGCCTAGTGGAAGACAGTCAGACAGCCCATCTTGCATGCGATTTATTGTGATCTGTTGTCAGTAAGTATGTGAAGATAATCCAATCTCACTCAGATATTGAGTTGAAAATGGGAGAAATATTTCAATAGCTTTTCCAGATGATGGTGGCTGGTTTTGGAGGTTAGTTGCAGTAGAATATGAAACTATATCAATAAAATTCCAGTACACTATTACATTAAAACTCTTTGGTCTATGTTACAGCTTGAGTAAACTTTATCCATGCATGATTTTGCATAATCAAATTGACATTAGCACTAACCCCAACATTTGATGATCACATGGTACTCACAAAAAGCCCAGAAAGCTGAGGAACCAGAGGTGACTCCACAACTTGGAGGAGTTAACAACGATGCCCTTGAACTTTTCCTCTCCTCTTGTCGTGGCAATGCACTGAATGAAGTCCATGGGCATTACATGAATTTACAGATGAAATTGAACTCCTTTTTTTTTTTTTTTTTTTCCAGGACTGGGGATTGAACCTGAGGGCATTCTACGAGTTGCTGGGATTACAGATGTGCACCACTGCACCCAGATAAATTATCTCCTTTTAAACTGAAGATGTACAAATGTTATAAAATTGGACCTTCAAAGGGACCTTGGATCAAAGATAACGCTAATAAAGCAAGTACAAGTGAACATAAAAATGGCCAACTTGACACATCTCCTGCCAATTTACAAGGTTAGAAACAGCAACCATCAAATAATCAGGTCTGACAGGAAGTCAGCTAGAAAGACCTGAAAATATCGAGAAGACTATGGAGATACTTAAGTCCCACTATCATTAACCATCAACCACACCCCCAAGTATCTGCTCAGCCTTAGTCTAAGACAGCACCAAGGATGTAGTAGTGTGTGTGTGTGTGTGTGTGTGTGTGTGCGCGTGTGTGTGTGTGAGAAAGAGAGAGAATGAGAGAGAGAGAGCGAGAGAGAGAGAGAGAGCGCGCGAGAGAGAGAGAGCGAGAGAGAGAGAGAGAGAGAGAGATCAGAAAGGAGGCAATTCCTTTTTTTTAAGTCCAAAATAGTCTTTGCTGTCAATAGGAAAATATAAAATTTTCAGTCTTGATAGTATTTGACTTAAGCATATACAAGACGGACGGAGATTGTTCTCCCAAGTAGTTGAACATTCCCCACTTTATTCCCAATCATATATCTTAGTTTTAAAAAAAATGCATTAGAAATAATAACTAGGGAGGCTGCGCCGCGGCCCTTTAGCCATTCCGAGCGCTCGCGCCCGGCTCCGGGTTTTGAGGGACCCGCACGGAGCTTGTGCTGCGTGTGGAGCCAGGTGAGACCAGGGACCTGCACCAAATTCTCCCCCGCCCCCCCTCCTGGGCAACCTGTGGGACAGCGACAGGCTCCTGGGGCTTCCTGAGGCGGCGCCCGCCCTCCAAAGGAACTGCTTTTGAAGCTCCCGCCACACACTCCCCACCCTGATGTCTGGCCTTGCCATAGACACTGAGGCAGTGGGGACGATGAACAGTGGACTCCTCTGAAACCATGAGCCAAAACAGATCCTTCCTCTTCATGAGTTTCTCAGTGTCCTCGCTTTCTGGAATGATGACAAACATCTTCAGAGGCTCAGGGTTCCTGTGGAGGAGGAATGGAGTGGCCATTAAGAGCTGCAGTCAGGCCAGGACCCAACTCAGGGCCCCGTGTGTACTAGGCAAGTGCTCTGCCACTGAGCTAAGTCCCCAACCCCCATAAATCTTTTTGATCCCTTACTAAAAAGAAAGCCTGTGTGTAGGGACCTTCTGGCCATTTTCCTTCCTTTCAGCAACATAATCTCATGGGGAAAGAATAATACAGTTTAAACTTCCATTAGTTGGTCATTTCTTTTTATCCCCTAATTTATATCGAGGCCAATCAATATTACAAAAGAAAATTAATCTCTTCTTTAGGGTCTCCAGGCAAAATTGGCCCCAGTTTTACAGAATGTACCCCAAGGAGGTGGTAGCTTATATCAATAGTTGATTTCCTGTCTGTAAAATAAAACCAGCCAGATGTGGTGGCACACTCCTGTAATCTCAGGGTCAAGGGAGGGTGAGGCAGGAGAATTGAAAGTTCAAGGCCAGTTTCAGTAACATAGCAGGACCTGAAGAAACTTAGCAAGACCTGCCTCAAAATAAAAAAAAAAAAATTAAAAAAAAAAAATTAAAAGGGCCAGGGATGTGGCCCAGTGGTTAAGTACCCCAGAATTCAAACTCTGATACAAAACACACACACACACACACACACACACACACACACAATGAATGGATGGATGGATGGATGGATGGATGGATGACAGAGCCTGTCAGTACCTCGGAATCCATTAGCAGTACTGACATGCAAAAGAGATGAATATAGGAAGGCATCCCTCCCATAAATTCCATTTCAAACCCAGAACCAGGAGGCGTCCCTCTGTGATTCCCTAGAACTCGGTGTAGCATGCCTGTCCAAATTTGCCAACTTGTGCCTTATTGGTGAACTCTGTTGCTCAAGCCTGTAGTCTTATTGAGGAAACACGTGCCACCCAATTGACATCACTTGGGGAAGTGACCATTAATCCTTTTGCGGAGAATTTGATGAGTAGGATGGGCCTGATGTTGAAGAGGCTTTTGTGCCACTCTGCTGGAAACGTAGCAAGTCCCAAAAATAACAAAAGGATAAGTGACAAAGAAAAGAGCAAGGACCACTGTATTTCTTGACTTTCCCTTGGAATAAGAATTGCAGGGGACAGAGTGTCCGTGCAGAGTCACGTTACAGTAAGGATAAGAACTACCATTTTGGTGAAGAAAAGATACAAGCTATGAGATATCTTAAACTAAGAAGTGTCCCATTAGTGATTTGTAAGTAGATAAAGATGGTGAACTCACTGCCCTCCAGGTCTGGACATAGCCTCTAAAGAAGGTAGTATGATGCTCATTACTGAAGAGAATCAGCAGGACATGGTGAGACAATAGCCCAAACAGTGGAGTCTCATTGCCTCTGGTGGCTTTGGTCAAAAAGATGCCACAAAAAGCAAGAGAGGGTGTATGTCTGTATGTCAGCAGGAAAAAAATAAATAAAGGTGTCACTGCCTTTATTGACTGGAAGAAAAGATTAACAAAGACAACACAGATGACATCAAACAGAGCACAGCTATGACATATGTAAGAACTTTTGGCAGAGGAAAGAACATAGAGAAGCCCAAAGCAAAAGGCAAGATATCAGAGGCTGAGATAGACATCATCTCAAACAAAGCTGGGAGAGGAACAAGGTGAAGTTCAAATACCTGTCCCATAGATGGCTGTCGATCTGAGTGGAAGCACTGGGTTAGATGTCACAGGAGACTGGGGAGTTGGAGCTCCAAACCTCAGTTCTTGTGTTCCAAAGGGAGAAAATTTAAACACAGACACTGCAAGCCATGCAGGAGAACTTTATTATAAGTAAAAGTAAAGTAAGGCTCAAACAAGAGTAGTCTCACGAGAGTGGGTCATCTCCTGGCAGAGAATGACAAATTCGCTGTCTCCCAATTTATGGTTTTGTGGTTGCCTTGAGAACTGCGGTCCACCTTCAGCACTCTTTGCCAATCGGATGTCAACTCCTTCAATCAGGTGGAAGATTTTTGACACTAGTTGGTCCTCTCCAGAACTGTCATGGTGCCCATCCTATTTTGGGGTTGCTTCATTTACAAGTCAATTCTATGATGATGTGAGTATTGGGGTCACTGACCAGAGAGAATTTACCTTTGTGCTCCTGCACTAAGAAAATTTCTCTTCTGAAATATATTGAGACACTTATGGCCATAAATTTTAGTTTCACAATGACCCCAACTGACCCTGTCAAGAGTTAGTAATAGCCCCATTAGTCTTTCTTGATGTATCTCTTAATTGGCTCTCTTTGTTCTGTTTGTATACCTGTTGTTATTCTGCATTATCTGATTACCTACTTGCCTTAAAAGTAATTTAAAGAAAACCTTAAAAGTAACTTGAAGAAAAAAAAAAAAGGAAGAAACAGTTAACTAGGAATTAATGCTGGGGTGTTCTGAGTGTCTTGCATCTGACTCAGCAATAAAAACAAAAGAAAGGATGTAGTTGTCTCTCAAAACTTGGTGCCAACATTGTATTTTCAATAATATACTTAGTATGCAAAATTTAGCACATAATTTATCATTAGGTGTGTGACTGTTTATCTGTTTGATGAAAGGCTGTAAGCAGGAGGTAATGACGGTGAGGATGATATCGTTGCTGTTTTGAAGAGCAAGCAGGAATTATCTGCTATATTATTTTTTAATTCTCTTTCTACAAATGAGCAGAAAGTCATTCTATTGAATTTTTTAGAATCAAACTAGGAAAAAAAATGTATCTGATATATAAATTGCACACTTAGGAGTTCCTAGGGGTCATGAAATCCCCAAATCAAGAAATATCTTAACACCCTCCATATTTGGCCTGAATAAAATATTTTGGTTATTAAACTGATCAGTTGGCAGTTTTATATGATCTGATGGCACCCACTTCTCCCGTTCAGCCTGGCAGGGCAAGGAGGATTACTCCCTCCTTCTCCTTCATAGAACCTCGTTCGTTAAGTAGTATGGCACTGTTCACAAAGTGTCCTAGCCACAACTTGTGTTGCTATGTAACTGAATAAACCAAATTTTTCAAAGAGTGAACCCATTTCTCATTTTTTCCATGCATCCCCTGGAGTGACTAACATAAAGTGGGCATCAGTGTTTGTGAAACTAATGTGTTTTATTGAACTCTTGGTACCATTCCTGAGCTTCTTTGGATCTCAGAGGTTATATGTGGGCTGTGCTGCTCCATTTGATCTACCAGGTAAGCTGTGAGACCAAGTTTTAAGTGGAATCCAGAGCAAGGGCAAGTTGTGTAGTGGGTCCAGGTTATGGTACAGGTCACCCTGCCCAGGGCTCAGGCGTAATCCCCAGAGATCCAATAGCACTCAGAGCTTTCTGGAACAGGGCAGTCCCCCAAAGAGTACCACTGCATAGTCTCATAGGGTCTTGAAGCAAAGCAATGCCTTCCTGAATTGACTATTCTTCTTGGCAAAGTAGAGCCTGGCTTGTGGTAAGGACCTTGTAGAGTCTCAACATTTGACTGATTAGTTCCCCAGGAAGCTGACTCTGAATTGGGGTTTAGCATACTGGGGACTGCATTTGGGGCAACAATTTGTAAGACAGTAAGAGAGACAGGACTGGTCGGGAGGGCAGTTGAACCATGATGCCGTTTCACTGAGGGCTTTGCTGCTGGCTTGGGGAGCTCTGGAGCTGGGATGTCCCTAAGGAGTTGTCCTGCCTTAGGAAGAAAAAGGTACCGGTATTGCCACATCAGGCAGGCATGGGATGAGGGTTTCTCCCAAAGAGAAGGGAAAATCTTGGCAAAGCTGTTCCCATGGGCTTTAAGAAATTTCCAGAGGAGGCTCCCGGGATAATGCTCCTGCCAACAGGGGTAATGAGCGTCTTAGTCCTGGTTGGAAGATATGAGCAGAGTGCCACAGTGTCCACCACGCCATGGTGGACACACTCCAAGTGACTATATGGCTTCAGTTTCCCGCCATGAAGAGAGGGTTCTCTGGTCCCTAAGCCATAAGGCTTGGTGTATGCAGAAACAGTCTCTAACTGAATGGAAGAGGGATCTCTGCAGTTGGGTTCAAGTAGGTGTGGAAGCAGATGCAAGTTGTATCCACCACTTCCTGCTGCAGTGCTGGCCCTCCCTTGATTCAGCCCTTAGAAGCCCTCCCATTGCCCAGTTGATAGAGGAAGAAAGAACTCGGGTCTGGTCTACAAATGTTCTGTGTGACATGCTGGCTCCCCCCCTGCCCCCCGTCTTTAGTACCAGGGATTAAACCAGGGCCTCGTTTACTAGGCAAGTCCTCTGCCAGTAAGCTACATCTTCAGCCCTTTTTAAATTTGAGACAGGATTCTCTTGCCTCAGCCCCCTGAGTAACTCGGGTTACAGGCGTTGCTACCATGCCTGGATGGCATGCTGGCTTCCGCCAGAAGCAGATGCTGCCACGTTATAGCCCCACTCAGGCACCTTCCCTGAGGGACAGTGGTGGAGGGAATTCCAGTCAGCATTATAGAACTTAAGAGGAATCCATCTGGTTGTTCACTATTGATGGAGGAACCTGAGAAATTATTCTACACTGAGTCTTGGGCAGTGACTGATAATTTGACCACCTGGTTAGGGACTTAGAAAGAAAAGGATTGTGAGATTGGTGACAAGAAAATCCGTGTAAGAGTTAGGAGGATAAATATCTGAAATAGGCACAGACTGTGGGAATATTTGTGTCCCACACAAACACATTCTAGGCATCCTCTGTAGTGGAGGCTCTTAAAATAAGGTGAACACATCAAGCAAACACAATTATGAATCAAGATTGGATCACCCAACAGCAGAAACCATGACTTAACACCCTTTTAAGGTGGACCTGTCAACTACCCATTTGCAGCTTTGCTACCTTGGACTCATCAATTTGTCCTAATTCAAACAAACACCTATGGGGAGTATTGGTTTATCTTCCTTGTGGAATTAGAGAAAACCATACCATCATTAAATCTCATACAAAATTTAGCTTTTCTGTTACTCCAAGAAAACACCTGGGATTACCAACTTTTTATTGCAAAAGAGGAAAGGTTTAGGATGTGAAGGCTGCCTGATTGTGACATCTGTCAGCCCATTGATTACTAAGGTTGATTAGGCTGATCTGGCTGGCTAGGCAGGTGTCCCCTTCCTCTCTCACTGTTCCACATGCATGCCTCCTGAAGCTGCACTCTGTAGTCAAAGAAGATGACCTTTCTCTATACAGAAGGACAGTTCTTCAATCAAGGGTCTACAAGTAGCTGTACTCCCCTGCTGGAACCTCCAAACAAATTCTCAAGAGGAAATGTTTATTTTGAGGTTGTCACTGGCTGGTTGGTCCTATTGCTTTAGGGCCTGTATAGTGAGGAGGAGTGCATAGTGAAGAAAGGCTGTTCACCTCCTGCTGAGCAGGATGCGACAGTGAGAGGGGAAGAGACCAGGGTCCCATAATCCCCTTCAAAGGCACAATCTCGATGACCTAAAACCTCTCACTGTTTGCCACATCTTAATATTTCCACCTCCTCCCAATAGTGCCAAGCTGGGGACCAACCCTGTAACACATGGACCTTTGAAGGGTATTTTAGATCCAAACTACACTACCAACCAAAGAATGACCCACTAAAGTCTTCCTGTGGTCTCTTCCAGAAAACAATGCCTGCAAGGTTAAAGTGCTGCCCTAAAGGGGCTGGGAACCAGGGGGTAGAATTAGGAGTGATCTCTCTCATTACATCTAATAAAATCACTGGAAGAATTCTTGCTTCCTTCCCCAAACCTGGGGCTCTGCTGGTTCTGAAATCTAGATCAAGAGAGGTATTATACCTTCAGGAGACGCAAAAATGGTTCCATGAAACTGAGAGTTGAACCCTCCACCTGACCATTTAGGATTCTCCTGTTAGAGAATTGACAGGCTGAGAAAGGAGAACTATACTGTCTGGAAGGGCTGGTACCATCATCAAGGGAAAATGTTTTACATATTTGGTGTAGAAAGGATCACCACATATGGAATCAAGGACTCACTGGGGTGCCACTTTGACTAGGTAAATGTTTAAAGGATTACTAAATTGCATGTCCAACATTAAACATCAATTAAATTTGGATGCAGGAGCACACACCTGTAATTGAAGCTACTCAGGAGGCTGAGGCATGAGGATCACAAGTTGGAGGCCAGTTGGGTAATACAGTGAGACCCTGTCTCAAAATAATTTTTTTTCTTTTTTTTTTTTTTTTTCAGTGCTGGGGATTGAACCCAGGGCCTTGTGCTTGTGAGGCAAGCACTCTACCAACTGAGCTATATCCCCAGCCCTCAAAATAAAATTTGAATAAAAGGGCTGAGGATGTAGCTCATGGTGAAGTGATTCCTTAGCATGTGTGAAGCCCTGGGTTCGATCCCCAGGGCTGCAGAAACAGAGCAAAACACAAACAATAATAATAATAATAAAATGATAAATCAATGCAATTAAAAACTAAAGGAACCCAATAAAACCAAAGAAGATCATTCAGGAATGAAGATATTTCTCTCCAAATAAATAACCCCAAGTAGCCATGGTGCTGGCAAAGAGCCAGAGTAATAGAAAGGGTGGTGGAATAACAAAGTGACAAATGTCCATCATGGCCTTATGACCAGTTGTGGAAACGAGAACCGAAGGCTCTTTGCATAGCTGTATGTACGCCTTAACCACTGGTATCTTCTTTCTCCTCCCCTTCCCTGGCATTTCACACGAGGACTGCTGTTGGGGCTTAATTTACAAGTTCACTAGCCCATGAGAAGCAGCATTCAGACTAGATGGGAGGGACCCACATTCACCCAGAGGTCTTAGACCGGAGATGGATGTGATAACTGCTGGGATTTGCTCTTTCTCTTGTTGGAGGGAAGACGAAGACAGCTTCTTCATCTGTGGGAGAGGCCTCCAGGTCTGAAGTGGTGGGGACAGGTGAAGGATGAGAAGGGTTTGCATGGTAAAGGGTCTGCTTCTGACAGATCCATCCCATTCAGATCTAGTTGCCCTGCTCTGCTCTCTCTCTCTCAAGGAGGCTGCTCCCTAAAGACCACCTCCTGGGAGCCTGGAGGGGTTTGGCTAATGGGAGTTCTGAGGGGAGATAACAAGGTGGGAGAAAGGGACAACCAGAGTATTTCCCCCAGTCGCCTTCACCTCAGGGGACATCTCCAGAAGTAGTTGGACTTCCTGCATGGTTTTATCTCCATCAGGAGAGGTCTGGGTGACTCTAGGTGACCCTGGTCCTGGGCTTGGGTACACCCTCCCCCCTACACACACACCTTCTTCCACCTAATGGTGGTAGTGCTTTCTTGCTGTTGTTGATCTTTGGGCTGTTTATTTTCCCCTATTTTATTTCCCAGTTTTTCTATCATCTTTGTAACCAATTATCTATACAGAATTCCTTCCATTTTAAGTAGTAACTCATATGGTTTCTTTCTTTTCTTCTTTTTTTTTTTTTTTTTTGTACTGGGGAATGACCCCAGGGGGACATTTTGCCACTGAGTAAGTCTCATCTCTTTATTTTTTATTTTGAGATGGGGCCTCACTAAGTTGCTGAGGCTGCCTTGAACTTTCAGTCCTCCTGCTCAGCCTCCCACGCAGCTGGGATTACAGGTGTGTGTCCGGCCTATGGATTCTCATTGACCTTGACATTAACTATTTAAGAATAGGGAAATTGTTAACAATCTAAATTAGCTATAAACAATAGTTTATATTTATTAAGAACTTACTGTGGTCCAGGCCCTATACTAGAGTTTTTATATGCATTAACTCATTTATTCTCCCAAGGAGTCTGAAAGAGAAGTCCTTCATTTATCTCCACTTTATGAAGAATTGGCACAACTTGCCTGAAGTCATACAGCTAGTCAGCAGCCCAAGTGGGACTTGAATGCAGGTCTGCGTGATACCAAACTCATGCTCATACAGTCATTCATCACCATAAGACAATTTACACAAACATCAAATCAATATTTTCCCAAAAAATAGTATAAAGTACCCATGATATAATGACAAGTTTTAAAAGTAAAATACAAAAGTTAGTATTTTCTTAATCTCATTTGTATCTGTTTATCTCATCCATGTTACCAGATATATCCAAACAAGCTATTCCTAGGTGATAGAATTACAGGTCATTCTTATTTTCTTCCTTATGCACTTACATGCTTCTCTGAATGGTTCAGTTTCTTAAAATGAATGCGTGTGACCCTGGGTTAAACAAGATTAAATACGTGATCTCCAGCTTCATGGAAGACCCAAGTTCACCCTCCCTAGTTGCTCAGCCAGTCTCAGTTGTCTGGTGGTCCTTCCACCCTCATATCAGCCAGCAGGAAACAGGAAGGGTGGGTTGTGTGCCCAGCCCTTTTAGGACACCTCGTGGAGATGTCCTATCCTTCCGTTTCCCTTGCACTGACGAGAGGGTAGGCACAGGGTCCCCCAGCTGCAAGGGAGGCAGGTACATGTAATCATCTAATGCCAGTGTGGGTTCTGTTAGTGAGAAATGGTCAGGGGCAAGCAATTGGCAGTCTTTGCACAGACATACAATTGTCATAAAACAAAAATAAATTACATTGCTTTTAACTGCTCAGTTCTACAACATAGAATTTATGTAGTAAATTTTATAGGTATCCAGATGGAGATGTTTGATCTTTTGACCTTTACAGAGGGTGTAGTATAAGGGGGCCTTTTTTTTTTTAATAAAATTTTAATTTGGGGATAATTTTAGACTTAGAGAAAAGTTTTAAATAAAACAGAGCACTCTTTACCCAGTTTCAGTTTTCCAAATATTATTGTCTTAAATTACCACAATACATGTGGTAAAAAAAGTTAAAAAACCAACACTGGTACATTATTATTAACAAAACTCTGAACTTTACTCATATTTCACCAGTTTTTCCATTACTGTCCTTTTTCTGTTCCAGGATCCAATCCAAGATCTCACATTACTTCAAGTGATCGCATCTCCCTAGTCTCCTCAGTGTGTGACAGTTTCTCAGTCTTTCCTCTGTTTTCTTTTTTGTTGTTGTTATTTTGGTTTTTTTTATTAATGGCCTCAAATACAGTCTTAGTACTTGTTAGGTATGTGTAGAATGTCCCTCAGTTTCCACAGGGTTATGGGTTTGGGGAAGAATGCCACAGAGGTGAAGTTCCTTTCTCAGCCCATCATACTGGGGCACATGACACTGATCACTGATCACTGAAGATATTAGCCCTCTTCACTGAAGGGAGTGTTTGCTGGGTATCTATACCATAAAGCTCTTATTTTCTTTTTTTTATACTCTACTCTTCGGAATTAAGTTGCTAATCCAGTCCATACCTGAGATAGGGAGGGGAGGTATCTACGCATGTTATTCACCATTCTTTGGTACAGATCTGCCTCTGCTCAGTGAGGAGGAAAATCCTAACACTCACAATGCATTGTTTTTGCTTCAAGAAAAAGAACAAGCGATGAGAACATTTTATAAGCATTGTGGTCAGTGCTGGGGATACCGTGATATTGCCCTGGTTTTGAAGAACATACCACCTTGTTAGGGATACAAATATGTAAGCGAAGCGTCACGATCCAGAGTGAGGAGTGCTGTGTGTCCATGGGGCCAGGGAGCCTCCATGGCCCTGGGGAGGGAGCTTTATCTTCTGGAAGAGAGAAAGGGGTTCAGGAAAGGCTTGGAGGCAGTGACATCTGAGGTACAGCTGTGTACACCTGTTTGACTGAGTGTATATCTGGAGATCTTATTAACCATTACCAGAAAAATTGGACGAAAATTCGGTTTGTAGGCTGGGAAGCTCACAGAATTGAATGTGATGGGTTTGCTGGATTTGAGGGAATATCAGCTAGACATTTGGATACTCCGGCCTGGTTCCTGGGAGAGGAAGGAATTTAAGAGGCGAATTTGGAAATCTCCTCTCAGGAGGGGTTGGGGAGGTTTCAGAGGGGTTAGTGTTCATGTGGGGAGTGAGAAGGCACAAGCGGAGCACCTGAAGGCAGAGTCCCTCTCCACACAGCCTCTCTCCTGACACTCCTAGGCGCACGCGGCTGAGCAGGGAGCAAGACCGCACTCCTGGGCAGGAATGAAGCAGTACCCAGCCTCAAAGCAGATACCAGGAGTCGCCCAAGTGAAGATGCTTCACTGAACACCTTTCCACGAAAGGGTATTTTTAAAATTAACCTGATGGCTGTGCTAATGGATGATTCTGAGAAAGACTTCTTTCTCTCTCTCTGAACACCTGTGGTAAGATCTCCATGCAGGATTTCTAAAAATGAAAAACATCTCTTTCGTGACTTTAAAATGCTCAGGTGTATGTTCGTTCTGTCATGTAAGTTATCTCTGTTCAACAAAGCACATAGATAAATAAGAAACAAGTAGTAATAACTAGTCATAATCCCACCCCATGAAATAATTAACTACAATCAAACTTTATATATGTGAATAGCTATACACACAAATTGAAATCATAACAGATGTACATGATGGAAAATTATGAATGATAGATAACTATACCGAAAAATTATAGTCACCTATATAGTTTCCTGGAGTTTTTTAAAAAAAATCTCTCTCTCTCTCTCAACCCAAAAATGGAATTATACTGTGCAAGTTATTCTAGAACATTCTTTTAAAATAAGCTATTATTACCACCATCATTAGAGCTATTAATTATTGAAACATATACTTTTAGGGAGGTATCATTATTTCTATTTTACAGATGAAGAAATTGAGGATGACAGATGCTAAGTAAATTGTGTTCTGAAGCAATTTTGGAGTCTTATAGACTCCAAACCCATGCATTAGTCCACATCAATAAATACTCATTTAGAATGTTGGTTTTAAATTAATTGTCCAATTTACTAAAGTTACAAATGCAAAACCTTGGTTCAATTTAAAATATTAATCATTCTTTTATTCTCCTTATAAATCTAAAGAATTTTAATAATCATTGATAAGGAGCTTGGATTACTTTTGGTCTCATTTACAAATTTAATTAAATGCTTTAATTATTTCAAATTGAATTTTGAAATTTAATATAGTCAGTTTCTTTTTTAAGTATTTCAATTATCTCATTAACAAAGAGACCCTTCCAGAGTATTTAAGTAATACTTGTAAACTTAAGAAGCTAAATATAAATATGTCTTAAATGTCTTTAATTATTCCTCTATTTATAAAATACGGAAGATTTAGGCATTAAACAACAAGTTTAAACCAATTACTTACTTACACAATATAAGGAAGATGTGCAAATCTAACTCACTAAACTCTATCAGACATTATGAATACCTAGAGTACTAACCACAAACACATTTATTAACACATAAATATTAATACTGGTTGCTTGATTTATTTATTCATCTTTTACACTTAATTCTAAGTATCTAGAATCAAACATATTCCTCCAGTCCCAGTTCATGTAATGGAGGAGTAGCCTATATTAGACTAACTCTTCTACTAATAGCAAGGATAAATTCTGGACAAAATATTTTAAAAACAACTGTGTGAAGCACTGGAGGAAAACTGAAAGTTAGGAGCAGTGAGAATGAATTCTATCCCTGAAGAAGGGAAGCTCACTGGGTGTGGTCCACACTTCAACTCTTCTCCAGCACACTTCTCAGTTCACTGCAATGCCTGGAGACATCAGGCCAAAGTAGAGAGTGGCATCTTTACTAGGCTGATGAGAAAGACGGAAGAGTTTTAAAACAACCCAGAGACAATGGAAATTGAGGAGTGGGGGGAACCTAGAAAGGAAAAAGCCTCAAAAGAAAGAGATTCAATATATTCATATAAATTTTACCTTCAATCCTTGACTGATTCATAATTTGCATAGGCACTGGACAAGACACCAAGGAACCCAGCAAAAAGAAGGAGGCTAAAGACTGAGATGAACGCAGGAGATAACATTTGCTATTTAAGTCCAAACAAAGTAGCAGAATTTGTTAAGTACCCTGGGCTTTCCATTGACAGATCAAAAGGGTCATACCTGCACAACAAGCTGGTCTGCCAGTACTTTAACTGCTACCTTAATAAAATGCTATCTCTTCGGAGGGATATAACATAATCCAGAGTTTCAACAACATACTTTCAGAACAACCAGCACACAACTTAAAAAATTACTGGACTTGTAAAGAAGGAAAAAAAAAAAAAAGCGACCTATGATGAAGTGGTCAGCAGAAATAGACCCACAAATGACTCAGATGTTAGAATTAGCTGAAAAGGAATTTAAAATGTGATAAATGGATTAAATAATCTCTAGAAAAAGATGGACAAAATAAGCAAAGAGCCAGGCACAGTGGTGTAAGCCTTTAATCCCAGCACCTTGAGAGGCTGAGGCAAGAGGATTGCAAGTTCAAAACCAACCTCAGTGGGACCCTGCCTCTAAATAAAATACAAAATAGGGATAGGGATGTGGCTCAGTGGTCAAGTGACCCTGAGTTCAAAAATAATAATGATGATAAAAATAAAACTGGTATGGAATTTTATAGTGAAATGGGAAAATATTTTTAAGAACCACACAAATTCTAGAATTCTAGAAATTATATATGAAAAACCTGAACTAATCGTAAGGAACTATTATGTAAAACCAATCGAGTGACAAAGTATCAGAGCCATGAAAGACAAACATAAGAAACTGTTTTCTAATGTTTGGCATACATGTCCTGTACATTTTTGCTAGATTCATTTTCACCATAGTCATTTATCACCCTAATGCACATTGCACACACATTAAAATAACATTTTCAAAAAGCAAATATATAGTAAACTGCTCATGATATAATATTATTTTTTTAAATGAAAGATCAAAAGCTCAATGAATATGATCCTAAGAGTTTTATTTTTTAATCTAATATATGGTCTCTCCTTCATAGGCGAAAGTTCTTCTTTACGCACAAAAGGCATGTAGTTTGCCACTTAACAAATGAAAAAGTAATGACAGGAAATTACCATTTCACTATAACTGAAAAAACTATTCAGACACAGTCTTGGTGGGCAACTGGCTATTCGCATATGCTATGTTTTGGATGGGTGTCTCTCAAATATCCATCTGGTAAAGGCCTGGTCCAAGGTTGGTACTATTGGGAGATACTGCAGATCTCTAAAAGGTGGGACCTAGTAGAAGGTCCTTGGGTTCTTGGAGGTATGCTCTTGAACAGGATTAGGGGACCCTAATCTCTTCCTCTCTGCCTCTCTGTTTTCTGGCTCATTGTATGAGAAGCCTCTTCCAATATGTGCTCCTCACCATTGCCATCTATTGCCCTCACTAGGGGTTCAAATTAAGAAGGCCATCCAATCTTGAACTGGAATCTCCAGAACCATGAACTAAATAAATCTTTTCTCTTTATACATTAATTTCCTCAGGTATTTCACTATCACAACTTGATGCTGACTAATACAACATAGTTCACAAGTCTCACACAATAGGTTACTTGATGATTACAATAGAGAAGATAATTCTTTTTACATTGGAAGAATCAAGTTGTCAACACTTTATCTTAATGATCAATCTTATTATTCTTCATGGTAGACAACAAGATGTGCCTCCAAGCATGCTATAACTTAAACAACAGAGTATCTGCTGTTAATATTCTTGTCAAAAATGTTTAACCTGGTTTTAAATTGCTATTAATTTAAATTGCCAGTTGGTATGAAAGAAAAGGTTAAATGGCAATAACCAGACAAGTCCAGAAGGTGGGACATGTTACAGAACAATTAGCCTAATCTCTTTAAAAAATGCTATGATTAAAAAAAATGGAGACTCTTACATTATTACCCTGTGTACATGTATGATTACATGAATGGTGTGAATTCACATTGTGTAAAACCATAGAAATGAAAAGTCTTCCCCCATTTGTGTACAATGAATCAAAAGTAGTCTGTAAAAATAAAAATGAAAAAGAAAAGAAAAGAAAAAATGGAGGTTCTTAACCATCTTAAAAACTAAAAGACTTTAAGACAGGTAGCCATGTTACATTGTTCCTTGGTTAAATTCTGGTTGGAACAAATTAGATTTTAAATAAATTTAAGGATAATTGGAAAATTGGAATATAGATTGGGTATTAACTAATATTAAGGAATTATTAGTAAATATGCCAGAGATGACAATGAATTATGGAAGGATTATTTATTCTTGCCTCCCTTCCTAATTTTCCTATAGGATTTATAGGATTTCCTATAGGAGTATATATCCACACCCCACTGATACCATGCTGGTTTCTGGTCAGTGAAATATGAGCAGAAGTGATAGTAAACCAGTTCTGGCAGAAACTTGAGGTTGACACTGCAACCTTCTGTATTCTTTCTTATTCTTTTCCTTCTTCCATGAGAATGGTTGACCCAGACAGGGGATGCTTCTTTAGCCTGGGTCTCAGGTTAAAGACAGCTCCACAGCCTATTTATAGGAAAAGCATGAGGAGCAGCTTACATGTAAGGTGAGGGAAAATAAAACTTTGTCTTGAAAGCTGCTGAGTTTTGGGGATTGCTTTTTAAAGCAGCATCAGTAGTGAAAGCTGACTAATACAGAAGTATATTGTAGTGTTTGGTGATTAAATGTTTTAAATAAAGAAATACGAGCTATAATAAAGAATCAAATGGAAACTTTTGAATTGGAAAGTACAGCAACCAAACTTTTTTAAAAATTAGAAGAATAGAGATGAGGGAAGAAAGAACCAGTGAACCTAAAGTTAGAAGGATAGAAATGAGCCAACCTGAGTGACAGGAAAAACAGACTGAAAAAAAATTGAGACTTAGGGACCTGTAGTACATAAACAAGAGATTTAGTGTGACATTACTGATGACTCAAATGGAGAGAAAAAAAGAGATAGAGTTGGAAAACTATTCAAAATACGTTGACTGAAAATTCCCCAAATTTAACAAAAGATATAAATGTATAGGTTTTAAAAACTGACAAAAATCCGAACAGGATAAACCCATAGATTTCATACCAAGGCACATCATAATCATATTTCTGAAACTAAAGATCAAAAACTTCTCAAAGTAGCAAGAGAGAAATGACTCATTAATTATAAAGGAATAGCAATTTCTGTGATGGTAGATTTTTCATCAAAAATTGTGGAAGCTAGAGGGAAGTGGAACAACTTTTTTTCTAGGTTGAAAAATAAGAACTGGCAACCAGAATTTTATATCTATCAACAGCGCCCTTTAGTAAAGAGAAGGAAATCAATACATTCTTTTAAAATATTTTTTAGTTGTAGATGAACACAATACCTTATTTTATTCATGTATTTTTATGTGGTGCTGAGGTTTGAACCCAGTGCCTCACACATGCTAGGCAAGCGCTCCACCACTGAGCCACAACCCCAGCTCCCAAGGCATTCTTAAATGGAAAGAAGTTAACTGAATTTGATGCCTATGCTAAAGAATACCAGCCTGGACAACTTAATGAGTCCCTGCCTCAAGACAGCACATAAGGGACTGGGGACATGCATCAGTGGCAGAGCAGTTACCTAGCACTTACAAAGTCATGGGTTAAATACCAGTACCATACAAAAAAAGATTTAAAAAGATAAAAATATGTAAGTAGATGTAATAAACTACCCTCTTGCTAAATTTTCTAAATTATATGTGATAGTTTGAAGCAAAAGTTATAATACTGTCACAATATGGCTCTCAATATATATGTGTAAGTATTTAAGACAGTTATAAAGAGAGAATAAAATAGCCTACAGGTTTCCATACTTTACTCAAAAGTGGTAAAATTGTTGGTATTAGTGAGCACTGTTAAGTGATGCACATAGAATATAATACCTAGAGCAACCTATGAAAGAGATCTCTTTAAAACACTTAGATAAGTCAAATGGAATTCTAAAATATGTTCAAGTAACCCACAGGAAGGCAGGCAAATTGAAAAATATATTATATATATATATCTTTATATATATACATACACACATCTATATGAGTGTGTGTGTGTATATATATATATATGGAGAGAGAGAGAGAGAGAGAGAGAGAGTGAGAGAGAGAATCCAGACTGGACAAACAGAAGACAAACAATAAAATGGCAATTCTGTACTCTAACGTATCAATAATTTCATTAAAGATAAATATCTAAGTTCACCAACTAAAATTTTAAAAATTAGCAGAATGAATTTTAGAAAAATATGACTCTGGTATATACTGTCTATAAAAATAATGATAGATTAAAGAATGGAAAAGAGATATCATGCAAATATCAATCAAAAGAAACCAAGAGAGGCAATATTAATATCCGATAAAGTATATTTCAGATCAAAGAATTTTACCAGGACAAAATGGACATGACACAATGGTCTATCTACCAGGCAGGTATAGCAATCCCACATGTTTATGCACAAAAAAATGGAGCTTCAAAATACACAAAGTAAAAATTTATACAACTAAAAAAAACAGAAGTCTACAATTAGAGTTGAAGACATCAACACCTCTCTCTTAACAACTCGTAGAACAACTGGATGGAAAATCAGCAAGAATAGAGAAGAACTAAACAACACCATTGATCAATAGGATCTAGTTGACATTGATACAACATTCCAGTCACAGAAATGGAATATGAATTCTTTTAACAAGCTCATGGAACATTCACCGGAGTAGACTATGTTCTGGGTCATAAAACAGTCCTCAACAAAATTTTAAAAATTAAAATAATATAGAATATGTTCACTAACCACAAGGGAATCAAACTAGAAATTAAAAATAGAAAGATATATAAAAATAGAGAATAAATAAAATAGAGAAAATTAAACCTAGAAATTAAACACCACCATTTAATCCATAGATCAAGAAGGAAATCTAAAGAGAAAATGAAAAATGCATTGAACATGAAAACAGAGCATATTAAAATGCACAGGATGCAATGTAAGCAGTAAATTTTAATTCTCATAGTTCTGATTTCTTATATTAGAAAAGAGAAATAGTGTCAAATCAATAATCTAAGCTCTTACCTAATAAACGAGAAAAGGAAAAGAAAATGAAATCCCAATGAGAAGAAAGAAAGATAATTAAAATAAGATGAGAAAAGCAATAGAAAAAACTGGTAAAACAAAGACTGGTTTTTTGAAAAGATCATTTAGTGGATTGGCAAAGAAAAAATTAGTGAAGGCACAAATGATTAATCTCAGGAATTAAACTTGGAATATCACTACTGTTGGGAGAAATCCTAGTTCTTGGCTGGCAGCAGTGAACATCTCAAGTGTGTAAGGAAAACCTTCGCACATTCAGATCCTACAGGAAAACCTGCAGAGAGGAGCATTCTGCTTCGGCCACCTAGGAAAGTAAACAACTCCCCCAAATTGACTCAATGTTACCGAGGGAACCCGTATAGGAACCTGGTGGTCTGATTCCCCCATGGCACATTGTGATTGGGCAAGAAACCTATAAAATGTATAGCTGTTCCTGCAATAAACGAGTTTACAAGCTGCTCATCACAAGCTTGCTTCCACCCAACTCCTGGAGTCTGGGTCTTGACTCCGCACTACTTACCCCATGTATGAGCCAGTCCGGCACAAGAGAAGCTACGACTACAAACCCTGCAGACATGGAAAGGACAGAAGAGGGACACTGTGAACAACTCTACACAGAGATTTGACAATTTAGAAGAAATGTACCAATTCACTGAAAAGGACTACTACTAAAACTCATCCAGTATCTGGTCATTTAAATAGGTGCATAACTAATAAGGAGATTGAATTTATAGCTTTTTTTTTTTTAAGTCTGAGAAATCTCCAGGTCCAGATGGAGTCAAAGGATGATTCTTCCAAATGTTGATAATTCTACTAAAGAATTAACACCAATTGCATAAGTCTCTTATGGAAAATAGGAGAGAAAGGAAGACTTTCCAGTTCATTTGTATTAGGTCAGCATAACCGTGATACCAAAACCAGACCCTCCAAAAAATACTAAGGAGTAAAATAGCTGGGTGCAGTGGTGCACACCTGTCATCCCAGCATCTTGGGAGGTTGAGGAAAGAGGCTCACAAGTTGGAAGCCAGCCTCAGCAACTTAGCAAGACACTGCCTCAAAAATAAGAAAGAAAAAGGGCTAGTAATATGACTCAGTGACAGAGTGACCCACGTTCAATCCCCAGTTCAGAAAGAAAAGAAAAAGTAAAACAGATCAATACTCCTCATAAACATAGAAGCAAAAATTCTCAACAAAATATTAGCAAAGTGAATCTAACGATAAGCAACATGAATAAGAGTTTTGTTCCAAGAATGCAAGGCTGGTTTAATATATAAAACTAAGCACAAACTACCCTATTAACACGATGAAGAATAAAAGTCATATTGTCTTATCAGTCAGTTCAGAAAAAAACTCATTTGACAAAATTCAACACTCATTCATGAAAGAACCTGAAAAACAACAATAAAACACATAAAAAATTCTCACCAAATGAAGAGTAGAGGACTTTCTCAACTTGCTAGAGAGCATCTGCCCAAAACCCTCTGATCACACTGATCTTACTGGTGAAAATCTGAATGCTTTTTCCTTAAGATCTGGATCAATCAAGGGTGTTGCCTCTCACCACCCTAATTCCATAGTACTGGCAATCCCAGCCAGAGCAAGAAGGGAGAGCACGGAACAAGAAGTGTACAGATGGGAACGGTAAAAATAAAACTCTATTATGAAATCTCAGGATTGTCTATGCAGAAAATACCAAGGAGCCATTTAAAAAGGAAGAAAATGTCCTGGAATTAATAAGTGAGTTCAGAAAGACTTCAGAATAAAATATCAACACACAAAAAATCACTCATATTTCTATATACTAGCAGCAGGCATGCAGCAACCAAAATTTAAAACAATACTATTTAAATCACTCGAAAAAATTCAGATATAAATCTAACAAAATATGTATGTTTAAAAATTACAAAAGAATTCCTTGACATTCCTGACTTTGACACTTTTAAAGAATACAGGGCAGGTATTTTGTGGAATGTGGGTCAATTTGGGCTTGTCTGAAGATTCCCCAAGATTAGCTTCAGGGTATGCATCTTTGTCAGGAAAATCACTGTGATGGTTAATCTTGAGTGTCAACTCGATTGAGAGATGTCTGGGAAACTAGTAAAGCACATTTCTGGGAGTGTCTGCGAGGGCATTTCCAGACACGATCCGCATGTGGGACAGCAAACCAACGGGGGAAGACCACCCTGAATGTGGGTGGTACCATTCCAGTAGGGGCCTGGATGGAACAGAAGCAGAAGGAGGAGCCTGTTACTCTGTGTGAACTCAGTTCTTCTCAAGTTGGTGTCTTGCTCTTGCTGTCGCCTGTGGACAAGGGACTCCACCAGCTCCTACAGGTTTTCAATGTGGACTCACACCAGCATCTCTCCAGGGAGCTTCCAGGGGCTAGGACAGGGCCTGCATCATTGCTTCCTCTTGTCCTGAGACTGCTGGCTTCTTAGACTGACCAGCTACTGGTTTCTGTGGCTCAGATGGGACTGAGAACAAAGTTATCCCAACTTTAGGGATGGTACCAGAAGACACACTGTCAGATGGTGTAAGGCAATCTAATAAATCTCCTTTATGATTATAAATGCATCGTATTGGTTCTGTTCCTCTAGAGAACCCTGACGGGTACAATCACAGAAGCCGGCACCGGGCATCCTCTCAGCACAGGTTACTAATGATGTGCACTTTTATTGTTTGATTGAGCTACTGCCTCTCAGCCTTTTCCATTATAAAGTTACTCCTTTTTGATTTCTAAAAAATTTACATATAATAAAATTCACCCTTTTTTTGGTGCACAGTTCTATATGTTTTGACAAATTATAGAGAGCAATGTTACCACCACTGCAGTTCAGATAAAGAACAATTCCATCTCCCTAGGAAATATTCTTTCATGCCATCCCTCTGTAGCCAAGCCCTCCCACTTCACTAACACCAAACTGCCACTGATCTGTTCTCCATCCCTCTGGTTTTGCCTTTTCCAAAGCATCTTTATGCTTTGGAGCATCATGTCATATAAATGGAATTATTCAGCAGCAGCTAAAGTATGTATGTAGAATTACCCTTTGCAATTAATAAATATTTACAGGAAAATAATTTTAAATCATGTCTATACCCTGCTATGCATCAAACTTACAATTTGTTTACCTAATTCTATCAGTATGGACTCTGGTTTTCTATTTAATGAAGTAGTCATAATCCATTACTATCCTTAAATATTTTTATGCTCAAATTTTCCTGGATTTGGCTAGTGGGAGCCCCTTCAAGTTTGCTTCTGTGTGCTTTTGACATATTCCCATGATTTTTTGAGTACTTCCTGGCATTCAAACACCAGATGTCTCAGGCTTCCCTGGCTCTTCAGTATTGGGATGTTTCTTCCCCTAGACCCTTTCAGTAGACAGAGCAAGGGACTATGACTTCATGTATGTACATAGATTATACACATATATGTGCATGTGCACATATGTGTACATGTTGCCGAAAGCTCGGTCTTCATCTCCGATGCCAATCCAACAATGAGTTGTGATTCATCTGTTAATTTGGAAGACAGTCATTTCTGAGTTCTTCTGGTACCTTCCCCAAAGTCTGCATTACTTCCTTCCTGTGGTGAGTGTGTACTCAAAGACAGATAAATCTGCCTCAGATGGGGAAGAAAGCCAATTCTGTTACCCCTGATATTCGGGAAGGGGAGAGATTAGGGAGGAGCAGGGGGAGAGGAAGAGAAAGGAACACGTCCATTTTAAAAATACGCTGCAGTGGCAGAGCAGCAAGGGCTATGTTTAAAGCATAAAGTAGACCACCATTACATACATACATGTATTTCTCTACCTTCCACCTCTGTGGTCAGAACTGTGCAAATGCCCTGAGGTGGGAAACTATTGAGAATCTGGAAAACAACTCAGTGTACTTCTCTTTCTCCAGGTGTTTGGTCCTTTGGGTCCTGGCAGTCTTGTTTACTCTCCAGTGCTTTCAAACAATTTATGTGAGACAGTTTTTTAACCTAGTTTTCATAATGGTTCTCAGTAGGAGAGCCAATCTGATATCAACCACTCTGTTATAACTGAAAGCAGAAGTCTACATGTGAGTTTCTTTTCTTTTTTTTTTTTTTTTTTTTCTTGGTGTTTTGGGATTATTTTCTGTTGTTAAACATTTCTCTGAGTTGGTAAGTCAATAGGGTCACTGTCAGGTTTGGGGAAGGAGGTATGATGAAGTATGTCTAGACGACTCCCCTTCTAGAGTAATAACCTATTTTGGCGCAAGAAGAAATTAAGTATATTCTGTTCTTCTCTAGGAACATGAAACCAAACATCCTTATAGGGTCCTCTGCACCTTGAGTGACTCAGGTGTAAAAATGGAATCTGTTTCTCTCCAAAGATAGCCCATTTCTTCCTTTTATCAAGCACATATTATAAAATATAGAAATTTAAAGTGAAAGTTACAAAAGCTGAAACAGATTTAAATATTTATAGGCAATGAATGTGATCCTTCCAAAAAATACAAAACAGATACAACCTAACATCTTGTTGTGTACTAGAGAATTATAAGGATATTAATTCACAGTGCACTATCAGCACTGGTGTCCAGTAAAGGGCCCCAAGTTTAAAACTGTAAGAACATCTTTTTCCTCTCCTCATCCTGCACCTTACGAATAGAGAGAGAACCTTGTTTTCACACAACACCGACATTCCAAATGAGAATGTTCTTCTGTGAAATGTGAGTCCCTGACCATGACAAACTCCAACTGAGAGAACTATCACAAATAAATAGAGGTTAGGAGAAACCCTGATGGTGGGCTTGCACCCAAGCATAAACTAGAAGGAATAAAATTAAAGTATAAGAAATCGCCTATTTTTCAAGTATGTTGCTAGGTTGTTTTCATGCCAGAATGCACATAGGTGATTAAATTAGCCTCTGGGCCTCATTATGAGCCAGTCCAGTGGTTTCAGGACAAGGTAGTCTAGTGGGGAGGACGTGAACTCTGGACAGAGCCAGGGTCTGACTCCCAGCCTCACCCACCATCCACTAACTGTGTGACCTAAGATGGTTCTTTAACCTGAATAGGTTTGTTTCCCCAAAAGTGAAGAGAAAGTAATGTCTGTACTAAGAATGAGGCAGTGGGACATGGGAGTACCTGGCAATTACTATTACTTCCTTAGTGACAATTTTCAAAGATGGTTGAAGATTTGTTTAGTGAAAGCTGGAGTATAGCTCAGTGGCAAAGTCCTAGCCAAGTATGCATGAGGACCAAGGTTCAATCCCCAGCACTGAAGAAAAAAAGCAAAAAGAAAAAAAAGTTTGATTAGTGCTTGCTAAAACAATGTGAACACAACACTAGGATTATATGTCCCATGGACAGAATACTCTAGTTTCCCCATAATGACTGGCAATTAACTTGATTCAGTGTTCCATTTGGGTGAGAATAGCTGTATATAACATACAGGTATTAATAATTTTCATGAGCATGAAATGATAAACAGCTGGAATAATCCTGGTTGGATCTCTTCATCTCAAAAATGAGGAAACTGGGCCCAGGAGGCAAAGTGCCTTGTGCTAGTCACCCTCACTGGTCAGTGGCGGAGCCAGGCTGGTGCCTGGAGACACAGCTCCTGCTGCCCATCTCTCCCCATTGTGTTCATACTGACTATGTTTACTTGGAGGCCTAGTCTTATAACTGCCACATTGTCTCTTCAGCCTCATTCTAACTGCCAGAGAAGCCTCAGAGCCAGTCCAGACTTAAGGTTGGGGAACTGGACCTCACCTCCCAGGAGGAGGAGCAGTACAGTCACCTTGCAACAGGCACGGGCACGGGACAGGGCGAAGAACTGAGGGCATTTTTTCCATCAACTTATCATACAAGGTCAATGTATTCCATGGCCCTGATCTTTTCTCGGACAAAACTAGCCCTGGATCTTAGAATTTTCAAGGGAAGCATCTGCAGGTCTTTTGACTTTCTGGACTTTCTCTTATTTAGACTGTGGGGAAGCTTTGGGAGAGTCTGTACTATTTACCAAGTAAGTTCCTTATTGTGAGCTCAGCACTACTGTGGTGCTGGGGAGAGAACAGAGCAGGAATCTGCAGGAATCAGTGACCTGGCCTGGCAGACTCACAAGCAAGAGAAGATATAGATGGGAACAATCAGGAGACGGTGAAAGGCAGTGGAAGATGTGACCCAACATGCACAGAAGGAGGTGACAGCAACCTGCCAAGAGTCAGGGCCGCAAAGACTCCTGGAAGGAAATGAAATTGACACCAGTCAGGGGAAGGCGAATAGGACCTCAATAGCCAGGCAAAGGAGGGAAGAATATTCTGAGAAAGTGCAAACTCAGGGACTGAGGCTGGATTGCTGCAGGAAGATGGAAAAACAAGGTTCAGCCCTATATCAGAAAACTTCCACCCATAAGGCTGCAGTTGCACCAGGGCCTGAGTGGCAGTGAGGGGACTAATCTGGTGGTGTCTAAAAGGCAGGGCTGGGACACTTCAGGAGCGGAAACAGCAGAGCAGCCTTCTCCACCAGCCCAGGTGCTGTGGAAGTGGATGGCATAGGTCTAGGCAGCAGGAACTTCAAAGAAAAAATGCCAAGGCCAGTGTGAAGGGAGGTTCCATAGGATCAGGACACACATGTCCTTTGCACACAGATACTTGAAGCAAATTGTTCTGTGTTTAATGATTTTGACAAATATGTATAAAATTAGATTTTTTTTCGGTCTTGTCTCCACTCTTAACCTAAAGGTAAAAATATCAGTTGCTTCACAAGTAAACAGAACTTTTCAGCTTATTTTTTTTCAGCCTTGGAAAACTTCCAGAACAAATGCAAATCAAAAGTACATATTAGGAAAGTTCACCCTTTAAAATGTCATCTTTGATACTGTTTATCCACAGCACCTTAACTTAATTTGATTTAGGTCCAGAAATTTTAGAGCCTTGCTGTCCAACATGTCAATCACAACTGAGCACTTGAACTATGACTAGGCCCAGCTGAGATCCACGGGAAGGTAAAAATCCATGATTTCAAAGATATGCCACAGTAAAAGGATGCAAAATGTTTCCATGATTGCTTTATATTGATCACTTATTCAATATAAATGGGATAAATCAAAGTTAATTTTACCTGTTTCCTTCTCTACCTTTTTCTTTTTTTTTTTTTTTAAGAATTTAACCTTTATTTATTTGTTTTTATGTGGTGCTGAGGATCAAACCCAGGGCCTGACACATGCTAGGCAAGTGCCCTACCACTGAGCCACAACCCTAGCCCTTTATCTACATTTTTAACGTGACTACTAGATTGGTGTGTGTGTGAAAGTATGCATGGATGCGTGTTTGTGGCTCGTCCACCTCTGTTGGACATGCTATTTTAAAAGTTGCATTTTCTCTAGAAATATTGTATTACAGAGTTGGCTATATTGCAGTTAATGCTATTAACAGGTGAAAAGGTTTTGCATGCTCAATGAAATGAAAAATTGTTTCCTATTTTCTTCCTAGGCTGAACCTGTGATTTAGCGATAAATCATGCATATATCTTGAAGCACATGCTATATTGTTGGCTTTCAAGGACAGTCATTTATGTGATTAGGGTCTCTTTTCCCATTGGGGAGTGAAAATGAAAGAAAATTGCAATAAAAATCTCCATTCATTCAACAGTTTTAATAATCAATGCTTCAGACGCTCACTAATGCACGACAAATTAAGGTGCCTCCACTGTTTTAGCATTCATTTATAACATCTAAGTGCAGCCAGCAGGAGCCCTTGCTGAACATGTGTGTTTCTGCTGTTTCATTAGGTCTCTCAAGTGTCTTCTCACGCACAGCAGCACCCTCGCTGCTCCTTCCTCTCCTTTTTCATGACATTGACTTTTCCGAGATTCCAGGTCAACTGCCTAAACCTCCTATGGTGTGTGGGTTTAGGACATACCACTATTCCCCCAAATCCCTGGAAAAATGGAGTTCTGTCTTAAAGAAGCTCGTTTGCTCTCAGGGAACACATTTACTCAGAGGTGGCATTGTGCCCTTGGTATTGCACTGTCCTGGGAAACATCAATATAAGTTTCTCTACAATTCACAATGCTGCGTTCGACCATTTGTTTAAGGTGGTGATTGCAAGATTACTTCATGGCAAAGATGTATGTTTTTATTTGCAATTAATTAATAAACAACCTGTGGAATGGTGCCACGTGAATACTTGATATTTTAGTAATGGTTCATCTAATAGCTGTAACATCCATCGCCAAGCCTTACTTGAATCAAGTATTGTATCAGGAGTTAATTGTGAAGTGGCGATTTTTTTTTTTTTTTGTGGTACTGGGGACAGAACCCAGGGCCTTGTGCTTGCAAGGCAAGCACTCTACCAGCTGAGCTATCTCCCCAGCCCCAAAGTGGCGATTTTTAAAGTCTATAATTCCTTTTACATTTACAAGTTAGCATTCTTCTATTAAAAAAGTTACATGTTCCTCTCTTTCTTCTCTTTTTATTACCTCGACTCATGGATTTTAATTCATGCAAAGCTTACACGGTCCTTATTCATTTTGAGGTTCAAATCACCCCATATTTGGTGAGTGTTCTTTTCATCGTGCCTCAACATTCTTTGGGCACCTCCTTTCCTTGTGGCACTGTGAAACAGCCCAGGCTCTCCTGGAACTTTCTCTGCCCCCAGTTGAGCCCTCTTTAGTAAAGAGAGATACGTAGAACCAAAATCGGGACACTGGGTGTGCTCAGTGCTACTAGAGTCTTTCAATGAATAGTGGTTTTTTGTTTGTTTGTTTGTTTGGGTACAGGGCATTGGACCCAGGGGCATCGACCACTGAGCCACATCCCCAGCCCTATTTTGTATTCTATTTAGAGGCAGGGTCTCACTGAGTTGCTTAGTGCCTCGCCATTGCTGAGGCTGGCTTTGAACTCACAATCCTCCTGCCTCAGCCTCCTGAGCCACTGGGATTACAGGCATGTGCCACCTCACCCAACTAGTGTTTTTTTTAATAAGACATTTCACATATTAAATTTACCCCTATAAATGTCCAATTCAAAATGCAAATCAAAACCACCATGAGACACCCCTTCAGACCTACTAGGATGGTTATTATAACAAACAGCAGCAGCAGCAAATAATGAATGCTGATGAAGATGTGGGGAAATTGGAGCCCTGTGCCCTGCTGGTGAGAATGAAAACTGACAACCGTGGCACTTCCTCAAACGTAGGGAGTCTTGTCTCTGCGGAGCCATGGACACTCATTTCCAAACACAGCACAAGGGTAACTTTGTCATAGGTTACAATAAACTGTCACTTCTTTTTTCTCAAAATAAAGTAGTTTTTACATGCTAACAATGATTTTAAACAAAAAATAAATAAATAAATAAAAAATAAGCCAGGCTCAGTGGTCAGCCTCGACAACTTAGGGAGATCCTGTCTCAAATCAAAATTTTTAAATGGGCTGGGATGTAGCTCAGTGGTACAGTGTGTACCTACCATGCCTGAGGTCCTAGGTTCGACCCCATGTCCTACAGAATTAAATAACGTAAAGCAATTCAACTTCTAGGTATATACGCCAAGGAACTGAAAGCAGACTCGAAAAGGTAACTGCACATTCGTGTTCATAGCAGTTTTATGTACAATAGCCAGAGAGACGAAGGGTAAACAAAGTGTGATGTATATATATGCCCTGGACTATCATTCACCCTTAACAAAGGAGGAAATCTGTCCCCTGTCACAACATGGATGAGCCTTGGAGACATTATGCTAAGTGAAAGAAGCCTGTTGTAAAAGTCTACGTACTCTAGGATTCAACTTCATGTGGTCCTAAATAGTCAACTCATTCCACTCTGAAAGTGAACAGTGGCTGCCAGGCCGGGGGAGGATGGGCAGTTACTGTTCAGTGGGTGTGGAGTTTTAGTTTGGGAAGAAGAAATAGTTCTGGAGATGGGTACTGATGATGGTACGGTAACAAGCAAATGTACCTCGTGCCACTGACCTGTCAACAAAATGGTTAAAATGATGCTTTATGCAATGTATACTTTAACACAATAGAACAATTTTTTAACAGGTTTTTTTTTTTTTATGTTCAGAGTTGTGTCACCACTATCACTATCTAATTTTAGGACAGTTTCATTCCCCCACCCAAGAGAGCCCATGCTGACTAGCAACTACTCCCTGTTGTCCCTCACCCTGCCCTTGACAACCACTAATTCACTTGCTCTCTCTATGTATTTGCCTATTCTGGAGATGTCATATAAATGAAATCATAAAATATGCGACCCTGTGTCTTTCACTTAGCATAATAAGTGAATATGATAAGTGTTATTTCATACATCATTACTTCATTTTTTCTGGCCAAATAATATTCCATTATGCTACATTTTTTTCTTCATTTGTTGGTGGATATTTGGGTTGTATCCACATTTCACTATTATGAATAATGCTGCTATAAACATTACTGTACAAGTTTTTGTGTGAACAAATATTTACCATCTTCCTGGAGTAGACTTGCTGGGTTATATGATAACTCTACATTTAACCTTTTGAGGCACTGTCAAACTGTTTTCCATGGTTGTAACAATATATTACAGTCCCACCAATTATGTGAGTTTTGTGTAAACAATTTTTGAATGCTATCACCATCTAAACTTCTAAAAAGTTCCATGATCTGGTTTAAGTCCATATAGTTTTGTTTTGTCTTGCTTTGCGTATTTGTGATCAGGCAAGCCAAGAATGCCGCATGTGAAAAAATGAATGATTTCAATAATGAAATATGACTTCTGCTATCTGTAATCCAGATTATTTTTCTGTTCAACCTGTGGTCTCCTGACAAGGTGGCTACTTCTGACGGATGGGGTTGGTTTCCAGACAGACCTGTCAGGTAGTGCTGGATGGACTGGTGCAGTGCTCACCATCAGTTAGAATCCAACAAGGCAGGAAAGAAGATGGCGGTGTGCCTACAGGTAGTGCTTTTTTACCTTCAGGAAACTTCTGTTTGGGAGTCAAACCAAACTGAAGTTCAGCCTTGCTGTCGCTAATTTATCATGAGTATTTAAAAAATAAAATAAAAGGATTTTTAAAAAATAACATGTCATTAAAATCTCATTGTAAACACCGTTTAGCAGTGTGATCATAATCCATCAACCAGATATCCCATGACTTAATGAATTAGTTCTGCAATGATGGCATTTAGGATATTTTTCTTATTTTGACTATCATGAATAATCCTGAAAATAGTGATTTTTTAAAATTTCCTTTAGACACATTCTAGTTAAAATATATTTAAGAGATCATATTAAAAAGATCAATGCACAGAGCTGGATCTGTTTCCACAGAGCCACGTGCACTCCTGCCCCTAGTGAACAAGAACTGGTCTTGCAGCTCTGTGAACACTACATTTAACAGTAATGTTTTCTGATTTGCTAGGCAGCATTTCCATTTAAAAACCCACGCTTGCTTGTTAGTCACCTGTTGGTAAGTCCTTCAGGTTTTCTCCCTTCCTTCCTTTCCTGCCTAACTCCTTTGCCTTTCCTTCCTTTCTTTCCCTTTTTTCTCTCCCTCCCTCCTTTGCCTTATTCCTCCTTTTTTCCTTTCTAGAATTCATATCCTTTACCTACAAGTCTGTCATATGTTGGTTTTGTAAATTCTAAATTCCTGTTGTATTTAATTTTGTGTATATTTTATTACATTCCTTAACATTCTCATGTAGCAAAAGTCTATTCCTTTATGGTTCCTAACATTGCTTTACTCTTTGAATATTTCTTTGTCATTTAGAAAACTTAGAAATTTAACTGCTATTTTCCACTCTTTATGACTTGATTTGAAATTTATGGCTTAGTTTTATACATTAACTCTGACTTGTTGGATACTTTTGAGTATAGGTTAAAAAAGAATCTAATTTAATCTCTGCTCCTCAAAATAACTGGTCGTTTGAGTACCCTTTGGACAAATCCTATCTTCATGTAATTGTGTTTTTAGGTCCTTGGTGAGGTTCTTCTCAATAACTAAGACATGCTTATTGAAAAAAGCTCAAAGTCTCAGAACTATCATACAGAAAGTGAAAAAAATTTCACCCCCTAGAGATAACCACTACTGGTGACTTGGTGAATTTAAAATTTCATTTTTAAAATTGAGTTATATTATACAAAAATAATATGCATAGATTTTAAGTGTACAGTTTGATGAGATTTGACAAGTACATAATCAAGATATAAAACATTTCTTCAATCAGAAACTTCCCTCCTATCCATCTGGTCAACTCCCGTTTCCCTCTTAGCAACAGCTATTCAATTTTAATAATTATCATTTAGTTTTGACTGCTCTTGAATGTCATATAAATGGAATCATATGTATGAACGCCTTTGTGTCTGGCTTCTTTCATTCAATGTGCTTTTGAGATTCATTCAGGTTGTTCTGTGTATCTGCAGTTTATTCCTGCTTATTGCTGAATAGCATTTCATTGTATGGATAAACCACAACTTTTTTATCGCTTTGGGTCCTTTCCAGTTTGAGGCTATGTTGCCTAAGTCTGCTAAGAACATGCAAGTCCTATTCTGAATACTTCTAGGAGTAGAATTTCTGAATCCTAGGGTAGGTGAGAACACACTGTTTCCCAAAGTGGCTGTACCATTTACTACCTATCAGTGCTGTAGGACAGCTGCTCTGTGTCCTCACCAACACTTGGTATTATCTTTTCAGTGTATGAATATAATTTTAATGGGTTTTTAAAAGCTCAGCATAACTACAAATTAAGAACAAGTTTCAAGTTCAATACAAAGAACTTTTTTCTGGGACCATGTGATAATAGTTGCCAACCTAATGTCCCATTCCCCCTAATTCGTTAGTGTGTATTTCATACAATCAAGGACATTCTCACACATAAACACCACAAAATTAGGAAATTAACATCGGTGCACACAACCATCTAATCCTTGGACCTTAGTCAGACTTTAAAATTATCCGAAGACTGTTCTTTTTTCTCCCTATAATATTCTTTTTCATCAAAGGATGCAGTTCAAAAACTTGCATTTAGCTGTCAAATATCTTCAGTCTCCATCAACCTGGAACCATCCGCAGGTTTCCTTGATTTTCATGATCTTGACACTTTTGAAGTTTACAGGTCAATCATTTTTCAGAACAGTCCCAAATTTATGTTTGTCTAATCTTTATAATTCTACTCAGGTTGTACAGCTTTGGTAAGATTATCACAGAAAGCACATGACTTTAGTTTGATCCTTTACTGATCTATGTTGCAAATGCGTTGGGTTATTTCTGGGTATTCTGTTTCGTTTCATTGGTCTGTGTGCTATTTTTATGCCAATACCATGACCTTTCGGTTAGTATAGCTTTGTAGTTTATTTTGAAGTCAGAAATTGTGATACCTCCAGCTTCATTCTTTTTGCTCAAGATTGCTTTGGCTATTTGTGGCCTTTTGTTCTTTCATATGAATATTAGAATTTTTTATGGTTCTCTAAAGAATGTCATTGGTATTTTAATTTTATTTGCATTGAAACTGTAGATCACTTTGGCTAGTATAGACATTTTAATAATATTAATTCTTCCAACCCATAAACTTGGAAGACCTTCCATTTTTTTACATCCTCTTTCATTTTCATCAACTTTGTAGTTTTCATTGTAGAACTTTTTCACTTCCTTGGTTAAATTTATTCCTAGTTTTTAAAAATTTACTTATTTATTTTCATATTAAATTTACTTGTTATATTTATATTTTATATCTTCATATTTGTTATAAAATTTCACATTAAAACAGTATATAAAATAAATTTTATTTTATTAAAATTTTTATGTTTTAGTTATTTATTTTTAAATATTTTTATTTTTTTTATAGACATTGTGGATGGGATTCCTTTCATGATTTTTTTTTCTCAACAATCTTGTTATTGGTGTATAAAATGCTACTGATTTTTGTATGCTTGTCTTTTATTTTTACTTTTATTTTTTCCATAGCTTTATTGAGGTAAAACCAAAGTACAATAAAATGCACATATTTGAAGTATGCAATTTGAACAGTTTTGACATCTGTGTAACCAATACAATCAATATAAAAAGCATTTCCATTAATTTTTTAAATTTGAAATCATGCTGTTTCCTACTTGATATATTACATTAGAAATCAATCACCTTAAGATATATAGAACCTTACCCCCACATGCCAACTATTTCAAAATTAAATGGCACACTTAGAAATATCTCAGAGGTCAAGGAAGAAAGCACAGGAAAAATAAATAAAAAGTGCTTTGAACTAAGTGATAATAAAAGCTTAAAATATCAGAATCTCTAAGATGAAACAGTACTCAGATGAACATTTATAACTTAAAGTACTTGTATCAGAAAGAAGCTAGAATAACAATCAAATTATTTTTAAATTGTGTAGTAGGAAGGAAAAATAAAAGTAGAAGCAGAAATATATGAAATAGAGAAGAAATAATACAGTCGATACTTGGTAAAAATCAAATAAGTCTAACCAAAAAAAATCAAGAACACAAAAATTAACATCAATGGAAAGGGAGCTATCAAAATAACCCTACAGATGCTAAAATATATTAAGGTTATATTACAGTTGTATGCCAACATATGCGATAGCTTACATAACATGGTCTATATTAGAGAAGGATTCATGTGCTGCTGAGAAGAAAGTATATTCAGTCATTGATGGATGAAATGTTCTCTATAAATCTGTTCAGTCTAAATTAACAATTGTACTTTTTACTTCTATAGTTTCTTTATTATATTGTTTTTGTTTGAAGGATCTATCCAGTGGTGACACAGGCATGTTAAAGTTTCCCAATATTATTGTACTGTGTCTGTTTGATTTTTGAAATTGAGAAGGGTTGGTTTGATGTATGTAGATGTTCCATCATTTGGGGAATAAATATTTATGATTGTTTTGTCTTGTTGATATATAATTCCCTTAAGCAGTATGAAATGGCCTTCTTTGTTCCTTCTGATTAACTTTGGCTTGAAGTCTACTTTATCTGATATGAGGATGGAAATCCCTGCTTGTCTTTGCGATCCATGTGAGCGACATGTTCCTTCCCATCCTTTCACCTTCAGTCTGTGGATGTCTTTATTTATGAGGTGAGTTTCGTGGAGATAGTATATTGTTAGGTCTTGTTTTTTAATCCAATCTGCCAGTCTCTTTTTTTAAAAAATATTTTTAGTTGTAGATGGACACAATATCTTTATTTAATTTATCTTTTTATGTGGTGTTGAGAATTGAACCCAGTGCCTCACACTTGCCAGGCAAGTTCTCTACCACTGAACCACAACTCCAGTCCAAGTTTATGTCTTTTGATTGATGAGTTTAGGCCATTAGTGTTCAAGATTGTTACTGAGATATGATTTGTATTTTTAGTTTTTAATTAGAATGAGTTTCTCCTTTGATTGACTATTCCTTTAGTGTAGTTGCTGGTTTTCACTCTTTTTTTTTTTTTTTTTTCATTTCATCTTCATGGAATATTTTGTTGAGAATGTTCTGTAGTTAAGACTTTCTAGCTGTAAATTCTTTTAACTTTTGTTTATCATGAAAAGTTTTTATTTCATCTTCAAATATGAAGCTTATTTTGCTGGATATAGAATTCTTGGTTGGCATTCACTTTCTTTCAGAGTTTGGCATATGTTGTTCCAGGGCTGCCTACCTTTGAGGGTCTGGTTGAGAAATCACCTGAGATCTGTATTGATTTCTCTGTATGTAATCTGATATTTTTCTCTCTCAACATTTAAAATTCTATCCTTATTCTGTATTCATTATAATGTGACTTGGTGTGGGTCTGTTGTAATTTTGTACATTTGGGGTCCTGTAAGCCTCTTGTATTTTATTTTTCATTTCATTCTTTAGGTTTGGGAAATTTTCTGACATTATGTAATTGAAAAGACTGTGCATTCCTTTGGTTTGTATCTCTGCACCTTCATCTATTCCGATAAATCTTAAATTTGGTCTTTTCATGTTATCCCATAATTCTTGGAAGTTCTGTTCATCGAATCTGAACAGCCTCTCTCCATGGTCAACTCTATTTTCAGGATTATATATTTTGTCTTCATTTTCTGAGATTTTGTCTTCCAAGTGGTCTAGTATGTTGGTGATGCTTTCCATTGAATTTTTAATTTAGTTTATCGATTTCTTCATTACAAGAATTTCTGCTCGTTTTTCTTTTTCAGAATCTCTATCTCTTTATTGAAGTAATCTTTAACTTCCTATATTTTCTCTCTGATTTCATTCCTTATACCATCCTTTACTTTGCAAATCAGTCTAACTGTGTTCATTCTAAACTCCTTCTCTGATATCTCTTCCACTGTGGTTTCAGTACTGCACTGTTTAGTGGGAGATGAATAATAACAACAACCAATGCAAACAATATATAGCATTAAACTAAATTGTTTGTACTGTGAGGTCTACAATATTAATTACCACAATAAACAGAAATTATATGATCAGTTATTGCCTACAATAAAAACAGCAAGTTTGCAAAGGGTTTACAATTTCAAATGGTATACAGGGAGATAACAGAAATGATATAGAATGGGATGATTATGAAGGAAGAGGAGAGAAAAAGTAAAACGTTAAAGGAAGAGTGAAAGAGAGAACAATAGAGATTGACTGTTAGCAGAAGAAAAGAGAGGATCAAGGGAAACAGGTAGGAGAAAATACATATAAAGTAAAATTTTTTTAAAATTAAAAACATAAAAGAATATCAAACAAAACTAAAATGTACTGTTCAAACATCCTAGTTCACAAAAAACTAATCTATGAAAAAAAACTGATTTCAAAAATGCTAGGAATGAGAAAAAAACAAATATGAAACTGTATAAATATCCATGTACCATCAAGGTCACAATTAAACAGAGAAAAAGAATTTAAAAAGAAAAGAAAAAGATCTTGATGAAAAGTTAAAGAATTCTTCTCCTTTGGAGTTCAAAATATTCTCGGCTTCTCTTCTCAGCAGTTTCAGGTGGGGTCATCTGGAGCTTGATGCTCCACCCTCTGCATTGCAGGAGTGAGAGAGGTCATCCCAGGTGGAGCTCCTGGAGGCAGGATGTAGGCTTAGGCGGGCCCCAGGCTCTTCGCTGGATGCTAATTGGTCTGGAGATTTTAAATCAGTGCACCTCCAATGCCCAGTATTTGCTGGTCCACGCTGGAAGACTCCCCTGGGTTCCACTCGTGTGATGGGGGAACGAATTCTTAGTCCCCTACATCATTTTTGGACCCCACATTTCCTGGTCCCTGGTTCAGTCTCCAACTTTCCTGCCCCACCCTTCTGAGTCTCTCAGCTTGTCCTGCAAACAGTCAGATTGGAGGGGGAAGGATAGAGCCAGGTGGGTTTCCAGGACCGGTTGTCCCTGTGCAAGCCTCTCTCCCTGTTTGATTTTCTCCTGGTCACTTAAGCACACTCTATGTCTTGCGGTGTGTGTTTACTGGGCCTGTATTTTGGACCCATCAGCTGCCAACCCCTGGGCAGCGACTGCAAAAGGATTCCTTCCTTTGTCCTCTGCATGCCGCCTGGATACTGTGCAGTGTGTCTTTCATGTTTGCAAGGCAACGTCCTTGATCTCTGAACGTTCTGTTCCTGGACACACCTTGGGCCTCACAATAATGCGGGTGCCTTTAATTCCCTTATCCCTCTACTGTCTCACGGAGGGACCCCTCTGGCTGGAGCTTCTGGTTCAGCCTTGGCAGTGGCTCTGCCACTGGGGATTTCTTCCTTATTTTATTATATCCAACCTCCTGAGTCCCTGGTCTGCTTTGAATGATATTTAGAAAGCAAGGCTTAGGCACTTGTGCTCATTGTTATTGGCATATCACTGCTTCTAGAGCCTCTCTCAGGCTAGAGCTAGGGAATGTATGCATAGATTCACACCTGTCCACATGCTCACACACACCACACATACATTTACATCTATATTTGCTTCCATACCTATCTGTATTTTAAAAAGCCATGAGTCTACAATAGTACTTCCAGCTCCAATCCAACTATATAGGATTCACTTTAGTTTCCCTCCCTTCCATATTTGCACCTCCTCTCTCTGATGTGTGTTATGTTTACTTGTTTATGGCAACACGCTCAATGTCTTTCTTTTTGTGATACTTGGGGCCGAATGCTGGGCACTCTATCACTGAGCTGCATCTCCAGTTCTTCTTTATTTTTTATTTTGAAACAGGGTTTTGCTAAGTTGCCAAGGTTGGCCTCAAACATCTGATGCTGTGGCCTCAGCCTCCTGTGTAGCTGGGTTTACAGGTGTGCACCACCACACCTGGCAATTCATTCAGTGTATCTAATGTCCCATGTTCATGGTCATTCACTCCCTGATGTGGTCACCCTCTACTATACTTACTTTCTGACCCTCCCCTCTAGGTCATTCCTCCACCAGGACACTCTCCTCAACTTGTTCAGACTCTGAACTCTTCAGGGTTTTCTCTGCAGTGAATGCCCTCCTTGCTCCACCTAGACTCTGACTTCCCACACGGGGCCACCCTCACATGGACACCCTTTCCCCAGCTCAGGCCCTAATTTCCCATGCTGAGCTACCTCTCACGTGGCCTCTGCACTCCCAGCTCTCTGACATCTATTGCTGGGCTGCTCCTTTGTAGACACCTGTCTCACCCTTGGAAACATCCTTTGTTTTTGGGAACAAAAATATCCAGCATCACCTGTGTTTTTTCAGCCCTGGAAATAAGCCCCTTCTCCCAGGAGTCCTAGTTTCTTTTAGTTTAGTTTTTAGAAATCAAGACTGAGGCACTTGGTGTGCACACTGGAATACACCATATTGGGCTGTCCCTGGTCACATCTGCTTCCTTTCCTCTGCTCTAACCACCCATGTGCTCCTTCCACATTGGTGGCTTCTCACCCTGCTTGGGCTCTGACACCCCACAGGGGACTGCCCCCACAATGCCCCTCACCCTCCCCAGCCTCCGATACCCGGCAGGACCTCCCACCATGGGCTTGCATTCCTTGCCAGCTCGGACTCTGATTCCTTGTTCTAATCCATGTGGCTACATCCCAACTCCCAAATCTCCATGCGTGGCATGTTTTTATTGGCCATTTATACATCCTTTATCAAGGGTCTCTTTGGTTTTTTCCCCCATTTATAACACTGTTTTTCTTGGCTCATTGATTTGTAGTGGATTTTCATATATTCTGAATCAAACTCCTTTTATTATTTTTTAAAAAATTATCATCCATTTATTTTTTAGTTAAGACAGGTCTTCTATTATTAGAACTTTATAGTTATGATAGTAGTGGAGTTCATCTCAACAAAAGTTCTCTTTTTTATTGGCTCCTTTCAGTTATATATAACTGCAGCATCTATTTTATATAATTATACAAGCATGGAATATATCTTATTCTAGTTAGGATCCCATTCTTGTAGATGTACATGATGGTGAGATTCACTGTAGTCATATGTGTACATAGGAAAGTTATTTCAGATTCATTCCACTTCTTTCCTTTTGCTATCACTCCATCTTCCTTCCATTCCCCGATGTCTAATCTACTGAACTTCTATTCTTCTCCTGCCCCTTATTGTGGGTTAGCTTCCACGTATCAGAAAAAACAATCAACCTTTGGCTTTTGGAGATTGGTTTATTTCACTTTGCACAATAGTCTCCAGATTACTGGCAAAATATCATAAAATCATTTTTTTATGTGTAATACTCCATTGTGTATATACGCCACATTTTCCTTAACCATTCATTTGTTGAAGGGCATCTAGGTTGTTTCCATAGCTTAGCAATTGTGAATTGAGCTGCTGTAAACATTGATGTGGCTGCATCACTGTAGTACGCTGATTTTAAGTCCTTTGGAGTTGGATACCTGGGTCAAATGGTGGTTCCATTCCTAGTTTTCTGAGGAATCTTCATACTGCTTTTCATAATGGTTGCACCAATTTGCATTCCCACCAGCAACGTATGAGTGTACCTTTTACCCACATTCTCATCCACATTTATTGTCACTTGTATTCTTCATAAGTGCCATTCTGACTGGATTGAGATGGAATCTCAGTGTAGTTTTAGTTTACATTTCTCTAATTGCTAAAGATGTTGAACATTTTTACATATATTTGTTGACCAATTGTATTTCTTCTTCTGTGAAGCATCTGTTCAGTTCCTTTGCCCCTTTATTAATTGGGTTATTTGGGGGGGGTTGGTGTTAAGTTTTTTGAGTTCCTTATATATCCTGGAAATTAATGCTCCATCTGAGGTGCAGGTGACACAGATTTTCTCCCATTCTGTAGGCCTCTCTTCACGCTCTTGGTTGTTTTCTTTACTGTGAAAAACTTTTTAGTTTGATCCCATCCCATTTATTGGTTATTGATTTTACGTCTTGTGGCTTAGGGTTTTGTTAAGGAAGTCAGTTCCTGAGCTGATATGTTAGGGCACTTGGTCTACATTTTCTTCTGTAGGTCCGGCATTTCTGGTCTCATTCCTAGGTCTTTTATCAATGTTGAGTTGAATTTTGTGCGGGGTGAGAGATACGGGTTTAATTTCATTTTGTTACATGTGGATTTCCAGTTTTCCCAGCACCATTTGTTGAGGCTATCTTTTCTCCAATGTATGTTTTTGGTGCCTTTGTCTAGTATGAGGTAACTGTATTTTGGGGGTTTGTCTTTGTCTTCTATTCTGTTCCATAGGTCTTCTCACCTGTTTTGGTGCCAATACCACAGTGTTTTTGTTACTACAGCTCTATGCTATAATTTAAGCTCTATGGTATTGTGATGTCTCCTGCTTCACTTTTCTAAGAATTGTTCTGGCTCTTCTGGGTTTCTTATTTTTCCAATGAATTTCATGACTGCTTTTTCTATTTCCATGAAGAATGTCATTGAAATTTTGATGGGAATTGCATTGAATCTGCATGGCACTTTTGGTAGTATGGCCATTTTGACAATATTAATTCTGCCTATCGAAGAACATGGGAGATCTTTCCATCTTCTGAGGCCTTCCTCAATTCATTTTTTTAATGTTCTGTAGTTTTCATTGTAGAGGTCTTTCACCTCTTCTGTCAGATTGATTCCTAGGGATTTTGTTTTGTTTTGTTTTGTTTTGAGGCTATTGTGAATGGATGGTTTTCCTATTTTCTTTTTCAGCTGATTTTTCACTGGAGTATAGGAATGCAATTGATTTAAGAATGCTAATTTTTTATCCTTCTATTTTGCCAAATTCATTTATGAGTTCTACACGTTTTCTGGTGGAGTTTTTTGGGTCTTCTAAATATAGAACATGTGCTTGGCTAACAGTTTAGCTCTTCTTTTCCTATTTGTATCCCTGTAATTTCTTTCTATTTCTTAAATTGCTCTGGCTAGAGAGTCAAGGACTATGTTGAACAGAAGTGGTGAAAATGGGTATCTGTCTTGATGCTGTCTTTAAAGGGAATGTGTTCAGTTTTCCATGGTTTAGAATAATGTTGGCCTTGGATTTTCGTATATAGATTTTATGGTTTGAGGTATGTTCCTATAATCCCCAGTATTTCTAGTGTTTTAATCATGAATGGATGCTATATTTTGTCAAATGCTTTTCTGCATCTATTGAGATAATCATGATTCTTGTCTTTATGTCTATTTATGTAGTGAATTACATTTATTGATTTCCATATGTTGAACCAACCTTGCATCGCTGGGATGAAACCCACTGGATCATGGTGCACTACCTTTTTAACGTGCTTTTGTATGTGATTTGCCAGTATTTTACTGAGAATTTTTGCATCTATGTTCATCAAGGATATTGGTCTGAAGTTTTCTTTCCTTGATGTGTCTTTATTTGGTTTCGGTATCAGGGTGATATTAGCTTCATAGAATTTGTTTAGAAGAGTTCCCTCCTACAAAAGTTCTTTGGAAATACATGTATTGTGAGTTTTGTGTTTTGTTATCTTAATGGTAGTGAGGGGCAGACTTTTTTTTTTTTTTTTTTTTTTTTGGCGCTGGGGATTGAACCAGAGGGTGCTTAATTCACTGAGCCACAGCCCAGCACCACCCTCTCTCCTTTTTACATTTTGAGACGGAGTCTCCCTAACTTGCTTAAGACGTTGTTAAGTTGCTGAGACTGGCCTTGAACTTGCAATCTTGTTGGAATTACAGGCATGTGCCATCACACCTGGTATTTTTACTCTTTATGAAGTCTAATTTCTGAGTTTTAAATTTCATGGCTAATGTTTTTTGTGTCCCATTAGAAAGGTTTGCCTACCCCAAATTTGGGGAGATATTCTCCTGGTTTTTTTTAAAAAGCATTTTAACGGTTTGGATTTTAAGTTTAGGTATATGTTTCATCTCGACTTAATTTTTGTTCATGCTATAAGACAGAAGTCTAGGTTTTTCTCCACATAGTTTTCTAATGCCGTTTATTAAAAAGGTTCTTCATTTCTTAATGACTAACCTTAGATCTTTTGTCAATCATCAACTGTCATATGTTGAGGAATTATTTCTGGACTCTATGCTGTTCCACTGATCTATGATCTGTCAATAGGCCAACACTCCACTGTACTTGATTACAATAACATTATCACAATAGCTAGATTGTGGAACCAACCTAGATGCCCTTCAACAGATGAATGAATAAAGAAACTGTGGTATATATACACAATGGAATATTATTCAGACATAAAAAAGAATAATATTTTGGCATTTGCAAATAAATGGATGGAATCGGAGAATATCATGCTAAGTGAAATAAGCCAATCCCCAAAACCAAAGGCTGAATGCTTTCCCTAATAAGTGGAGAATGATATATAATAGGGGTAGGGAGTATGGGGAGTGAGAGAAGAAGGGAGGGACTTTGGATTATGTAGAGGGAAATTAGAGGAAAGGGGGTATGAAAAATGGTGGAATGAGACAGACATTATTACCTTATGTATATATATGATTACACGAATGGTATGAACCTACATTATGCACAACCATGGAAATGATGTACCCCATTTGTGTACAATTAATCAAAATGTAGCCTGTAAAAAATTTTAAAAATTAAAAAAAAGCCCAGTTGAATAAGTCCCCCAACTTTGTTCTTTTTAAAGATGTTTTTTCATTGGTCTTCAAATTTCCATATGAATTTTAGAATCAGTTTATTGATTCATTGCAATAAATTCTCTTGGCCCTCTGATTGGGATGATGTTGAATCTATAGATCAAATTGGGGATACTTCCTTCCTCCTCATCTAGAGATATTTTCTAGATGAACTGATATTTGCTGTTATTTTTAAAGAATCTACAGGAAGAATAATATGGATTTTTTTCTTCAGTATTGTGGCAAGTTTCATTAATTTATTATTTTGTTAATTATTAATAATTATTGCATTTATAATATCAACCAGCTCTTGCCACTGGATAAATCCCATTTAATAATTTTTTTTAGGATTGTACACTGTATATTTTTAAAACTTGAAATTTGTTGAGACTTGCTTTATGGTAGATGTTATTTGATAAATGTTACATGTATACTTAAAAAGAATGTATAATCTGTGTTTGGGAGTGTAATATTCTATAATTACCAATTACATAAATTGGTGGATAGTATTTACTTATGCAATATTTTAACTTAATTGTTTTTTTCCTGTTACTGAGAAAACAGTTGAATTTTCAAAATATGATCGTGAATTTGTCTGTCCTTTTATTAACTTCTGCTTTATGGATTTGGAACTAGGTTCTTAGCTTCATATAAGATCAGACTACTTTCTGGTAAATTGTTAATATGAAAATTTGTTAATATGAAATTTCCCTCCTTAAGTAATACTTCTTGCCTTAAAGTCTACTTTCTCTGATACTAATATAATCTATATGCTTTGTTTGGTTAGTTTGCATGACATATTTGATCAAACTTCTCATACTATATTTATTTTTGCTCTCGTATTTTTGTGTGTATCTTGTAAGTAGCATATAACCTGATCTTTCTTTTAAAAAAACCTGACAATCTATGTTTTTTAATCAAGTGTTTTCTTTTCATTTACCCAAAATATGAAATAATTAAGTTGGGTTTAAGTCTATTACATTGCTATTTGTTTTCTGTTTTTCCTATCTTTCTTTTCTTCTTTCCTTCATGCCTTTTTATTAATGAAGGGTTTTAATATTCCATTTATCCTTTTGGTTTTCTTTTTACTATCAGTCCTTTAAGTTAACAATAGAGTTTACAAAATGTATTCTTATTACAGTACAAATGTCACTGTCACAAATAACACATGAATCCTATAAATTAATCTCCACTTATCCCCCCAAACGTATTTTATTACTTTTACATATTTTATTTCCTACCTGTTACAAACCCCATAAATACCTGTCATGATACAAAAGACTTGTGACTAGCCTTTTGTATGCACTGAGTGTGATCACATGGGGTTATTTTCTTTCAACCTGAATAAATCACTTTAGGATTTCTTACCATGTTGGTTTGCTAAGGATGAACTTAACAGTTCATTTGTCTGAGGACTTTTATCTTTTCTCACTTTCCTATTTGGAGGTGTTTTTTGTTATTTTGGTTTTGTACAGAATGCTAGGTGGATGAGATTTTTGTCTGCTTTTTCATTTCCTTTCAGCGTTTTAAAGATGTTAGTTATTTCATTGTCTTTCACTGTCCATGGAGTTTTAAGAGATCAACTATCAACTTTATTGTTGTTTCCCAGAGATATTATAACCTTTTTTTCTGGCTGGTTTTAAGATTTTCTTTCTATCTCGGTTTTCATAAGTTTGCCTATGCTATATTTAGATATGATTTTATTGTTCTGCTTGGGGTTTGTGAAGCTTTTTGAATCTTTAAGCTTTATTATTTATTAGATTAAGAAAATTGTCAGCTATTATTCTGGGGATTTTGCTTATCTCTTGTCTCTCCTCTCCTGAAATACCAATTACACATGTGTTAGACCTTTCACCTATACCCCACATCTTATTTGTTCTTTGATTTTCCCTTATTTTTCCCTCCTGAGTTCAGTTTAAATATTTTCTATGACTATCTTTGAATCTAGATTGAATCCAATAGTTCTTAATTTCAGATATTTCAACTTGCAGCTGTAGAATGTCCACATGATTCATATTTGTGGATTCATATTCTCTGCTGAAGTACTCTATCTTTTCATGCATTTTGTCCATCTTTTCTTCTAATTTAAAAAAACCACAATCATCATAGTTATCTTGAAGTCCTTATTCCAATATTTGAATCATCTCTAGGTCTGTGTCATCTCTAGGTCTGTGTTACTGGTTTTTCTCATGGTTACTGGTGGGTTTTCTTCCCTCCCTTTTATTTGCATGTCCAGTGGGTGTTTTGTTTTGCTTTGCTTTTGTCTACCAGATATGGTGGAAAAAACAGTGAAAGGGCTCTATGTGATATGTCTCTGAGTGCTGAATCTTGTTCTGGTAGGGTGTACTTAAATTTGTCCCACACCCATATTGTGTAGCACTAAGGGTTCGTGTCCTTAATCCAACTATGTGACTTTTTTGGAGTTCCTGTTAAGTTCCCAGGCATTCCAAAAGGTTTGTAATTCTACATTTGGCTAGGCATAACTGTGTGTCCCTACCATTGTACAACCTCTGATCTCTAACCAGTTCTCAGCCTTCCAGAAACTATTCTGTCAGACTCCTGGAATTTTCCCCTGCATTTACAGATCTTACCAGTGGATCAAATAGCAGAGGTCATTTTCATGCAGTTTTGAGGGCTCCTTCTCTGTGACCTTCTTTAAGTCAGTTTGCACTCCAAATCCAGCTGTGTCAGAAGCCTTGAACTCTGATCTCTTTCTCCTCAGCTCAGAGACACTGATGCTCTCTGCTTAGGTGATACATCTCTGCATTGGGAGGAATATGAAGCTTCTTTTCCCTGATAATAATCCCACCTGGTTGCTGTCCAGTGCCTGCAAATTGTTGTTCTGCATAATTTTTCTTGTATTGTATTTTACATCACAAAGGTAAGTCCAATGCCAGCTACTCAACCATAACTAGAACTGGAAGTCATTCATTCATATATTAATTCATACATTAATCATGGTGTCTTTCTAGCTATAGTGCAAGACTAAAAATAAACAGCCTCTTACCGCATACTTCCACTAAAATTCAGACTCCAAATGGGAAGTTCCCATATTTTTGTAGGCTTGTCTTTTATTTTCATGCTCCCCATAAAACGTTAAGGGCTTACTAAAACATACTCAGCCCAATCTTTGCTAAATTTCCTATCAACCACAGAATTACAATAAAACTAAAGTTCACAAATTGGATGTTGGATTGCAGCACTGGGGGCTTCCGGTGCCCTGCAGGTTGGCCACTTCCACCTGGTGGCTGCTTGTCACATCTGACACCGATGGGGAAGAGCCGGTCCAGTTTGTGCAGGACCGCAGCACAGTGGCTGGGCTGGGCAGTTTGGGCCTTGGGCTGGGTGCTGGCAGTCGGGGATCCCTCCCCAGGGAGGGGATACAGCTCTGAGGCTTAGACAGAGGAGGAGTTGTGGGTGTGGCATGTGGAGGAAGACAACCCAGTGTTGGGAAAAACTAAAGGGGTTGTGAAGAGGAGAGCAGCATACTGCTCATGTCATTTAATTTTGACACGTGCTCATGGAGCACCTACAATCTGTTAACCACAAGTGGAAACGAGAATCGCAGTGCTTGAAATAAACAGACCTTATAGCAAAAATTCACCTAGTAAAAATCTTATAAAAATGCTATCGAAAGCTGTGTATGCTTTAAAATCTGATTAAGAAAGTTTGAATGACATAATTAGGAGTGAAGTCCCAGAGATATTCTGTGCGGGTGCTGACCTTAAGGAAAAGACCAAAACGCATTCCAGTGAAGACGGTCCTTTTGTCTCCAAAATAAGAGCAGTAATTGATGACATTGCCAATCTACCAGTGCCAACCATCGCAGCAACAGACAGACTTGCACTAGGTGGTGGTCTTGAATTGACTCTAGCCTGTGATACAGGAGTAGCAGTTTCCTCCGCAAAAATGGGCCTGACTGAAACAAAGTTGGCAGTTATTCCTGGTGGAGGGGGACCTCAGCGATGACCACATTCCATTGGAATATCTCTGGCCAAGGAGCTCATCTTCTCTGCAGGAGTGCTTGATGGTCAGGAAGAGAAGCAGGAGGCAGATGCTGTCTGCAGAAAGACCCTGGACCTGGCAAGAGAGTTTCTACCTCAGGGACCTGTTGCAATGAGAGAGACAAAATTAGCAATTAATCAAGGAAGGAAGTTGATTTAGTAACAGGATTAGCCATAGAAGAAGCATGTTACACTCAAACCATTCCAACGAAAGACAGACTTGAAGGTCTTCTTGCTTTTAAAGAGGAAAAGCCCCCTCACTATAAAGGAAGATAGAAGAAACAGAAGTTTTCACAATGCCACTGTGATAAACGTACTTCTGAAAGTATCTTTCGGATTCACTCTGATGCCTCAGTACATGGAATTTCAATGACCAAAGTGAAGAGCAAGTTACTCATATGATGTGATAAGCACCTGGAACAGACCCATATGAGTACTTCACACCAATGTGTATCATGTTATATTCATTCAAATTTATAAAGCTAGTAGTATATATTGTCAAAAACGAATTAAAAACTAGGTATATATTTTAAATATTTCCTGCATATGAGGTTTTCCATTCATAATTTTTTAATGTGAATAATTTATATATTGCACAGTCTAGGGAATAATATTAATTGTATGTCCACTGTGCTGCATTAAGAAAATAAAATTATTTTTATATATCAAAAAAAATAAATTCACAAATTGATTTTCATACTAATAGACTATTTTTGGGGGTGAGGGGAAAAGAGATTTCCTAGGTCAAAGACAGCATGAAAGTACAAATGCTCAGATTTTCTTCAAATGTTAAGAGTGAAATACATAAGCTTTGTCATCTCATTCCTTCTTGCCTTTTTTTAATTGCTGTTTTGATTTTGGTACTGGAGATTGAACCCAGGGGTTCATTACCACTGAACTATATCCTCAGACCTTTTTATTTTTTATTTTGAGACAGGGTCTTGCTAAGTTGCCCCAGCTGCTTTCAAACTTGTGATCCTCCTGCCTGAGCCTTCCAAGTAGCTAGGATTACAGAAATGCACCCAGATGCTTCTTGTTCTTTGATAAATGCAAAAACCTAAAGGAATAAAATTTATGTACCTTCACTAAAATGGGCATACAAATAAAATTAGATTAGCGTTAGGGAGCTCTATAATTCCTGTTTCTCTTACAAATTGCCTTTAAGACAATTCAAATCCTAAGTAGGAGCCTAAAATAAAAGAAGATAATTCCTGGGTAGGAGCCTAAATTAAAACTTTCATAGTAGAAAAGTTGTGTGTGGTCTTAGAAACCAGAATTTATTTTTGTTTCCCTCAGGTTAGAAAGAACAAAGAAGTTTTAGCAAACCCTGTTTCCCCAATACTTTATTGCTATTCACTTGACATTGAAGATAAAGTTATTAAAAAGTTTCTAAAGTACGTGAGTGTGTATATATGTGTGGTGCTGGGAATCTATGAGGTGATTTTTAAATTGTGCTTCTTATGGCCAAAACATTTATTATGTCATTAAACATATATTGAATATTTAATGTTCAAATAATGGAGGGGTCGGCAAAATCATTGTTCTATTCAAGGATTTATTTTAATTTTGTGGGAGGTGTAAATAAACAATCATGGAAGTAAGCAGCAACTTGCTACACTTAAATGTTAGGAAAGTTCAAGGAGAGGGAAGATCTTATTTGTGTGGGTAGAATGGATCATAAAGGTTTCAAGAAGGCAGTGACATCAAATTTGGTAAATCTTAGGTAGGGTTTTGACGATTGGGAGAAATAAAAGGATAGAGTCACATAGAAAGCAGAATCACATAGTTAAAGAAAAGGAAATAGAATAATAGGGGTCCAATTTGCCTGGAAATTAGAAATAATACTGGGAAGGTAGTGTCAGTCTGTTTTCTATGTCTATAACAAAATACCCAAGACTGGGTAATTTACAAAGAATGGAAGTAAGTTTAGCTCATGGTTCTAGAGGCTGGAAAATCCAAAACATAGTTCTGGTAGCTACACAGGGTCTAGTGGGGACTTTTCACTGCATCATAAGATGGCAGAGGACACTATATGACAAGACAGAGAGAGCATGGTAGCTGGGACCTCTCTTCCTCTTTTGTAAAGTCACTAATCTCATCAAGGGGGCCCTAACCTCATGGCCTTATCTAATCCTAATTACAACCCAAAGATCCCATCTCCCCATGTTTCCCCTTAAACACATGAATTTGGGGATTGTTTCCAACTTTGGGGAGACATTAAAACCAAAGCAGGTACTGAGTGGGGTCTCCCTTTTGAGTGGAAGATGAGGAAAAATAAGCCAGAGGGAATCTATTGTTGATCAGAAAAATACTATAATTGGAGTTCAGGAACATTCACCTGGCTATAAGAGAAAATATCAAAACCTGAGGGTCAAAGCTACATAAGAGTCTCCAATCGCCCGATCTTGGACAATGCAATGAGTTCTTGTAAAATTGTTTATTTAATCTAAAGGATTGTCCTGCATTCTGAAACTGAATCCCTTTTACAATATACCACTGTTAAATAGTGTACAGAAAAATTGGCCTGTGATGTGACTCAGCTGTAGAGTGCCTGATCAGCATGCATGACACTATGGGTTTGATCCCTAACACTGAAAAATAAATAAACAAATAAAAATCTTAAAATATCTATAGAAAAATCAGTGATACTTGTGATCTTCCTGCCTCAACCTCTGAAGTAGCTGGGATTACAGGCATGTGCCCCTGCATACATTTTTGTGATAGGTTGTTTTTTTTTTTAAGAAATGTTTTTGTTTGGTAAAATTTAAAGTTGGGAATCCCATACTGGTCCTCAAATCCTTTTTGAAATACCACTGGTGAGAAAACCAGAAGCCTTGGAACTACTAACACAGGGTGGGAATTCAGACATGAGGGAGATTGGAGGTAGTATGAACAGTCTTACACAGAGTGGGAAAAGTGGGGTTGAAAGGAGGAAAGATACGGGAGAACTAGAAGAGGAATAGAAGTTCACTGGATTAGACAAAGGGGATGAAGGGAGGGGAGAGGGATGGGAATAGGAAAGATAGTAGAATGAATCAGACATAACTTCCTTGTGTTCATATATGAATACACTAATGAAACTCCACATCATGTACAACCACAAGAATGGGATCCTAATTAGAATAAGTCATATTCCATGTATGTATACTATGTCAAAATACACTCTACTGCCATGTGTGTCTAAAAAGAACAAATTTAAAAAGGGGAACAACCATTTGGCTATGGGAGTCAATGAAGGACAATTTCAAGAGTGCCACTGATAAAAAGAGGGAAGTCAGGAGAATAATGATAGTCTGGTGGAGGCAGAGAAGGCAGAGGCTGGTAAGGAAGATTAGTTTTGGAAATACCATGTGGATGTTCTTGTAGGACAGTTGTTTAGAAATGTCCAACAAGCAACCAAGCAACTGAATTGTTAGGCCGGAGTTCATTAGGAGGAATCATTTATTAATAAGACAATAGACATTTATTTTATACCTATATGAACCAAGCACTAATTTTAGGATGAAGAGATATATTTACATGTCATCTCTATAGACTCCCTTAGAACTTTCTTCATTAAGTATATGTTATTTAATATAATCCTTTTATTAGATCATATTTTGTTTCATGAATTCAAAGCAATACATTGCAAGTTCAACAGTATTCAAATTTATAATTGATCTATAATATCAAAAATGGAAGGAAAACTAAGGCTAAAAAAAAAAAAAAAAACTTTATTAGTGTATTAGTTAGCATGGGCTATAGTAACAAATAGACCCAAATGTGTAATGGCATAGCAGCATAAGAATTTCTGTCTTGGTCACAGTTTCTCTCTTGATGGACAGGTAAATAAGCTGGTGGAATGGCTCTCCTAAGGGACACAAGCTGAGGAAGTTTCCACTGCATGATTTATAAGGTCATCTGTCACATCCATCTCAATCAGCAAGCATGGGTGATTTGGGACCTTGAAGTGCAACATCACTTTTACTCATACTGTACTAACTAGGACTCAGTCACGTGGACACATATAACTGCAATGGTAGCTGGGAAGCACTGCCAAGCTTTGTGTTCAGGAAGAAGAGGAAATGAATTTTACTGAACAGTTAGCAATCTGACATAATTTGCATTAAATCATCTGAGAAATCAGTTAAATTCTACTCAATTAAACACTTGGTCATGAAGAAGATTTTTGTATTATCAGTGAATAGAATCTTTAGCACTGCTTCTCTGGAAAGTAGTTACAGGCACTTATAAAGAACTTCTATTCACATAACAGTTATGACATGCTTTAATAGAAACAGAAAACTGTTGAATTCCTATAACTTTGTTTAGAGTCCTTACAAGGATATGATTTGTTCTTTTCTAGCTGAAAAGCAATCTAAGCTAACTGACCTGAAATGCTGGGAGAGAGGAAACCATTCCAGTATTGATATGTTTGCTACAAGCTCATCCTTGATGACCTTCATCTTTGTTCCCAGGAATATGGACTCTTTGATGTGTTTGTGGTTTTGCATTTTTTTCACCATCAGTATCTTTCCTTCATAAAATGGTCCTTAAAGTGACTACATCCTTCTTTTAACCCTTACTTAGACTGGGACTCCTCATCTACTACCAAAGACTTTGACTGCAAATCTCATACTCTGTGAGCTGAGTTCAGCATTTGAGCCTGAATCATGTGCTTAAAGTAGCAGATAGAAACTCATTATCAGTAATCCATCACTTGATATCTATGTTATATTTTACACACGAAATATAACAAGTTGATTATTCCTATCTTTTGATTACCCCTTAGGACTAAATTCTTTGCAATTTAAGATCAAATATCTCTACTGGGGATATTTTCCTCAAAGTCTCAATGTTATCACCAGTTCTGCTTTGATAAGTATTTTCATTTACATCGACAATGACACATTGTTTATTCTGGCATGGGAATGTGTTATTAGGATTCCATATATTAGCTCTGCTTTAGGTTGTTCCTAGGTAGGTGGTGTAGTCTCTCCCTAGTAAGTAGTAGTAATCAGGAGAGAAGCCGAGGTGGAGGTAATACGGATCATTAGAAAACATTCATAGTGTAACTGAATTAGATCACTTTGGGGGAATTTTTTTTTTTTTTTACTTTGGCGTCCCAGCATGAAAACACTCTTTGGGAAGAATCCTAGAATAGGTAGGAGGCAGGGTTACACATCCCACTGTGGAAACTAAAGGGGGCAGATAATCTTTTTCCCTGACAGCTGGGCCATCTGCAAATGTTCTGGCTAAGGGCTTTGAACCTTAAGGGAGCAACACAAAAACACAGGATGCTGAGAGATCATTTGCAGCAATGGGATTGGCGTGGGGGGCTGTATACAGCCTAGAGATGACCGCTTGGGTGTGGGGACCTCTGCAGAGTATACCAAGAGTGTGCTCTTGGCGGCGCTCCAGGATGCCCAGCACCCCATTTACTGCTCATTTCTTAGACCTTGTTCTTCAGTTCTGTGGTAGCCTTATTTAAAAACTGCTTTCTGCTTGTTGGTGAGTGTAAATTTCTACTGTCTGCATCCAAGAATTACGACTAACACAAACGTTCCAAACATCAGCTACACCTAGATTTTCCATTAAAAACAACCGTTTTTCTTATTGCAAAAATTATTTATCAACAGAAAAACTTCAAAAATAAAGAAAAGCAAAACAGCACCAAAACAACAACAAAACACTGTAACTCCATCCTCCATAATAAAATCATTGTAAAATCAATTTTTTTAGACTTTTTTTTTTTTTTTTTTTTTTTGGTACATACCCTCTCTGACATTTTCCTGGGCATATAAATATATCCTTTCTTTAGCTATTAGAAAAAGTAACATGATACCATGGTCAGCATGCTCTTCACACATGCTCACACACTTGTATCCTGAATTTGCCTGCTCTTCTGCTTTATCCACAGCAGTACTTTCCCACATCAACGCAGACACAATGAGTTGGCCAGTCAAGTAAAAAGTATTTGTCACAGATTTTTTTTTTTTTTTTTGGTGGCACTGGGGATTGAACCCAGGGTCTCATGCATGCTAGGCAAGTGCTCCTCCATTGAACTGTCTCCAGTCTGCTACTTATCACATTTATTAAAGTCATCTTTGAGTAAATATATGTGGAAGTCACATAATTCTCAAACCAAGAAGTTATGCAAAATGAGTTCAGGTAAATTATTGGACAAGAAAACCAATCTAGTAGAGTAAAACATGTGTTCCTTTGCTGGCTAAGAGTCCTCAAATACCTACCATGGTTATCTCATTTGGTCATGTGCAAATAAATTTAAAATATTTATATTCAAGTGCTAGAATCCAGAACTTCCAGTGAAAGTTTAAGGTGGTGCATACTCTTCCAAAGGGATTCACCATTTGGACTAGAAGTATGGTAAATATTTACTAAATTCTCAGAATGCAATAATCTGATCTCTAATTCATGAAGAATTATAAAATATATGTTTGAAAATAGATCAATACTTGTAAATACAAATGACAACTGCCATTACAAAGCAGAGAATCTGAGAGGACAATTTTCCATGTATGATAAAGATTATGAATACCCTTTGCAAATAGAAAACACATTGAAAGTTCTTAGAAAGTCTGATCTCTATCCCTTCTGTCCTAATATATTTAGGACCCTAACTTTATAGAGTTTATAATCCAACCCTATATAGATTAAAACAAATTAATACTCTAAATTAATTTTTTTTTCAATCTAAAGTAACTTTAGTCACATTCTTGTTCTATGACTCCTCGTTCCATTATTTATCTTTAGGGCATTTAATTTTTTTTTTAATAGCCAAATCTTAATGCTAAAAATAAGACCTATATCTCTGGTTTTATTCCTGGTAAATAAACAAATTTTCACCTTATTGCTACCTCCAAACTATTTTTAATAAATAATTTAAGAAACTGACTCACAAAATTTCTAGTGATTCCAAACAAGTGTGCAGGTGATAGTTGTCCCCCCCCCCTTTCAAAATAAACCACCTTTATGCTGCTTTTAATAATTCTGTGATTGGTTTAACTTTTAAAGTCACATATAATGGCCATCTTCATCTAACTGCCTTTTTTCCAAGACCAATCTATTGATATGGTAACCATTTAATCAATATTTTTTTTAAAAAACCATTCAATGCTTTATTAAGGAAAAGAAAATTAGGAATAAGTTTTTAGATCCTGGGTCTCAACATTCTTTTGCTCTTCAAATCAAAATGCACAGTCTTCACATTTGTTACCATGGATTTCAAAAGAATAATCTACATTTCTAAAAGCTATTTATATAGAAAGACAAAAGAGAGCATAATTAAGCTGGAGTCTTTCCATATCATTGTCTTTGGGGTCCAAGCAGCAGATCCATAATGTAGGTGAAAGAATACTATGGCTAGGCTCCAGTATATGTGCTTCAACTGAAGAACAGAAAGTTGAACTGTGAATACATCAGCTTGAATCATGAAAAGGTCACTAACCAAAGGGTCTCCATTTTTAGAGACCAAACAAGGGCAAACCAGCTGAAATGGCAGTAGCAGTAATGTCCGCATTTATAAGAGTACTTTTCAACACATATCAAAAGAGACTAAGGACATACATTGTTTGCGTCTTTGAAAACAAAATGGGCTGCTCATTTGTCTGGAATGATTCTTGATGAAAACTATTTGGGAATGTAGGAAGGTATCTTTCCTTACTTGAAGGCCATCTTTTTCTCTAGGGATTCAAAAATTTGAATTGTATCTCATTTATTCTCCTCAATGGAAATCAAGCCCAATTCCAAAAGTTAGGGACTACATCTTTTATAATCTAATTCTTATGTAGGGTCACTCAGTGAGAAACTCCACCTGTTTCTATTCCATATCAAAATTCTACCAAGATTCCTTGATATGGGGCTTCTTTTCTTACTATATATTTTGAAATGCTGAATCAGGGCATTTATTGACTACCATAATATGCAATAAAGTATCATTTTAAAACTGTAATTTAAGAGCACTTTTTTAATGTACAGTCAAGTTTTATAGGAGAGTTAACTTTAGCTAAGCTATATTACTATTTCTTTCTGATAATAAAAATAAACAAAAACATATTAAAACTTTCTTGGAAATAAACTACAAGCAAGAGAAAATTTCTTCTTTCAAATTATGTTGGCAAATGGTCACAACTCAAAAAATACTTTTGATGTTCCAACTTCTGTGATGATTGACAACCAAGGAAACCCTTTCCATTTTCTAACACTAATACAAAAATGTTGTCATCAAAGTGTATAAAGATGCTTCTAAAAACAAGTTATATTTAATATTTTGATTTGGTGATTAAGTTATGATTTTTTCCCAATTTTGTTTCCATACACTCTCCTTAATGAGGGTTTGGGCTTCCAAGTCATTCTCTTCACTCCTTGTACACTGAGCTCTTTGCTTCTGTTTAGCAATGCTGGAAGCGGGCACATCTCTGCACTTGATTGGTTGGCTTTAAAGGGATTACACTTCTGGAAAAGCACTGTCTCACATCGTGTTGCCAGCAGTGTGGTCTCAACTGTGATTAAAAGTTTAGGTTGAAGGTGAGCATTTACTATGAAAAACTTCAGGATTCTTGTTTTGCAGGAACTATACACACCATATTGACTTTATGTGTTTCTGATGAAGAACTCTGTTTAAACATCATATCCAGAAATAACTGACTCAATTGCAAAGAGGTAATTTGGGGTCCTTTATGTTTTAAAAAGAGGCCAATACAATTAAAATTTTTCAACTATACAAATAGTCTTCATCAAAATGAACAATATCTGAGGATGAGCTGTGTCAGCTAAGCCAACAAGTCATTCTATTAATACTTAGATGAAATAAAACAATGATTTTTAATTTTTACTTTGCATTTCTCAGCTACTCAAACATTTGTCAATTTTCAAATTCAATATTTTACCTGAATTTACTGAGTAAAATGCTTAGTTGCAGGACTTTACAGTTTCATCAGCTTGCAATTTTTAGTTACTACAGTTTCTTTCCCAGTGTAAGCATTGTTTTATTTATATTCTGTAGCTTTTTATTTCCTCCTAAACTTTTGATGGTTGAGAACGAAACTGTATCAGTGTTATGTAACAGTATTTTAAATTTGTAACATGCATACAGGTTTATCTCTCCCTCGAACCCACGACCCTAAAAATTAAACACAATGTATCTAAAAAGAAAAAAGTACCTTGGGGTGTGTAGGGAAAGTGTAGACCTGTAAAAAGACACTAAAATAACCGTTGTATAGCGTAAGAAGGTAAAGATGTTATCTGTCCTTGTTGATAACAATCCTGGTGATTTATCAACAGCACAGGCAGCCAATTTAGCACACAGACCAAGTCCTAGGGTTGGCCCTTAAGAAGTTGTCAACCCAAAAGGAATTAGGACTTTAACGTTTCCTAAAGCGTAAGGTAATTTAAAAAACAAAGCAAAACAAAACAAAACAAAAAAGGCAAACCGAAAAACCTGGAGAAAGTACTCCAATTAGAGTCTCCTTGGCAACTCAGATCGAACCAAATGACTCAGGTGGACCATTAGAATAAACCATGCGCCGTTCTCTTTCACTAGGTCTATGAAGCCCATAAATTATATTTGGCCCAGAAACCAAGAGTTATTAGCACCTTCCTTTTCTCCTTTTTAATATTCTATACATTCAGCAGACAGTTCTTAATCCGTGGTCTTCATTCATTTATTGCCCACAAGATCCTGAGTGACTCTTGGTGATCACTCCTTTTAAGCTGGCCTTATCTGACAACAAAATTAAATGCCCTCGGCGGAGAGAGGGTCGAGACCGCGCGGTAAGTCATCCAAAGGTGGAAGCATCTGGCTCTTATTTACTTATTTATTCGAGAGGCGATGGCGGCGACCAGGTTCGGACGAGGCCGGGGGAAAGGGTGCGCGGACTGTAAGCTGCAACCGTGGGGTAGGAGGTCTCCGCGGAGGTGGGGACAGCCACACTCGCCCAGCTAGACCTGCCGGACCCAGACTATGACCAGCCCCTCCCCCACTGCACCCTTGACCCCTCCCCCTCTTTCTAGGCCTTTCATCGGCCCGCCAGCGGCCCCCAGACCTCACTCCGCCCGCCTCCTTCCGCAGCTCCCACCTACGACGCGGGCGGCCTCAGGTAGCCTACGGGCAGCCCTCCGAGCCCTCAGCCGGGCGGGTACCCTGACCCGACCCCACCGGCCGCGCCTCCCCCTGGTATAATGCACCTGCGGCCCCGCCCCCGGCCAAACACTGAGGTGGCGGCGGGTGGGCGAGACCGGGCAGCGAGGCCCTCGAGGTGCAGTCACCTTCCCTTCCCCCGCCATTCCGCCCACCCCGCTGGCTCAGCCACCGAGCAGCCGCCGCGCTCCTCAGCCGCCCCGAAATCTAAAGGGGTCCGTCTCCGGCACCACAACCAAATGGCTGAGCCTCCCTGGCCGGCTGCGCAGCCCGCCCATTGGACCCTTCCCCCCCCGCCGCCGCCACCATTGGCTGTTGCCCGGAGACCCTCAGCAGCGATTGGCTCGAGCTGCTGCCGCTCATCCGCGAAGCCGCAGATCCCGCCTCCACGGTGATCAGGTTAGTGTGCGCCGCGGGTGCTGGGGGCTCGAGAACCGAGCGGAGCTGGTTGAGCCTTCAAAGTCCTAAAACGCGCGGCCGTGGGTTCGGGGTTTATTGATTGAATTCCGCCGGCGCGGGAGCCTCTGCAGAGAGAGAGCGCGAGAGATGGACATGGACAAACGGATTCATTTAGAGCTGCGGAACAGGACGCCCTCTGATGTGAGCATTTGCCAAAAATATCTCCGTCGGTCCATTCTCCTACTTTGTGTGTGTATGTGTGTGTGTATGTGCGCGCGCGCATTGGGGGGAGGCACTTTTTTTGAGGAGGGCGACCCGGAGGTGTAGGCTTGGGGGTCGGACTGCAAATGAATTGCAAGATTAGGGGTTGCAATGCCATCCGAGCATGTTCCGGCTGCCGCCGCCGCTGCCCTTGGTGTATGACTACCTGTGCGTGTGCTCCCGCGTGTGCGAGTGTGGGTTCGAGTGTGTGCGTGCGAGTGTGCACCCATCGGGGGCCAGGAGGCGCACGCGTTTGGGTCGGAGAGAATGGGGCGAAATAGCCCTTGGAGCTCGCTGCTCCCATGACTTCGTCTAGGGGAAAGATTAACGAGGGAGGAGGGAGGAGGAGGAGAGGGGCTGCCTCCTGGATTTAACAACAAAAAGGGGGGTGTTGTATTTTATACATGTATCCCCCTTCCGCCCCCTCCCGCGCCTGCCCCCTCCCTTTCTCCCTCGCTCGCGCACACAATAAGTTTTGGGCTTCGCGAGTCCAGTTTAGTTTCTGATAAATGTGGGCCGAGGCCCCCGGGGAAAGCGCGTGGGGAGGGGGCTGCAGTGGAGTTGGGAATGGCTCGAGTTTAAAGTGCGTCTTCATTTCTTTGCAGTGATGAGGCGAGAGACGGGGGAGCCATATTTGTAACTTTGTAGTGTTCGTGAACGCGCCCTTTCTCTCCCTCCCTCCCTTTCTCTGCCTTCCTTCCTCTCCTCCTCTTTCTCCCTCACTCTTTCCACCCCACCTTTGGGCCAGATGCTGATGTTTCTTCCTTTCCCTACGAAGGGGTGATAAATTGGAGGGAGGGGGAGGGATTTTCGAACGTGCAAAGGACAGATAATCCCCGCGCCTCCCCACCTCGAGCGATCGTTAGTGCAAGTTGCCCAAAGGCTACGTCCCGGTCCCCCTCGCCCCAGCTCCCTCTTGAGATGCCAGCCTTGGGGCCCTAGTGCCCCTCAGCACTGGCCCCTGGCCCGTCTTTCTCCCCGGTGGGCTCCCTGGCAGCCATTCGGCGCTTGGTTAATAAATGGGCACGGGAAACTTTGTCAGGACGCGAGCTGCCCAGAGCCGGTGCCCGGGTGGATATTGGCTGGGTCCACATTTATGCGGGCATGGCAGACGCGCAGCTTCAGGATGGGAGTTTGCCCTCCCGTCGCCGTTATTGATTGGGCAGCGGCGGGAGTCCGGCCGGAGGAAACTTACACGGGTGGGAACTAGGAGGCTCGGGCGAAAGCCCACCTCCGAGGAGGAGGAAGGTGAGGCTGGGTGACTTGAACACTCGTTTTTATTTGTCTCCCTCTCCCCCTTAAACACCAGTGTTTTCTGCGAGTTGGCGCTCGGCGGAGGAGACCCCTGGGTCTGGGGCGGAGACGCTGGCGAACTCCTCTCGGCCCTCGGGGGGGACCTGGGGCGCGCGGGCAGGAAGACCCCGCTTCCGGCCTGGGTGCCCGGGGTTCCGCGGAGTTGGGAGTTCGGGCAGCACTGACTTGTCGCCCCTCAGCCTGTTAGACCCGAATCCTTGGCGAAGGCAGGCCTCGCTTCCTCTTTTCCCTAGTTCCTCCCCCAAACCTGAGCGAGACTTTTGAAAACAAGATCCTTTTTGTCCCCCCCCACCCCCATCATAACGCAGCTGTGGACTGTAGACGTGCGAGTGCCTTATGGCGCGCAGGGCGGGGAGGAAGGGGTGCCGCCAGGGAAGGCAGGAGTTTCCGCGAACAATTTGTCGGCGGCTCGCCTTTCTGCCCGCTTCGTCCCGGCTGGGACCCCGGGCATTTGGGGGCTGGGTGTGGTGATGGGGGAGGGGGCCGAGCCGCGGTCTTCCCGCGTACTTTCCGGAAGCCCCCCGTGCTGAGGGGGAAGGGCGCCAAGTAGGGGGCCGGGGTCGTGGCCCGTGGGTGTGGAGCGCGGTGGCCGGACCAACCCGACCAGCGCTGCTGGCCAACTGGGAGCGACATCGAAAGCGGGTCGAACCGGCTCTTTAAACTTCCCCGAGTGTGTGCTGGGGGAGGGGAGCGCTCCGCGCCGAACTGGGAGCGATTTCTCACGCTTCGCCCCCTCGCCTCCAGTCTCCCGGCCCACACGCCTGCCCCCTGCCTCGAGGCGGGGTGGGGCGCGGGTGGCGGGGGAGGGGGCACTTTCTGCACATTTCGGGGGGGAGGGAGAGAAAGCTCGCGAAAGAGGGACAAAAGGGGTGGGGGAGGAGGAACTGTTTTTTTTTTTTTTTTTTAAATAAACGTTTCTAAGACGAATGGCTCCCGGAGAGCGTCCCCTGCGCCCCTCCCCGCCGCGCTCCCACCGGGGCCCCCACACACCCACCTTTGGCACCTCTCCCAACTCGGATCCGGGGGCTGGTGGCCACGCCGCGACGCCGAACTAGGACGAGCAGCCATGTTTCCCGGGTCTCTCGCGGCCGCCCCGCCCCTCCCCCATGGCGCGCGGCGCGGGGCTCGGAATGCGGGCTCGGGCTCCGGCTCCATGCGGCGCGGAGCGGCGGCGGGCGCGCGGGCCGGGAGGGTGCGCCGGCGGCCTCGGCTTCCCGAGCTGGCTCCGAGCTCCAGGTGTTTTATTTGTGATTAGTATTTTAACGGCTAGGCCCGCCCGGGGCCGAGCTCGAGGACGCCGAGGCGTTATTGGGGGGCGGGGGCAGTCGCCAGGGCCCTGCGCGCCTGTGGCACGACTGCCGGGCGCCGGGCTGCCATTTTGTCACCGTGGCTGTTGTCGCTGTGGGGGGGGCGGTGGAGAGCGGAGTCTTGCGCCATTGCCCCGACGGCCTCTGGCGCGGAGGCGGCTAGGGGAGCTGGCTCCAGGGACCCCCGTTGTGTTCTGCTGGCTGATGGGGGTTTCTACCCCCCGCCCCACGGCCTGAGGCTTTGCTGGAGCGTCGCAGCGCCCAGAGGGCGACGATCCTCTTCCAAGCACCCCCCCCACCCCCCACCCCCCGCGCCACCACCACACACCCAGTCGGGCTCCCTGTCCCCCGCCCCTCTTCTCTGGTATTTCGTTCCTCCTGCAGGCGTTCTAGACGTAGTTAGATGTGGCCTTGAGGACGTCCTGGCGTTTGCTCCTTCGGCGGAAGTGATAGGGTGAGGGGAAAATTAAACATGAGGTTTCTTTTGGCGGGCGGGAGGGTTTGAGCGCGCGACTCTAGTGGCCCTGACTGAAGCCAAGGACAGCAGCCTCTTACTCGGGAGGGACGAGTTGTCGGGGATGTGCTGGGGAAACGCCCTCCGGGGCTGGGCTCTCCGGGAAGGTAGGTCGAGCTGCGTGTTTCAGGTGGGTGTTGCGGCACCCTACGGGATATCAGAGCCCCCTCGCTCTTTTTCCTCCGCTCTCATTTTTGCCAGGGTAATGTAGTTAGCTGTCCTACCAAACGTGACCCCAGACCGAAAGAGGAGTAAGGTTTGTTTTTTGAAAAAAGTAAACTGCCTTTCTCTGGCTTGTAAAAGCCAGGCTGTTCATTCGAGTCTTCCAATGCTGGAGTCTCTCTGAGACTTTAGAAAAGCAATGTGGGTACTGCTTAAATAGCATCGTAGACCTGATGTCTACCTAGAGACTAACTTTCGGGGCAGTGTGTCCGGCAAGGGCTGCCCTGGAAGCCAGCTTTTACTTTGACCTTTGGAGTACATCGCATGATGTTTTCCAAGCTGACTACTGCCTGATTGGGTCTAAGTAGCTCGATATCAACTCCTGTTCATGCAGGCCAATCTGAGATTCGTAGGCAGAAAATTGAATGAGATCTCCCTATAGCTGTGTTCAGCTGAATTTTGTTACTGGTGCTGTTGCTGATGGTAGTTTTGATTCCGGAGGATCCATGATGAAGCTGAACTCTGGAACCACAGAGACCTGGGTTTGAATTCCCCTGACACTGAGGTTGGAGACTGCCCCTTGTGACCTGGAACAGGTCGCCTTAACCCACCTCTCTGAAGCTTGCCATCTTGTAAAATGGGAACAGCAATCCTGTTTAATCAGTAAGTGGCAAAACTGGTTTGATCTGGCCCTTTGTAGGTGCTCAGTATATGATAATGTTATTCTCAGATATTGGGGTGCGGTGAGGCATAACTTGGGCTTCTTAGTTTAGAATAAGAACAACAATAATAGCTAATGTTTACATAGCCCCCATGCTGGGTCTGACACATTGCTAAGTGGATTACACATAGCACTTAATTTATCCCCACAACTGGCACTGTGAGGTAGATACTTTGTTATCCTCATATTATGCTTAAGGAAATTGGAGCAGAGTCGTTATCACATGAGTACCTGACCACTAAATGACAGAATCAGGATTCAAACTCAGACAGCTAGTTAGTACTGTACTCAGACTGAACACTCTACAGCCTCCCTTGAAGCACTTTTTTTACTTTATTTATTTATTTTTGGTAAGGCACTATGGGGAAGAGCTTTTTTTCCCTCCACTTTTGGAATGGTGCCACCTTAAGAGTGAGTTTCTTGTTACTGAAAGTATTGAAATGAAGACCAGTTTGGCTCTTGGTTAAGATACTGGATATGAGGATGTATTCAACCTTAGGCTCTGTGCATTGACATTTTTAGGGAAGCCATACAATTTGGTTTGGCGCATCATGTCTGCTTAGGCTCAAATGAATCTGGCCTTTTAGGTGTGAGGGGACACATTTTAGGTACAAGATAAGCAGGAGCCCCTCTTCTGCATTGGCTTATATGGGATCTTGCATGTAATGCATGAACAGAATTGGTAAGTCCTGAGTATCTGGGACAGTATACTAATAACACCTCATGGATCATCTCACTTAATCCTCCCAACAACCCCTCAAGGGTAGGCCAAGCAGTGCAGCATCATCCCTACTGTCAGGATGAATCATTTAGGTTTGGAGAGGTTGAACCGTGGCAGGCATCGGTGCTTGGTTCTCTGCTCTAAAACCAGAGGTTAGGTGAACAGTAGACACTTTGAGAGTTGTGTAGTCCATTGGGATCCAAACATGGCCTATTACCAGAATCGTCTGGAGAGCATGTAAAATGCAGATTTTCCAAACTCCACCCTTCGATGTAGGTTTACCACAGGGTCACCAAACCACAGCTGAGCCTGCCTGGTTTTGTAATGCCATGAGTGAGCTAAGAATAATTTGTACATGTAAACATTGTAATCAGTTTTATGATAAGGAGCACTGACTTTGAATCCTAGTTAAGCAAAATGTTATCCAGCTCCCCCTCAACTGTACCTGTCTCATTAGCAGAACTGTATTAAAAAAATTTTTCGTATTCAATTTATTTTGAATTTCATCAATAAAGGAATTGTGGAAATTGTTTTCACTCTTGTTATAAAAGTTCCTGTGTATAGTATTCTCAATTTTGCTTCCTGAGTAAGTTTCCTATCCAACCCTTTGTAGAAATCTGGTTTAGTAGTGGAAGGGATGACCCCAGGGACTTGTGTTTTATTTCTTTAAGCATATGGAAAGCCATACATTTGGGTGATCATTCCAAGACCTTTTTGTATGTGTCCTTTAGCTAGTTTGAGCTCAGTATAAACCCACCTCAATCCAAGGACCTCCATAAGAAGAGAAGTCCTGATTTACTGTGGAGCACCACTCTAATCAAGATTCCCAGAGATAGAGGGAGGGAACTTTGCAAAGATACCAGATTTGAGGCCCCCCTGGCTGGCATCAGGCTCAGGACACAGATCGCTAAAAACCTCAAGTCATCTTGGGATCTCTAGCTTGGGCTTATTGCTTTTCTACCACACGATTCCCTGGGGAGTGAATCACCGCAAGGTGGCTTTGGGTTTCTGAGCCCTTATTTTTCCCACCAGCCTCTTGTGCTTGAGCTACTGAGAAGAAATGGATAGAAGATTGGCCAGGCTGAGGGAAGGAAGAGATAAATTCAAGGGGACAAATCCTTGTTCCCATAAGGCTATCCTGTACTTTAAGGATGGCAAAACACAGATCTGGTTCCCTCTTTTTGCTGCTGCTGCACCACCAGCCCCTCAAGGTAATTTCCTCTAGTCTTGGGACTGTTGATTTTTTTTTTTTTTTTTTTTTTCCCCTGGAAATTGCATAGAACACTCATGTCTGCTTACACTCATGTCTCCATCTTCATGTAGTCACTTCAGAAAAGAATCAAGAGCTTATTGCTCAGAGGAGGTGGGGCTCTGGTTGAATGAACTTGGTACAACTCTGGCCTGACTTGGTTTAAAAAGAGGCTCTTCACTTTGGTGTGCAGGAGGGGCACACCTCCTCCTATGTCTATTAGACATTTGCTGCTACATCTTCTCCATTGCAGCCTGCTCACCCCTGCACGAGTGAGCAATCTAGTCTTTGGGACCTCCCACCTGTACCCAGTACACAGCACCCAGCACCCAGCACCACTGCCTCCCTTTCACAGGCAGGTAGAGACATGGACCTGAGTCAGAATCTCATGTTACATTGGAATGTAATTATGCGGCAAATACTAAATGCCCAACAATGATGTTTTCATTAAAGAGATGGAGTCTGGCAGGGATGGAGATTTGTGAAGGCATCTGTTATTCAGAACTTCTCATTTAATAAAATTGGTTGAAACTAGATGAGCAAAGCACCCATGGCCCTGAGCCACCTTCCAAGACATGATAGCAGCCTCCTTGTTCTGATAATTGTTAATTCAAAGTCTTAAGTAAGGTAAAATGTCTTTTTTTTCCCGTGTACTCCAAGCCATGCCCTATGCCATGCCCTGCAACTCATGTGCTTTTTCCCTCAAATTGATTTTGTTTTGGTTTCATGACTGCTCCCTGCTTTCCTCCTATCATTTCTTTTACCAAAACTTGCTCCAGGCAGCAGATCTAAAAGATCAACTTACTCTACTATTACTCTGATGTGGATTAAAGTCCAGGCTGTGTTTCCCAGAGGTATTTACTTTTGGAGATTCCGGTTTGGTGAGGAAATTACCAGAGAACTATTAAAGACTTGAGTGCTGTTTTCAGCTTTGCTATTAACTGAGTTGGGCAAGTAGTTCACCCTCTTGTTTGCATCTAAAACAGGGGTGATGAATTAGATCAGTGGCATCCAAACTTTTGATCCTAATGGTAACATATGTTTAGCACTGTCACCCAACATGCATATATAGCATTAAAAAAAAAATGTGCTGATTTGGATGCATAAATTGACTTAATTCTGTTACTGTTGAGACATTAAAAGATGGATATTAAGGTGCCTTCATACCCGAATATTTTGTGATTTGGTTTGGGGAAGAGAGTGCTTTTTTATGCCTTGTGAAACCTCTGCACTGGGGTCAGCGGTGATTTCCCCTACTTTAAGCCAGCCCATCTCTTGGTCCCCTCTTTCCCACCCCAAACTTCATCACAGGATAAGGAATCATTTTAGCTTCCTATCCCAGAGAGATGCCTTCCAAAATTCCTGGTTGTGCCAGTGGCCCTCAGCCAACCATATACCCCACCCTCTCCTGTATGCTCGTCTCTTCTTGTCCCCCATCCTTCAGTGTTCCCCACACTGTGGCGGTTTCTTGAGCCCCACATTTTGTAGCACCAAGACAGAATTTTAGAGATGATGCTGTCTAGGTGTGCATCCTGTCTCCCCCACTTCCACCTGGGGTACTTGGGCAAGTCCCTTCACCTCATAGCACCTTCCCTTTTTGTCCCTGTAAAATGAGAGTGTCATAATACCTACCAACAGTCTGGTACACAGTAAGCACTCAGGAAATGCTGGCTGTTATTGTTACAATCTGTTCTGTTAGAAACTTTAGTTGGCATTCACTTAAAATTTTTTACATTATCAACAGGCACATTTTATTAAAAGGTAACATTTGTTCCCATGGTAAAAGAGGTTATAAGCCATAGATTCAAATTTGCAGGAGGTTACATTTCCCTGGGAGTAGTTTGATAGTCAGTGTGCTGCTGTTCCTAGATCTGGGGATAGCTGTATCATCCTGACAACCTGGAGCAGCCCCAGTACTGGATCCAGGAGAGTCGCCACTTGAGACTCTGTCCTCTCCTGGGCAGCTCCTTTCTCCCTGCTGCAGCAGCTATTTCAGATGTCCACTCAGAATTCCCGCTGGCCCCACACACTTTCCCTTCCAGCCTGGGATGTCCTTCTCATGAAAAATTGAAACCTGCTTTCCTAAGAAATGCCTCAACCAAACCTGCCCAAATCCCTTCCCAGCTCAGAGCTGATGGGTACGTGGGTGGCTTTTCCCTACTTTAGTCTGGGCAAAAGTTGGAGGCAGCAGGACCTGGTGGGCTAGGAGAGCTGGGACAGAGGGGCATGGTGAAGCTCAGGAGGGGAGAGACCTGCCAGCCCTGCTGTGTGAGACATCAGCAAAGTTGTGCTAGGACTTGGAGCCAGCAGTGCTCAGGTCTGAATTTCTGGATTCTGCTGCCTCCTGCAGACATCATGAGAATGGGGCACTGTGTGTGTGTGTGTGTAGAGAGAGAGTTTGTGTAGGAGGGGTTGCAGGAGGGTGGAGGCAAGGACCCCTGATAGTAAATTTAGAGGGCTCTGGAGGAGGGACTTATCTCCACCTTATATAACCAGCTTTCACCTTAGCACTGATGATTGGCCTTCCTGACAGGCAAAGCAGTATGATTGTGAGGAGAAGAGTGGGGGAGAGTGAGGGGAACCACTTCCACTGACCTGTTCATCAGCCAGAGCCTGTGCACAGCCTGGGCACCAGCATCCAGAACGAGGCAGGGAGTTAAATAGACTATTTAAGTATTTGTGTAGCAAATTTAATTGTGTTCAGTTTAAGTGAGAGAAGGGCATGAGAGGAATGGATTACATGGGCTTGATATTGTCTGGTTCCCATGTAGGAGCTGGAGTGATAGACAGGAGGAAGGAAGGTGTGTTGTTAGTAAAGCAGATTTCAACCCCAGCTCTGTATCACAGCCACCAGGGAAGCATTTGAAGAGATTCCCAGGCTCTACCCCAACTACCGAATCCGTTCCCAGGTGGTACCCCAGTGCGTGTATTTTTAGAAAGCTCTAAAGAGGACTCTAAAGCACAGTTGGAAACCTCCACATGGAGGGAGGGTGCAGAACTTCACAGCAGGTAGGAAGAACTATACTAAATGGATGTAAAAGAAGAAGAAATGGAGCAAGGACATAGAGAAAAGTACAGGGTTTAACCTACTAGGATGCAGAGATCCACTCCTTGGCCTGTCCCCATAGCATACAGAGCACACAATCTCAATCTCTCTCTCTCTCTCTCTCTCTCTCTCTCTCTCTCTCTCTCTCTCTCTCTCTCACACACACACACACACACACACACACACACACACATTGTACTCACTGTACTTATAATTTCTTATGTACCCATATTTCATAAAGCTGCTGCTAGAAGTGGGATCAAGACTGGACTTGACCCATCCTCAGTCTCCAAGGGACTGAGAGGCAGTGGACCTTTTGTGGAGTAGGGAAGACATGAGTGTCCCAGGACTGCTGAGTTTGAGACTATTGGCAGATCACCTCTGAGCCTTGGTTGCTGCCTCTATAAAATTGTAAACAACAGTAGTGCCTTTTCTCCAGGAGTTGTTGTCAGGAATAAAAGAAATATGGTCTCTACCAGATTAGGCAGACCCTGAAGATAGATTCCAGGCTGCAGGCTTGAAAGAGCTGTTGGATAGGGAGCCAGCTGCTCTGCAGAAGTCTGTGCTGGATGTCTGGGATTGTGTGGTGGGAATGGCCTTTTGCCTGTCCAGAAGGAGGCCTCACTGGAGCTGCTTTTAGAGCAAGTGGGAAGCCCCAGGCAAAGGACAGAGCCCCCAGCTTTTTGTTGAAGTGGGGCTGGAGGAACTTCAGGCAAGCTGCAGGCGTCCTCTGCCCTAGGGCTTCCCTTGGGGCGGGAGCTCTGCGTGACTTGCCTTTGCTGTGCACTCTTCCTGTGGCATCAGCCCTTCTGCCTCTCAACTCCGGGCTTTGCTGCCAAACTCCAGGTCCGCCATTTCCAGTCTTTCAAAGGGCTCTGTGAGGTTCTCTCCTCCATGAAGCCCTATTGGACTGGACCCACCAGGAGAGAGGAAGCCAGCCACATCTATCAGGTGATGTCCAGGTCATGCCACAGCAACCTCCTCAGCTAATTCCAATAAAATCTCACTTGGGTGTGTTCGTGGTTCCTATTTCTTGACCTGGTCAAAGTCTTTTTTTGTACTCTAGCCAGAGGGCACATTAAGGGTATAGGGAGCCCAGGGTGACACACAGCTGGGGATATAGGAATGCTCTGGTTACCACAGATTTGTTTCTTTGCTTACCTGTGGGAAGGGTCTGTTTGTTCTGGGTCAGGGGCCTGATCTAAGTGGACGGGAAGGAACTGACCATCATGGCCTCCCAGGAGTTCCTTCCACTTTTGCTTGTCTCGCCTTCGCTGTGGAGTTTGAGTGTATTCTAGAAGAGTGGGCTGTGTGTACTCTGACGCTCCCTAGCTGTCTCTAAGTAGGCCTGATGAAGCCTGTCTGCAGAGGTTGGCCTGCAGCCATAATGAGCAGTTCTGCTCCTCTGAGCCCCCATCTAGTTTGTGGCTCTGCAGACGTGTGTTTATGTGTCTTGGTTGGGAACAGGTCTGTGAGTCTGGGGAGTTTCTCCTAGAGGAAAGCCCTCAGGGTCTGCTGTTGTGGGTAGGGCTAGCAGGAGCTGAAATGGAATGTTGGTTGTCTTAAAGCTGCAGGGATACTTAGTTCAGAGCAAGTGTTTGGCCTATGTGGTCACTCAGGAACCCTCTGACAGTTCCAGTGGCTAGTGTGATCATTGTCAGGGCACAGCCACATGTGGAAATGAGACTGTGCCTCTAAGTTTGACCATGTAGCCACAGACTCCATCAAAGTGTGGTATGTGTTCCCATCATACCAGAAAGCAGACTTGAATTGGGTTAGTGTCATGTTAGCACCAGGAGGCTCGTTATGGCCCTGGATGCCCTGATGGGGAGCAGGGAGTGACTGATGGTAACTAGGATGGTTTCTTCAAATAGAAAATACTGCAGAGAACTGCATAACTGGACCAGAGTTATCTAGATGGTAAATTGAGGTAAGAATTAAAATCCTGCCTTTCTGGCTGACCCCCGGCTTTAGCTAACTTTGCATTCATTGTTTACAAACATATTGATTGAATGCCTACTGTAGGCATTCTGTTCTAGGTGTTCTGGATATAGTAGTGAACTAGACAAACAAATCACCTGTACATTCTTTGGGGGCCATTCATTCTTTGGGGGAGACATCCAATTAAGTCACCAAACAAGGGCATGGCTGATGGTGTGGTAAGTACTGTGAATATAAATAAAGCTGGGTTATAGGGTACAGCTACCAGAAAGGCTTCTCTGAGGAGTTGAGATTTGAGCAGTGTAGGTAACTTAAGCTGGGCTTGCACTGCCATAAGCCAGAACCTTAAAATACCTATCTAGAGGTACCATCTTCCTGGTGAGGAAGCTGAGATCAAGCAAGATTAAGAGGTGAATTCATGAGCACGTTAGTAGGAAAGATGAAATAATGCAAAACAGGGAGAAGTTGAACAGCTAGCCAGAACTCTGCTCATCAACCTTAGGCACTGACCCTCTGCTTTGTCATCCCAAAATGTCTTTTATTATCCTCTTGGGACTCTTGCTTTAAACAATTTGGACTTCTAAATTGCATTATTAACAATAGTAGATTTATTTTCTCATTTATGGCTGGGTGTGTTGGAGCTGGTAGACATTTTAAACACATGGGTATCTACCAACCAGATTTCAGGGCAAGAACTGACCTAGGGTGGGTTTTATTCCTGCCTGGGAAGAGATACTGCCCTATTTTGGTAACCACCAGCTCTGATATCAGAATGGGATTCCCCTTGACCTTTCTGAAATAGCAGTGATTCTTGGAGGATCCCCATTTCTTTTTTGATTCACTTGGGCCTTTCCTGCCCTCTTGAAGGTTTGAAGGTCCAGGTACTTTGGGTGGGCTGGTGAGACCTTAGCAATGCCTCCCATCCTAGTTTGTGAGACAGAACTGAGCCCGGGGCTTATTTTAGGCGGAGAGAAGCCCAGTTAGTCAGAGGTCATACAAATGGCTGTTGACCCACCTCTCCTGAGGACCTGGATAAGCCAGGTTTGGCTGATAGGTTCTCATCTGGGAGCAGGCTGCCTTTGAGACTGTGAAAGGGACTCTGGTTGAAGTTAATTAGCCTGGGAGGGAACTGCTTCCCACTGTTAGGGGCCTGCATAATTTGATTCCTGTTGTTTTCTTTTGAACTTCTAGAAGGAAGGCATTAGATTTTCTAATGTGTTTTGTTTGTTTTTGACTGTTCTGTACCTATGTGCACAGCACTATATTCTTATTTAATTTATACAGAAATGCTGCAAGATGTTCCCATCTAACAGATGAGAGAGCCGAGGCTCAGAAAGAGGTTGAGTAACTAACCCAGGGTCTTGAGGAACTGTGTTAAGTACAAAGCCAGGTCACCAGCCTCAGAGATATGCATGGATTCTAGAACTTTAGCTAAACACCAGTCTTCTCCCAATTACTTGAGTGATAATGTGGAAATACTCTAGACTTCCATTTCTTTCTCTTCTACATCTGTATCTGCTACGTTTATTTTCCTAGGAAAGTGAAGCAGATTGTGCCAAAATTTCTAGTTTTAAAAATGTTTTATTGTGGAATAGAACACATAAAAGTAAACAATAAGGTTTAATGATTTTTTTTTTTTTTCTATTTGGGTTTTCTTCCCTGCACCCCCCCCCCTAATTTAAGTGGTTATTTTACACTTTCAGAGATATCCCAGTAAAATCAACTTTCATATTCCTGCCCAGATCTTTCTGTGTGAGGGTCTTAAAAAAATGTCCGAGTTTCCTCTGACTAACTTCAGATACTAGGGCTTCTGCCTACAGATGGAAAACATACCCTAGGGCCTTAGAGATACTGAACTGGGTCTGTGAAGTGGGAGAAGGGTCAATCACTTTCCAATAAAAGTAGGCTGAGACATAATTAGGGGCTTAGGTGCTGCCTCAAAAAAGAAGTAGCTGTGTATTCCAGCCTTGTGTAAGGAAAGAGTATACAATAGAATGAATGGGCATGGTGATGCTGTGCGATTTACTCAGACCTCCTCCTTGCCCTTTCCATGAGGAAGACCTCTCTGAGACCTGAAAGGATTTGGAACCCTTTATTGAGCACCTAAAATGAGTTTTGCCTAGTACCTACTTGCTCGTACTTGGCAATCATTACTTTTTTGATCCTTTAGAAAACCCGAGGTATAGGTACCCCATTTTGAGACAGGGAGTCAGGCCCGTAGAAGTCAAATAGCTTTCAAGGCACATCAGACTGCCTTTGTGTGTTATAAAGGCCCCTTTGCCTGCCTCTCCCAGATGGACACACTGGGGGCAGAAGGCAAGGACACCTTCATCATTGTATCCTCAGCACCTGGAGTCATACCTGGTATTTAGTAAGTTCTAAGTAGCATTCACTGAATGAAGGGAGGTTAAGTACCTTTTCACACAGGAGGGCAGTGGTGAGCCCATTAGGACTCCAAGGACTGCACCCTATAATCAGAAGTGGGATCTGATTTCAGTACTTCTTTCACCAATCTGGGCCAATGCAAAATGACATGCTCTGGTTTATCTACATTGCAGAATTATTTATTATGACAGAAGAATGGGACAACCCAAATACCCATCAATAAGGAACTGGATAAGAACGATGGCACATCCACACAATAGGACAGCACCAGCAGTTGCCCATATAAGGAACATGGGAGGTTTCCTGTGTTCTATTACATGAACTTCATGAAAAAAAGAAAGACAAGGCAAAGATCAGTATGCTGGGCCAGTTTGTGGTAAAAGGGAGAAAAATAAGATTCTGTGTTACTTGTATATGTTATATATGAACAAACTGGCTCAGTAAGTGGAGCAGTTAACTGGACCAACAAAGAGGAGATGGCACAAAGGATTAACTGTGTATCATCATCATCATCATCTGCTGCTGCTGCTGCTTCTTCCTCCTTCTCCTTCTCCTCTTCCTCTTTCTCTTCTTCCTCCTCTTCCTCCCTTTCTCCTCCTCCTCACCCACTCCCCACTTCAGTACTAGAGATTGGGTCCAGGGCACTCTGCTACCTGAGCTACCTCTCCAGCCATTTTTAATTTGAGACAGAGTCTTGCTAAATTATCTAGGCTGGCGTGGAACTTATGATTTTCCTGCCTCAGCCTCCCAAATCACTGGGCCCAGCCATTAACTGTATATCTTCTTATACGTTCTGATTTTAAAACCTTAGTCAAAAAATTGGGAAACAGCAAACCCAAAAGTGACTTTGAAATAGCTATTCTTATTTTCTGGACTTTGGACTAGATCAAACCTCTTAATCTGGAATGGAATGTTGTGTGCCCTGGTGTATTTCCCTAGTTCTTATGGGCTTTCCCAGGATACTCTGACCATGTTGTAGGTGATTCTGTGGTCCCTTCTACTGATGGCCTGGTCTGGCCCTCTCAGGATGTTTGAGAAAGGCTAATGTGGCACAAAGCAAGGAGTTGACCCAGAAGTGTCAGACCTTGTCCCCATTCCCATTTCTGGGGGTTTATCCCCTGAACACATTGCCTTGATATGACTCAGTTGGTTCTTCTCCCAAAGTGAAGGATGCAGTGAAGAGAGACTGTTCGAGTCTGCAAAAACTGTTCTGGCTGCTGTGTAATAGGAAGGGAAAATGACAGAACATTGTCCCAGGTTATTTTTAATACTTTGCATCAGCAAACATTCATTGAAAGCTGAGTGCAAGGCAACGTGGGGGGATCAGAGTTGTATAATACCTGGTCTCTGCTCTCTGGGTTTCAAAGTTCTGGGTAAGAAATACACTCATAAAATTTATTACAGTAACCTCCAGGACAACAAGCTTACCAAGTGGTTTCATACTGATTTGGTCCCATGGAGATGTGGGATTGGTGTGGGTTCTTCTTCCCATTTTATGGATGAAGAAACAGAGTCTCAGTGAAGTCTTGGCCAAAGCCACCTGTTTCCTAAGTGGTAAAGCCTGGAACCAAACCTTATTTTCTGATTACTTCACAGGTGCCTGCTCATAATTAAAACATTCTTCCATAGAATTTTCCCAAGTGTGTAGCCTAAGCCTATTTCCACTTGGAAGCATGGGACGGGAACAGTCCTGAATAAAGTTCTTTTATTTTTTTCCTTTAGGGCAGGCAGGGCCAAGGAAATCTCGGACTTATGACCAGAACTTGGGTTATCTCCTTTGTAATGGTCCACACAATTCTGTCTTCCATTGCCTGTGGACCCCCTATCCTACCACCAGTTGCATAAGAGTATGATGAATATGGAATATGCCTAAGAGTATGATGCAGACAGCACCCTTTTCCATTCCTCAGTCTCCTGCAACTGTCTCCTTTCCTTCCATCCTCAAGTTCTGTTATAGCTACCTGGCTTCCTAGCTCTTCCCAAATAGGGTTAAGTGTGCTTCCTGCTCAGGGTCTGTGCCCCGGCTCTTCCTTCTGTCTGGATGTTCACTTGGTTTCAAACCCTGCAAAAACCTTACTTCAAATAAGCCTTTCCTGGTCACCCTTTCCCTCTTACCCTTGTCACATTTGTTTTTCTCCCATTTTCTTTCTTCATGTCACTAACATTATAATATTAATATTATTTACATTTACTTATTTATTGTCTGGCTCTCCCACCACAGTATAAACCTATGAGAGCAGAAGCCTGGATTGTTTTGTATCTCTAAGGCCTAGCTCATTGCCTGGCATATAATGGCTACTCCATACAGCTTGTTGAATGAGTAAACTGAGCCTGTGTGCTAAGCAGATAATGCTGCTTTAAGAGGAGAGAATCAAATCCTAGCATTTTAAGAGGTAAAAAGACCCAGGACCCAACTCTTTGCAGAGCTTCATTATACAATATCATTTCACTTGATAATTGTTCAGCACTGTTTATGCATAATGCTTGGCAGACAGTCATTTAGCAGCCTCTGGTTCACATGCTTACAGGACCAGGAAGTTCACCAGTGTTCAGAACAGCCCATTCTTCATGACAGCCACTGTGATCAAAAGACCCTCTTAGGTTTTACATTCAGCAGAAACATACCTCTTTATAAATCCTGCCCACTGATTAGTGGAACTGCTGGAGTAATGCAGAAAACTAAAATGTACCTTTGTTCACACATGATACTCTTTCAAATAGTTGGGGAGAGATAACTATCATGGTCTCCCCCACCCTGACTAGTTCCTTCAATTGTTCTTCAATTGAAAAATGCCTTTCCACCCTGGTTGCCTTCTTCAAGTTTGTTTTTCAGATTTCAGAATTTAAAGTTTGGGCTTGTCAGTGCAGTGTTTGGGGACCCTGACCAAGGAACTTGTCCATTCCACTTGTTTCTGTCACACAGTCTGGGATGACCTTGCTGGCTGCCATGGCAGTGGCCTCCTCAGGAACTGCTGATGAAGACCATTTAGGGCCCTTCCTCCAGTCATCTAGCCCCTGGACTCTTGAAATTCAAGAGTCATAAAAATTGTAAGGGCTTTTTTTTTCCTTCCGTTTTGTTTTTTAGCACTTTGAGATTGAAGCAGCAATAGACCTGGGAACAATTAACTCAACCTGTATTCTGTTAAAAAGAGTGAATAAATGTACTTCTATCACCAAAACCCAGGGGAAGAGATGGAACTCTAGAAGTTAAGCAAAACCTACAAAGCCTGTAACTTTCTCCTTTTCTTCCTTTTTTTTTCCCTGCCTGTCTTGGTGTCAGTCTCGTCCTCTCCCCCACCTCTACATTGCTTCCATGCTTTCCCTCAATCTATTACTTAACTTATCCCCTTCCAGTTAATAGAAATATGGAACTAATATTTCCTTCTAGCATTTGTTGCGCTTCCATCACCAATATTTTACCATAAGTGTTTACAGACTTAGGCAAATTATGCATTTTACATTTGTCTGAGGAGCAAAGAACTTAGATTATATTGCTTATTTGTAACCCAGGACTAATTTGATTTGTGGTCTTGGAGGAAAGAACTTTCAGCCCCAGTCTTAGGTTCTGCATGATTTTTTCCCATTGGTGACTGGACACCAGGACTTCAGTGCCGAGGCATTTGCTCTGCTTCTGTCATTGCTGAGGATACTGTCATTTGGGATAGAGGTGACTGGGAAGGAGGCCAAGGTTGAGGAGATTTTGATTCTGAGGTCATTTGGCCTTCCCTGCCTCATTTTTACTCCTAGCCCCCTGGGGGTGGTGAGGCAGGAGGGCTGCACTTGGGCCTAGGGTCCTTCACTGGCAACCTTTCCACCCTGGTTGCCTTCTTTCCACCCTGTGTTTCCTTTCTTAGAGGAGTCCATCATGCAGAGGCTGTGGCTTTGGGGTCTGGGCCCTAGGCTAGGAATTTGACTTCCTTGGCCACTCTGACCTTGGGTGGGCCACTGCTTGTTTCCACCCAACTTCATGGACTGCTCAGGGTTGGATTGGGCATGGCAGTCCCTAGAGGTAGCACTGATGGGGGTCCTTTAGTTGTTTGAAGCTTTTTTTTTTTCAATAAGTGCCTAACCACTGAGTCACATCCCCAGCCCCCCCCCCCCTTTTTTTTTTTGAAACAGAGTCTCTCTAAGTTGCTGAGGCTGTCTTTGAATTTGCAATCCTCCTGCCTTAGACTCCCAGGCTGCTGGGATTATAGAAGTGCACCAATGCACCCAGTTTAAAGCATTTTTGAAAAGTCAGGTGGGATTAGGCATGGTGTCACACCCCTGAAATCCCAGCAACTCCAGAGGCTGAGACAGGAGAATTGCAAATTCAGGGCCAGCCTCTATATTTTAATGAGATCCTGTCTCAAAGTAAAAAATAAAAAGGACTGAGAATGTGACTCAGTGGTAAAAGTGCCTCAGGGTTCAGTTCCCAGTATGGTATGGAAGGAGATGGGAGCCAACTGGAGGGGCTGGGGGTGTGTAGCTCAGTGATAGAGTGTTGCATGGCATGTATGAGGCCCTGGGTTCTACCCCCAGCACTGACCCAAAAAAAAAAAAAAAAAAAAAAAGGCTAAATAGAAATGGGGCAGATGCCCACAGCAAGGCTGTGAGAAGTGTCTTGGCCTCTGAGTCTGAATGACTTGGTACCTTTAGATGGGTCACACTGTGAGCTGAGATGGACAAAAACTGAATTGCCAACTGAGTAGCAAAACTGGGGAAATGAGTTAACTTCTGTTTTGCAATCAAGCTCTAAACAAGGCAGAGACCCTATGCTGGTCCCCCAAGGTCTATATTGGGATTTCCTCAGCAGATAGCTTCTACAGTTCACAAGTGGGCCCAGCCCAGTTGGGCTTAAATGTCCTCATCTGATTTCAGGAGCTAGTGTCAACCTTATCAGTCAGCTGGGGCGGCTGATTTACTTGAGTCGTTTTAGTGGGATGCTTTGCCTCAGAAAGTGAAAAGAGGGTCGGCTTTCTGGAAGCTAGTTGTTTCTGCAGGGCCACTGCCCGTCTGCACTTTGACCCTTCCTCTAGTCTGACTGAACTGTTCCCGTGTGACCACTCAGTAAGCATTTATGGAGAGCCAACCCCTCTGGGCAGGGGACCCGTGGGGACTTGTACCTGAAAGCTGAGCAAGGCTGTGTTTGGAGAGACCAAAGGAAGAAAGAATGGCCATGCAGCAGCTACCAGGGCAGTTGGCGGGCAGCGGCAAGTTGCCTGGGAGGGTGGAAAGGGTGCATTCCTGTTTGTGCTAACAGAGGGGTGAGAAGAGACTAAACTACCTTGGGAAAGGGGTGCAGGGTTTTCGTGAGGCGGCACTGATGGGTGGGGGCATGGGAATCCTACTTTTTTTTTTTTCCACTCATTACCCAGGATGTCAGCCCTATGTCCCAGAATTCTTTTCTGGCATCCCTCAACCAAGAATCCTGGGTTCCTTGGCCCTTGAAATCACCCATCTCCTTTGGGGAATAGTGACTGAGTTTGATGTGAAGTGAACAACACTCAAAGATTCAAAGTATTTGGACCCACAGAATTTTGGAACTAGAAGGGGCCTCATCTCTCTGCTCAAGCTCCATTGTCCATGGGCTAGAGAACAGGCAGAAGCCCAGAGAGTGTAGTGACTTCCCACAGGGCACACAGCAAATTAGTGGCACAGAGAGCAGTCTGCCTTGAGAAGCATCCTTTGCAATGTACCTGAGTGCTGCTTGTCCCCCTTTCCTTCTCTGCCTGCTTGCCTATTTACTCTCTCTCACACACACACATCCCGCCTGCTCAGACTAGTTTGGATTCTTGCCTCATCTGGTATTCTGGTACCACCCCACCCTAAAATAGGAAGGGAGGACCATTTAGGAGTGGTCTGTCTGTTCCAGAACCCTCATCGCATATCCCACCCCCAGCAAAGTCAGACCCAAGGCTCCTCCTCTTCTTCAAAGCCCCAAATTGCCCTCGGGGGCCTTTTCCTGTTACTCTAGGAAGGTTTTCCTGTACAAGCTCTTAAATTAGGCAGGAAAATAGAGGGGCTGGGCAGTTAGGGAAGGCTTCCCACAGGAGGTGGTACCCATCAGGTCAGTGAAGTAGCATCATCTAGATTCGCTGGAAGGTAGGAATGAGGTAAAGGGGAGGAAAGCAACAAAAGTGCCACATTGGGGACAGCGGTCCAGCTCCGCAAGGGTGCATTAACGAGACAGGCCCATTTAGCAAGCCCAAAGCCAGGCACCAGGATCAAAGTACTGCCCCAGCCTATCTGTAACTGGAGGGAGCTTCCGCAGTGGAACCAGTTCCCTGTGCTGGGGCGAAGCAGAAGCCAAGTCCGCCCCACGCCCTGGGGAGGAGAGAGGAGCCGGTTCCAGGCGGCGGCGCGGCGCGGCGCGCGAGCGAGTCACAGGGTTTATGTTAATGCGGGCCCTCCCCCGCCGCGGCTCAGCCTATGAGCCGGCCTGGCCGACAGCTTAATTACCGCTGCGGCGCCCTGGGCTCGCGTTCCTGGGCTCCCGAAAATAATAAGGATGGCGTCACCACTTTCTGCGCCATGTGCTCCTCGCTGCCTTCCTAGCTCTATTGTAGGAACAACAACAAAAAGACACAGAGGCTTTTTTATTGGAGAGATTTTTGTTTGTTTTTAAAGTAGTGTGGGGCCCTGCCCCTAGTTAAGATTTTGAAAGATCTTTGAGAAGTGTGGAGACCTAAGAATTGGCCATGGAGGCTGCTGTTAGCCGAAGCTGGGAAGCTTCATGGGTGATCTGTTAATTCCACGGCTTTCCACTAGGGACTGTGATTTCTGATCCAGGGTGGCCATGTGTGGTGTAGCGAAAAAGGAAAGAAAGAATCACCCAGATATGGGTTCTGAGGCGCTGAGTGCAGCGCTGGACCTTGCTTCTTCTTCTGGAAAAAAGAGATCAGAACCAACATTTTACAAAATGTGGGTCGTGTTTTTGTTTTGTTTTGCAATGCTGGGAATCAAACCCAAGGCTTCATGCATGCCAGGCAAGTGCTCTACCACTGAGCCACATCCCCAACCCCCCCAAAGTTCTTTTAATAGAAAAAAGTAATTATAAGAGTAAGTTTTGTTTCTGTTGTGTATGCCTATATGCCCAGCACATGTGTGCACTGAGTACAAAGTGCATTTCTCACTGTGGGTTGTGGTTAGAAAGCCACTGGCCTAGATGATCCCTAAGGCCCTTGGAGCTTTCAGAATGTCTGACTTTTCTCACAGAGCCTTGACACCCCCACCCCACAAGCCTGATTTTTGCAGGTTCTGCCATACTTGTTATGAAGCAAAACTATAGACTTTATGGTTAAAACAACAAAATCGCAGATATATCTCTGTTATCCCTGTGTCAAATAATTTGGCCTTCTAGCTAGAAATGGGATCTGCAACAGGGGATGGCCCATTTAGAAGCTGACCTATTTAAAACCCATGAGCACCAAAAACACGGGGTCAATTTGATTTGAGTCTTCTCCTCTGTGCAAAGACTGGAACCTGAAAACTAAATTGGTCAGGGACTGACAAGGTTGAAACCAAATAAAACCAGATGTAGCTGTAAAAATCAAGAGGGGTATGTTTCTGAGCATGCTGCCTTGGTTCCCAGTGTCTTCCGTGAGGAATTTCTGCAGGCAGGTGGGTGACATGCATCTATAGCCTGCCCTCATTCCCATTCTCATGCCTTGACTACACACGGAAGTAGAGAAGGTAGTGGGTAAAGGGGAAGGCAAGCGGCATTTTCCAACCTGGAATGCTCTAAGTACATCATTTCATTTAATCCAGTCCAAGATAATGGGCATTGTAGTCATTAGAGGAAATCTGGAAGCTCAGGGAGGTGAGATGGGCAAGTAAACAGATTTGACTCTAGAGCCTGCCTTCTCTCCACCCCTCTGTGTTGCCTCAGGAAGTACTAGAAACATGCAGAACAGTTCTTACTCTGAGCTTCCTTTTTTCTGATTCTCCTCTTTAGAGAGCTGTTTTTAGGCCCAAGCTGTCCATTTTAATCAGGGCCAGCTTCACGGCTACGTGACCTGTATTGCATGAGCTGCTGTCATTGCCTTAGAATTCTTCATGACTTTCTGAGCAAGGGTCCCACACTGTCATTTTCCACTAGGCCTCTGAGTCATAGAGCCTGTCCTGGCTGTGAGGTAGTGCATCCCCTTTCTTGGGCTTTCTGGGTACCTCTTGTCTGCCTCTGGCATGCCTGTCTTCTCCAGTGGAGGCATTTGGAGCATGCACTCTGTCTCAGCCTCAGTCCTCCTACCTGGCACCCTGGGCTGGAGTTGTTTACTAGCCGACTGTTCCCTCCTAGCCAGTCACCTAACCTCTTGCTGGCAAGGACCCTGACCTTGGCTCACCATCGCCTCTATGTCCCCTCAGCCAACAATGTTGCAGGAACACACTGTGTTGAGAGGCCCAGAGGCCCATATACAGAGCACTGGGTCAAGTCAGTAGCAAGCACAGCTGCCCTTACCTCTCAGGGGCTTAAGCTTGTCTCAGGGGCACAAAGTACACACCCAGAAGCTGCTGCTGTTTATCAAAGGTAGGACTTATCCAATGTTCATTCCACCAGCTACCCTGCAAGTTTCATGGCAGCTTGCCTCTCTTGATATTCCTGGTTCCTAGTATTGTGCCTGGCACAATAAAGAGGACATTTGTGAAGCAGTTGCTCTGGTGTCCGCTCCCTGCTAGGCTGATTACGGAGAAGGACAGTCCCTGACCTCTAGGAGGATCAGATGCTTAATACACGATTAAATGATTCATGCAGCAGCTGCCCTCAGAGCCCCAGGATGCCCAGAGCTGGGTACAAGGAAGGCTTCCTGGGGAGGGGACTTGAACTAGATTTGTAGTGCAAGGGTGGGAGATGGGGAGTGTGGAGATTGGAGAAAGGGGGGCCTTGTACGTCATGTTTAAGAACTCGGATGTTTCCAAGGCACTGAAAAACAAGGTGTATTTTCTAAGTTAGAGTTTGTGCTTTATAGTTTAAACAGATGTCATCATCCCCTTTCTAACAGGCAAAAGCCTAGGGCTTTGGGGACAGAGATGGGACCAGTCAGCCAGTGGAGTCCTTGACCTCCAGGTCGAGGCCTGTTACCAGTAGTCCAGTCTTCCTCCTAAGCATGTCTGTCTCTGTCCCTGAAGTCACAGAGACCTCAGTTGGAGGCAAAAGCAGGCTTGAAGTAACTTGAGGTGACAGTGACCATGGCTGTAATGTTGGAAATGGAGAGGAAAGGTCAAAAGGACTTCGGAGTTTTGAAACAAACAAGTTGTTTGTTCCCTTAGAGTAATAATGTTTGTGTTTATCATGGAAGTTTCAGCTCCCACTGGTGGGGAATGACTGACAGTTTCAGCTTTGGGGACAGTTTTTCAAGAAATGTGTGAGCCAGGATAGTCTGGCTTCTGGGAATCTTCAGTGCCTCTTCATGGACATCTCTTGAGGCAGAATGTGAATGGGAGGCTCCTTCTGGGTGTCACCACTTGATCAGTGAAGTGGCGGGTCCTGCGTGGGGGTGAAAAGTTCCCATACCAGCAGAGTAACTCCAGTTGTTGGGCTACAAGAGTAACCGCATTCAGATATTTTTAAATCACTGGTGGAATTGGGAGAGTCTAAACCCAAAGTACAAATTTTCAGTTTAATTTTAACTTTGCACTTTGCTCACACCCAGGACTTGGCAGGGGAAATGGGCTTTTTTTTCCCCCTCCTCTTTTTAAAGCAAAACACACCCTGGATGCAAAGGGATGTTCTAGCGTGGAAGGGTTAGGACCAAGGCCACCGAGTTACAGAGGAAGCAGATTGGAATTAGAGCAGTTCAGGGAGGGGTCCCAGGGCTGGAAACACATCACTCTGCCCTGGGGTACAAAAACCCTGGCTTTGTGGAGGCAGGTGGGAGGGTGACCAGGATGACCCACAAGCCAGCAGCCAGCTGACATTGTTGCTTTGTTCTCTTTGGTCCATTTCAGACACTTCCTAGGCAGCTCACTTGTTTTCCCCAGTGTGATACCGCATGCTTTGGACTTTTTGGTGATATCAGCAACTACAAGATCTAGGCCCTGACCCCTCCCTCTCCTCTTTGCTCTCACCCTAAACAGTGTTGAACACCTTCACTTCCCACCCCTACCAGGTAGGAGATACAGAAACAGTGGGGATTCTGGAGTCCCCCCCGCCTGTCCCTTCAGAAATGTGGAATTCCCCAGGAGTGGAAGTAGCCTCCTGGAATGTGGGGGAGAGCCAAATAGTGGGGTCCCAGTCCCCTGTGTCTGTGTTCCTTCCTGCAGCCCTCTGAGTCAGGGCTGAGTTAGGTTCTGTGCTTTGGTTACCAAGGAAGTGTAGCCAGGGTGGGGACCTCTGGAAATGGCGCCCACCCAACTCTTGGAACAGTAGGAAGAGGGGCCAAGAGAAAGCAGTTATAGAGCAGGAGAGCCTGCAGAATTGAGGAGGGTCTGGAGAGTGTGTGCCCTACATTTAGGAATGTCAGAGAAGCTGCCAGGGGCCCCTCTGCATGTTGTGAACTACACAGACCCCTTGGGTCCAGTAGACACCCTCCATGACAGTCCTGGGTTTTAGAACAGGCAGTGCTAATGTGGCTGTAAATGGAGAGGATGCCTGGTGAGGGATCAAGGAAGAGCAACGATTGCTTTTAATAAAGAATAGTTGTCATGGTTTGACATGTCCCTGAGAGAAGTGGCTGCAGTTTGGGTGTGGCACTGGGAGCTGGGGACTGGCTTAGTCAGCACTTGGAAACCCAGGTGTCTGTGGAATCTCTGGGTGGTGTGTGCCCTGGTCTCTGAGGCACCCCCAGCACTGACGCCCTCTTCTCCTTGGCTGATGGCAGTGAGGGGAGAGGCCACTCAGGCCAGGAACACCATGTGTCTGCAGTCACGAGTGGACTGGTGTCTCTTCTCCTATTTGTCTTTCCTTAGTGGAGCTTCAGGAATACCCAGGGCCTTCTAAGGAAACCACTGACAGGGGCCTCAGGACTCCTTTTGCTTACTGTAGACCAGGAGAGGGTTACTCTTCCCACATTTACTTGTTCCCTATGGCCTGGCTTCCTGGCTCCACCCTGATTTCCTGCCCTAGGATAGAGGCCCTCACAGGATTTACTTCCAGGCACTCTTGCTAGTGACCTGGAGAAAGCAGCTTGACCTGGACATCTGGCCTCTACTGGGGACTGAACTTCCCCACTCCTACACCCAGTGGGAAGGACCTTTATGGCTAGTGCCTCGGCTGAGAGCTCATTAGCTCTGGGAGAGAGCTGCTGCTGTCCTGGGCAAAGCAGCAGAACCCTGCTGGCCCCTGACTTCCAGCTGTGCCCCATGTTCCCCTGCTCTGCTCGCTGGCTTGGTGTGGACCGTGTTCCCCCTTTTCCTGCAAATTTCCACCTGGCCCACAACGGCTGAGTAGAAGCGTTACCTGGAAGATGGAGACAAGTCAGCCTGTAGAGGAGATGGGGATGCCCTGGACAGGGACCATTCTGCTTATCCAAGGGGCAGCAGCGACCCTGCAACAAATGCAGGAGTGTTGTGCAGAAAGGATGAGCCCATGCCATGTGACCCAGTGATGAGAAATCAGGGCTAGTGTGTGGGAGTCCCAGGGAGGGAGGTGACATCTCAGTGGATATCACATCCTAGTAGACTTCAGAGTCAGCTCATTTGGGATGTTGTGTCCTGGGCTGAAGGGACCCTCTCAAGCACCAGGTGCACTCAAGAGGTTCCTTCCAGCCCTGAAGACCAGGTTCCCCAAGCAAGTAGCATGCACCAGGTGGGAATAACTAGGCCACCTGTCTGGAGGCACCCTGGTTTCCCTGCTCACTCCCTGGGTCATTTCAGACCTGACAGCTGCTCGCTCTTCCTCAGCTGTTGTCTGGCCATGCCCACTGGTCATCTTGTCATCTGACCAGGTCACTTTCAGTTAGGTCTGCCTGAGTGGATTTTGATCAGTTATTTCCACCTCATTAGAAATAAAGGATTTAGGACCTGTATTTGGGTAAAAAGTGGGTGGGGAACGAACAGGGTCTCAGAGATGTCTCCAGAGACACTTCGAGAGACATCCTTAGGGATTTTGCCAGCCTCAGCATTTCAGTTCGGACCAATCCCCAGTGTGTGGCATTTCTTTTTCTCTCCTTCCCCCTCTGTGTGCAGGGCCCTGGAGAGCAGAGCCTAGGCTGTGCTGTGTATCAATAGCTTCCTGGGGCTCACTAGCTAGGGCTACTTGCAAATGCTCAGGGCGGATGTGTGGCTAATAGCTCCTTTCTTGGGCAATGCAGAATGTTTCCATCCTCAATGGAACTTCTGTTGGACAGCACTGGTCTAGGGATGGAGAGTTAGGAGTCCCTGGTCTGCCGCCTACCATGGGGCAGGCTGAGTAGGTGACTGCAGTGATGAGTGCCAGGGGCCAGGTAAGCAGGCTCTGATGACCAGTCGGAGAGTGAACAAGCATGTGAGCCTCAAGCACCATGAACAGAGGGTTGCAGAAATACAGAGGGGTGAAGGTGGGAGGTAGGAGGTAGCTGGCCTCTGTGCTGCCCAACAGAAAGGGGGGGGGTGGTCCATCCTTTGACTCCTGGCAGCACAGGGATCTGGAAGTGACATTTTAGTGTAAAGATGGACTGCTTCCAGGGAGTGTCTCCTCATCCTCCAAGGAGGCTTCCCTAACACTCTGCCACTCATCCCCTTTTCCTGCTTCCATTCACGTGCTCCTTCCCTTTCCAGGTGAAAGAGCTTGTCCTGGACAACTGTCGGTCGAATGAAGGCAAAATCGAAGGCCTCACAGACAAATTTGAAGAACTGGAATTCCTAAGTACAATCAACGTAGGCCTCACCTCAGTCGCCAACTTACCAAAGTTAAACAAACTTAAGAAGGTAAACAGCGCAGGGAGCTGGGTGGGCAGGAGGAGGGGTGATTACTTTGTGTGCAGGGAGCGTAATTGAAGGTGAGGCCAGGTGCCTGCACCGACATGCCTGCTGACTCCCTGAGACTACTTTCCCTTTTCCTTTCCTCACTGTTTGGGAGAACCAAGAGGCTCTGAGCCGAGAACCTTCATTTTAAAAACCCTTTCTGCTTTTTTCTCTGCCTGTCCTGTTTAGCTCGAACTAAGCGATAACAGAATCTCAGGGGGCCTGGAAGTATTGGCAGAAAGGTGTCCGAACCTTACGCATCTAAATTTAAGTGGCAACAAAATTAAAGACCTCAGTACAATAGAGCCACTGGTAAGTCATTTGAATGCTCCCCTCTCTGCTGGGATGGGAGGGGAGGAGGAACTGATATCAGAGAATGCTACCTTTGCCTTTGTATAATACCCTTTTTTCATTTATCTTAATATATTGGACTCTCATTATTCGCTATGAGATAGAATGGGAGCTACTATTTCTGCTTAGTCCATAGAGAAACTGAGGCCCAGAGTTGAAATAACTGACAGAAGTTAGTTACACAGCCAAAATTGCCAGTCAGTGCGAAGGCAGGATGTGGACACTGGCCTCCATTTCTGGTCTCAGGCTTTTTCCTCAGTTTCCACTCACCTTGGAAACCTGGACTGTGTTTCTTCAGGCTCAGTTTGTGTCTTATTGCCCCTCTTTGAACAAGGAGGAATGATCCCAGAATTAAGTTGACCACAGCTGGTGACTGAGTGGTGGGACACAGATCAGTGCTGACACAGACCCTGTGATGATGAGAGGGAGCTTCATACAGGCCTTCACCTCCATGTGGAATAAGAGTGTCCTTGGCCTGCTGGTGACCAGGACCTCAGAAACCTGGGTGGCATTTCTGGCTCCTCTGTTTGTCTTCCTAGAACTGAGCACGCCCTAGACTTCACTAATTTACTAGCTAGAGAGGGGCTAGTCAAAATGATAATTTCTACGTTACCAAAGCCTGAATTACTATTTTCCTGTGATTTTAAGGAAATGAACTGTTAACGATGTATCACTGATTAAATGACAGCTCTTTGGAATTAAGTACTACCACATTAAGTGAACTTGCCTAATTTTGTAACTATGTACTTAAGAATCACCCCAAACCAGGCATTGCAGAGTCAGGGAAGGCTCCAGAGGCATGCTGCCGTGATGGCCAAAGTTTGTAGGCCGGAGGTTAGGGTGGCCCTCGGTTTGGGTCCTGGTTTGCAGGGTTCTTGCCCACAAAGCACTCCGAGCTCTCCACTGGCATTCAAGGGTCCTGTTGATGGACCAGGGTGGCAGAACAAGAAGCTGGCTTTTCTTTCCTAAACTCAGACCTTACCTATCTATGTCTCGGGGTCAGCTAATAAAATGTGCTGAATAGCACAGTTCTGTTCAGGTCTCCCACTGATCTCCTGGGAGAAGGCAAAAAACTATTTTGGTCTGCCTGGAGGTCTTGATTTCATAATTTTATTGTGAAAGGAAAAACCTTCTAAGTTCTGTATACTCATTTGAGAGTGTGGAGCATGTTTGGGGACTGAGTATATGAAATCCTCAAACACTGCCATTCAGTCACCATGTACTGAACACACACTTTCCCCTCCCAGTGGGCAGACCACAGTGTTTCAGCAGGTTCCCCGCCATTATTAGCGAGATGCACGCCACACTTCCCTGGTGTGGGAAACTGGTCTTGGTTGGGAGGTGCTGGCTCATCCGCACAGAGCACAGTCAGGACTGCCTTCAGCATCTCTTCTGAGAATGACCTAGGTCACAGGTGCCAGGTGTTTCAAGTGCTAGAGAACCAATATTGACCCTGAGAGAGAGCAGCTTTCCTCCCCAGTTAGACCAGCCCCCATCCCAGAGAGGCTCAGCTTGGGACAAATTGCATAGGTGAGGCAGGAGATAAAGGTGCAGCTCTCACACAAGAGCTGTGGACCCTTTGCTTCATGGGCCTTAGTGTCCTCAGCCATCCAACAGGGCTCCTCTGGGCTAGGACCAAGCTAGTGCAATGCTTTGATAAGCACAACCTGCTAAGTACTATGGACAGAATCTGGATTTTTCGTCATATTTTCTCTTGTCCTTTTGGACAAGTGCAAGATCACAGGCCTGTGCCTCTTGTTTCCTCATCTGTAAAACTCAATAATTTCTACTTAGGTGGTTACAGGACGAATTGACTTCTACATGAAGTGCTGTGTTAACTGCGGTGATAATCATGTAGATGCAGCAGTGAGTTCATGTTGTTGCCTTTTGGTTCTTCAGGCTCCTTGGTCACAGAGGGACTCGGCAGAGCTCTTGGTTCATGTACCAAGAAGGACCCAGGTTAATTTCAAGACAGTTTCTGTTAAGGCAAAAGCTGGAATTGCAGAATAAAAGTGTTCACACTGGATGAGACTTTTAAGGTCCTCAAGTTCAACCCATTTTCCAGATGAGATCTTTTCTGGGGTAGCCACCCCTGACCTGGGCCACCTGCCATAAATTGCTCTCACTCTTGACTTCTTTTACCACTTTCAGAAGAACCTAGAGAACCTCAAGAGCTTAGACCTTTTCAATTGTGAGGTAACCAACCTGAACGACTACCGAGAAAATGTGTTCAAGCTCCTCCCACAGCTCACGTATCTTGATGGCTATGACCAGGACGACAAGGAGGCCTCCGACTCAGATGCTGAGGGCTATGTGGAGGGCCTGGATGACGACGAGGAGGACGAGGATGGTGGGTGGCACAGATGGCGAGGGCTCGGCCTGAGGCCTTGGGGTGAGGCAGAGTGGGCGAGGTGCTGGGAAGCCCCGCCTGCTGCTGAGGGTGGGCTGCCTGCCAGTGGCTGTCTCTCTCCAGGGGGCTGGCCACCTCCTCTCCCATAGTCCCTAATAGGTCTCATTGGTTATTTCCCCTGAAAGAACAGGACCCAGACCCCAGAGGAACTCCCTGACATTCCCCAATTACATACTAATTCCTTTAAAATTGAGTCTTCAATTTTTGTCCCTTTTCTGAAGCCCCCTAAGAAAGGTGATTCTACAGTCTCTCTCTCTGTATATGTAGTTTGAACCCACATCTAGACACTCCCAGGGAGCGGGCATGAGGATAGTGGAAGGTGGGGTATAGCCTGAGGACCCCCTTTCTCCAGGAAGTGGAGATCAGGTCAGAGCCAGAGACTGTGAGGCCCCCTGGTGGCTGTAGCCCACAGACTGCCGGCTAGCTCTGGGGTGTGTAGGAGGCAATGTCAGAACCTTCAGAAAGGAAAGACTGGGAGAAAGAGTGCCTCCTTCTGACTTCCCACCTCCCTGCTATGGGCATAGTGTGGCTTCCCCGCTCAGTTAATTCAGACACAAGACTTGTTTTTCCGTGTTAGATTAGGAGTATTTTACAAGATATTTAGATACTCCGTTTGCCTTGGTGGAGATTTTTTTCTTGGTAGATAATAACCATCCTCCATCCTGGGATGCATGTGATGTTTTGGCACACAGAGGGGATCTGAGGGTGCTGCAGGGAGGTCCACAGCCTTAAAGCCATGTTTCCAGACCCTTTCCTGGTGCCCACCTCTGATTCCATGTGTGACCTTGAATAAGTCATTTGTCTCTGCCTTAGATTTCTGACATTTAAAGTGAAGAATTTGGCCTGGAAGTTTTGGGGTTTTTGTTTATTTGTTTGTTTTGTACTAGGGATTGAACCCAGGGGCACTTAACCACTGAGCCATCTCCCCAGCCCTTTTTATTTTGAGACAGGGTCTCACTGAGTTGCTGAGGCTGGCTTTGACTTGTGATCCTTCTGCCTCAGCCTCCTGAGTCGCTGAGATTACAGGCCTGTGTCACTGTGCCCAGCGCCCGGGAGCTCTTTCTAAATGAATTGACCACCTAGCTTTCTCTGTAACTTGTGCTTGAATCTGGCGATCTCTCTGGCCTCAGCGTCCACAAGGGATCTTTTGCTCTCATGAAACTTGACAGGAGGGCTAATCTTGTGGATCACTTTGGGAAGTGTTTAATCATACCAGTACTGCTCTTGTGAGTGAGAGCCTTCAGGCTTTGGGCCCCACACAAGACCCCATCACCCCAGCAGGCCCACCACCTGGACCTGCACCCAGGAGGGAGGAGCTACCTCACCACCCCTTTTATTTTTGTTCCCATTATACAGAGGAGGAGTATGATGAAGATGCTCAGATAGTGGAAGATGAGGAGGACGAATATGAAGAGGAGGAGGGGGAAGAGGAGGACGTGAGTGGAGAGGAGGAGGTAAGGAGGTGGGACTGCAGGGCTGCCATATCCTGGTGCCCTAATGCTGCCTCTGAGTTTGTCCTGCCAAACACCTCCATGGTCAACCTTGGCAACCCAGGGACTCTGGTTTGCCACTCAGGAGTGACTCAGGAGCCAGTCTCCCCAGGGCAGGGGAAGGAGTCCATTTCAGAACCTTCCACTGGACTGACTTTGGGGGATAGACTCGCAAATAGTTCTGGGGAAGTTGAATTAGAAGTGGAGAAGAAGATTCTGGAGCCAGGGACTCACCTGCGGGTGGGGGCAGTGGAGGTGGGGGGAGCCTGGCCCTCTTTTCTATGTAAAAATTAGATCTTTTGGAAGTATAGAATCCTGTCCCCAATGGCTGCTGTTTTACATTCATATGTTAGTTATGATACAAGCACTTAAAAGTGTACCAGGGAAAATCAGGCAGCTTGGAACTGATAAAAGGTAGGATAAGGTACTCCCAGGTCTCAAGTCAGAGGAACGGAAGTCACCTGCACACTGAGGAAGTTGTGCATCAAGAGTGGGCCATTAGCCAATGGATTTACTGATTCCAGTTTTTTAAAAACAAGGTCTATGTGAGAGTAATATTGTAGAGAGTGTCTAAGGGGATAAATCCCAGCTCTGTTGTGTACTAGCTGTGTGTCCCTGGACAAGTTACTGACCTTTCTGAGCCCATTTCTTAATCTGTGAATTACGGATCATGACGCATCTCTCACTGGGTTATTTAGAGTATAAAATCAAGTGTAAGCAAAATGCTTAAGGACGGTGTCTGACCGCTTAGTGTAGGCACTCCCACCCTTCTTCAAGTTCCTGGCTCCATTTGCTAGATTTTGGGTTTTGGTTTTCCAACTCTCCATAGCAGAATGGTTTTCTATGACTTATTTAGAATTCTAAACCAATTCTTACAACAGCAAGATAACAGTGTGGGCACGGTGCCTGCCCCGTCCCCTCCCTCTCCACCTTCCTCACTTCCTGTCTCCTTCACTGTCTTCATGTACACTGCATTCAGTCAGGATCTCCTAGCTGCTGCTGGCCTAGGCCTGGAAGAGGCAGGTGAAGGCCAGTAGAAAAACCAGGTGTGGTGGCACACACCTATAATCCCAGTGGCTTGGGAGGCTGAAGCAGGAGGATTGCAAGTTCAAAGTCAGCCTCAGCAATTTAGCAAAACCCTAAGCCACTTAGTCCCTCTCTCAAAATAAAAAATTAAAAAAAAAAAAAAAAAAAGTGGAGACCAGGGTTGTGGCTCAGTGACAACTGCTGGTTTCAATCCCCAGTACCAAAAAAAAAAAAAAAAAAAAACAACCAGTGACATAGGTTGGGTTTCCATATGCTACTGCTCTGAGTTCCTCTTCTCCCTAGGTTAGGCTCGGCTCACTGCTATTGAGTACTGTGAGCTCTTTAAAAGTAAAGACTTATGAAAACAAGGCTCCTTAGGACAGGGCAGTAAGTGGTGCTGGCTGATGGAGTGTTCAGCTTGCCCTTCCTGTCACAAGAGACGCAGCATGCGGGTTTTGTTTTGGTGGTTGTAATCTCATTGACCATCTGCACATTTCCAGCTTCCAGTAATACACACACAAAAACAGAGTTCTAGCAAACAGACCAAGGGGGAGCTATTTGGTGACATTATAAAAGGATATTTTCCTTGACAGAAAGAAGTCTGTTACCCAGTTCTTTTAGACCGTGGGCTGCTGCCTGCTTTAGAAGCAGTCAACATGCAGGGAGTCAGGGAGCATGTAATGTCTTCCGGGACAGCACAGAGCGAAGGCCCTGTGTGGAGAGGGAAGTCTCAGCAAGTTGGGAATGATGTCCTCAGGGGACCTTGAATTTATCTTCCTCTCCCCTCCAGGTGGCCCAAGATTGCAAGATGGTGAAAGGACTGGGTAGGGTGCAGTTGGGTTTGCTCGCATAATCTGGATTTGCTGAAACTAGGGGCCAAAACTAGATTGAGGGCGGATGAAAGAAAGGATGGCCTCCTTTACATGTCAGGAGTCTGCTTGGGGAAGCTGTTCTCCTAAGAGCATGCAAGCTGGAAAGCGACCTCTGGGGACATCAGGAGTCCTTTCTAGGGTGGAGTCTAGCCCCCTCCAGTCGTTTGACAGTATTATGTCTGATGTGGGCAATTTCTGGGGAAGGAATTCAAAGCTTTCAGCAGATTCTCAAGTAGAATCCTTGTTCCAAAATAGACTCCAAACCTTCACTTGACATTCATCCTGAGCTGGCAGGCCGTGGCATGGACACTGAGGGGTTGGGGGTAACATCATGGGCCAGGTCATTTCTCACATTCCAGTGTTGCTTTTTTTCCCAGGAGGATGAAGAAGGTTATAACGACGGGGAAGTTGATGACGAGGAAGATGAGGAAGATCTTGGTGGTATGGTACCTTTTTATCTCAGCTTGTGGCAGCCTGGTGTGTGCAGTTCACATTAGCTTGCTGGGCTCTGAGGAGCCTGCAGTGGGCAGAAGATGCCTATCCGAGGCCCTCGATGTGGCTGCTCGCTAGGGTGGGTTGAGTTAAGAGGTGGGATGGGTATCTAATCCAAATGTCTTTTCCTTACTCTTCCAGAAGAAGAAAGGGGTCAGAAGCGAAAACGAGAACCTGAAGATGAGGGAGAAGATGATGACTAAGTGGAATAACCTATTTTGAAAAATTCCTATTGTGATTTGACTGTTTTTACCCGTATCCCCTCCCCTCCTCCAAATCCTGTCCCCTGAAACTTATTTTTTTCTGATTGTAACGTTGCTGTGGGAATGAGAGGGGAAAAGTGTACTGGGGGTTGCTGGGGGAGGGAGGGCGGGAGGGGGTGGAATAAAATACTATTTTTACTGCCACTCTTTATTTTTTTTTCCCCTCCTTTTTCTTTGTGTCTGGTTTTGTCCCTGTAAATGCAATAGCTGAGTACACACCAAGTGAGCGTTTGTTCCTTACTCTCAAAGAGGATGGTTTGGAGGTCTCTTACATTTCCTGGTATGTCCCAAGTCCCTGGAATTGGTTTGAAGGCCGTGCTGGCCTCAGACTGGTCACTCAGATCCTGGGAAGGGCTGAGTACCAGCTATACCTTTAACTCTTGCTTTGGCTCATGTGTTTTCTGCATTTCTTGGGCCTGCTAGAGGCATCCAACGCCCTGGTTTGTAAATAGCAACCTAAAGGCGTATTTTGGCACTGGTCTGGGGACATTCCCCATCTCTCATCCCTTTTCCCCCTTCACAGACGGTGGTAGGCTTCACTCTACAAAGAGAACTCTGGTGGTACTCTTGAGCTGTGAGCCCACGAGCTGAAAACCACAGGTTTATGAATTATAAGAAAAATGGGTTTGGTAATTATAATCAGAAGAAACAAACCCTCAAACTTCAACCTCTTTAAAAGAAAAAAAAAACTGTCCTATCTTGTTCTGTAAAATATTAGAACACTTTGTTTTATGAAAATGACAGGATAATTCTTCCACGTGTACTTCCGTGCTTAGAACATTTTTACAAACCTGAGCGCTGGAGACGTGGCTGCATGTCGGCTGGGTTTTTTTCATACACCCAAGCACGGAAAAACTAATGCAAAATTGTATTTTCTTACCTAGTGGAAGTCTGAAATGACTGCAAATTCCTAGTGAATGTACAGGTTTGCTTTCGTGTTCCTCTTCTGGTTTGCTTTAGAAGTGATGTGTTATTTCCTAAACCATGTTTCATCTGTATAAAAGAACATCTGCACCAGTTTTTCTCCTGCCCCTCAGAAGAGCCAAACTTTGAGTTTTATGTCTGTTTGTCATTGATAAATTTCAATAAATCTTTTTATACAATTTTTTGGGGGATGGCTTCTTTGAGTCCAACAGGCCATTGATATTTATAAAATGCATTGTAGTTGAACTGCTCACTGACGTGGAAGTGTGTTGTCACCTGATGAAATAGCTTTTCTTATGGAAGATGTAGTCTGATGCTGAGTTTGAGTACTTTGGGTCATAAAACAAGATCTCATTGGGATGTAAACTTCCTTAGAAGCTACATTAAAAAAAAAAAAAAATACAAAAGTTAAAGCACCAAAACAATCACCAGAAAGTCACACCACCTTTAGAGCCTTGTGTTGAATATCTTTTTGTTTTCTTTTTCATGCTGTACAAAGAATGTATGCTTGAAAACTCAGGAATGTATAAAACAAATTATTTCGCAAACTCAGAGATTTACATATGGTGTTTTATTTTGTCACTTTTTTACTTAATGGTATGATCATTTCTCTGTACTTCTAAATAGTTTTTAAAGGCATGTATCTTAAATAGCTACATAGTAATCCATCAGATGTGTTCTGGTTTGTTTAATTGTGGTCCCATGGTTAGATTTTTTGTTTATTTCCCATTTATCACTACAGTGCACATTCTCATATAGAAGTACTTACACTTTGTGGAGTTCTTAGAATGAAGTAGATTCATTGAACAAAGTTGTCTCACGTTTCTAATGCGTGCTTGTGTATGCGGTCCCATTGTTTTGCAGAGTGGTTATATCCATTTACTTCGCTGACTGTACATATCCGCACATTCCTTCTCAGCCATACAGCCTTGAACCCCAATGCAGAACTCTAGCTTCTTACAATGCCTTACAGTCGTTGTGTGATTCCAGCAATTAACACTGCATCCTAGACAGCCTGTGACCTACCCGCTGCTAGGCAGCTTCCAGCCTCAGTACTGGGGCAATGGGTGTGAACCAGGCAGGCACGCTCTGGGCCTTGGGGTTTGTGAAGGAAACTGGGAGTGGGGAGAAGTTGGAAAAAGCCTAGGTCTTTGACCCTGACCCCCTCCATGGGATCTTTAAGGATCAACTGACTGATAAATACAGAAGTAGATACTGTAAAATGTAAAGTGGATGATGAATGGATTGAGCTGATAAGCCTCAGGAAGGAACCCTTTCTGGATTTGGAAGGTAGAGATCCATGCCTCAGCTAATTTGATCCTGGTCAAGTGGCTGAGTATTTCTTACTAATGAAATTGTGAATACATCCATCATGCCGGGTCTTCTCATCAGCCCCTGAGGGAGATTATGTCTGTTGTACAGATTAGGAAGCAGATTGGTAACTTGGAAGAGGTGAAACCCAGGTCTGTTAACGCTATTTTCATTTTGTGGAATTCAGTCATGAATGGCGAGAAGGAAGTTCTGCCAGAGAGGAAGAGCTGCCCTTCCCTGAGGTCTTGCTGTGTGCCTGGCCCAGTGCTTCAAACAGCTTCTCAGTAAGGACTGAGTCATCACAGTGCCTTGTGTAGGTGCATTACTCTTGTTACCCAGATGGCTGAAGAGTGAGTCACCAAGGTCATATACCAGAAAGAAGAGCACCATCAGGAGAACCAGCCCTCTTGCCCCTCCATACACTTAAGTACCTTCCTGAGCTGCAGCCGCCTGATTGAGGCAGCTGGGTTCAGTTCCTCACCCTTGACCATCATGGATCGGGGAGGAACTTCTCACCACTCTGCTGGCCAATGCCAAAGATGGCAAGTGATGTGCCCAAGGTCATTCTGCAAGAGAGTGACAGAGCAAAACCTGGAACCCAGGACTCCCATTCCTGGGCTTCTTATTTCTCCTGGCTGAACTGTGCAGTTGAGGGGAGGCCAGTCATGGTGAGAAGCAGAAGATTCACAGTGCAGGCTGGAAGAAGGAAGCCTAGCTGTGTGTGGACAGCCATTGATGGGTTCTATGTAGCTTTGGGACAAATTGCGATTTCTTCAAATTCCCGTGAATCTGTCTCCTTGATGCTGACGTTGATTACCATGGAAGGGACTGCGTTTCCTGGTGCAGACCCTGGCCTGGAGAACCACATGCTGCTTGGTGGTGATGAGCTCCTAGTCTGGACCACATGCTTTATATCCACTGCCTCCTCCAAACCTCCTGAATTTACTGATGTGAAATCTGAGGCTCCAGGAGATGAGATGACTAGCACAGCCAGTAAGTGACAGGCCTCAAATCTCCATCCCCCTGACACCAGAGACCCTGTTCTTATTCCTTGTGTTGAGAGAACCAGGCAGATGAGGGAAGGCGGGTGGAGCAGTTCCATTTGCCTCATATGCTGACTGGCAAAGTCTGTTTTTATCCTGGTCCAAAAACTCATTGTTCATGGTTGGAAGGATTCCCACAGTGGGTCCCTAACAAGCAGCATTGAGCAAACGCAGCTATTGTGTCTCTAGACTGGTATTTGGACAGCCCCTGTAGTAGACTGGGTCCCTGGATGAGCAGGCCAAGGAGAAGGCTGGAGATAGTTGCCCAGATGAGGTCAGATCTGAGGCTGATCACCTGACAGGCCCTCAAGACCAGCCAAAAGAGTGCGCAGAGACAAGATTAGGTAAAGTCAAACCTGAAGGGGCATCTGTCGTCCACTGATGGTGACTTGGGGAGCTCGTGCAAGGGACATCTGCAGGTGGCCTGCCAAGCGTGTTTCTGCTGGTGCGGGCTCGTGCACATGGACCATTCTCCACTCCTGAAGTCAGACGGGCTGACTCCCACTCCCTTCTCCACTTCCAGGGTCGTACATGGCCAACCTGGCCAGTCAGCATACTCTACACCCTGCCCATAGCGATCGGTGCAAGGAAAGGCCTGGCTCCAGGCTGGCCAACGAGACTCCATCCCTGGGATTTGGGAAATGAGAACCTCCTGTTGGGGTCCTTGGCTGGGAGTTGAGGAGACACTCCTGGACAAAGCCCGCCTGAGCCTGAAGCCAGAACCAGGAGAGCAGACCACCAACCTCCTGTGACTAACCTCAGAGTGACTAGTGCAAGGAGGTGCAGACACTTAGAACTTCCTGCTCGCTGGCCACAAGTGTTTTGCTGGTTGTTCATCATAACCCCACTTGGTGGCCATTATTGTCCCCATTTCAAAGATTGAACACATATCAGTGCTTAATAAATATTAACTGCTTAGTGCCAGTCAGGACAACAAATGCTTAGTAAAAATCAACTGTGTTCCCCAAGTTTCCCTGATAAGAATCCCTGGGGCTTGTCAGATGGCCAGACCTCACCCTCTGGGAATTCTGGCTTAGTACTCTGGATTGGGGCCCAGAATCCCTGTTTTTAACGATGCCTAAAGGATTCTATGATGGAAGTTTGGGAGATGATGCATTAAAGGCAATACCTACAACAGCCTAAAGAGGAAGGTGTTACAGCCATATTCATTTGAAGTTGAGGAAAGTGAGGCTCAGAGAGGTTAAGTGACCCGCCTGAACACACACAGATGATGGGGCAGAGCAGGAATTCTGTCTAGGTCTACTTGACCTTCAGACTTCTGGTAGGTAGGGAAAACAGCTGTGTGTCTTACCATTTCTGAGGTGATGGGAAAGTGGGGAAAGGGGAGAGAGAAAACTGCAACTTTAAAAAAATGATGGTGATCTTATGGTGAAGAAGTCCAAGCAACACAAATATCCTGTTACAAGAAGAAAGCAAAGTTCTAACTGCTACATGGTTACTAAGATAATCTAAGCTGGCATGGTGGCACACCATGGCTCTGGAAGGCTGAGGCAAGAGGGTCAGGGGTTGGAAGCCAACCCAGGCAACATAGTGACAAACAGGTAAGACAAACAAGGACCTGGGTGTGCAGCTCAGTGGTAGAGTTCATGCTTGAGGCTCTGGGTTCAATCCCCAGCACCACAAGAAAAAGGGGGCAGGGAGATAATCGTGAAAAAAAATTCCCCTTCCCTTTTAAAATTTATATACAGTAAAGTTCGCTCTTTGTATCAACCACCACAGTTATGATACAGACTCACTTCTGGGTTATAAAAAGAATGGCTCTCTGGGAATTTCCTAAACCCTGCTGATGGCTTCTGAAGTGTAGCGCACCGTGGCCGGGCCTCAGGAGTCAGGAGACCTGGATTCTCATCCTAGCTCTGAAGATGCCTAGCTGGGTAATCGCCCACGATTATGTCCTATAGAAAGAGCGTGCAGACTAAATGCCTTCTGACAGTCTTGCTAGTTTGTTGTTGTGATCTCTTCAGTGCCCGAGGCCTCCAGTTACCTTTATTCTGAACATGAAGTTTAGCATCGCCCTGCCCAGGCCCGCAGCAGAGGTAGCAAGGGTCAGCGTAGGAGAAATAGGCGCTCTGCTGAGGCAGAAGCACTCTGACGGGGAATTAGCGAAATGAATTCGCTAGCTTTCTGAAGCTTCCATATGTAGACTGGTAGTCTGGTCCATGCACACCCACGATTGCCTGGGTAACCCGGCTGGACCAAGAAAGAAGGGAAGTAAAACTGACCTGAATTGAGTGCTTTTGATGTCCAGAGCTTGAAACTGATCTTGTTCTTTCTCACAGCAGAATTCTCTTTGAGGTAGTTCTTATCCCCACTCTCTGAGTAAAGAAACCGAGGTTCAGAGACATTATGTACCTTGCTCAAGGACATACAGCCATGTAAGGCATGAGCTGGTATTAGAACCTGCGGCTTCTTGGTCTGAAGGATGGAGATGTGTCCTCAATTTTCAGGGCCTGTGCAGCCCACAGCTAACTGCAGCAAGATTCATCTCACCCAAATCTTGGCTTGACTAATTTCACACCTTCTCTCAAGCTTCTAGCTCTCAGGCCCAGCACGATCCTCCCACTCATCTCTGCAGTTCTCCCAACTTCCAGGCCTGTGATAGAACCAGTCTCTCCATAGTCCCTGGGAACAGATGTCTTGCAACAAAAATGTTTTGAACCTCGTGAACAAGGGGAGTGGATCTCTGCTTTTGGAGAGAGGGACACTAAGATGTTCCCAAGGGTCAATAGCAGCTCTTCTGCTGCTTGAAAATCAGAAGGAGCAGCACAGTTGGTGGTACCATCCTGGGCTAGAGCCTGTGTGACTCGGGCAAGCCCCCTCTCTCCACTCTGTCAGGTGAGCAGAGCTCCTGTGTGCTGCTGGGACTGACCCTGGAGAAAGAGTCCTCCACAATTTAGGGGAGATGGGGAGTCTTGGAGCAGAGGCATGTGGTCTGTCTTTGACATTTCATCCTTTGTAACAGGAAAGAAGAAGAAGGCTGTAGACATAGTAGGTGGGCTGTAGTTACAGGTAGGTGAGCTCTATACACAGGTAGGCATGCTGTAGTTACAGGTAGGTAGGCCGATTTGCTGGAGGGGAGATAGGAGGGATCTTGTGGCCTTTGAATATAGTGTGGGAGGAGGAGGCCAACAAGACAGAATGGCAATATTGGGATTTGAAGGGAGACAGCAGGCCCAGGGCAGTTACCCTGGAGGGTGGGAAGACAACTTTATGAAAGTCTGAGAGGCCTGGATGTCCATTGGATGAGCCCAGTGAGCGTGGTTTTAAAGGAAGATGGTCAACAGGGCTCAGCTGCTTGAGTGCAGACGTGGAGGAGGCAGACAGGTGGGTTGACCCAACCAGAAGACTATAATGGACAAAGCGTGGGGTGTTCCAATGGCTGTAAGGATGGACCAGGAATTCTAAGCTGGCTAAGGTGTCAGGATTGAGCATGAGAAAGTGGGCAAAGGTCAATGTCCTGGACAACTGCCAAGGTTGCAGGCTTATTGGGGTGGGAGGATGGAGGGAGTGAGCTGAAAGAAAAGGAGGAAGCAGTCAGAGGCAGGGAGAGGTCCAGGTCTTGGTGAGAAGCTCAAGGATGCCATGAGAGCAGGTGTCTCGTGGGATAGAGGAGTGGGTCATCATTGGAGATGAGGAATTTGCAGTTTGGAGAGGCCGAGGTATTAGATGATTCACCCCTGAGATGGCTGAAATTGTTAGGAATGACAAGAATAATGATCGAAAGAAAAAAAAAAGATAACGAATCAATTTCTAAAGTCCTCACTAATGAGGAGACAGCAGTAATGAAGAAGCAGTCACACCTCTGTAGAGGAGGGAGGAGACATGGAGGGGATGATAGGGAAGAGCAGTTCTCCAGCTCCAGGCTCTGGGGCACACGAGGGAGGAGCACAGCTTCCCTTCTGGTCCTTCGTGAATTGTGGGGATAGTGGGGACATCAAGCAGGGCCTAATGGGGTCATCAGGCAGGAGTATGCGCCTTGGGCAGGGGCAAGACAGGAGGTCCTTCTCCTGCTTTCCAATGAGCTCTGCCTGTTTTCTGTCTCTTTAACAACAATAAAAACACAGGGGTGGGGCTGGGGGTAGCTCAGTGGTAGAGCACTTGCCTGGCCTGTGTGAAGCCCTGGGTTTGATCCCCAACACTACAATAACTAAGTAAATAAAATGGACAGAGTTTCCAGCTTTCGAAGAGGAAATAAAGGGGGAGGGTATGAAGCAGTATTTATTGAAAAGAGCAGAAAATGAATGAGTATACACACAACTGATAACAGTATACAGCTTATTGTCCTATGGAAAGATAATATGCTCTATAATTCAAGAACATTAAAAAATCCAGTTTTAAAATGAACAATATATTTGCACAGACCACTTCATAGAAGAAGATACAAATGGCCTAAAAGCATTAGCACCTGCTAGTCATCAGGGAAACGCACACAATGAGTTACCATTGCTCCAGCAGAATAGTGAAAATTACAAAGACTGACAACACTGACTGTTGGTGAGGATGTGAAGCAGTCAGAATGCGCCCTGGTAATTGGTGGGTGTGTAAAAGTCTCCCAAAATTTCTTTTTCTTTTCTTTTTTTAGTTGTAGATGGACACAATACCTTTATTTTATTTATTCATTTTTATGTGGTGCTGAGAATGGAACTCAGTGCCTCACACGTGCTAGGCAAGCATTCTACCAATGGGCACATCCCCAGGCCCCCAGATTTCTTTTACTTTTATAATTTTATGCCTACCTCTGACCTAGCAATTACAGTCCAGATATTTACCCAACAAAAATGCAATATACTCACAAAAAGACTTCCCCCAGAATGTTTATGGAAGCTTTCTTTGTAAATAGTCTCAAACTGGAAACCACTCAGATGTTCAATGGAGTACTACCCCCCAACAAAAATAAATGAATTACTGACAAACACAAGAACTCAGAAGCACTCCAAAAGAAAGAAGAAATGATGCTGAGCAAAACCAAGCCATACTGTATGATTCCATTCGTGTGAAATTTAATAACAAGCAAACCTAGTCTACAGCGATAGGAGCTGGACACTTGTGTGCCTGTGGGAGCATGGATAGGGGATTGGTTGAAAGGGGCGAGAGGGACTGACCCAGGTGAGGGAGTCATTCTGTATCTCATGTGGGTGAGGATGCACACGTGCATACATTTGTCAAAATTCGTCACTGAAGATTTGTACACTGTATGTAAGGTAAAAAGAAATACAGAACCAGAAATAAATGTTGAACTGTTGCTAATGATATGTATGCTGAAGCATTTAGAAATGAAGAGCACTGATTTCTGGAATTTATTTAAAATGCATAAAAACCATGGATTAATGTATATGTGATAAAGTAAATAGAGCAAAATGTTAATTATAGAATCTAGGTGGTAAATAGCTTTTCAGATTTTCTGTCTGTATGAAAACTTTCATGATGAAATAATGGTGTGACGATAACATGAGAAACAGATATTACAGAATTAAAATTGTGATCAATTTTTTAAATCCTTTAAGATGTTAACTTTGTGATTTTATATTCAACTGAAATACGTGAACATAATTCTGTGTTACCAAAGTAAAAAGAAAAAAACAAAGCTCACTATTGAAATTTTGGAATGTACAGAGAAAATGTATAGTTTTTACTCTCATGACCTTAACAATATATTAGTATATTTCTTTTTTTTTTTTTTTTTACTTAAAGTATCTTGAACATTTCCCTGTCATTAAATACCCTTCAAGAAGCATGATTTTTAGAGAGTAGTATGCTCCATTGTATGTATGTACTATATATAAATGGTTTAATCACTCCCTATTGTTAGATTTTGGCTTGTCTCCAAGTTTTTCCATTGCAAACAAAGCCAGGGTGAACTTATTGTTCCTACGCATTTGATCACATTTTGATTTTTCTGTAGGACAGATTCCTTGAATCCGGTTACTGGGTCAGAGATTAGAAACTATTTTTAACATTTAATACTAGCATATTATTTTCCAGAAAGATTATACCAATTTATATATCCCATATAGAGTAGGATAATGTTTTGTTTTCTGGCAACTTGGTCAACTTTGTATATTTTTTAATCATATTTTAATTTTTTGCCAATTCCATAGGGTGAAGATTACAGTTTTAATTCATATTATAAAACATTTCTTTTTCCAAATTCTTTTAAAAATTATGTGTGTGTGTGTGTGTGTGTGTGTGTGTGTGTGTTGCTAGTGATTGAACCCAGGGCCTCACGCATGCTAAGCACATACTTTATGACTGAACTTCTGTATTTCTTCTCTGAATTATCTGTTTATATTCATTTCCCTATCATTTCCTATCATGTGGGGGGAGGGATCTCCAGCATTTTTGTGTTGATTTATTGAAGTTTTTATGAAATAAGAATATTAATCCTACACATTATGTGTTTTCTACAGCTAGTTTTCAAAAATACTGGTGTTGCCATTATTTTATCTTTATTTTAAAAATCTTTTAGTTGTAGATGAATGCAATACCTTTATTTTATTTATTGGTTTTCATGCCATCCTGATTGAACCCAGTGCCTCATATGTGCTAAGCAAGTGCTCTACCACTGATCCACAACCCCAGCCCACTATTTTTTATTTTAGAAGTTCTGATAGGTATGTCACAATAGGTCCTGATGGATTCAACTTGCATTTCCCTAATGGCTATTGATACTGAAAATCTTTCTGTGTGCTTTCTTGCCATCGGCATCTTCTCTCATGAAATATCTCTTTGTGGTGGAATATCTTCTTGTGTTCATTTTCTGATTGATTTTTTTTAAACTGTTGAGTTTTTAGAGTTCTTTATGTATGCTAGATATTAGTATTTGCTGAATGCATGGTTGGCAAATATTTTCTTCCAGTCTGTAGTTTGTCTTTTCATCCTCATAACATGGTCTTTTCCAGAGCAAAAGATTTTGATTTCGGTGAATTCCTGTTATCAGTTTTTCCTTTTATGGATGATCCTTTTGGTTTCAAGTCTAAGAACTCTTTGATAAGTCTTATGTCCAGACGATTCCTCTATGTTGTTTTTTTTTCTAAAAGTCCAATAGTTTAACATTTTACTATTTCCATGATTCATTTTGAGTTAATTTCTGCCTGAAGTGTGAGGTTTCAGTTTAGATTATTATTATTTTTTTAATCTATGTGTAAGAACTCAGAAACCACTCTGGACACGGGAACTCACATAAGAGGGTTTATGATGCAAACAGAGTGTCTCCCTACAGGGTAAGGGAGAAAATGAGAGGAAGAGAGAGAGTGCATGCAAGAGAGTGTGAAAAGGGAGGAGAGAGAAAGCATGAAAATGAGGAGGAGGAGAAGAGAGAAAATGGCGGGGGAGCTATTCTTAAGCAGTCAAATTCTCTGGGCTAACAGGACCAATAACAGAGAAGGATACTTGCAAGCTGACTGATGAACCAATAGCTAGCTAGGATGTTCACAGACTGACAAGTAGTTAGGAGGCGAGGAAATGACTGCAGTGTAAAGGGCGGAGTAGCAGCTTTATATTATACTATGGATGCCCCAGCACCGTGTTTTAAAAAGGCTGTTTTTCCTCCATTGAATTGATTTTGCACCTTTATCAAAAATCAACTAGGCATGTATATGTAGATCTATACATAGGTCTCTACTATACATGGATTCTCTACTCTGTTCTGGTGACCTACATGTCTGTTCCTGCACCAATAGCACATAGTCTTGATTACTATAGATAAAAAATAAGTCTTGAAACTGGGTAGATTGATTGCTTGTATTTTATTTTTCTTTTTTGAAATTGTTTTAACTATTCTCATTTTTTTAGCCTTTCCATAAAAATTTTAGAAAAATCTGTCTATACAAAAAAGTCTTCCTGAGATTTTGATAGAAATTGCATTAAGGGCTGAGGAGATAGCTCAGTCAGTAAAGTGCTTGCCTTGCAAGCACAAGGCTGGGGTTCGATTCCCAGCACCACAAAAAAAAAAAAAAAAAAAAGAAATTGCATTAAATTTACACATAAATTTAGAGATCGGCGACATCATTACTGCATTGAATCTCTAAATCAGTTAACGCAATCTCTATTTAGGAATCTCCACACTGCTTTCCAGAGTGGCTGCACTAATTTGCAACCCCACCAGCAATGTATGAGTGTACCTTTTTCCCCACATCCTCGCCAACACCTATTGTTGCCTGTGTTCTTGATAATCGCCATTCTAATTGGGGTGAGATGGAATCTTAGTGTAGTTTTGATTTGCATTTCTCTTATTACTAGAGATGTTGAACATTTTTACATATATCTGTTGATTGCTTGTACATCTTCTTCTGTGAAGTGTCTGTTCATTTCCTTAGCCCATTTGTTGATTGGATTATTTGTATTCTTTGTGAAGAGTTTTCTGAGTTCTTTATAGATTCTGGAAATTAGTGCTCTATCTGAAGTATGAGTGGCAAAGATTTTCTCCCACTCCGTAGGCTCTCTCTTCACATTAGTGATAGTTTCCTTTGCTGAGAGAAACCTTTTAGTTTGAATCTATCCCAGTTGTTGATTCTTGCTTTTATTTCTTGTGCTATGAGAGTCCTGTTAAGGAAGTCTGATCCTAAGCCGACACGTTGAAGATTTGGACCTACTTTTTCAAACCCTTAACACAATATTTTCTTCTATAAGATGCAGGGTCTCTGGTCTGATTCCGAGGTCCTTGATCCATTTTAAGTTGAGTTTTGTGCAGGGTGAGAGATAGGGGTTTAGTTTCATTCTGTTGCATATGGATTTCCAGTTTTCCCAGCACCATTTGTTGAAGAGGCTATCTTTTCTCCATTGCACATTTTTGGCACCTTTGACTAGTATGAGAAAATTGTATTTATTTGGGTTTCTGTCCTTGTCCTCTATTCTGTACCATTGATCTACCTGTCTGTTTTGGTGCCAATACCATGCCGTTTTTGTTACTATTGCTTTGTAGTATAGTGGAAGTTCTGGTACTGCGATACCCCCTGCTTCATTCTTCCTGCTAAGGATTGCTTTAGCTATAATGGGTTTCTTATTTTTCCAGATGAATTTCATGATTGCTTGCTCTATTTCTGTAAGGTACATCATTGGGATTTTAATTGGAATTGCATTGAATCTGTATAGCACTTTTGGTAGTATGGCCATTTTGACAATATTAATTCTGCCTATCCAAGAACATGGGAGATCCTTCCATCTTCTAAGGTCTTCCTCAATTTCTATCTTCAGTGTTTTGTAGCTTTCATTGTAGAGATCTTTCACCTCTTTGGTTAGATTGATTCCCAAGTATTTTTTTTTTTTTGAAGCTATTGCAAATGGGGTTGTTTTCCTAATTTCCCTTTCAGTTGTTTCGTCGCTTGCATATAAAAATGCTTTAGATTTATGAGTGTTGATTTTATAGCCTGCGAGTTTGCTGAATTCATTGATGAGGTCTAGAAGTTTTCTGGAGGAGTTTTTTGGATCCTCTAAATATAGAATCATGTCATCAGCAAATAGTGACAGTTTAAGTTCCTCTTTTCCTATTCGTATCCCTTTAATGTCTTTAGTCTGCCTAATTGCTCTGGCTAGAGTTTCGAGGACAATGTTGAATAGAAGTGGTGAAAGAGGACATCCCTGTATTGTTCCTGTTTTTAAAGGGAATGGTTTTAGTTTCTCTCCATTAAGAATGATGTTGGCCATGGGCTTAGCATAAATAGCCTTTACAATGTTCAGGTATGTTCCTACTATCCCTATTTTTTCAAGTGTTTTAAGCATGAAGGGATGTTGTATTTTGTCAAACGCTTTTTCTGCGTCAATTGAAATAATCATATGATTCTTATCCTTAAGTCTATTGACATGATGTATTATGTTTATTGATTTACAGATGTTAAACCATCCTTGCATTCCAGGGATGAATCCCACTTGATCGTGTTGCACGATTTTCTTAATATGTTTTTGGATATGATTTGGCAATATTTTGTTAAGGATCTTTGCATCTATATTCATCAAGGATATTGGTCTAAAATTTTCTTTCCTTGATGTGTCTTTGCCTGGTTTGGGTATGAGGGTGATATTAGCTTCATAGAATGAGTTCGGTAGGGTACCCTCCTTTTCTATTTCCTGGAATACTTTGAGAAGTATTGGAATGAGTTCTTCTTTGAAGGTCTTGTAGAACTCAGCTGAGAATCCATCTGGTCCTGGGCTTTTCTTGGATGACAGATTTTTAATGGCTTCTTCTATTTCATTGCTTGATATTGATCTGTTTAAATTGTGTATGTCCTCCTGGTTCAGTTTGGGAGGAGCATGTGTCTCTAGAAATTTGTCAATGTCTTCGGTAGTTTCTATTTTGTTGGAATACAGATTTTCAATGTAGCTTCTCATTATGTTCTGTATCTTAGTGGTGTCTGTTGTGATATTTCCTTTTTCATCATGAATTTTAGTAATTTGAGTTTTCTCTCTCCTTCTCTTTGTTAGTGTGGCTATGGGCTTGTCTATTTTGTTTACTGTCTCAAAGAACCAACTTTTTGTTTTGTCAATTTTTTGAATAGTTTCTTTTGTTTCAATTTCATTGATTTCAGCTCTGATTTTAATCATTTCCTGTCTTCTACTACTTTTGCTGTTATTCTGTTCTTCTTTTTCTAGGACTTTGAGCTGTAATGTTAAGTCATTTAGTTGTTGACTTTTCATTCTTTTCTGGAATACACTCCATGCAATGAATTTTCCTCTTAGTACCGCTTTCATAGTGTCCCAGAGATTTTGATATGTTGTATCGTCGTTCTCATTGACCTCTAAGAATTTTTTTATCTCTTCCCTGATGTTTTTTGTTATCCATGTTTCATTCAATAGCATATTATTTAGTCTCCCAGTGTTGGAGTAATTTCTGTTTTTTATTTTGTCATTGATTTCTATTCTCAGTTCATTATGATCTGATAGAACACAAGGCAGTATCTATATTTTTTTGCATTTCCTAAGGGCTGCTTTGTGGCATAACATATGGTCTATTTTCGAGAAGGTTCCATGTGCTGCTGAGAAGAAAGTGAATCCACTCATTGATGGATGGAATATTCTATATGTCTATTAAGTCTAGGTTATTGATTGTGTTATTGTCTGTGGTTTCTTTGGTTGTTTTTTGTTTGGAAGATCTATTCAGTGGTGACAGTGGTGTGTTAAAATCACCCAGAATTATTGTGTTGCGGTCTATGTGATTCCTGAAATTGAGAAGGATTTGTTTGATGTACAGGGATGCACCATTGTTTGGGGCATAAATATTTACTATCATTATGTCTTCCTAATTTATGGTTCCCTTAAGCAGTATGAAATGTCCTTCTTTATCCCTTCTGACTAACTTTGGCTTGAAGTCCACCTTATCTGATATAAGGATGGAAACCCCCACTTTTTTACTGCATGGTAAGTTTTTTCCCATCCTTTCACCTTTAGTCTGTGGATGTCTTTTCCTATGAGATGAGTCTCTTGCAGGCAGCATATTGTTGGGTCTTTCTTTTTAATCCATTCTACCAGTCTATGTCTTTTGATTGATGAGTTTAGGCCATTAACATTCAGGGTTATTATTGAGATATGATTTGTATTCCCAGTCATTTGGCTTTTTGGTTTTTAAGTTGGCTTGGTTTCTCCTTTGAGTGGTTTTTCTCTAAGGTAGTTCCTCCCTTTGCTGACCTACATTGTTGTTTTTCATTTCCTCCTCATGGAATATTTTGTTGAGAACATTCTGTAGTGCAGGCTTTCTATTTGTAAATTCTTTAACTTTTGTTTATCATGGAAGGATTTTATTTCATCTTCAAATCTGAAGGTTAGTTTTGCTGGGTATAGAATTCTTGGTTGGCAACCATGTTCTTTCAGAGCTTGAACTATGTTGTTCTAGGCCCTTCTAGCTTTTAGAGTCTGGGTTAAGAAGTCTGCTGCTATCTGTATTGGTTTCACCCTATATGTAATCTGATGCTTTTCTCTTGCAGCCTTCAAAATCCTATCTTTATTTTGAATGTTAGGCATTTTCATTATAATATGCCTTGGTGTGGATCGGTTGTGATTTTGTGCACTTGGTGTTGTTCTGTATGCCTCTTGTATTTGATTTTCCATTTCATTCTTCAGGTTTGGGAAATTTTCTGATATTATTTCATTGAATAGGTTGTTCATTCCTTTGGTTTGTTTCTCTGTGCCTTCCTCAATCCCAATAATTCTCAAATTTGGTCTTTTCATAATGTCCCATAGTTCTTGGAGAGTCTGTTCATAATTTCTTACCATCTTCTCTGTTTGGGCAACTTTATTTTCAAGATTAAATATTTTGTCTTCATTGCCTGTGGTTCTGTCTTCCAAATGGTCTAGTCTTTTGGTGATGCTTTCCATTGAGTTTTTTATTTGGTTTATTGTTTCCTTCATTTCAAGGATTTCCATTTGGTTTTTTTTTTTTTTTTTTGAGAAACACTATCTCTTTGTTGAAATGATCTTTTGCTTCCTGCACTTGTTCTTTCAACTGCTTATTGTTATTATCATTCATTGCCTGCATTTGCTCTCTTATTTCATCCTTTGCTTCACAAATCATCTTAATTATGTATAATCTGAAGTCATTTTCTGACATTTCTTCTACCATATTGTCATTGGATTCTATTAATATAGAATCTAGATTTGTTTGGATCATTTTCTTCCCTTGTTTTTTCATGTTGTTCATGTATCTTCCCCTTTAGCAGTGCAGATCTGGGGTATTGCAGATTTCCCCCTAAAGGCTTATAGTGGCCCTATAGGTTTCCAAAACCCTTTCTTTAAGGGGAGATCAATATTAGCAGTGCCCAATTCAGACACTAAGCAATCCTAGACCAAATAGCCCCTATGAGGACAATAACAAAATTGTCATAATAAACAGAATGAGTTCAAATATTATCTTCAGTAAAACAAACAGATTTGTAATAAGATCTGCAGTTTCTAATGGAGGACAAAGAGGATGCAGAGGGATGTAGGATGTAGCTGTTAATGGGATAAGAAAAGAATATACAGAAGTTCTAGATAATAGAAAGGGTGAGAGTGTAATCAAAAGAAATTGGATGTTAGCATGCAAAAAAGGGAGAAAGAGACTCTGGGGGAACAGGTAAACAAAAGGAAAAGAGAGCAGGAAAAGTAAAGAAATAAAAACAAATTTTTTCAATAAGGAGAAAAAAGAAAATCTATAGAATAACAGTCATATACTAATGAAACCTCCCAGTGTTCAGTGGCCTGATGCATGAGAGGTACCTGACATTGAGCTTCAAGTCTCCAGCAGGTGTCTCAGGATGGGATTTGCCCCACCTAAAGATCAGAGCTAAGTCTTCCAGGATTATCCAAGATGGCCGCTCTGGCTTCCAAATGTGTTGGCAAATGGGGAGCTGCAGCTCAGGGTGTGGCTGTGGTCAGCTGGAAGTCCTGGAGGTGGGGTGCAGTTGGTCAGGCAGGGGTCCTGGAGTTTGGGTGTGTTTGGTGTAGTTGTGGGATCCTGGAGGCTAGTTGCAATCAGTCAGTCTGGGTTCCCAGTGATAGGGCACAGTCAGTTGGTCTGAGGGTCCTGGCGGCAGGGAGCAGTCGATGTGAGGGCCCCAGAGTCAGAGAGTGATCTGTCGGGCTGAGGGATCCTGGAGACGGGGCTCAGTCAGTCCGGTCAGGGGTCTACGGGGCCTGGCTGTTGTCTCAAAATGGCGGCAGCCACATGTAATCAAACCTGCAGGTACCGTCACAGTGAACTTCCAGGTAGCAACAGGCAGCTGGTGCTCCACTGGCGGTCGGCGATCAGTTTGCTGACTGTTGTCGGAAGATCAGGAGGTGAACCTCGTGCATTGGGTGAAGGATAGGTGTAAGGCAGGCGATGGACAGACGAGAGGCAGGCAAATGGCCCCAAAATTTTTAAGATATAATAAATTAAGTTTCACAATAAAAATAACCTCAAAGTACAAAGACCAAGGAACATTACTGAATTCACCTTATGCACCTTCTTGTAGAAGAACAAATAAGTAAAAATAGAGAAATAGACCCTAGTACTTTGCCATACCTGACCCAAGTTGGTTTGTGTCAGAGCCTTAAGCCCAGGAGCAGAGCTATGCCAGGGTCTTCCTCTGACCTGCATTCGCGAGAACTATCTCTCCAGCTTCGGGTATTTGCTGGGTTCCCGCAGACCTCATGCTCTCAGAAAATCTTATGGACTTTTAATCATATTTCCAAATGAGACAGCCATTCCCCCAGAGGGACCCACTAACAAAATTGAATGAAGATGTTTCTGCAGCCATTTTATCAGTGTGGCCCCTTATTATTTCACTTCATCACTGAAAGTGTGCTGTGAACTAGTATTGTTATAAATTCTGTAATTATCTTCTGATTAGCACATCTAGAATGAATTTTATTTGTTTTGTATTTAAAAGACCATTTAAAAAAATGTATATATTTAAAATATACCACAATTTTTGTGGCCCTATTTGGCATTTCTTCATTTTATAACTTATCAGGAACCCTTAAAAGATGGCATTAGCAGGGCTCTCTCTCTCTCTCTCTCTCTCTCTCTCTCTCTCTCTCTCTCTCTCTCTCTTTCTCTCTCTCTGTCAACAAAGATTGAGCCCAGAGGTGCTTAACCACTGAGCCATATCCCCAGCTTTTTTTATTTTGTTTTGATTTTTTGTTTTGAGAGGGTGTCTTGCTAAGTTGCTGAGGCTGGCTTTGAACTTGCGATCCTCCTTGCCTCAGCCTTCTGAGCTGCTGGGATTTCAGGTGTGCACCACCACGAAGTGGGGGTCTTTTTTAATGGCCCTGGAATGTTTGCAGTAGCTGTGAGCCGAGTAGGTCTGATAAACTGTGATCTCAGTTGGCTGGATTCATAGAACTGATGATCTAGACCTTGAAAGTCTTGAGAAAGACAGAATCCAGGTATTTCCTGCAGGCCCTGGAGCAGCATCCTGGGAAAATCCTCAGTAGACAGTTGGTTGCTGTCCTTCTATCCCAATGAAGCAGCAAGATAGGCTGCTGATCTACCAACTCTAAAGCATTTAACAAAACTAGAATGTATCACATCACTGCCTTCATACACGTTAGAGCCGGGGATCTTTGCAGACTGAACACAAATGAAAAGCAGACATTTAATAGTCTCTGGAAAGTCGAAAGAGATTTGGCTTTCTTAAATTTACTTGAAGGTTGACGCCATTACTTGTGATCAATATAAATATAAAACCCAAGCTTTGGTTCAGAAAGGTGGATTTGGGGATCCTTCCGAATTATGAGGAAGATTCAATGGTCTTACTAACCCGCGTCTTTAGGGGGATGAAGGACTTAAAAGTGAATGCGCCCCAGGTGCAGCGGTGCACGCCTGTAATCCCAGTGACTCGGGAGGCTGAGGCAGGAGGATCATGAGTTTAAAGTCAGCTTCCGCAACATAGTGAAGCCCTAAGTAACTCAGCAAAACTCTGTTTCTAAATAATTTATAAAAAAGGACTGGGGATATGACCCAGTGGTTAAGTGCCTCTGGGTTCAGTCCCTGGTACCAAAACAAACAAAAACTGTAACTACACATAAGAACATAACAGAAGCCCATGCTATTGCAGGGCTGCTCAACCAAGGCAGCTCCCTGAGATGCCCCAGCATCAGGAGAAGGGCATGGCTCTGCCCTGGTTGGTTGTCTGTTTCCATCCTCCCTGCGGCGACCTGCAGATCCATGTGTCAAGTGCTACAGTGGAAGGTGAGCTCTGAGGTCATGGCATGTGTGGTCAGGGTGAATAGAGATTTTTCTCTCTTATCCCTTGATATTTCAAAACAGTAAATGAAATCTTTTGGAGGCTTAGATGACAAGTTTCAAAATATTAAAAGAGCATGTGAAAAGAAATCTCATTAACTGAATACTCAGGATCACTTCTCTCACACCAACCATATATTAATTTGAAGCAGTTAAAATTCTTATTTTCAGTAGATTATACATTCATATGAGCCCCAAATCAAATAACACAAAAAGGTGTACAATAAAATGTCTCCTTGCACTGCCTCCTCCAGCCACCCTGTTCCTATTGCCCTGCAAGTAACCCGCTTGCTTTGTTTTCTTTTTGTTCCTTCCAAGATTCCATTTTACACTGGGCGCGGTGACGCACGCCTGTGATCCCAGAGGCTCAGGAGGCCAAGGCAGGAGGTTTGCAAGTTCAAAGCCAGCCTCAGCAACTTAGTGAAGCCCTAAACAACTCAGCGAAACCCTGTCTCTAAATAAAATACAAAAAAAGAGCTGGGGATGTGGCTCAGAGGTTAAGCACCCCTGAGTTCAATCCCTGGTACAAAAAAAAAAAAAAAAAGATTTCATTTTACAATATGAATATTTTATTATAACTCCCCTTTCTGTACACAAAAGGTTGCAAAAAGAGCATTAAGAATGTGAACTCTGAAGCCAAATTGGCAACACTGGCACCCCAGTTCTGCCACCCATTAGTTGTCTTTACTCCAGTTTCATAACCTCTCAGTTTTGTCATTTGTAGAGTGAGGATAATAATAGTATATGTGTCATATTATTATTTGAGATTAAGGAAGCATTTAAGGGACACAGTGAGCTCTCTATAGCGGGCACTTTTACTATAGGAAGGTGTGGTGTCCTAAGACTAAGACCATGAGCTCTGGATCAAGACTGCCTAAGGTCAAGTCCCCTGTCCTTACCTGTAGAATGGAGAACAGTATCAACCCTCATAGGGTTGCTGTGTGATTGAAACTATCTATATATATTATATATATGTATACACACACATATGTGTGTGTATATATATATAGTTGATATATAGATATCATTTATGTATATATCACTATATATAATATATATGTGTGTTTGTATATGAATGTGTATATATCACTTAAGAAAGTGCCCTGCTCTTGGTAAGCACTACTGTATTTCAGCAAATCCAAGATGGCATAGATTGTAAAACACATCATTACTTTATGTACTAAGAAAGAAAAACCATTGTAATTAAATTATGACATGCCTTTGACTGTAATACATCTTCATTTCAAATACGATAAAGTGAAAAAAATGCACATCTTGAAATTGATGAAATGTGGGATTTAAGTGTTAGCTATTGCATTCTTATTTTCACTTAAAAATATATCTTGAATATTGTTCCATACAGGTACAAAGAGAGCTTTTTCTTTCTGTTTTAAATGGCTATATAGTAATCCATTGTGTGGATGAGCCATAAATTATTTAACCAGCCCCCTATTAGTTTGCAGTCTGTCACAGTTACAGATGATACCACAATGAACAACCCTATAGACATGTCATTTTGCACGTTGGCTATGATAGCTAAAGGATCAATTCCCAGAACAGGCATTGCTGGGTCAAAGAGTATATGTATTTGAAACTTTTACAGCTATTTTTAAGATCACGTTTTAAATAGTGAGACTTCTCAAGTCAAGGAAAGCATGAGTCAAAAAAAGTTTGAAAAGGATCAGTCTAATGAAAGAGGAGAGCTCCATTGGGAACTCCTCCAGGGGCACAGGGGAGGGGATACCTCCTACACTGCTCGTGGCCCTGGAAATCGCTGACTCTGGTGGGGAGGAGGTGCTGGGAATTGAACCCAGGGTGCTTTACCACTGAGTTACATCCCAGCCCTTTTTATTTTTTATTTTGAGATAGTCTTGCTAAATTGCTCACTAAGATGCTGAGGCTGGCCTCAAACTTGAAATCCCCCTGCCTCAGCCTCCCGTGTCACTGGGATTACAGGTATGCAACACAGCACCCAGCACAGCCAGACTTTTTGAAAGATATTTTGGCACTGTCTTTTCAGTTCTACTTCTAGAAAGCTGTCTTACAAAAATACTAGCACAAGCTGCAAACACAAATATAATCCTCAGAGCATACAATGTGGCAGACGTGGCTTTCAGAGCTTACAGATATTACTCCAATTCCTATGAGGTCAGGGATACTAGTCAAAATTTACAGAGATGGAGACTTGAAATACAGAAAGGATAAAACTAATAAACTGCAGAGATAGGACTGGACCCAGTCAACCTGGCATGAGTTTGTGCTCTTAAGTGTACAAATATACTACTTTGAAATAGTTAAAAAGAAAAAAGAAAGAGGGGGGGCTAAACATCACAAATTGAGTTAGCTAATATTATTATACATTCATGCTGCAGAAAGCACTACAACCATGATAAAGAATGAAGTAAATCCTTATATACTGATATACACATAATGTAGTGCCTTGTTTAAAAAAATGAAAGGGTCACGTGTAGTGGTGCACTCCCATAATCCCAGCTACTCGTAAGGCCAAGCCAGGAGGCTCGCAATCCCTGGTAGGTACCAAAAAGAAAAAGAAAAAGAGAGAGCTGGGAGTGTAGCTCAGTGGTAACACACTTACCTAGCATATATGAGGCCATGGGTTTGATCTCTGGCACCACAAATAAATAAATAAATAAATAAACATAAAAAGGAGGGTACAGGGCATCTTGGACAGCAAGAGAGCAAGAGTACGTTTCACTGCATGTGTGTATGTGATGTATCCAACAGAGATCAATGGATGGACGGATGGACAGACGGATGCATGGATAGATAACACATAGATAAATGGATAATAGATAATGTTAAAGAAAAATGAAACAATAAAGGCTATTTACTACAATTACTTCCGATTAAGAGGGAAGGGGAAGGGTAGGGAAGGTAGACTTCACTTTGAATATTTACAAATTATTTGAATCTTTCTGTAGACAGTATAATAATAAACTTGCCATTATTAAGAGGCAGCAGTCATGTGGCATTTAATTCCTGACACCTTAATTTTCACTTCACCCTTGTATCCAATATCATCAGCAACACGAGGAAATGGTTGGGTGTAAAGAAAACTACAGACCCTGTGAACTGAAAAAGAAATGGGTAAAAATAAAAAGCAAAAGCCCCCACATCCAGAGATTAATAGTCCTAACCTATACTATTATATGATTTGGAAACTTATTGAACATTATGACCTACCAAAGTCACTTTTCAAAAACAAATATTCTTTAAGTAATTAAAGCATAGTTTAGTTTTCTTTGGCACTTTTGGGCATTTCCTCCATGTCTAAGTTCTTTTCACTTCCTAGAATCTTCTCTTCTGACTTAAATTTCCCTCTGGATACTTGCTGTCTTAATTCACATATGCTGCTGTAACGAAATACTATAGCCTGGGTGTTGTTTTGTTATTTTTCTATACTAGGGACTGAACCCAGGATGCTCTGCCATTGAGCTACATCCCGGCCACTACCACGACCCTACTTTTTTTTTTAATTAATTTTTTTTCAGACAGTCTTGCTAAGTTGCTCACACTGGCCTCCAACTTGTGGTCCTTTGGCCTCTGCCTCTTAAGGCACTGGGATTGCAGGTGCATGCCAGCGTGCCTGCCTGGGTCATTTATTAAGAAGGGAGCTCTTACAGTTCTAGAGGCTGGGTAGTCCGAGATCGAGGTGCTGGCACTGGTGTCCTGTGAGGGCTGCTCTCTGCTTCCAGTATGGTGCTTGTTGTTGTGTTCACACATGGTGGAAGGTGGAAGAGCAAGAGAGTGCGACCTTCAACCTGGAGCTCTTCCTGAGGGTGATGATCCCATTCACGAGGGCAGATTCCTCATGACTTAATCATCTTCCAAAGGCCACATCTCTTAATACTGTTGCACTGGGAATTAAGTTTCAGCATGAACTCTCCAGGACATACCATCATTCAAAAAATAACACCTAGCAATGGAAGTTATTTTTCACCAGGACTTCTCTATGAGTGATCCTAAAGAAAGCATCTTTTTTTTTTTTGAAAGGTCCAATCTAGGCTCAGTTGGTGGTAGGCCTGAGCATACTGGTGAGAAAAGACAATGATGATTTCAGCTGCCTAAAGAGGGAAGCACTCTCCAATCAAGAGGCCCACAGTGAATAAAACCTGCCATACCCACTTGTCACCAGTGGGTAACACTCTTCACTGCTTCTCAGGAAGAGAGAACTGATCTCAAGAAAGGAGCATAATGGCCAGGTGAGGTGGTACATGCCTGTAATCCCAGTTACTTGGGAGGCTGAGGCAGGAGGATCACAAGTTCAAGGCCAGCCATGACAACTTAGCAAGGCCCTGTCTTAAAATAAAAAATAAAAGGACTGGGAGGATAGTTCAGTGGTTGAGTGCCACTGGGTTCAATCCCTACTACTTAAATAAATAAATAGGGAGAATCACTGAAAATAACAGTTTGATCTTTGGAGGCAGCTGTTTGAAATCATATATAAGGCATCTTTAAGACATGGGTGCTTTACCAGGAAAACCGAGAGGAGAGGTTCTAAATGTCACCTTCTCGTAGAGGACTTCTGTGCTGCTGAAGGGGGCAACTGGAAGAAGCATCTACTCAGTACACCTGACGGTCTAAGGACGAAATTGTCGTACCTACTAGTTTCAGACTCTGGATAAACTTCCCATATTACTATTCAAGTTTTCCAAGACTGTTTTTTGTCATCCTTTTTATATTTTTTGAGATATTCATCCTAGGTTAACTTTTTTTCCCCCCCTTTCTCCTATTCTAATGAGAGTGGTCTGGAGTATGGGCTGTTTAGAAATCATTTCTAGAAGAAGGATTGTTGGTGTGCCTTGCTCTTTCCTGTGTATCTTCAGGTGTGATGTCTGTTGTGTCTTGCAGACTTTGTTTTACTGTACTGTGACTCCCCCTTCCTGTTCATTATTCCTCCCTGGTGTCCTGCAAGTCACTGGAAGGGCTTTCTGTATCCAGTAGAGTTCCTGAACTGGTAAGGTCCCTTTTTGTACAGAAATCAGGAATCTGCTGTCTCTGGTCGTAGCAGGAGTCCCTGAGCTATAAACCATATCCGGGGTCCAATAGCTAAAGTGACAAGATCCGTCTCCTTCTTTGAGCTCTTTCATGACAGTGATCAGCCTCACTGTGAATGTCTGCTACTGGTCCTTTGGTGTTTTGTGTCTTCTCTCTCTTCTTCCCTCCCACCTTCCCAACTTCCTTAACTAAATTAGTGTCTGGATTTTTTTCCATTTCACCTAACCATTTAAAATGCCTGTTCTTTTCTGCTGTTCTTCATGATGAAGTAGGGCAAATATGGATCTCGGAAGAAGCCTGCTTCCTGGTCCTTTTATCTTAAGAAGGCACCTGTGGGTGGGCTCCCCATCACTTATTCCTCGGCATGTAGGGAGCACATCCCACCCTGTCTCTCTTCTTCCTCCACAACCTCTGCAGCTCCTCAGAGTTCCATGTCTCTCTCAGATCTCACCAAGTGAGATGCACACCTGTAATCCCAGGGACTCAGGAGGCTGAGGCAGGAGGATTACAGTTTTGAGACCAGTCTTGGGAATTTAGTGAGGCCCTAAGCAACTTGGCAAGACCCTGTCTCAAAATAAAAATTAAAAAGGGCTGGGGATGTGGCTCAGTGGTAGAGTACCCCTGGGTTCACTCCCTGATACCAAAAACAGAGAAAAAGAAATTATTCCTTCTCTCCTTTAAACAGCAATTAAAACACTACTTCCTGGATTGTGTCTCTATATGAATATGTAACTTTCCAGATTATGTTACTTCCTAGAGACCAGCATCTCCCTGCTCCTGGGAACCATGCTAGTCACCTACAGTTTATTGGGAATCCATCTCATGACTTCAGTCCTCAAGCCTGGCTCCTTCTGTGGCTTCATGCCTCATGATGGGGCCCTAGGAACACCTCCTTGAGACACTACAGAGTAGCTTTGGACCCCAAAAGATAGTGTGTATGGCATGATCCCATTAAAGGGCAACCCATCTCTGTCTTGTTCTTCGGTGTATATTCAACCCCCCACTTTCTCCCATATTAAGGAAATGTATAAAAGCAAGACTAGAGAATGCTGTGTCTCCACCACCCAGCTGAGGAAATAATACTTAGTGAGATCCTATTCAAAAATTAAAAATAAATAAATAAATAAATAAATAAATGGAGGGGATGGAGCACCATGGTAGCACATCCCTGGATTCAATCCCCACTACTGCAAAAGAGAGGAAGAGAGAGAAGAGAGAGATTGCTTTAATGAACACTCTGTACATGCTTCCTGGTACACATATGTGCAGGAGTTTGGGTAGATTAGATAATGAGGAATGGGTCTAGAATGATTCTAAAACTTACCTGTGTATCAGAATCACCTGGAAGACAACAGGAAATCCAAAGAAGTGATGTAGGACTTGGGCCTCCTTTTGTTTTGTTGGAGTGGGTTTTTTTTTTTTTTTTTTTTTTTTTTTTTTTTTTACATTTCTGATACCAGGAATTGAACTCAGGGGCACTTAACCACTGAGTCACATCCCCAGCCCTTTTTAATTTTTATTTTGAGACAGGGTCTAAGTTTCTTAGAGCTTCCCTAAATTTTTGCTAAGAGTGGCCTTAAACTTGTAATCCTCCTGCTTCAGCCTCCAGGGCCACTGGGATTACAGGTATATACTACTATACCCAGGCATGTTGGAGTTTTTCTGGGCCTAGTTTCTGAGGTGATTCTGAATCACATTAAAGTTCTGAATCATACCACTCTCTAGGGTTTGGGAGTAGTGCTCTTTACATGAAAATGACTTTTCATTTAGTAAGAGATTGCACCAGTTTGCACTCCTACCAGTGGTGAAGGAGAGGTGCCATTCAATCACATTCTTTTCCATAGTACATATTGTGAAACGTCTTTAGTTTTACCAGTCTTGAGAGTGTAAAATGATATCTCATATCTCAGTGAGGTCTTAATTTGCATTTCCCTGTTACTAACAATAACTAGCACCCTTTCGTGTATTTCATAACTTTCTTTTCTGTATTATTTTTATTTCTTGTAGCATTTTACTTTTCCAGTGAGGTGGTATTTCTTATGGATTTATACAGCCTTTTCATATTCACTAAGTATTTCTTTCATTCACTACTGTATTTATTGAAGGATTATATTTTGTCAGGCACATAGTCAATGAAATAAAGATCCCTGCCTTTGCAAAGTTTACATCCTAACAGAGGGAGACAAACAGTAAATGATAAGTAAGTCACAGTAATTTAGAGGGGGCTACATAATATGGGGAAAGGAAGAGTGAGAAATAGAAAGTCAGAATATAGCCTTAATTGGATCCAATTGTAGCCATTTTAATTATAGCCCTTCCCTTTGCCCGCCCCAATTTTAAAATTAGCCAATTGCATAGATCAAATCCCAAGCTCCTCCAATCAGGATGAAGGGCAGCCTCCTGGATATAAGCAGGCAGACTGGTCGCCTGGTGCGCTCCCTAGTCAGGTGCACTTAGCACGTCCCTCTGGCAGAAGTAAGAGTTCGCCTTGTCCACCCACTTTCGAGCACGTATTTGATTTTTTTGTGGCACCTGGATGTTTCTAACAGAAATGTGCCACTTAGTATCCTACTATGCTGTTAGTCTCCACTGTTAAAAGAAAACCTTTAGACAAAGTAAATTTAACAGGGCTTAGTTAAGCAAAGAATGATTTGTGAATTGGGTAGCCCCCAGAACCAAGGCAGAACCTCAGGGCTGCCACATGGCTGGACAACGTTTAGGGACAGAAAAAGGGAAGTGACATGCAGAAGACGTAAGTGAAGTCTAGAGACAGCTCAGTTCGCTAAAGCCTGGCATTTGCCCTATTTGAAACGGGTTTGAATGGTTGGTCCCCAGTAATTGACTGAAGCTTGGCTGCTGTGACTGGCTGAGACTCAACTATTTGTTACAAAAGCAGATTCCTGAATTAGGTTTTCAGTTTGTTTATGCACTGAATTGTGTTGCAGTTTGTTACACAAGGACTGGGGTATTCAAGTATGGAGGCTTTCTCAGGCCAAATTTAATTTGATTTAAACACAACTAATTGCTCTGTTTTTTTGCTTCTTTACAGTAGTACTGGGGATTGAACCCATGGTCTTGTGCGTTGCGAGGCAAGCACTCTACCAACTGAGCTATATCCCCAACCCTTATTTTATTCTTGAGACAGGGTTTCCCTAAGTTGTCCATCCTGGCCTCAGACTTAAAATCCTCCTGCTTCAGCCTCCTCAGTTGCTGACACTACAGGTGTGCCACTAAGCCTAACTTACTCTGTTGGTTTTCACATACCCTAGGTCATAAATTGCTCTGTCTGACCCAATTAAAGTGGGGCCCCTTTGCAGTGGCAGGCTTTACCAGTGCAGAGGCCAGGTTTTACCAGGTTTTAAGGCTTACTCCTACCTGTGGGGGTTCTTCTTGGCTGTCTCTTACCTTGATTCTCTCTGTTAAATTTCTACTTGTACTTTAGCCCCCCTCTTTTTTTTTGGCAGTAGTGGGGAATCCCTGGGTCTCATGTATGCTAGGGAGGCACTCTACCACTGAGCTACATTCCTAGCAAACTGCACCCCCCTCCTCCATTTCTTACTACCAAAATCTACTTTGTTTCCCATAATACCCTTAGGCATGAACTTCTCCAAACTCCATTCCAAATGCAGTCAGTCCTCTTCAGGAGAGAGGTTTAGTTCCCTGTTCTTAGAATCTTTCCTTTCCCTGGTAAGAACCTCTGTACCACTGCACTGGATCTGAGGGTGGGCATGGCAGTGCATTTCTCCCACATGGACATCCATTAGTCAGTCCCAACATCAGCCCTCAAGAAGACTGTCCTTTTTACCATTTAATGTATTGTCTTGTCACTTTTGTCAAAACCCAGTTGCTCAGACAGGTGCAGTGATATATGCCTGTAATTCCAACAGCTCAGTGGGCTGAATAGGAGGATCGGGAGTTCAAAGCCAGCCTCAGCAACTTAGGGAGACCCTGCCTCTAAACAAAATATGCAAAGGGCTGGGGTTGTAGCTCAGTGGTTAAGCACGCCTGAGTTCAATCCCCAGTACCAAAAAAAAAAAAAAAAAAAAAAAAAAAAAAAAAAAACCCAGTTGCTCATCTCATATGCTCTGTCTCTGGATACTCCATTAAGTTCCTTTGATCTTAATAAAGCTTTTCATTATGTCAACACAGACGGTTGTGTTTACTGTAAATTTATACTGTCTTGAAATGAAGTAGTGTAAATCCATGTACTTTGTACTTTCTCAATTTTGTTTTAGTTACTATAAGTCCTTTGTATGTATAGATGTATTTTCAAAAAAATATATTTACATATATACATGCAAAATGCATCTTGTGAATTAAGATGCTTTTGGAATTTTAGTTGAATCCATAGATTAAAATGCAGGAAATAGGCATAAATATGTAATTTTCTAATCCATTAATATGATATATCTCTCCTTTTCCTTATGTCCTCTGTAGTTTCTCTCAGCATTGTTTTGTAGTTTTCAGCATGTAGATCTTGTACAGTTTTGTTATTTCTTTTTGTAGTTGTAGATGGACATCATGCCTTTATTTTGTTTATTTTTATGTGGTGCTAAGGATCGAACCCAGTGCCTCACACATGCTAGGTAAGAGCTCTGCCCCTGTTGGTCTTGAACAGTTTTTATTAAAACATATCCCTAATATTTCATATTTTAATACTATTATAAATAGCAGTGATTTTTAACTTCTTATTCTAATTATTTTTTGACATTCCATAAAAATATAATTGATATCTGTATTTTCATCTTGTACTTTGCAATTTTGCTAAACTTAATAATTTGAGGAGTGTTTTAGTCAGCTTTTTCACTGCTGTGACTAAAGGACCCAATTAGCACAATTGTTTGGGGAGGAAAAGTTTATTTGAGGGCTCATGGTTTCAGAGGTCTTAGTCCATAGAAGGCTAGCTCCATTCTTCAGGACTCAAGGTGAGGCAGGACATCATGGTGGAAGAGTGTGGCAACTCACATGGTGATCAGGAAGCAGAGAGAGAGAGAGGTCTCCACTTGCCAGATACAAATATATACCCCAAAACCATGCCCCCCATTCCTACCTCCTCCAGTTACACCCTACCACTTCAGTTACCCCATATCAAACAATTAATTCACTGATTGGGTTAAGACTCTCACAACCCAATCATTTCTCCTCTGAACCTTCCTGCATTGTCTCACACATGAGCTTTTGGGGGACGCCACATCTAAACCATATCAAGGAGCTAATATATTCACTTTGATTTCTTTTTATGTGTACTAATAAAATATTGGCACCTAAAAGCAGATTTGCATCTTTTTTAATCTGCATACTTTTAATTCCTTTTCCTTGATTTCTTGCACAGACTAGGATTAGTCACACAATTATTAGTAGAAGTTATAAGAATAGATATCTTACCCTGCTCCAAATCTTAGGGAGAAAACATTGTCTTTCACCACAAAATATAATGATAGCTGTATATTTTTCTTGATATCTTTTAGCAGAGAAAGTTCAGGTCCTATTTTCAGTTTGGTAAGAGTTTTTAATTGTGAATGAGTGTTGAATTCTGCCATGCGCTATTTTAACATCCCCTAAAGTGGTCATAGGATTTTATCTTTTACTTTGTCAAATTAACCTTGAATTCTTGGAATAATACCCACTTGGTCATGATGTATTTCCTTTCTGTATCTTACTGCATTCAATTTGCTACAATATTAAGACTATTTTTGCATCTATTTTTCTAAAATTCACCAGTTAAATAAAAGGTTCTGGAGTATCCTTTGAGGAAAGACTTTTAAACTATGGATTCAATGTTTTAAATAAATACAGGACTATTTAGGTTTTTTATATTTTTTAGAGTAAGACTAAAATTTTTAGTATAGTATAGTATACTAAAATGATTAGTAAGACTAATATTTTTTGGAGTAAGACTCTGTGTCTCCTAAGGAATTTGTCCAATTAATCCAAATTTTACAACATACGGGCATCATTTGTCTATAACAGTTCCATATCCCTTTAACAGCTGCAGTATCTGTGGTAATATCCTCTTCATTTCCCTTTTGTTGTTAATTTGACTCTTTTACTGGATCAGTTTAGCTTTTGTCATTTTTATTCATCTTTTCTAAATCAGTTTTGCAACAGTTTAATTGATATTCTCTATTAGTTCATTTTCTATTTCATTGATTTTACTCTGATCATCTTCCTTCTGACTTTGGGCAAATATTGCTATGGTTTTGTTTTTTGTTTTTTTCTCCTAGGTTCTGGAGAAAGGTAGAGGCTTAGAATATTGCCTTTAAACATTTCTCATTTAACTTAAATATTGAAAGCCTACAAATTCCCCTCTAAGCTCTATTTTAGATGTGTTTTATAAACTTGTTTGTTGCATTTTAATTTTCATTCAGTAATAAATATTTTCTATTTTTAATTATAATTCCTTCATTAACTTGAGTTAAATAGATATGTGCTGTTTAATTTCTCAATACTTAGAGGATTATCCAGATATTTTTCTTTTTAATTTGTTTCTGTCATACTCAGAGAATTTATTCTATGTAGTTTTAATCCTTATAAATTTCAGGAGATAATTTACACCTTAGTATATAGTCTGTATTTGTGAATATTCACGGGCACTTGAAAAGGACATGCATTCTGCCAATGTTGGATATAGTGTTTTATAACTAGATATTAGGTGAAGTTACTTAATAGTAGTTCAAGTTTTTGTATATTTAGTTTTCTTTCTAATTGTTCTATCAATAAATGGGACAGGATCTGGGTGTGATGGAGCATCTGTGATTCCAGCAACTTGGGAAATTGAGGTAAGAGAATCACAAGTTCAAGACCAGTCTTAGCAACTTAGGAGAACCTGTCTCAAATAAAAAATAAAATGGGTTGGAATGAAGCTCAGTACTGAAGCACACTTGGATTCAATCCTTAGTACTGAAAAGAAAAAAGAACGTTGAAATCTACAACTGTAATTGTACATTCATCTATTTTGTATTTCAGTTAGTTAGTTTTTCCATATAATCTGAAGCTCTGTTACTCAGCACATGTATATCTAGTTACTTATTCTTGATGACATGGTTATTTTTAAATTTTCTCATCATGTAATGTTGTTTTATATCATTACTTATAATCTTCTCCCTGAAGTTTACTTTGCACAATAGTGATACATTCATTTCAGCTTTTTATGATTAATGTTTGCTTGGTATATCTTTTTTCCATCCTTTGACTATTAACCTATCAATGCATTTATATTTAGTTTGTTCTCATAGCCTTTTTATATAACCTGACATCTCTGCCTTTTAGTTGGAGAGTTCAGGCCGTTTATATTTAATGTAATAATAAATATGGTTGTATTTAAGTACACCATTTTGCTATTTGTTTTTTATTTATTATGTCTGTTCTTTATTCTATTTTCTTTATTTCTGCCTTCTTTCTTCAGTCATTGTGTGTTTGTGTGTGTGTGTGTGTGTGTTTGTATGTGTTGTTGGGGATCAAATCCAGGACCTGTGCATGCTAAACAAGCACTCTACCACTGAGTTATACTCCCAGACCCAACATTCATTAAAGTTTTAATTTAGTTTATTTTTTGGTACTGGGGATTGAACCCTGGGCATTTTTACCTCTAAGCTACAAACCCAGTGGTTTTGTTTTTTATTTTGATACAGGGTTTTACTAAGTTGCTGAGGATGTCCTTGAACTTGTGATTCTCCTGCCTCAGCTACTGGAGTGACTGGGATTATAGGCATGTGCCACCATGCCCAGCTCCACTCAATATTTTAATGTTTTCACTTTATATTTATCTTGTTAGCTATTTTCCTATCTTATTTTTAATGGTTGCTCTCAACTTAACCACATACATTTTAAATCATCAAACTGTAGCTCCAAATAATGGTATAAAACTTCATGCTATAATCATGAAGTTTCTGAGATAACACCCTATTGTAAAAATACAAGCTTAGCCTGCTACAATTTCATGGAGATTGGTAGAAGACTCAGGACCATCAGACAAATGACTTTATAACTTGGCACATAGTAGGTAGATGCTCTGCACAGTGGGATTTGTGTCACAGATGATGAACCCTGAACTTGGGAAATCCCAATCTTTCATAATGGTCTGCAAGCAAATCTGGCCACCCTGGAAGGACAAATACACATAGCTTTATGTTTTTTCTCACAGAAGATTATTCGTACTAGAGTTTTTGTTTCTTGACCAACTCTTCTGTCTTGAATATCGTATATGTGGGCAAATGCATGCTCTTTGAGCAAAACTTGAAGTGTAATATTGCTGGTGAGCAAAGGCCACACTTCCTAAACTCCTTGTGAAGGATTTAGGGGATAGCTGATAGATTCCAGCCACACCAAGCTGGCATCCGTGGTGGGCCTGAGTCTGTTTGTTTCACTTCTCAGTTCTGCTCTCTGTTGCTGTAAGGCCTTGGTTCACAACTGTAAATGCCCTCTAGATATTGATTTCCCCAGAAGACAGTCAGTAACCCTGTGTTTGTCAGCATCATTTATCACTTCCAATTTTCCTTTTAATTTTGTACTGTTGAAGAGCTCATTTTTCCCCCCTGTGGTGCTGGGAATTGAACTCAGGGCCTTGTGCTTGCAAGGCAAGCACTCTACCAACTGAGCTATATGCCCAGCCCCTGAAGAGCTCTTTTAGACTTATACAGACCAAGATTTTCTTTTCATCATATATCTCTCATAAAAGAAGAGAAATATAAGCCAAACGAATTTGTTGTGGCATCCCTAAAACTTCAACTCTGGCTCTTCTGGATCACCAAGGCTCAGCATCACCAACATCTGTGTTTTCTGACATAAGATCGCACGCCATCTCCACAAGAGCTTGAAATGGCAGTGTTTCTTAAGAGGAGACTTCACTATTGTCTTGGAAGTTTTCTCCTAACCATTGACACTGACTCTGTAGCAATAAAGTGCCTCAGGGCTGCTGTCTGGATGACATGGCTTCGGGAACCCCACTAGCTAAGGTGTTCAGGTGGGGAACTAAAGGTCTTGGACTTGGAAAATATCTCATGGGATGTAGTTTTGTTCATGTGGCGTGATGGCCAATAACCTGCCCACTGTGTCTTCAGAAACCTTTGTGATGAAGGTCGTAGTATCATCTGTTTTTTAGGTTTGGAAACTGAACCTCAGAAAGGTGAAAGTGCTCATGCAAGCAGCTGGAGGAAGGGCTCCTACCCAGCTACCCAGCTGTGCCTGACTCAAAGCCACCCCCTTTCTGTTTCCCTTCCTACTCCACCATGCTCCTTCTTTCTGACCCTTTGAAACTGCTTTCTTTGCCCTGGGGCTACAGACTTTGGGCATTCTGTTTCTTCAGGACACACCAGCTTGGGGGGTAAGTATAAGTACATCACCAATAAAATGAATAAAAACGTATTTCTGTGACTCAGCCTCCCCTACCAAACTGCAGGCATCTTGGAGTCTCTCAAATGCCTCCCAGTTAGTTCAGAGAACTTGAGGGAGAAGGTGGGTCTCACAGTCCTTCCCAATGAGTCCACCTGGCCCTTACTCAGTAGGTTTCTCTTCCCTCCCTGTCCTTCTGTAGGGCTAGGACTGCTGACCAGAAGTTCCTTGTGGAAAGCCTTCCAGCCTGTGCCCCCATATGCTCCTTGGGCCTCATATGATCTCTGTGCCCTGCATGCATGATGGATGGCTCCTTCTGTTCCCCGCCTTCAGGGCTGGGTCCTTGTACCAGGTTTATAGGGTAGGGCTCTCTCCTGGGAGCAGCTCTGCTCTCCATGAAAAATGATTCCACCTTCCTGTCTCTGGCCTTCCTCTTGCCCCCACCCCAATTTTCCACTCAGGCTCAGATATACAAGAATTTTAACTGTGGCATCTTAGGGCTAAGGTCTGTGTTTATGAACCCCAATACATGGGCTCCATCTCCCCATATTAGCTTTCAATTGTTGTAGTAACAAGTTACTATAATGTACTATCTTAAAGCAACATTCACTTTTTACCTCTCAGTTCTATAAGTCAGGCCAGGCAAGTGTGGGTCCTCAGCTGACAGGTCTCGTTGTGGGATTCTTGTGCAGAGAGACAGGGCACCAGAGTGTTCAGCAGGAAGCAGCATTTATTAGTGCCAGCACTGGCCCAATGGTTCTGTATCCAAAGGAAGTGTTGCCTTATATGCCTTTTGTTAGTTCCTTCTTACTTGCTAGCTCTTTGTCTTCCATATAAGGTAATAACACATTCAGATTGGGCATTCTATTTCTACAGTATAGAGTTGCAACAGTGTTACAGCAGAATTGTGGAATGTGCACATTGATACTGATGGTGCCATGTTATCTTTCCTTTGTTCTGAGACAGAAATCATGGTGTCAACAGGACTAGGCTCTCCTCTGGAGGCTCTAAGGAAGAATCCACTTCCAAGTTTAGGTTGTTTAGGTTGTTGGTAGCAGTCAGTTCCTTGGGGTTGCAGGACTGAGGTTCCTGCATCCTTACTGGTACCAATCAGGCGTCATCTTTACTCCTAGAAGTTGCCCTTGTTCTGTCTCATGCTTCCATGTCCCCCTTCTCCTGTCCCTAGAAGAATGTGCCCTACATTTAAGGGCTCATGTATTTTAGTTATCTCCCCCACTTGGAAAGTTCAGGGCAAAACGTTAACCACATTTGCAAAGACCATTTTACAGTATATCAGAATATATCTGTAAAAGCCAGCTTGGGAGGCTGAGGCAACAGGGTTGCAAGTTCAAGGAGCCAGCCTTGGCAACCTAGAAAGACCCTGTCTCAAAATAAAATGTAACTAAGGTAGCTCAGTGGAATAGCTCTTGACTAGCACGTGCAAAGCCCTGGTTTGATCCCCAGTACTGGAGGAAAACAACACACACACACACACACACACACACACACACACACACACACACACACAGGTGGGGAACCATTACTTAACCTGACACACCTGCCAGCTGATTTGAAATCTCCTTGAGGAACTAGGGTGCTGGCTTAGCCCTGATGCCATAGGCACCTAAAAAGTCCTGTTGCTGTAGAAATTTGTGGGTTTGTTGTCTGACACAGGAGATTAAAGGGAAGAGTTAAAATTCCTGACAATTTAATTTTTAAAATATTCTTTATTCAAAAATTGTTAAGGGAAGAGATATTACCTGTTTGTGAGAGGTAAATGCCTTCATGTGGGTGAGCCTGGCAGTGGGTACTCTTCAGAACTGGGTTCCTGTAGGTGTGAGGAAGGCTGTGAGTCTTCTGCTGTTGTTGATGTTATAGATCAGACATGAGGCGTCCCCCAAAAGCTCACGTGTGAGACAAAGCAAGAACATTCAGAGGTGAAATGGTTAGATTATGGAAGTTATAAACTAATCAGTGCATTAATCCACTGATAGGGATTAACTGGGTGGTAACTACAGACGGGTAGGGTGAGACTGGAAGAGGTGGGCACTGGGAATGTGACTTTAGGGTTTGTATTTTGTCCCCAATGAGCAGAAATCTCTCTGCTTCCTGGTCTCACGTCCTGGGCTGCTTTCCTCTTTTGGTGTGATATGCTATGTCGCCTCGGGCCCAGAGCAATTGATTCGGTCATCTATAGACTAAAACTTCTGAAATTGTGAGCCAGAACAAACTTTTCTTTTACTGTGTTGTTCTTGTTGGGTCTTTATGACTGAAGTTCAATCAGTAATAGCCAAAGAGTATTAACTTCAACAGAGAAAAACCTGGAGAAAATGTTTACCTGATTATAGACAAGAATTGGATAGTCAACACTTACAGTTGTCTCGTGGGGTTGTCATCAAAAACTCCATCTTTGTTCCTGATGCCAATCCAATAACGAGGACATGGTTTTGAGAAAAAGGAAAAGAGGCTTATCGTTTCACTAGCAAAGGAGAAACCCAGGGGACTCCTGTCCCAGAGGCTGTGATTCTGCCCATCAGCAGAAACAGGGGGCTTTTAAAGAGGGGATCAAAGGCTACATTCCATGTTCTATGTACATTCGATGTTCTCTGTACATTCTATGTTCATGTACATTCTATGTTCTCTGTCTGGAGTTGTAATTCACTTGTGAACTTGGGAGATAGTCATTTCTAAGACCTTCTGGTACCTTCCCCTAAGTCTGGGTTACTTCATTGCTATGGTGGGTGTGTCCTCAAAGACAGATAAGTCTGCCTCAGATGGGGAAGAAAGGTAATCCTCTTTCTCTTGAGATTAGAGGTGGGGGGAGATTAGGGAGGAGCAGGGGGAGAGGAAGAGAAAGAAACATGTCCATTTTAAAAATAGGTGCAGTGGCAGAGCAGCAAGGGTTACACTCAAAGCATAAAGTGGGCCACTTTACAGGGTGATCCAAACACTGACTCTACAGGTGATTGGTTTGAACTCTATCTCAAGGCTAGGGGGAACCCCAAGCTTTCCCCCAAGAATTTTGGGAATTCCCTAGGCTTGGGTTTCTCGGGGTCACCTCTGACTGTAAATTTCCTTGTTGGGTGTCTTGTGACCTTTACCTCTATTCCAAAATTGCCTCAAAAGTTGAAGACAGCCCCTTCTCCTTGATACTCCTTGTAGTTCACCTACTCCAAGGCAGCTTGTGCAAAAAACATTTATTAGAGATTTGGGGAACAGCTTACACTGGAAAGAAGGGTTGGATTGCAGAGTCATGGTCCAGATATTTAAAACAAAATCTTACATCCTGCTCTTAAGAGCTTCCCCCATTTCCCACCCAGGAGGGCTTTAGCTTTTGGCCTTATTGCTTAGTATTCTGATTTCTTCTCTTCTTTGTTCTTCCTCATCTCCAAATTCCTGTTCGTATCCTAGACAGAGATTTTTAGCTAACTTTGTTTTTTTCCTCCTAACCCATGTCCTCTGGGCCTTACCTTCTACCCTCAGGGGGCCTATTAAGGTATTTTCCTAAACAAAGACACTTCCTTCCCTAAAAGGAACTCTGGTGCTAACTGATAAAATAATAGCTTCTCTTATCTGCTGTGACAATGACAAGGGTGCCAGATTGTGCTTATTCTTTGGGAGATCTGACAGTGTATGGGTCTTCTGGTCAATGGGAAGTGTAAACCACCGGTTCTCCTGGGGAGGGAGTTTTGTAGCCAGGATCTAATTGCACCTGATGCTCACAGGTTTTTGGGGGAACCTAGGTGGTTCTCCTTAATCTATTTTATGATGAACAAAAACAGGGTTAAGAGACAAATCCTGACTAGATGAATGAAGTTCTGAGATAGAACTTGAACCCAGATCCCAGTTCATTCAATAATCTCTGTTTTGGGAGTTTTTACAAAAATGGGAAATGTCTCTGGTTAAAGTGAACTGTTTTGCGCATGAACTTGGTGTCCCAGTCTGGAAGGTTAAAAGAGACATGGGTTATTTGTCAGATAGGTTTTACATAAGTGCTGGAGAAAAGATAAGCTGTCAGCAGATGCTTTTCTGTGTTGAGACTGAAATGTTATCTCCCCAAGATAACCATCCTGAGGCTGTTAGGGAAGGATCCAGCAGGGCTGCCTTGGAAGCCACCTCCTAAGTCCTTCTCTCCCCTTCATTCCCTCTTCCCTCCCCTCATCCGCACCCTGTCCTCTTCAAGGACCAGTTCCCATTCCGCCCATCCTCTAGGACGCCATCCCTGACAGCACACGCCGACCCAGTTCTCTCTCCTGGGAATCTCCTTGACAAGTACTCTCTGCTTTGCACCATTAGAATGTTCTAGACCAGTGACTTTCAGACTGTTGACTGCAGTTCATAACCAGAAACATATTTTACCTCCCCCTACCATATTCTCTCTCTCTCTCTCTCTCTCTCTCTCTCTCTCTCTTTGGTACTAGCAGTTGAACCCAGGGCACTTAACCCCTGAGCCACATCCCCAACCCATTATTTATTTATTTATTTTTTATTTAAAGACAGGATCCAGCTGATTATACAGGGCCTCCTAAATTACTGAGTCTGACTTTGAACTCATGATCCTCCTGCCTCAGCCTCTTGAGCCTCTAGGATTACAGGTGTGTGCCTCCTCGCTGTGCCACGTTCTCTTTCTCACACAGAAATATACATGTTATAAAAATGTCTCATTCTGATGCTTTCAAGCCTCCCAAGTTTTCCCACTGCCTACCACACATTCCCAGCAGACAGCTGATTGAAGGCTCTGCACACTGCCCGCTTGCCAGTCCCTCTTGGCTTCAGCAGCCCCAGGCCCTCTGGGGTCTCCCCACATCATGCCAGCTGTTGCTCTTCTCCTTGACTTGGGTCCTGCTATTATTCCTCAAGGCCTTTCTCACTCTGTGGGGGGAACTGCCTTCACTTCAAGAACTCAGAAGTCTTTCTTCGGTCCTGTGCATTTTAGGTTGCTCTGAGACACTACTCATCACACTGAACTGTAATTTCTGACCCACATATTTGCCTCCCTCACTAACCCAAGCTCCTGAGGCAAGTGATATGAGTATCCCAAATGGTTTTATATCATTGGCACCTATAGTAGTGTCATCGTCCAGTCCATGTTAACTGAAAATTAGCAAAAGAATGCTGTTCTCATGGGCTGAGGTTGTGGCTCAGTGGTAGAGTGCTTGCCTAGCATGTGTGAGGCACTGGGTTTGAATTTCAGCACTGCACATAAATAAATTAATAACTGTCCATTGACAACTAAAAAATATTTTTTAAAAAGAATGCTGTTCTCTAGTTTCATGTCTTCATTAATAAAAGTTCTTCTATTCCATATACTCCTAATCTCTCTGGCTATTTTAATGATCCAGTTATGTATATATGTGGTGGGGGAGGGAGGCAGAGAAGGTGGACTTGGGAAATCATAACAGTGGTTGAGAGGTAGTTCCTGCTGCACCCCCTTTCCAGTGCAGTCAGTGCTAGTCACTGTAGCAGGGAGGATGAGGATTCTGATAGCCTGGAATGCATAAATAAACAAGCACCCCTAAAAGATTAAATAAATAAAAAATAAAAGTTCATGGTGGAGATAATAGTCTTGAAAACCCACCCTTTTGATTTGAAGAGAAGGGCTTGATGCCAGAGAAAGTAAACCCCAAAGTTTATGCCACAAGATGTGGGTTAGAATGGGGTAGGCAAGTAGCCAGTGTATTCCCCAAAGTCAAGATTAGGGATGGGGCCACCTGAGGTGGAGCTGGAGGAGGTCAGTGGGTGAGACCAAACCTGGAGAGGTCAGGAAGGCGGAGTTAGCATTAAGAAGACTCAGGAGAGGCTGAGGCAGTTCCCACTGAGCATCTGTGGCCACCTCGGCCTGTGTCCATATTCATATGAGCTGTCAACTCACTGGGGAAGCAGGAGCCTCTGGCAGGTCCCTCTCTGCCAAGATCCAACAGAAGTGATGCCTGGCCAGCCCTGAGCTTGCTCACTCCATCCAACTACCCGTGTGTTTAATAGCCTCTTCTTGTCCAGAGGGCAGTGGTGACGTGGGAAGGAAGCCCCAGCCTCTACACCTGGTGAATTATACAGAATAAGCCTGAGATTTTGTCCCAAGGGAAGCAGCCATGGCAGGTCCTAAGGCTTTACATAGGTTTAGAGTGTCTTTAAAATCACAAAATACCTTATTTTTATTTAAAATAATTGTCAGTTAGAGAAAAATATATTCAAAAAGAATAGGATGTCAGCTGTTATCCCCTACTCTGAAAAAATAACTGCTAACACCTCCATTCTTCTAGATATTTCTTGCTGCTCCGAATGAGTTTTAATGATCAACTAACTATTCTCTGAGACTTCAACCTCTCTGAGACCAAGAACTGCATCTTATTTATTTCTTTAGTTCCAGCACCTAGGAAAATATTGGATGCAGAAAAGGCATTTGCTAAATATTTGATTAAATAATTTCTGAATGAAAACTGTCTCAAAAATCACAGTAAGCAAAGAAAAAAAACCTATTTTTATTATTACTGCAAATGAATTTGGCTGGGTGTGGTGGCCCATGTCTCTAATCCCAATGACTTAGGAGGTTGAGGAAAAAGAACTGCATGTTCAAGGTCAGTCTGGGCAATTTAACGATACCCTGTATCAAAATTTAAAATAATAATAATAATAATAATAATAATAATAATAATAATAGGGCTGGGGATATAGCTCAGTGGTTAAGCACCCCTGGGTTCAATCCCAGTACCAAAAAAGCAGACGACTTTTGTACAGTCATGTGTATTTCAGGCATCCTAAGAGGTTGGTTGGGTGATCCCTGGGGTTTAGGGGATTTTTGAATCACACTTCTGAGAAGTCCTTGGGGGAGCCAGGTGCAGTGGTGCACACCTGTAATACCGGCAACTCAGGAGGCTGAGACAGGAGGATCTCAAGTTCAAGGACAACCTGGACAACTTAGCTAGACCCTGTCTCAAAATAAAGCATAAAAAGGACTGGAAATGTAGCTCTGTGCAAGGCCCTGGTTTGGATTCCCAGTACAAAAAAAAAAAAAAAGAGCCCCAGGGGGCAGGTAGGTCCTTTCAGTGACAAAAGGACCTGAATTTTCCAAGACAACCCTTCTCCTCCAGGTAGCCCAAAGGGTGTTTGCTAAACAAGGTGCCGTCAGCATGGTTCCAGGTCTGCAGTTGGTGGCGATTTATAAGAGAAGTGAAATACAGTGTTCTGTCCCTTCCTCTGCAGAGCGCTCTTGTTGACCAACTCCAGGGCATTCCTGGGGATTCTCCTGATGTGTCCCCACCCACTCCCTTTTCGCCCTCCCCTGCCAAGGTCCATTCCTTATCCCAACAAGTCTGCCCTGACCACTGCCAAGCACCTGCCCTCTCCCACCTGGGTCACTTGCCCCACAGCAAGACCTGGTTTCCCTGCTTGACTCTGCCCTCCAATCCCCTCCAGGGCAATCAGCCAGAGGGAGGTGTCCATTCCTACTTCAAGCCCTCCAGGGCTCCTTAACAGAGTCCAGCTTCCCAAGCGCAAGGGTTCAGGGCTCGCCTGGGTTCCCTTGGGCTGGTCCCGCCCTCTTCCTCTGTGCCCTGAGTTATACCAGGGAATATTCTCTGGGAAGCAGAGTCCTGCACAGACTGCTCCTGCGTCTCTCCTCAGTGGCTTCCTGGAGACTGCACAGGCTGGAGCTGGTGAGTCCCAGGGTGGGGTGGGGCGGGCTGGGCTGGGCTGTGACCACTGACTGCAGAGATCTGGCCTGGACCCCTTTTCCTTTCCTCCCCTTTGCTTTCCTGCTCTCTCTTCCATCACCTCATTGAATTTCAGACTCTTCAGGCAGAAAGGGCCCCTCCCTACCATTGTCCCTGTGGGAAACGGGTCAAGGTCATGGAGCTGGTCAAGGTTGAGATGGGAAGCCAGAGTAAGCCTCTTTCCTGCTTTTCGGGCACACATCCTGCAGCCCCCAAAGAAAGGAGAGACGAGTTCCCTCCTGTGGCCAGTGCTCCCTGGGGGCAGGTGACCTCCAGGGCAGCACAAGGCTCGGTGCCTTCTTGAAAGCCTCCCTCCTCCTGCACCTGGGCCACTTTGGATCCTGTGCTGCTCTAGGTGCCTGCTTTGTCATGAAGCCTGGTGCCTGTGGTTGGGTCATTAATTCTGGGGTGGGGTGGGAGGGGGCAGAAGGGACCAAGCTCAGAACAAACAAGTTTGATAAAAAGGCCATAATCTGCCACCTGCTGGCTGGATTCAAGTTTCTAGCAGATTCTTCCTGGTCTTTAAATCTTGCTGTAAGTACTGTGACCTTGAAATCCAAGATCTCCATCCTTAGTATCCCTTCCTCCATCCTCCTGCCTGAGATCCAATCTGTTAACCTGATGCACACCAGTATCCCACCCTCCCCGGGGGATTTCTCTATGAAGTTGGCTCTTGTAAGGGCAGTGCTTGATCCAAAGGAACTACACACTAAGGGTGGGGAATTGCAGGCAGGGTTACAAGCCAGGTGTGGGGAAGGGGACAGGGTGCTCCAGGACAGTAGCTTCCCAGAACCGCAGGCCCTACCCTGTAACTGTTCACCTTCTCTCTCTGAGTAAGGCTGACCCACTTGTGCTTGTTACTGAATTGAAATTCCAAGGAAAGACAGGCTGCAGGTTGTTCCCGAATAGGAAACACACAGACACACGGGAACAAGGAGCTTCTGCCAGCATCCCAGACAGGGAACTCTTCCCCACCCTTCGCTGCAGCCTGCAGGACCTCCGGGGCCTCCAAGGGATCAGGAAGTGCTTCCCCTGGCTAAGGTGAGTGAAGTCTGCCTCTGCTCCAGGCAGCCCCTTCACAGTCACCACAGTCCTTTCAAGCTGGAGGACAGGGTGGAGCTTGGGAGGTGTTTTCAGTATGAAGTCATTTCCCACAGTGAAGGAGCAGCCACGTTCTGCACGGTCCACTGGCAGTCTGGGATACTTGCCCAGTAGCAGGAGAGTCTAAAAATGCCTAAGCCCATCTTGGGATCTCAGGAAGCTGCCTGGAAGACAAGCAGGGAGTCAGCAAACTCCAAAACAACTGCCCATCCCAACCTGAGCCCAACCAAGAGTGAAGCTATCCCAGCTCTAGGGGCTCTGCAGCCTGCCTGAAGATGTGATGGCGCCCCCTGATAGACCTCAGGGGCAGGCCCAGCACCCAGCACTGAGTAGGTTCAGCTACTTGGTATGTGTTAAACTACTTGGAAATCCACCTAGGTGTGAGGGGACTGGATAAACAATTCTAGGCATGCCCAGAAGGGCACTCTTGCTAGTCACAGGGGTAATAGAGGCCTCTCCATAGGAGAGAAGGTTCTGGAGTTGAGCCTAAGATATCCTTACCTAGGAAAACAGAAGGGAGCAAATGCATTGTGGGGAGTGTGGCTACAGGGATGGTTCAAAGACCATGAAGGGCTTGTTCTCCTACATCTTTAGATAATTAAAGATATGTGGTTGGCTAGGCCATAATTGGCAGAGGGATCACTGTAACAGACCAGGCAAGGAATATATCCTACCATATGAAGAATTTAAGGACATAGAGCCAACTAATGGGAAACCGACTGGTTATTCAACACATGAAGAAGTGTAGTTGGGTAAATGGACTACTGAGGGGAGAGGGAGAACGGATGGACCCTGACCTCGGACAGTGTAATAAGTGATGATTATCTAGGTGCTGTGGTGCATGCCTGCAATCCCAGTGACTCAGGAGGCTGAAGCAGGAGGATGGCAATTTCCAAGCCAGCCTCAGTAACTTAGCAAGACCCTCAGCAATTCAGCAAGACTCTGTCTCAAAATAAATAAGAAGGGCTGGGATGTAGCTCAGTGATAAAGCTATCTGGGGTTCAATCGCCAGTAATAAAAGTAAATTTTAAAAATGAGCTACCCAGTTAGGCTCAGAATTGGGGAAAAGGTGGGACAGGTCAATAAAACAGATGACCTTGTCCATTCATTCACCTGTTCCCCTGGACCCAGATTGGGGGAAGCCTGTCAAAGGACCAGCTCCATCCTCCCCAGCATCTGAGGAGAAGGAGCTTGTGAGGGCCAGACTTTCACTGGAGTCAGAATTGCTTTCAAATCCAGGTTTTGTGAATCAATCTCAAGCAGACCCTGTAGGAATGTCTTTGTTCAAATTTATGTTCAGCAGAAGTGCTTTCCAGCACCCCAGCCTACTTCCCTTTCCCTGATGTACCTGGTACCACTTGTCCTAGGCTTTGGGTGGCCTTGGGGATTTGTCCCATCCTCTCAACTGCTGGTATAATGGAAACTTCAGATGTAGGCTAGGAAGGGACCCTAGGAATTGCCCACATCCTTTATTTTGTAGATGGAAAAAAATGTTGCCCAGAAAGAAAAAGTTACTTAAAGTCACACAGCCAGACAGGACCAGAACTGGGTCTGGACTCTGGTGTCTGGTGTCCTGCCCAGGATTCCCCTATAGCCCTCCATCCTTCCTCCTCGGCCCTCTTCTCTAAGATTCACGCTGCTTTCTGCTAGCTCTTCTGGGTTTTCTGTGGTGGGTTTGCACCTGTCTTCGCCCAGACAACCCTGGCTTGGTGACAGAGTGTAGTATCCACCATCCCTGGTCTCATGATGGGAACTGGTTGCCTTCCAGAACAGCCGCATCCAGCTTGGGCCTAACTGGGGACAGGCACATGCCTCCTTTGGTCCTGGACCCAGAAGATCCATGTCCCCAGACCTTTTTTTCCCCTACAGTGGCTGAATGATCTTGAGCATGTCACTGCTCAGCCTGACCTGAAAATGGAAATAATAGAGCCTGTAATGAAGAGCTGCTGTGAGGATGACGTGTGTCAAGTATCTGGCATTTGTGCTTTGTAAACTGTGAAGTGCTGTCCCAGTGTAATACACTGGTCTCCCCAGAGCTCAAGACAGAGCAGAATAACTGTAGAACTATTGACTAACTGGAGGATGGTCGTTCTCAACTGGAGGTGGTTTTGACACCCCCATGGGCATTGGGCAGTGTCTGGGAATGTTTTAGGTTGTCACGACTGGTGGGAGTTTCTATGGCATCTGATGGGTGGAGGTGGGGCACACTGCTGAACATTTTACAAGGTATAGGACAGTCCCCCCAGCCAAGGATCATGTGGCCCCAAAACCAATAATGCTGTGAGAAATGAAGATGTGAAAGCACATCTGTCGATACAGAGACAGCCTCTTATTCCAGAAGGACGAAGGAGCTGTGCGTGGGGAGTTGACCGTGGAGGTAGCACGTGACCAAGGGCAGGCACCACCCCGGGGTTAAATGAGATGGCCATTCCCAGCTTTATATGTTGAAAACATTTTATTTCAACTCTAACCTTGGGAGGCAGCATAAATAATCACAGAAGACCACAAAGGTCAATGGGGAAGAAAAAAAAGTTCCAGAAGTGTGAGGGGGGATGAGCTGAGGCTGTCTGGCATCGGGGTGGGACTAGGAGACCCTGCTTCAGCTCTGGGAGGGTGGGAGGGGCTCGCACCTCCCCGAGCTGCTGGAGGGCCCGTGCACAGGATGTTCTGCAGGGTAACTGCGGAAGAGCAGGTGGAGTGACGTGTGTCTAGCAGATTCTAGCCAGTGGAGCAGAGTGGACACCCATGGCTTGATCCCCAGGTCTCACCCCCAAGCTGTGACGTTTCTGAGAACAGTGCTTTTGGACTCTGTGGGTAGTGGGCCATGAGAGGAGAAAAGGAGGAGGAGGAAAAAAGAAAATGTGCAGAAGACCAAGTGAAATGAGGCATCTCAGTTGTGCGCCCCTGGGCCACTGCTGTTTCCTCATCTGCACGATGGAGCAGATGTGAGGATCGGTGGGACCCAGCGCGTGGAGAGTGGTGTCGACTTGTAGGTGTGGTGCCCACGTGAGCTGCTGTGGTCGCCTGTGGTCATTCTACGTGTGTAAGGCTGAAAGTGGCTGAGAGAGCGGTGGGGAGAGACAAGGCGGGACATCCCCAGAAGCCATTGGACCCCTGCTCTGCTGCCCCAGGCTGAGCTCCACCCTTCTCAGCCTTGGCTTCCTCCAGGAAAGAGGCCTCATCTCAGATGGAGTTCCCTGGGGGCAGGGTGAGAGGAAGGAGGGTCTGGGGCCCCCAGAGTGGGAGCCCTCCATTGGGCAGTGTGGCACATTGGCACTACTGGTGTGGGGCAGACGGTAGAAGTGGCTTCCAGTTCTCCTTCTGGAGAAACCTACAATGGGATTGGCATCTCGATGCAGTGGGAAGGGCCCTGGCCTTGGGGTCTGGACACCAAGGGTCCTGGTCCTGGGTACACCGTTGACCTGCTGGGTGCTTTAGTAGGTCTCTTCCCCATTGTGATCCTCAGTTCTTTCTTTTACAAATGGGGACACTAATCCCTACCCTGGCTGGCTCACAAATTAAATAGGAAAAGGGTGTGCAAGAGCTTTGAAGAGACTCATGGGGAAGGCAAGGGGTCATTATGGCCTTGGAGAGCATCCTCTTCATTCCCTGAAGACAAGGGGCAGGGGGTGGGGGAGACAGAGAGGAGCCTGCCGCTACTGCCGCGTCAGGTGAGCCAGGCTCGCAGGGCTGCTGGGCCTGCGGGAGGAGCCTGCAATCCAGCCCTCACTCTGTGCTTCCAGCCCTGACCTGCTGCTGGGCCGGCCTCCAGTTGAGTGCTGACATGTCCTGACAGCCCCCTTGGCAGGGAAAAAGTTCAAGTTCTAAGTCAAGCAGGGATTCTGCTTCCCGGTCTGCTCCCTGGTCTGAGGAGGACACCCCTCGGGGAGTCTGCGGTCCTGACCCAGAGCAGGAGAAGCCTGGCTCCTGTGGTGGCAGGCAAACGGACTGTCAGCGGGGGAAGGGGACTCCAGGAGAAGCTGGGGCTAGTATTAGCATGAGGTCAGGAGGTCAAGGGTCAGCTTCCAGTTCTTGAGGCTGTAGATGGGGGTCTTCAGGTTGGTCCCCCCAACTCCAGTCCTGGCTCTGTCTCTGGGGTCACTGGATAAGGGGAAGTTAAGGGACGAGTAGAAACAACGGAGAGATCGGCTTAGAAAACAGCCCGGCTGAGGAGCTAACAGTTTTTGGGGCTGTTGCGTAAGTTTTTCAGTTCCAGCTGTAGCTGCCGAATTCGGATGTCCTTCTGGGTCAGCTCCTCTTTCAATCGTCGAATCTCATCCTGTTGCCGGAAGAACATTCGGAGGAGCTGGGGTGGAAGAAGAGACAGGGTCATGGAGGGCCAGGGAGAGAACAGGTGAGAAGGGATTTGGCACAATGGTCTGCAGACACCCCGCCCCAGGCAGGCCTGCCGCCCCTCCCAGGAGTCCATTGATTTCAGCCCTGAGCAGCTCGGGACTCATCCCCCTCCACCTGTCACCCTCCAGACTCATCCATGGCTCCTGCTTTCCTTGTGACCTAAAGAAAAAATGCTCACTGATGAAGGCACGGGGCTGCAGCCCAGTGTCCAAATCTCAACCTGAGGCTTTTCTTTATCATCCGGGATGGAAACCTTTCTAGAATGTTTTTCTTCTGAGATTCTCTCTCCTGAATCTCAGGATTCAGAACGGAGCTTAGTTTTTGGTTTGATTGTGGTGCTGGGGAGGGATCCAGCTCCTCAAGCAGGCTAGGGAAGCTCTCTGCCACTGAGCTGCACCCCAGGCCTGGAACCCTGCTTTTAAAATATGGGGTTATGACAGGATACCAAAGTTTTCACTGAGAGGTGATTCATTCACTGGGTGGGCATGGGCAAAGCATTAGGCCTGCTGGTAGATTTGCACTCTATCGACTCCCGGGATTGACCACTTTCTTCATTTCCTCTATAAAATATACTGACAGATGCCCACAAAACACAGAGCCCTGGAAAGCAGCAGGCTACTCCTGGACCCTGCACATGAAAGCTGAAGGTTATCCATGGTCAGTTGTGTTTGTGTAATTCTGATGTGAGTTACATTTGCTATTGTAAGTGCATCATTTAATCAAATCTGATATACACTGATGAAATGAGGATAAGAAGAATTAAAAATAAACTTAGCTAAATGCTTTATAAAATCTTGCTAAAGGTGATGCTAAAAAATACAAGCTGGGTGTGGTGGTGCACACCTGTGATCCCAGCAACTTGGGAAACTGAGTCAGGAGGATCACAAGTTTGAGAACAACTGGGCAATTTGGTGAGACTGTGTTCCAAAATCAAAAGGGCTGGGGATGGCTGGGGATGTAGCTCAGTGGCAAAGTACCCCTGGGTTCAGTCCCCAGTACTTAAAAAAAAAAAAAAATTGTAGCTGAATTAGGCATGGATGATATAACTATAGAGATTGGGAAATGCTACCTCTTGACTGTGTGATGGTAGTGGCACAACTGTGTATGTGTCAAAGCTCATGGGACGACACACTACAAATCAGGAATTTTATACCCTAATTCACCTGTCTCAAAAGCAGATAGGTGAAAACCAGAGCTTTGCTTTCAGAATGACTTTAAATTTTTGTTCCACCAAAAACCAACTGAAACAGGAAATCGGAGGTAAGAGGTGATTTATGTGAGAAAGACATGGCAGATTCTAGCCAGGGGAGAACTCCTCAAAGAAAACATCAAAATATGCTGAATGAATGTATATGTCATATGTTTTAAATGAAAATCAATGGTTTAAGCAATGTCTGTATAATTTTTATGATTCCCTCCCTAACTTACTTTTTTCTTGTTTTTGTTTTTTAATTTTATTAACCAGCAAACCACTGATTCTGGCTATATCCGCTCTGAGGGACAATATGCTATTTTTCCTTATAGTAAATGATTTGCCCTCCATATTCTCAAAACTTCTTTGCAGCTGAGCACAGTGGCCCTTGCCTGTAATCCCAGTGGCTCTTGAGGCTGAGGCAGGAGGATTGCGAGTTCAAAGTCAGCCTCAGCAACTTAATGAGACTCTTTCTCAAAATAAAATATAAAAAAGGGTTGGAGATGTGACTTGGTGGTTAAGTGCCCCTTAAAACAAAACAAAAGCAAAAAAAAACCTTCCTTGCAGATTTTAGGTCCACTTTTTATCAAAATGAGCTTTATTGAAGTATAATGCTCACACCATAAATTCACCGATTTTAAGTGTATAATTCAGTGTTACAAAGTTGTACAACCTATGTCTCCTCCGCATGTCAAGCTATCAGTTAGTCTTTGTGCTTAGATCAATGTGTCTCCCTTTTGCAGTCTCACTTTTTCTTTGGTTGCTTCCAAACTGTGGGTGGAACCAGAGTCTGCAGGCTCTGAGCAACTTCTTCCCAACAAGATGCACAGCTTTGATACAGAGAGATCATGGCATCTGTTTGGTCTGCTCAGAGACCCTTTGGAATTTTCCTCCATGTTCTCACTTCTGATTCACACAGGCAGGTCTGTAGCTCAATGTGACTTGATTTGACACTACTCTACCCTGCCTGCTCCAGACCAGTGCTAGACCTGAGTTCAGGCCCTCGCTGCTGCCCATTTGGGCAGCTGCAGCAACCTGTGTATCACTACCTTTGAAAAGTAGGGCACTTTTCCAAAAACCTTTTCTTAAAATGGAAAATGTTAAATATTTACAAAAACAGGAGGAATAGCACCACGAACCCCCAAGTATGGATCACCCAGCTTCAACAAATAGCACATAACCATTCTTGCTTCATCTCTGCTCCTACCCACTTCCCTTGCACCACCCTCCTCGGGCATTATTTTGAAGTAAATTCCATTTATCATAAGATTTCATCTAGCCCTAGAAAACTGAAAATCCCTCTACAATAGCACATAAACATACTTCACAGCAAATATATTATCAGGGAACCTGTCAATCTCCCATTTTAAGTCTGTGAGATCCCAGAGGTCAAAGATATTCTGGTTTTTATTAATTATAGCAATAGTGTAAGTTGGTGGGATGGGTAGCCTCTAATGTGAGCCTCATGTTATCCTCCCCCCTCAAAAGTGGGCTGGATCTAATAGGCTGGTTCAAACAAACAGAATGTGGCTGAAGCGATGTAATGTCATCTCTCTCTCTCTCTCTCTCTTTTTTTGGTACCAGGGATTGAACTCAGGTGCACTTTACCACTGAGTCACATCCCCAACCCTATTTTGTATTTTATTTAGAGACAGGGTCTCAGTGAGTTGCTTAGGGCCTTGTTAAGTTGCTGAGGTTGGCTTTGAACTCAAAATCCTCCTGCCTCAGCCTCCTGAGCTGCTGGTACTACAGGTGTGCACCACAACGCCCAGCATAATGTCATTTCTAAGAAAAGGTTAAAAGACTATAGCTTCCATCCTGGAGCTCTCCCTTGCACCCAGGCTCTGAGGGAAGCCATCTACCATGTGTGTGAGCTGTCTTGTGGCAAAGTCCATATGGTAAGGACCTGAGGAGGCCTCTGGAACCGAGCCTCCAATCTGACAGCCTTTGAGGATTCACGCTCTGTCAGCAGTCCTATGGGGGAATGTGAAAGTAGATCCTTCCTCAGTCAGGCCTTCAGAAGAGACCACAACCCCAGCTACAGTGTAACCACAGCCTCATGAAAGCTACAGCACCCACAGAAACTGTGAGATGATAAACATTTGTGGGTATAAGTCATTTAGGTTCTAGGGAGATTTGTTACACAGCAATAGATAGCTATTATAGTTGGCCTCTTTCCTTGAGCCCTTAGTACAAGCTATTATCTCTTTAATGCTCATGGATTGCATACCCCTATTTTTCCATGAGAAAATGGACTTAGTAAGGTCAAGAAACTTGCTTAGTCACAACCAGGAAATGGTAGAGCCAGGATTCAAATGCAGATGGGTCCATGTAACTACTCCAGCTGCCCATGGCAGGCCCCTGTGACTTGTGGCTGAGCTGACCCCTGGGACTGGGGGTGAGGGGTGCCTTGGAGGGAGATGCCGTCAAAGGGTTATGGACAAAGTCCAGTTCTTGCTGTCCCTAAAGGAGCTTTCTCCCATTCTAAATGACACAAAGAGTACTTTCATAACTAGCCAGACTTTCCCACAGGGGCAGGAAGTGTCTGAGCCCATCAATGCTGCGATGCCCAGAGGTAGGCAGGGCTGCCATGCACTGGGACAGGCTTGCTTCTTTCCTGTAACACCACAGGACAGCAGCATTCTGAAATGGGTTCATGAGAAGACACACAACTCTGTGTGTTCATGAATCTGAGGCATGGGGGAAGCAATATCTCCCCAACATCCCAGCCTCTATTTATTGGGGTCAGAGGCAATGGAAGCCAACAGCAGGCTACTTATAGTGTTTGTCACAGGAAGAAAAATGCCTCCAAATGGAGCTGGCATACAGGCCCGAAGCCCATAATTGAAACGTAAAGGTCTTGCTCTTCCAGGGCCTGCAGAGGTAATAACTTATATTCCTTACCTCGTTCTCTGTCCTGGGTGGGACATTTTCTAATAAATCTATTCCGTTGACCACAACGCTCTTCTTTTCTCTGATGGGAGCCTTAAATACCACTTTTGAGGACTTCTTATAGCCTTCCTTCAGGGACATCAGCACGGGATCTAAGGAAGGCAGGGGAGGCATCTCACTGACGGGTGCTGTCAAGTGATGCCCGTCTCACTGACACGCTTGACAGCAGGCGGGTGTGAGGGCGAGTTCAGGTGGAGGTGTGCAAGGGGAGCCGGGCAAGCCAGGCTGAAGGCTAGAGCGGCAGCCTCTTGGCCTCCTCTGTGGAGTCCACCCACAGCGGTACCTCGGTTGATGCCTCCCAGCCATTCGTCCGGGGTCAGAGCTGGCTCCGTGCCTGGCGTCATGGGGTAAATGTCTTCCTGGTAGGAATCCGACTGTAGTGGGGGAAGGCAGAGGAGTGGACAGCTGGGGGCTGCTGAGAAAGACCCTGCTGGGCAGCCAGACTTCTCCTCCCTGACCTCCCGCCATGCCGGCTGCTTTCCTGCCTCCAGGTCTGGCTCTTGCCAGCTGCCTGGACCGGTCCCTGTACTCAGCAGGCCCAACTGTCCTCACCCGAGTGTGTGCTCCACTCCCCGCTCTGAGCCTGAAGACCCCAAACCACTGCACCTCCTGCTAGGATTCAACAAAGGGGCCCTTTGGTGCCCAACCCAGTCCCACTCACCCTCCGGGGCACGATCATGGAGATGGGTTCAATCAGGCCCTTGAGAGTCACCAGCTTGTAGAAGCGGAACACCTCGCAGGCCGACACATCCAGCCCGTGCTTGGGCATGACCCCTGTGAAGAGGCACACACGAGTCCACGGGGTCCCCGATACCACCCCTCTCCCTTGGTACATTTACCCCTGCCTAGTGTTCTCAGCCAGGGGCCAGGAAGAGGTTTGGAGGCAATGACCCACACAGAAGGCAGCAGGGTCACTGCCTCAGGCTGAATCAGGCTCTGATAAAATCAGTCTCTCTCCCTTCGTACTGGGGATTGACCCCAGGGTCTCCAGTTCTCCTACCGAGTTACAGCTCCAGCCCTTTTCATTTTGAGACAGGGTCTTACTAACTAGCAAGCCCAGACTGGCCTTGAACTTATGGTCCTCCTGCCTCAGCCTCCCCAGTAGCTAGGTCACAGGTGTGTGTCATGGCACTCAGCAGAATCTGGTTTTTGCTGGTCACTTCTCAACTAAGTCCCTTGGGCCAGACATGTCTCATCATGTGCACACTTTAGAACCTGGGCCTTGTAGAACCACACGCAACCGCAGAAATATTTGACTCTAGTTCACTCCTTTATTTATGAGGCCCCTGAGGGGCAGAGGGCAAGGGGTCATAAAGATAACGGCATGGCAGGGGCAGGGCCCCAGAGCCCATCACCTTCCGAAATGGATTGCCTTCCCTAAGCCTCCCTGTCCTCATCCAGCAAGAGGGGCAAAGCCCCTCTCCCACTCCCCTAGAGGTTAAACACAGCCTCAGGTGGTTTTCTGTGGTATGTCTTTCAGAACAAGTGGCGCCTGCAGTGACCTCTGTGTTTCTCTGGCCTCAACGTCCCCAACAAGTACATCTCCTAAATACCTACTAGGGGGCTGTGATTGTGGCTCAGTGGTACAGCACTTTCCTAGTATGTGTGAGGCACTGGGTTCGATTCTCAGCACCACATATAAATAAATAAAATAATAAATACCTACTAGGAGGGGTTAATGTGGTGTTAGCACAGCTCAAGCCAGGTTTGATTCTGCCCCTCTGCCCCTCTCTCTGCCTCTCTGAGTCCTCTACCTTGGACAGAAGCAGCCCTATGAGAGGGGATCGTTCAAAGATGCCCACTGCCAGCCTGACACCATAAGGACGCGTGGCGCGCCTGCCTTTCCCTGTGATGTAAATGAGAGGCAGGCTCTAGGTCTCCCTGGAACGGAAGCCACTCTTCCATATGGCGCAATTCAGGAGCTGGAGGGGTGGTGCAGTGGGTGCCCCCTTGGGATTTGGAGCCAGCGGGTCTAGGTTGAACTGTTTCTGCCACTTCACAGCTCCAGGACCTGCCAGGCATGAGTTACATAATGTCTTTCAGCCTGAGAAAAGTGCCTGGCTCCTGGTCAATGTTTAGTAGTGGCCAAGGTGAGGAGGATGAGGACAAGGAGACAGACGCCCTTGGCTCCTCTGTTCTGCTGTCCACCCCTACCACATCCCATGCCTTAGCCAGTGCTCCTGACCTTACTCCCAAACATCTCCTGGATTCCTCCCCTCCCCCCATTTGCATACTGTCCACCTAATTATCAGCCTCTCTTGCCTACAATCTGCAACTGCTTCCTAATGGGTCTCCCTACCTCCTAGTGGCCCTTCCCAAGTCCCTCTCCCCATAGAAGCTAGAGCAATCTTACACTAACATCTCAGACCACACTGTGTTGCCCCACAACCTACCCAAGAAAAAGAAAGTCCTCCAGTGAGTTCCAATAAAATCCAAACTCCTTCTTCTAGTTATTGCATTCCCCATGGCTCCTCCCCATCCCTGCTGTATCATAGTCTCTGCTATGTTTAGCCACACTGATCCTCCTTCTGATCAGGACATGACAGGCTCCTTCTGGCCACAGGGCCTTTGCACTACTTCTCCTGCTAGGACTACTCTGTCCTCTCTCACCATTCAGATCTTAGCTTAAAGTATCATTTCCACAGAGCAGCCTTCCCTGATCCCCTGGCCTAATGTAGCCCCCAGCCACTCTTGGTTCTGTCACCCCATTTGAGTATCTGCCTAGAACTCACTTCCAAGTGAGATTTTTTTTCTTACTGATTTGTTTGGTGTCTGTCTCTTTCTCAGTGGAATGCAATTCCCATGAGTAAGGCCCTATTCTGTCTTATTTAATATAATACTCTCAGTGTCACCCTGGGCCTGGTGCATAGCTGGTACCCAGTGAGCACTGCTGCACAGCTTCCTGAAGGAGCAGAGGCATGTCCTGCCAGGTACTTGGGTCATGGTCTCCAGCTCTGCAGTAGCCCTGTGAGGTGGGTTTGATTATCACCATCTCACAGATGGGAAGCTGAGACTGGGGAGGGTTAAGCACACGGGTGAGCCAGAATGTATGCCCAGGTCAAAGTCCAGGCTGCTTTTTGTACTACTTGGTGAAGGGGTGGCTGCGAAGGAGGTGGGGATGACAGCGAGCTGGGGAAAGGTGGGAGAGGTGGGGTTGACGGAATGGTCGTCAGGACCTTAGGTATCTGGGCCTCCATTTTGCTGTTGGTCACTGAACTGGGCTCTTTGGCCCTTTTCAGTCCTGATGTTCCTGAAGCTGGTCCTCAGACCCTGTCCATGATACCAGATCCACAGAGGGGAAAAGCCAGACTCAGGCCCCAAGAAGGAGAGTCACTATAGAAGCAGGAATGGGGGCCCCTGCAGAGATTCGTTCTTCCGAATGATTCGGACCCCAGAGGCTGAAGTGCTGGGTTATCAGCACAGTTGGGGTCAGTTGACAGGAACATCACCGGAAGACTTCAATGGTGGGAGAATGCGGTGTCTGAAGATCAGCTTGCCTGACTCGTACGCCCTGCCAAATCTGGGCCCTCTGAGGACCTGGGCAGCGGCTGGCTGAGGGATGGGGCACCTGGAACTTCTTCTGGCCCTATCAGGCAAGGACAGACCTGATGCTGGGGGTGGAGTTCTGGCTTCCCAGCACCTCAGGAAGGGCTTGGGTCTAGTCGCTGCATTGGACCTTGGTTACTGAACTGCCTTCTACACACGTCAGAACCACTCTGGGCTCCGTTCTCCTCATCTGTGATGGGGAATGAAGACAGAGCAGCCCCTGCAGGCTGCTGCTGGGCACAAAGGACAGTGGATGCAATGCCATGGAATGACCGAGCTGGTCCACGTGGGCAGTGACAGGCCAGCTGAGGAAGGGCCAGCTGACCTTCCCAAAGGCCTACACCCGCGGGTTCTGCCCTGACTAGCCTGTGAACCATGGCCTTCTGAGTCTGATTTTCCTTTTTAAGGGAGAGGTTGATCCACAAGACAAATGTCCAGGCAGCCTCTGGGCCCCCTTACCTAGGCCTTTCTGTGGGGCTGGTGAGCGGAACTCCATGAGGTAACTCAGGTAGGGCTTCTCTGTGCTGATCTCATAGTACCGGATGTTTCCGTCCCCCTGGGGGCAGGAGAGAGGGTGGTGAGCGCCCTGTGGCAGAGAGGGGGCTGAGCAGGCCCTGGTCCCCAGGTCTGCTGAAGAGAACTGCCCTCAGTGTGCATCAGAGGTCACCTAAGATCAGAGAGACCTGTGCTCTCCAGCTGATGGTCCCACCATGGGGGCTGACTGGAGGTGGAGGGCGGAGCATGTGTGTGTGTGCGTGCGCACGCGTGTACAGCGTTTTTGACAAACAAGACTGTATTCGCCAGTGACCTCTTGGCAGGTGTTTCAAATTCCATCATTCCTCACAGTCTCCACTTCAGGCTCTGAGCTCGACTCTAATGCACACCCCCACCCCCTTTGCCTTCCAGGGAATTCTCAGTCACTGCCACTTGGGTAGGAGTGAGTATGGACTTGAGGGCAGTTGTAGGTGGGAGAGGGTGAGGCCCAGGATTTGGGGTGACTCCTGGGAAGTCAGAGAGGCCAGGTGGACTCTTCTCAAGGGTGTAAAGGCCCTTTGGGACACGCCCCCCTTCCACTACCTTCCCAGCCAGGTAGAGCATGTGGGTGTCAGCGTCATAGAAGGGGAACAGGAGTCCAGAGAGCCCGTCAATTTCTTCCTCAATCAGTGGCATGGACAGGTCCTCCTGTGAGGAGGTGAGGACACGTCAGCCTATGTCCAGGCATCATGGCACATCACTCCTCAAATCCCAGCAAAGCCCTCAGTTGCAGCACTTTCATGCCAGGTCCCCCTCAGATGTTAAAGATCTTGTCCTACGGGTGGGGGGCAAGGCTGCATTCCTGTCATAAAAAGCAACCAGGGCAGTGGGAAAGCCCACAGGAGGTAGGGTACTTTTTCTCAAAGCCCCCCCCCCCCCCACTCCACTATTGCTGTGTCCCCAGGCAAGCCTCCGGATCTCTCTGGAGCATCTTGCATTTGTGACCAGGCCTCATTCCAAAGCCCTCTGGGCCCCCAGTGCCCGCTCCGGAAGTCTCTGACTTGCTGGGATGTTGTCAGAGCTGGCTGTGTGGGGACAGGCACCTGACTTGCTGAGGAAGTGGCCTCTGGATGGAAGCCAAATGCTTCCTTTAGCCTAAACTCGGCCAGTCCTCAGGCTCCGGCCCAGCCCGCTCTGTCCTGCGCAGCCTTAGCAGCTCTTCTTAGCCAGAGCCTTTTTTAAAAATACAAATTTTTATTTGTTCTTATTAGTCACACATGACAGTAGAATGTATTTTGACATATCACACACCTATGGAGCATAACTGCCCATTCTTCGTTGTGCACGGTGTAGAACCACACTGCTCGCGTAACCACGTATGCACAGAGGATTGAATGTCCGATCCATTCTACTGTCTTTCCTGTTCCCATTCCCCTCCCTTCCTCCCACTGCCTTTGTAACGAGAAATAGTCTTGTCTCAAGCGAAACGGAGAGCTGAAGCCACCGCCCTGCTCACTGCTCACCTCAGGGCCTGCTTCCTGGCCTGTGCTTCTGCTCTGGGCCAGGTGGTGGGTGTGGAGAGGATGCACGAGGGGACTGGACACACAGGTCTCCACAACCCCACAGACCAGCTAGGAGGCCAGCAAGGCCTGGCTGGAGGCCGCAGCTGGACACGGGCACACATGCACACTGACGCGGGCACTGCTAGGCCAGCGGGGATGAACTCTGCTCCCTCTCCCAGTGCGGAAATGCTGGCCTGGCTCCCTGGCAGTTCTCAGCAAGGAGTGGCCTTGGCCCCTTGCACCATGTCCCACTCCAGGATGGAACCCCAGCACATGCTGGGGTGCATGTGGAATGTGAGCCTGTGTCTGGGCGGATCTGGGCCCTTTCCAGGTATTCCCTATGGCTCCATCCCTCCAGTACCAAATGGGCCTCATCCAGCCCTTCCCTTCTCTGATATCTCATCCTCTGTTCCACATGGAGCAGAGATCCCTCGCCCCGGGGTCCAGACAACAAATCTCTGTTCTTGCCCCATCTGAGAAAGAGAACCCGGGCACTCAGGCCTAGGTAACCTGTTCCCTTCCTCCCACCACCTGGCCTCCCTGTACTGACCTGGTCCCAGAGGGCGATCTGCCTTGTGTTCCACCTGGAGACCCCTGTCGTGAGGAGCCGCTTCATGTTTCCCAGGAACACCACCCGGTTCACACGGTGGTTTTTGCAGTTGGCCTCCTGGTGGGACAGACAGCAAGTGAGCCAGGGACCCTGACCCTTGGGTACTGCAGTGGCTGAATGGAGCCCACAGGAGATATCCATGTCCTAATCCCAGAATACTATGGATGTTGCTTTATTTGGAAAAAGGGTCTTTTTTTTTCTTTCTTTCTTTCTTTCTTTCTTTCTTTCTTTCTTTCTTTCTTTTTTTCTTTCTTAATACCAGGGATTGAACCCAGGGGCACTTAACCACTGAGCCACATCCCCAGCCCTTTTTTATCTTTTATTTTGAAATAGGGACTTGCTGAGTTGCTTAGGGCCTACACTAAATTGCTGAGGCTGGCTTTGAACTCACAATCCTCCTGCCTCAGTCTCCCAAGTCGCTGGGATTACAGTGTGAGCCACCACACCTGGCTGGAAAAAAGGGTCCTTGCAGATGGAATTAAGTTAAGGATCCTGAGATGAAGGGTACCCTGGATTACATAGGTGGGCTCTAAATGACATTGCAAGTGTCCTTGTAAGAGAGAGATGAGTATACAGATGCGAGGGGAGGCGATGCGACCACGGCAACGGATACCAGAGTGCTGCAGGCACAGTCAAGGCAGCCAACAGGCGCAGAAACTGGAAGAGGCCAGAATGGATCCTCCCCCAGAGCCTCTGGAGTAGTGTGGCCCCGCTGACAACTGGATCTGGGGCATCTGGCCTCCAGAGCTGCGAAAGAACACAGTTCTGTTGTTTTCAGCCACCTCATTGGTGGTGAGTTTTTGCAGCAGCTACAGGAAATGTACAGGTGCTGTGCAGCAAGGGAGCCCCAGGAACCAGGCAGGCCTCTGCTGGCGGGTGGAAACAGGAAGGGAGGGATGAGCTTCCACCAAGCCCAGGGAGACACAGGTGTCAGGTGCTCTCTTAAACTCCAGACACCTGCTGGAAGGACTCTTTACCCCCATTTTGAGGACAAGAAAACAGACTCAGGAAGACACAGGACACTGGTTCTGCTTCACTGTGCAGAAACTCGGTTTCACCAGGAGACTCCTTCTTAACTGAGTGTGCTCCTACGAGGGGTTTTCAAGATGGCGGACTAGAAGGCGGCCGCATTTCATGTTGCTCCAGGACGCAGGATTCAAAAGAGGAGATAGTGAGAGGCTTGGGACCAACTCAAAGCCGCTGGGTGAGTCTCTCCCGTTGGGGAGGCGTCCCGGATGGAACGCAGGGAACTTTGTGAAGTGGAGTTGCTCGGCGAGACGCCCCTCCCCCCGTCGGAGCACTAAACACGGACACCTGGGATCATCGTAGAGGAGGCGGCTCAGCACAGCGCTTGGACTCGGAGCAACCACTGGGGCTCCGGGCAGCTGCCTGAGGAGGAGCTGCGTGGCGAGCTGTTTGGACTTAGAGCGACCGCTTCTGAACACCGGGGGGCTGCCCGGAGGAAGAGGAGGAGCGCGGCGGGTCGCTTGGTCTAGGAGTGACTGCATCAGAGCCACAGGCGGTTGCCAGAGGAGGAGCTGCGTGGCGAGCTGTTTGAACTCAGAATGTGCTCCTACGATACTGAGTTCCTCCCGATTAACCATAGTTCTGTGCCAGGTTAGTCAGCACCAGGTTGGAAAGGAGGAGTGGGGCAGCCCAAAGGTCCAGGCTGGCTATACTCGATCTGGGCTTTAGTCCCAGTTCTGCTGAAAAAAAAACAAAAAAAAAAAAAAAAAAAAAAAAACAGCCTGGGAGAAGTCTTCAGCCTCTTTGGGTTTGGATCTTCATCGGTGAGTTGGAGGTTGAATCCTCTGTGCTCCAGCATCTTTTCTGTCCACCCCATGGACTGTGAGATTTGTTTCTCAGCCCTCCAAGGATCACTGTTGTCATGTGCAGAATGGGAAGAGCAACAGTATCCACCTGGAAAGGCTGGCTGTCTTGAGGACTAATGGCAATAATGATGCAGAGACCTTGCAGGTGCCTGTCACTCACCGAGTGTGAATGTTGGTGAATACTAATGATGCTAACAACTCTAATTATTTTTTTCTGTAGTCCCAGGAGAAGGTGACTTTCTGGTCTTGCAATATTGGATTCTTCCAGGATTAACACACCCAGGTCAAGCACTGATCCTTCTTGTGTAGTAGGCACAATTTGGTCCATATTTTCCATCGTACCCAGCCCCATGACTGGCATACAGCAGGTGCTCAAGAAAGGTTCATTCATTACTCCTCAATGGAACCTAATCCCTTCCTCACACTCAAGACTCAGGACATTCACAGACCAAAAACAGAGCTAAGGTCACCACCAACCTCCCCACTTGGAGCCTTTTGGGGGGATGGTACCCTGAGCCATTTCCCCAGCTCATCCCACGTAGGTGGCCCGGCAGTGAGTCCAAAGTCTCCTCCTTCTATGCCCATGATGGGAACTGGTTGACACCTGAGGATTCATATGCTAAAGATGTCATCCCAGCAGGCCAGAAGAATCCCATCTGGAGGAGGCAGTTGAAGTGGGAACAGGAAAAGGTACTGGGGTCCCTCCCCACCCAGAACAAGGCAGGACTCCTACGAGCAGAGAAGTGCCCAGAGCAGCTGGGCTGGCAGGTGACCAGAGCGTGAGAGGAGGGGCCCGGCACAACCTCTTCCTCCAGGCCCGGCTGAAAGCTGAGCCCCAGGACCAAAACCTTCCCCCTCCACCTCAAAAAAAATGTAGGGTTCCACCTGCAGAACGCGGCCAGAGCGGGGCTCGATCACGCGCAGCTTCTTGTCCTTGCAGGTGGTGGTGAGCAGGCTGCCGTCCGTGTTGAAGGACATGCAGAGGATCACATCAGTGTGGCAGTCGATCATTTTCACCGGCTCGCCCACATCCAGGTTCCAGATGAGGACCTGAGAAGGCAGACACGCAGGAGGGGGGTCAGCCACTGCTGTAGTTGTGGGCGTCTGTCCTCGCTCCACCCCTGGTTGCCCTGGGAGAAACACCTCGTGCAGAGCCTGCGGTGTGCTGGGCTGCAGCATGGCGTCACTGAGTTCTACTCAGAAAAGTTGACGCGTCTGGTTATGCAGATCCACTAATATCCTTGCACAGGTCCCAAACCCAGCCTGGACTGCTTTGGCAATTGACAAGAAGGATGAGTCCCTTGCCTGGTCCCAGGTACCTGGCACCCCTCTGTGGAGGGCATGCCTGGGGTTAGGGGATGGGGCTCCATTTTCTTCCCTCCAGTCCATCCACCATCAGAGAAGGCGGGAAAGATGCCTCCAGGCCCTGTGGACCCCAGGAGCAACGGGGTGCACAGGGAATGCTCAGTTGTGCATAGTAAATGAATGAATGAGACCATATTAGTGAACATGCTTAGGAAAAGGGCCCCCATAGGTCCCTGAACATCCCCTTCTGTCTCCCTACCACTCCCTGCTGAGTTGACTCTGCTTGGTGCCCCCCGCCCCCGCCGTGCACCTTGTAGTCGTAGCCGGCACTGAACAGGATGTTGTTGGTGGTGGGGTGCCACTCCACCAGCCCCACGCGCCGGCTGTGCCCATGGAGCTCCAGCAGTGCCTCGGTCATGTTCCGCTTCAGCCCGCCCTCGGGGATCTCCCAGATCCGCACCTGCAGTGGGGACGAAGAGTTTTGGCTGGGTGGGCAGGGCAGGAGGTGATATCGAGGGTTCTTTTCCTGGGACACCAGGCTTTTCGAGGCTAGCCAAGTGAGGCACCACCTGGTTCTCCTGTGGAAGGGGTCAGGAGTGACCAGAGAGGAGACCGGCTCCACTCTGCCTTTGGGAGGGTTTTCTCCAAGAAGTCTCTGCAGACCTAAGAGGATGATCCTGGCATGCTGGTGTTGCTGTGGTCTGGCCAGGTTCAGGACCATGCACGAGCTGCTTTTAGCAAGCGCTGGAGTAGAAAGCCTACCTTCACTTCCCACCTCACAGCCTTCCAAGAGAATCTGCCTTCCCTCTGCTCTCCTCAGTCTCAGTTCCTTCGGTTCCTCATGACCTGGGCCCTCACTCTGTGCCCAACCCAGTATGGACACCTGGGTGGAAGGAAATGTATCTGGGAGGCTGGGAACTCCCAGTCTGTCCTGATAGGTGATGGATTCAGGGACGTGACTCGGGTTGGAATCACTGAGCCTGAAGGACGGGCAAAGCCTGGAATGGGGTTGCTGTTTTCAGTCTTCTGGATGCTGATGAAGAGGCAGAAAAAGGTGAGCTGCCCAGAGACGGTCGGGCCACGCTGAGAGCAGGGGAGAGAAGAGACCACGTAGCCACAGAGAAAGGAGCTGAGCGGCTTCTCTGCAAATAAACCCCTTGACTCCTGACATTACCCCAGTGGGCTTCTGTCACTCAAACTAAATTCCCACTGTCATCTAGACAGCAGGAGGGTGGGTGCTCATGGCTCTGCCTTGTCTACCGGTGGTATAACATGAGATCATGTCGCAACTGTTTATGAAGGACTCTAAATAGACCTGTGGAATTACAGTTCTTGTTATTATCATCATTAATATTATGTATTAGAATCTAATCAGGTGGAAAGGAAAGAGCATGTGTGATTACAACTTGGACATTTTTAAAACAACCCTTCTGAAAACCTGAACTCCACACTTGCTAGTAAAGAGAAGACAGGAAAACTAGCTTTGAGATATCATTTTAAATCTACTAAAATAGCCAACTGGTGGCGGGGAGAGTCAGTGTTGGCAAGACTATACTGGAACTTACAGATACCATTGGGGTTGGCAGTATCGTAAATCAGAAGAGCTCTTTTGGATGCAATTTGGCAAACTTTAGGAAGAACCATAAAGTCATTTATAGTAGACTCTTTGACTTGGTAACTTCACTCTGAAAATTCAACGTGCACTTGAAGATGTTCATTGCAACATCATCTAAACAGAAAATGTAGAAACACTCTAGGTGACTGACGATTTAATACATTCTGTCCATGTTTCCTAGCAGCCACTTGGTTATAATCCTGAGGGCTCTGGATAATCATGAAGAGCATGTTAAGGGCAGTCAAAGGCAGACCCCGGGCCTGGGGAGCAAGACCGGAAACAACACCCAAGGGAATTCTGTTAAGTCTCCTAGGCAAGGAGGTGCTTTGTTCTGAGGCTGCAGAAGTGGGGTTTCCCCACACTTGTGTCTCCCAGGACTCATACACCTGTCCGCTGGGAGGCTTTCAGGTAAGAAAGGCAGGTTCGAGCCAGGACTGGGGCTTGCCCCTATGTGCACCCTTCTCAGTTTCTGAATATCAGCTTCAGAGGCCTACTGGAGAAAAAGTGGATAATTAGGGGACACTTGCAAATGTTCTTCTGTCCCCATTTCCCCACTGTCATCCCTTTTGGTGGCTCCAGCCCTCTAATAAAGCCCAACATTCCTTTTGGGGAGGGAAGTGACATGAAGAGGGACCGCCATGCCCCATGGTCTTCCTTGACAGTTGCTATGCAAGGGTGTGCTGGCAGAGAGCACGTCTGGGAATGGGGGGAGGAGGCTGGGGAGGAGCTTCTGGGTACAACCACCTGGCTGTCACCAGTACATGTGTTTATTTTGTCCCCAGAATGTAACACAGGAAAGTGACTCTTAAAACAGGAAGACTAATGCTTATATTAGACACGTGTACATCACACACACACTCACACACACACACACACACACACACACACACACACTTCTTTCTTTTTTGCCCCAAAAGGATACTGTATCACATGTTCTTCAACATGATTTTTCCCTGTAACTATAGATAGTAGGCGTCTTTCCACACCACTCTGTATAGACATAACTTATCTTTTAATTTTTTTTTTTTTTTTTTAATTTTTGGTACTGGGATTTAACCCAGGGGCACACAACCACTAAACCATATCCCCAGCTGTTTTTTATTATTTTATTTTTTAAATTTTGAGACAGAGCCTTGCTAAGTTACTGAAGCTGGCTTTGAACTTGGAATCTGCCTGCCTCAGGCCTCTGGAGTTGCTGGGATTACAGGCTGTACCACAATGCCCAGTTTACCTTATCTTTTTAAATGGCCAGAGAGACATCTGTTATATGACTATCCTAAGATGAATTTGCTCAGCCTCTATGAACGGACACCTGGGTTCCGAGTATTTCTTTTTCACAATTACAATTCATTCTGTGACGAACGTACAAGTTTGTGCATGGGTATGAATATTCTTATAGGACAAATGCCTAGAGGTGCTTCATCTTTTTAAAATAGTTATTATAAAATTGCCCCTCAAAGTCATCCTAGCTTCTACCCTCAGAGGCTGAAAGCACTTCTTCATCTATTCCTCTAACACTTTTTTGTGTGTGTAGCATTGGGATTGAACTCCATAGCAGGGCATGTTCCCACTAAGCTACTTTTCAGATCCCCTTTTTTTTTTTTTTTTTTTTTTTGCGGTGGTGGGAATTGAACCCAGGGCCTGTGCTTGCGAGGCGAGCACTCTACCAACTGAGCTATCTCCCCAGTTCCTACTTTTCAGATCTTTATGCTTGATTTTGAGACAGGGTTTTGCTAAGTTGCTGAGGCTGACCTTGAACTTCTGATCCTACTGCCTCACCCTCCCAAGTTGCTGATTTTTTGGGTTAGTGATGTTTGGGGTCAATGGTAGAGTGCATAGCACCCAAATGGTGATGTAGGCAGGAGAATTGTCCCTGGTCATTGAAAGGGATCTTTGAGGCCTCTTATAAGCAAATGGGATGCATGTTGAGCTTGTCTCATGCTGCTCTTGATGTTAGGGGACAGGCAGATGTGAATGGTGGGAACATGAGGTTAGGAGAATCATTCTGTGAAACGGGCCCACCATGCTGACCCCCACATGCTTTCTTTTCCAAGAAGCAATTTACCTGCAGCCCTGCCTGGCCTGAGTGGGCAGGCTATGTCACGTTCCTCAGCAAACTACCTGTTACCTGCAGGAGAAATGCAGGCCCAAGATCATGTCAATGGGAGGAAGCCAGGAGACTTTTGTGACCAGATCCTGAAACTCTGGGAGGTAAGGATAGTTCCTTCTAACCATAAAATCTGTAAGAATGTATGGTTAAGAATCCAATTAGAACTGGTCAGCATGGGCCAGTGTGACCTAGAGTTGCCATGACATGGGGACTTGAAAGTCTGATGTCACCCTGCTTCAGTCAAAAGTCAAGAGGTGGACCTGGGCAGGACTCTCTGGAAACTTCTCTGGGATCCCCAATAAAACTGGAGTGCAGGAGAGGCATGTTGTCCCTCTCCTCTCTGAGAGGACCCACTCTCTCCCTTGAGAGTGTCCCCTTTCCCCTTCCCTACCTCTTCAATATACTCATTCCTGTAACTCTGAGTGACATGTCTGAAATCTTTCTGACTTGATCAGGAATCGGGGTTGGAAGAGGGGGTCATCATGCCGCCTCAGTTCCTTGGAAGACCCCAGCTCTGTGACATTGACAGCACCCATGTGGAGCTGAACAAGGCAGAACCCGTGGGAGCACAGAGTTGGGAGATCCTTAAATGCAATCTGGGGAGGACGAGGGTGGGAGGGCCTGGGAAGGCAGGGTTAGAACATGGGGAGTCGAACAAGTTTGAAAAGATAGTTGGGGGTAGGGAGGGGGGAGGCAGAAGAATGAGCAGCATGTGGGGTTTGGGCACAGTGGGTTAGGGCAACTGCAGGGGTGTCAGCCTGGCTGGTATGGCGCAGGAAGGCAGGTGCAGAGGAAGTCAGAGGCCAAATGTCACACCTTGTCACCAAGGCCTGAAGATGCTCTTCTTGGGCTGAGTCTCAGGAAAAGAACGCTTGCCCAGGACAACCTCACTCCTGAGCAGCTCACTAGGGTGAGCCTGGGATGCACCTGCGTGCTGGGTCAAGGCAGAGACATCAGGACCAGGAGTGACACTCCCTCCACCAGGGCCAATCCCATACACTAGCTGAGTGGCTTAGGACAAGCCAGTTAACCTCTGCTGCTCTGGCTCTCGGTCTGTGTCCTGGAAGAACTATGCTTCAGAGTCACATGAGCTGATTTGTTGTGGTGGCAGCTCTGCCTGGGAGCATGGGGATGAAGGGAGGAGGGCAGGTGGTGCCAGGCTGCAGGTCCTGCCCAGATCCAAACCTCATGGAGCAAAGGGCTATGGGTAGAAGCCAAAAGAGTTGTTCTCAACGACAATCGTTAGATGTAGGATCCCAGACGGAAATTGGGGGACCAGGATGAATAAATGTAACAGAGAGAGGTACTTTGCCTTGTCCCCATTTGATACCAGTTGCTTCCCTTCCTGGGCCCCGGTTTCCTCATCCGCACGTCTAGACTGTATTAGTTTATCCCTCAAACTTATCTGCTTTTGACATCATTGAACACATCCCTTGGGAAGGAGGCTGCTCTGTTTGAACTATAGGACAGCAAACAGTCTCTCTTAAAGCTCAGAGGAGGCACTGGAGTTCACAGTGGGCCTAAGTCCCTGAGAAAGGAACTCCTAGCCTTCAGTATTTAAGGAATTCTCTAGAAACAAAGAATGGGTCGGATGTAGGAGGAGCGCTGTGGATCTGTCCAGAGGTTGCTCTGGGAGGTCACTTGGATTCCACAGGAAAGTCAATAGAGTCTGCCAAACAGGATTTCAGGGAGGAAGGGGTGGGGGAGGAGAAGTGGCAAAAACAAGAGCTCCCTCCAGCAGGCCAGCGGGGGCCTGGGGCTGCCCCTTCGTGAGTGCCTGGGGCAGAGCCCATTTAACTGTATGTTCCAGCCAACGGAACACTCCAGCTCTGCCCTGTGCCACACACAGGAGAGACCAGGTCTTGTGGGGAGACAGCAGACACATGCAGACACAGTAAAGGCAGCTGACAGGATGGTGTAGAGACCAAATGTCCATATGTGGGGAGTGGGGGTGGGGCAGGGCTGCTGGTCAACAAAGCAAGACCTCTGGGCTCTCACACGCTCTGTTCCAAACCAGGCTCTGACCTTATTGGCAAGAGACTTTGGCCAAGTCACTTAGCCTGAGTGTCAGTCTTTTCTTCTGAAGGATAATTATACCCATACAACAAAGTTACCATGGAGACCTAATGAAGACAAAATATATACACTACAGATTACCAAAGACTTCATAGTTCCTGAGGATGCTTACTTAAGATAAATTAAGGATTACATATAACTTTTCATATAGGTCACCTTTACATATGATTTGTATTATTCATGTGCATTTTTTTTTTTTGCCTTGTGTGTTCAGTACATTTGCTATGAAGTTTGTTCTCATCTTCCCTCCCTTTGTTCGTTCATTTGTTCCTTCCTTCCTTCCTTCCTTCCTTCCTTCCTTTCTTTAATTGCAGTAGTGGGGATTGAACCCAGGGTCTCATGCTAAGTTGCCCAGGTTGGTCTCAAACTTGCCATCCTCCTGTCTCAGCTACCCAAGTAGCTGGAATTACAAGCATGCACCATCATGCCTGGCTATAAATTGCATCTTTAAAATTGCTAGGCTGAGGGTGTTGTTCAGTGATGGAGTGCTTATTTAGCATGCATGAGACTCTGGGTTCAATCCCCAGCACCACAAAACCAAAAATCAAACAAACAAACAAACAAAAACTTTCATTATTTCAGAGGTATGTGGTTGGATCTGTTTTCTGACACTTTGAGGGAGGAGACTACTCATGACTTAGTCCAGGATCTAGTGAGAGCCTCTAAAAGACACTGTTTCTAAGGGAAACCATGCTCCACTGAAGGAATCTGCTTGTATATGACTGCAGCAAACAGACACTATTTACTGTCTGTAAATGCGTATAGGAGCTCAGAAGAAAAGTTGGAGTTCATAGTGGGCCAAAGTACCCAGATAAGATTTGAATTTAAACCTCTTATTGTCAACTTTTTTGAAACAACAATGACAACAACAAAACACCTCTGTTGTGTTGAGAGCAACAAGAAAGTGGAAAACCCTCTGAAAGCATCCAATTAAGCTATACTATAGCATGCAGACCAGGCTTTGCATTTACCCACTCCTGGGGTTTAACCTTGCCTGGGGCCAAAAGCACAGCAACAGTCAAGAGTCCCACAGGGATAAGAGAGCAACTGAAGGGTCTTGCTCAGAACCAGGAGAGTCCGGGAATTCTGACCTACCCAATTCTTGTCCATTATTTTGCTTAGTACTAGAAATTGAGTTCACTGTCACTCATATAAACAAGGGGTACCATCTCAAAATCTACCTTGATGCTGGCGTCTTCTGACCACCTCACTGTTTCCCAACAATGGGAGACAAATCACACCAAACCCTAGGAGACAGGAGAGGCTAGCTGGGGCTGAGAGAGAAGCATGCTTGAGCATCTGCCGCCAGAGTCCTGGGAGGAGGTTGCTGCAAGTCCCTTCTCCTCTGGATCAGATCCAACAACATGAAGAGGGACTGGTCTGTCCTTCTGCTTATCTATCCCAGGAAACAGAGCAGCCACCCGGCCCCAACTCAGTCACGTCTCACTCCTGAGACATGCATTGTTAGGCAATTTCGTCATCTGTAAATATTGCAGAGTGCGCTTGCACACCCCTGGCGGGGGTGGGGTGGGGGGGTGCTACTTCACACGTAGTAGGCCATGCGGTGTCGCTGCTGCTCCCAGGCCAGGACCTGTACAGTGTGCTTCTGGACCAAATGCCGTAGGCAGTCAGAACACAAGTATCTGTGTACCCAAACATACCTAAATATAGAAAAGACACAGTAAAAGTAAGATATAAAAGATTAAAAATCGGCGTGCCCGCCCGGGCCCTCACCATGGCAGGAGCGTGAGCAACGGGGTTGCTCCAGGGTGAGCAGGGGAGTCAGGGAGTGAGTGGTGAGGGAGCTGAAGGCCTCCCGTGGCTCTACCGTGGACATTGCCAACCCTGCACACGTGGATGCACTCAGCTTATTAAACGACAATTTCCTAAGCCAGCGCAGTGGTGCCTGCCTGTGATCCCAGCGGCTCAGGAGGCTGAGGCAGGGGGATCGCAAGTTCAAACAGCCTCGGCAACTTAGTGAAGCCCTGAGCAACTCAGTGAGACCCTGTCTCTAAATAAAATTTAAAAAAAAAAGGCTGGGGTTGTGGTTCAGTGGTTAAGCACCACCGGGTTCAATCCCCAGTACCAAAATACTAATAATAATACTATTACTAGTACTACTACTAATAATAATTCTCTTTTTTTAATAATGAACTAAAAGACAGGCTTGAGGGATCCTTGTCTAAATTAAAAGCTTTTCCTATTTTTAAAGTATTTTATTTTTTTGATTTTTAAATTTTTTGTGTTGAGAAGTAAGACACGAACGCACGCACTAGCCTGGTCCACAGAGGGGCAGAATCATCACTATCACTGTGTTCCACCTTCACATCTTCCCCCGGAAGGTCTCCAGGGAAAGTGACATGCAGTGCACTTCACCTCCTGTGGTGATAATACCTCTTCTGGAATCCCTCCTGAATGACCTGCCTGTGGCTGTTTTATAGGGAACTTTTTATTTTATTATCGAAGGAGTACACTGAAATTAAAGTGTGTAGTTGTGTAAATATGGAAACCAGTCCTACAGTTGTCCGCTGTCATATCAAGTATCATGTCCTGTGCAAATCCATGTGCGACGCTTTCACATGACTGGCAGTGCAGTAGGCTTATTTACACCAGCAACGCCACAGACACGTGAGGAATACTTTGATATTTTGACAGCATTGCTGGGCAATGAGCATCTTCCAGTTCCATCATAATCTTATGGGACGACTGTTGCAAATGTGGTCCTTCATCAACAGAAATGTCATTATGCAGTGCATGACTGTATCTTCTTGTATGAACTTCGGAGGGTCAGCTCCACCCTACAGGGCTGGGTTCTTTTGATTCATGCTGTCTGAGCCACACACAGGAGGATGTGCCTGTAATCCCAGTCACTCAGGAGGCTGAGGCAGGAGGATCACAAGCTCAAGGCCAGCCTTAGCAACTTGGTGAGACCCTGTCTCAAAATAAACAATAAAAGGGCTGGGGATGTAGCGCAGCTATTAAGTGCTCCTGGGTTAAATTCCCATTACCAAAAAAGTAAAAAAATAAATAATTCATGTCTGTACTGGTACTTCCAAGATAGACTTACTACATGAGTAAAAAAATCGAAGAATCCACGAGTCCAGAAGGCTACCTATGATCACTAAGTCCAGCAGTGGATCACCCCCAACCTGGGGTAGCAGGCCATGGTGAGCAGGACAGATGGGGAGCACCCCTTTAATCCTGACTTGGGAGGGAGACTTGATGGGGGAGGCTTCTCTTCTGGACTGCAAGACTCGACATTCAGTTGGCCTTTGTGGGAAACCAGCAAAGGAAGCTCCATGAATTAAGAATGAGGTGTGTCAAGAAGAACACCGACCTGGGAGCCCCAATCTCTGACTCTCAGGCTTTTGGCCACCCACGACTGGAGCCAGTTATTTAAACTCTTATGTCCCTACCTGAGGAGAAGAAAGTCACAATGATTATCGATGGGACTCTTAGTAGAAGAGAATCACTTTTACATTTACTCAGTGTTCACCATGAGTCCAGTATGGCCCCCGTTTTATAGTAGGGCAACTGGTGCCCAGAGGGGTAGGAAAAGAAACTAGTCCAAGGTCACAGAGCCTGGTTGCTTAACCAGGGCCACACTGCTGCTTTCTCTGAGGCTGCCAGAGTTCTTTCTCTCTCTCTCTCTCCCTCTCTCTCAAACCCCACCCCCATACCCACCCCCTGCAGGGGGTGTAGGACTGACATGCTGCCATATCCCATCCAGCTCCTGAGGGAGGGGCAGTCTCCACTGGATGGAGGAGCTTGAAGAGAAGGCAAAAGAAAGATGCTGAATTGGGCCCACCAGGGAGGGGCCTCCCTCCCTCTCCCTCCCTCTCCCTCTGCCCCCTCCCTTTCTCCTGGGATCACTCTCCCCCTCTCCTTGAGATGTCGAACCCTCCCCCTCTGCTGCTGCTGCTGGCCCCCCAGAGAAGAGGGAGCACGAGGCTTGGAAAGCGATAGTGCCTTTCCCTGCTGCCTGCCAGCCGCCCTCCCTAGCTGCAGTAGAAGCTATAAAAAGCACAGCCCTTCAACAATAGGTGACATCACCCAGCGGCAGAAAGAACTGGATTCTGCCAGATGCCAGGGAGAGTTACGGCCCCCATCCTTCCCTCAGGACGGAGGCCCCTTGGGAAGGGGCTTGGCTATGTGCCACACATCCTGCAGGAATGGAGGAGGGGGCGGGGGGGGGTGCGTGTGGGACATGGGGATCCACGCCATAGGCCATTTCTCAGGGTGGGAGAGGAGCTTGAGAGCAGGGTGGGGGCGGTGAGGGGCTCACTGGAGCCCTTCATTGTCCTCTGAATGTTCAGAGTTGAGGAGCGAGAAGAGTGCAGGGGTGGGGAGCAGCTCCCGGCTCTCCCAGGGGAAGCCACAGCTGCTGCAAGGGCTGCTCTGGGCCTCTTTGGGCTGGAACCTCCCCAGCCCTTGTATGGGGCCCAGTGCCTTGCTGACTGACCACTGATCCTGGCTCTGAATGTTGAGTTTTTTTGGTACTAGGGATTGAACCCAGAGGCACTTAACCATTGAACCACATCCCCAGCCATTTTTTATATATTTTTAGACAGGGTCTCTCTGAGTTGCTGAGGGTCTCTCTAAGTTGCTGAGGCTGGATTTGAACTCGAGATCCTCCTGCCTCAGCCTTCTGAGCCACTGGGATTATAGACATGCACCACTGTGCCCCCTGGATGTCATGTTTGATGCACAGTAAGTTGACCATCCTGGCTGGAATGGGTCACAGGAGGTGTCACGGGGGCCTATCCCTCTGGTGTGTGAAGAGGGTAGGCAGTCAGGAGTACCGGCTGGCTCTCCCACTAGCACCCAGGCCTGGGGCAGGGAGGCCTCCTCTGCATGAGCCCCCGGTGGCCAGCAGGCCCTACAGAGACAGGCAGTGCTGTGATTAAATACTCAGGTGGACCTGAACCCTCGGCCTGCCATGGCTCTGAGCCTCAGTTTCCTCCCCTGTTAAACCAGGGCTGACGTGGTATGAGGGCAGGTTGGGGACCTGCCTCGCAAAGACCCTCTTCCTTCTTCAGGAGCAGCTGGGCTCCAGCCTCAGGGCCTGTTAGCTACAATGACAAGCTCCTCGCTGGGGAGCAGACCCTGAGGGTACGTGGGGCTGTGAGCCTGGCTTCTGCCACAGCTGGCCAGGCAGCTGGAGTGAAAGCTTAGTTCCTCTCCTGTCTCCGGATCAGCAGCCCCGGCTAGCCCCTCCCTGCCTGGCCGCTGCCCTCCTCCCCACAGATCCACATCCCTTGCTGGGGCCCACCTCCTCCACAGAGCCGGCCAAGACCCCTCCATCCTCATGACTCGCCTAGCCTCTGGGTCCTGGCTTGAGCTCAGATGGTTCGAGATGCACAGGCATCGCTTTGAAGGTCAGCTAACTGTGCCTTCATACCTCCTCCCCGGTCCCAGTGCCCCCCACATCCTGCTCTCTGCCCACTCTCCTCACTGTGCACCACCCGAGGGCTCCAGCCGTGCCAGGTGACTCTGTTTTCCAAGCCACCGTATGCATTCCCTCCAGGCTGTCTCCTGTGCCAGATCTCTTCCTGGGACACCTTTAACCTGTTTTCTGCGTGTTCAAGTCCTGCTTCTCCCAGGTCCACCTCTCTCAAATCTATTTTCCTCCTGCACCTAGGTCAAAATTAATCCTCTCCCCTGCCAGTGTGTTTGGCCCAGTGGACACTGTGCCCTCCTTCTGCGTTGCACTCAGTGAGTGGGGTGAGTGGCAGTGGAGGGAGCCTCTGCTGCAGGTGCCTCTGGAGCAACCTGAGATTTGCAGAAGTTTATGAGGTGCCAGGCCGAGTGCTGGGTGCTGGCACCCTTGCACCCTCATCCCACCTGCTCAAGGTGGGGGTGGCTATTATTATTTCTGTTTCAGAGATGAGCAAAACCAAGGCCCAGAGAGGTTAAGCCACATACTCTGGGCCACCCAGCTGGGAAGTGGTGAAGCTGAGATCCGATCCTGGGTCCATCAGATTCCACGGTTAAGCTCTTCGGACCCCAGCAACCAGGAGGGTACCAGGCACAGTGTGATCCATCAGTGTGTGCAAAACTGAAGAGGTGGTTTGGCTCCTGTGGCTAGGGTGGAGCCTCATGCAGGTTTGAACACACACCCTGGGTGTCCTGTTCATTAGCTGGGATCTCTGGATGGGAGGCAGGTGCTGAGTTAGAACCAGGCAGGTGCAAGTTATCCTGATTCAGGCAGAAGAAGTGGTAACATGCTGGGCATGGTGATGCACGCCTGTAACTCCAGAGACTCGGGAGGCTGAGGCAGGAGGATCACAAGTTCAAAGCCAGTCCCAGCAATTTAGTGGGGCCATAAGCAACTTAGTGAGACCCTATCTCAAAAGAAAAAATAAAAAGGGCTGGGGATGTGGCTCAGTGGTTAAGCACCCCTGCATTCAATTCCCAGTACAAAAGGAAGAAAGAAAAGAAGAAAGAAAGAAAGAAAGAAAGAAAGAAAGAAAGAAAGAAAGAAAGGAAGGGAGGGAGAAAGAAAGACAAAGAAAGAAGTGGTAACCTGGGGAGAGGCAGATGACCGGTAATTCCAAGAGCTGAAGCTGAATCTGCCCCTCTCACACCCGGATGGACACTGCTCTTCTCTTCCGCAGCTGGGTCCCTTGGGGAGACTCACTGAGCTCCCAGCAAGGATGCTCTGTGGAATCCTGCAGTGAAGGAACTTGGTGGAGCAGGAAGAGCACAACTGGGAGATGGCAGCCCAGGGGAATACAGGCTCCTCCGCTTCCTAGCTGGGTGCTCAACCTGTACTCAGACCCTCAGTTTGGGGTGGCAGGGTCTGCTGCACAGGGCGCCCTAAACATATGTAAAGTGCTCAGCCTAGAGTGGGCAGGGGAGCCCAGAGGTTCAGGGGAGTCTGCTCCCTGCTGGCTGGTGACAGTCACTGGAGTCAATACTCCAGCACAGTCACTGCACTCCTTCCAGGCATTGCAGCTTCCCATATCCAGGAGAGAAGGGTGGGCATTGGCTCTGCCTGCCCTCTCCAGCTGAGCCTTGCTCTTTCTTGCACTGACCACTGAGATCTCCAGCCCCCAACAGTTCCTTCTGCTTCCTTTCCAGCCACGAAGCAACCAGTGTCCTCCTGGCTCCATCACCTTTCCTTCGCTCTATTGCCTCATGCCCACCCTTCTGCTGCTCTGGTCTTCTGATGACCTGGCCTCTGATTGCTGTCCCATAACCACTTTGATTCTGAGGCTACTAAAGAAGGTAATAAAACCTGCAGATGGTTTTCACCCAAAGTCCTTTCTCTTTCCATCCACAGAGACCCTGCCCTCTGCTGCTGCTGCTTTCAGGAATCTTCTCCAACTGACTTAGGGCTTTGACAGTCAGAAGCTGGTCAAGTCTACTCCACTCACCTAGTCCCCTCCCCACCACTCGCCCATGTCCAGCTGTGCCAGCTGACTGCACCCCAACTTTATGGACAGATGAAGACACTTTACCATGACTATCTCTCTTTATTGGATGATTGATTAGTTGAACCATATCCATTCACTTATTCCTTCATCTTTCCATTCATCCATCTCTCCATTACCTATTATCCTTCCTTTCATGCATTCATTTATCTGTCCATCATCCGTACAGTCAGTCACCTATCCATCAGTGTAGTCATCCACCCATCCATCCACCCACCCATCCATCCATCCATCCATTAATCTATCCATCCATCCAATAATCTATCCATCCAACCATTAATCTATCCATCCATCCATCCATCCATCCATCCATTAATCCATGCATCCAGCCAACCATTCATTCACCCATCCATTCAATACACAGTAAACATTTATTAGGTCTTGGGCCCTAGCTGGTCTCTGCCATCAGGAGCTCACAGTCCAACCTAGGAAGATAGGGAGACAAAAGCTCTGAAGTTCCTTCCAGTTCCAATATCCTGGGATGTGGCCTGTCTCCGCACTGCCAGTAAGCACCAGATAGAAGCTTGTGGCCTGACTGGGAGGCTGCTCCTCCTTCCTTGCGAACATAAGGAGCCTCCTGCCCAGCTCTGTTGGGACTCTGGAATCCTCTCTTGCTTGCCTCTTGTGGATGCTGCTCAGGGGTACTGTGAGGGCAGCAGGAGCCCCTCTCCAGAAACCTGGAGGCCATTCCAGCATCTCTGTGAGATTCCTACCCTACCTTGGCTCAACAGAGCCTGAGCCAAGGGTAGACATGAGGCAGCTTTGACTGTCACCCTCCCTGGAGTCCTTGCCCCGCAATGATCTCATTCTCCCTTTCGTCCCTCTCCGCCTGGGCTCTACCCTGCTCTCTTCCTCCTTTCTTTCTCTTACTTCTTCTCTCTTCTCATGAGTGGGGGATGGGGGGGGACACATGGAGTGCGAATTCTGTGCCACAGGGTGGGTCCTAGGACAAGCCACAGTAGTCCTCCGGAGTGTGCTCGCCCACCAGGGCTCCCGGAGCACTAGGCAGGCGCACGTCGCCCCGCCCCGCCCACCGCCATGCCCCGCCCCGCCCACAGAGGCGGTGCTGCTCCCGCTTCTCCGCGTTTCCATCCCGGGCTTCCTCCCCGCCCCTCTCGGTAGCGCACAGACCAGGGCTGAAGCTCACAATTTTTGTCCTGATTCTCACCTACAAAATCAGCACCTCCAAACCCAATCACACTGAAGCCCCGAGATCAGTCCCAGGCGCCGGGGATTCGCTCCCTCAGCCTTTCCCACTCCCCTCGCCCCCACACCGCGGCTCCTGAGAAGGCAGGCGAGCCAGGAGGGCTTCAGGGGCCCCCTCGGGAGCACCCCTCCCGCTCACCGACGTGTCCTCGGAGCACGAGGCGATGATGTTGTCGATGAAGGGGTTCCACTTGATGTCCAGCACGTTGCCCTGGTGGCCACACACCTTGGGGTAGTTGGGCTCAATCCTTCCTGTCTGCGGAGGAGAAAGACCGAGGGAGGTGATCAGTTTAGTGGCCCCAGGTGACCCTGAGAGGAGACCTTTTCTGGGTTTCTCGACTGAGGGAGGTTCCCCAGTGCTTCCCACTTCCCTCCTGACCCCAAGTCAAAGCTCCTGGACAGCTCTGTGACCTGCCAGCCGCAGGTTCTCCCAGCAGCTTGAGCCCGTACTGGGGCTTTCCACATTCCCAGGCATGAAGAAGGTGTTTAGGTTGTCGCCTGCTCAGCCCTGAGCCCAAATTCCTTAAATCCCGACATCAGCTCCACTGCTGAGCCCTGGAGTAGACATACGGAGGAGGACTCCCCTTTCAAGCTGCAGCGCCTTGGAAGTGAGTGGTCCAAATAATTGCTCAGGCCTGGTCCCCTGGAGCTTACTGCCTCTTTCTTTGGAATCCCAATGGCCAAATCTCAGGGCAGTTTGGGACACTCTGTGTCTTTGGTCCCTGCTGGGCCTTGCCCTGAAGCTGCAGCCTCCCTGGCAGACTCTGAATGGTGGTAGAGGCCACAGAGCAGAGTGGGGAGGCACTGCTGGCCCGCAGGACACCCCTGTGCAAGTCAGCCCCTTCCTCAAGTGAAAGCATTTGAAGGTAAGAGCACTACCCAGCGGAACACCAAAGCCCAGCGCCAGCGGGACACCTCTCATGCACTCACACACCCAGACACCTGTTGTTCCCACTGCACCCCGGGGCAGCTGACATGGTCGGGTTGGGATGAGGAGGAGGCTCCTTCCTGCTGCTCCAGGAGCCAGCAGAGAGGCCTGAATCTGAGTCCACCTATATACTCATTTGTATAAGTTATTCCACCTCCAATGTCCATGGACTGCCTTGTGCAGTTTGCATCCTGAACACCTGTTCACAATGCCTCGTGGTTGAAAGCACAGTCTTTGGAGTAGACAGGCCTGTGTTTGAACCTCAGTTTTGGCACATTTTAAATATGCATCCTTGGGAAAGCCAATGAATTTCTCTCTAGAAGTTCATGGCTAAACCAAGGCTGGCAACACCTACTTCTTAGCATTGCCATGCAGATGGAATAAACTAACGTGCTTAGTGAGGCGATAATCATCCTAGCAACGTTCAGTACATGGTAGTGGTCTTTATTGTGCAGGTGAGAAGACACCTCCTCCAGGAAGTCCCCCCACTCCTCAGTGGGTCACAAGCTCCCTGCAGCTCCCTCAGGGCCTCCCTCCCTCATAACACAGTGGTATCTGTGTCTTTGTCTCTGAATCTGCAGTTCCCTATAGGTCTCCCACACAGTAGGTGCCCAGTAGGTGACCTGAAGGACGTCCTAGGGGTAGGAGGGGTCCTGAGAAGGATGGAACAAGGGATGTGCATGGGGGTGAAAAATAAAAAATAAAATGAAAAATAAAAAGGGTTGGGGATGTAGCTCCATGGTACAGTGCCCCTGGGTTCAATCCCAGTGTAAGAACAAATAAACGGAAACAGACCTGGAGTGGGGTGAGAGCGAGGAAAAACCTCCTGAATTGGGCCCAGGAGGACGTCATTATACTGCGTGTTGTGGGAAAATTCGAGAATGGAGGAAAGGAGTTGAGGAGTGTTACCATCCATTATGATGAGATTCTTTTCCACATTTCATGAGGGATGCAGCTAGGATTGGAACATCTTTTAAAAACTACTCTTGAGCTGTAGACTATGACTTTTTAAATGAGACTTGAAGCAGAAACAGAGCCACATGTGACCCTGGGATTTATTAGAGCTGCACATTTTCTTTAACTCTCATAACAAACCTGTGAATTGGGCACAAGGGAAGTTAAGGCCCAGAGAGGTTAAGTAACTTTCCCAAAGTCAACCAGTTGAAAGTAGGAATTCCCGCAGAGGTGTGATTTCCCAAAGTGAGCTTTTCAAACACCACTGCTCATTGTTGGCCAGTTCCCCTCCGCCAGTTCTGACTTTCTGTGGCCAGACAGATCTTGCATCATCTCCTTCTACAGCTCATTTACTCTCTCGCAGAGCCACTCCTTCTGTCTCATCTCAAAGCAGCATTTGAGTGCTCCCCAAGCTGAGCTGTCTGCAATAAGCTTTTGGCACCTAGCCCACCCAGCCCAGGCAAATCTGAGGGGCTCCCAGTCAGTCGATAGGTGACCATCAGCTAACAGCACTTCCAGCCAACAGGCTGTGGGTGATGCACCGGAGGGCCAGACTCAGCAACATTACTGGAAAGACAGAGAGGCCAGAGCCCCAGGCTGGGGAAGAGAGCAAGATTTTCTAAAGCAAAGCATGAGCCCAGCGTCGTGCATGTTTTACACAATGAAGACATTTCCTAATGAGATGGTGCATGGGACTCTCATGACAGAAGCACTTTCTTGCTTAGGGGAGCAGTGTCCCTAACAGATGTTTTGCTTTTTTTTTTTTTTTTTTGGGGGGGGTGCTGGGGATTGAACTCAGGGGCACTCAACCACTGAGCCACATCCCCAGCCCTATTTTGCATTTTATTTAGAGGCAGGGTCTCACTGAGTTGCTTAGCACCTCACCATTGCTGAGGCTGGATTTGAACTCACGATCCTCCTGCCTCAGCCTCCAGAACCGCTGGGATCACAGGCCACTGTGACCTGTTGTCCCTAAGAGTTTTGAAGCACTGTCTGCTTGGGTATAACTGGCAGCCCTGAAAGCAAAGAACCCCTTTTCCACCTGGTATCTCTGAATTTCCTGTTTATTACAGCAGGTAATAAATTTTGTTTGAAAAATGGGTTCCATTGCTGAAAAGAAAAGTTGGAAAGCCAGTTTTTTTTTTTTTTTTTTTTTTTTTTTTTTTTTTTTTATAAAGAAACCGAGCAAATTAAAAAATGTAATGGTTAACTTCAGGAAAAAAATATTGTCTACAAGAGCTAATGTAATCATAGTGCATAATGATTCCTGTACAATATTTACATAGTTGAAATAATGTAAATCCTGAATATTTATTTAAACAAGAGTTGTGCTCCAATGTGCTGGGAAGAAGCAAGAGCGTATGGTGAGAGCGGAGGCGGGGCAGGAGCAGAGCCAGATCTCATTTTCTGTAATAGGAAATCAAGAGGCAATGCCTAAATTAAAAAAAAAAAAAAAAAATCAAGCCACAAGGTAAATCAAGAAATAGGGGAGTCAGTACAAAACCAACAGTTAAGGCAATGAAAGCCACTATACTTAGGGAGTAGGAATTGTGGGTAGAGCACAGAGGACAGGAGCTGAGGTCATAGGCAGTGGGGTGGAGATGCTTCACAGCTCCGTCTCCAGAGAAAGACCTGAATTTCTAGTGATCGCCAATCTCAGTAACTTAAATATTCCCACCATCGCTAATCTCAGGTTAAAAAACTGATGTCACTAAACACTGAGTTAGAAGAGACCCTTATCAGCAAGCACACCATTATATAATATTTCCACTCTATAGACATCATCGACATAAATAACTGCAAGAACACAGAGAGTACTAAAACAATTAGGAAGTGATGAATTTTTAATATTTAGTACCTCTGTTTTTACTGTATTTAATAAGTTAATGCAATTGAATTTTTAACAAAACCTGTGTTTAACAACTGCCTTTCAAAATTCCTAAAAATTTAATAGGCTCTCACAAGCCAGTCCAAGCTAACTCCAGCACGTCACCCGAAGAGGCACAGGTCTTGTAGTGCTATCAGATGTCATGAACACCGCTGATTGAGGTGAAAATTAAAAAGCAAACAGGTAAAACACACACCTGTGCCAGATGTTCCAAAGGAAGTTCATTCTTAATTATTAAAAAATGTGGACAATGCCTTCCCTGAACCCCACAAATGTCTCTGTTGCACGATTCCTATTTCTATATAATGGGTGTGACTAACGGCCACCCCCAGGCTGGCTCTTGCCTGCTGTGCAGCCCTGCCTTCCCACACTCAGTAGCACATGAATTACTATCCTTAATATGGCATATTAATACAATCAAATTTATTTTGATTTATATGACCAAATGTCATCCTCATGACAATCCCATTTTACGGCTCAGGAGGAGAGGTTTAGGGAGCTTCTGAGTGGAGGCAGGCTTTCCACTGTGACAGAACATTAGAGGGACTGTTCAGATGGGCAACTCATGAACAGTCCTGAGGGCAGGTCCTCACGGTCAGGGCTTAACCTGCCCTCTGTCCCCAGCCTCAGCCAGCTCCAGCTTGGCAGGGTTGGGAAGGACTTAGCCATGTGGGTGGGGTGGGGAAGCCTGGTTCCTTGGTGGCCAGGATCTCAGGGAGCCCCTCACACCGCTGGGGGGCCGGAGCCTGGAAGGGTGGAAATGCAAGTCGTTCTCCTTCGGCATCAAATGTGGGCTGATAGCTGCCCTATACCCTGAATCTTCTCCAGCGAGAGCCCAGGGCTGGGCTCAAGCTGTGCGGAATGCACTCCCTGCCCGTTGAAGTTTGGAGGGCTGGGATATCTGCGCCAGTGTGGGGAACAGAGTGGAGGAGGGCGACTTTTCCAGAGGTCCATTTGACAAGCTCCCTTCCAAACTATCACAAGGTCGTGGCTTCTTGGGGAATTGACCCCAGTGCAATCAACAGAGAAGCACACTAAGACACTCACTGCTGTGTTATTTATAACAGGGAACAATGCAATAAATGCCTCACTAAAGGCACCACCTGAAGGAATTACAACATGCCAATAGAGCAGAATACTATGAGGTCGTTTAAAATCATGTTCAAAGGACATCTCGTGGCATGGGAATTGCTAAAGACCTAACAACTAACATTTAGTAAACAAGAATCAGATCATATAAATATATATTATATACACGATCCCTATGTATGATACATATTACTAAAAAAATACACACTCTGCAAGAAAATACATCAAAATATTAATAGCAACCCCTGGCTAGTTGAAAATTATTAGTGGCTTCCAATTCTTTTACAGTGAACATTTAACCTTTTCTTGCCCCAGTGCTGGGGATGAAATTCAGGGCCTTGAAATGAGAGGCAAGTTCTCTACCATTGAGACCCATCCCCAGCATCAATGGTTAACATTTGTACTTTAAAAAAAGAAACTCAATAGTCTTGATGGTTTCAGGCAAACAGGTCCTCCAGAAATGAGCTACGACTGCTGTTTACTTGAGGCCCAGGTTTCACGAGTTCTTTGGAGCTTGAGTGTGCTCGTTGGTACAGGCTTCTCTACTCCCTGGTTACCTGCATGGCCTGGAGGGGGAAAGCGCCTTGAAACTGACTAAAAGTAACTAATTAGTTGCAAGTGCGTTTTGGAGTGTGCATGGCATGTGCACGGGCAGCCAGGACCAGGCCAACCTGGGAAGGCTGGCGGTGCAGTGACCGGTGATCCCTTGGGAGCAGCTGGCCCGGCAGGCCGCCCGGGGAGCAGCACGGGCTCTGGGTCCCTGCCCGGGCTTTATCTGAACTCAGTGAACTGACCTACGATGAGACGGTTCCAAAACAACCCGCACTGCAGCTTCAGCTTCCTGGAACCTCCCATGGCTGCAGAGCTGAATTTTGTACACAGAAGCAAAATGTTTTCTTACCTGCAGAATCAGCTTAGCAAGGCAGAAAACACTGGGCGGGAGGTAGTGTTTCCGTGCCTAGTTCTGGCACTCACCAGCTAGGTGACCTTGAACATCGCCCCTGGCCTCTCTGGACTTCCCAGATCTCCAGACCCTGGCCTATGCCCTTCCTGCTTCTCTGTGGCTACCCTTTCTACCCTGAGGAGCAGGGCACCTGTTCAAACACAGAGCACCTTGCTTGGAGCATACAGACGGGATGCAGGGTTAGCATCAAATTCATTGTCAATGATCAAAGACTATCTGATGAGTGTTTACAAGGTGCCAAGCCTGCACTGAGCAGTTTATAGACATTATTTTATTTACTCTTTGTAACAACCTATAAAGTTTTATTAAGTCTTTATAGTCCTCCTGAAGCAATCCATTTTGTGGATGAGAAAACTGAGCTCTGGGAAGAGACTTGCAGGAGGTAATGCAGCTGGGAAGCAAACAGTTGCCACTTGAACTTGACCTCTAAGCCCCCTGCTGTGCTCACTCCTGTTTCAGGATGGAGGGAGAAAGCAGGTAAATCAGGGGGAGAGTCACAAATCAGAAGTAGAACCTCAACATTTCCAGAGTGGTTCCCCAAAGGGGCTGGTGAAGTCCCTTAAATTCTTCTTGGAGACCTCCCCTCTTCATTCATCTCAATCCTTGTCTCTCCTTTCTAACCTTATGGTTCCTAAACTTTTCCAGAGTTTAAATTACCTGGGAAGTTTGAAAAACCCCAGGACCCAAATTGCAACCCATATCAATTAAATCACCATTTCAAGAGGCAGGAGTTAGACATCAGCAGGTTTTAAAGATTCCCCAAGTTGATTCCAGTGGACAGCAGTTTGGAAACCACACTCCTAGAGAGTCCATATTCTGCCAAGGGCTAGGTCCTCCGCTCAGGGAGATCTACATGTGGAGACAGGACCAGCAGCAAGTCAGTCTTACCCCACGGGGGAGGGTGAGTAGCTAACAAGCATTATCACACATAACATTTAATACAGTCTTATTGTAGAAACCACGGACAATGCACAGGAAGATAAATGTCCCATTAAGTGATGGGTGTTTAAAGTAGAACTCAGGGCAGAGGAGAATACTGGGCCCAGGAGATGGGTGGTCGACTGGTGGGATCCCAGGCCCAAGTTGGAGACGGCTGAGAATGCGCCACCTGTCAGTCATCACATTCTGGCCTCTGTGTGCTGCCTGCATCTGAGACCATCCTTCAGGCTGCTCGGAGACTTCTCAGCTCTCTCCATGCATGCAAGTTAATACTGAAGGACAGAGAGTCATAAAATGGCACTGTCATCTCTCTACAGCCCTCAGTCAAGGCTGGGCCCCCTGTAATCTCAGGCACTGGGTCCAACTTACAGTTACAGAGCCCAAGACACTCCAGATATGTTATCTTCATTAGTATTACTTAGGAAGGGGATTTACAAATGAGGAAACTGGGCCCTGGTTGCAGCACCAGCATTGACACCCAGAACGAGCTTATGTAGGTTCAGAGCTCTGGGTATCACCATGGGAAGCATCTCAAACCACGCCGGCACCACTAAGGTGTCCGTCATCCGAGAGCCGGCTGCCCCAACCCAGGTGTGCCCTGTTGTGGCTCCTGGAGACGTACCCTCTTCCATCTCCAGGAGGAGAGGTGCTAGGGTCACCTTTGTCCTTGGTCCTGGGCAGTGTCTGTTCACAAATCCCAGAAGGGAGAAGAGGCTCCTAAGTTTGGAACTGGAAGATGCTGAGTGACAGTGAAGGCGAGTGTGCGTGTGTTGGAAGGGGTTGTCTGGGTCTCCAGGAGCCGAGGACTCTGGGCACCCTGCAGACTTCAGAGTTCACGCTTGCCTCAGCAATGTCCTAATTACTGGCCCTTTTTAAAAATAAAACCCTGGGCTAAAACACAGAGATGATAAGAAGTCTCCAAACTGCCTGTACCTGGAAAATCCATAAGGAAGATTCTTGATGGGTGTGCAGGGAAAGATATGGGTCCCTCCTGGCTGTTCACAGTCAACTGGGCAAGAAAGACAAAGAGTAAGACGACCCAGCATGGGGGTGGGGGCTGGGCTGTGACGGTGGCGACACTGAGGACAGAGGGGCAGGAGTGGGAGACGGGGAAGTTGGGGGCCTTCACAGAGGAGGAGGAATACAGCCAGGGAAGAGGAGAGGCATGGCGGGTGCCTGAGGTGCAGAAGTATCCGCACCTACAAAGGCCCAGGTCTGTTTGGGAAAACCGAGTAGGCAGAGACGGACAAGACCACAGAGAAGGCCCAGATCAGACTGCTGAGGAACCTGCTGGCCAAGTGAAGAAATCTGGACTTGACCCCATGGCAATGGGGAGCCATCGGTGGTTTAATGCAGGAAAATGCATTGGACCCAGAAATGTACCAGGCAATTGCTGCAGAGCAAGGGGGGCAATGCTTGGTGAGCCTAGAGACCCCAGGGAGCCTGTCCTTGAGGGAGGCGTGCTGGAGCAAGGCTTCCCCAGGCAAAGTCTTGTGCCCCATGCCAGGGATGATGACTCCCTCGCCCACCCATTTACCCACATCTTTCCTGAGCTGTCTGTCTTTCTTCAGGAGCAACAGATAGGTGGTACAATTTTCCAATAAACCCCAGGCGGTTTTTACAGACATTTTCTTGTCCCATTTTATACAGGTGAAAACAGGCTCAGAGCAGTCAAGGGTTTTTTGGGGTCATGAGGCCAGGAAGCTCCCCAAGAGCTAGTCTCCAGAGCCCGTTCTCTCTCCACCCCCATGGCAGGGCTTGAGAACAATGTTTCCAATGCTCCATCTCTTCTTCCACTGACCTGACCTGAGGCAGGACCCTTGCCACGCCTGCTCCAAGAGGACAGATGGGGCCGTGAGGTTAGACACCTCCTCCCTATTTTACAGATGAGAGACCTTGAGACTTCCAGCCAGCAGCTACCTTGTCCAAGGTCATATAACAACACAGGTTGTGGCACGTGACCAGCCCCACCTGCGGCCTTGAAGCCACTCTGCATCCCTGGAGATGGAGCAAGTTCTACACAAGGGGGTGTGAGGCAAAAATGCCCTGAGATACTGAGATGCACTGGAGGACTTTGGGGTGATGGTGCAAGGGCCCACAGAGGAAAGCAAGTCTCGCGATGTCCCAGTCCTGCCATTATGTTCCAGAAGCCCACAGTGCAGCAGGAGGGTGCACAGAACTCTGTAAAAGTGTTTAAGAAGTGGCCCCAAAGACCTGATAGCATCTATGCCAATGGTGGGGGGTAAAAGTCTTCGTGTTGTTTGTTTTACAATAAATAGAAAAGGACATTTCTGGCTCTGGCAGAAAAATCACAAGATAAAAGCTCACACAGCATCCGCAGTCTGTCATCACTAGGGGGCTCCACGCAGGCGGGGCATGCTGGGAACTTGGGGTCTGGACCACTCGGGATTGAGCCTAGGGTCTTTAGGGTCTTCTTGCTTCTTGGTCCCAAGCAGCCTTCATCCCAGGCTCCTCTGACACATCAGAGTGGCCCAGAGCAGCCTGCCTACGTGGGAGCCGCCTGGAAGATGTGGGCAGGGAGGACCCTGTGCAGGTGAAACCCTGTCGTGGTCAGGAGCCAGTTCCCAGGTGGGTCTGTTTCCAGCCCAGAGGCCTGGCCGTCTGCTGTACAGGGGCCGTCCCAAGAGAGGATCCAGCAGACCTTTTCAGGTTGCCAAGAGTATAAAAATCCCTTCTTCCATTACTCCTCTGGCCTAGTGAGGGAGAAGAAGAATGTCCCTCTGCCTGGAGCCCTTCCTGTGACACCCCAACTCTACCCACATCTCCTGCGGGATGGGAGGAAACTCATTTAGGATTACCTTTGCTGGCCCACCTGGGATTCAGGGAGCAGGAGCAGGCCGAGTTCAGTGGAAAGAGAGGCTCACTGGCTGTCTGTCCCTGAACAGGTCTGCCTCTCTGGGTCTCGGTTTGAAAAGTGGAGACAGAAACCTGGTATACTGGTCACCCCTGGGGGCTACTGCATCTCCGGCAGGCATTGATAATTGCTCAGGGAGTCCTGCCTGAGTCTTGCAACCTGGGGAGTCCCCGTCAGTCGATCAGAGTGGGCAAAGGAGATGAAGTCTGACTGTCAGCCTGGCGCCATGTGATCCCTAGGGCTCTGACAGCTGTTAACATTTGAGCCCCTTGCTAAGCCTCTGAGACTCCCTGTACCTCTCTGTATTCAGAGAGGATCCCTAGAGGCCTCTGAGACGTTAATCCCCACAAATGCCCTTACATCTGCCCCTTCCTCCAGACCCATAGCCCCTGGAGGGGTTCCAGCTGCCTTCTAATTGGTCTCCATGGAGCTAGTCTCTCCTCGGACTCCAGTGTGAGGCTGGCCTTCTATAATTATTACTTTGGTTGTACAACTTCTCCAGAATCCTCCATTGTAGGTGTTACCACTTGTAGGATTTTTTTTTTTTTTTTTTTAAGGTTGGGCATGCAAGCCTCATTCTGGATTTGGAGGGCTCTTCACATTTGGAGGACTCGTGGTAGGAGACTGAGCCTTTCACACAGGAGCTGAAGTAGGTCTCCTCCTGCCCAGAGTCCTTTGGGGCAAGGGATGGGCACATGGCCTGGCTTGGCCAATCAGATTCTCACCCGGGGCGGTGTGAGACCTGGCTCTAGTGTGAGTGCCTGGGGTGACCTGTGCGCCAAGTCTGGTTCTCCACCACCCCAGCTTCGGCCCCTTATATCTGTGAATCCCCCAGGTCTTTTCCTACAGAAGGAGTGATTTGTCATTAGCAGTCAGGACTCTCCCTCTTTCTGCCTCCACAGACCCAGCTAATCCACGTGGGCTTCGTGGGGCCCGCACACCTTGTCTCCACCCACACCACCCTCTAACTTTGCCCTTCAGTTTGCTTCACCCCATGGGGGTCACACTTTTCCAATGGTCAAGAGACAGTTTTCAATGTTACGTTTCAGGTCCTAATAAAATATTGAAATTTCCTTAAGTCCCAACATTTTGAAGACCACACCTGAGACTGCTTCTCACATCTGGAAGAAACCCAGAACTTTGCCAGATCACGCACTTCACTCTCAGTTTGGAAATATACAGTCCCCAGATCAGGGTCCTCACTAGACCACGACGGTCTCGCCCCACCCCCACCCCTACCATGCCACCCATCCTGCTCCTGCGAGCTTCTGTAAACTTAGCTGTCCTTTAAAGGCCACTGCAGCTCCTGCTTATGCTGGGTCACCTCTGACTCCTCCATGTCTCACGATCTCCCTTCTCCCTCAATGCTGATAAGCCTTTCTCCCTGTAGCCTGCTATGTCTTACTGAGGGGCCTTCCAGAGTGTCAGACTTGAAACAAAATGTTGCTTCAGTCATTCATCACAATGATCCTGAAGCACCCGCTGTTGTTTCCATTTTACAGATGAGGAGACTGAGGCTTAGTGAGATTAACTAACACAGTGGCAAAGCCAGGACTCATATCTTGCTTCCCAACTAGAACATAAGCTATATACAATGGATAGTACTTTGTCTTGTCCTCTGCCTGTAACCCCAGTATCTGGAATTGTGCTTGACACATGGTAAGCTCTCAGTAAAATTGTTGCATTAACCACACCATAAACTGAACCTAATCAGGATTCCCTATACAGTTACATGAAGTGTGCACTGCACAACTTGGAGGGTACCGTCCACATGGTGTGCAGCCTTCCGTATTCTCAGGGCTTAACCATGCTGCTGGACTAATTCTTCATTTAGCACCGTCTTGTCTTGTTTGCTTTATTTCACTGCTGTTGGTTGCTCTCCTTGAGAGATGATCAGCACTTTCATCTTAAATGAGATAGTCACAGAAGGTTTCCAGCGGAGTGTGGGACAATAATGAAACCTAAGAAGGGGAAGACATGTTTCTTATGCCCTCTGGCCCCAAACTCAATGTCAGTCTATATTCAGGATCAGATGATCCCCACATCTGCCAGCTGCATGGGTGCTGCTGGGGTGACTGTGGGAGAGGGTCCCAGGGCTCCCTCTGCACCCTCTGAGCTGGACCCCTGCTCCATCTTGCCTCCTCGGGACCTCACCGGGAGAACTCCCCCATCAGAGTGTGTGGACTCTGCAGGGGCACCATGGAGACTCGGCCCGGGGGCCTCACTGCTCCTGTGGAAGCCATGGGACCTCTGGCTGCGACACTCAGGGACATCTAAAAGGCCAGAGAAGGGGCTGATCACCGGGCTGCCTGGGCCGGCCTGCCACCCATCCATCCCTCCGCCCCAGCTGTGAGACTGACTTGAGCCTGGGGGGTGGGGGGGAGGGAACACCATGTGCCCAGAGCTTCTAGAACTCTGGGTCTAGTTCTGGCTTTGCTCACGCTGATGAGAAACTGAGCCAGTTCCCTCGTCTGTGGGCTTCAGTTTCCTCATGTGCCAACAAATATAAGGTCACTGGGCACAGGGCCTGGCACGGAAGAAGCACTCAATGTACGTTAGCCGCTACTGCGTTATCCTCCGGGAAATGCACGGCCTCTGCACGCGTCCCAGCTCCCCGCCCGCTCTGCGCCTGCCTGCTGCCCGGTGGACGTCTCCCCACTGGCAGTGAGCTCTCTGAGCTGGGGCTCGTGTCCAGTCCAACTTGGGATTTCAGACCTAGGCAGGGCCACTGGAACATGGACCCAGAAAGTGTCAGATCGCAACAGCAGGGCGAGAGTCCATGCTTCTGACTGAGCCTCTACCCACGTGCCCACCCGGCACAGACAAGGACCCGCATCCCACCAGCCCCTGGCTTGGCCTCCCAGAGACGGGTAAGGTGGGACGCTTCCCTTGAACATCAGCCCTGCGACACTGTGTCTGCTTGACCCAACACCGAGCCCAGGGCCAGGCACGTCATAGACTGGGCCACTATGTCCTGGATGAACGTGAGTGAGGGGCAGGGCCGTTTCCAGGAGCGCTCCTCACCAGCACGCCGCCAGCACAGGGGCTGGTCCTGTTGTCAGCAGAGCTGGGCGGGGAGGGGGCAGGGAGGTGAGCCCAGCCCCCTGTACGGCTGCCACCTGGCCTCTAGCCAGATCCATTATCTTTCCAGTGACCTGTGGCTACATTTTCTACTCTAATTGTCAAACGATAAATGGGACGTGTGGCCTGCCCTGTTTGAGCCCAGGGATGCAGTCACGAAGGCTGGGGGCTGGGCACACAGTGCCCGTGTGTCTGCGAGGCCCTAGGGGACATGGTGTGGGCAGCTCTGAGTTTGGTCCTGGCTGCCCCACCTGCCGGTCCTGAGGACAGCCAGCTGCTGTCTTTCTCCATTATTGTCCAGTGACCCTGCAGCTGTCTTCCGGGGGGCTCCCGCTGGTACAGAAATCAGGGGAGTCTTCATCCTCCAGAGCCCCCCACTGCACTGTGGAGCCCTAGACCGTCCTGCCAAGGCCTCCCTGGGCAACACCTGGCCCAAGGTCTTCCCAGCCTAGGTGGGAGGGCCCTGAGACGCCATCACTTGCAGTGGGCAGGGGAAGCAGGGGTAGCTCCTGGGCTGAGGGCTGGACTGTCCTGTGCCTGGGAGGCGGGATTTTCAGAGGCCCCACTGCTCGGAAAGAACAGGAAAGGCTCAGCCCCACCCAGTCACACGTTTTCCCACAGCAGCAGACACCTGGGGCCTGTTGAGTCAGAGGTCTGGGTCCTTTCTGGACAGGCCGCCAGATGGGACCTGGCTGCCCCGCCATGGCTGAGGAGAGGTGGGGGGAGCGGGAAGCCTCAGGACAGGGGATGCAGATTCACAGAAGATGGGCTGGGCAGCGGGTGAGGAGCCCCGGGACCCAGCAGAGCCCTTCATCAGCAGGAGAAAATGGCTGGCCCAGGGAGGCAACTCCCCAACATGGCCACCAGGGTCCATGGCAAGCACAGCTATCTCCTTTTTGCCCATGGAGACTCTGAAGGTCAATTCAAATAAGCTTTGCCTCTCCAAGCAAAGCCAGGCAGCCCCTGGGTGGAGCCTGGGCATCTCCACCAGGGGACCTCCCCTGGCCTGAGGAGATGTTTTCTGGGGCAGCCAGAGGCCCTGCCTGACAGAGGGAGGGTCTCAGCCTCGCCCCCTGCCAGGTGGCCTTGAGCCAGAGCCCCCTCTGAGCCTCACTTGTGCCATCTGCACAATGGGGCTTTGTGCCCAGTGACCTCTGTGGTTTGGTCTTTTCTGATTTGTGTTCTGGGCTCAGGTTCTGTGGGCAGGGCCACAGTGCACCCCCGAGGTACAGATGGGAGGGGTTCCATTGGAAGTGAGGAAGCTGAAGCTGTGCTGCATGAGAGCAGCAGAGAAGCAAGGTGGGGGCACCAGCAGATGGCCTGGGAGCGGGAGGGAGTGTCTGCAGGGCTGGAGGCCTGGAGGCTCTGTTAAACACAGCTCAGTGTCACCTCTGCACCCACTGAATCAGGGCCCCTGGGGGAAGCCAGGTAAGCACATCCGCAGGTGGTACCCGCGCGTCTGGAGCAGCAGAGGCAGGTCCAAGTTGGCCTCTGAGGCTTGCTGGGAACAACAGTCCCATGCCACAAGAACAGGGGCAGCATGACAAGGAGTCTGGCCCTTGGTGAGCTTATCCCTGTGGTTATCCTTACTATTAAAGGAGACCCTTCACCCTCTAACCCCCTAGTCTTGACAGACAGCTGAGGGAAATGACCTTCAGCTAGACTGGTCCTGGGAAGTCTGAGGCCAAGGTAAGCCTGGAAGAGGAGGAAGAAGAGGAGAGGAGGAAAGGGAAGGGGAAGAGAAAGAGATCCTGTTGCTTGGATTCAGGTTCACAATGGCTTCCTAACTAGCCCTCCAGAAGCCCAGGCTAGCAGCTGTTGGCACCACAAGCAGAAGACACACACACACACACACACACACACACACACACACACACACACACACCAGATCAGAATGAGCATCTAATTCAAGCTAAGTCAGTTAGATTTGCTGATCCACCCGCCCCTCCCTCTCACACATCCTCAGAGCTGATTGGACCAGGGCGAACATCTAATTCAAACAGAACCAATCAGATCCCCCCCCCCCATTTAAAGTTCTAACTGCCCTCATCCACTTCCCTCATTTCCCTTCCTAGCATTATTTACCTCCTATTGTGCCCTGCAATTTATTTACTTTATTATCTGCCTCTCACATTAGGATTGTAGGCCCCACAAAGGCTGAGATTTCTGTGTCTTATCGCCGCTGGGTCCTCAGTGCCTGACACAGTAGGTGCTCAATGGAAATCAGTTGAATGAGTGAGTTCTCTCTTCCTGGAGACGCAGTAACAGCTAACACTTACATAGAACATCTACTATGCATTAGTATTTTCTGAACATTTTAAATATTTGCTAACTTCTTATCTCTGTTTTACAGATGACTTGCACAAGGTCACTGGGAGGAGAGGCAGGGCCGGGGTGGGCATATTATTCCACCAATGACCTCGATTTTATGGTTTACAAACATGTTTAGAAATTCAAGTCTCCCCATTCTTCTGGGGGAGGTGTAATTTCCCTAATTTTAGGGGTTAGAGACACAAGGCTCAGAAGGGCTAAGGGACTTGCTCAAGGTCACACAGCAGGTAAATGGCAGAACTAACAGCAAAACTTATGACTCCACCTGCCACCTGCCCAAGTCCCCAGCTCTCTCCAGATCTCGCCTGCTCTGTGTGGAGATGGCACACTGGCCCTTGCTTCCTCTGGGAGGTGAGCTGGAGGAAGGGCAGTCTGGAGGCTCCAGTGGAGGCTGACCTGACTAAGAAAGGGAAATCCTCACCAATGACTGACAGCAGAGCCAGAGGCAGCTCCTGAGAGGGGACACAAACACCCTGAAGCATGCTAGACTACAAGTATTTTCATCATCAAGCTTGTGTTCTTCAGATTACCTTCTGCTCTATTTCCCAATTAAAGTGTGGCTCATGGAGCTGAGAACAATACTGTACTTCCAGCCTGTGGTCTGACTGGCTGAAAAAAGGGAGAGGGAGGATTTTTCCTCTTTCTCTTGCTGCCTTAAGAAAGGATCTCTGGGTTTATAGTTGACTGACACCTGAAATTCCACCATTAGAGATTCATTCCTTTAGTGTTTCACTTTGCTGCTGTTAAGCATACAAATGCTACTGAGGAGAGCACAGTGGGAGATGTTATTGGTTACTGTCAACTTGTTCTGAATGATGTCGGGGGAACTTTCCTGAAGCAGACCTGAGGGGAAGGAGCCTGTGGGCATTGGCGGAAAGGATACCCAAGGGGTGATAAGAGAGAATGGAGACTGAGGACAGTGCAAGCTCTTAAGTCTCAGACCTTGCCAGATGAGGTCACACTGAGTTTGGTGCTCTTCACTCTGTGTTCCAAGAGGATCCCCTTGAATCAGCCCCCCCCCACCCCAAGTATCCGACCATCAGCCCAGGTGCTGCCTCAAGATCACCTTGTACGTGGGAGATGGCTGTGCCAGGGCCACACCCAGGTCCTGGCCACATCTGCGCAGGGGGGTACCCCACGTCCACCCCCAGCGTGGAGCTCTCAGACCCGCAGACCCCAAGGCTTGTTTTTCAGGGAAGCCCTGTCTGTCCAGACGGCATTGCGCCAAGAGGGAGGCTGCGCTACCGCCAATCCACCAGCAGAGGGCAGTGGCCGCGCTGCTCTCAGCCACATCCAGATTCTAGACAGGGCGGCAGTTTTGCAGACCAGCCCTCCCCAGAGGCTGGGGTTCCTGTGACCCTCACAGCAGCCACTGCTCGAATGCTCCCAGTTCAATGTAGCTCACAGCTGTGCCCAACTCAGAAAATTCTTCTGTATGTTGAGAAGGAAATTCGCTTCCTGGTGTCTTGGGCCCCAGCTCCTGTGCCCCAATCCTGCAGGATTCCCCTCTTTATCTCCCCCTCTCCTGCTTCTGGGCCACAGGTTTCTATTTGCCAGCTGTCAGACGCTGCAGTCCCTCTTCGGGCTGGGCACCCACAGTGGGGTGTGACTGAGGCTGTCATTCTTATTTTTTCTATAAGAGGTTTTACTTCTTATCTGTAAGAGAATGCGACGGATCCTGATAAATTCCGAGGCTCCTATCAACTCGGGCATTCCAGACAGTACCCTTTCACAGCTGCTGTGGAGGGACCAAGAGGGACACGCTGCAGCCTCACCCCCACTTCTAGGTTTGGGTTTCTGTGTCCACGGTAGCTCCCAGGCACTTTTACCTCCCCCCACAAGCTGCCATGCATACATGCCTGGCTCTAGCCGTCTCACCTACAGTCCCTGGCCACTTGGTAAGGACAGGTGCCTGGGGTGGCAGGCCCCTGCCTCATGACTTGGAGGGCCTGGTGTGTTGCCTTGACTCAATGGGCTCCCCCTCACCTCTTCCCAGACCTCTCCACCCTAAAGGATTCTTCCTGAATCTTTCGGCACCAGCATGGTTTCTTCTCTTTCCTCAGCTGGACCACTGCATCACCGTGGTTTTTTTGAGAGTCAGATAAATTCACTGTCCTTCAATATTTTTTGCTTTTAACTTTAAAAATTATACATGCTCAACCAGGTGTGGTGGCGCACGCCTGTAATCCCAGCAGCTGGGGAGGCTGACGCAGAAGGATCATGAGTTCAAAGCCAGCCTCAGCGACTTAGGGAGGCCGCAAGTAACTCAGTGAGACCCTGTCTCTAAATAAAATATAAAAAGGCCTGGGGATGTGGCTCAGGGGTGGAGCACCCGTGGGTTCAGTACCTGGTACCAGAAAAAAATAAATTATACATGATCAACAATGACACACACACACACACAAAAATACACACACAACTCCAAATTACCAAGTTGTTCTCCCATCCCTGGGGATAATCACTATTACTTTTGTTGCAAGTCTTCCCCAACCTGTACTCAGTGACCAAGTGGAATAGTGTCCTTCTGTCCCTGTTCACTCTCCCAGTGGCCCTCATCTCACTCCCCAGGGTTTCTGAGAGTCAAGTGCAGTCGGACCATGGACACATGACCCCTCCCAACACTGCCTGCCCTCCTGCTATGCACACCCGTGGGCCATCCTGTCTGCTGGGTGCCAGGGCTGGGCTGTTACCAGTAGGGCATGGCACAGGCTAGGACAGATCCTGGTTTCTGCCCTGGGTGTCGCTCTACCCTGGATCAGCACTTGGAGGAGGCCAGCTGTCAGGAGTGAGGATGCTCTGCCTCTTGGGAGGCCCAGTGCTGAGGAACCAAGTGTCTGCTGAGGTCAGGACAGCTGGGAAGCCATGTCCCCCCAGCTGAGGCTTCAGAAGATTGCAGTCCCAACATGCCGGTAACTGCAACCTCAGGGGAACCCCTCAGCCAGAACCACCCAGCTACATTCAGAGTCCCTTGTTATACAGTGGCAGAAAACGAATGGACTTACTTTCCATTTGTTGTGAGGGAGGCAGGACAGGTATTATCATCTCAGATTTTGATATGGGAAACTGAGGCCTAGGGCAGGCAAGGCTTCACCCATGTCACAGCCCACAGCCAACCAAGAGTGGATGGGATGGGACAGTTTTCCTGGGTTCCAAACTGTGGGCATAATCCCTGACATTTCAGAGGGTCCCTCCTCAGTTAAAACAAAACAAAAAAACTATGAAAAGGGGAAAAAAAAATCAGGAAAATTGGGAAATACAGATGAGGGCTAAATACTACTCTGTCCTGGTGAATAGCAACTCCATTTTATGCCCAGCTAGAGAGAGCTGTTGTTTTGGCTTTTCTGGGCTGTTATCTCTTTGACAGCTCCATTTTTATGCCTGTATCATATTCTATAGTGGGGAATGTACTGATAAACTGTGCACTCCCTACTTTTGGATTCCTAAGTGTTTTACAATTTCTAATACTCTAAGAGGCTACAGTAAATGTCATCATAGCTGAATCTTTACATACATTTGTGAAATTTTTTTAAAGATAAATTCTTATAAGCGAAAAGACTGGATTAGCAGGTCCACCTTTAAAGACATGCTTTTGTTATAAATTTTAAAATGTCCTTCATAAAAGTTTTACTAATTTGTACAACAGCACCGTAAGAGAATGATCATTTTTCCACACTCCTAACATGGGATATTATCATGTTTTGCTTATTTTTAGATGAAAAATAATATCTTATTGTTTTCATATGCAAGTCTTTGATACCTAGTAAGGGTGATTATGTGTTCATTTGCTAGTTGTACATATGCATGTATTTGCTTGTGAATTTTCTGATTATATAAATTACTGTTTTGTTTTGTTTTTCTATTTTCTTTTTTCTTTTTGTTACTGGGGATTGAACTCAGGGGCACTTGACCACCGAGACACATCCCAGCCCTATTTTGTATTTATCTAGAGACAGGGTCTCACTGAGTTGCTTAGTGCCTGGCGTTTGCTGAGGCTGGCTTTGAATTCGTGATCCTCCTGCCTTGGCCTCCTGGGACTACAGGCGTGCATCAATGCTCCCAGCTGGAGGTTTTTTCTAATGGGGTCTCAGTATGGTTTCAACCTGGAAGGTCCCCTAACAGCACATGTGTTGAAGGCTCGGTCCCAGCGTTCAGACATGGGGTTTTGGGGAAGTACCTGGATCATGAGGGCTCTGATCTCATCAATGGATTTGTCTGTAGAGAGACTCATAAGCTGATGGCACTATTGGGAGGTGGCAGAAACTGTCGGAGGTGGATCTAGTGGAAGGGAGTGGGTCCTTGGAGGTGTGCCTTTGGGGACTCTATCTTGTCCCCAGCGACTTCCTCCCCTCCCCCTGCTTCCGGCTGCCATGAGCCAAGCAGCTTTCCTCCAGCTGGCCCTTCTGCCATGAGTTCTGCTTCACCTCAGGCCCAAAGCAGTGGAACCAGCCAACCATGGACTCAGACCTCTGAAACCGTGAGCCCAGATAAGCCTTCCTCCTTCAAGGTGCTGTTTGTCACAGTGATGAAAAGTCAAATAACACAAGTGCTTGTTTTTTTTCTTAACTTATAGGCACTTTTTGTGATTAGAAATATTGACTATGTTAATTCTTCATCACGTTTATTGTCTTTTTCCACTCTTTTTTTTTTTTTTTTTTGGTACTGGGGATTGAACTCAGGGTTGCTTTACCACTGAGCCGCATCCCCAGCCCTTTTTGGTATTTTATTTAGACACAAGGTCTCACTGAGTTGATTAGAGCCTCACTAAGTTGCTGAGGCTGGCTTTGAACTCACGATCCTCCTGCCTCAGCCCCCCAGCCACTGGGATTACAGGCCTTCCCCACTGAGCCTGGTTCCTTTCCACTCTTGATTACAAACTAATTACAAACTAATGATTGTAAATATCTCTACTTCTCCTCCTTTTTGGTCCTCTATCTTGTTGGTTATCTATAAACTTTTTTTTTTTTATTAGCAGGAAACTCAGGGATTACTTATCTAGAACAAAACCCAGCCTTAGAATAATCTCTTCAGTGAATTCAGATTTATTTCTGAAGCTCAGGTACATCCATCACAGCCAACTCACGGAAGCTTTATCCATTGCTCTTGAAGAAAATGGGGCCCAAGTTCAGGCTCAGAAATAAATTCCTCCAGTTGGCTCCCCCAGTCTTTGCCCATATCCCCACACCAGGAAATCTACCACACTTGATGCCCACTTCTGCATTTTCCCAGACAGAGAGAGGGCCTGCATGGGTCCCACTAGGGTACCTGCCCATCTGCAGGTGGGCACAGGTGTCTCAGGATGCAGGCCTGAGCTAGACTGTACTGCGGCACAGGACATGAGCTTTGGTCTCAGCGTGCAGGACTCCTGCCTCAGGCCTTCTGAGGGATGTTATTATGTGTATTTCGTTGTTTAGCTCAAGTAAGATTTCCACTAGGCTAAGATTTTCTAAGAAAATCCACCCCCTTAACCTGGTCTCTCTCTGGGCTGAGTGATGGGGCCCCTACACTGCTCCCTGCTCCCCCAGTGGCTCCGTCTTCCTGGGCCTTCTTCAGGCCTGGGCCTGGCACACACTGGTCTCTTCCTGAGACCCTTCACACAGTCCGTAGATGGCTGGCTCCTTCTCACTCAGCTTTTCAGAGAGGCCCTTCCTGATGGTCTTACCTCATATGTCCCTCCAAGACTCTCTCATCACAAGTTGATTTTCTCAGCATTTTTTACTGTCAGCGACATCTCCTGGCTGGCCCACACAGCTCCCTAGAACAGGGGCCTTGTCGGTATAGCTCGCTTGTGTTGTCTGCCTGATCCAGAAGGTTCTCTGATCTCCTGCACTCTCCCTGCTGGCCCGAGGTGTGTGCTAGGTGTGAGAGATGACCGTCCTCACAACGACCCTGCGAGGTAGGATGGCTGACCTCTAGTTTATACGTCAGAAGACCGAGGCTACAGGTTCTCAGCTAGTAAGTGGCTGGGTCTGGATTCTAAGCCCCAAAGCCCGTGATCTTCACAGCCATATTCCATTTAGACATGAAGGAAACTGGGCTGAAGTCTCTCCCTTTCCATCCATTCCTTCCCCACAAATGAAGAACAAGCTTCTTCCTCATTCCTTCAGTCACCCATCCCCAGTGCTGGCTCCTATCTCACCCATGGGGTGAAGAGGCTGAGCAGGAGAGCTGGGATCAGAGGAGGCTCAGCGCAAACCTGGCGTCTAGGCTCACAGTGTGCAGGCTGCTGGTCACAGACACGTACTCAGGCTGTCTGGTGCAGTGGCCTAGCAGGGACAGCAGGACTCCTGCCTTATCTGCAGGGCCTGGCCTGTCTCCCCTGACCCAGGTCTTGAATCCGAAGTCGTCTCATCACGCAGACCTGGGGCTTTGACCAAGACTCATCGGCACCCTGAGCCTCCAGTTTCTCCTGCCCAACAAGGTCCTGTCCGGGGTCCCTGCGAACCCTGACCGTTACGAATAGAAAGATGGATGGGCATGGCTACTGGGTGCGGAACGGTATCTGGCGGGGGTGCCGTGGGAGCAGCACCTGGTGGCAGAGCAGAGGAAGAAGCAGGAGGAACAGGCCAGAAGGTGCAGGGTGAGGACTCGATAGCTCAGGGTGGGAGCCAAGGCCCTGGGAGAGGCAGGTGGAGCCAGCTGGAATGCTCTTCACTTGGAAGGGAGCGGATGCCTTGGGGGCTTTCTTGGGACCCCATGGGAGTGATGCGATACCCAGGAGGGGCCACGCTGGGGACAGGGAAGCTGAGGCCCTCCTCCAACAGGGGCAGTGCCTGTGCTTCTGCTGAGTCCGTGGACCTCTGGCCGCGCGAGGGGCAGTGGAGAGCCTGGAACTCGCCCAGGATGGTGCTTGGTTTCTGGCAGTGCCGACATGCTAACCCAAGTCTGCCTGACTATGAACCGGTGGGCTTGCTTTTCTACCTTTTTTTTTTGAACTTTTTAAAAAAAACTCAATGTGGTGACTCAATAGTACAGATAAAAGTGACACTACTGAGGTCCCCTGCAGCACTGAGAGAGGCACAGGGCTCCCTTGGTCCCCTCCTTATCCATCCTCCAACACCAGTATCCTAACCCCAGGGCCACACTGCTTTCCACTGCCCGCAGCTGACAGGAAAAGCCGGTTCAGGAGAGATGGGGAGCACCCTCCCAGCTCACTCCTTACCTTCTGTGGCTCTGCCAGGAGGGATCAGCAGGGCAGGAGGAGACAGAGAAAGAAGAGGAGAAAGGAAGCGTCCAGTAGCTGTCAAGAAAGAGCCCCTCCCTGGATCCCACAGGACCTGGGAAAACTGAGGGATGGGGCTGCTGCCCTTCACCTCTTCTCCTCTGAGCATCACCCTGCCCTCCTCATGCCCTCAATCTAGGCTCCCTCTACTTCTGACCCCATGGAACACGTTGGGCAGGGCTGGCACTTCCCAGGGCTTCGCTCTCAGTATTCGTACATTTGAGCATCACCTAATGATTTCCCAGAAATCCTTGTCCCCAAGGAATTTTCTGTTTGAAGACCCTTCCTCACCTCCAACAAATGGGACATCCAACATTGGCAAGAGGAGTGAGCTGATCATAGTAGAATCTAGGGGGTGTTCAGTGCAAAACCATTTAATCTTTGCAGTATGTTTGAAAAGTTTAATAATAAAATGTTGGTGGGGGATCTAACTTTCTCACCTTAAAGTATTTAATAAGTAAATACTGGATGCATTGCTATCAAAGTTAGGAACAAGACACCACTATCATGGAACACTTTTCAGGAGGTACTAGCCAATGCAATTAGGAAAGAAAAGGTATTGGGGATGTGGTTTAATGATAAATCTCCTGCATAGCATGCATGAGGCCCCAGGTTTGATCCTCAGCACTGCTAAAAAACAGAGCAACGTGACAACCGCAACAACAACAAAACTGGAGTTCTAAAATATATAAACGAAAAGGTACAGGTATCACTATTTGCAAACAGAACTATCCTTAGAAAACCCAAAAGAAACCACAGAAAAATGACTGTAAACAATTGATAAATTTAGTAACATGATGACTATGAAAGTATAGAAATCCATGGCTTTAAGTATACAATCACCAACTAGTGGATACAATGGAAGAAGAGTTTATATACAATACAACAGAAAAGGTAAAAGTGGGTAACAAGAAGTATACAAGAGCTATGTGAAAAAAACTAATATTGCAAAAGAAAAAGGACTGGGAAAAGTAGACTATGTTCATAGATACACTCAACATCACACAATCGTCATTCTCTTTAGTTTAATCTATAGATTTAACTTAATCAACAATAATATCAAGAAACCCAGGCATGGTGATGCATACCTGTGATCTCAGCAACTCAGGAGGCTGAGGCAAGAGAAATACAAGTTTGAGACCAGCCTGGGCAATTTAGTGAGACCCTGTTTCAAAGTAAAAAAAAAAAAAAAAAAAAAAATTTTAAAGGGACTGAGGGTGTAGCTCAGTGGTAGAACACCTCTAGGTTAAATCCCCTCATCACACACACGAAGTCCAAGATTTAAACATAAAAATGATATTATAAAAGTACTGAAAGGCCTGGTGGGAAAACTGCTTTATAATCTCAGAAAAAAGTTCAAACGATGGCCCAAGATCCAGAGTCAAAGTTTAATCTAGCAAACTAAACTACTTGAAATCTATTTGATTTTTATTTTTGTTTTTGCCGCTCAGGATTGAACCCAGGGCCTCACACACGCTTGGCAGGAAGTTTACTGTTGAGCTACTCCCCAGTCCTTGAAATTTAAGTGAAGAAATCGCATTGCAAAAAGCATTATTTGAAAGGTGTCTCTATAATTCATATTCTAAACCAAGGGCTAATTTCCCTAATGTATAAAGAACTTCTTAAATCAATAAGAAAAAAATCAAAGGCCCCATAGAACAATGAGCAAAGGACATGGACAGACTATTCACATAAATAGGAAAGGCGAATAGGTTTTAAGTGTATAAAAATACTTTTGACCTCATTTTGAAATATATACTATTCTGAGAAAGTTTTCCAATCTATCAGTTTGGGGAAAAAAAAAAAAAAAAAAAAAAAACCTACGGGGTTGGTGATGTAACTCAGGGGCAGAACACTTGCCCAGCACGTGCCAGGCCCTGGGTTCAATCCACAGTACCACAGGGGGGAAGAAAGTATGGTAATGTTCGATTTTCAAGGAGTAAGGACACAGGCACATTTCTCCTGTGCTGGTGACAATGTAACTTATTCTGCTTGCTGTTGTTGTTTGTACTGGGGAGTGAACCCAGGGGCGCTTAACCACTGGGCCACATCCTCATCCCTTTTTATTTTTGAGACAGGGTCTCACTAAGTTGCTTGGGGCCTTGCTACTGTCCTTGAACTTGTGATTCTCATGCCTCAGCTTCCTGAGTTGCTGGAATTACAGGTGTGGGCCACCACACTGGGATGCTACTCTAAATGGAAAACAATTGCCTCGAAATCCATCAATATTTCAAAAGAATGTCTTGGGCACACGCCTGTAATCCCAGCAACTCAGGAGGCTGAGGCAGGAGGACCACAAGTTCAAGGTCAGCCTCAGCAACTTAGAGACACTGTCTCAAAAAAAAAAAAAAAAAAAAAAAGGAAAGGAAGAGAGAAAAAAAGAAATTTCTAGTCTGAAAATTTGATCTGAGGTCTATCTATATTCAATAAAATCCAGAAATCTTAGTTGTTAGCATCATTGAATATTCACATATGTGTACACCACCACCACAATTAGGATATAGAACATTTCTGTCATCTTAAATGAAGTTTCCACATGCTCACACACCCACTACTCTGACTTCCATCATCGGAGATCAATTTTGCCGGCTCTTGAACTTCAAATGAGTAGATAGATAACAGTGTATACTGCTTTGCCTCTGGCTTTAAAGATTCATCAGGCTGCTGTATTGATAGTTATTATTTTTTATTGACGTGTACTATTCCATTTTATAAATCTGCCATTTTATATTCTGTTGATAGATGTTTGGGTTATTTCTGGTTTGGAGCTATTGTAAATAAAGTTGTTGGTGACCATTCTCCTGTAATTTTGCATGTGTGTGTGTATGTGTGTGTGTGTCTGCATTTTTCTTGGGTGTAAATCTACAAGTGGGGTAACTTGATCATATTGAGGTACATATTTGTTTAACTTTATTAGACTCTCCCAGTTTTCTAAAGTGCTCATAACATTGTACATTCCCACCAGCTGAGTATGGGTTTTCTAGTTGTTCCTTATCCTCGACAACGCTCGATACTGTCAGTCTTTTAAATTTTGGCCATTCTGGTGGGTGTGACTCATGGTGTTAATTTGCATTTTCCTGATGAATAATGCTGTGCAAAGGACATGAACAATGCACACTCACAAGAAATGCAAATAGATCTCAGACATGCACAGAGATTGCAATCTCAGCCTTAATAAAATGCTGGTGGAAACTATTCTGAGAAAGCAGCACCCTTCCACAGCCTCACTGGTTACACGGATATCTGCTTGCATACCAACCACGTCCTGTCCCCTCGCCCCCTATCTTTAAATTCAGTCTTGTTATGAATTATAGTCCTTTTAAGATATTGGCAGTGCAAATACTGCCCCCTGCCTGTGGCTTGCCTTCTTTCCCATTAGATCTTTTGATGTGCAAAGGTTTTAAATTTTGATCAATTTACCAATTGTTTTTATAGCATTGCTCTCCGTGTCTTGTTAAGCAATCTTTACCTATTACAATGTTAGAAAGAAATCCCGGGCTGGGGTTGTGGCTCAGGGGTAGAGCGCTTGCCTGGCACATGTGAGGAACAGGGTTTGATCCTCAGCACCACAAAAAAATAAATAAAATAAAGGTGTTGTGTCCATCTACAACTAAAAAAATATTTAAAAAAAGAAATCCTGCTCTGTGCATGTTTCCTGATGGAAAGCACATTTCCCTGGAACTATCATTTCAACCCGCAGAGGTCCGGCCTGCAGATGCCCCAGCCACCAAGGCCAGTCCACAACCGTTCTCTGCGGCACGGTTTAGAATGGTGAAAGCGTGGACGGTCTGAATGGCCAGCAACAGACAGTACGCGGCCAGTGACGGCACACACAGACCAGGCAGCACCGTGAGTGAGGCAGCTCGGCGATTGGTGATGTTTAAGATGTGCATCACATTTGAAAAGGCAAGATGCAGGGAGAGCGAGGCAGGCGGGGGCTCTGTACTGTATACACATGGTCCTCGAGATCCCCAGGATGGGGTTGTGTCCTGGGAAACTCATCTTAGGTTGAAAACATTGTAAGGAAAACTGCATCCAGCAGACCCACCTCCCGGGCGTCAGAGCTCACAGCACAGCCCCCCAGAGTTGACGCTGGCGATCACATGGCTGCCTGGGACGGCGGCTCTGACAGGCGTCACAAGGAAGCATCACAACAACGTGGCGGCCTGGGCAAAGGTCAAGGTCAAAATCCGAAGTTCAGTTTCTACTGATTGGGCACCACTTTATCATCCTTGTGAAGTTGAAAAAGTGCAAGTTGACCCACCCTAAGCTGGAGACCACCTGGGTGCACGCCTTATATGCTGGTGTGTGTGTGTGTGTGTGTGTGTGTGTGTGTGTGTGCGTTTTGATGAACTTTGGGAAGGACGCTGAGAGCACTGAGAGGAAGAGAGCGGCCGGAAGCCAGGTGTGACTGGGCTTTTCACCTGCGTCCTTGGTGAACGTGACTTTGCCCGTCTGGAACAAGCACGTGATTATAAATGGGTGAGTGACTCTAGGTGGGTGGGCGCCGGTGGGTAAGGGCAGCAAGAGGGAGGGACAGCGGGAGCAAAGGCCTGGGAGGGCAAGTCGGCTGGACTGCAAGATCCCTGTGTGGAGACCCTCACAAACCCGGCTCCATGAGACTCTCCACTGCACCCCAACCAGCAGGGGCATTTTTCAGGTCACAAGGAAATGCCTAGTGCTATCGGCAGACTAGGGGGTACTTTATCTACTCTACCTCATTTAAATCTTGGTCCAGTCTCAAGGGGTAGGTCTTCGGAATGATGGCTATTTTGGAAGAGGAGAGTGAACCTCAGAGAGGTTAAGCAACCTGCCCAAGGTTGCACAGCCATGAAGTAGCCTAATTGTACCTAGGGCTGTGCGGCCTTTCCTCTGCAGAACTCTCTAAGATCTGGGTGGAAGAGGGCGGGCGGAGAGAGTTAAGCACCCGGGAATAAGCACACAGCAGTCTTCCCTGGCTTTCTGGCCAGAGCTTCCCCACTCCTTCCAGGTTACTGCTGGCCTCAGCCTCACTGCCACTCCCACCGGCAACCCCCACTGGCCCAAGGCAGGAAAGAGGCACAGATGGCAGGCGAGGCCCAGGCCCCCAGCCAGGCTCCCCCAGCTGTCGCTTTGGAGAGCATCCTGCGTCTTGTCCTCCCTTGAACAATTGGGAGCCTGCCAGCCTGGCCCCAGCTGTTCCCTCTCCCTGGTCCAGGGTGCTGCAGACCCACGCTCCTGGGCCTGTGTCCCCATGGAAGGGGAGAGACACAGACTCTCCGAGTGTCAGCTGGCAAGACCTTGGAGGACGATGGGACCAACGTCTCATTTTACAGATGGAGAAACCGAGGCCCAGAAGGGCCAGAGGACTTGCCTGAGGTCACAAAGAGCCAGCAGAAGCCAGGCCTCCTGACCTCCAGGGAAGCTGAGGATCTGGGGTGCCCCCAGGGGTGAGGGGTGCAAGGAGGTTGCCACCAGCCTCAGCCAGGGCAGCACTGCCCATACGGATTTTTATACACTGACCAATGGTTTTGTTCTGGGGGTCTTTAATCTGATGGTCCCCGGACCCCTGCAGGAGGTTTGTGAACTCGCCTGGCCTCTACCTGAAATGTCACCCTGTCTTCATGCATCAACACAGACAGCGGTTCCTCATAGATCAGCCGAACCTGTCGGGCTTTCATCCACGAGCATCACAGATGTTCTCTGATCACATCTGTTACTTCAGAACGCTGTTTACGCTCGTCACTATTTGGAGATTAGAGTGGTTTTGAGGCCCCGCTTGATCCTGCTATTTAGTGCGGGATACACGTGTTTACTCTCCATTACACGATCCTGGCACACTTCCTAACAGCTGCGGGTCAACAGAACTCGTCTCCTTTCTAGTCCTTTTCATTCATGCAGGTACCTAAAACTTTATTCTGTGAAGGGGTCCATGGGCCTTTCTAGACTCCAAAGGGGTCTCCTTGCCCCCTGAAGTTAAAGGAGCTTGTTTTATGTGAATGAAAGTCTCCAGCGTTAGAAACGGAAGTTTGAGATCGCTTGTACAATACCTGTGGCCTTGGAGAAGGAGGCAGACTCCCAAGCGGGACGGTCCGCTCGGGGTGGGGCTGGGGCCCTGCGGGGGCGGGGCTGCGCCAGGGCCCGGCAGGCGGGTTGTAGGAGCAGGTGCGTGTGCAGAGGTTCCCCCAGGCTCCAGCACCTTCCAGGCCAGGTACCTCCTCACCCCACCCTCAGAACAGTCTTGAACTTCGGAACTGCACTTCTCCCACTTTGCAGCCAAGGATACTGAGGTGCAAACCAGTTAGGCAACGGGTCCACTGCACATGGTTAGTAAATGGTGGAGCTGGGGTTCAACTCAGGCGTTCTGATGCCAGATCCCGCCCACCTAATCAGCAGACACACTGCTTCTCTGCCTCTCAAGGATAGTTCCTACAGTGCTACTGCTTCCTGTGTGCCTCTCTTGGTAAGAGTGGGGAGTTGAGGGGTGGGATTCCCAAAGAGTTCGTTATCCTGATGAATCTCCTGACTCGTTTGGCACTGGTGAGCTGTGCAGCCTTGACCAAGTCCCTTGCCCTCTCTGGGCCCCAGTGCCTCCATCTATAAATTGCACAGTTTGAAGCATTGCCACTCCCTATCTTCCCCCTCCCATGTTCACCTGATGACCCACTTGGAGACTTAGGCACAGGTTGCTTAGCAACTAAAATCAAGGTCGCAGCTGAGTGGAATGAGAAGCGGGGAAGGCAGAAGAGAGGCGGAGAGCTGGGTGAGCCTGACGCACAGAGCTCGCTCTTGTTTTAAGAGGCCGTGGAGGCCATGACCACCGCCCCAGTCACGGCCACCTGTAAGTGCCTGGGGGTGCGGCAGGGATGGGGAGGCACTGCCCTCGGACTACACCAGGCCTGGAGCTTGTCAGGCGATGCCGACAGGCAGTTCTGGAAGCTGTGGTGACAAGGGCCAGGGCAGGGGTCTCAGTCAAGGTCACAGGCCCCATGGGGCCCCGGGGGTGTGGTCTGCCTCAAGCCGGGCCACCTCCGTCCCACTCTCCAAGCCTCATGTACCCTGTGTCACTCTGTTCCCTGAAGGGGTGGCGTCACAGCCCCACACAGCGGGGCTCCCTGAGCTGGGTGCCACCTGGCGGGATGGCAAGCCTCCCTCCGCCTGGTCTCTCTTGAGGCGCTTGAGGGCGGCTGCCCTGTGTGGCAGGTCTCGCTACCCACTGAAGTCCCACTGGCCACCCTGACCTTAGCCATGTGCACACTGGGAGGGGCGAGCCACTGTCATGGTCACACCCTGGAGTGTGGCACTTTGGACTCTGAGAAGTGGAAAAAGGCCATGATGTGACCTCCCACAGAACACTTCTCCTCTGGGGGCCAGGGTCTATCATGGCCAGCCAGGTGCTTGGAGGATGTGGGTGCGGGACACTGGGGACGCGGGCGGCGAGGACGCACGGCCTCGGGCCGGCTCAGGGCGCGGAATCACAGATCGGCGGCTTGTGCTAACATCTGAGCAGCCAGACCCTGGACACCCCGTCCCCAGTTCCTAGCACCCCTCTCCTCCCAGCCCGAAGCTTACTGGAGTGATGATCATGGAAACGGTACAGCTCTCACTTATTGAGCACTTGCTGTATGCCAGAGGCTGTGGGAAAGTTTCACACCTCCTTTCACTTTACCTGGCAGGAGCCCGACCCCAGGAAGCGGGCAGGCCACTGCAGGGGCCTCCGGATGGGGCAGCCTCCTCCCCAACTCTCCCACCTCCAGGCAGCCAGCATGGTGCAGCCGCGTTAGTCATGGCTCCCTGGAAGCCCGGGCCACCTTCTCTGTTCCCTTGTAGGCAAAAATGGCTCTATTTTGCAGGCCCTCCCCTCTAGGCAGGCGGGTGCTCATGGCCAGGGATGCCTGGGGACTGTACCAGACGACACAGACGGCAGCACCCGGGCCAGAGGCAAGCCTGGCTCTACTGTGCAAGTTCCAAAGCCCACAGGCCAACCTGGGGGCAGGGGTGAGGGGGTGGGGCTGGAGGAGGGGAGGGCAAAAGCCCTGGGTGTCTCCACAGCTCCCAGTACTGAGCACGCAGTCTGTGCCAGGCTGCGAGCTCAGTGCTCTGAACGGCACCTCGTGTAATCACTGCAGCACCCCGAGTCACAGGGACCATTAGTGTTTCACAAGGGGGAAAGTAAGGCACAGCAGTATGAGCCTGGAGCTGCGAGACTAAGCGATACACTATTAGACCCCAGCGTCTGTGAGGCTCCAGGCCCTGGAAGGAAAACAGGAAGCAGATCAAGTGACAGGTGGGCTGCTGGCCAGAGTCAGGACCTGAATTCAGAGTTCCAAGTTCTGAGTCCTGAAGCAGGCGCCATTGCCTCTGTTCTGTGAGGAAGGGGACAGCTCAACTGAGGCCGGGCCCAGGCAGAGGGATGGATTCTCCCAGGTCCCACGATGCCCACCAGCCAGCATCCCTGGTCCCCAGGATCCCAAACCCAGTCAACGCCCCATCCCGTAACTTTGAAATAAATGAAGGGAGCGACATTAGAGTTTCTGCCGAAGACTTGCCTTCACTCTTCTCCAAAATAAGCAGCCATTCTTCCAAAAATGGGAAAGACACAAAGTGAGGCTGTCAATCTCAGGCCTCAGACAAATGGAATAAAGTTGCAACTTTTCTCTCTCTGAGCACAATGCTTCCTGTTCCCAAAGTCACTTACTGTACACTCAGGCTGTCACTGGTTTTGAGATGCAAATTGCACCCGTGGAAGGCAGCTCCCAGAACAAAGAGCAATTGAGGAAGGAGCTGAAAAATGGATTTGGAAGAGGCTCTCTGAACCCCAGGAGAGGGGGACCTCATGGCGGACAGGCAGTGACAAGATGCGGGCTTTTCTGTGGGAAGACGAGACTGGAGGAGCTTGGCGCTGAGGGCAGGGCAGGGATGGCCATAAGTCTCCATCACAGTCCTCCACGCTGGGCTGGGCACCTTCCTCCCCACCCTCCTGTTAATATTAGGGCTCAAATATCCTGCAAGCCACGGAGCTAACTGGTTACTGATTTCTGAATTCCACTCTAGAATAAGGGCAGCTGGGGCAGTCGGCAAGACTGCTAGAAGGACTTTCAGGGGAGGGCGCAGCCCCTGCTGGACACCACATCCCCTCAAGCCCAGGAGGGAGAGGCTGCCAGGACCAGCAAAATGAAGACCCCAACTATGGGAGATGGGACGGGTCTCTGGGACCTGGCTCAGGTCTTCCCCAGTGCTCCCTAGGGAGTACCCACTGCCCTTTGCCAGTCCCCCCACCTCTTGGCCCTCAGTCCAAGAGAGGCAGGTTGACAGGGGCAGTGGCACACACCTGCAATCCCAGCAGCAGGAGGATCACAAGTTCAAAGCCAGCCTCAGTCACTTAGTGGAGCCCTGAGCAACTTAGTGAGACCCTGCGTCGAAATAAAATACAAAAACTGGCTGGGGGCGTGGCTCAGTGGTTAATACCCCATACCAAAAAAAGAAAAACAACAACACAAGACAGGAGGCTCACTGGAACGTGAACTCCATGTGGACAAGGACTTGGTCTTGTTTACTGTTGCGTCCCTGGTCCAGGAGGGCTGAGTGAACATAGTAGGTGCTTAAGAAACATATTGCATGGATGGTAGGTGAGTGGGTGGGTGGATGGATGGATTTATGGATGGATGGAGGGATGGACTCACCACTGAGAAAACAAGGGCACATATAGGAAGTGCTTTAACAGTGACAGACACAAACTACCTCCAGATGGGCACTGGGATGGGAAGGCGTCACGGAGCTGGCAGCATTTGAGATGGGCCTTGAGGGAGGAGAAGGAGCCGTTCTTGTATCCTACACAGTGCCTACCCGCACACTTGTGAGGACATATTTGAATAAAATGGTATTAGAAGGGAACAGAATGTGAGAGCTAAAATGAGCCTTAGAAATCATGTGGTCCAACCTCGTCATCTTGCAGAAGAGAAAACTGGGGCACAGGAGCGTAAAGTGACTCATGCAAAGTCACACAGCACCTGAGTGGCAGGGCAGAAATTCAAGCAAGGTCTGTGTGTGCCTGGAGCCTGCGCTCCTGACCTGGCTCTGCTCTCCTAAGACTGACTGCCTTGCCGTTGCTGCCAGTCTTGCTCAGCGGGTCTCCACCAACCCTAGAACTGCAGCAACCGCCCAGTCCTGGCTAGGCCTCCTGCCCCCTGGTGATTGGAGTTGAGAGAAAAGGCGAGAGGAGGCCACTGACTGGGTGGAGGAGGAGGATGCATCCCGCACCCCAGAGACCAAGGGGGAAACCTTCTGTCACCAGGCTGAGACTGGGCAAGACGAAGGGAGGCCGAGAGCTGGAGGGATGACCCCCACATGAGGCTGAGCGGAGCGTCCCAAACCCAGGACTTAGGCCAGGCTTTAAGGCAGAGTCACCTGTATCCTCTGCAGCTCTATCTGAGCATCACATAACCAGGACTCCAGATTCCAGGGAATGCAGGAAAGGCCCATCATTTTTAACTGCTGGCAGGGTGCACGTAGGATGCTTGCGTTCAAAAGCTTCCCTGCCCAACATGGAGTTGGTTCCTGGAGCAAGACACAGGCCTGACCCTAGCAGGAAATGCCACCGACCCAGCCCACAGAGGGATGGCCACTGGGTCCCTCAGAGGCCAGCACAATGGTTTGAGTTCCACATGGTATGGCGCTAGGGGCCGGGTCCTTGTCCCTTAACTGAAGGAATGATGCTCTTGCTGGGTCTCTCTCTGCAGAACCCCTCCCCTGCCTATTTTGCTGACTAAGACTGTTGCCTCCGTTCTTCAGAGAGGACATGTCCCCCTGACCCTGTGGAGTTTAGGAGACACCTGTCCTCCTGACTGCCAGGAAAGATGGTCACAATTGGCCTTAGGAGGAGCTCACCAAGGTATTGGTTGAGTTCCTGTTCAAGGCATGTCTGGAAATGCTGCTCCCTCACTCTGTGAAGTGGGCAGGCACGTGGCTGAGAGAGTTGGTCCTAAACTCTGGCTCTGCCACGTGCAGGCAGTGCAGTCTTGGAGGAGTTGCTTGACTTCTCTGAGCCTGTTTCTTCATCTGTAAATAGGGGAGAATAACTTTTGTTGTGGGACTTAGAGTCAAAAAGAGCAGGAGCGTTAGACCCCCGAAAGCTCCCTGAGTGATCCAAGCACACGACCCAGGCCAGAGACGTTACTGGAGAAGCCAGACTCCTGACATCCACACCACGGTTCCTTCCTTCCTGCTAGGGGCCAGTTGGGGCACCAGGTAGCTATGACTCCAGCCCTGGTCTTCTTGCAGCCTGGCTCTGGAGGTGGCAGGCAGTGCTGGTGGGAGGCAGCAGGAGAGAGGGGTACACCTGGGAGGCCCCCGTGGGTAATCAGGCTGCTGAGCACAGTGCCAGGTCCCTGGAATATTCATCAGGCCCCTCCAGCTGTGCCAGGCAATCAGGGTGCTGATTGGGCCCCTCTAGAGCTTCACATTCTGCTCCAGAGAGGCGAGAGCTTGTAGCTGCATGTTAACTACAAAAAAAAAAAAAAAACCAGGCGCCGACCTTCACAGCAGCAGCCTGCACACAAGCCCCCAGGAAGACACATCTCCTCCTTCAAGATCTAAACAGATCTGCCCCCTCAGGACCCGCCGGCCAGCCAGAACTTCTCTGTCCAGCAGCATCCGGGCAATGGACGAAGACACAGACTGGGAAACAAACAAGTGGGCTTGACCAGTGTGGCTCCTGCCTGTCTCTGCAGCCTCTGTTTCCCCAACTGTGAGGTGAGGACGGCTCTATCTACCTGCTGAGAGGATCAATTAGGAGAGTCTGCTGCCTTTGGTGTCCACTGGCAGAGCTGTTTGTGCTGGTTGTGGACAGGGCTTCCTACCCCGGGGAAAAACTGTTGATCACAGATAGTGAAACCTCCAATGTGCTGGGTTTGAGGGAGTCTGAACAAAGGGAGAAAGGTTTTCTGGAAGATTCTGAGCCTCCTTCAGAAGGCTCGACTTCAGGGCAGAGATTTGGGGTCCTAGCAAGTTCTACCCTCTTCTGGCCCAAACCTCTCAGAGAAGCAAGAAAGGGATGGGAAGAGACTCTGAGGGTGGAGGAGGAAGTTGTCGAAACTGCCAATGCAGACAACTCTGTGGCAGCTCGGGACAATGACCTGGAGTCATTCAGTACAGGGACAAGTGTGTGCTACTGCGTTCGCAGCTCATAACTGACGCTCAGTCACGACCCAGAGACACCAAGAAATGGCCAGTCTTTCTGTGTTTGTATTGTGTAATACACAAAACTGTCTGGGGAAAGATTTCTACCAAACTGGTGGGGTGGGGAATGAAGTTAAAATAATTAGCCTTCCCTTTCCTAAAAGTTGGCTGGCAGGGAGCAGCTCTGCCGGATAAATCAGGGGTCTGGATTTGGCATTGTGACCGTTCGCATCCCTGCTTTCTCCGCTCCCCTCAGCACCAGCCAGGTGGAGTGCTGGGCCCGCAGGCCCAGCCTGACCGCAGGGGCAGGAGATGTGGGCGTGGCCCGGCTGCGGGGGCGGGGCGGGGCGAGGCAGCCCGGATTTCTAAGCAGCCCTCTTGAAAGGGGTGCGACTCTGCTCCACTTAGTTCCCAGACCCCAGGAAATGCTTCAAACTAAATACAGCCCCCTAATCATTGGTCGGGAACCCAACCCCATCACGCCCTCATCCTGGGCATTCAGTTCTGCTGAACTTTCCACAGTGAGCTGGTAGTCACTTGCGACTCTGGAGAAAACATTGCTGCATGCACATGCATCCAGGTCAGCGCCTGGGAGTGCAGATGTGCCAGGAAGAGGAAGACCGGGAGGGGGCGGGGGCAGCAGGTGAAGCCTCATCGTGCCCAGGTGAGGCCGAAGAGCAGCCTCTCCCTGGGCTGGGGGCCCCTGAAATCCCAGCCACTCCCCTGACCAGGTCCACAAGTCGCATTCATTACTTTTCCCTAAAGCACATGATATTAAGTTTTCACTGTAAAAAAAAAAAATATATATATATATATATATGTGTGTGTGTGTGTGTGTGTGTGTGTGTGTGTGAACGCTAAGCAAAAAGAAGAAAAAGAGCACTGTGGTTCCCAAGGTGGACAGACCCACCTTTAGCATTTGGAGTGTATTTTCTAGACAGATATTTTTTAATGTGATTAATCATATATTGCCTTTTTTTTTTTTTTGCTTAACAGTTTATCATCATTTTCTCATTACACCTCTGTGTCTGTGGTTCTCACAATGGGTCTGGGGACCTCAACAGATCTTCAAGACCCTTTTCAGGGAATCCATTGAGTCCAAACAGTCTGCTAATGGCACTAAGACATTGGTAGCCTTTCTACTCATTCTCGTGCGAGCGTATGGTGGGGTTTTCCAGAGGCTGTCTGATGTGCAGCAGGTTGGACAGGTTGGATGCAGAAGCAGATGTGAGAATCTGACATCTTCTATCAAGCCAGACTCATGTTAAAGAGATTTGCAAAAGCATAAAATAGTGCTAGTCTTCTCATTATTTTTTGTTGTTGTTGTTTGGGAAAGTATAGCTATTTTTCAGCAAAGTATGTCCTCTAGGAGAATATGAAATAGGTTATCGTCATTTCAAATGAACTAGTAAATACATATTGGGAGATTCTTTCATTTTTATTCTGAATATGCTAAAAATTGATAGATATAAACAAAAGCTCTTTGAACACCTTAATAATTTTTAAGACTTGTAAAGTGATCGGAGACTGAATGTTTGAGAAGGGACTGATCCACAAGATCAGGGTTGTTTTCTTTTCTTTTCTTTTGGTACTGGGGATTGAACCCCTGGGCACGTTACCACTGACCCACATCCCCAGACCTTTTTATTTTTTATTTAGAGATTGCTTAGGGCCTCACTCTGTTGCTGAGGCTGGTTTTGAACTAGCGATCCTCCTGTTTCAGCCCCCAAGTTGCTAGGATTACAAGTATATGCCACTGCTTAGCCACAAGATCAGTTTTAATGACTGCATTGTATCCACACAGAGAAATTTGTTTACCTGCTTCCTTATTGATGGACCTGCAATTTTTCTCTATTATAAAATGCTGCATAAATTATTGAATACTTAGATAAAGCGAAAACTTCTTGACATGAGAAGAAACAACAGAAATCAACTGGTAGTATAAGCCATCATTATCATGATTGATCAAGTTACACAAACTGAATCACAGAATGTGAATAAAGCAAAATATGCATATGAAAAATACATGCATATGTATCACATATTTCTTATATAGGGCAACTTATCCTTGTAAAGAATACCATGCTGTCTTTTCTGTTTTCTACAAAGTGCTTACAATGTCTGATTGTATTCTAGACCAGGGTAACTAACAATATAAAAAGTTTTTTAACTATTACAGAAATTGGTGGGAAGAGTTAAGAAACTAAGCAATCTGACAGAAATTTTATTTCTATTGAAAAGAATTTGAAATTGAGGTTTGCTTTAAAAAATCAAATACTACAAAATGCTGCAAACTTCTTTTTTTTTTTTTTTTTTGGTAATACACTTGAGAATAGCTCTGTAGGACTAATTCCTAAAGTGGCATTGCTGGACCAGTGGACATGCATCTCTAAATGTCCTGGTACCATCTGATTGCCTCACGGGTATCTCCCCAAGAGCATACTGGAACACTCGCTCTTTCACACCTTTGGCAACACTGAGGATTATGACTCTTCAATCTTTTCCAATTAGCAGCTTAAATGATGTATTTTGTCTTCTGCAAATTGCTTATGCATCTCTCATGCCCACTTTTGAATTTTTCTTATTGATTTTTCTGGAGTTCTTTGTATACTCTGGACATAAATCTTTGGTCTATTATACACTGCACAGATTGTGCTGAAGGGTGTAGCTTTTCTCTTTCTAATCTATAGGTTTTTATCAAAAACATTCTAATTTATATAGGACAATAGTGGTTTTAATAAAAGTACAAATGAATTCTTTTTTTTTTTAGGGGGGGATACTGGGGATTGAACTCAGAGGCACTTAAGCACTGAGTCACATTCCCAGTCCTTTCTTATATTTTATTAGAGACAGGGTCTGACTGAATTGCTTAGGGCTGGATAAGTTGCTGAGGCTGCCTTTGAACTGAGGATCCTCCTGCCTCAGCCTCCCAAGCTGCTGGGATTACAGGTGTGTGCCTGGCTATAAGTGAATATTTTTGACTCTTACTCATAGCTGTATTGTTGACTATCTCACCCAATTCCTAATACATGCAAAAAAAGTCCTCCGTTTAATGCAAAATATAAGATAAGCAGGTGCTGGGCATTTCTGCAATGTGAATTCAATGTTATCTTTTATTGTGTCCTATAAACTGTGTACAAAATTGGGAGGATGTTTATATAAAAAATACAGCTGCCTTGATTTTAAAAATACTCTCAATATTTAAGAGCACTATGATTTTTTTTATTTTTTAACTTCTAGTAAAACATTTTGAGAGAGGTCAGTGTTTTCTTCTTTTTTATAAGGAGCTGGGACTCCTCTAATTATTGAGACATGATATTTGGACATTTTTGCAGGGGGCTTTCCTTTTAATTTTGTTTAGAAATCTCATTGTAGAACAGAAACTATTATTTACAAAATTTATTCTAATCTATTAATCATTTCTGTAATGGTTTGCTTTAGAAACCTTTTCACTTTGCATGATTTAAAAAATATTCTCCATTTTTTTCTCTAATACACTAACGCTCTTTCTTTTCTTCCTTCCTAACATTTAGATCTTTAATCCACCTGGAATTCATTTTTGTTATGGGGTGAGATGTTGACTTGACCCTCGCCAGCCATAATAAGGTGGAGAGTGGCAGGGTGTCACAATGGGCTTGTGCCCCAAGAAGAACCAGCTGGGAGCCAGGAATGGTTGTGTATGCCTGTAATCCCAGCGGCTCGGGAGGCTGAGGTAGCAGGATCTCAAGTTCAAAGCCAGCCTCACCAAAAGTGAGGCCCTAAGCAACTCAGTGAGACCCCGTCTCTAAATAGGATATAAAAAGGGCTGGGGATGTGGCTCAGTGGTTAAGCACACCTGGGTTCAATCCTTGGTTAAAAAAGAAAAGACAAGAAAAGAAGGAAAGGAGAAAGGAAATAGAACCAGCCGGGTTCCTAGAGCCAAGCTATCCCAGACAGAGAGCTGGGGCCATCTGTTCCAGGAGGGGAGGCAGACCATATTTCAGAAGTTCACCAGCAGAGCTGACAACATTTCCAAGAAAGAAACAAAACATCTTTAGCCTGGCATGTGGCTCATGAGCAGCTCTCATGTCCAGTCCCACTTGAGGCCAAGGCCGATGCAGACAGGGGAGGCTTTCCAATCCCTGTTGGACCCTCACTGGGAAACAAGGGCAGAGGCTAAGACACACTCAAGCCTGTGGCCAGCAAGTGGCAGAACGCAAGCTCCTGTCTCCAAGTGTGCTCATGGCTCCGGGGACATCTCTGTGTATCAGGCTCTGTCCTCAGGGTCCTCACAGCTGTCCTCTCAGTGAGAAGGCGGATCTGAGACTTTTCTAGAACTTTGCTTCCCCACTATAGGTAGGAGAGACTAAAAAAATTCATCCCCCGGCAGCAGCCAGCAGTGTGTTTCAGGAACCAAGGCCTCCTTCCACAGGGGAGCGGTTTGGCAGAGGGTGGGAGTGGGGTGAGTCAGGCCAGGAAGGGGAGCTCAGCCATAAACAAGCAGGACTGACAGCGAGCACTTTCCCTGAGGCGCGTGACCTCCCACAGCCTCCAGGCCTCCACCCGAATGGCTGCAACTTAAAAATTTCATGACCTAGGCTTTGCAGATTTAATCTGCTGTATCCAAGTAAACAGCCATAGAAGGCAGAAAACCTTTAGCAAGGAGGTGGGGGCTGAGGGGAGAGGTTCGTGATTGGCAGTCTCTGGGTGGAGAGCCATGATTTTTTAAAAGTGAGCTGTTTTTGCAGATGCCCAATGCACCTATGTCTGGGTCTTCATCCCCTCCAGCTCCAAGCCAAAAGGATGCCCAGGAAGCTGATCTGTAGAGGCGGAGCTGGTCTTGGAGACAGCGTTCCAATCCCTCAGGAAGGGAACCCTGTGGATACCCAGGGCAGTGGCCTGTCCAAGTGCATACCCCCGGGAAGGTTCTGGAAAGAGATCTCAGGTCTCCTGGATCCCAGGCCTGCACTTGTTCTGTGGAGTCTCAGGAAAACCCCAGGGCCACCTACCTGTTCCAGGGGGATGACAAGGAAGGAGCCACCTCCCGCGCTCTCAGTGACGATGGCCAGGAAGCGGGCGTTGACAGCACAGAAGTGGTTGTCATGCACATTCTTGGTGATGGGGATCCCATCGAAGCAGTGCTCCCGGTTGGCCACCTTCCCATAGACATTCCGGAACTTGGAGCTGCGGTACTGCGGACGCCAGGACATCTGTGAGGGGCCAGGAGAGAGGAGGGTGAGGCAGGTTGCTGCTCTGTGAAGGGTCGGGGCTGGGCTCCGGGGAGTCAGGGGTACAGGAGGCGAGTGAGCCCTGGTGCCTGCCCTCAGGGAGTAGGGGGCAGGTGGAGCCTCCACCAATTCAGGGCCCACAGTGTGCCAGCCCCGAGCCAGAGGAGTTCTCTACCAAAATACTACAGGAGCAGAGGTCGCATGGGGTCTTCACACACTTCCTGCTTTAGGTGCACCCATCCCATCTTCCAGAAAAATCATAGTGTTCTCTCATTACCACGGAATACGCCAAGTGATAGAGCAAACCAACCACACATGGGGACTGCCTCCTAAGGGTCCAGATTCACTATGGGACATGCAGGCAGAGGGAGCTGGGTGATCACAAAGACTGAGGGGTCTGGAGTGTCCCCTCCATGCACAAGGAGGCCGGCCATTATCACCCCTTCCTTTGATTCTTTCTGGAGTTTCTAATCCACAAGGACATCCTCAGAAATCTCTTAGTCCTGCATATCATCAAACATCGCCATCATTACCATTATCATCATCATCAGGCACAGAGAGGTTAAGTGACTATTCAAGGCCACAAGCTGAGTAGGGGCCTGAGCACAGGTTTTTCCCATGCCAGACTACCTTTGGACAAGGTTCTTACTGTGAGGCCCAAGAAATGCCTGTATCAAAATCACCTGGGGTGGGGGAGTCTCTGAGCCTCCAATGCCACTTACTACAAACAGACTCCCCAGTCCCAGTCCAGGCCTCTGGAATCCAGTGTTTTGTGGATGGGGCCCAGAAACCAGCATTTTGATCCAGTTTCCTCCCCATCTCTGCTCTCCCCCAGCAAGATAAAGACACACACTGACATTCCCCAGGGGAGGAAAAACCAAAGGGAACACCCCCACAGGACCAGGAAGCCAACTCTGGGAATTTGACTGAAAACACAACTTTGCATTTGGTTTAAGCAAAACCAGGAGCTAGGCCGCCAAGGCCTCGCAAAGGAAGGAGAGGCTCAGCACCCAAGGAGAGTCCCAGGGAAGACTCCTCACCCTTGGGCAAACCCATTCCCGACTCTCGGCCCCCTCCGCCCTGCCCCTCTCTACTGCCCCAGGCGCCTCCATCCCAGCGGGCACCTCCCACTGTCCCTGGCTCCCCACCGCCTGGCCTTGGCCTGTGCTGGACCCTCTCCCACCCGCCTGCTCTCTTGCTCAGCTCTGCCTTGACCACCTGGACAATCGTGCTGCAGGGGCGAGAGCCCGGGACAGGAGCCACTGCTGCCCCAAGGCCTTGGTCAACCCTGCCCCTCTCTGGCATCCAGGTCCTTATCTGGATGACATCATCTGTCCCCAGAGCGGAATCCCAGGTGACCACTCAAGGTCCCTTCACGTGGCACAGAGATGAAGTTTCTAATTAATAGTTGTGTGTTTATTTTCATTTGCATTAGAAAAAACAACACACAAGCCAGTTTCAGGGTTTCACAGATACTATCGCTAATGAGGTTAGTTATTTATTTTTTAAAGAATCGATTCAAAGAAAAATGAAGTGTGAAAAATATAGGATGAGTGGTTTGTGGATCTGGCAGAAGTTCAGTGGGAGGGGGAAAGCTGGGACTCACTCTGTCTCTTCCAGGTAGAACATTCTAGATTCCACAGTTCCCACGGAAGAGAGGTGTTGAGCTTGCTCATTCCAGCCCCCTGCCCCCTGCTGGAGCCTTCTGGCCTACAAAGCCTTTCCTCCCGTCTCTGCCCAGCCTGGCCTCAGCCTTCAGGCCCTGACTCAGATCTGACCCGGCCCCCAGCGGCCTCCTCAGAGCCCTGGACAGCCAGCACCTCTCCTCGGCTCCTGGCTAGACCTGGCCCCAGGTTCTCCCTCTCTGCTCTGTGACGTCAGGAGGTGACACCAGGGTCTTCTGAGCAGAACTGAACTCTGGTTTGTGCAGCTAGTCCCTCCCCCGACCTAGTGGGGAACGACAGCTCAGCCTCCACCAGAGCCCAAATAGCCCAGGTGTGGCAGTTGGGGACTACAAGTTCTCCTTTAGTACCAGCACAGCCACAGCTGGCCCTGGGGATGGTGGCCGGAAGTCTCGTTAGAGGCTCTGTGCTCCTCCCACAGGGTCTCCTGGGGGCTGTGAGGAAAGCATCACAGCAAAGGACAGGGAGTCACACAGACCTAGATTCAACTCCAATCTCTGCTACGGACTAGCTGTGTGATGTGGGGAAGCTACTTAACCTCTCTGTGCCACCCATCTCCATCTGCTCCTATATAAAGGAGGCGGCTAATATCTGCACTACCTCTGAGAACTTGGAAGGAGTCAATGCCAAGCTGCCATCATGTGCCCAGGACAGGGCACACTGACCTGATGGGACGTCCTGAGTCCCCTCTCACAACACCTACGTTTACCCAGCTGTCCTGTCCCAGTGTCTCTTATTGTGTCTGACGTCACCTCCTCCTCCTCCACTCTCCCTCTTCCTCCCCTACCCCTGCTGTCTCTGTCTCCCACTCCCTGACCTTTCCTCCCTCTCCACCTCCCCAATTCAGCCACAGGGAAGAGGTGTCTATGGCAGAGACTCCTGGTGGGCACACTTATATGCTTCTTGAATGATCCACTACTCAGCTCAATGGCTGCCCCCCTAGCACAGCTGGCACTTCTGAACTGGACCCTGTGTCATGGGGGACCACTGACCCCAGCCTGGGTGCTGTGCTTGGCAGGCAATTCTCCCACTGAGCATGTCCCCCAGAGTGGGCCTGGGCAGTTCTAAAAGGAGGCAGCCTGCTTCCCAGGATGGGGCAGAGGTCTTTCCAGGACTGGTTCACAGCACGCCTGGGATGGCCTCTTCCCAGTGGCTGGTAGGCTGGGACCCTTTGAAAGGTCTCAGCTGGACCTTTGGAAGGGCCAGGGCAGAAAGGCCAGAGGGCCCTCGCTGACCCCGAGGGGCCTGCAGGTGTAGCATGCATGTGCCACGCTGAGTGTTCATGGCAGGGCCCTGGACGGGAGCCTGCAGCCCGGACTTGGCTCTGCAAATGCACCCCACCAACTCGAGAGAAAAACACCCTTTGCCTCCGGAGCACCAGCTGCTTCCCTCCCCCTTGGTCCCCCTCGCCTCCCCCCAAGCCCCTTTCTTTCTTTTGTGGAATTGCTGGAAAGGAATTTGCAGAAATCATGACTCCTTATTACTGCTGCATGCATTTCCCACAAAGGAGGGTAATTTCCTCCTCGAACACATCACCACTGTCACATCAAAGAAACTGATAATCCCTCAGGGCCACCTTATATCCAGTCCATATTCAAGTTTCCCTCAAAACGTCTTTTGCAGCTATTTTATTTTATGAATAATGTTTCAACAAAAGCCCACAGAGCAGGGCACGGTGGTGCACCCCTGTAGTCCCTGCAGCTCAGGAGGCTGAGGCAGGAGAGTCACGAGTTCAAGCAACTGAAGGAGGACCTAAGCAACTTGGCAAGACCCTGCCTCAAAATAAAAACCAAAAAGGGCTGGGGAGGTGGCTCAGTGGTAGAGCATGCCTGGGTTCAGGCCCCAGTACCAGGACAAACAAAACAGAAAGGCATAGGCACATTCGGTGTGACTCGCCTTTGCCCCTTTAATCTAGAACACGTACCTCCCCTGGTTTTTAAAGTGTCACTGCTGGTTTGAGGACACCAGGTCTGTGTTGCATCAAAATGTCCCAGCAATTTGTCACCTTATGGCTTCCTCAAAGTTGTTCCTTTACCCCCTGTAAACTTGTGTCCCCTCTATCTCCTGATTCCATAGGGGGCAGGGGAAGGAAGCAGGGGAGGACAGGCCACAGGGAAGGTCTGAGCAGGTCCCTGGCTGGCCAAGGCCAAAGGTTTATTCTGGAGGGTGCAGGACAGAAGGCTGAAGGCCTGGGAGCCAGGTCAGGCCCAGCGTGCACTGCAGAGGTCTGCACTTTGCATCCCCCATTCCTAAGGGACTGAGCTCACTCTGACGTCAGAGGGCCCAGTGTGCAGGCAGCAGGCAGAAGAGCCTCCTCCCTGTGCTGAGGAGGAGACCACGCAGGGCTGCAGCCTGAGCCGCTGCCAGACCTCAAAGGGAAATCAAGGGAAACCGTGCGGCAGTGAAGAGGGGACCTGAAAATCTGGTCCTTTGCCTCTTACTCCCAGAGCCCCGAGGATCCCCTGGCTAGTTCTAGAGAGGGCAAGACATCTCTCTCTCTCTGAACCCTTTAGGACCAGGGAGCACAAGACTGAGCTCCCCAAAAGGAAGGTCTTTCAGCACTGTCTGAGACAGAAAAGGAAGCTGCCCCTGGAGGTAGTGAGCGTCCTGTCCCTGGGAGCGGGGTTCAGGATTCAAGGGGATGACCTCTGGTCAAGGGCTACGTCAACGGTGGTTGGGACTAGGCGGCCTCTCCTGAGACAGAGCTCTTCGACTTTACTAGAGGCTTGGTGTTATAACAGAGAGAAGCTGTGGGGTCAGAGAATACCTCCTGGTTCCGCCACCCCAGCTTGGGGACCACCCTCCTTAGTAACCCTCCCTCAATTGGGCTGCTGTGACCCTGAATGACAAAGGCTCTCCCAAGGCAACTGCCACCTCCTCCAAGTGTGTCCCACAGAGATGATTAATGCTTGGCCACTTATGCTAAGCCTTAGGACTGTGTTTTCTCTCTCCAGTTAAGTTGTGAGTTTCCACATCATCCAACTTTTGGCCTCTGCCCAGCCCACCCCATGCCTGGTGAGGGCTCCCCTAGAGCAGGGGACTCAGAGATGCTGGTGGGAAGATCTCTCCACTTCGTGGGAAGTCAGGAGCCAGGCTCAGGCCCAGGAGGCCCCCTTCTGGAACGTCAGAGCTGTGCCCTCAGCTTGCTGAGGTTCTGAGTTTCATTATCAGGCCGATGCTCCACCTCTGCCTGCAGGTGAGGGTCTGGCCACTAGCCTCCTGCCAGGAGCTGCTCCTTTGGGTTCCACACTTCCCCTGTGTGTTCTTCCTTTTAGACATGAAGCACTGAGTCCTCTGGGCTCCTTGTTGCAAGGATGCCATGGCCTCTAAACCCAGTGCTGCTCTTGGGCTGGGGACCAGTGAGTCCCTTGCTGCTGTTAGAACCACATCAACAAGGGACCAGGAACCGGAAGAACCAACCCAGAGTGGGGCCATGACCCACCCACACCATGGTTCTCTCCAGAAACCACCTTACTCAGCCCTCCAGCTGTCCAGTGGGCAGAGCTGGGCAGATACTGCCATCCCATTTACAATCTATACTACACAAGTGACAAATGAGAGGCTCAGAGAAGTTTGCCCCAAATCACAAGTGGGCAAAGGGGCAGAGCCAGCATTTCAACCAAGAGCTTCTCTCAGGCTCCCGTTCCTTCCAGTATCATATGCATCTCATCCTTCTTCAGCCTCTCCACCCAGACTTGTTTTTTAAAGAATATTTTTAGTTGTCAATGGATCTTTTATTTATTTATTTATATGCGGTGCTGAGGACCAAACCCAGGGCCTCACACATGCCAGACAAGGGTTCTACCACTGAGCCACAACTCCAGCCCTCCACCCAAACTCTTATCCTCCCTACTTACTCCATAAATGCGGAGTATTACACAATTGTATAAAGGAACCATAGTAGTCAGGGTTTGGGGAGTCAGAAAAATTCCAGTGGTGTCTACCTTGACACTTGTTAGCTTTGGGACTTTAGACTAGTGACTCAACCTCTCTGAGTATCTGTCTTCTTACCTGTAAAGTGAAAACGATGTCACCCTGCTCACTGGATAATGAAGTAACAAAATGCAAGGTCCTGGCAAGGTGTCTGGCACAGGACAGGTGCTTTCCAAACACCAGTGCTGCCCTCTTCCTTCCTCCTGTAAGGGGGCTCTGACCTAGGGAAACCAGGTGTTTACCTGGGGAGACCAGACTGCCAGGAGGAAGAAGAGGAGGCTGGGCTAGGCTGGCCCAAGGTCATGAAGAGGTAGAGACAAGCTCTGGCCTCCAGATGTGCACTGCCGCTGGACCTGCTGCCTGGCAGTCTCCCTAGGCCCGGGGCCATCTTGGTCTCCCTCTGAGGAGAGGAGGCCCGGAAGGAAGAAGCTCTCATTTCGCAGCTGAGTGGCCCTTACAGCCTTTCAAGAAATGGAAGCTGGCTTTTTTTTCCTCCTCTGAGATAATCACTATGTATACCCCACATGAAAGCAAATCGTATCCTGTCCTTGGCTCTCAAAAATGATTTATTGTGGCCAGCGGATGCATTTTCTTGATGATGATGACAAAAATTTAGTTCTTTAACTGGAACAGAAAAAAGTGCCTGGTGGCTTTGTTTTCTTCCCTGTCTTTGGCTCAGGCCAGGGCTCCATCAAAGGGCTGGGAGGAAGCCCCAGGGACCTCTTGATCCACCAGGGTCTTGTTCCCACGGACAGCCCATCAGGATGGACAGCAACTCCCATCCACATCCATGTGTTATCAGTTAAAGAGTGGCATTTTCTGTGGTTTGGTCACTAGCGGTGTCTGTCACCTGGACAAGTCACCTTCCTTCTCCAGCTCAGGGTCATTGTGTGTGAAACATGGGTGTCAAGGCATCTGGGTCCTGGAAACTGCAGGAGGGTGGAACGTTGAGCCTCGGACAGACAGATGAATGGAAGGCTCTGTCGCCCACGGCACTCTGGGGCCATGAGGGAGAGCCGCTCACCTGGTCCTCCTCCATCTCTGAGCCTGCTCTGCTTTCCTGAGTCCAGGAACACTGGACACATAGGAGGGACACAAGGAAACATGGAGGAAGCACAGGGTCCTAAGATACATGCCAGGTTGGACTCATTCCCAAGGGGACACTAAGCTTTAATTTCCTCCTCTGTGAAATGAAGGGGTGAGATCCTATTGTTTTTAGCAGAAGAACCCTTTCTCTAAACACGATCCGAAAATGTAAAGGAAGCAAAACCAGAGCTGTCCCCATCCAAGTTGACAAAGAGGTGAACTTCACTGACTTCCAGGATTTTTTAGAAGACACTGTAGCTGTTCAAGAAATTCCCAGCATAGAAGTTGGACCACACATCTTCCTTAAGGGCTCTGAGATGAATGTTCTGCACTTGGGTCTTCGGGTGTTGGGGTGTGCTGGAATAGTCTGCCTGAATTCTCGCACCCCGACCCCAAAGGCCCAAGTGCAGAACATTCATCTCAGAGCACTGGAAGGAAGATGTGCAGTGGTGGGTCAGCTGGCCAAAGACTTCCTGTGGGAGAAGGAAGCAAAAAGGATCAAACCAAACCTCACACCTGGCAGTTCTGGGATGGGATAGACAGGGACACAGGAAGGCCTTGATGTGAAGTCACCCTGTAGAACTTCTCTCCACCCCAGCAAACATGGAATTCCTGACCCAGGCCAGTTCTGCTACCAGCCCAGAGGGACTCTTCTCATTTCCTCCTCCTTCTGAGCCATGAATGGCATGCCTCCCCTTTGCCCAGCTCCCTCCTGCTGCCCTCAAGCTATCAGGAAGGGGTCCAAGTCCAGGGTGAAGCACCTTCCCAGCAGTCTGCAGGTGGGGGGAGCCAGAGCCATCCACCAAGGATGCCGGGTACCCATCACCCACCACAAGTCCAGCCAAACATAAAATCTATTCCTGGACTGGGCTTCCACCCTGAATCCTGAGCCTTTGCTGCTCTGCTGCACTGGGCTGGACGTGGGAGGAGAAGGCTTCAGGCCTCCTCTGCCTCAGGCTCAGGAGGAGAGCTGCCCACCTCCCCCAAGGTGGCCCAGGTGGGGAACCCAGGCCCCAGGTTCTGCACTGTGCTCCTGGCTCATCCCACTACCACATCAGCCAAGGCACATTATGTGCTTTCTGTGAGCGAAGCACTGCACACTCATTCCGCCCTGGAATCCTGAAAGTAACTGCAAGGAATAGATACAATTATCCTTATTTCCAGACGGGACTGGGTTTGTCCAAGGTCACAAGTGGAGGAGTTGGGATTTCAGAGTTCAGCTTGGATCTAACACTAGAGTCTCCATTTTCTTTGTCTGTTCCCCAAATGCACAGGAGGCCACGGCAGCAGGCCCTGTACTTCTTCCTTATCTTCCCAGGCCTTAGCACTTAACATTGGGTTGATAAATATTTACTTGATATACAAGAGAGTGAAGAGACAGGAGGGCAGGGATACAGAAGAGTGACCCGATTCCTCCTCTCTAAGCTTTCCAACACCCTAGGTGCTCCCTATCACAAGTCTTGTCCATCCCATACCCACACAATGAGATCCCACGACCTCCAACCTGGTCAGAGAGCTGCGGAGGGGCGTGGGGACAGACTGCCTCCCTCCAGCCCCACTTCCCTCCCTGTGGTCCTGACACTAAAAGGCTTTCAAGGAACCATAAACTGCCAGAACAGAAAAGGATCCATGTGCCTTGAAAATCTAGCCCCTCATAGTATAGACTGAGGCCCTGAGTGGGAAAGTGACTTTCCCAGGGTCACATAACAAGACCACCTGGCAACCAGTCTATACTGCAAGCCTCCTTTCTGGGGTGGTAGGAGTGGTGTTGCCCCTTGCCTCTCCAGGGGGCCCAGTGTGTGTCTGGGCAGGCAGTAGCAGATGAGCCCCAGGCCCACCCAGGGAACCACTACCCGCTTCACTGGGGTTCTGAGCTCTGCGTTCCTCTTGCTGGGGGGGAGAGGCAGTGGTGTTCAAAGCATAGGGCCCACAGATGGTTTCTATTTGCAGCCATGGAGCCTGGTGTGTGCCAGACTCCTGACCTATTTTGAGGAACTGAGGGCCCCTCTGGCTCAGCGATGGCCTCCCACTCACACCCCCTTAACCCCCAGTCTGGCAGCAGATCAGATAGGTAGTTCAAGGCCAAAGGGGGAAACCTTTGAAAATGAGGCTGGGTGGCTGGTCTGCAGGCTTGAACCCTGGAGGAGGAATCCGACTGAGCCCCAGGCCACCTGCCTCAGAATCACCTAAGATGTCTGTGGAGTGCAGGTCTCTAGGTCCCATTTCCAGGCTGCAGATGCTTGGTGTCTGGGAGTGGTCCAGGGAGTGTGCATTGAATCCCAACCCCAGATAGACTCTGGTTTGAGATCTCTGCTATTCAATGCACTGCCGATGGACTCGCAGCCCACGTCGCCTGAGAGCTGCTTAGAAATGCAGAATCCCAGGCCCCACCCTGACTGCGTCAATCTGACAAGATCCCAGGCGATTTGCATATGTCTTAAACTTGAGAAACACTACTCCAAGCCAGTGCTTCTTAAGCTCTGGATGTCTGCAGCCACTGGTCCCAGAACCAGACTCTGGTCCCTGAGCTGCAGTGCCAAGGAGTACTATGCCTCCAAAGCTTTAGCTCTGCAGCCTTGCATACGTCTCTAACTTCTGAGTCTCAGTTTCTCTACCTGTAAAATGGATATAATTCATACTTTTTCTTAGAATAATTTGGGGATTCATTGTAATAATGTGTGTGAAAAAACTTTTGAGAGCTGTCACTACTCTATAAAAATCTGTACATAAATCTATTTGTATCTTTAAAAAGTGTTCTAGGCAATTCCATTTACCCTTGACACCCACCCTGACCCAGAGCGAGTGAGTGAAAGTGCTGGCTCATGGCACTCCTTTAGACTGCCATGCACATGACTGCACCCAGTAGGTGCTCAATAAGGGCTGCAATTCAACCAGGGTTTCTTGTTCTCAGTCCAATCCTCTTTCTACTCTAGCCCCTACTTCTCACACCCTCCTTCGTGGCCCCCAGACGCTAGGTAATGAGGTTAAACAACTTTTTGAAAAAGGCTGTTTCACAGATAAAGGCTGAGCTGGGGAGAGACAAGGTCCCAGATGCCACCGACACCTCCAAAGGATTGCCAGCTGTGAAATGCCCTCCTGACTCTCAGCAGGATCTGGGGTCCCATGCTTAGAGAGCTCCTGACGCCCAGGTCAGTCCTCTCTGAAGGATCTCGTCCCAGGCATTCCCAAGTCAGGCACAGCAGGGTCATGTGGTCACTGTCATGCAGACCTAGCCAGGGTGGACGCTGGGGAAGGGGACATCTAAGTTGCTGGGGTGGAGCCCTGGGGCTCCCCTGGGAAGGCTGCTGACTCCCTGTGGCCCTCAGGTTCTGCAGAGGGGTCCTTCTACTTGTTGGTCCTTGTAGCCAAGGGACCTCCAAGCTACTGTCTCCCAGACAAAGATCTTGGCTCCCTGTTACTTGGCAATGCAGAGAGCCACTAAATTGTCCTTGGAGGAATGTGGTAATATAGCTTGGGCCTTCCCTTGCCCTTCCCAAGAGATAGTAGATCTAAATTACCATAGGAGAGGGCACAAGGAAGAGAAGGCTGGGTTGCTGGCTGAGTTGTTTTGTCTCTGTTGAAGAAATGAGGAACCTTATCGCTCAGTGCCCCAAAATGGGAAAGGAAAAGTTTAAATTTTTTATGTGATGGTTACTTTGGGTATAAAAGAGGGCAGTGCACCGACTTGCCCACAGAGCAGCAGACACCAGGCCACAAGCACAGAGCTTATTTGGAGATAAACTCTTTGTATCGTCCATCCCCTTCTGTCCTCCAGGGGCGTGCGTAGGAGGAACAATTTCCTCCTGGACTTTGGAAACAATTCAAGGGGCCTCACCAGCTGAGGGCCTAGAAACTAGAGCAGGAACTAACTTTTTGATTAAACTTCATGTTACTGAGGAAATAAAAGGGTTTTGTTTGAAAACCCTTCTGATGACTGTCTCATGATGCTCTCTATTTGGCACTCTCTGCCTTACAAAAAGAATCTACAGTCCGTGTAGGTTCCAGCAAGGAAAGGGGCTCTTCCTGGATCTTCAGGCATCAATTCCCCAACACATCCTCTCCTCTCAAAACTCACCAGGGACACAACCCCATTCTAGGTGGCTGCGTTGGGTCCTGCCTTGCCCTTCCAGCCAGAGCCCTGCTCAGTAGGAGCGACCCCGCCACTACTCCATGGGGATGCCAAACCAACCCAACCCGCTCCTCCCTTGGAGGACGGTTCACTTGTGAGAGACAGAACCAGATGGCCGAAGAGGTTGAAGCCATGGGCTGGGGAAGGGGCCTGGAGGAGGAGTCATGGAGGGTTGTAAAGGGGCTGACTTGTTTTTAACATACATTAGTGTGCTTTGCTTTTTTGGATTTGCCATGTCCTTCCCTCTCTAAACAGTATCCATTTACCCAGAAGGGTTAGGTTAAAGTGGTATTCAAAACAATTCAGGTTTTGACAGCCAGAATGGGCTTTCACAGCAATACAACATTAAGAGATAGGTGTGCTAAGAGAAGGCTTTTTGCTGATTCGGTGAAAACAGATGAGCACTCCTGCCTGGAAGACACCATGCTGCAGGGATCCTGGTCAGGCACCAAGGCCCAGGAAAGCCACCCCGTGCAGCCTGACGGACTGCGGAGTGAGAGTGGAAACAGGCAGGGAAGCAAGGGTTCATCTGGAGATGTGCCCCGATTCACCGCAGTCTGGGCCAAAATCTCAAGGGAAAGGGTCCTGTGTAGGTTGGGGGTGGTCTGATAACATAGGAGTCCCTCTCCAACTTCCTTGTTGGGATTCTGGAAGAAAGGACAGTGCTCTGAACAGTGGACCAAAGAGGACTTTACCAAATAGGATGCTGAAGGGCGTGGCCGTGGGGGCGTGGTCAGGGGCGTGGTCAGGTGGGAGTGGCCAGAGAGGGCCCCAGAGAGCACTGAGCCTGCTTCAGTTCCTGCCTGCTGAAGAGGACACTCCCTTGAGGAAGGGCCTGGAAGGTCAGAGCTACGCAGTTGCCTCGTAAGCCACAGGCAACTGCGTCAGAGGCTGCTGGGGAGCCAGTCTGGGCCTGGGGCAAGATGGAAAATGAGATCTGGGCTCACAATTGGCAAGACGGGTCACGGCCCACCTAGGTATGGGACCCAACAACAGGGCCAAGAAAAACAGGTACCATGAGTTTGTTAGCTACACATGCCCAGAGAATGTCCCAGGATAGGACATACCAGCCACACCTCTGTGAATGCCAGCCAGGGTGTTAAGGACCAGTGCAGAGCCAGGGGTCCCTTTCCCCGCAACACTAGAGGCCACATAAGCCAGGTCGTCTGTACCCCAGATGCCGGAGAAGGAGCTCTGAAAGTTGAGCCTTTGGGAGCCATTTCAGCAGAAGCCAAATCACCCTAAAGAAGCTGAGCTTCTATGTCATAACTACAGAATCATACCGACGCTACAGATATCTGCCTGCTGGGGCTCTGGAATGAGAGCAGGTCAATTCTGTGTCTTCTCTGCACATCCAAGTTGAGGGTTGCCATGTCAGGCTGTGAGGGACAGATGCACAGATGGACTGGGTGAAAGGCACCCCTGGTGTCACGTAGCATGGGAGCCGCAGGTGCAGTAAGTTAGGATGAGGGCACTCATCACTAGCCCAGAGGCCTGGCTTGAGCAGACAAGATAACCAGGGGGACTGGGCCCTTTCTAGCTCTGAAACATCATTCCAGGCTTCTGGAGCCCAGGAGACCTGGCTGCCAGTCATTCTCTGGCCATCCATTACTAAAGGTCAACAGAGAGTCTGTTTCTAGCAACAAAAGAGAGCCCACCCCAGTGATGCTGAGGGACAATGTGGGGACTTCCTTGGCAGTCATCCCGGGCCATTTCAGCAGCCTGTCTACACTGGCCCACGGAAGTGTCTCGTTCCTGGCAGTTAAAGGGGAGTGCTCTCCTTGCTCAGGTGTTGGAGCACTTCCTCCCAGGTAGTTGCTGGTGTCCAGAGGTTAGTGAATGGGTCCCCTGGGGTCTCTGACCACCCTGTGCCTGAGACCTACCCTCCCCGAGAACCTGCAATGTTGCCTGACTGCAGGCTGCAGGGGGCCGGTGGTGTATCCTGCCTGGTCTGATGGGTACTCTTTACACGAGCAGGGCTTAACTTCTCGAGCAGGCTGTAAGCTGGGTCCATCTGTCAGCCTCGAGAATAGCAAAGAGCAGGGCATCTAAAGCCAAAACCACTTACCAACTAGGTACATACCGTGCAAACCTTGGACAAGTTCATTAACCTTTCAGAGCTGGGTTCTCATCTCTAAAAATAACAAAGCCCACTGCTCATGGCATTTCTCTTGGTGTCCCTTAGGGTGCCCTGCGTAGGCAGACAGTCTGGAATCAAGTGTCTGGCTTTTGGAGGTGGGAAGCCATGCGCAGCTTCAGGGCTCAGTCATCTGGGTGCTTCTGGGAGCAGAGGGACAAATGCCTGGAGAAGGCAGTGTGGCCATGCTTTAAACTGGCCCCAGGGCAGCCACTCCCACCCCTGCCTGCCCATCTCTGCCCCAGGAGGGGCACTCACTGTGCCAGCATCCCTCACACTTAGAACAGGTTCCATGACCCAGGGTCGGCCCATGACACATAAGAGGACATCTGCTGGTGGCGAAGGTGCTTCTGGGAAAGGGTTTTCTTTCTTTCTTTCTTTCTTTTTTTTCTTTTGTTTTCTTATTAAAGAAAAGAGACACACACAAGAAAAGTTCTCTCTTGGCACATTATCTAAGGCACTGCTTCCTGTCTTTGCTTGTATTCGAGGATATAAATTCGGGAGCAGTGGCAACCTTCTTGAAGCCAGGAAGTGACAAACCCCAAACTGAAAAGTCAACATGATGAGAAGGCAGACCAAAAGGACAGAAAAAGCATGAGTCTTCGGGGACACTGTTAAATCACCAAGCTAAACCCAGGACCCACCCCTCCAAATGGTTATGGTTCAACAAGCCATAAATATCCCCAGAGCTTGAGTCATTCTTGTTTGGCATTTTTGTTGTTGTTACTTGCATCCAAAAGCATCCTAACAGATAGAAATAGAGAAGAAAGGGAAGAGGTGGCAGATGGTCCAGGCTTGGGACATAGCCTGTGATGTGTACCCATGAGGTCTCTCTGCTATCACAGCTAAGAAACTAGAGAGGATGTTGAGGCACCAAGACCACAAAGTCCCAGCCCCAGGCCTAGCAGGCCTATCCTGCTGGGGTGAAGAAAACCAAGGGCCTCTGTCTCCCTTCCAGGTTTTCTCTCATCCCTCAGCAGAGGTCCTCAGGCTGGGCTGCTGCAGTGGCCCATGCAGCTGGGCAAGTCGCACAGCTCAGGGGACAATGGTGACCACTGGCGAGGGGGAGTGGAGCGATAATCAGATATGCCCCACCCACCACTACATAGCCACCCCACCCTGTACCTCCCGTGCAGCCATACTTGCTGAGCCTCTTCCCTTTACTCTACTGAATGCTGTCGTTACCGCAGAACCCATGAGGAAGAGGGGCGGGGATGAAAATGTGGTTGTGTATACAAAACACCCAGCGCAGCGCCCGGTGGGCACCCAGCAAACGCCAGCGCCCTTCCACACAGCGGCAATGCAGGCCAACGGAACGGGGCCATCGGGCCACTCCGAGGGGCGGCGGTGCCTCTGGCAGGGTGGCTCCTCCTGTCCTCTTTGCATTCCTGGCTTGCGACGTGCTCTTGCTCCCGGGTGCTCTTCTCACAAGGTCTGCTCAGGTGTAGTGCAGGAGCGCCTGTGCCGCACACTGAGGTTCAGGAGCCCAACCTCGGGGCTCCAGAGTTGGGGCGCAGGCCTCGGGGTCAGGGTTCTCAATTAGCTTCTTCCCCAGCCTCATCGACCCCACAGAGGTCGCTGACCCTTCTTCAGGTCCCCTCTCCATCTCCTAAGCACACTAGGAAGTGCCGAGAGTTGTCCGGCTCAGCTTTTCCATGCACAGCATTTCATCCCTGTCCCCGTCCCAGGCTGTGCTCTTTGCTTCAGGACTCCTGGTCACCATGGAAACCAAATATGTGGCTGCCCAAGTGCCAAACCCTTGGCCTCGCCTGCCTCTACAGACTCACCTCTGCAAATAAAGTCTCTCCACTCACCCTTCCATGGAGTCAGGACCACCCCAGTCTCCAGGGCACTTTTGTGAGAAAACAAAAAGGCACCTTTTCTTCCTCTGGCGGCTGCAGGCCAGAGCCTACAGCACAGTGAGTGGATCATGGAGTTCAGCCCCTGCCTGCTCCCCTGCCTGGTGCCCTTGTGCAGGGCACAATTTGCACAACCGTACTTAGCAGACCTACATGGAGCCTTTCCAATTACCCTCCTGTTTCTGACCTAGATGCTTTTCTTGGGCATTGACTACTCCAGAGTTTCCAATGTGGAGCAACCCAGCTCGGGGGCAGCTCCATCTAAGCAGACATCATGAGGGAAACTCCAAGACCCCTCAGGACTCCCCTGCGCAGTCTACAGCTTCCCCAGCATCTTCTTGCTCCTCATCTCTGGGCCTTTGCTGCTAACACTAGATGAAGTCAGAACATCTCTGCTGTCCACTTGCAATCCATTCCCCACTGCCCCATCTGCAGGTGAATCACACTCCTGTCCCTGAGCATGGGGTCCCCCTGAACCCCCATTCTCATTTTGTCCTTTCTCTGGTCCTCCCTATCTTCCAGCTTCTCCCTCTTGTAGCAGTGTCTCCCGGACCCAGCAACTCTCAGGTAAGGTGGGGGATGTGTAGAGAGACCAAGGGACCCAGGAGGCAGGAGGAAGTGTGTGAACTCTGGCGGAGGATGGATGCACCCTGGTGAATCTGGGCCACCCACCAGCTACTGTCGGGAGCTGGTTGCTTCACTTCTTGGGCCTCAAATAAGGCCCAATGTCTGTCAAATGAGGACAATAATGGTGTTCCCTCACTACAGTGATGTGGGGAGTGAGGGAGAAATGCATGCAAAAGAGTTGTAACATGAAGCTGGGCGTGGTGGCGCATGCCTGTTATCCCAGCAGCTCAGGAGGCTGAGGCAGGAGGATCCCAAGTTCGAAGCCAGCCTCAGCAAAAGCAAGGCTCTAAGCAACTCAGTGAGACCCTGTATCAAAATAAAATATAAAATAGGGCTGGGGATGTGGCTCAGTGGTCGAGTGCCCCTGGGACCTCCCCCCAACAAACACACAAAAGAATTGTAACGTTACTTGGCTCATACTAGATGCTTAATCCATGCCCTTATTGAATTGTCCTTGACTCTACTGTTTCTATTTCCTTGTTTATAAGATGAATAATGCAACATGTTGCAAGTTTCAATGTGTTTGATACTTAGTGTTGTTCTTGCTACATGTCAGGATACTTGAAGCACTTTGCCAATACTGACTGACTACATCTTCCTAGCAACTTGGTGAGGTAGGTGCTCTTATCTTTCCCTTATTATAGGGAAAGAAACTGAAGCACACATTGCTACCAGGGAAAAACTTAAATAAACACTTGCTCTTAACTGACTTGCAAATCCCTGATTTTGGAGGTCACACAGCTGGGCGATGCGTTATCAGTCTCCCACTGGCTTTGCTGTAGATCACACCTCTGGCATATGGGTTATGATGATAACGGTTGCCTAGGTAACTCTTCAGGGACCTGAAAGTCACTTTTGCTGAAGACACTGACTTTTCACTGGAACCTGCGGGTGTCCCATGGGTGACAGGGGTAGGATGAAAGGCTTGGCATTCAGTCTGTCTCCTTTGCTGCCTTAACCTTTGGGTCAGAGTCTCCCCAGCACTGTATGTCAATAAGTGGATCATTTGAGAAGCGTTTTGTCCAAATCTATCATATGAGGCTAACTTGACCTAGACCTGCCTACTCTCCCTCCCTCCCGCTCCCCACCCCACACTTTAAGGTTAGAGACATGGGCCATGATCAGAAACACCAGACCATGAAAGGAGTGAAAGGGGGTGGCATCCAAGTTCCTGAAAGATCTCCACCTATCCCCAGGAAGAACATGGCATTCCTCCCCTTTATTAGCCTTTCCCTGTCGCTCATTATTTCCATCCTTTTACTGCAACCCTCAACACGCTGGGCTTGAGAAACTGACTTGTGGAGACACTGGTTTTCTCGTGGGATGAATTTCTGAACCTGGGTTCAGTAACAAGATGTTAAGTAACTTGCCCAAGATCACCCAGGGAAGAAGGGGCAGAGGAAGGATTCAAACCCAGGTCTTACAGCTCCAGGGGGTGTGCTTAACAGTGGGGCTGTGCAGCCTCTACTGGCTATTGTGAAAGATGAGATCACAGGGTGCCATGTGCTTGGCATATAGAAGGCACTCAATATACAGTCCTTATGTTAATGTCCCCTGATGGCCAAATGTTTGTCATTATCATGACTAATACAAAGCACCAGCTAAGCTAAAGCTGGCCTTTCTTCCCTTTGCTCCCTCCCTCCAGAACTGATGTGGCTGGGTTTGGTGGTGGTGGGAGGGGTCTCTGCTCTTCTGTAGAAGCTTCCTGCTGGGCTTCCAGCTTGCAGGCAGGAAGGGGCGGGGTGATCCTGGGTGCTGAGGGAGAGTAAGTAAGGCTCAGCTCAGATTCTTATGGAACTGGTGCCCCCAAAGCTCAGCAAGCCAAGTTGGCTATAATGGGGGGAGGGCAGGAGATGGGGGAATGCAAGATGCCAGGTAGGGAGAGGGAGTGGAAGCAGCTGTAGGGAGGGGAGGCTCCCCTGCAAGATTCAACTCTGCAAGTGATAAGGCAGCCACCTCACACAGTCCCCAAGGCCCAATGCAAATGCCACTTCTTGTTCCCACCACGCCATTCCTTTATCCTGCAGATAAAGACCAGAGTGTGGCAGTGCCTTCACCAACCAGGACTCTAGGGCTTGTAGTCAGACTCTCCTCACTGTCCCAGGCAGGCGGGGACCTCCACCGCCCCAACCCCAGACAGCGCAGAGATGCCAGCCCCCTTCTCTGTGTCCTAGAATCCCTCCCATCTCCACCCCAGCACACCCCTTCCCTGACCACCCCCAACAACATATTCTTTTTTTCTCGGGGACCTGCCTGCACTTGAAGACCATCACCGACGCTCAGCACTTAGGTTAAGGTGCCTGTCCAGTGCCTTGCCTTTCCTAAAGTAAGACCTTACTTGAAAAGTTATCCCTGACTCCCTAAGAAATGTGCACAGGGTAAAGATAACAGTGAACACACAAAAACGAAGTCAAGTAATAAACGAGAGGGGCTGAGGGTGTAGCTCAGTGGTAGAGTACTTGACTGGCAGGCATAAGGCCCTGGGTTCCGTTCGCAGTACCACAAAGTAAATAAATAAATACATTTTATAAGTTAAGCACAAATTCCATGGACTCTGCTCACCACATACCAGGAAGTGTTAGAAGCAGGTTATAGGAATTAACTACTCTAGTCCTCATTATCCTTAAGAGGCCGACATTAGTGTGCCCGTTTTGCAGATGCAGGAAGAAGGCAGACAGAAGGTGAGTCTCCTGCTAAGTCCATGGTTAGCTCTTAGTAGGGTCTAGGAGTCTCCCAGGAGTCTGGCTCCAGGGCCTGTGCTTAGAGCTCACTGCAGTCTCCTCAGCAATTGCTCAGTGACTCAGTGACAGACGTGTGGCCTACTCTTCCAACCCATGATTTGCCTTGTGAGACTGGCAGTGAAGTGGGGCTTGGGGAGCTGGACCCCCAACACCTCCAACCAGATCTCCTGCCTCTCTCATAGCAGAGGTTCCCCGCCTCTGCTGCAGCACCTTAAATCCACAGGGGGGATTTTTCCCCCCATAAGTACTGATACGTGCCTGCACCCAGGAAATGGAGTCTGATGATGGGGCCTGGCCATCTGCATTCCTGAGAGCTCTCACTGAGATCCAAGAGCCTCTGCCCTGCAAGCAGCAATTGCCACTACTGCCTCCTCCCCTCCCTCCGAGGCTGGGAGTTCTGCATCCCCTCATCCAGACCCCCGCTTCTCCCTCCAGTCCACGTCGCCTCCCCGGAGGGCGCACGGGAGCAAGCAGAGCAGAGCTGACCCAGGCCACCTCACACAGGCTGCGCCCTGCACCAGGGATCCAAAACAAGCCCTGGCAGAGCCTGCGGATCTGGAGCAGGCTTAGCTGTTTCTCCCCTTCTCTAGGGTACTGAGAAGCCCCCAGGTGTGTCCGCTGCTGCCACGGCTGCCGTCCACTGGTCACACGTAATGCAGTCGGGACTTCCATCCTTCCTGGGCGCTCACTGAGGAGTTAATTGCAGGGCCCTTGTGACCGTCACATCTGTCAAGTGTCTGGTGGGGAGGGGCAGAGAGCCCCCAGCCCTGGGCTCCCAGGGACAGGAGTGAGCTGCTTGAGGCAAGGTCACAACTCAGTCACCAAAGGGCACAGCAGGACTTCCAGGACAGTGGCTGGTTAGGCCTTTGGAAGAGCGTTGCTCTACCGTTGGTTTCTCTTGTTAGAGCATGCTTCCCCCGGGGCGAGAAAGCTGCCTCTCTGCAGTCACAGCACTTAGTGCCACATACACCAGAAGTCCTGAGACGGGGTCTCAGGACCCAATCTTCCCAGCAGATGTGGGTGTTGAGGGACTAAAAACTGTTCTGACTGCGACACCAACTTTAAGGGTACTTACAAACAGATCCAGATTTCTTTCTCCTTGAAAAATCAGAACCAGAAGCTCCAGACTCGATGGGCCCACAATCCCCCTGCTGCCCCTTCGGGAGGGAACAGGGTGCTCCTGTTATGCCCAACCCTCCCTCATTAGGGCCACTGCCCGGCCCTGTAAGTGCTACAGCTAGGTGTCCTGGCATCGGCACAGAGTTTTGTTTTGTTTTGTTTTCGATTGTTGAAGAATGAGTCTTTTGATTTTTGAAGCAGCCAGTGCAGAGAGATTTACATGTAAATCCAACAAACTGCATTTCTTGCTAGACAGCATTTGTGGATGAAAGCTGAGGACACTTACATTACCCCAGGAAGATAAGGTGAGGCACATCCATGTGATAAAATACTGCGCGATAACACAAGGAACCAAGTACGGATTCCCACACCACCACGGACGGTGTCCAACGCACGAAGCTGAGCGAAGCAAGCAGGCCCGAAGGCTGCATGCTGAATGATCCCGTTTACGTGACACCGTGGAAAAGACGACACTCTGAAGGCAGATCGCAGCCGAGAGGTGGCAAGGCCTGGGGTGGGAGGAGGGCTGGCCACCAGGGCAGGGGCGTGTCTGGGGTGGTGGAGATGTTTTCCATCCTGACGGCAATGGTGGTTACACAGTTGTGCCCATTTGTGAAACACATACAACTGGACACTAGAAAGGGTGACTTGCATACTGCATATGCAAGGCCCTGGGTTTGGTCCCCAGCTCCAAAGGGGAGAAAAACAAATACAAGCCTGAAGAGACCCTTATCCTGGCCCTTGATATAGAAAGTTGCATTTAAAACACTGGACAAACTTCAGGTTTATAGATTCCTAACCTGCCTGGCAGGTTCAGGAGACCTGGGTTCCTTCCCCATTGATGGCTTGTTTCAGATACTCCCAGCAAGGAGCCTTGTAGCAGCTGAGCACACCCAGTGCAGAGGAAAGGTCCCTGGGCATGCTGCCACTTGTCCAGCAGTGGCCTGGACTTTGAGAGGGGGTGGCCTTTGACCACTAGCATTGGGGTTAAAAATAGTGGCACATGTCTGTAATCCCAACGACTCAGGAGGCTGAGGCAGGAGGATTGCAAGTTTGAGGCCAGCCTGGGAAGCTTAGAGAGACCCTGTCTCAAAATAAAATTCTCTGGGAATATAGTTCAGTGGTAAAGGGCCCCTGAGTTCAATCCCCAGTGCTGTTAAAAAAAAAAAAAAAAAAAAAAAAAAAAAAATTAGAATCTCCTGGCTGTAATCCTGGATCCATGGAATTAGAATCTCTGGGAGTAGATCCCAGGAACCCCACTGGGGTTGTGGCACAGTGGTAGAGCACTTGCCTAGTACGTGTGAGGCACTGGGTTTGACCCTCAGCACTGCATAAAAATAAATAAATAAAATAAAGGCATTGTGTCTATTTACAACTAAAAGAAATATATATTAAAAAAAAAAAAAGCCCCCTGGGTAATTTGAACACACAGCTAGTATATCATATATTGCTTTTAAGTCCTAGGGACAATGGTAGCTCCTGATATCAGCTCCAGGCTGGGGAATGCATTGCAGATAGCCCCTTTCAGAGTCTCCACCTTCTGCACATCATAATCATCCTTGCTAGCCGCCGTGTTCACTGTGGAGTCTAATGTCTGACGTGGGCAGGATGCTGAAGCTTACGGAGCATCCGGACGTGAGTTATTTCACATGAGTTGGACAGCTGGCTTCATTTTTTATCCTCTTTCATGGGAAGAGGAACTGGAGTCAAAGAGGTCAGGTCCCCGCTCAAGCTGGCACCCCCGTCCTGGTGTCCATCTCTTGTCTCTCTCCATCACCCTATCTCCCTGCCCTCAGTGGCTGAGCTGAGGAGGGTTGCGCAGAGGGCGGGAGGACTCAGAAAGTGCTCCCTCTCAGTACAGTGGCCCAGGCGCCTGTTCGAGCTCCCTGCGCCCTGCTGTGGAGGATGGAGGGGCCGGGTGCTCAAATACCCACTCTAACTGCATGCTCGGAAAGTGGCACAAGTTGAGGACTGTCCAAGAGTCGGGCTCCAGGGGCTGGGTTGTGGCTCGGTGGTGGAGGGCTTGCCCGGCATGTGTGAGGCACTGGGTTCAATTCTCAGCATCACATATAAATAAATAAAATAAAGGTCCATTGACAACTTCAAAAACAAAAAACAAAGAGTTGGAGTCCAGCATAAGCACTCCCCACCCAGTCCTGCCTGCCTGCGGATACCAATCCCTGGGAACACCAGGGTCCTTGGTGCTGGGGTGAAGGTGCCCGGCAGGATTTCGGACAAAAGTGCCTGAGGACGTCCTTGTCTTCTCCAGCCAGGAGTCCACCCTGTTGCCCTGAGATAACTCCTGGTCCTGCAGCGCCTTGGTGCACATGGAGACTGGGAGAGGCTGACCGCACCCACTTCTGTCCCTTTGAGATGGGGTGGGGTGGGGGTGAGGAGGTACAGTAAACACAGCTGTGGGTGCGGTGGACTAGAGGTTGCTCGTGTCCGGCGTCTGCCTGTGTGGACACTGCCAAGTTTCCCACATGAGCTTCTGATGGTGGTGCAAGGGACAGAGTCCAGCAGATTCAGTCTGGTCCCTGCTCTGCCATTCTGGCAAGTCTCGGTGCCTTGATTCAAAAGGCAATCTGGGAACGGTCTGAAAGAGGCCACTTCCTTGCTGTGTGGCCCTAAGTGGCATCACTTCTCTGAGCCTCTAATCTTGGTGTGAAAATTGGATTTCCTGAGATACATAAAGCACCTGACACATTTTAAGCATCTAAGATAAAAACCACCACCACCATCACCCCCAACCTGTTTCCATGTCCTGCTCACCTCACGGGAGTGTTTTGAGTTTCAATAAGGCTAGCGAGACTGGAAACCCCCCGAGGACAGGCTGTGTCCACCTCCTTCCTTAGTCACATCGCCAGGATCCAGAACGGTTCTGCTAAGAGAGGTGCTCAGCAAATACCCCTGAGTAAAGGGAGTGAGGATGCGGCTGCACCCGGCGACTCTGAAGCAGTCGTAGGGCGAGCTGTGACGTCCGACGGCAGGATGGGCTGCGTGGGGAGGTGTGAGCCCCCCATCACTGAAGCAATTAAAGGAACGTCAGTGCCGATGTCAGAGACGGAACGCACAGAGCAGGCGCAGGATGACACTCGAGAGTCCTTTCCATCTCAGGGTGATGGAATCACCCCACCAAGTCCCCAAGCCACCAGCAGCCCTGAAGCACACCAGGCCCAGGCGGCCCACGCTCAAGCGAATGTAAAGCCAGCCCATGCATCCTCATGCTGCGGTCACAGACTCCACCCAGGACAGTCTCAAGATACATTCACGTCCACTTCCCACAGGTGGCCACTCACGTTGCCGTCCTCACCACTGAAGGCCTGAGCGCTCACTACCAACCAGGCTCTGGCCTCTCTCTCTTGATCCCACCCATTAATGCTGACTCCCAAGAGGAAGGGGTCCTTATCCTCCTTTAGAGATGGAAAGTCAAGGCTCAGAAGGTGGAGAGACTTGCCTGAGGTTACATGGCTGGCAAGGAGCCAAGTGGGACTTGGAACAAAGGTGGGTCCGTCTCCCTCCAAAGCCTGTCCTCTTGAGTCACACTGTCTCCCTAGCACAAACCAACCACCAAACCAAAAGGGCCCGTCTGGTTCTCACAGGGCTCTTTCCAGCCCAGCCATCACCCCAACTTGGTGCGCCACTGGAAAGGCAGAACTGCAAAGCCAGAAGCACCAGGGCACAGGTGGTGCCTCGGGTTCTTGCAAGTGTGGGGCTCTGGGCATGTGCCTATCAGAAGGCTGTCTCCTCTCCTCCCGTGAATCCCATCCAACAGAGCAGGCGCAGCTCAAATGTCTCCTGCTCTGTGAAGCCGCCGAACCCCGAGAAAGAACTCAGTGCTCCCTCATCCTCTTTAGTCCAGCCCTCCACCCTAGCATGTCAGACGTTCTCTGGTCGTTGTTTACGGGTCTGCCTCCCCTGCAGGACTGAGTGCCCTGGGGCGGGAGGCCAGGTCTGATTCATCGACACAGGCCTGGCACCTCGCAGATACCCAAGTGCTCAAGGAACACTGCAGCTGGACTGCTGATAGCCAGAGGGTCCCTGCGTGGGCGCCAGCAGGGGCACAGTGGTCACAGAGAGTGTTCATCACTGACCTCATCGGTCCACATCGAGCCGATTAACGCAGCTTCTTAAGCAGGGAGGATCTACATCTGTCTTAACTTGGTCCTAACTTCCCGGAAGCAGGGAGGCATGTCACTGGCCAAGGATAGTTCACTGCTGCTCCCAAGTGGAGCTGGGCCAGCTGGCTCCTTGTGTACCCTGCAGCACACTGTCTACTGCCATTTGCTGCTGGATTTCATCACAGAAACTGCCGCCCCTCTGGAGCCTGCCTCACACGCACAGTGAGAGGGCCTGGAACATTCTATGGCTGTACCCAGGCTGGCTGAGTGACGGCAGCCTCACCCCTCTCTGCACCTCAGTTTGGTCATCTGCAGAAAGGACCAGTAACCACCCAATCGTGTCTGCCTGACAGCGCTCGGGCAGAAAAGGAAAGAGCAAGTAAAAGAGAGGTGACGTTTTGGAAATACAAAAATGATTCCAAAGGAAGATTCAGGACTGGGTGATCCCTACACTTAGGCTTTCAAATAAGGTCGGAAGGCCATCTCCTGTGGCCTCAGATAGCCCATAAGACTCACAGAAAAGTGCTCTATCCCTCCTGGGTCTCAGTTTGGCATGTGCCAAATGAGGGGCTAAATGTAATTATGTTTTTCAAACCTCATGACTTGTGTACCACTGCCAATATGTCCTTGCCATTTCTAGAAATCATACAAATTGTATTAATTTAATTTTTTTTTTTTTTTGCAGTGCTGGGGATTGAACCTAGGACTTACTAGGCAAATGCTCTACCTATGAGCAACACCCTAACCCTAAATTTTTCTTTAAATTTTTCAATTTAGTCTCTTCCTAAAATTTAAATGTTTCTATGAGCTGCATTCTAAGCAGGTTTAGACAAGACACCATGATGTGCTAGGTGCCTTTTCTTCTAATATAGGTTTCTAAAATATACAACAATTATACCAGGTCCTGTGCCTGTCCTGAGACTGTCCTGTGCCTCATTGATGGTCCCTGTCCACTCTTTGAGATTCAGGGGGAGAGAGGATACTTTAGGACAAACACCACGTCTACATGATGCACTCACCTGGCACCCAGCCCTGGAACAGAAAACCCAGAGACAATTCCATCCTCCAAGGCCTTCTGATCTTTTCTGGGGAAAAATGCTTTCCAGTTGTTTATTTGTATTTTATTTGCAGCCTGCTCTAAGGCATTGTGCTAAAATGCACATTACAGCAGGATTTAAAACTAAGTGATACAATTCAGACTAAAGAAAGAGAGAAGTAGAAATCAGGCCAAGCAAAATGAGTACATCAAAGGCCTACTTGCTCTCAGACTGCTCCCTGGAACAGCAACAGATTGGGGCTCTGAGCTTCCTAGCCATCAAAGTGAAAAAGGAAATTTGATTCACCCTCCTCTCATTCTCATCTGGGTGTGATATATGATCCCTGAGATAAATAAGAGCTCTGGTCTTCTGGCCTGGTGAGCAAGAAGCTGCTTGCATCTCCCACAGGTGGCCTGCCTTCCTTGAGCCCATCTCCTGCCATTGCCATCATGATCTTCCCCCAAAGAAAACTTTGATCATGCTACTCCCCTTCCTCAAAAATGCACAATGTTGTCCTCTCACCTACAGAATGAAACTTAAAATTTCAGGCCTGTATTCACATATCACCTTGAATTAGCCCCAGAGGAACTTTAGGGCCACATCCCAGAAACTTCTTATTTAGATCACAGCATAGCTGCCTGAATTCAAATCCTGCTCCAACCACTTGCCATCCTGGGCCTGGTACACACTTCTCAGAGTCTCTGTGTCCCGATTCGCACCTGGAGACTTAAAGAGGCCTCGTCCCCAGGGACGGCTGCGGGCAGGGCATGACCACCCAGGAAGTGCGGCTCAGATGCCAGCCAGGCACCCCGCGGCTCTCCAGGAGCTCCTCGGCTGCTATCACTGCCCGCCTCTGCTTGTGAGGTGGCTTCCTATCACACATCAGGGTCTGGCTCAAGTGCCACTTGAGCTGGCAACCTTCTCTGATTTTCCTAACTAAAATTACCCTTTCCTTGGCCTCTTTTTCTCACCCCAGAACTAATGCGCAACACATCATGTGTAGTCTATGCAACACTCAACCAGCGTTGCTCTTACGCTGGTCACCTCCTACTAGTAGCTTCTGAAACCAAAAAGTGGGTTGCTACCAGCATTAAAAGAAGCAGCAGCAGAGCAGAAAGCTTGAAAACACTGGCGTGTACAGGGTGACTTTTGATTTTGTTTTGTATATATAACACATATTGTGTGTGTGTGTGTGTGTGTGTGTGTGTGTGTGTGTACACACATGTGCTCACACTGGGCCATAAGAAATGACTTTCTTACTAGGGCGGTGCTAGAAAAACATCTGAAAGCCATAGCACTAACTGGGGGTTCCTGGAGGACAAGGACCAACTCTCCTTCACCTCTGTCCCCAGCACCTAGCACAGAGCCTGGCACATAGTAGATGATCAATGACCATTTGCAAAGTGAACTGAATAAAACGCAGTAATCCACATTAGTATATCCACTAGGGCAGTCCAGATACCTGAGATTCAACTGTCAACCCCTGTGTTCAGGCCCCCTTCAGGCATAGGGCCCACCCGGTGGGAAGGCAGGTACCCAGTGTGGATTTCAAAATGAAGTTTCTGGAAGTGAATGGAAGAATATGGCTCAGTCCCTGCTTATCCAGGATCCACTCTTGAGATTTCACTTTCATTGCTTGTAAGATGGGAGTGACCACGACTCCATCGTGCACCCCACAGGGAGAGAACACACGAGGAAAGGCCTGGTGTTCTAGCTCTACTCTGCGCACTGAACGCTGAGAATGAACCCAGCACTCACACCCATGCACGTGCGCGCACACACGTGCACTAATCTTCTCTTTGGAGGTGGGGTCGTGGGGGCCCAGCACGGGCCAGGGACTTGCTCAAGGATGGGGACAGGCTGGGAGAAAACTGGGACTAGAACCAAGTGCCTTGGTCCCTAGATAAAGAGGATAAAGAGGAAAGGGAGGAGGAAGGCACACTGAACAGAAAAGTGCTCAGACAGTGTGCAGGGCCCTCTCCAGACTAGAGGTGGGGCCAGTGCCAGCTCGGGTCTGCACACACAGGGGCTGCAGGCTCGGCATGCCTCCCTGAGCACCACTCCCTGCAGCCCCACTGCCAGACATCACCCACCCTGCTCCACAGAGCTGGAGAGAGCCAGTGTCACTGGGAAGCACAGTGGGTTTGAAGGTGGATGAACTGATGGCTGCAGATCAGTCCCCAAAAATTCCTGGACCATTTTCCCCCGCCCAGTCTCCCATTGCCTCATCTATAACCAGAGTTACAATTTTTCACTCACATGGTTCTGGGGAGGATTAAGTGAGACAAGGAAAGCTAAATACCAACTGGACACAGTGGTGCAAGTCTATAATCCCTGCTACTCAGGAGGCTGAAGCAGGAGGATCTCAAGTTGGAGGCCAGTCTTAGCAACTTAGCAAGACCCTGTCTCAAAATAAAACAAAAAGGGCTGGGGGTGTGGCTTAGTGGTTATATGCCCCTGGGTTCAAATACCTAGTAAATGTATTTGTAAGTGTGTGTGAGTCCTGCTGTCCCTTCCCATTTTCCTTGAGATCCTTTTTCATCTCAGCTGTTTCTTTCCAATAAAAAAACACCTCTGACCATATCCTCTTCTGCTCTAAGATCTTCAATACTGCTACACTAAAAGAATTAAGTCCAACTCTCCAAACCCTTCATCAATTGGATCCTACCTCCCTCTTTAACTCTGGCCCATTTATGTGATGAACCAGTCATGGGTCACCTGGATCACTGAACTAGCTGACAATGAGCGCATGCCAGTGCACGTGCGCACACACACGCGCGCTCTCCCCCCACACCTGCCTTCCCCACTCCCCACATCCTCCTTTCAAACCCCTCTTCTGAAAGCCTCTTCAGATCCACGCAGTTGGGATTAGTCTGGCTGTGTGAGTCACTTCCAGGACCCGGCAGTCAGACACACTGCACAACTGCTCCTACGTGCCCACCTCCCCGAGCGTCCACCTGTCTCCCCATGGAACCAGGAGTGCTCAAGAGTCCAGGCCCAGCTCCCTGGCCCTGGGTAAGGGCAGGCCCCTCCTGTGGGGTGTGTCACAGATGACGGCAGCCTGGGATTCCCTGCACGTGCCCTCAACCACGCACCGACAGCACACTGGTCTGTCAGAACCAGTGGGCCGCAGCCTGGAAGACCCGCACGCTGCCCACGGCAGGCATCAACAGACGGGCTGAATCAGGATCCCAGGCAGCTGCCTGCTTGAAGGGGTGCGGTGTGGCAGAGAGGCCACCAAGACAGGCAGCAAGAGACCCTGGGGGACCAAGTGACCTTGAGCAAGACCTTCCCCTTTGGTGGGAGTGACAGTAAAATTTTGAAATCTACAAATAAGAAAAAAATAAGGTTAACTCTCTGAGAAGAAATTAGGATGGATGACTGGAAAGTCTTTTCAAGTTATAGACTCCTGCCTGAGATCCTTAACCCTTCTTCCCATGACATGTGCTTATGAGAAGCTGGGGTCTGGAGAAGAGGCAGAGGTATTATTTTGAGATAATTCTGATAAGCCATGTCCCCAACAGCAACCCAATTATATCCATCATCACACTGTTGACCACACTGTAGGGTCAGTCCTCGGGGAATTACATCTGAGCGGGGCTCTTCTCCCCAGAATGCAGAAGAGGCCTCCGGTGGACAGGGCCCATGACAGGGAGGAGTGAGCCCTGTGTGTAGACCATCCAGCAACTGGTCCTTGCAGGACTCTGTCACCAGAGGCCTTCTCATCTGGAGCAGTTCACACCTTCTGTCAAGCAGGACACATGGAGGAGGAGGGTCACCATCTCCCTTCTCACCCTAGTCCACGCAGGTCTCTAGCAAAGGACCATACGCTGGGTGGCTTATAAACAACAGAAATTCACTCCTCACAGATCTGGCAACTGGGAAGCCCAAAGTCAAGGTCAAGGTGCTGGCATATTCGGTATCTAGTGAGGGCCCGCTCTCTGGTGCACACATGGAAACCTATAGCTGCATCCTCACATGATGGAAGGTGCATAGGACTCTTTGGGGCCTCTTTTATAATGGCAGTTAATGCTATTATGAAGGCTCCACACTCTCATATGATCGCCTCCTAAAGGTCCCACCTCCTAATACCATTTCCTTGGGGTAAAGATTTCAACAGAAAAAAAGAATTTGCGGGAATACTCCCAGACCATAGCACAGTTGCTTCTCATTCGAGCCTGAGCCAAAGCCACCAGCAAAGCCACAGGCACAGGGCAAAGGTTTGAAAACCCTTTCACCTTCCACAAACATGCACTATGCAGACGGCCTGCACCAGGCCCCAGGGCTGGGGGTTCAAAGGATCAAGACCCTGCTGCACCCGCCAAGGGGCTCTTGGTGCAGAGGGAATGACTGATTGTGCGGCCACTCTGATTAGAGAGGTCAGCAGGAGTCTTGTCTCCCAGATACTGGAGGCCCTCAGGACACACTGTAAGTGCCCCAGGGAGCCACACTACCCCTGTTAATGACCAAACAGTGTGTCCTGCGCAGGCCTAGGAGCCCTAGAAGGTGAAGGGATGTCAAGATGTCACTCCTTCATCAGCCAGGAAGGCCTGCAGCAATACCCATGATGTCTTCGTCTCTCCTCTTGGGGACCCCATCAGAAAGCCCGGCTCCTGTGCACAACACCCCCATCCTGCCCTCTCCCTCCCAGTGCCTGGTAAACAGGACTGTGCAGGGGACCGGCCCCCACCCCTTGACTTCCACACACAGAAGCTTTGTCTGGGTCGCTGCTGCATAATACATGGGCGCAGGCCCGGGCTAGCCTCAGGCCCATCTTGGACAACAGACCCGTCACTAAGAGGCTGTGAGGGGCACAGTCAGGACACAATGCGCTCCAGTCACAGCTGAGAGGACTGGACAAATGGCCCCTCCCCCAGCACACAATGCAGGGACGGAAAAGAGGCCAGTCTCCAGAGGGCCCTGGGGAGTCCTGAAAACCTCCCATTTTCCAGCACAGCTTCCAGCCACATCCTTGACCTCCAGAGCTTTGATGCTTTCTTCTCTTGACCCTGTGGAGAGTCATCCAGTACCCGTCCTTGCCTGAGCCCTCACATTCCCTCTTGTAGAGTTTCTCCAGCAGGTGTTACCGCCCCAGGAGGGCTGCTGCGCTCCTTGGTGTCTAAGTGGTTTATGATCTTGCCTGGCCCACAGGCGCCTCGCCTATCCCTGCCCACAAATCAGTGCAAAAACCAAGTGGGGATAAAGAAGAAGACAGCAATGTCATGAATCACCTATTATGTTCTTCCTAAAAGAAGCTATGCACAATTTTATATGTTAATATAGCACCAGTTCTCTTGCAAGGAATTTAAGTAGAACAAAACGACATGCAACCCGCCCCTACATAAGCAGGACTGGGGATTATGTGTACAGCTGCTTTAGCAATAAGGGTCTGGGAGATTTGTTTTTCAACCGCTCTGCAAACACATTAAAGATGTGTTCAGAAGTCCTTGCTGGCACAGAGACACTTATTCTGGGGCCCACTCCCCAAAGATTCTGATTTAGGAAGTTGAGAGCCCGGGAATCTGCATCTTAATGAGCATTTGAGAGATTCGTGTGCAGGTAGTCCACAGACGACACCTTCAGCACACTGGTTATTAAAAAATCACAGGCTTCAACCAGGTAAATAGGTACCACACACTGTTGGTTAACTAAACAACCCACGAAATCTGTAACAACAAAAATGAACTCACAGTAATTTATAATTAAAAAGCAGGGATGGCACCTCAAGATGTCATGGAGGGCAAAGTGTTCATTCTGAGAATTTTAGGAGTTCCAACCATCCACAGAGGGACAGTAGGAGTTTTGCCAGCAACTGTCATGTCTTAATGGAATACTAACTTCAAAGCCCCAATGAGCTCTCTACAGATCTGCTAATTTTGATTTATGAATGTCATGGTTTCAGAACCCCTGTTTAATTCAGGAGGACATTTGTAAGTAGCTCTTGGATGGATATTAAAATATAAATTTATGGCACTGTGCATCATTGGCTTACTTGTTTGTTTTTCTTATGACACTGGGGATTAAATTCAGAGGCAATCCACCACTGAGTTATATCCCCACCCCTATTTATTTATTTACTTATTTAGAGAAAAGGGCTCACTAACTTTACCAGGCTGGTCAAACTTGTATCCTCCTACCTCAACCTCCCCAGTCACTGGGATTGCAGGTATGTGCCACCTCAGGGCATCACTGACTTTTAAGAAGCCAAAAAACAGATTGCGATTCTGAATCTGTTCCCAACTCTTCGGATGGACTTGTCACCTTCAGATGGCCTGCGAATTGGTTCTTCAAGATTTGCTGTCTAGAATGAAGGGAAGTCCTGAGAGCTTGAGATGGAGAAGGAGTCTAGTTGCTTCTACTCTGACAAACCTCAATTTGGTAAGCCATTTGGAGACCTGAAGTGCTGAGTTTGAAGATCTCATTCTTGACGCGATTGCTCATTTCCCTCAGTTGAGTTCTATTCTCTCTCACAGTTAAGAGCCTTAAGTTTTTAGCTGAAAAAGACTACATTTCCCAAGTGCCTTTGCAGCCTAGCATGTGATCATGTGATAAGGTTCTGACCAATCAAACACATGCAACAATAATTTGGGGCAACTCCTGGTCATCTATGAAGGGGTGCCCTCCCCTCCTTCACTTCCCCTTTCTCACAGGAAGGCCCAGATGCCATATTGGATATAGAGCAACAAGAGAGAAGGGATCTGGGCCTCTTATAATTTTGAAAAGGATTATCACAGACCAGACACTTGCATCTAGATTGTGATGTGAGGGAAAAAATAGTTCTCATTTTATTTATGCTATTTGGGTCTTTATTAAAGCAGCCCAAATCATATCCTCACTGTTTCTAATTCCTCTTTCTCACTCTTTCATGACCCTGGTCTGAGGGGTGGGGATGGGGAGTGTATCTGACCCTGATTTTGAGAGGAGCCAGATAAGATTAAAAAGCACACAAGCTAAGACTAAAATCTGCTTCCATCACCTGCCTCTTCTTGCAGCAGGTGTCTCTGAAGGGTCCTCGAGAGCTTTGGTGGAGTAGTGGGGGAAATCCCATATCATGCTAAACTTGGCCATACCGATGCCCTGTGCCATCCAGGGAAATAATGACTCTGACATTCTGGAGCTGGATAAGAGATTTAAGGGAGCTGTTTCAAGCACCAAAGAACAAATGAGCCACAAGAGGCAGGGGAGCTGGGGTCAATAATAAACCAGATATAGCCACCTGTCTGTCCCCAAATGCGGGAACTCCAAAGCTGCAGATCTGCAGAGTTGGAGGAAATCTAAATACCATCAATCCCACTCTCATTTATGGAAGAGGAAACAGGTGTGAGGATGTGAAGCCATACATTCAAGGTCAGTTAGAGGGCAAGTAAGTGTCAGGCCAAGGCTTAAACCCAGATGGCCTGCCCTGCCCAGTTCAGTGCTCTTTCTAGACTTTGCAGTACAACTGCTACAAGAGCCCAGCTCCCAGGAACTAGAGTTTGCAAATCTCACCAAACAGTTCCTCTCAGCCTCAACATCTGACAGATGTTGAGTGATAGCTACCACGTCACCTGACTCCTCATTCCAGCGCTCCCCTACAGTACTGGACATTTCTCAATCTATACCTTCTGTTAGAGTTTAGATCAGGAATGTCCAAATGTGTTGAAGGCTTAGTGACCAGTACAGCAATATTCGGAGGTGTGGTTTTTGGGAAGTGATTAGATGATGAGGCTCTTATCTCATCGATAGATTTATCTACTGATAGGCTCATAATTGAATGGACTAAAGGGAGGGAGTGGAAGCGTCTGGAGACAGAACCTAAATGGAGGAAGCAGATCACAGGGGGCAGGTCCTAGAAGGGTATATCTTGTCCCCAGCCCCTTCCTCACACACACATACTCTCTCTGTGTGTCCGTTTCTTTGTTGCCATGAGGTGAGCAACTCTCCTCTGCCATACCCTTTCACCATGCTTCTACCTCCCCACAGGCATGAAAGCAATGGAGCCGAGTGAGCATGGATAGAAACCTCTGGAACCATGAGCCTAAATCACTCTTTCTTCCCTTAAGTTGTTTTTCTTAGGTATTTTGTCACAGTGACAAAAACTTAACACAGCCCACCCCCCTTCCTTATGAATAAATGAGTTCTATCTACTACTGACTTGTCCTTTTATCATCATCTCAAAGTCAATACATAAAGAATGTCATAAAAAGCAGTAAGTTGGGCTGGGGAGATAGCTTAGTTGGTAGAGTGCTTGCCTTGTAAGCACAAGGCCCTGGGTTCGATCCCCAGCACTGGAAAAAAACAAAAAAAACCAGGGAGTTGATGAGTGTAATGCCCACCTTCATCCCTCTGTATTCACAGAATTACTTTTGGTCCTTGTCAACATTTGCATACATCTGCATCTGGACTCTTAAAGATTGATTTTGCCTCATTATATCTATCCCTGGGAATCTCCCCCAATAAACAATGAGCAATGTGGACACCTTTCGTATATAAGGATGCTTCTTAAGAACAGAACGTTGAGCTGGGTGTGGTGGCACATGCCTGTAACTCCAGAGGCTTGGGAGTCTCCGGAGGATCACCAAGTTCAAGCAACTTAGCAAGACCCGGTCTCAAAATTTAAAAAACATTTTAAGAAAAGGACTGGGTGTGGCTCGGTGGTTAAGCACCCCTGGATTCAATCCCCAATACCAAAAAAAAGAGTAGAAAGTTGAAACCATTAACTGTCCAATAATAAGAGACTGATAAAATAACATATATCTGTGTTCATATGATAACATCTTGTACAGGCTAAAAAGGATGCTTTTGAAGCACACACCATAATTCATCCAATCTAATTCAATCAACTATAGGACTGACCATTATTTTATCTTCTTCTGGAAAAGACAAAAACATTCAGTAATTTATGACACACTACTGATCAAAGACATAATCCTATTTCAGAAATCACAAAATGTGAAGTATTATAACCAATGAAATGTGGTATAACTACCACCATGGGAAATGCTCCTGATACAGATTGTAAAATTAAATGCAAAAGAGTGTTTATATATGCTTATAGGAAAAGAGAAAAAAAACAAGTGAAAGGAAAGTGTCCAATGCAGAGGGTGGTATTTGGGGAAAGTAACCCAAAGGGCAACTTTTTAATTTTATCTTTGCATTTTTTTTTTATTTTTCAAGTTACCCAGAATGCACATATATCATTTTCATAACCTGAAAAAGACATTGCTATTTTAGAAATAAATAGAAAAATGAAAACAATGGAACAGGTGAAATCCCAGTAAGCACACGATTCCAGACTTGGAGTGCTTTCCCATCATCTCTGAGGGGCATGTCCTCATGAAAGCCACTCCTACCAGTCACACTCAGGGGTGAGGTAACTTTCCTCCCACTGATGAACCAAGGTTAACTCAGCCTAGTTGTTCGGTATATGGAATGTTTCCTAAATTCTTATAACAGAAATAAAGTTTTGTACAAGGTACTTCTTTTCTCTTCCACCTTGGATTCTTTCCTTGGCTGCCTCCAGGCTATGGCATGGTAGGTACTACCTGACATCTCTGGGTGTTCACTGACATCACTGTGAGCTGGAGTCAAGGGACAGTGTGGTGTCTCAGGTCAATTTCCACTCTGATAGTCTATTTCTATATGTAAACATTCTAGACTTGCCTGAAGCTGTGTTGACCTCCCAAACTTGCTTCACAGAAGCTGAAATTCATAGGAGAATTTTATTCTGTGAGGTATGAAAATCTATTTTAATAAGTGAAATAAACACATCAATTCCTTAGGAGATGAGACTGTGGGAGAAATAGCCACTTAAGGATAGAAGACAGACATAGGATTTAGTGCATTAGCCTGTTTTTTTATTACTGTAGCAAAATACCTGAGACTGGGTCACTTTATAAAGAAAAGAGGTTTATTTAAACTCACAGTTCTGGAGACCCAAGGTTGAGGCCCTGCATTTGGAGATGGCTTCTTGCTGGCAGTCCCAAAGTAGTGAAGGGTATCACATGGCAGGAGACCATGAGTGCATATACTTATGTGTCCTAGTCTCTCTCTACCTCTTCTTTAACAGTCACTAATATCAAACATGGGGACTTCATCCTGAGGACATTATCTACTCTGAATCATCTTTCAATGGCCCCACCTCTAAACACCATAATCAGATTATGTTCCACCCTCTTAACACCTTATAGTGGGGATTAAATTTCAGCTTACAAATCATGGGGGACACACTCAAACCATACCCAACCAGAGCGAGCCAATCCCCCACCAGAGCGAGCCAATCCCCCACCAGAGTGATCCAATCCCCCACCAGATCGAGCCAATCCCCCACCAGAGCGAGCCAATCCCCCACCAGATCGAGCCAATCCCCCACCAGAGCGAGCCAATCCCCCACCAGAGCGAGCCAATCCCCCATGTTTCCATAAACAGAACCTGCAGGCAGAGGGCGCCTGGGGAGGGATGGCGGGGCAGGAGGGAAAGGAGGATGTGAAGGAAAGAGGGACGGGTCTGCTGTTTCCAGAACATTAGGGCTGAAGATCAGTGAGGAAGACAATCCTGGGAAGACAGGAAGGGCTGGGCAGCAACGGGTCTTGGCTGTCAACTGAGGGAGTCAGTGAAGGTACACACGCAGGGCCTGCGGCAGGCCCCCACCCTCCCCCATGGAGGAAAATGCAGAGCTTCAGTTTCTGCAATGGAGGTGGCTCAGCCATTTTCTTGTCAACCAGACACTGGGGTGTGATTCTGTCCCATGAAGTCCTGCCTCCTCCTCTAGGCTGCAGGCATCAACATGGAGTGAGGCTGCTGGCACTGGGCCTGAGGGCCGCGGGACCCGGGGCAGGGCCGATGTCCACAGACCTCTGCACCCCTCTGTGCCTATGGTCTAGGAGGCGCTCCGGCAACATTCACCTAGTTAATGCTGAAAAACAAACAGCATCATCTCCTTGTCCTCTCCCCGTGCCCGAGTCTGTGACCAGGTTTCACTAAGAAATCTGGGGGGCAGAGGGGTGCTGATTGCACAGTTGCAGGGCCCCCTGGGGACAGGCGAGCTGCCAATCTGGATGGTTCAGGCAGATTCTAGGTCAGGCTAGAGTACTAAGTGACTTGTACTCCCTGCATCCCATTCCACCCTGTCTGCCATCATAGCCAGTGACGGGGTCCCAGAGGCCCGTCCACATGCTGCACAGTGAAGAAGAGTCCTCCAGTCCCAGTCCGCTGACCAGCCCGGCTTGCCCAGGCACCAGAGCAGCGGCTCTCCTCCCGTAGCTCTGTGCCTCTGGTCAAGTCACAGGATGTTCTGGGAACAGAATGGTAGGGAGGGAGCAGAAAGGACTTCAGTGGGCCCGGGCCTGACCTCAGAGGTGCCGGGAGACCCACAGCAAAGAGAAAAGGAAAGCCACTGCTCCCCAACCCCAAGGAAGAAGCTAGTGTGGGAGGGAGGCAGCGGAGGCCCAGTGCAGAGATTTCCTTCCTCGTCCTCGCCGTTGGCCCAAGTCTGCTCCAGACCCTCGTGACCTCATGCTGTCCCACAGCTCTCGCAGCTAAGGACCTCTTCTTAAATACAGAGCCCACCGAGAAGGGCAGTTCCCACTGGCCCCATGTGGTCAGTTCACCACCCTCTTTTCCTCTGCCAGGAAAGGCTGAGCGGGAATAATGGAGGATGAGGGCCAATTCTGGTGACCTCGCAAATGTGCTCCATCGGGGCGTCTGCAGCTCAGGCCCTCGCAAGGTCCTGGGTTGCTCTTGTTCCTGGTAACTGTGTTTTTTTCCCATCTCCCCGTCCCATCTGTGGAATGGATGGATGGAGGGCTGGTAGAGGGAACTCAGGGAGGGAAATGCTGAGGATAAAGATGCTGAAGAATGTCACATCCCCCTCCTGGAGTCCCCTGTCTCTTCCCAAAGCCAGCTGCGGGAAGCCTGAGAAAGGGCATTCAAGAGAGGCAGAGAACAAAGCCACGAGGCCCCAACCACTCAGGACTCAGGAATTGGGGGAGCCCCTCCCTAGGAGAGGAGGAAGTGGGAAGGAGAGGGAGTCCGTTCCCTGACCCACAGGCGTCACATCATTCTCCAACAAACCCCTTTGCTGCACAGAGTCAAGTCCTTGAAAAACAAAAGTCCCCCAACACACACACACTCACACACGCGTGCACACACACACTAAGCACTATCAGGAAGTGGCTGGGGGCTCCCTGGGGGAGAGAGCTGGGCTCCCAGCCAGCAGTGGGTCAGCCCGTACTGACTGGTCTGGCCCAGGAGAGGCTGACCCGTCCTCCGGAGGACCGGAGTGTCAGGGGAGGGAGAATCTGCAAGCTGGCTCTCCTCCCAGATCCCTGGAAACTGCAAACACCACCCCTCAGGTCTGGCTGTGTGCAGCCAGCCACAAGCCCAGACCTTGATCGATTCACCCCAGGACCCTGCTCAGCCCTTCACGAAGGAAGACTCCGGGCCTGCAAGAACCCTGGTCAAACAGCAGGTCTGGTGTGAGTTGCCTTGGTCCGTGGGAAGGAAACCTGGCCCGGAGGTGGGCAGCAGGGAAAGTGTGATCAGTCCTCTCACACTGGCATCGTTTCACGGTCTGCAGAGCCCTTTGCAAAGCCGTGTCTAGCAGCTGCAGTTGAGCCGTGGGGTGCACGCAGCCCGCACTCCCAGGCCCTGATTCCAGGAGGCGCTACGCCTGAAGGCAGCTGCTTTGACTGAGAGATGAGAAAGAGCCTGGGGTCTGGAGAAAGCCAGGGGCAGGAACACCAGATGGCATCTGTTCCCACAGGCCTGGTCTGACCTGTCTTAGAGAGGAGCTGGAAGTGAGAGGCCAGCAGCCCTTTCTGAGGAGGCAACCTCCATGCCTGGGTGGAAAAATGGCAGCCACTTGACTCCTGAGGCTAGGGCATAAGAAGTCCCCCATCTCCCACCATGGTTGGGGGCATGTCTGCTCTGGAGCTCCGAGTCACCACAAGGAACATGACAGAGGTACTCGGGGACTGCTGTGCCACGAGGAAACCCCCAGCCCAGAGATGTCCCGTGTGGAGGTTCCAGTCAGCAGTCCCAGTCACATCCAGCTGGGAGTCTGCCCAGTCCAGGCACCAGACATGAGTATGAAAAGCCTTCTAGATGATTCTAGCCCCCATAAGATGTCAGCCTTAGCCATCTGAACCTTCCTGAGACCCCCCAACACTGTAGGTCACATTTAATCTGTTGTTCCCTCTTTGCCTGCTGCACAGAATCCATGAGGTCCTTTGCTACCCCTACCTCAGAAGCCAAGGACCTGTCCTGATTCCCCAGGGAGAAAGCCAGAGAGACTTAAGACTTGAGATGGGAAAAGTTTCTGGTCATGATGTGCTGCTGCTTGGGACACCAAGGGAATGGCCGGCACCACGTCGAGTGACCATCAACTGAGAACACATTGAGCACCTACAAAGTTCCTGCCGTATGCACAGCTCCAGAGGCTGACCACCCACCTCTGTGCCCAAGAAACTCTCTCCGCAGCCATCAGAGGCTGACCAGAGAACCATCACCTTCCAAATTTCTCTGCGTCTGTCCCAGGTTCAAACATTCTGCCTGCTGTATCCATGAGCTACCGAAACACCCTCATCATTTCAGGGTGTCTGCCCATACTGCGTTTTCTACATGGCCTCCTCCACCAGAAACAGCTAGAAAATCCTGTTAGACCATGTGCCAGAATGTGGGGTATGGAATATGTTTACTTTAAGGAGAGAGACTACCAACAGCCATTCCAGTCTGTTCAGTGTAACGGACACGTACAGCCTGCTGCCTGCATGTTAAGCCCTATGCTGGGCACCTTGGGGCCATCGGTGCACTTCTAGATTCATCCAATCCCCTTGCTGGAAGGGCCTGACCCACCTGTGCTGCTCAATCCAGAGGCCGAGGCCTCCTCATGCTGACCCACTCCCTCCTCCCTGACCTCCCTTGGCCATGCCTTCTTGGTCACCTGCAGGGCTCTTTCCCTCAAACCCAGCTGCTCCCCTTCACCTTAACCCAGCGCTCCCCTCCATGGTGCCGAAATTACCTGGGGACATTCGAATAACTGCTGATGCCCAACCACAGCCCAGGGGTCTGGTCCTGCTGCCTGGACTCCCCTCCTTGTCGGAGGCCCAGTGGTCCACACTCAGGGACTGAAACACCATCTACAAGCTGACGGCTCCAGAATTCCCTGCCCAGGCCTGGGGCTCTCCTGAGCTCTAGACCCATCCAACTGGATGCACACAGACATCTTTGACCTGACATGTCAATCTATTTCTCCCTGCTGCCCTGACTCCCGGTATGTGGGACCTTCATTCTCAGTCACCTCTAGATCCCATCACCCTTTCTTCCCTTCCCAGTCTCGGCACATCTGTACTTCCCAAGAAATTTCTACACAATTCCAAACATGGTGTGCATACAACTTTGTGTGTTTGAGCCTTTTGTGCTCAGCAGGAACATTTTTCCACATCACCACATCATTTTGGCATTGTGATTTTTAATAGTTGCAGAATGTTCCATTGAATAACTGCTGCCTAATTTATTTTGCCAATCTCATTTTTGGTAGGCCCTTATTTTGCTTCCAATTGTTCGTCTATGTGCTGAACATCTTGATGTACAGAATCTTTTCTGCCTTCGTATCACTTCCTTTGGACAGATTCCCAGAAGTGGGACCTCTGGGTCACAGGACATAGACATTTTTATGGCCTGTGATACATGTTGCCAGACCGCTCTCCAAAAGCATGACACTACTTGACTTTAAGTGTCTTTGATAACAGCTTATACAATTTTGGACTGTGCTGCCAACAGGACCCTGGAGGGTGAAGGGAGGCTGAGAATTCGGAGTTTTGTTCTCTTTTTAGAAACTTTTTAAACGTCTGCTTAATTTTCTCCTAATTATCAAGGCAATAACTGTACAATGTGGATTGATAATAGAAAAACAAATAAAACATCATCTTTTCTAGAAGTTCTCAAAAGGTGAGATTTGTGAGCCAGGCACGGTGGCGCATGCCTATAATCCCAGTGGCTCAGGAGGCTGAAGTAGGAGGATCAAGAGTTCAAAGCCAGCCTCAACAACTTGGCACTTTGAAACTCAGTGAGACCCTGTCTCTAATAAAATATTTTTAAAAGGGTTGGGGATATGGGCCAGTGGTCAAGCACCCCTGGGTTCAACCCCCAGTACAAAAAAAAAAAAAAAAAAAAGTCTCTGACGTCGGAAGCTAGGCTGAGACATTTGGGCTAAATTTACAGAGGTGAGGTGGTTGTTTTCAATCACAGTGCACAGGGAGGAACCCCACCTTGCTAAAGCAGACTCTGGGAGGAAAGGCACAAACTCTAGCCACACTGCTGACATCAGATCAATCTTCTTTAAAGAATAACTTTTAAACTGCTGGTGTGAAACCCTGCTGAAGACCAGCAAGGTATAAGGACAGCTTCAGTGCGGATGTGTCTTTGCCCTTCGTTAATCATACTCTTCTTAGCGACAATGTAAACTCAGCCACAAGCCAGGTCTGCTTCTGGTGGGCCAGGTGGTTTGGAAGTGGGGAGCATGAAGAACCAAACCTATTTCCTTACCTTAGAGGCTGATACTGACAGGAGGTCCCAGAACATTCTGAGCATGCCGGAGATCTGTGATGATCTATGTTGACAGAAGGGTTCCTCCAGAGGGACGAAATTGACAACATAGATCATCACAGATTGCTGGGTGGCTTAAACAACAGATATTTATTTTCTCACAGTTCTGGAGGCCAGAGTCTAAGATCATGGTCCAGCATGGGTGGTGCCTGGTGGGGCCTCTCTTCCTGGCGTGATGACAGCCACCTTCTCACTATGTCCTCACATGGCCTCTTCTCTGTGCACATATCTTATTCTTTTCTTATAAGGACACCAGTCCCCTTGGGTTAGGGCTCCATTTTTATGACCTTGTTTAACCCTAATTACCTCATTAAATGCATTCTCTCCAAACATTTGGAGATTAGGGTTTCCCCAGATGAACCTGGGGAGACACAATTAAGTTCATAGCACATGTCAACCTAACTCTGTCCTGAAAAACGCAGATTCATTGGGCACAGTAGTGCACACCTATAATCCTAGTAACTCAGGAGGCTGAGACAGGAGGATTTCAAGTTCAAGGCCAATCTCAGCAACTCAGTGAGCCCCTAAACAACTTAGTAAGGCCTCATCTCAAAATAAAATTAAAAAAACTGGGAATGTGGCTCAGTGGTATAGCACTTATCTAGCATGCATGAGGCCCTGGGCTCAGTCCCCAGAACTGTAAAACAAATAAACAAAAACAAAAACCCACAGACTCCCTGACCTCTGCCAATGACCTGCAGCTTGCCCTCCATGAAGGCTCTCTTGCTGTCACGCCTCATGTAAGTGTCATGGAAAAGCATGCTTTTTCTTTTTCACTAGGTGATAATTATTTGGAGGTTACAGGGTAACTGTCACTCATCTGTCCATTCATTCAATCCATCCATTCATTTCATGGCCACTCAGGTATCCAGCAACTAGTTCAGTGAGGCAACTTGTAGAAGCTAGTCACTGTATTGGTCCTTGACTTCAGCAGTGCACAGATACAGCAGACTAGTCAGCATCCCAACCCCAGTCAACCTACCCATTGCTCCCTCCACCTCTTGTCCTTCCTAAGCCTCGCCTACCGATGTCCCTCACCTCTGATCCTAACAGATCTTGACAAACCTCCGCTAGGGCAGGGCCTCTCTGACACCCTCCTGGTCAGGGAAAATGGATGGTACTGATCCAAGGTGGCAGCTGTGTCTAGGCAAGGGGATGCACATCTCCCAGAAAATGAAATGACACAGGTGCCAAGAAGGGAAAGCAATGTGTGCTTGCAAGATTCGTGCAAGCAGTCCCTCTTTGCCCAGGAAACAGGCGTGCTTCCGTGAAACACTGCCTTTCCCAGCAGAAGGGGACAGTGTGGGCGCTGCTCATCCAGGGAGCCTCCTACCCTGAAGGAGGCTGTCACACCTCACATCCACCATTGCCACCTCGGGGGGCGATAAAAGCAGAGGAGACCCCAGAGCAGCTAGAGCCACCAGGCCCCCACCAGCCAGGCCCACGGGAGTCCTGGGAACCAGGGAGGTTACAGCTGGATCCTGTTTAGCCTGGTCCGTGATGGGGGGCGGGGGCTACAGACACTGAGACCCCTTCCTGCACACCCCTCTTCATGGCCAGAAATGTTCCTTTATTAAGGTGAATCAGAGCATCTCAGTAAAATGTGAGTGTGTGTGTGCATGAGAGAGACAGACAGACAGACAGAGACAGAGACAGACAGAGCGTGTGTATGTCTCCAAGGCCAGTTCCCAATTTGGGCAGATCTAAATATCCCAGTGCCAACAATAGCCTTCCTGCCCCTCATCTGTTCCCTTCTATAGTAGCAGGAGTGACTATACAGAACACTTAGAATATTTTTATTTTTTAATCATTAAAAAACACAGATCAGAGTGGTCTTTTATTATATTTGTTTCGGTATTTATTTCCAGCAGTACTGGAGAATGAACCCGGGGGACTGTACCACTGAGCTGCATCCCCAGTCCTTCATATTTTTATGTGGAGACAGGGTCCCGCTAAGCTGTCCAAGCTGGCCTGAAACTTGTGATCCTCCTGCCTCCGCCTCCCGAATCAGCATGGTCTTTTTAAAACATAAATTTGGAGGCACTCCCTCGCCTACAGCCAGCAAGCAGTTTCCCTCAGGGTAAGTCCGCGGTCCGTCCCTGTGACTTAGTGTGGTGGCCTCCCTGGCCTGAGCCTGCCACAGCACAAGGAGGCTGTCTGGCTGCATGCGACACTTTCCAGTCCCCTGAACCCTTGGTTCTCTTCTTGGGTCTTTTGCCCAGTGTGCGGTTCCTCTGCTGTGGTCATTTGTCCTCCTCCTCCTTCGGGTCTCTGTCAATGCCACCACCTCAGACAAGCCTTCCGGTTCCTCTTAGCTGCCCCCCTGCACCTTCCACCCGCCCGCCTGCTCCTCCCGGCATTCTTTGCACAGTGCTGAACCAGTGTCCTGGTCAGACCTGCATGACCCACCCTGACACTGTCCTTCACTGTGAGCTCCCCTCTGGTGGAGACCTCTGCCGCACACTGTGGTCCCCAGTGCCTACCCAAAGCTGCGGCACAGGACACGTGCAGGGGAGGCTGACTGCACAAAGCCCGGGGACACTCAGGCCCCTCAACCTCTCAGTCTTCCTCCCCACATCACCCCACCTGCCCAGCAGCCCTGGAGCCAGGCACTCAGGAAGCGCTCACTGCACCGAGGAGAGGGCGTGGTGGAGCCCTGGTTTGGGGATAGACGGTCCCGCCTCTGCCTCGGCCTCTGGACGCCCTCACTCCCACGCCTGCACACTGCCCGGTGCCCCTCAGTGGAGACACACACACCACAGGAATGCCAGTCGGGAGTTGCCCTGTCCCTTTTAATTAAAAGTCAGACAGACAGCCTCCTCCCTGCCCTTTCCTCTCTACCCAGGCCATTTCTAGAAACCGAGAATCAGCAGGACAGCCAAGAAGGCCGAGAATCACTGGGTGTGCGCCTCTCCCGCCCACCTGTGCCTGCTCTGCAGAGTCTTCCTGCAGCTGAGCAGGCTGAGGCCTGAAGGGCAGGGGCTGAGGCGCAGCAAGCAGGAGGTGAGGCTGGACCACGCCCGTCCCTGCTGACTGCCGTCGTGTCCTTGAGTCCCCTTTCCTTCTCCACTCCTTCCCCAGAGGTATGGTTTTAGGGCACCCCTTATCTTCCAGCAGCCACCTCCCGCCATCACCCCGTCACGGGAGGCAGCAGGGTCCCTGGAGGCCTCAGGAGCCACATCAGCAAAGAGGCCTCCAGGCCTACACCCAGGAGTGACACTGAGGTCTGAGAGGGGCTGCTGGCAAAGACCCCTTTCTCCTTTGGACTGAGCACCCGGGGGGCCCAGTCTGGGGCTCCAGAAAGGACACAGGGGGTGTGGGGCTTACCTGTGCTGGGGAAGCCTGTTACCTGGTAGGAAGGAAGCACAGTGTGTACCAGTAAAGTCCACCCCTGGGCAGGCTGGGCTGAAAACCATCCTTGGGGCATGAACCAGCCAAGCATGGTCCCCAGCAAGGGGATGGGATAGAGAGGCATCTGGAAAGGCTTCCTAGAGGAAGTGCACAGAAGCCAGACCCCCAGGGAGGTCTGCAACTTCCACAGTTTAGAAAGAGCAGCAAAACAAGCGGTGTGTGTGTGTGCGTGTGTGTGTGTGTGTGTGTGTGAGCTAAAGGGCTGCTTGTTTTGTTTGTTGAGGAGACCCTTGGCGAATGAAGAGGCCATGGATCCTCTGTGAGTATCTTCCCCTCCCTGCACGCCCTCTCTGCAGTGCCAGGCCCCCTCTGGAGAGGACCTTACTCAATAGCAGTCCATATGAAGACAGGCAGGGGGACCCCCCAGAGAGTCTCCAAGGAGGCAGTTCATTAGGAGGCTTCCTCTGTTGCCATGGAGATTCAGAGCCCAGGAGCCTGGCTAACAGTCTCTGAATTCACTCAGGCCTCCAGCACAATTAGACAAGATGAATTTTTGAGTCAGAGCATAATGAGACCCGGACATCCGGAAAGCATATGGCAGCCTCCCAGGGGAGGGCGGAGCCTGGGAGGGGCACATGGCTGTCACAGGGTCACCAGGGCACAGTCTCTCCAGGGCAGGAGGTCTGAGAGGCCCTGGGGAGCATTTCCCCTCCTTTAGAATTCTTCCAGGCGGCCTGGCCTCTGAGCAGCTGGGCAAGGCTGGGAGGCTGGGGGGATGGGAGACCAAGCTTGCCATAGCTGTCCCTTCTGCCACAGCGTTGGGAGGCTCCCTTCTGCACCCTCTGATGAACTTGCCAACAAAAGCATGTCACATGGCAAACTATGCTGCACGCACAGAACACGCTCGTCCCGTGCAAATTCATCACGCAACATCCTCTGATGGAACAGCCACAGGGCCAGGCACTGAGGGGGCATGCGCTGAACTCCCTCCCACACGTGGCACAGGCTCTCCTTCTGGCAGGGGAGAAAAGGCATGTGTGGACATGATGATGTCATCCCAGCAGTGACGCGAAAAGGACAGAGTTCAGGGAAGAAGTCAGAGACGTTTCCCTGGACAAGGTGGCATTTTGACTTGGCCTTGCAAGTAGACAGGACTCGGGAGAGACTTCAAGTCAAGAGGGAGCCGAGAAGCACAGGCTGAGTTTGGAGGCAGCAAGCCGACCAGTGTCTGTGAGGCCAGAGAGGGAAGGCCTCTGGGGTCTAGCTGAGTGGCCCGGGGCAGTAGGAAGCCAAAGAACAGGGCGGCCAGCTCCAGGAGCACTGGCCGGCAGCTCCCCACCTACTTCAGGCCCAGCTGGGGCCTGTACCAGGGCGGGGTCGCAGCACGGCCCCTCCCACCAGCTTCCCTGAAGCAGAATCACTCTTCTAGGCCCCGAGGTGCTGGTCAGAACGAATCTTTCCTCAGCCGAGACTCCTGCATGGCTGCCACCCCCACCTCACCACACCGACCAACTTAGCCTGTGGCACCCAGAAGAGAGCACAGCAGGGAGCCGGGAAGGGGCAGAGGAGAGTGAAGTTTGCTCTTGAGTAAAAACCAAATGTAAAGAATGGGGAGAGGACTGACACCCAGGGGCCTTGTAAGTGGCCTGTGGGTTCCAGGACAGAATGGAGTCTGGAGACCAGCAGTCCTTGCTCAGGGGCTGGCCTCCCTGGGGCACTAAGGTCCCTGTGGTTGCTCTGAGGCTGGCCTTTTCAGAAAGCAGACCTCCTATCCAGAGAAACCAGATTGCTGGCCTTGAATTAGCTATTTTCCAGAAGGTGATCAAAGCTCACTCACCACCAGGCAAGGTACAGGAGCAAAGGAGCGAAACCTCTCTCTCTCTCTCTCTCACACACACACACACACACACACACACACACACACACTCAGCAGTTCTAGGAGGGTTCAATGTGGTTAATATCCTGAAACCAGCATTGCTTAGACCAGGAACCTTGCTCTGTTCCCTAGGAACCAGGACACTCCATTGGCCCAGCGGCCCCTCCTCCCCTTCCGGAGCTGCCTGCAGAGCCACAGGTACCCAGTTTCTGGCTGCAGGTACCAGTTCTGGTCTCTCTAGGATCTGACTTTCTGAAGTAGCCAAATCCCTGGAACAAGGAAGATGACCGGTTGTGGGAGGGTTCTGGAACTAGCGCAGGGCCAGCTGGCCAGAACCACCTCCTCCTCCTGGGCTCCCTCCACCTATGCTCCACCTGTTCTCACCTCCACGACTCCCAACTTCCAAAGAATCTCGCAGCCCCTGTCCCCTCTCCAGCCCTCCCTGCTTCCACCCGGCCAGCTCAGGCCTTGCGCCTGGACCACCACAAGGGCCCTGGAACTGCCTCCAGACCTGCCAGGAGTGATGGATCTAACCGTGACAGCCCAGAAGGACACAGGGAGGGAGCCACAGCCTGGACTTCTGCCGGTGCCTTCCCTCTGTCCTGGTTCACCACAGCAACTCGGTGACGCCTGAGTTCCATAGCAACAGAGGGTTTTGTTTGTTAAGTCTTTTCTCTCCCTCTCCCTCTCTTTCTTTCTTTATGATGGGAGGGAAACAAAAATTCAATGTGATTGGCTAAAAGCAACGCTTTTGAAAAGCAAACTGCCAGGTAATTAAGGGCACAGGCTCTGGAGCCCATCGGGGATGTGACAGACCGTGGTGCCATCTTGGTCCACTCGTTGTGTGGCCTTGGGCATGTTACCTAGCCCCTCTGGTTCTCAATTTCCTCATCCTCAAAATGGACACGATGGAGCACACCTCCCTGCTTCCTGGCCTGCAGGAAGGTGCAAGAGGTGCGTGTGGAGCTCTGGGCACAGGAAGCTCCGAGGAAGCCCTGGTGGGTCTAGCTTCAGCATCAGGGTTTTGTTCCCAGTGGGATTTAAATCCCTCAGCATCTCTCCCCTCTATACCCCAAAACCAGGTCAGACTGGAAAAGTTGTGCCCAGCAGCCAGACAAGCAGCAAAGCCTCTTCTCTGTGTCATTTCTCCTTGACCGAGAAGGCTGTGCCTCTTAATTGTTCTTTGGTTTTACTCAATTTGAAACGAGCAGGGCACCAATTCCCTGCAGGAAAAAAATAAATATGCTTCTGCTCAAAATACTAATGAGGCGAGGCTGGCAGGGGAAGGCGGCCCCAGAGGACTTCCGCCCAACCCGCTGGCCCTGCAGCAAGCCGCGGCCCAGTTTGGAGCATCCTCAAGAGGGCAGGCAGCCTGTGAGGATCTGGATTTGCTCCCTGGGTCCAGGTCAGGCCATTGAGCCGGTTCAGGTGGCCCATGGGAGAGGTGGGGGGTCCCTCTGTGGTAATGCCCAGTCAACCAGTCCCATGGATTTGTGGATCCAGTTCTTCTCCCAAGAGCCCCAGGGACACCCTGGCTGTGATGTGACAGCCCTCTCCTCTCACTCCTCTGTCCTCCCCCTGCCCTCAGCTCTCCACCCTGGCACAGATCTCATCAGCTGAACATGGCTGCGGGGCTCCAGGCCTCCAGTCATCCTCCTCCTAGCACTCCTTCCCACAGCTCCTGGAACAGTCACTCAGTCAGTCAGTCAACAAACACCGGTGAGCAGCGGTGTGTGCCAGCCTTGCGGGAGGCAGGACTCAGCTTCCTCCCCAGCCTCTTTCTGACCCCCTCTCCGCACACCACACCACCCCTAGCCGAGGGCCTCCTGGCAGGCAGGCTCCTCCCAGCCTTTCAGTTTGCTGCTCCCTCGGCCAAAGCTCTTCCCAGATTCCACGCCAGCCAGGTCCCCTCATCCCCTCTCAGAACTGCACTGTCCCTCTAGCCTCTGCCCACCCCCTGCGTTTTGTTTTTCTTAATGGCGTTCGTCCCCACCTGCCGGCACAGTCTTTGCGTGTCAGTGTTGGGTGCTGTCCCCCCGCCCTCCGGGGCCTGCTGGGGGAGGGCCCTTCTCTGTTTTGCTCACTGACCTGACAGTGTCCCATCACCTGGAAGAGCCGCAGCACAGGGTGTGCTGGATGATATGTACTATAGAACCAACACCTTGCTCACGGCTCTTCGCTGATGTGACCCATGGTCCCAGCAGCACCCAAGCACAACCAGCCTCGGGCCACCCAGCCCTCTGCAGCCTGGGCCCCGTGCGCTCCAGCCTCAGGATCACCCCAGAAGCACCCTGACCCTCGCCTTCACTGAGCAGCTTCCCCAGCTCCACTCTGTCCCCAAGGCCATCATACAAGATCAAACAACCCCACCCCCTCCCAGGAGCCTGTCCACCTCTGCACGTGCCCAGGGGACAGGGACGCAGCCCTCCCCTCACCCAGTCACCTAATGTCCCAGGCAGAATAACTGCCTGAAAGGCTGGCCCCTCTCGGTGTCCCCTGAGCCAGCACCGTGCCTGGCACGGAGCAGGGTTCAAGGGGTGGTAGCTTGAAATCAAGATCCGGATTGTTCTAGTGAAACCGATCGTTATTCACTTTACCACCTGCAAGTTCCACCTGGGGAAAGTAGCCGCCATGGAATTGAGAACAAAACTCAGGCCCTGGAGAAGCCCCGGTGGCTGAGTGGGACCCCAGTTCCTTACGTGGGGACAACAGGTGATCTGCGCCTGCCCAGGGCTCAGGGAATGGAGCTGCAACTTCACATCTGAAGACCAGGCCCGTCCCACTCAGGAGGAAGTGCCGCCTTGCTGAGACTCCCAGGGGGTGAAACCGGACACCATGTTCCCTTCCTGGGAGGAAATCCTGCCAGCATTCTCAGGGACATGGGACACTAGGCCTTAGCTAAAGGAGGAAGGAGGGAAGGGGCCCCTTTGCCCAACCCCTGAGGCAGGACAGGGCCTGGGTGGAGGATGGACTCCCTCTGTCTCACCCAAGTGCCAGCAGGGGCTGTTGGCTGAGGAGACATTTGCATTTCTACGCCCTCCTCACCACTTGGAGCAAGGCACTTAGCTCACCTGGCTCTCCTAACATTATAAAGAGGCAGACAGAACTGGGTGATCCTTTTGTCTTTTCAAAGTTAGCAATAAAGGCCCTGAGAGGTTAAGCAACTTGCCCATAGGCACACAGCATGTCGGAGGCAGAACCCAGAATAGAAGCCAGGCTGAGATTTCAGGAAGCATGAACTTTTCCCAGGACTGGAGGCAGGAGGGTGAAAGGACATTCTGACCTCTCCAGAAATCCCACCCGCTTCCTTCTGCAAGCACACTTCAAACCCAAAGAAATCCCATCTCCTCTCACTGGCTCTGAGACACACGGGAAGTGGCCTGTTCCCTTTGGCTTCTTCCCTGGAGGATGAGTTCAATAAACAGAGCAGCTTTCTCATCTTCCTGCATAAATATTTCAGGAGACACAAACAAACAGATTTGCTTTTGATCTGTTGCTGGTAACTCAGAAATGGGGCTCCTCTCTGCCAGGCAGGGCACCCCACCTGGCCCTGCAGTGTCCACCAGTGCCCACCAGTGCCCTGGGGCTGCTTGCACAGGCGGGGACTCGGGAGAGAGCTGGGGAGGAGCTCAGCTCCTGCCAGAAGCACTCCCACCTACCCACCCGCCCGCTGCCTGCCTTCCTAGAAGAGGGAGGAATGGCCTGCTCCAGGTCTGCTATTCCTGGGGACGCTTCAGTCACTGCTGCCCAAGACCACAGTCCAGGGACACCAGGTTCCTGCACAGACAGGCGCTGCCTACTGGGCAGAGGCGCAGAGTCTCCAAGAGCAGGCGGGCCAGAGCTCGGGCTGCAAACCTCAGCAACTCGGAGGGCAGCCCCTCCGAGACGCCCCAAACGCCCCTTTTGTTTATTCATTCAAACAGTTACGGCACGTTATTCTTGGATCCAGAACATTCGACAGCTCCCCATTGCCGACAGGATTCCAATTCAGAGACGGTCACTTCCTGTGCTTCCCAATCTAGCCCCACCCCAGCTTCCCAGCCACATGGCTCCCTGCTGAGGTTCCTCCCTCCCCAAATGAGTCCTTCCCTTCTCCCCTCTCGCCCTTCCCAGGATGGCTCATGCACCACCTCCTCCAGGAGGACTTCTTTGACTGCCCTGTGGTCCGTGATCCTCCTTCTCCCTGAGGTCCCTCCTGGCTCTCTGCCACTGCCACGTAGGTACCACTCCTGTGGCACTCTCCTGCACCAGCTCTTACTGTTCCAATGTCTAGAGAGTCAGGCTCTAGGTTCTGTTTCAGCAGCTGTCCAAGGCTTAGGGCCACCTCTGGACCTGGCTGTTCCAAGAAGGGAGCTTTAGGAAATACAGATGCTCCTCAGGACAATCACAAGTTCAAGGCCAGCCTTAGCAACTTAGTGAGAGCCTGTCTCAAAAATAAATAAAAAGGGCTGGGGATGGAGCTCAGTGGTAAAGAAACCCTGGATTCAATTCCCAGAAGAAAGCCAGCCAGCCAACCAGTCTTTGTCCTACCTCCAGAGATTCTCTTCTATTGCATGGGACAAAGAAGCCAGGAGGGACCAACTATATCATTTTCGGGACCCCTTTTTCAAAAAATCACAAAGAATTTCAAAACAGTGATAGTAGAACATTAAATCAAGCTCCACGCAGGTCTCCCACACATGAGCCAACCCCGGAGGCAGGTATTTAAACCCCACCAGGTGATCTGCAGCCAGGGTTGAGAATCACCACCATGGGCAATGGGGAGCCACTGAAGGTTCTATACTTCTGAGCTCCCATGACAGTATCTAAACCTGCCTCACCTTACACTGGATCCCCCTGGGCTGCCTAGAGTCCAAACAAGTATTTATAGAGTGGACGGATATATGAAAGCTGGGAAGCAGCTTCGTTCCATTTATGTTTTTAATTAAGACGTAAAATGCATATAATACACTTATAGTGCACAATCTTATATGTTCAGTCTGATAAATTCCTACACACATAAACATGAATGAAACCACGGCTGGAGTTGCTCTGTGTCCTATCTCAGTTGATACTCCCCCCCGCCCCACTGAAAATGAAATGGAATTTCACCAAGAAGGTCTCCTCCGCTGAGGGAGGCAGAAGCAGCACAGAGACACGGAGGACAGAGCATGTGTATCATGGTTCCGTACCTAGAGCAAATAAATGCATGGCGTGCACGCAAAGCCTGTGACAGGCCAAAAAGCCTCCTTCCATCAGACAGCAGGCTGGCACAGGACCCGAACTCAGGCCCACCACCTGCAAGCCTCAGGAACTCTCCAAGGGCCTGGGAAGTCTGGATGTACCAGTGCCAGAGGACACTGCCCGGAGGTGCTGGCTGCAGGGTGTGGGACGAGAGGAGGGAGGAGGCTGGGCCGCCACAGGGTGCACCCAGCCGCTGACCAGGTGACGTCATCCTAAGACAGCTGGAGAAACCGAGTTCCATCCAGAGGGGGCAAGTGGCCAACCTGAGATCACACAGACCGGGGACGTGAAGGCTGGCATTTAGGAGTTTCTGGAATCCCATGCCAGTGCTCCTGTCTCGGGGCTACAACCAAGCATCCCTAGAAGGAGCCTCCTGGCCCTCTGCCCACCACCCCTCCCCCACCGCCCCACTCAACCCCTGGATCCAACCATTCCAGCAACCCAGGCAGACAGGAAGGCTGGAACCAGGGGATGATCTGGCCGGGCTATCTCCTGGGAGAGGGGCATGTGCAACATTCAGTGCCTGGACCCGGGGAGATGCCTTCAGGAAACCTGGACTGGGGCCTGGGGACCCTCCCCGCCACACTGCACCCTGGCTCTGTGAGTGTCCATCACCTCCTGGCCTCTAGGCTAACGTAGCTGGGGTGTGCCTCCCAAGTGCAAAGAGGATCATGATAGTCCTTGTTAAAACTCCTCTCAGATCCCAGCACCAGCACGGGATGTGCCTGGCATCTCAGAGTTCCCGCAGCCTCCACCCACCTCTCTAGCCCTGTCTCCCCTTCCTGCCCACCCCATCCAGTCCACAGCTCCCAGCTCTGCTCTCACCTAGGATGGCCAAGCAGCCACACTGCTCCTCAGGGCCCTGGTCCGCACAGCCCCTCTACCTGGAACGCCTTTCTGACCGCTCACCTGCCTCTGCCCACTCAGACTTGGAGACTGGGTCGAGGCCTCTTCTCCCAGAAGCCCGCCTGCCTGCCCAGCTCCACCCCTCGGAGCTGCAGACTTCTGTGCCAGCCCTCTGTCACAGCCCTTCGGTGCCATGTCCATCAACCTCCCTTCCCCAGCACTCCTGCAGCCCTGTGTCCTTCTGAGTGTCCCCCACTGGACTGGTGCACCTCTACAGAGAAAGACCACTTTGGTTCAACGCTGCATCCCCAGGTTCGCCCAGGGCCTGCCACACGAGTCTCATTAAAATGCTTTTTGAATGATCTAGGGCCTCAGGGGTGGGGGAAGGCATCCAGGACAGGGCAGCCAGGGTGGAGAGGTCCACAGGAGGCCGGCCTTCTTCTCCATTCCCAGGCCCAGCTGGTAACTAGCTCCCGCACCCCACCCTCCACCTCGCTTCCCTTCCGGAATCTCTCCTGAGTCTGGCTGCTCCAGGGTCTTGCTCCAAGCAGGCCCCTGACAAGACAGTGACAATGTAGGAAGGCATTACCCCTGGGTGGGGGGAGGGTTATATGGTAACAGCACCCAAAAGGCACAAAAGGAATTCTCTAGCAGGTTCTGGCAGCTTGGGAGGGTTTTCTGAAAAAAAACCAACCTCACAGCACCATCTGCCACCAGCCCTGCCCCTCCCCAGGCCCACGGGTCACTCAGCTTCTGCATGTCCAGTCGGCTGTCCAGACAGACAAACCAGGGTCCAGTCCCCCTTCTCCCTCCCATCCCATCCTCCTTGCGGCTCAACTTCCTCATCTGAAAAGTGGGTATGACAGCAGAGTCAGGGGCCATCGTGTGAGATCAGTGGTCCTGAGCCTCCCACTTTTGTAAAGCCAGGGTCTGCACAGCCTGCAGCTCCCACTCCCCTCCTGCTCCCCTTCTCCCAGGCCCCTTTGCGGGGGGGGGGGGGGGGGCTTTGTTTGTGGCTCCTGAGCTCCCTCCCTTCCCACCACCCACTCTCTCTTCCTCCCTCCAAGCCAGAGTTCCAGGGAAACCTTGGCCAGGAGACTACTCAAGCGCACGATAAGAGCTGGCCAGAGACAAGCCTCAGCAACCCAGGCTCTTAACCCAGCCGCCTTCTCATGGTTTCAGAAATAAAAGGAGGGGAAGGCAGCTGCAGCCCAGTGTGCCAGTAGGCTGGCTTCCAGGACGGAGGGCTGGGGCCAGGGGTCACTACAGAGGCCACGGTGGCATCCTGGCGCGTAGGACTGGTGGCTGCCAGACCGCGGTCATCACAGCCTGGCGGCTGAGTGGGAAGCGCTCAGAAACTTCCTCCTGCCTCTGCCTCTGTCAGCACCAGCCCTCAGGGAGGGCACTCCTGGTTGGTCATTGTTACGGCTTGGATGTGAGGTGTCCCCCAAAAGCTCACATGTGAGACAAGGCAGAAGGTTCAGAGGGGAAACGACTGGGTTGTGGGAGTCTTAACCCAATCAGTGGCCTAATCCCCTGAGAGGGAGTAATGAGTGGTGACTGAAGTGGGGGGGTGTGGCTGGAGGAGGGGAATTGGGGCGTGGCTTTGGGTACATATTTCCTGTCTGGCTAGTGGAGTCTCTCTGCTTCCTGATCACAGCGACGTGAGCTGCTTCCCTCTGTCACCCTCTCCTGCCATGATGTTCAGCCTCACCTTGAGCCCCGAGGAATGGAGCCAGCCTTCTGTGAACTAAGATCCCTCAAATAAACTTCTCTACAATTGTTCTGGTCAGATATTTTAGTCACAGCAGCGAAAGAGCTGACTAAAACACTCAGAGCGCCCTCTTATCTCGGCTAAGTTTTCAAAATCTCCTTTCTGGATCTCTCCTCCACTCTCCACTTTCCAATCAGTCCTTGGCCTGCTGACATCAGGCAACTACCAGAAGCCTAGAAAAACTCACTGAACCAAAGCCCGTTCAACTGGAGCCCATTGCTAATAGGGGAGAAGGGAGCCCTGGTCCCCACTGAACCTCACCTTCCTGTACTGTCCCCGGCAAAGTTTCTGGGTTTCCATTTTCTCCTCTGCAAGATGGGGGAGTCCACTATACATCTTTAGAGACCCTTTGGTTCCAGCAGTCCATGGATCAATTAAAGTAAGGATTTATTTCAAGCATCTGGCGGGTATTTGAGGTTTGCTCCAAATCCTGGCAAATCTTGGATGTCTAAGCTGGTACCTCAAGGTCTGTATCATGCCCTGTGATGAGCACTGTGGAGGGGATTGAAGAAGAATCAGACAATTCCCAACCTCAGCAAGCTCACGATTAAGTTAGGGTGCCACAGATCACGCTCAGGAGTTAATCAGCCCACAACTCAACAAACAAGGTCGCTACCTGCTGTCCGGAGCGCTGGCACCGGGCCTCGCAGGAGCTCCCAGGACTGGAAAAACCATATGGACCCCGATCCTGAAAGGGCCAGCTTAGCAGGACAAATCAGGCCCCGACATCCAAAGCAAAGTAAGTTTGTGCCCAGACGTGAGGACTGTCAGGAAAACAGACTCACAGCCTTCAGAAGACAGATTTGTGGTAATGAACCGTTATCAGATGGTCCCTCAGGTATGCAGAAACTCCCTTCCCCAGAATTCCAAAATTCTCAGAATCCCAAATTTCCCCGTGCCTTCCTGCAAACTGATCTTTCACCAGGAGGTCAGCCGGGTGGCAAAAACGGCATTTTCTTCCTGAGTTTAAAAACAAAAAATGCAGGAGTTAAATCCCTGTTTTCTTCTGCTATCACCTTCCTTTCCACATCCTGGAAATTCCACCAGCTTCTGGAACATACAGCTGTTAGTTCAGAAATCAAATGAAAGGTGTTTAAGCGCTACGCGTGCCTTAAGCTACTAGAAGATATTCCTTTCCATAAACCTGGGGGAAAAGCACGTCTGAGCCCCGAGGCCTCAAGATGTGCTGGCAACAAAAGTCAAGGTCAAGTGACAACTGGGCTGCAGACCCCAGCTCTGTGCCTGGGACCCATCTTCCCGCCCACCACAGCAAGCTGATACACATCCAGGTTTCAATGCTTTATTTGGCTACTTTTCCAAGAAAAGCAGGACACCAAATTTTTACAGGCAGATTATCTGTCCCAAGCATATTAAAACAGCCAAAATAGACAGAACAGGAAGAGAAGAACAGCAACTCTCATCTGTAGCAAGCTAGCTTGACAGAGTAGAAGCAGAAGAGGCTGTTTGGAAGAGATGAACTTTTCCACCCACAGAGTATGAATCAATTCGATTAAAGTCAGGACTACGGCAGGGGAGAAGTGGGCTAGCTATTGGATGGCACTGCCTAAATCTGAAGGCCAGGAAGCACTGGTGGGGGAGACGGGGAAGCAGGGCACACATTGGACGTTACAATACATTCTGCCCTTCCAGGACATCCATCTATCAAGTGCCTTACTTTGCATATTACTGACATACTATAGTGCCTAGTGAGATTGAGCCCTGCAAGAAAACAGGCTCAGAGACGTTCAGCAACTAGCCCAAGGTCACACAGTAAAGAGTACAGACAAGGGTAGAACCTTGGTCTTCTACCTCCATGTCCCCTGCTCTGGCCATGACAGAGCACTAAGACGCAGGGCCTGGGAGGCAGGTCTAGCCTCTGACCAACTACGAGACTGGTAAGTTAGTCACCTCCCTCCCTTCTCCCAGCCTGTCCCTGCAACTGTGGAAAGGGGATTGATAAAAGCATAGACCTCACAGGTTCTCCTGAAGATTAATAAGTTAATAATAGGAAACACTTTTTTTCAAGTATTGGGGGTTGAATCCAAGGCCCCACGTTATCTAGGCAATCTCTCTACCCAGCCCAGAAAACACTTTTGATGTGCATGACATAAACTGAGTGGTCTTAAAGGGCTAGTTGCTTCTGCTGTTGCCATTATGACTTCTTTTCCCCCTTGGTGTTGGGGATTGATACTGGGGTACATGCTAGGCCAGCACTGAGTTGCACCCCTAGCCTTCCAGGGTGGTTAGCATGGTCTGCCTGTTCCTTGACAGCAGGGAGCCAGCGCCTGGTAAGGACTGGGCACTGCCTACTGCGACATTTGTATTTAACGAGCTCATCACAATGAAGATTAAGAGTCGTTCTCACATTTCTGGAGTGTGAAGTGCAATGGACAGATGCACTGGCCTGGACCCCAGAGACCTCTGGAGTTAGCCAGTAAGTTTAAAACCACGGCATGAATACTGCATAAAACATCCACCTTCTCTGAAGCTGCAGGGCAGAAGCAAATGCAGACTGGTGGCCTTTTAACATCACACACACACACACACACACACACTGTAGTTTCACTGTAAAGACCAAGGCCTAGTTGAGATAAGAAGAAAGATTCAGAGAACAAAAATGGTCATAACCGAAACCACTAAAAATATAAGGTAGAAATTTTCCTGCCAGAGCAGAGTTTCCTTTTGGAAAAATTAACAACTTCTCCCTGCTGCCTGAGAGCCAGGAGAGCCCCGGTCCTCCCTGTCCAGTCCGGGAGGTTCAGGAAGGTGGAGAGCTGGGCAATCATGTCTGGCACATGCACCACCCCTTGCCTGCTTTTTAAGGAGCAGCGCAGGCCCCAGCCACCAAGCAGCAGGGAGCGGGATGGAAAGGCTGTTGGAGTGAGGAGGTCCACTTCTGGACCAGCCTCCCTTCTGCCTTACTGGGTGACCTTGTGCAGGTTCCTCAGCCTCTCTGTGCCTGTCTCCTCACTGGTAAAGTGGAGATGATAGCAGTCACCTACGCGATGATGCCACCTGAGGGTCAAGTGAGCTCGTTCGCGTGCTGCGCACCCTCTACTGTCTGACGTGCAGGGAGCCACTGCGGAGAGGGGATTCTGACTCCAGAGGTGCGCCCATCCCGTGGCTCTACCTCTTACCTCCCCCGTGCCCCTCCTTTCACCTGCTGCCTCCTCCTCCTCCTTCATGACTCAGCTTAAAAGCCACTCCTGGGTGCCCCGACTAGGTCAGCCCACCCCGCCTTCCTGCGCCCTTGGAGGCTGGTCCAGACCAGGCCCCTCTGAACTATTCATTTCAGAACCCCTGACACTCATTAATCCTGTCTTCTTGCTGTATTAACAGCTCACGCTGCCTGCAGGCGTGTGGTAAATGCCTCACATGGACCAGCTCCCGGAGCCTTAATAAGAATCCTTTTAAGTGCTCCCAGTACCAATCCCCAACTAATAGAATGGAAAATAGATGTTCAGAGAGGTTAGGCAACTTGCCCAGGAACACAGAGCAAGTAAATGATAACAAGCCATCTGTCTGACTTCAAAGCCTGCATGCTTAACCATGGCACCCTTTGATCACCAGGGGTCATTGCAGACAGCAGGCTACTTCTGGGTCTCTGTGACACCCTGTTTTGTGGAGGCAGGAGGGGAGCCCGTGCTGGCCGCCCTGCCTGAATGACAGCCCAATGTTAGGCACCAGACACGCCGGGCAGGAGGCCTTCTCCCCCAGCGCCATTCCTCCACTCACTGTGTGGTCCCCAGCTCCCGCCAAGGGACAGGCAAGTCTGAGCAGGACACATCCATGGTTGTCACCCCCTAGACCACCAGTACACGACAAGCACATACTCAGTGACAGGGCCACAGACACCACAGACAGGAGGCCACTGCCTGGGGCGGAAAGGCAGAGCGGGACGTGCAGCAGGCCGCCAGGCCGGGTTAGAGGAACGCGTGCTCAGGAGTCAGCCCCGTGCAGATCCTCGCTCCCACCCACCCAACCTGACCTGGGCCCTCCTCCTCCTCTCGCTAAGCCTCACCTTCCCACCCGGGAAAATGGGGTGGGCAATAGAATCTGTCTCTTGGTTGTGCAGAGTAAATGTGGTCACATGTGCCCAATGCCTGTTTCCTAACTGTCACTACTGTGGGGCTGAAGATCGGACTCCCTGGGATGGGGGCCTGGATGATGGAATTGAAAGGTTCGGGCTCCAAGTCAGAAGCTCTGGGGTGCATCCCGCCTTTGACCCACGTCAGCTCTGGAACTAGGGTGCGGTCATCTCTACCCCAGAGGAGGCTGTTTATTCATCGGCAGAGAGGGGACTGTCCCCCTTGAGAAGCACTGAAAGATCTGGCGCACTCAGCCAGGTACTCCGAAAACTGAGGGCCTGAGCAAACCAGGGAGCCTCCCAGGGCTTCCTTAATTAATTGGAAGGGGGTGCCAGCCAGAAACCAATTACAAAGTCCCTCCAGGGGCCTCTGCAGGGGCAGGGGGAAGGGTGAGGAAGGGCCGGTGGCAGCTCCTCCCCCTCCTCCCCACCCCTCCGCCTCCCTCCTGCCTTCTTAGCAGCTGGTCCCACACTTCAGGCCCACAAAGGAAAGGCTCATTCTAAACAGCTTCTTTTCATGTGGAAGCCACTGGATTTGCATCTGTCCTTCCCTGGCAGGGCCTGCCTCGTGACAGCTGCTCCAAGCTTCCCAAGCTGCAGGCTGCTCAGGGCCCTTGGGCCTGAGCCCACAGGGTCCACAGGCAAGGGAGGGGAACTCGGCCGGGCTGCTGGGAGCGGGAAGAAGGCGGGCTGGCACACAGGGACTCTGCACATTCTCTCATCTCCTGGACACCAGACAAGTCCTGTGGCCAGGCATATCCAAACCGGACTCTGGGCTGCCCTGGTGCCAGGAGCTGAGACTTCGCCGCCGGTGCTGGCTGGGGTGGCGTCTGCTCAGCTAGCCAGCCCCGAAGCAGTGGAAAACTCCGCACCCAGCCGCCAGGCCCAGTGCTGCCAGCCATTGGTCCCGCCAGCACGCACACTCCCAACTGGCCGGGTTCAAGCCTGAGAGCTAGACGCCTCCGAGAGCTAGCATAGGCGCCCAGGGACCACGTCTCAGGCAAGGGAGACACAGGGCCTCTGGGCAATGTCAGGAACAAAGTAACTGACAGCTTTTCAGGACGGTGGGTTTCATGGCAAAGAGGGACAGACAGGAAGGAAGAAAGGAGCCTGCACTGACCCAGCATGACAGCACCCAGGGACGCAGACCACTGCTGGCGCGGATTCACAGGACCTTGAGATTCCTGGTCAGGACTCTGGCCCCTCCCCAGCCATCTCTTTCTCCTTTAAGGTTCCAGATGGCAGAGTTTGTGGTTTATGAGTTCTTGTTCCCAGTGCCCAACACAGGACCTGGCCCCGCAGAGGTGTTCCAAGAGGGCTCGCTGAATGGATGCAGGATGGTCAGTCACACATTTTCCAGCACCAGAATACCAGACCTTGAGGGAAGAACTGAGAGGCAGAAGGAAGCATGGGAGCGTGTGAGCTGAGATGGTGAAGCCCCTCCACCCCCAGGGAGCTGAGTCTGTGCTGCCACCCCTGTGCCACCAAACTAAGGCTCTGTGACCTGCTGGCTCTTCACCTCCTTTCCCAGTAAGAACCAGACAGAAACGAGGACTGGGAAGTGGAGTGGGGGGGCCCGGCCTCTCCCACATAGACTAGAATGTGGGCCAGGGAATTAGAGGCAGGGGCCTTGCGATCCCCCTTCACCCTCCGGAGGCCGGGTGTCACAAGGGCACCCTTGCCACGTTGCCCCCTCCCTGCCACTTCTCCAGGGAAGAAGCTGACAGGAGAGGGAACTCCAGATCAGCAGCCTGGCAGAGGGGACCCCAGGGTAACTGGAGTGGAGCCAACACCTGTGCCTGCTCAGGCCTCCCGAGGTCCCCTTCATGGGACAGCCACCCCCCAGGGTGCAGGATCCAGTTCTGGCCCCTCCAGCCTCAAACTTCCTGGATGACTGTAGGTAACTCACAGCGTCGCCTCCCAGGATCTCAGTTCCCGCATTTTCCAGGAAGAGGGCTGGACGATTTGACTTCCCCAACATTCATTCTCCTGTGGGTGATTCTACAGGTGCCTGGGAGCACATGACCTTTGCTAAACTCAGGCTGAACAGGGCAGCACCATCCTTGGCCCGTTTACTTTCAGCGGGAGCCAGGCAGGAGGGAGAAGGGCTGGGTGCGGCTGGCCAGGCTGTTTGTGGACCTGGCATCAGCTGCTTGGTGGAGAGGAGGCTGCTGGTGTCTGAGGTCTTCTCTGTGCCCACGTGCCTTCCGCCGTCCGTCAGGGCACTTTGCCCCTGGACTGGCACTTGGCTCGCTCACATCTAACCTCACACGGCGCACCTGAGAAGAGGGGCTCCCGTTCACTGAAGCACCTTCCTTACCTAGAGGCCCCACCTCTGGTCACATCACAGTCAACAGCCAGGAAGCCACTCCAAAGGAACTCTGAGCGGCAAAAGAGGGTGCAAAGTCCCCCATCCCAGTTCCCGGGCTTGTCTCACAGCCTGTTAACCTGTGCTTACACACGCGTCTAGGGCATGTTGGTCTCTGCTTTTCCAGTTGATGACAGTTTAAAAACATATTTGACATAAGTTGAGGAGCAACGATAGTCTGGCACGTGACTGAGATGGAATAAACAGAAAATTATAAAAGAGGCAGGCAGAAGCAAAATCATCAGGAGCCTCTTGTCACTGGAAACAGCCTTCATTCCCTCATCCCCGACTTGCCCAGGGAAGCACCATGGGCCACAATGGAGAGGACGAGGACGTATATCCTTGACCTCCTGCGCATGGGTGTTTGTGGTCTGGGAAGCTGAATCTGGTTCTTCCCTCTGCTCTTCCTTCTTTTTTGCTTCCATTCTTCTTCTCATTCCATAAGTAGCTGACTAAATCCAGACAATTAAGGAGTTTAAAACATCCTAACCAGGAAAAAATGCCATCAGGCTCGAAGGTCACAGTCCAGAGACTTGCATGGCTGCATTCCTCACGCTAGTCAAGGAGGAGTCCCTCCAGGCTTTCGGTGTCTCTCACAGGCTAAGTGTGTCTAGAAGAGAGTGGTGCTGCTGAAGATCTAACCACTTCTCCTATGTTGTCGTCTTCTCTGCTTTCCAGGCCTCTCAGAGCTCTTAGCTGCTGCAATTTGCACTGAGGCATGACACAAAGGAGCAGGGGGACCCTTCACAGCCTACCTAACACTCCACACTCCTTTTAGGGTTCTCCTCCATACCTGCAGGGAGATCAGATCACCTCAGACAACAACCAACCCTGATCTCCATAGGAGCTGACTTCACCAGAGCCAAACCCATTCCAAAACTCAGCACAGGGGCCTAGAGGTCACCAGAACCAATCCCTGCATCTATAGATGGAAAAACAAAGGCCCAAGGGCAGAAGTGACTGATCCAAGGATCTGTAGGTGGCAGATTCAAGACTAGAGGCTGGGCCTTCCAACTCGTGGGCTGGTTGGCTCTGCTAGCCCGAGGGGGAGGGGTTCTTCCAGCAGGGTTGGCCAGCAGCAGGCAGGTCCCCAGGCCCTCACCTGCATGCTCCTGCGCTCTGTGCCCCCCAGGAACACTGCTGCTCTGTGAAGGACCGGGAGAAGACAGGGTTAATCAGTGGTGGGGATTTTCTTTAATCCGCTGAGCAGGCTTAAGCTCAGGCCACACTGGCTAGAGCAGAGGTGAGAGACATGGAAGGTTTGTTGGGGGCTGGGCATAGGGGTGGTGAGGGAATAATCCCTGGAGGCAAAGAAGCCAGGTCTGCCAGTTCATTTATCAGCCAACCGACTCCACCTTCATGAACCCTGTCCCATTCCTGCCTAGGGTCCAGGCCTCCAAGCAGCGCCCCTTACTATGAAAATCCCCCAATCCCAGGGTGCTCAGCAGTGCAAAGCAATGAGAAGATCACTGGCCACAGACTGAGCCAGACCTGAGGGCAAACCCTACTTGCTGGGTGACCTTAGGCAAGTCACTTCACCTCCCTGAGCTTCAGTTTCTTCCTCAGCTAAATGGAGCTGAACACACCTTTGTTGCAAGCCTTCTGGAAAGGAAGGCTGTGTGAAATCAAGTACATAAAGAGACATAAGAGGTGCCAAACCAATTCTCAGGATTGTTATTATAATTCCCACATCCTTTATTTCTCCATTCAGGCCGGTTCTTTACTCTTTTCTGCCCTAACTTCCTAGCATCTTTGGTATTAACAACCTTGATGACAAGAATCTAGTCCAGCTGAACATTTGTATCATTTCAAAACACTAAGCATCCTATCCCCTGTGGGTTCCAACTGTGCCAGCAGAAGCAGCCAAAGTTGAAGTAGCCCCTTGGCCTTCAAGTGTATCTTCCCACATGCTCCCAAGTCCCAGAACCATGGAAAATGGCAAAATCTGGAATTGAGCCCAAGCACCCTGAGAAGTGTACTGTCCCATGACAGATCTCAAGAGGACTGGGGTAACCCCTGGCTTATAAGAAGGAGCAGAACTACCCCTCCTCATTTCCTGCACCCCTAGCCTGCAATCTGGCCCCACTGCTCTGGCCCCACTGCTCTGGCCACAAGCAGGCTGCCTGCCCTGCTTTACTCTTGGACTCCCCAGTTGTGAAAGCCAGTTAAGCAGCTGGAAAAGATGGAGTCTGGCCTTGGTGGTGCATGGATCACCAAATCCAAGGCCAAGCCCAAGGCCAAAGCCAAACTGTGAGCTCTGTGCTCTGACAGAACCTTTTGAAAAGTGGATTCACACCCTGATCTCACTGGTTCTCCAACTGCCTGTCACAAACCAAGGCTCATCATTCTCACACTACACAGGAGGAAACTGAGGCCCAAAGTGGAACCCCTGCAAGGTCACCCAAGGGATCTGGGGTAGAGTTGAACTCAGGTCTCCCCTGGTGGCTTAACCCTGGGCACTTCTCACCGCCCCAGTTGCTTTATCCTCCCTACAACAGGAAGCCCCCAAAGTTCTCCAATAAACCTGGGTCCTATGCAAGTCCTGAGAATCCTCCTCCAACATAGGGGTTGCCAGGATGCCCACTTTCCCCTTCCCTGACACATCCCCTCCCTGTATCTTCCAGCTGGCCACAGCTGGAGCTTCTCAACCACTGGTAGTTACTCCCGGGACAGGGCAGCACCTTCCTCAGAGGATGGTCTGGCATGTGCTCCTGGGATGGAACAGAGACTGGCACGTGGGGTGGGGCGCCCGCTCGGGGCGGCAAGCCCATTCCCACACCACTTTTCACCCCAGTCTCTGCCAGCGACGCTCCCGGCGGCGGCGGGCTCCACTGAGGGACATCACGGCGCTGGCAGCCCAACAGCTCTCCAGGGGTTAAAAATGCAGCATCCTAAACAAGGGTTAAAAATGCAGTCCCGGGGCTGGGCCGGGAGCTGAGGGATGTTGTCCAAATCACAAGGGCTGCCAAAGCGGCATCCTCCCCCTACCTCCGCAGTCCTTGGGCTGAGCGACTCAGGCGACTACTGGGGGAGCAAGTGAGGCGCGCGCTGCACCTTCCCGGCCCCGCCGCCCCCTCCCCACGCCCACACCCGCGCCCCGCGCAGCCCTTGCCTGGGGGCTGCACCGCCTGCGGGTCCCGGGCGCGGCAGGCGATCGGCGCTTACCTTTGTGACAGTCATGCAGAAAGTCGGCGGCAGTGCGGGCGCTGGCGCGGCGTGCGGGGGCGGCGGCGCGAAGGGTCCCGCGCTGCCAGGCAGCTCTCGGCGCGCTCCCCGCGCCCCGCCGGCGGTCGGCCGAGCTGGTGGCCGAGCTCCGGGCTGGCAGCGCGCAGGGACCGCTCGTCCGCGCTCAGCTGCCGCTCGTCGCTGATGTCAGCCCCGACTGTGCATTTATAATAGATGAGCCTCCTTCGCCGCAGGAAGGCGAGGCAGGAAGAAAGGCGGCGAGGGAGAGGGCCCGGGTTGGGGGCGGGGAGGAAGAGGGGCCGGGAACTCGCTACAAAGGAGGAGGCGGAGGGAGAGGCGGAGGAAGCGCAGCCCGCTGCCGCCGGCCCCGCGCCTCAGGGTTCGGTCGCCCGCCGCCGGGCACTGGTGATCCCGGGGCAGGCGCCCAGGCCCGCCGCTTAACCCCTTAGGGCCCGCCGCACAGCGCGGCTGGCGAGGGTGACTCCTGGCACCTGCCAGCTAGGGGAGTGGGCGGCGACCCGGCTCTCGGGTGCCCCGTTGGCTCGGGGAGGCTAGTGAAGTCACACGCTGGACGGCCGAGGCGCCGCGCGGGCCGCGAGGACGGTCGGGCTCGCCCCCTGCAGGTTCGAAAAGTCTGCCCGTGGGCCGCAAGCGAGGCTCCGCGGGTGAGGGGCGTGGCGGCCGCCAGCCCGGCCCTGCCAGCACCCCTGCCGCGCGCAGACCCCCAGCGCACACGGTCGCCAGACGGACCGCGTGAGCAGATCTTTGACTCTAATTCCTGCAGCAGTTAGCTCGCTCCAGGGCCATCGTGGTCAGTTTTACGGAGGAGCAAACAGAACCAGTGTGGGAAGTGACTTGGACAGGCGCACATGACAGTGCGGCCCAAGCCGTCTCTCCTGGCGTCCTCTCTTTCCACTTCGTCGCAAGCTCCCTAAGGAACCCTTGCAATAATAACTGAATTTTAGGGAATGGACGGGCCCTGCCCGAGGGGTGTCTACAGTAAGTACTCTGGAGGGTAACGCCGCTCCGGGGCACACACAGGTGAGTGTGTGATGAGCGAATCTTGACCCTGTCACCCGTACCCTGGAGCTGCTGCAGGAATTTCAGGGACAATCACCAATCGGAGGTGACCTTGGGAATCTCCCTTCCGAGTACCTGGGCAGAACTGGTTTGGGCAGATAGTGAGCCGCTGCAAGTGAGGAGGGAAGGAGTGGGCGGCGTGGAGGCAGGGGGTGCCCCATTGCCTTGCCTCGCCTCGCCTCGCCTCGCCACACTCTGGCAAGCCGGAAGTGCTGCCCCGCACAGTTCTCCCAGCAGTTTACAGGGACCGCGATGGCCACGTGGGGTGAGCACGTGCTGTGAGGAGGGTTCTGGGAAATCGAGGAGATGGGTACCTGCCTTCACCGCCTTCACCAGTGTCCAGACTAGAGCAATGATATAGGGGATGACAAAGTGACAGCATCTGTGAAGAGCTTCGTGGATCGTACTGCTGACTTTATATTTATTTGGGTATCTCCATCCCCACTTTGTTGACCAGTGACCAGACTTGAGAAGGAAGGGACTTAGTCATGACCACCCAGTGACAGACTGGAATCAAACTGGTGGGCAACTGCTAGTCCTCAGCCAAGACTCAGGTACTTACTAAATCTCTGTAGCAGCTGTGGCTGCAGGCCTCAGGCTGTCCTCTCGGCGAGACCCTTCCTGGGCTATTTCCATGTTGAATTTCATGCCTTTGACACAGTTAACCCCTGCCAGGAGTGCCCTCTTCATTCTCTGTACCAACCAGATGCCCCCACCTCAGATAGGCCCGCCCCCTGGCCACCTCACCTGACAATTCCAGCCCCCACAAGGCTGCCCTGCTCGATTTAGTTCTGTCTGGTCTGGTTTCCATGAGCTTCCTATTCATCCACAGTGAGCCCCTAGCCTGGGGCACAAGGGCCTGCCTTCTCTCACAGCATACCCCTGGGCACACATTAAGTACTGAGCAAATATTTAATGCCACCAAGAGCAAATCAAGCAAATTAACCTTCAACCAGTAGAAGAAATGTAAATTAGGTCCACAAAAGCATTTCCCAACCATCAGCAGCATTCGGAAGTGGTCAAGTTCTGTGCCTGGTTTGGGATAATCTTGGATAGGGTGGCCTCAAGACAGTACACTCCAACCCCAGGACCCCACTGGAAGCCAGTAAAGGGCAACTCAAGAACCCCAGTCACCCTGCACCCATGGCTGTGGCTGGTCCACTTTTATCTCATGGATATTTCAAATTCCAGACTGTCATCCTTGGCTACCCAGCATGCCTCTTGGCTGCCATCCGCTGTTGCTGTGGGCTCTGGGAATGAGACAGATACTTAATATCAGCTTGAGCCAAATGTAATTAGGAACATCAATCTGCTGCCCCCAGTCCACGTGACATGCTCCAAAGGCAGAGAGAAAATATTTCTGATCTCTCATGTGCTGCCAGTTTGCCCCTTCTGTCACATCTCCCCAGTGAGCATGGAGGTCCGGATGAGGAAGGGTCCTCCCAAAGAACTGTGGTCCCTTCATGTCAGTCAAGGGCTCAACCCAAAGGGGAAACTCAGAAATGTGTGCATTTTCCGTGACGGCTCCTTCCATGGGCTCCTGGCCATACAGCCCATCACAGTCTGGGTCACCTGAAACAGGGTCTGAGAAAGGAGTTGGATAAGGGGATTTAACGAAAGGTGACCCCAAGAGTTGAAGAGGGGTGGAGTAGGCAGTGAGTTTGGAAAAGAGAGAAAGCCAGTGTGGAGCTGTGTTCTCGATGTCTCTTCTGGGGGGAACCCTGAGACCTCTGGGATGGGTGCAAAATAGCCTGGCAGGCAAGGGTCATGGCGAGCAGGGTGTTCATCTGTATTCCTGTCCCCCTTTGAGGGCTGTCCTCGAGGGCACTACCTCATACTTCAGGGCTATGCCACTGGGTGGGCAGTGCTGGCCCTCAGCTTCAGAGACTGCCCAGGGGAAGAAAGTGAGGCATCCTAGCTCTGACTTGAGGTGGATGCTGCCGGTCCATCAGCTCTCAGATCATCCACCCAGCTGCAGGAGGTATCAGAGGTAGATTGGGCTGAGGGGGTTTTGTTACAAACTGCAAGGTAAATAAGCACCTTCAATGTCAGCTTTGGTCTCTTCTAGATGCTTTCGTGCCTCAATGTTTGCCATGCTCAGCCTCCAGTCCTTTACCCCTGTTAGCATGGCAAACTCCTATTCATCCTTCAAAGCCCAGCTCCAATGTCATCTCCTGTATATAGCTCTCCTGATGCTACCTCCACAGTAGCCTGATTGACACTATATTATATATCCTGATGAAACATATTTGTTCTTCTCTCTTACTATGGGCTGTGACTACATATCCCCCCTGCCTTTTTGGCTACCAGACCAGCACAGAAGAAATACTGGATAACTGCCCAACAGGCCAATAAGTCTGCCATGGGCACCTTTCGTTTCTTCCTTAATGACCATCTGGTCCAGGTCCCAGCTCTGCCCTGCGAGGCACCAGGGCCTCTCCACCAGAGCCTCTGCCTGCCTCACGTGTTCATTGGCCCAGGCCTCCTATTGGGCGCCACCATACAGAGTGAGGAGGGCTTGGTCCCTGCCTGCAAGAAGCTCGAAGTCTCCTAGGGAAGACCCTCAGAAGTGGGCACCCATCCCAGACTATGGGTGTGCTGCTTTGCTGCAGGGACCCAGAGGGAGAGGGGTGCCCTCGCTGGTTGCTGATCCATGCCACTCACGACGCAGGTGCACGTTCTGGCCACCATCATTTACAGTGTCTCCAAGCCCTGCGGACCTCACAGGTCTCGAGCCCGCACCTCCTCTCCATCTCCAACGCCACCGCCCAGCCTTTTTCTTGCTTGGGCCCCTGGGACCAGCCCTCCTGCCTCCTACCCTGTGCTGTCACTCACTCCCCACCAGCTGCTCCTGCACTTCTACTCCAAACACACAGGTCTGCCCACGGGAAACCCACCTGGGCTCCCCTCTGTCCTCATGAGGAGGCTCAGACAGGGGCCTAGGAGGCCCGTGCCACCCCTCCAGACGAGGTTCCCATCTCACCTTGCCCTTCTCCCCCACGCCGTCTCCTCTGGCAGGACTGGGGGTTTCAGATGCCCACCCCTGCGCTCCTTTCCACAACTCCCGGGCCTCCTTCCCTCTGCGCCTGTGCATGGCTTTAACATTTCCTGTTGGTGTGCTTGATGTCCTCAGAGAATGAGCTGCGTGAGGGTGACTGGCTCTTCCTCTTGGGAATGAGGCACACCACGGTGCCTGCCCTGCCCACTTCTGGTCCCTCTCCCCTGTTCCTGGTCTGCCTTCCCCTTCTCCCTGTGGTCTCTTTTTTGTCTTCCAGCCTCTCTCCCCAGCACACGGCTCCGCTCCCACAGCACCCCTGCTTCTCTGTGGATGTCGCCTTTCTGGGCTCCAGCTCTCCACGTCTGCGTCTTCCTCACTGTTGCTCACCAACACCCCCAGTGCTTTCCCACTCTGTCCCTCCGCCCACAGCCACTGCTGTCAGGCTGTATGGGGCTGTCCTCTCTCCACCTTGCTGGTCACGGCCCCTCTCCTCCTCCTGGTTCCCCTCCAGCTCTGCCCCCTCCACTGTATCTGCTTATTTTGCACTCCTGCCCCTTCTGTGTGTGTCTCCATCTCCCTGTCTCTGTAGCTGTGTCTGTCTCTCTTCTTTGTCTCGTCCGTGGTCTTTGTCTTCCTCCCCTTTCCTCCACTGCCTCCGTACGACATGCACAAGGCTGATTTTGGCATGGGGAGCACTGTGACAGGTGGGGGCCCTCCGTGGGGTGTCATCTTTCCTTCACTCCATATCTGAGGGGTGATGAGTGATGGGCCACCTGGCAGCAGGCACATGTGGGGCCTCTGGGGCTGCATTGTGGACTGTGGGACACCTTCACTTGAGCAGCAGGGTCTTCTTGACCCAGACTGTGAGCTTGTTGAACAAGTGCGTGTGTGCACGTGTACACATGTGCACGCATGTGTGTGCATGGGTGTATACTCACCCACAATGTTGAAAATGGACTAGGGAAGGAGGAATCAGATAACTGGGCTCAGGGAGGGAACCTCTGAGCCAGCTCCTCCCAAAGGCCTGCTCTCCCAAGCTGTCCCTGGGTCCTGATGGCAAACAGGCCCATGGAGCTGCAGGGAGCAGATGGGAGCTCTGGGGGGCTCCTCTCAGCCGTCACTCCTGCAGCCCAGGGGCTGGTGTGCTCCCACAGCCTCCTCCACTCTTACACGGTGCTGTGGTTAGGAGCCCGCTCTGGAGCCGTGCTCCTGGGCTTAGTCCTGCCTCCCCACTCTTACCTGGGTGCTGGGGCTGTCCTTGAGCCTCCCTGTGCCTGAACCTCCTTGTACTTCACTCACCTCTTCTGCACAGTGGAGCTGGCCACTGCACTGGCTCTAGAGAGTTTTCACTAGATCCAGAGCAGAGAGAAAGCAGCATATCCAGTCGTCACATGCTGCTGTGCCACCACACTCCAACCTGTGCCCCCATCATTCCATCTTCTGTTCTCTGTTCAGACTCATAATCTTCTAATCAGAGCTGAATAAGCAAGAGTTATCTCCTGGTTTCTCAGAGGAGGAAACAAAGGCTCAGAGAGACACAGGGCTTGCCCAGCCTCACAGCTACACGTGCCCAAGTGGACCAAGGCTCAGGTCTCGCTCCACCTTCCCTGCGTTGCTACCTCCTGGGCACCTGCTCAGGTCTCCCTGACTCTGAGGCAACCTGCCTTTCCAGCCCAGGACTCCATTTCCGCCTTACCTCATTATCCTTGTGCTCCTCTACCTGCGAACCCAAAACTTCCCTGTGCTGTGGATTAGGGCTCCTCAAGAGCAAGGGGGAGGGAACTAGGAGAACTGAGTTCTAGTGCCTCTGAACCCAGGGTTAGAAAGCCCTGTAGCCTAGCAAGCCCTGCCACTGCATGTAGAATCACAGAAGCCACCCGCTTGGAACTGAGTGAGGGAGAAGGGAGCTTCCCTTCCCTTCCACAGGTTCAACAATTAGCCTCCTAAATGAACGGGCAACAGACAAATCAACAGAAGATAATGATGTAAGAATTATCACAAATGGGGGTATCGCATGAAGGAAAGTGAACACTCAACGCCTCACGCAGCCTGAAGGCTTAAATGTCCTCTGCAGCAGGGAGAGAAGGTGCCCGCAAGCAAAGGCTGCCTGGAGATGCAGACCAAGTCCCCCAGGCACAGTGTGTGGGCATCTCTGTCTGGTGCGGGTCAGAGCCCCAGCCCCTCCTTCTTTGAGAAGTCTCTCTGCTGGGCGGAAAGGGGGAGTCATGGAGAAGCCCCCACTGCATTGCTGTCTACTACCGTAGAGAGATGTCACTTTCGTTTTAGGGGCCATCGTTTTCACAGCCGTCCCAGTGTCTGCAGGTGTCTGCAGTGTCTCTCAATAACCAGCTTGCCAAGGAAATAGATTTGGGGTCTCCCAGCCAGCAGCTGGCAAACATTCCAGGTTAACAATGCCTGACCTGGAGAGAAATGCCTGCCACGCCACCCACCACCAGCAGAGGGCCAGAGCAACCAGATTTCCAGCCTCCACGTCCTTTGGGGTCTAAACTTTGGTAACATGAGAAAGTTCTCAAGGTCTGAGCCTCAAGCCAGTATCAGCTTCACCCAGGAGCTTGTTAAAAATGCAGACTCCCGCGGGCTGTGGTGGTGAACGCCTGTAATCCCAGTGGTTCAGGAAGCCGAGGCAGGAAGATCTCGAGTTCAAAACCAGCTTCAGCAGCAAGGCCCTAAGCAACTGAGAGAGACCCTGTCTCTAAATAAAATGTAAAAAGGGGCTGAGGGAGGCTTGGCAGTTAAGAACCCCTCGGTTCAATCCCTGGTGCCAAAAGACAAAAAACACCAGAAATGCAAATTCCTGGGCTCCATACCAGGCCTGTTGAACCAGGAACTCCTGGGTGGGGCCCTCCAGAGGATCCTGACAGCCCCCTGATTTGCATCATATGGTGTGGTGAGCAGCTGGGAGCTGGGCATGCAAAGCAGATGGGAGGGGTTGCTCTCACCATTCATGTCCCAGATAGCAGAGTTGAATTTTAACCTAGGCTTCAACATCTGAACTGGAGGTTTTCCATTAAAGATAAGGGAGTCACAGGCATGTCGGGGGGCAGAGGCCAGGTGAGGAACAGGAGCTTTGGTGATCCACGCATGCAGGTTAGTGGCTCCAGGTGCCATCCTGGATTAGCCTCGCTTGTCTCTCTGAGGCTGGATCTGAATATGCCCCAGTGATGGGAATGGCAGTGTCTGGATGCCTCTCCATTTGGAAAGACTGGGAGAGGGATCTTGAAGATCCAGTTACGGTCCAGCAGCCCCTTCCCAGCTGCCTCCTCCACCAGACCAGTACCCAGCAATGGCCCCAGAACCTGCTCACTTCTGTGCCTCTGTGCCTGGTCCCACAGGTGTGTTCTCTCCCAGGGCTCAGCTGAAGAGCACGCTGATGAGGAAGGACCCCCTGTTACCACCCCAGCCACACTGTGTCTCCCTTCACTGAGCCCCCAGCACTCACCACGGCCTCAGCACTCAAGACCCCCAGGTACTCTCATTGCTGAATTCCCATACTCACTTGCAAAGAGCAGGCTTTGGATCAGACAGTTGTCAAGGTCTCTTCCTGCTCCAAGAGCTCCCAAACTCCAGCTCACAAGGACAAAACTCACCTCCCCTGTTACTCCTACTTAGGGGCTTGAGTGTGGGACCCATGTCTATACAAACATTCAGATTCTAGAATGTAATATAAAATCCTCAATCTATAATAGTTAAAGATTTATAATAATGGGGCAGAAGAGGTACTAACATTTGTGTTTATTGTGTAATCAGCACACATGAAGATTCTTTGCAGGGTCCAAGAACCATCTTTTCCTGTTCAGATCAAGAAACTATATGCTGGTGTTCTTTATTGTCAAATATGCCATCTAGGGCTAATTTCTTATCTCTCTCTATGAGAAAAAGGTAATGATACCATTATTATTTTGATTTGTTTTTGCAGTACTGGGAATTGAACCCAGGGATGCTCTACCACTGAGCTATATCCCCTCTCCTTTTTATTTTATTTTGAGACAGGGTTTCAGTAAGTTGCTGAGGCTGGCCTCAAACTTCTGATCCTCCTGCGTCAACCTCCCAAATTGCTGGGATCACAGGTGCGCACCAGCGTGCCTCGCAATGCTGTTATTCACGTGCCATGGCCGTCAGGGACCTGTTTGTATTGAAACAATATGAATCTTCTTGCCTCTGCAATTCCCTTGTCGGGGCTCAGGATACACTGCCCCAAAATATGACTGAAGGAGACCAGAATAATCCACCCCAAAATATACTTCCTTGACGTATTTTGAGCTGGCTATTCTGAGAAACTGCAGACACAGGAGCAACTCTGAAAAACTATCATTTTTGTTAAAGAAATTTATATCCAAAAAGGAACTCTACATTAGTAAAGTGTATCAGGAAGAGGACTGCTCCAGACAGCTTTCATCACCTGAGAGAATATCTGCGCAACAAGACAACCTATATTCACCATGCGTTTTCTCTCTCTCCCTGCATCACTGGTCTCCACCACCCCCAGAAACCCCAGCCCCTATTCCTTTCTGTAGCTCCATCTTTGGGTCTCATGTGGGACGCCCCTGCACACAAACATAATTACATATGGTTTTGCTCCTGTTAGATTTAATCTGTCTCAGGCCAATTTAATTCATAGCCCAGCCAAAGACACTAAAAGGGTGGAGGGGCATTTTGGCTCACTACACCCTGCTACTGTGACCAGACCCAACTCTGTCTGCTCACCACTTGAAAGCCCATACTTCAGAGGCAAGAGTTGATGGAAAGGAAATCAGAGTTATTCAAGGGCCAGCACCCTGAGAAGATGCAGGGCTATCTTGCCCCTAAAAGATACCATCATAGGACACTGAGGTCTGTGAAAGGGGTTTTCTAGGGAGGGAAATGAGGTGTAGAGGCACTGGGGAGCAAGTACCCCTGGGTGGGGTCTTTGTCTTTCAGGGAGTGTGTCTTCTTCTTCTCTTTTTTTCTTTTAACCTCTGGTCAGAACGTGGCATTTGACCTTGACCTCCTGGGGCTAATTCCTGTAATTCTTTAGATAGTTGTATCACTTTTCTGCAAAATTTTTCTGCTTGTTAGTTGCTCATAGCAACTCAAATGCTTCCTATTAGTTGGTGCACAGAACTAAAGAGTAAGCAAGGGTGTTACATATTCTGATACTATCTGAAGGCTGCCAGATGTTCTGGGTCCTGTAAGACTAAAGAAAGATTATTTAGTAGTTAACATCTCAATCAATTACTGAGCTGCAGCTTTTTTTTTTTTTTTAGACTTTAGAACGCTGGCAAAGGGAGGGGAAGCAAAAGTAACTTTGCCAAGGACAGCACAAAAAGGGCAGCCAGGTCTGGTCTGGGCTGCAGTGAAGTTCTTACTGGTTGCATTGGCACTCATGCCAGAGGCCGTGTGGCTGAGTGGCAGGGGAAGAGTCTGGATGCTGCAGGGCATTTCATCAGGATTTTACAAAGAAACTGTTGAAATGTGCCTGGACGAGGCTTTAAAGGGATGTTGTTGGGCTCAAAAACGGACACACCAGAGTATGGCACCTGACATGCTGAGTGCTTTCAACCAAAGCGGCCACTTCAAGGTCGCTCTGACTTTACCTCTACCCACTCGTTTCCTGACCCTCCTTTCTCTCCCAAAGGATAGGAAGGGGCTTTCTCCGAGTTTCCTTACCTGTCTTAGGACTGGGTCTGCCAAAGAGGAACATAATTCCTTCATTTTTCTTACTGAAATATCAATAACCATGAAGATTAAACTCACGCCACCGAGGAGGAGACTGCGAATCAGACACCATACTTAGAGCCCAGAGAGACTTTGTCCCAGGCCATTTTCTGTTCTCTGGGCTCACATATTCCCCACTCCCAATTATTTTTTCCTCCTTTAAAAATGCCAATGGCCTCCCCCTCCCCTCGCCCCTGTAAGGGGGTACTTTCACCTCAACACCTGTCAGAGTTGGTGTGGCTCCCTTGCACAGGTGCCTGTTAATAAATGCATGTATCTTTTTTCTTTTTAATCCACCTATTGGGAGTTTATTTCAGCACAATTATCAAACCAGTAGAGGAAAAGTTTGAACTTCCCCAAATTCCAAGAGCACAAAATCCTGAGTTTTTTTCTGCCGTCCTTAGAAATGGAACCCAAGAGTAAGACTGAAAAGGTGACCAGATCCAGAGCGCTCTATACTGGGAGCTTTAGATCCATTGTCTTGATCCTCTGTACGCTGGTCCTAGAAGAGGCTTTATTTCCATTTCACAGATGAGGAAATTAAGGCTCAGAGAGCTGCAGTCCAAGGTCGCCCCAGGAGGCAGTGATAAGGACGACAGTCCATCCGGTGCCTATCTGGCTCCAGCCTGGGCTCTTTCTGCTGCACTGTGGGCGTCTTCTGACCGGACACTGCCCCTGTTTCCAAAGGCTGCACTGAACCCCAAGGGAGAACAAAAGGAAGCTTGAGTCGAGTTCCGGTTCTCCTATTCGGGATCCCAGGCGGCCCTCTGACCAGCCTGTGCGCGTCCGGCTTGTTGCCAACGTCTTAGGCCCTCTGCTCCTGTCAATGCTCAGGCGCCAGCTCACGCATCGCCCCGGGAGTTTCCCCCAATGTCTTACAACTTCATGATCGAGACCCACCACAGCCCTGGCTTGGGCTATTTTCTGTTCCTGTAACAGAACACCCAACCGGGTATTTTATAAAAGAGAGAGTTTTATTTAGCTCATAGTTCTGGAGGCTGGGCGTCCGAGAGCGTGGCGCTGGCACGTGCTTCAGGGAGGGCCTCGTGCTGCTTCAACTCATGTCAGAGAGCAAAAGGGATCATGTGGCGAGAGAGGAAGCCGGAGAAGCTGAGGAAGTCAGACTCACTTGTACGACAACTCACTTGTGGGGACTGATCCAGTCCAGTGGGAGTGGGCGGCATGAACCCATCACAAGGGCTCCACCTGTGACCCAAACACCCCCCAACATGCCACAGTGGGAATTAAGGCTCCAACACACAGATTTTGGGGGATACGGTTGTACCACAGCAAGCCCCGAACTCATTCTATGAGAGCAGAATTACTCTGACAACAAACCCAAATGCAGACATCACAAGGAAAGAAAACCACAGGCCAATAATATCCCGTATGAGTCCAGATGGTCTGAGTTTCAGATGATCGTTGTGCCTCTGTGCAGGCCCCTGCCTGTGGACTCCTTCCATCCACCCAGCAACTGGAGTGTGCTGACTGAGGCTTGGAGGGGCTCAGGGGCTTGTGTGCAGTCACACAATGGTAAGTGGTAGAGCTAGAATTCAAACCATGTCCAGCTCCAAGCTCAGCCCTTCCCATGACCACCACAGAGGGCCAGAGGAACAGCCAACCCTGTAAGTTGGCACCTGTGATCCAGCCTTACCTCTGCAAGGCCTCTTGCCTGGATGACACACCAGAGTAGCTTCCTCTCTCTGCAGGTGAGACCTTCTGCAAAGCCTGCTAGAAAAGCTCCAGACTCCTTGAAAAACAACTCCTTAGCCAAAAGACATACAGCCGTGAAGACACAGTAAGAGCCACATGTGTGGGAAGCAGGTGGAGCGGAGGGCTGTCTGTCACCCCCTAGGTAAGGCCTTTTCCTCTCCGCATCTCAGTCTCCTCATCTCCACAATGGGACAAAACACTGACAAAATCAAATGCCAGCGAGGATGTGAAGCAACAGGAACTCTCATCCGTTGCTGGCAGCAGTGCAAAGTGGTACAGTCACTTGGGAAGACAGTTTGGCGGTTTCTTATAAAACGAAGCATATTTTACCATATGACCCAGCAGTTGCGCTCCTTGGTATTTACCCAAATGAGCTCAAATCGTATGTCCACACAAAAATCCGCACACGGATGTTTCCAACAGCTTTATTCAGAATCGCTAAGACTTGGAAACAAGTAAGATGTCCTTCTGGGAGTGGATAAATAAACTGCGGACAATGGACTATCATTCAGTGCTAGAAAGAAATGAGTTATCAAGTCACGAAAAGACATGACGGAACATTAAATGCACATTACTAAGTGAAGGAAGCCAAGTTGAAAAGGTTCCATGCTGTATCGGTCCAACTATATGGCATTCTGGAAAAGGTAAAACTGGAGACAGTAAAAAGATCAGTGATCACCAGGGACTGGGGGAGAGAAGGATGAATAGCAGGAGCACAGAGGACTTTTAGGGCAGTGAAACTGTTCCATAAACCACACAGTTCGTGTTATTATACACGTGTCAAAACGCCCAGAATGGACAACGCCAAGAGTCCTCATGTGAACCCTGTTCCGTGTATGCTGGGAGATAATGATGTGTCCGTAGGTTCGTGGATTCTAACAATGTCACTCTGGTGCTGAAAGTCCAGTGCAGGCGTACCTGTGCAGCGAGCACATGGGACATTATGGTGCTTTCTGCTCTGTTTTACTGTGAACCTAGAACTTCTCTAAAAACGAAGTATTTTGAAAAATGGGGACCAAAGCACTCCGGTCTTAGGTTGGGTTAAAGGAACGGTTTGTGGATGCAACTCAGCTCTGACACGAGGGCCTGGGGCTTTTCTGCTTTTCAGTCCACGCTGTGCCAGAATGGGCAGTGGGAGCCCAGGCTAATCACTTTGACTTTTGGGGTCCCAACGTCCTTAGCTACCAAATAAGATGAAAGTACTTGTTCCCCACTCCCAGGGCAACCTCTCAGAGGGTAAGTGGTGGCAAAAATGATCATGCTAATGACAGGCACTGTTTCCATCTAAGTTCTGCATTAAGCACTCTGCACATCATCTCGCTCACTTATTCCTGGCAAAGGTTCTTGACTTTGCAGATGAAACCGAAGCAGAGGAGGATGGAGGGAGAGGAGAGGAGGAGAAGTAACTGGGATCCCACAGCTGATCAGTGGCAAACAGGGTTCTAGAAGACTTGGTGTTCTTATCTCCCACTTCAAACCCACGCCTCCCAGGCTGACCAGGGAGGGCACCCCAGGGAGTGGCTCCCTTGCCCAAACCCTGGGGACTGGTTTCATAATAACAATGATAACCATGCCAACATTTCTACAGACTTACTACGAGCCAGGGTGATTCTAAAGCAGGTGGCATGCTCTGCTTCCTTTAGTTCTTGCACTAATTCCACCAGATAGGTACTATTATTATGCCCATTTTACAGATGAGAAAACTGACACAGAACTCAAGGAACAGAGTACTTCAGACCTAAAAGGGAATGTGTGGATCAGCACATCTGAGCCCCTTACACAGCCTCCTCAGGCGACCTCACACCACACTGTGCTGTTGTTGTGATGTTTCCCTGTGGGATCTACCAAATCACTAGCCGAGAAGGGCTGCACTCGGGTCTCCATCTCATGCCGAGTTCCTGCAAGGCCACCTGGCCATACAGGCTCCTGCCACCCAGGATGACATTTCCCATTCCAGGCCAGGGAAGGAAAGTCAGGAGCACGGAGCCTCACTGCCCCTCAACCACACAGGAGGCCGGTGGACAGAACACAGGGCAGGGGCGGCCAGGCCAGGCAAGCAAAGCATGCACTCCCAGGAGTCCCCTGGGGTTGGGGCTGCAGAAGAGGTAGTGGCAGAATCTCAGCAGACCCTCCTTGGTGCGCACAGGACCAGAGGATGAATTTTATTTTTTAAATTTTTTTTTATTTTGATTCATTGTACATAAATGGGGTACAACTGTTGTTTCTCTGGTTGTACACAAAGTAGAGTCGCACCATTTGTGTGATCATACATGTACATAGGGTAATGATGTTTGTCTCATTCTGTTATTTCCCCCCCACCCTTCTTTTCCTCTATACGATCCATCCTTCCTCCATTCTTGCCTCCCTCCCACCCCCCCTTTATGTATCTTCATCCACTTATCAGAGAGATCATTCAGCCTTTGGTTTTTTGGGATTGGCTTATATCATTTAGCATGATATTCTCCAACTGTATTCATTTACCTGCAAATGCCATAATTTTATTCTTCTTTATGACTAATATTCTATTGTGTATATATACCACAGTTTCTTTATCCATTCAGCAATTGAAGGGCATCCAGGTTGGTTCCACAATCTAGCTATTGTGAATTGAGCAGCTATGAACATTGATGTGGCTGTATCTCTGTAATATGCTGATTTTAAGTCCTTTGGGTATAGACCGAGGAGTGGGATAGCTGGGTCAAATGGTGGGTTTATTCCAAGTTTTCTAAGGAATCTCCACACTGCTTTCCAGAGTGGCTGCACTAACTTGCAACCCCACCAGCAATGTATAAGTGTACTTTTTCCCCACATCCAGAGGATGGATTTTAGTGTGTGTATATGTGTGTATGTTGGGGGTGGGAGGGCTTTCAGAGAGGATATTTTGGGTGGTGAACAAGAAGATAAGTCTTGAAGGGGAGATGTAGCTCAGTGGTGGAGTGCTTGCTTATCAGGTGAAGTTGTCGGTTCAATGCCCAGCATCACCAGACAGAGAGAGAGAGAGAGAGAGAGAGAGGAAGAAGATCCAGCTTTAGAATCAGTCAGATTGAGTCTACATCTTAAGCCCTAGCTGTATGACCTTGGTTGAATTTTTTAGCCTCTCTGGAGCCCCTGTTTCTTTTCTCTATCAAATATGGACAATGACAGCAGTCATCCCACAGGGAAAAATCTGCCTGGGACAGACTGGCACAGAGTGAGGACTCAAAACACAGTGACTCCATCTCAGCTGTTTCTAATAGGACCTACTGTGTTCTGAAGGTCAACGAATCAAACGCACTGACGTGCTTAGGAAGGGTCCGGGTGCCGATAAAGTGCAGACTGCTTGGTTATCATTAACATCCTACCACTTCTCATCCAGGCGCTGCACCCAGCGGTGGGGAAGCGAACTGCTTGGCTTTCGCCTGCAAAGAGCAAAGTACATGGTTGTGAGCTGCCCCCCTGCAGCGGGGGGCAGAAGAAGGGGCAGCGGGAATTCCTTAGCACCAATCAACAGCGCAAGGCTCCCTTCTTCTTTGCCCTTCCTGCTGGCTGGGACTCCCACAGCACAGGGGCAGCCAGGCCCAGAGGAGGGGACCCATCATCAAAGACTGGGATGCCCCATGGAATCCAAAAGGGTTATACCTGGCGTGGCTGGAAGCCTCCAGAAAGGAGCAAGATAGGTGTGGGGACCAGACCCAAATAGCCCCGGGAGTCGGTGGTCTTTCTGGTACATCTGGCAACAGGAGTGGGGACCATTCTTCCTGTGCACTACAAACTCACTTTTGTTATAATCTTGCAATGAAAGAAATATTACAAATGACAGGAAGAGACGCAGACAGGAAAAATGCTTTGTTGAACTTCATATACAGGTCAATACAAGATTTCAACATAAAAGTTACAAAAAAGAAAATAGAAAATAGTAGTGGATTAGTACTTTTAATTCACGTGCTTTTGAAAGGGAAAACTTCTCTACATATTAGGGGGTCACGGCAGCAAACAATAGTACAATTTCTGTGAATCTCTGAATGACAACGTCAAAACAGATCTCAAATTCCTGTTCAATTGGCAGTAAAACCCTATCTGTCCATCTCTCCATCTCTCTTTCATATCGTCCATCTCTCTTTGCTCATAATTGATTAAAGAATGCTTCAAGTTTGAAAAGTTACTTCCCCACAAAGCAACAGATATATAAACAAATAGGAAAATTTGATAGAGATTCTGGGTTTCTCAGTAAATTCCAGAAATTCCAATACTGTCTCTATCTTTGTTTCTGCAGGATTGGTGATATGGTCTTTCAATTGTTTCCTAAGTCAAAATTCCCCAAGTCATTTTTTTTTTTTTTTTACCAGAAAAACAACTCCACTCTATTTGAAATATACCTTCTGAAATTTTTCTTCTGCAAAAATCAGAAGAGGTTGAGGGACGAACAATGATGTGACCTGACCTGCTGCTTTAGATTGTACCTTCTAAAGTACCTTCTTGAGTACCTCACAACTTCTTTCTTCATCCCTTACAATGACTAAACTGAATTTTTTTCAATCACTGATGATTTTGAATCTACAAAAACTATGCCAGAAGAAAACCCAAAAGTTTTCACTGCTATGAAATTACTCTCTAAAAATGCTGTACAACTACTGAGTCTCAGAGCATTGGGCTATATTGACTAAGAAAAATATATCAGAGTCAAATTACTACAATCAGAAATGAAATCAGGGACATTATTACCAACCTTAATAATAAGAGAATGTGAACAAGTGTATGGGGAAAAACTAGATAATATACCAGAAATGGACATTTCGAACTACCAAAACTGACTTAAGAAGAAATAGAAAATCTAAAAGACCCCTCAAAAGTCAAGAGATTCAATTGATGATAATAATAATAATAATAATTATTATTATTATTAATTATAATTATAATTATTATTATTATTATAAATCTCCCCAAAAGAAAAGCACAGGATTAGGTGATTTCCCTGGTGAATTCCACTAACCATTAAAGAGGAATCAAAACCAATCCTTTCAAGAAATAGAAGAGGACAGAACTTCCTAATACATACTGTTAGGTCGGCTTTACCCCAACACCAAATCCAAAGACATCTAGAGAAAAGGAAACTGTAGGTGACTATCACTTGTGAATATTGCCTGATCTACATGCTAAATTATTGAATATTTATCATTGAACAATGGGGATAGTGCAAATTAACACTTTTCATTAATTACTCTTTAATAAACATTGTTTTCAATATCCAATATTGGAGCCAACCCAGATAACTATCAGTTATCAGCTAAAGGTGAATCAATCTCTTCAAAGAACCAATTTTGGGGTTCATTGGTTTTATTTTTCTTCTGTTCTCTACTTTATCTCCACTTTAATGTTTATTATTTCCCTCCCTTGGCTTACCTTACCTTTAGTTTATTCTTTTAATTCTACTCCTTAAAGATATATTTATTGATTTGAGATCTTTCTATTTAATATTGGCACTTACAACTGTATATTTCCTTCCCAAGCACTGTTTTCACTGAGTCTTAGAAGTATTAGTATGTTGTGTTTCTGTTTTTATTGATGCAAAGTATTTTATAACTTTCCCCCATTTCCTTGGTAATTTCTTGACACAATGGTTATGAGGGTTTGTTTAATTTCCACATAGTAGTGAATTTTCCAGTTTTCCTCCTGCTTTTGGTTCCTGGTTTTATTCCACCATGGTCAGAGATGATACTTTGAATGATTTAAATTTTTGAAATCCATGAAGACTTATTTAGTGGCCCAACATACGGCTTATCTTGGAGAATGTTCCATTTGCACTTGAGAAGAACATGCAGTTGTAGGGTGGAGAGTTCTACCTCTGAGGTCTTGTCTTAGTCAAGTTCTTATTGCTATAACTGAATACCACAGACTGGGTTATTTATAAGGAAAAGAAGTTTATCAGGCTTGTAGTTCTGAAGGCTGGGAAGTTCAGAGTGAGGTGGTGGCATCTGTTGAGATCCTTCTTGCTGATGGGGATTCTGCAGAGTCCTGAGGTAGTACAAAGCATCACCACACGGTAAGAAGGTCTGAGTCTCAGTCTCAGGTCTCTTCCTATAAAGCCACAGACATTGGACTATGTCCACACACTTATGGCCTCATTTAACCTTCATTATCTCCCAAAGATCCCAACTCAAATGCCGCAGTCAAATTAAATTTTCATTCTTTTAGTTAATACCTCACAATAGGGATTAAATTTGAACATAAGTTTTGGTGGGAACAGTCAAACCATAACAGGTCTATTAGGGTTATAATGTTCTTCCTCTATTTCCTCACTGATTTTCCATCTAGTTGTTTTATGCATTATTGAAAGTGGGATATTGAAATCTTCAACTTACAGAAATGTAGAATTGTACAATCGTACAATTGTAGAATTGTCTTGTCCCTTCAATTCTGTCAACATTTGCTTTATATATTTGGGGGTTCTGTTGTTAGGTGCATATATGTTTATAATTGCTATAATTTCTGGAGGAATTGGCCCTCTCATGAATGTATTGTTTTCTTCTCTCTTGTAGTAATTTTTGACTTAAAGTCTAATTTTTTTCTAATATTAGTATAACTATTTTAGCTCTACTATGGTTACTATTTTCATGGAATATCATTATTCATTTGTTCACTTTTAATCTATTTGTGTCTTGAGGGGCTTCCACTATAGGGTTACCAGATTTATCAAATAAAAACATTAGTTTAAGTTCTTCTTTCTTTTCCTAAATAAAAAAGTGGAAAAAAAACACTAGGTGTCCTGTTATATTTGCATATCTGAGAACAACAAGCAATTTTTTAGTATTAGCATTTTACATATAATATTTAGGTATCATTTATAGTATTTTTTAAGAATCTTCAAATTCAATTTTGACTGGGCTATCTATATTTTATCTGGAAGTTCTATCCTAAAAAACGGGTAGACAAAGGCCCTATAATCTGAGAATTTCTGATTTAAGGGGGAAATCAGGACCTACTTTGGCGAGCCTCCTTGCTCAGAGACAAGGACAAATATAATCCTTGAACCAGGAGCTAGAGACTCCAGAGAAGAGGGATGGGGGAAGGGCAGTTCAGTCTTATCAGGAAGCAGAGAGGTGTCAGCCAGGTCTTGGAATCGAGGCCTCTGCACTTCCCTGGGTCTCCCAAGGCTCCCCACTCCTACCCTGGTGTCCACCCGAGGCTCAGCACCTTATGCAGTCCTGGGGATCAGCCAACTGTCTTTCCAGACTGTCCTGCTTGACCGATATGAGGACATGGGAAGGGGCAGCAGAGGGCAAAATCATCTAGACTTTGTCCTGGGTCCCTGGGCCCCAGTACCCAGTGGTCCTGCCTTTGGGGTAGGGAGAGACTGAAGCCTATGGGGGAACAGGGCTCTCACCTGCATCCACACCCGCATCCACATTTGTAAGCATGTGCACACACTCTCACGCACCCCACAGGCACATCTTGACTACACTTCCCCATGCACTGCTAGACACAAAACATACTAGCAGCATAAACATGGTCTCACACACTCAGACCCATGGCCCTGCACACATTTATATACTTGTTTACACTCCCTCAATCCTGTACACAATAATAGGTCATGGTCACAGCAAGCCTTGTACGCTCCACTCACCCTCTCCCTGGCTCTCCATGTGTGCATTTGTGCCCACGTATGTGTGTGTTTCTCTGCATGTTCTGCTCGCTGTATCCAGATATCTGTCTGCCCCCACCGCCTCTCCCCTGCCTCACTCCACCAAGGTGAGGAAGTTTGGCAGGCCAGGTCTCCATGACAACCAAGCACTGGGTACCTGCCCCATTGGGTGGCAGTTAGCTGGAAAGAAAAGATGCTGGGGGTGGGGGGAGCCGTTGGGATTTTGTCCAGGCCTTTTCTCTGAGTGGAGGTGTGAGTGAGGGCAGAGGGGAGAGTGGGGAGGTAGGCATGGGGTGACCATCTGGACCTGAGAGTGGAGCTGCAGGCACTGTCCAAACACTCCAAAATGGCAGATGGGCAACATGGTGCCTAAGAGGCACTGGGAGGAGGGGCACAGCCCAGTGTGGCATATGCAGGAGCTTCCACACTGCGCCAGCCCAGTCCTTCTCTGCCCCACCTTATCTCCCTGGGCCCTCGAAGGTCGGACTGATTTTGGAAAATCCCTCTTCAAACTCCCTTTCCTGGAACATAATAAGCACTGGGGGTGGGGTTGTGCTTGGGGCCAAGGGGGACATGCTCTCTTTAACAACCACCAGAGCTCATGTACCCTTTGTGTGCCCTTGCCTTGGGGGAAGTGTGGTCCCTCCCACTGTCTGATTTTAGACCCTAACCCTGGTTGGGGGTGGTGAGGAAGAGTGCTCCGAAGTGCTCTGGAAAAGCCAGAAAACCTGCTGATTTGTGCAAATCGCACAACAGGGTGGGGGCCTGGAACTGAGGTCGCCGGGGGCCCCAGGTTGTCAGCACTCTTCCCTCTTGTGAACCTATAAGAAGGACTCCTTGTGCCAGCACCCTGCCCTCCAGGTCCTGGAGGGCTCCAGGGAGGACAGCTAGATTGGGGCCCTGATCCGCCAAGCCAGAGAGAGGAAGAGAGGCCGTCTGTGGAGGACCGCGAACGAGGCAGCGTGGGCGGCACGGGCTGGGAGTCCGCCTTCAGGAAAGGACTTGCATGTTGGCGGCAGGGAGCGCAGCTGGGGGCCAGCCTCCAGCACCCTCTGCCTTCAGCTTTTGATGTAGGGATCTTCTCAGGAATCTCCCAGCAGGGCAAGGGAACCAGGACCTGGCCGGACTCTTCAGGGGGCTGTCCGGGGTCCCCGGACTCCCGAGCTCCCCGTTGGGTTGGGGGACTATCAGGTCTGCAGCCAGCCGAGGCTCTTCATGCCCTCTTTTCTCTTCCCTCCCCAGTTTTCACGGGCTGGAGCTCCCAATTAACCTCTTGAGCTCCTAACTCCATCTCAGCACCTGCTTCCCAGAGGGCCCAAAACAGCACAGATGCCGCGGGCCACTGTCCTCGGTGCGTGAGTGAGCACGCGCGTGCGCGTTTGGGGGACAGGTGCCGCTTTGAGCTCCCGAGTTGGAAAGAAGGTGCGGGCCGCCTGCCCTCTGGTGGACAGTCTGCGGAACTACAGCTCCAGAACGGGAGGTTGGAGGAGAACGTGGACTGGTTTTCCAACACAAGAGATCACAGCACGAACTGGGAAACAGAGAGGGCAAGGATTAGACAGAAAAAGCCTTGGGCCATCTTACCATCATCAGGGTTGTCTCTTCTGCTCCCCATCTGTCCCTTCAGTTCTTCTCGTGGGCCCTGGTTGGGACTATCACTTTGACCTCCCCTCCTCCGTATCCACGCTGTGATCTGGCTTCCGCAGAATAGGAATGGGGTTGGGAATCCGCTTCAGTTCTTCCAACCACTCAGACGTGGGCGGTCTCTGTTGGCACTTTGAGAAAGATCACCAGATCATCTCAAACGAATGCCTGGAAGGTTTTTAAATTCTTCTGGGGCCGAGAGAGCGCCTAACTCCTCCAGAGGCTGCCGCTCTTCCTGCAGCGGATGGGGGAAATTCGCTAGTTTATTATTTCTTCTTATGCAAATGCTCTAGACCAAACAAAGCACAGGGAATGGTGTCTGGCAAGAAGCACATGCTCAGTAAATATTTGCCGAATAAAATTGAAGAGGATATGGTAGCATAAGATGCATTATCTCAATGACAAAAGCCCTGGGGAGAGCAGATGAGAAGACGCTGATAGGTGAAATTGATTCCCCTGGGAGCATTCCTGCCTGTCATAAGTGGTTCCAGACACCTTGAAATGAGCAGGCTCAGTCTCAGGTTCCTCTGCTCATTTGCAAAAGAGAGACCTGGTCTGGAAGTCTCTCCAGCTCTGTGGAGAGCAGACCTGTGGGGCACAAGGTGGCAGGCTGCCTCCAGCGACACTCACTTTTCCCAGTCACGGGGGCAGGAGGGTTTGTTACAGCCCCTGCCCTGTCCCCCACAGCACCGGAGAAGAAACCGAGGGTCCAGAGTCACCACGCACGGAGGTCGTGCAACAGGGTCAAGCCTGAGTCTGTGTGGCAATACCTGCAGGCTGAGTTGCTGGTATATTCTCTAAGCAACTTCCTTTTGCAAAGGGCTCCAATACAGATCTGACAACCCGGGAGGGCACAGGGATGGCCACAGGACTCTGGGTCACAGACAGTGGACTTAGGCTTGGGAATCAGATGACTGGCCCAGAGTGACCAGTCCATGCTGTGGATGAGAAGCCAAGGGACAGGACCTAAGTGGGGACTGCCTGTGGGTGCAGTGGCTGAGAGGGGCCACCCGGGAGGAAAGGTCAACCCCATGACGCAGCCCGCAACTCCTCACCCTGGGCCAGCACACCCACGCTGCTGCCCTCCACACGGTGACTCAGGGCCTTCCTGCGATGGTCTTCAGAGACCAGAAGAAAGAGGCAGGGCACAGAGGGAGCCCACCCGCCAGGCACCCTCCCCACCTGGCAGAGGCCCCGTTGTGCAACCCACTCCTTTCAGGGAGGCGCGCCCTTGCATTGTCATGTGTTTTGGAGTCACAGGCCTGGCTTCGAGTCCCAGCCCCGCCTTTTACTGACTGCTGAGGGTGACCTTATGTGACCTTGGCCCCACACACTGGCGGCCTCTTCTGCAGCCTGGAGTCAGATCATCTGAGGATGAACCCTGGCTCTGACCCTTCCCAGTTATGGAACTTTGTTGGTGTTTCAAAAGGAAATTTGGAATAAAAGGAATTGAAAGGATGGCCCGTTTCACCAGGACCTAGACAAACACCCCAGTCAAATGCCCCAGCCGTAGCAAGGGCAGGCACAGGAGTTCAGAAGGGGCCCATTTCTGGTACCTTCCTCTGGCCCCGGCTATGGCGTCTGGGGGAGGAGGGGAGGGTGCCTTGAGGCCTGGTTGTCTGGGTGGGGTTCCCTCTTTCCAGGCAAACACTTCCGGCCTCTTGAGGGTTGGGACCTGGGGCAGAACTCAGCTGGGATTTCTGCTCAGTATTCTCCCAACTGCACCAAATTCTGAGGCAGGAACCCCAGGGTGGCCCTTCTAACAGTTGCCTCTGAGATGGTCCGCTTGGCCTCCTCCAGTCACAGATCCCAACTCCCTAAAAATGGCCAATGGCGCCACCTACTGGCAAAACCCAAACCTGTGTTGCTGGCCTCTTCCTGGGCCTCCCCTTTTTCCTGTAGTACCAGCCCAGCCCAGCCCACTCCTTACGCTGCACTCCTCCCTGCCTCCGCTGCAACCGTCCCTGCTGTGCCGGTCTCTCTCACCCCTGCCTGGCCCTTGGAATTCTTTCTCCCTTTCCAAGTCGGTGACTTGTCTAAGATTCCAATATGCTTCAGGCACCTCTTGCTTGTGACCTTGAATCCCCACCTCCCCCTATTGCTCTCAGGGACACACAGAAACTTCAACCTGTCTTGTAAGGGCCCGTGCGATCTGGCTCCTGCTCTCATCTCTTCCTCACCAGGCAACTTTACCTTCCCCTTCCCTGGAAAAAGTCCTCACTGTACAACCTATAGGAACAAAAGTGCCAGGAGCAGTCTTGCTTCTTCCTTAAAACAACTAGAGATCAGCTCCTCCCAGAAGTCTTGCAACTCCTCCTATTACTTTCCTGCAGCTCCTCCAACAAATTATCACAAACCAGGTGATTTGCACAACCTTATTCTCTTACAATTCTGAAGTCCAAAGTGAATCTCGCAGGGCCAGAATCAAGGTGTCGGTTACCTGTGCGCCCTGCCTCAGCCCTTCTTGCCTCACTCCCACCTCTCTGGCCCTCCTTCCTCCCTCTAACAGGATCTGTGATTACAGTGAAGACCACCCAGATGATCCCGGATACTCTCTGCATCTCAAGATCCTTATCACTTCTACAGTGTACCTTCTACCACTTAATGTATGACTCATGGTTCTGGGGATTAGGACGTGGCTTCTTGGGGGCATTAGTAACCCGGGTAGCTCCCTTCCTCAGATATGGATGAGATGCCTCCCGGGGCTTCATGCTGTCTGAGATCTCTTCTTTATTGGACATATCCACCTGTGTATACCTGTCTGCTTGCTTGTCTGACTCCCCTGCTAGTCCAGGCAGCAGAGACTGAGCCCTGTCCCCTGTTCCTGGGGCATGGCAGAGTTGGTGTAAGTAGTGCCCGTTGAATGCTTGTTGGATTAATGGACCTTTCTCTCTCTGGCTTCTTCAGTCACCCAAGAGGGCAGACAGCAAGAAGCCTAGTTCTGGGACAGCTTCTGCAACCACTGAGCCTCCTAATTGTGCACCCCCTCTTCCTTCCTCTTTGTCCCTAGGAGCCAGTGACCGCAGCAACCCACTGGGTTGAGGGAATTGCTGGAGTGGAGGTCTGGAGGTGGGCTCGAGGAAGTTACGATCAGAGAGGCTGACCACCTGGGTAGTGAAGCATGCGATTCTGTGATGGCGAAGGAAGGGAGTGCGGCAGGAACGGGTCACCTGTGTGCAGGAGGCAGTCTGCAGTGGAGGAGGTGGCTCCAGTCAGCTGGTGCTAAAAAGACGGGAGACTTCATAGGCACACGCAGAGTTGCACATGGCCTCCCTCTGCTGGGGCTGTCACTGAGGCAACAGAGGAAGCTGGTTGCCCAGCAACGGGGCCCTGTCCCCCAACCATCCCTCCTATGGCCATTTTTGCCCCCTGGGAGCTTTGTGCCCTTTCTAGATTGTGTCAATGTTTAGATAAAACTAGATGTCCTCTGAATCCAAATGCCAAGGGCAACAGAGGAAAGGAGTCTTGTGTGATTGACATGGTCAGGGGTCATGGGTTAAGCATCAGAAAAAAGAGGGCAGAGGCGACCTAGGTGAGCAGAGGGGAACAAGGAGATATTTTGATCTGAATCTTTCCTGGGTATTTTCCCTTTTCCATTGGTACTGGGAGGGCAGCAGCCCAGGAGTCAGAAGACCTGGTTCCATGGTCTGGACCGTCTTCTCTGAGTGATTTAATCAAGAGACTTCCCCTCCCTGGTCTTCAGTATAGCATCTGTGAGAGGAGAGCCTAAGCCAGCTGATGAGAAGGGCTGAGTTTGAGATTCCAGTTCTGAGGTTCCAGAACTTCCAGGGCAGGGACAGCCCCAGGTTCCCTGCCAGGACACTGTCCTGCAACCACCCACCATGTGGTGTCTGGGTCTTGATCTGTGTCGTGGGGAGGAAGGGCCCCCAATCTAGATTTTAGATGTCATCACCAAAGAAGGTTCTGAGAGACCATTGACATGTTATATAAACATCAAATATTAATCTGCCATCAGAAACATTTAAAATAAGCTTCTGAAGAGTGGAGCTCGGGGCCAGGCCTGGAGCCTGCAGGGAGAAGCTTGGCAGACCTTTTCTTAATTTTCTGTCCCAGAGCACTGGGACCTGGGCTGTTCTGGCTTGGAGAGGGACACACATGCACAGAAGGAGTTCCCGTGGTCTAGGAGCTGCCCCTCTTTTGGGTCACACCTTAGGTTCTCCCCACTAAGCCCCTCTCCACTTATCTCAGAAAATAAGCGTTGGGAAGGCAGAGTGAGAACTTTCACTCAGGATCACCGAGGGGCGGGAAGCCTGGGCCTCCTTTCCCCAGAGAATCAGGAAACTGCCTCTCCACCCAGACACACGGAGCATGCTGGGGAGAGCCGGTTCTACCACCTCTTGGAGCAGGCCAGCTCACCAAAGAGCCGTTGCCCCTGCAGCACGCAGGTGGGAAGGAGCTGGAAACATGGAGGGAGTTGAGTGTCCCGGTTGGGGAGGCAGGTGGGACGGGTTTGAGACCCGATTCTCATGGCTGCAGGAAAGCAGTACACTCTGGCTATCCTTAGAGCTCCTCCCTCTGAAAAAGGAGAACAGGACCTCTCTAGAGCCCCTTTCATCCCAGACGTGCTCTGGCTCTAAAGGGACCCACTGGTTCTTGCAGAAAAACCTTCCCAGAGTGACGGAGAGATTTGTTCTGAGACACCGCCACCTGCTGGCCATTCTGAGTAGGACGCTTAGCCCTTCTCTGAGGACCTCAGGCCCCCGCCCTGAGGCTAACCACCGCTGTTCATGTGAACCTGTCCTGCCTTATTTCGCACCAGGGTCATTTTGTTAAATTTTTATAAAAAGTTGTGGTGTTCCAATTTTATAGATCATGAAACTGAGCTTAGAGAGGTTATGTAACTTGCTTGAATTGGCCAGGGGCGGGGCTGAAATGCAATGCTGTCATTCTGATTCCATAGCCCCTCATATCCCTAACTTGCCCCTGGCTTTCAGAAGGGGTTCAGAGGACCAAGAGGAGTGACTCCCCAAGACTTCATGCAAGCCAGGGACAAAACTGAGAAAGAACCTAAATCAACCAGCAGCCTCCTTCTGCACTTGGGCTCCTCCTCTCTTTCGGAGGCTCCTCTGAGCTTCTCTGCGTTTTTGCCTTAGGATAGAGGCAGCTTCAACCCTGTCCCAGGCAAGCAGCTTTCTCCATGGAGAACCTGGGACCTGGCATCTCTCTTCTCCACCTTTAGTCTCTCTGCCTTTCCCTAGGTCTGGGAAATCTACCATGAGTAGTTTTTGCTACCCAGGAAAAAGGAAGAAAGGGACTTGCCAAGACTGTGAGAGTAAGTGGCTTGCTCATGGCCACAAGCAACCTACTGGAGAAGCTGGGACCAAATTTGAGAGACGGAAGACCCAGCCCAGAGCTTTCTCACTCATTCAACAGTGAGTGTAAGGAGACAGTGCCCTGTCTGGCGAGCAGGAACCAGCAGCAACCCCCATGGCCATCCACACAGCCCAGGCCCCACAACTACCAAAACCCACTGTGGGGAAAACAAACCAAAGCAGCCAGACGACCTGGGCTGGAGGGGGCTGGTGGTTCCCACTATGCTAGGACTCCCCACAGGTCCCTGGAAACCATGGAAACCTTGGAAACCTTTGGGGCAGCTAAGTCAGGATTCAATTTACAGACACTCATTCCACACACACTTCAAATCAGTGCACGGCTTTGGGGAGGCGAGGAAACAACCTATCGCAGTTGGATAATAGAATCTTAAACCAACTCTTGGGAAATCTTGGAGCAAATCCCTCAATGTCTCTGAGATGAGTTTCTTCATTTGTTAAAAAGACACCACAATTCCTTGCCTGGTCAACCTCCTGGTGACATGTGTGAGGGGAAGAAGACTGTAATATAAAGGATGATTAACAAGGGAGCAGTTTTATGCTCAGAAAAGAGAAGTCCTGACTCTTTCCTACCCAAAGAACTAGGGGTGGCAAGTACAACCCATCACTGGTATTTTATTCTTGAAAATGAATGACATGAATTAGTAAAAGTAGGAAGCAGAGTCAGGTGGCATCTGGGGACACAGGGGATCTGGCATTGAGGAAATGAGAGCTTTCTAGAGGAAATGCCAAGTCCCTGGGTGGCATTGGGCTTGACAGCCTTTCTAGACTTGGCAGGCTCTCTGACACTTTCCTACAACCACACCCTCAGGGTTGGGGGCTGGGGACACTTGGTCTGAGCTCTGGAGGAATATATCGGCCCCCCAGGGAACACATGACCTCACAGGCATGCCTCTCTTACCAGGATCTGTACCCTTATTGAATTGGACAATTGCATTTCTGTTTCTGCTGGGACCTAGGGACGAAGCGGCCTCTGACTCTTCCCAGTGTGCCTTGGCCATTGCTCAGTTCCCCCAGTGTTGCCACTGCTGCTCCGGCGGGGCCCCAAGGGAGGGTTGTGCTGAGTCTGACCAGAGGCACCCGGCCTCGGCCTCAGAACTTCCAGAATTGTGGGGAAAGTCAGTGGGAAAACCCCTTCTCTATCTCAAGAACTTTAAAATCGAAACACTGCACGGCCACACAGGAGATGGCAGACGACACTCCACTCCAATGCAAATCGATCTACCACCTCTGGGGACGAGGGTTGGAGGAAGTAGGGTAATAGGAAGACCACACATTCGGAGTCACACAAACCTGAGTCCTAACATGTATAGGACCACATGTCTTTCCACGTCAGAAAGAATAAGAAACAGTGAAAATAAATGAATTAAACACCCACATTGAAAAGCTAGGGGTGAAAAACCATGATGGCCCAGAGGCAGGGACTTCCGAGGAGGGAAGACTGCCATACCCAGTCTTCTCTGCGTGCGGCCCTCTCCAGCAGGCCCTGCTGCACAGGCTTCCTGTGGGCGCCGTGGGCCCCAGCCTTGCAGACTTCCAAGTCCAGAGCTGAGGAGTCTCTGAAGCCAGTGTGCTGTTACCATCAGAGGAGAAGCGATGACTGATAGGTGAATGTGTTCTTTTCCATTCCACCTAGAAGGATCAGAAACAGTTCACATTACAGTAAGAAAGGCTCAACTCTTCACTTCAGATTCTGCTCCAGGACCTAGGGACTGCCTGCTCTCTGTCACCCTACTGTCTGAAGATAACACACTGCCTTGTCAAACCCCAGAATCTCACACTGACCCATTCCATCAACAACATCAAGCTGATTGGACAGGACAAGAGTCCTGGTTGTTGAGACACATGCACTCCCAAGGGTGGGAGATAAACCCTATGAAGCTCAGGGACCTGCCACTTCAGTGAAGTTGGAGGGGTTTGGTGGTCAGGAGGTGTGCCAAGATATCCCCTCCAAAATAAAAGACACATTGCTGCATCCTGCATCCTGATATGCTTCTGATTCCCAAGGCAAAACATTTCACATCAAGGAATGTTGCTCCAACCCGTATCCTGGGGTGGGACCCAGAGAAGGAGAGGGTCCTGCAGCAGGTCTGGGTCTGATTGGATGAGCCCTCCCCTTTGGGTCGTGCGACCCAGCAGATCCTACCTTGTGGAGGTGTCAGTGGTGGTAAAGGTGAAGTGTGGGGCATATGGCAAACTTCACCTGAGTGAAGACCCTGGCATTCTGGAGGAAGGTCAAGCAGAGCAGAGCAGACTTTTCCTTTAGTGAAACAGCTCCTGACTGGCCTGTTTCTGGGTCCTGGTGGAGATGGCACACTTGATCACTGGACATCAAGTGACCATTTATCTGGGACTGCTCATTAGGATCCAGAGTCTCTTCAACCCCTAAACGATAAAGTCAGACCTGGAGTGATCCATTGTCAGGTGGAAGGGTACGTTCACATCACGACTGAGCAGGACCCCAGGCTCCAGTAAGCTGCAGGAGTGGGCGGTCCAGACCCTCTTGTCACCTTTCAGGCTTGAGCCAAAGCCCTTCCCCCAGGTGATCTATTGTTGTGTGTGTGTGTTGTGTGCAGGCACATGTGTATTCTCGTATGACTAGCTGAAAAGGGAGGAAAAAGCCTGAGCTTGGTCAAGGATATGTTAGCTTTTTTTAAATTTAACCTTTCTACTTACACATAACGTGGAATATATTTTGGTATAGCATACATACATGGAGTATAACGTCCCAATCTTGTGGTTATACGTAATGTGGAGTTACAGTGTTCATGTGTTCAAAGATGAACGTAGGAAAGATATGTCTGATTCATTCTATGGCCTTTCCTCTTCCCATCCCCCGTCCTTCCCTTCATTCCTCTTTGTCTAATCAAATGAACTTCTATTCCATCCCCCCTTATTGTGTGTTAGCATCCCCATATCAGAGAGAACATTTGGCCTTTGGTTTTTAGGAATTGGCTTATTTCACTTAGCATGGTAGTCTCCAGTTAAGGATGGGTTACTTTAATGTGTGGATGCAAAGAGAAAAGAGATAGCGTGTGCCCTAGGATTACCTTCAAAGTGACCCCAAAAGACAGTGAGTGGAAAGGGAGAAGCTTTTCAATGGATGGAGTTATGCTTGGAAAACCTGGTCCCCTCTGTGCAGTAGGAGAAGCAGCCCAGAGTGAGAGTATATATAGAGTGTTGGGAAGTAGCCAATGGCAGGGCCATCTGGTCAGGAGCTTGGATGATCACAGACAAGGAAGTGTGGGGTAGTGGCATATGGATGGGCATATGGGAGTGGGTATGAAGATTTTTATATGAAATGTTAACCCCACCAGGAAACGTCCACCATGGAAGAGGCACTAAACGACCACGTGGACAAAATTATTTGGCCAGTCAACACTAGCTGTTCTTCATTGGCCACCCCAGAACTAGCATGATAGGCCCATTCATGGAGTGGCCATGGTGGCCAAAACCTGGGCACCACCAACATGGACTTCCACTCACCCAGGCTCATCCAGCTACTGCTGCCAATCAGAGTCCACTCGTCGGCAGTGGAGACCAAGCCCAAAGCCCTGACTTGGCACGCTCTCTGGAGAAGATCAACCGTCCACCTAGTGGTTAGTTGACTGCATCAGGACCCTCTTATCCTGGAAGATCCTCTGGTGCGTGCTCACAGGGCTTGACCCCTATTCTGGGTGTGGGTTTACCTTTCCTTCCTGAAAAGCCCCAACCTGTACCACTGTCTGGGAACTTAGAGGACAACTCCACTACACACATGGATTCCCAACCAACATAGCATGTGACCAAGGGACTTCAACACCACGAAGGTGGTGTAGAAATGGCCTATGATCTCAGGTCCACTGGTCACACCTTGCATTTCTGCATGCAGAGGATGCTGGACTGGGGGGATGTTGGAATGTCCTCCTGAAGTGCAGAGGAGGTAGCAGCTAGGGGAGTCACACTGAAGAATGGCAGCCACCTTCAGGATGCATGGATTTATTAAATCACAAACCTCTACATGGTCCTGTTCTCAGCAGGAAAGATACACAGACCCAGGAGCCCCAGGGTGTCAGTGAGGATTGATTCCATCAGGGTGTGGACAGATTTCAAGTCCCTAAATTTCGTTTACTGAGCTGGTGAGTGACCACCGGGGAAGGGACAAATAGGGAGGATTCATGCATACATTTGCTAAGCACAGGATTGTGCCAGCATAACTCCCGACATTCTCACCACACCGTGAGAAGAAACCGTTATATCCACCATTTTATAGATGCAGGGAAAGAGGCACAGGGAAGTTATAAAACTAGTAGGTTATTCAACCCCTTTACACATGATCAACTAATGAATATCACCAACTCCTGCAGTATGCAGGGCCCTGTGCCAGGCACTAGAGGGAGCACAGAGATGTCTAGGATGCTGTCCCCACCCTCACAGCGTTTGGGCAGGAGCTGGCATGTGACATCCTCCTCTTTGTCCACCTGGGGAGCTTGGCCTGGGCGACCCAGCTCAGGTGTTCTCCCTGGGCAGCAGGACCACTCCTAACTCTTTGCTCGCACTTGGTGAGCTCAGTTCTGTATGCTGATGTCACATAACATCCAAACATTTGCTCACCTGCTTCCTCTTGCTGACGGAAGTCTCCTTGAGGACATGGATGGAGTTCTAGGCGTCCTGTGCCCCAGCAACTAGCTCAGAGTCTGGCAAAAATGCGTTCTCAATTGAGCATGCTCAATGCATGCTGGATGCATGGGCCAATAGATGGCTTAAATGATGACTAGCTTTTCACACACACAGTGTATATTGTTATATCTTGTCTCTGTTACTCTGCTCAGCCACTTTTTGAGGAGGCCTCTTCAGCATCCCCCTTTCACTGATGGGGAAGATGAATTACCAAGTTATTAAAATCATTTGCTGGGGGAAGGCAGAGTCAGGGAATGGATTCTGCCACGGGATGTCAACACCGCTACTCTCAACCACTGCACAGCACTACACTAACCCTGTCTGGCCACAGAGCTTCTCCGAGATTCTAGAGTCTCTACAAAAGAGGCCCCTTGGGTAGGAATAGGAAGGTCTCTAGGGACCCTTCAGGCTGGTTGGTCTGAAGGGGGGACCTGACAGAGAAATGGACGGAAGGGTGTTCCAGGCGGCAGACGTGTTCCTGGTCCCGCAGGCTCTGTGGCCTGGAGACAGGGCTAGGAGAGTGGGAGACGAGGATGCAGAGTCATGGTGGGACCTCATCCTGACCCCCCGGCAGCCATGGAGGGCTGCTGATGAAGACCGGGAACGGGGCGGCCCCACCTGAGAAGCTCAGCTTGGCAGTCATGAACAGGACAGAGGAGGAGTGGAGGGAGACCCTGGGACAGGAAGAACGATGGCAGATGTCTGCAGTCATCTTGAGGGGAGGAGGGGAAGCCTTGAGCTCAGAGGGGGCTGAAGGGAGGCGACTGATGCGAAAGTCACTGTAAGGGAGGCCCTTAGAGGGAGCAGAAGGGTCTCCATGGGAATCCTGGACTCTGCCCCTGGGAAGTTGGCCTCCCTGGCCTTTGAGTCACATTTTTAGTCATTCCCACAAGCCCCTGGGGAAGGGAGGAAGGACAAGGAAGGATAAAAAGATGGGCTGGGGGTCTACTGGCCCCTCAAGCTCTTAATCTGTGTCTCTGCAATGTCAGGAATGGGCTCAGACACCAAGATAAACAAGTCGTTGACCTGGCCCGGCTGAGAATGGCGCTGATAGTGACTGTGAATCAGCCCCCGGCATTGGTCCAGCGGAGAGAGACTTCCCAGCCAGGGGGAGGGAACGAGCCAAGCACTGTTCTGGAGATTTCCACTCACATCATCCCTCTCTTCAAGGGAGAAAACTGTGGGCCTTAGAGGGGACGTGACTTGTTCAAGGTCACATAGTCAGCAGCTGGGAGCCCGCGTTGGAGTGGGCACGGGGACTGTGCTTTGTGGGCATAGGACACCTCCCCCTGCTGGAAGCCTTCCTGAGTTATCTCCACCAGGCCAACCTGATGCTTTTAGAACTCATGTTGCTTTGGCAGTTAAAAGTTTCCTTTGTTCTACACCCCTGGAGAAGTCTGGAACAAGGCATTTCTTGTTAAATATGTCTGGGTGCCTAGCGGCACTCAACAAGTCCCATATTGATTGCTGATTGTCAATGAGGAAGCAGAGATAATGTTTGGGTAGACATTAGGGTTGGTCAACAGTATTTCATTTCCCTCCTTCCTGGCCTATGGTAGCCCTGCACACCAATGCTCTTTGGAAGTTAAATGAAGTCATAGGACTTCCTCTGACTTATGAAATGTAAGCAGAGTAACCACTGACCCTTCTAAGCAGAAGTTTTGTGAGCCAGTGCACAATTGGTTGTGTCCCCTTCTGCCTGCAACTATGAGGGCAGGTATTGAGAAGGAGCCTTCAGTGGACTGGTGACTGAGGGAGTCCCCTGCCCTCTGGTCCACAGTAGACAGGGAATGTGAGCCAGAAAGAAATTCTTGTTGGTGTGGGGATTGTTGTTAGCACAGCTTGACCTCGCCCATTCTGATTGACATGGAAATCTGTACTTCCTGTTGAAACAAACAAACAAGAAAGCTAAAAGATGTGGCATCTTCTTAAAAGTTTCATGATGGTGGCAGTGAGGAAATTGATGGCAGAGACTGAGAAGATGGCCATAAGTGAAATGGAGAAACATTTGGGAAACTGTCACCTGGGATTCCTTGGAAAGGACTCTAGGGAAAGAAGTTTGAAGACAGAAATGTGCTACTGTGATTTGCTTGCTGTTGGCTGCTTTTGGAAAGGTGGCATAAAATAGATGAGTTTGGAGATTAAGTGGTTGAGGCTTATACGTTCGTTGGTCCATATGGTAAAATAAGATCTGGTAATTTGAGGTCTTCTACTTCCAACCAAGAAGTAAAGGACTGAATTTACTGGTCCATCTGAAACAACTAAAAGCATGAAACAATGATTTTGAAGACACCAGACATCAATCAACAAATGACAGTGCTTGCTAAGACATAATAAACAAACAAGAGGAGTCCCAGCCTGCTGCCTTAGAGAGATTCCAGCCCACAGCGCAGGAGAAGGAATCCAGGCAGCTCCCAGCAGACTCCTTGAATTGAGAAGGAACTGAATCTAGGCAGCTGGAGTTCACAGGGCACAGTGCTGGAGAAGAGAGAGCCAGGCAGAGAAAGAACTACAAAGACCCAGAGAGGGTCTCTTCCAGTATTCAGCAGAGCACTGACCTGCACCTGCATGTGAGGAAACTACACAAGCCAGGGAAAGAACCACCTGACAGGACTAAAAGGAACAGCCTCCGAAGCTCATTCAGGGCCAGGAATGATGCTTCTTATCTAGCTGGACTGAGAAACCTGATTCATGGGGCATCAGGCAAGTGCTCAGAAGGGTCTTTCTTTAGTGGTAGGGGTTAATTAGCTCTAGATGATGTTATTTTGCTGAAACTAGATTACCATTGGCATAGTGACTGTGGTACTGTCTGCAATGAGGTTGATTCCTTTGGGCTCAGCACATTATCATCTTGTATTGTAGGATAACCTAACTCCCATCTCCTTCTCCTTTATCCAGGCTACTAGGAAAAACTTTGTTCACTAAGTAGGTGATGCTTCTTGGTATGAACTCATTGTTTCTATATGGTGTCTCCTTCTATGCTAGTCTCACTGGCCCTTAAAAACAAAATAGTACACCTAGTGACTCTTCATTTGAATGAAAATGAGGGCCCTGAAATCACATAATGGTGCTTATTTATAGAATGTTTAAATAGATGAATGATTTTCACAGTGTGCTCCAAATAACACTGAAGACTCCTAAGATCTTTCAGGGGGTGCGAAAAGTCACAGCTATTTTGAAAATAGCCCTAAGACGTCATTTCCCCTTTCTACTGTGTTGAAATTTGCACGCATGGTGCAAAAACAAAGGTGGGAAGAACTGGTGACTGAGCACGAGTTGGGCCACCAAATGGTCATGTTCTTCATGACCATTGGTCATTGAACATGACCGTTGGTCGTGTTCTTCAGCACCTTGCATCATTTTTACTTAAGAATGTCCTGGATGAGGCCAGGCACAGTGGCACACACCTGTAATCCCAGCGGCTCTGGAGGCTGAGGCAGGAGGATCACAAGTTCAAAGCCAGCCTCAGCCACTTAGGCCCTGCAACTCAGTGAGACCCTGTCTCTAAATAAAATATATAAAAGGGCTGGGGATCTAGCTCAGTGGTTAGGCGCCTCTGGGTTCAATCCTCAGTACAGGAGGGGGAAAGGGAATGTCCTGAATGAACCAGTAAGAATTATTCGTTAAAAAATACTGACCCTTGGATAAATGCCTTTCTAATATTCTGATCTATTGTGACGAAATGGGAGAAAGGCACCCAGCAGTTGTGCTGCATACAAGGGTCTGGTGATTGCTCAGGGGGAAAGGACAACCTCTTACTAATTATTTGAATTGAGAACTAAACCAGATACTTTTTTCATAAAACACCATTTTTACTTGAAAGACAAAGTATGGTTTTCAGAGTTGGGTATTTGGCAGACCTTATATTGAAAATAAATGAAGCGAGCCTACCACTTCAAGGAAAACAACTGACAACAATTGTTGCCAATTATGATATTCAAGATTTCAAGTTCAAATAAGAATTTGGAAAAACTTGTAATTTGCCTCCATGTGATTGACAGCTTCCCAATACATTGTGATGGGTCAGGAATGTTATTGTTTTATATTGTGTAATGAGATATGTCAACATTTGGAAGGTCTACATAACTCAGTGAACCAATATTTTCCAAATGATCAATGTATGATGTTTCAAAATCAAGAACAGGCTAAGATCCACTTAAAATGCAAGATTGACAAACAGATTTTAATGTAATAGTTTGAAAAGTTCATTGCTATGGTTTCAGATTCCACATTGCAACTAACCTTTAAAAAACTACTGCATGTTGAGCTTTGGTGCACAGTAAAAGAATATCCACAATCATCTTTGAAAGCTAATAAAATACTTCTCCCAAGGCTGGGGGTGTGTTTCAGGGGCAGAATAAATTATTAGTGTGCACAAGACTCTTGGTTCGACTCCCAACACTGTGAAACCAAACAAAACAACTCCTTTTCCAGTTACTTATCTGTGCAAAACCAGATTTTCTTAATATACTTCAACCAGAACAATACTTCACAATAGATTGACTTCAAAAGTGAATAGGAGGATACAGCTATCTTTTATTAAGTCAAACATCAAAGAGCTTTAAAAAAATGTAAAACAATGCCCCTCTGTTTGCTAATTTTGTTTTGGAAAACACAGTTATTTTTATGAAAATGTATTACAGATAGTCCCCAACTTATGATGATTTGACTTATGATTTAGTTTACTTTATAATGCTGCAAAAGCAATACATGTTCAGCAGAAACTTTAAATTTTGAATTTGGGTCTTTCTCTGGGCATTCAATTTAATCCCTCATGCAACACTGGGCAGTGGCACTGAGCTACAGCTCCCATCAGCCAGGAGATCACCAGGGTAGACAACCCACACTCCACAATGTGCTTTGTTCCTAGCACCTTGGGGGAATACAGTAAGTTTCATGAGATAGTCAATGTTCTGATAGGCTTTGTGTTAGATGACTTTGCACAACTGTAGACTAGTGGGTTTTTTGAGCATGTTTAAGTTAGGATAGATTAAACTATGATGTCAGGCATATTAAATGCATTTTTGGCTTATTATAGTTTGAACTTAACAATGGGTTTATCAGTGTGTTAGTCAAAATACCTGAAAACAACAACTTAGAGGAGGAAAAGTTCATTTTGGCTCATGGTTACGGAGGTTTAGTCCATGGTGGGCTACATCCAGTGCTCTAGGCCCAAGGTGAGGCAAGACATCATGGCAGAAGGGCCTGGTGGAGGAGCTTGACTCCATTCATACAACCAGGAAACAGGGAGAGGAGAGGAAGAAAGGGCATAGGAAGGTGAGCCCTTCAGGGCTAGTGCCCCTAGTGACTCTCCTCTTCCAACCATGTCTCATCTGCCTACGGTTACCACCAGTCTATTCAAATTAGGATGGACTGATTAAGTTATGACTATCATGATCCAGTCACGTCACCTCTGAACACTTTTGCATTAAAACAGGAGCTTTTGAGGGATTATTTCATATTCAAATCATAACATTCCACCCCTAGCCCTCCAAAGCTCATGTTCATCTGAAAACATAAAATGCATTTAGTTCATCTACAAGTCCCAGAGTCTTAACAGTTTCATATTACTTGAAAGTCCAAGTCCAAAGTCTCACTTGAGACTCAAGGTAACTCTTGGCTGTTGAGCCCCTGTAAAGATCAAAAGCAAGTTACATATACTCAATATGCAGTGGTACAGAGCAAACATTCTCGCTCCAAAAGGGAAGAAAAGGGGCATAGAAAGAGGGGATGGGACCAAACAATACCAAATACCCAGGCAGGCAAACAGGTTCTGTAACTCTGCATGTAGCATCAAGGGGACATGGTGGCAAGATGTTCTCTGCACAGGGCTTGGGCAGCCCAGCCCTTTTGGCCATGCTGGTTGCAGCATACATGGCCTCTCTTTTAGTCTGGCTTTTTCTGTAGCCAGTAACTTTTCATGGCAGGCAGTCCATGTTCCTGGCATCTCTTACTTCTGTGGACTCCATTCCAGCTTTGGCTTCACCTTCACAGCTTCATGCATCACCCTCAGTGGCAGCCAACAGAGATTCCAACCCTGTTACACTTTGCCTGACCTCCCAGGCCTTCCTTTTGAATCTCGGTGGAAGCCATGAGCTTCCATGACCCTTCTACACCAGCATCCTGCATTTCTCTCAGAGTCAGTACCATGTGGTAGGTCTGCTGCTAGCCTCATGTAAGATCTGGGCCTCCTGAAACAAATGCTGTGGCAGCTTCTGTGTGCCTTCATGGTTGATCAAGGTGAAACAACTTCCTAGGCACCCCTGTGCAAGCAACACATTTCTCAGAATTTTCACTTTTATATTCTTGAACCTTTAATAGGTATAGTCTTAAAAATTACTGAGAGTCCTCAAGCTACATTTTCTACTATCTCTGTACAAAGTGCTAAGCATCTCTTTAGGGTTGCAATCTCTTCAACGAACACAACCTTCTCAGCCCCAGTTTTACATGCTTTATTCCCGGTTAAACTGCAATGTTTAAATCCTTCAGTTCTGTTTTCTGCTCCCAAGTCTCACAGAATACCTGGTTAAAAGCTGAGAGGAATGTGCTGCCTTGAAATTTCCTCTATTAGATTAAAGTCTATTACCTTTAAATTCACCCACACACAGTCTCAGAACATGAACAAATTGTAGACAAGTTCTTTGCCAGAATGTAACATAAATGGCCTCTAGTCCAATTCCCAATTGAATTCTCATTTCCCCTTGAAACCTCATGAGCACAGTCCACATTCCTATCAGCATTCAGTCTTCTGAGCTCCTTCCAGAATTACCCATTAAGTTCTGCTTACAAAATTCTAAGTCGTCTCCATCCTGCATCTCCAAACTTTTCCAAACTCCTCCTGCAAGCAAACCAACTTCAAAGGTTTCTGAACTACATGATCGGGTTTTGGTTTGTCACAGCAAATGTCTCCATTCCCAGTACCAATTCTGTGTTAGCCAGCTTTTCATCACTGTGACCAAAATACCTGACAAGATCAACTTAGAGGAAGAAAAATTTATTTTGACTTATGATTCCAAGGGTTTAGTCCATGATCAGTCAAGTCTGTTGCTCTGGGCACAAGATGAGGAAGCACATCATGGTGGAAGGACATGGTAGAGGAATGGTGATCCATTCATGGAAGCCAGGAAGCAGAATAGGAGAAAGTGAAGACGAACCCTTCAAGGGCTTTCCCCCAGTGACCCACCTCCTCCAGTCATGCTCCTCCTGCCTATAGCTACTACCCGTCTATTCAAACTAGGATCAACTGATTAAGTTACAGCTCTACAATCCAATCATATAACCTCCTGCATTAATGCAGGAGCTTTTGGGGGACTCCTCATATCCAAACCATGACAATTAGGAAGTCATTCCATCATAAATGGAGTTAGCATCTTTATGTTAATTCTTAATGGGTTTTTGCTTTTATGTTTGTTTATTTTTGATTATTTAGGATCTTTATACATATATTCTTAAATCCCATAGTAAATCAAAATTTTCTGTTTTCTACTATGGCAATTATGGATAATCATATCTCATGTGTTCATTTTATCAATTTTCGGACTCTCCATTCTAAATTCACGCTATACTGCCAGTTCTGCAAAATGTGGTTGGGCTCTTGAAATATTTTCCCTCTGCTGGCTTTTTCAGTAGAAGATGACATTGCAGGAGGAAGGGGTTTCCCTTTCTTCCTGTTCCCACTGTGCCCTCCTGACAGGCTCTTGGGGCTTGTGGCTTCTCTACCACCCAATTCTGTTACACTGTGACTAGACTTTATATGTGGTCAGTGGACTGTCTCCTACATTTGCAGAAACCTCTTGGTGTTAAACAACTTGATATAATTCAATTATAATTCAAATGTTTGAAATTAGGCACAGAAGTAGAAACAGAAGGCTGTGATTGCCATTCTGTGATATAATAATTTAGAAGTACTAATGGTTTTCCAAACCATCTACTCTTCAGGATTTTAGTTAGCTGACCTCGTAGAAATGAGACTCTGCTGGCTGGGTACTATGATGCATGCCTGTAATCTCAGTGACTTAGGAGGCTGAGGTAGGAGGGTCACAAGTTCAAGACCTGCCTGGGAAACTTAGGCAGGCCCTGTTTCAAAATAAAAAACAAAAAGGACTAAGGATGTAGCTCAGAGGCAAAATGCCCCTAGGTTCAGTCCCCAGCATGTGAGAGACAGTAGTGCAGGGAAGGGAGAGATGAGTCCCCTCTAGCCATTTCTTCTTTCTTGATTGATTTGATCAAGCAAGATCCAGATGCATGAGGATCTGCAGGCTATTGGACTGACACCTAGTCCCCTTCTTAGAGAACTCAGTTCACTGCCTAGAGTGTGGGAAGTCCTAATCAGTTCAAAGATCTTCATTTTCATTTTTATTGTGTCAAGGGAGGCCAGGAGATGATGATAAAGTTGATTTTCTTGCTATTTTCACAAACTTTTGTGTTTCCTCTCCACAGGCAAAGGTATATTTATTTAGAATGAACTTAGTAGATAGGCATTAATCAAAATAGCAGGCAGAAAGGACCTATGTGGGGCCAAATTGGAGGGAACAATGTGGGGTCTGATCTTACAGGGAAAGGGGAGAGTAATTCAAGATTTACAGGTAGCAGTCTCCAGCAGTGGCTACGGGGCAGCCCAGGACCTCCTCACGGTCACCAGCCCAAGGTACAACTGGAAGCAGCCCTCTGCAGCTGAGGTCAGTCATTCCAGAGGACGCTGCATCAATCCAAAGAATCCTCTGCCCCCTGTACTGCCACAGCCTGTGTATTTTTACCTAAAGAAACCCAGTATAGCTTTGAAGATATGTTCTTTTATGCAATTAAAAGTTATTGTTTTTTTAGGGGGTGGATTATGGTCACTGTCCCTACCTCCTGCCCCTGGCATGGACAGGGAGATGAAAAAAGAAAAAAAAATTATTGGGATACATTAAACTGTAAGATTTCTTAAATACAGTGAATAGTGATTTGAAGGAGGTCAGATGAATTACTAGGGAAGGAGAATAAATTATGTGTTTCTATGAGCACATGAAGGTAACATGAATAAATCTGTGATCCTGCTACTTGGGGATACTTTATTGCTCCATCTCAGTGGCACCTACTCTATATATAAGTCTCTCCTCTCCCTTCACACCAGATAACTGATACTCAATGCATACTTGATAAATGGAAGTTACTACACTTCGATCATATGCTTTAGAGCAGGAGTTGGCAAGCTTTTTCTGGATGCGGCCAGAATGTAAGTGTTTTAGATTTTGCGGCCCATATATGCTCTCTGTAGCAATCACCCAACTCTGCTGTTGTGGCATGAAATCTGCCACATGCAATATGTAAACATGGCAGTGTTCCAAGAAAGCTTTATTTGCTCTTCTTTTCCTGTTTATGTCCCTTTAATTTCCTTCTCTTGTCTGATTGCTCTGGCAAGAGTTTCAAAGATTATGTTGAATAGGAGTGGCAAAAAGTGGGCATCCTTGTCTTATTCCTGTTTGTAGAAGACATACTTTCAGATTTTCTCCATTGGGTATCATGTTGGCCTTGGGTGTGGCATACATAGACTTTACGACGTTGAGGCGAGTTCCTTCTATTCCAAGTTTTTCTAGTATTTTAAATATGAATGGTTGCTGTGCTTTGTCAAGAGCTTTTTCTGCATCTATTGAGATAATCATGTGATTCTTGTCCTTTAGTCTATTTATATGATGAATTACTTTTATTGATTTCCATGAGTTGAACCAACCTGCATCCCTAGGATGAAACACCTTGATCATGGTGCACTATCTTTTTAATATGTTTTTTTTTTTCTATGTGGTTTGCCAATATTTTATTAAGAATTTTTACATCTATGTTCATCAGGGATATTGGTCTGAGGTTTTCTTTCCTTGTGTTTTTGTCTGGTTTTGGTATCAGGGTGATACTAGCTTCAGAGAATGAGTTTGGCAGTGTTCTCTCCTTTTCTGTTTCATGGAATAATTTGAGGAGGATTGGTGTTAATTCTCCTTTAAAGGTCTAGCAGAACTTGGCTGAAAATCCATTTGGTCCTGGGCTTTTCTATGTTGAAAGACTTTTGATAGGTGCTTCAATTTCATTACTTGATATTGATCTGTTTTAAGTTTTCTATATCTTTTCTATAGTCTGTGGTTAAATTTGGGTAGGTCCTATGTCTCTAAGAATTTGTCAGTATCTTCAAGATTTTCTGGCTTATTAGCGTGCAGGTTTTTTCAAAATAGTTTCTGATGTTCCTCTGGTTTTCAGTAGAGTCTGTGTTGATATTTCCTTTTTCATCTTGAATTTTGTTAATTTGAGTGGTTTTTTTCTCTCTTTCTTTTGGTTAATTTGCCTAAGTGTTTATGAATTTTGCTTATCCTTTGCAAAAGCCAACTCTTTGTTTTGTTAATCTTTTGTATTTTTTATTTATTAATTTCATTTATTTTGGCTCTGATTTTCATTATTTCCTGTTACCTACTGATTTTGGTATGGTTTGTTTGACATCTCTAGCAATCAGGGAAATGCAAATTAAAACATCATTGAGATTTCATTCCACTCCATTTAGAATGGCAATTATCAAGAATACATGTAACAATGAATGTTGGTAAGGATGTGGGGGGAAAGATACACCCATACATTGCTGGTGGGACTGAAAATTGGGTGACCACTCTGGAAAGCAGTATGGAGATTCCTCAAAAAACTAGGAAGGGAACCATCATACCATCCAGCTATTCTACTCCTCAGTATATATCCAAAAGATTTAAAATCAGTATTCAGTGGTGAAGCCATATCAATTTTTATAGCAAAACAAGTCAGAATAGCCAAGCTATTAAACCAACCTAGGTGCCACTGACAGATGGATGGATAAAGAAAATGTGGTATATATACACAATGGAGTATTACTGAGCCATAATGACATTATGGCATTTGCTGATAAATGAATGGAACTGGAGACTATCATGCTAAGTGAAATAAGTCAATTCCCAAAAGTCAAAGATTGAATGTTTTCTCTGATGTGCAGAAGCCAATCTAATATAAGGAAAGGGTATATAAAAAATAAAAGAAAGATCAGTGGAGTAGATGAAAGGGATTGAAGGGGAGGGAGGAGGGAAGGGATAAGGGAAAAACAGTGGAATGAATCTGATCTCACTTTCCTATGTACATTTATGAATATACCACAGTTAAATCTCACTACCATGTACATCCACAAGACACTAATTTAAAAAAAAGTGTAAGTAAACAGCAGAAAGATCAGCAGAGTAGAAGGAAGGGAATGGGGGAAGGGAGGAATGGAGGAAAAGGGAAAATACTGGGGACTGAATTAGAGCAAATTATATATATCCCATGCTTTTATAATTTTGTCAAAATTAATCCTAATGTTATGCATAACTATAAAGAACCAATAAAAATATTACAAAAAAACTTTATTTGCAAAACCAAGTAGTGTTCCAGTTGGCCTGCAGTCGGCTAACCTCTCTCTGCTTTACAGTGCCATTGCCTGTTACTGTCTCTGGAGAATAATGGCCTCTCCTCTTCTGCTTGCCAAATCTTACATGAATTGCTTGACATGAGCAAATTCAAATCCAGAACCACACTGAAGGAACTCTGGGAAACGTGGTTCTTGAATTCTCCTCTTCAAGAGGGTAGAAGTGGTGCTGAGTGGGCAACAGGCGATCCAGCACACTGAGGTCAGCCACAGAGATTTCTAGGTCGGGATGCCAGAGTGATGGGGACCAAGTCTTCAGAACCACACTTGCCCACGAGGGATGCAAAATCCAAAATCCAGGAGCTTGAATGAACTGCTTCAGCTCTCTCACGTCAGCTGGGTCAGGCCGGTTTTCAGTGCTGAGAGCTCAGACTCTGATCTTGAAGTTCCACCAGTCATGGCTTCCCCGTCTTTATCATCTTATGCTTGATGGTGGCTGCTGGAGCAGGCCCACCTTCCAGCCAACCGGAAGGAGGACGGCTGGGAAAGGGACAGAGCCCCTCCACATATGGGTATCTTCCAGGAAGTGTCCGCCACCTCTGTTTAGGTATTGACTAGAGCTTAAACTTGATCTGAAGAGAGGATAAGAAATTTAGTTTTAATTTCAGGTAGTCATGTATAAAGCAGAAAACAAACAAAACAACAAAAACAAAAAATGAAACAACCCAGATGGTCTCTAACAGAGGAAGAAAGAAAGAACAGATATTAACAGACAACTTATATGTGGGGAGGGAAGAAGTTCACTGGATTAGACAAAGGGGAATGAAGGGAACTGAGGGAGACGGGAACAGAAAGACAGTGGAATGAATTGGACATGACTTTCCTGTGTCGTCTATAAATACATGACCAGTGAGACTCCACATCAAGTACAACCTCAAGAAGAGAATCCTAATTAGAGGAAGTTATACTCCATGTATGTATGTCAAAATACACTCTACAGTCCTATGTATCTAAAAAGAGTAAATTTTAAAAAAGACAACTTGTGGCCTTTGCCACACCAATGTTTTGCAATGACAGCTTATAAAGGTTCTGAAACCACAGCACATTCTTACAGGCCAGTGTTACATACTCAGATCATACTTTTACTGGTCAAAGTTCTGAAATGCTGTACTATTATAGACCAAGGATTCTGATTCACATAAGATTTTCACTGACCTAGGTTCTAGAATTAGACAAAATTACTCCAGGCCAAGATTCCGGATTCATATAAGATTCTTACAAGCCAACATTCGGAACAACAAAAACAAAAAAAACACCAAGATTCCCAACTCATTTGAGATTTTGGTCAAGCATCCAGAAATACATGAGAATTCCTATTGAATAGGTTTTTGGACTCATGCAAGATTCCTAAGGGCCAAAGTACATGGAGATTAAGATTCCAGAATTACACTAAACTTCTTTCAGACTGGGTTTCCAGAATTACACACAATTCTTACAGTGCAAGTTTCTGAAATCACACAATGTTATTATAGTACTGTTCAGACAGTCAGAAAACTATAACTAAACATATTTCTTTCAGGTCAAATTTTCAGAATCACATAATGTTTTAATAAACCAACTTTGCAGGATCATATAAGTTTATTATAGGTCAAGTTTCCAGAAATACACAAGGTTAAGGTTACAAAATAGTATGACATAATCGAAAGTCAAAAATAAAAGTCATCTAACATTTTGTAGGCTAATGTTCCAGAATTGCTAGAGTCCTTTTAAACCATTGTATCTAGATTCACAAAGCATTCCAAGACCCTAATGTTCTGTAAACCCTTATAGTTCCAGAATCCTACAGTATTCTTTTTTTTTTTTATTGTAAACAAATGGGATACATGTTGTTTCTCTGTTTGTACATAGAGTAAAGGCATACCATTTGTGTAATCATAAATTTACATAGGGTGATGTTGGTTGATTCATTCTGTTATTTTTTCCCCTTCCCCCCACCCCTCCCATCCCTCTTTTCCCTCTATACAGTCCTTCCTTCCCCCATTCTTGCCCCCCTCCCTAACCCTCACTCTAACCCTAAAACTAACCCCTCCCACGCCTCATTATGTATCATCATCCACTTACCAGCGAGATCATTCTTCCTTTGGTTTTTTGAGATTGGCTTATCTCACTTAGCATGATATTCTCCAATTTCGTCCATTTGCCTGCAAATGCCATAATTTTATCATTCTTTATGGCTGAGTAATATTCCATTGTATATATATGCCACAGTTTCTTTATCCATTCATCAACTGAAGGGCATCTAGGTTGGTTCCACAATCTGGCTATGGTGAATTGAGCAGCTATGAATATTGATGTGGCTGTATCTCTGTAGTATGCTGATTTTAAGTCCTTTGGGTATAGGCCGAGGAGTGGGATAGCTGGCTCAAATGGTGGGTCCATTCCAAGTTTTCTAAGGAATCTCCACACTGCTTTCCAGAGTGGCTGCACTAATTTGCAGCCCCACCAGCAATGTATGAGTGTACCTTTTTCCCCACATCCCCGCCAACACCTTTTGTTGCTTGTGTTCTTGATAATCGCCATTCTGATTGGGGTGAGATGGAATCTTAGGGTGGTTTTGATTTGCATTTCTCTTATTACTAGAGATGTTGAACATTTTTCCATATGTTTGTTGATTGCTTGTAGATCTTCTTCTGTGAAGTGTCTGTTCATTTCCTTAGACCATTTGTCGATTGGGTTATTTGTAGTCTTGGTGTTGAGTTTTTTGAGTTCTTTATAGATTCTGGAAATTAGTGCTCTATCTGAAGTATGAGTGGCAAAGATTTTCTCCCACTCTGTAGGCTCTTTCTTCACATTGCTGATAGTTTCCTTTGCTGAGAGAAAGCTTTTTAGTTTGAATCTATCCCAGTTGTTGATTCTTGCTTTTATTTCTTGTGCTATGGGAGTCCTGTTGAGAAAGTCTGGTCCTAAGCCGACATATTGGAGATCTGGACCTACTTTTTCTTCTATAAGATGCAGGGTCTCTGGTCTGATTCCGAGGTCCTTAATCCATTTTGAGTTTAGTTTTGTGCATGGTGAGAGATATGGGTTTAGTTTCATTCTGTTGCATATGGATTTCCAATTTTCCCAGCACCATTTGTTGAAGAGGCTATCTTTTCTCCATTGCATATTTTTGGCACCTTTGTCTAGTATGAGGAAATTGTATTTATTTGGGTTTGTGTCCGTGTCCTCTATTCTGTACCATTGATCTACCTGTCTATTTTGGTACCAATACCACGCCGTTTTTGTTACTATTGCTTTGTAGTATAGTTGAAGTTCAGGTATTGCAATACCCCCTGCTTCATTTTTCCTGCGAAGGATTGCTTTAGCAATTCTGGGTTTCTTATTCTTCCAGATGAATTTCATGATTGCTTGTTCTACTTCTGTAAGGTACATCGTTGGGATTTTAACTGGAATTGCATTGAATCTGTATAGCACTTTTGGTAGTATGGCCATTTTGACAATATTAATTCTGCCTATCCAGGAACATGGGAGATCTTTCCATTTTCTAAGGTGTTCTTTAATTTCTTTCTTTAGTGTTCTGTAGTTCTCATTGTAGAGGTCTTTCACCTCTTTTGTGAGATTGATTCCCAAGTATTTTATTTTTTTCGACGCTATTGTGAATGGGGTAGTTTTCCTAATTTCTCTTTCTGAAGATTCATCACTTATGTATAAAAATGCATTGGATTTATGAGCATTGATCTTGTATCCTGCTACTTTACTGAATTCACTTATGAGTTCTAAGAGTTTTCTGGTGGAATTTCCTGGTTCCTCTAAGTATATAATCATATCATCAGCAAATAGGGATAGTTTGAGTTCTTCTTTTCCAATTTGTATCCCTTTAATTTCTTTGGTCTGTCTAATTGCTCTGGCTAGAGTTTCAAGGACAATATTGAATAGGAGTGGTGAGAGAGGGCATCCCTGCCTTGTTCCAGATTTTAGGGGGAATGCTTTCAGTTTTTCACCATTAAGAATGATATTAGCCATGGGCTTAGCATAGATGGCCTTTACAATGCTAAGGAACGTTCCCACTATCCCTATTTTTTCTAGTGTTTTGAGCATGAAGGGGTGCTGTATTTTATCAAATGCTTTTTCTGCATCTATTGAAATAATCATGTGATTCTTGACTTTAAGTCTATTGATATGGTGAATTACATTTATTGATTTCCTGATGTTGAACCAACCTTGCATCCGTGGGATGAAACCCACTTGATCATGGTGCACTATCTTTTTAATATGTTTTTGTATGCAATTTGCTAAAATTTTGTTGAGAATTTTCGCGTCGATGTTCATTAAGGATATGGGTCTGAAATTTTCTTTCCTCGATGTGTCTCTGTCTGGTTTAGGTATCAGGGTGATATTGGCTTCGTAGAATGAGTTTGGGAGGGTTCCCTCCTCTTCTATTTCATGGAATACTTTGAAAAGTATTGGAATGAGCTCTTCTTTAAAGGTTTTGTAGAACTCGGCTGAGAAACCATCAGTTCCTGGACTTTTCTTTGTTGGTAGGCTTTTGATGACTTCTTCTATTTCATTACTTGAAATTGGTCTATTTAAATTGTGTATGTCCTCCTCGTTTAGTTTAGGCAATTCATAGGTCTCTAGAAACTTGTTGATATCTTCAATATTTTCTATTTTGTTGGAGTATAGATTTTCAAAATAGCTTCTAATTATGTTTTGTATTTCAATCGTGTCTGTTGTGATATTTCCTTGTTCATTCCGAATTTTGGTGATTTGGGTTTTCTCTCGTCTTCTCTTTGTTAGTGTGGCTAAAGGTTTATCAATTTTGTTTATTTTTTCGAAGAACCAACTATTTATTTTGTCAATTTTTTGTACTGTTTCTTTTGTTTCAATTTCGTTGATTTCAGCTCTGAGTTTAACTATTTCCTGTCTTCTACTACTTTTGGTGTTGGTCTGTTCTTCTTTTTCTAGAGCTTTGAGCTGTAGTGTTAGGTTGTTTATTTGTTGAGTTTTGCTTCTTTTATTGAATGTGCTCCATGAAATAAATTTTCCTCTAAGTACTGCTTTCATAGTGTCCCAGAGATTTTGATATGATGTTTCTTTGTTCTCATTTACCTCTAAGAATTTTTTAATTTCCTTCCTAATATCTTCTGTTATCCATTCCTCATATAATAGCATATTGTTTAATCTCCAGGTGTTGGAGTAATTTCTGTTTTTTACTCTTTCATTTATTTCTAGTTTCAATCCATTATGATCTGATAAAATACAAGGAAGTGTCTCTATCTTCTTGTATTTGCTAACATTAGCTTTGTGGCATAATATATGGTCTATTTTAGAGAAGGAACCATGTGCTGCTGAGAAGAAAGTGTATTCACTCTTCATTGGATGGTATATTCTATAAATGTCTGTTAAGTCTAAATTATTGATTGTGTTATTGAGATCTATGGTTTCTTTGTTCAATTTTTGTTTGGAAGATCTGTCCAGTGGTGAGAGAGGCATGTTAAAATCACCTAGTATTATTGTCTTGTGGTCTATTTGGTTTCTGAGATTGAGAAGGATTTGTTTGACATACATGGGTGAGTCACTGTTTGGGGCATAGATATTTATGATTGTTATGTCTTGCTGATTTATGGTTCCCTTAAGCATTATGAAATGCTTAATCCCTTTATCTTTATCCCTTCTGATTAACTTTGGCTTGAAGTTCACTTTATCTGAAATGAGGATGGATACCCCAGCTTTTTTGCTGGGTCCATGTGCATGGTAAGTTTTTTCCCATTCTTTCACCTTTAGTCTTTGGGTATCTCTTTCTAAGAGATTAGTCTCTTGCAGGCAACATATTGTTGGATCTTTCTTTTTTATCCAATCTGCCAGTCTATGTCTTTTGATTGATGAATTCAGGCCGTTAATATTCAGGGTTATTATTGAGATATGATTTGTATTCCTGGTCATTTGACTCATTTTATTCATTTATTTGCTTATTTTTGACACGACTTGGTTCCTCTTTATTTGAGAGTTCCTTTAGGATATCTCCTCCCTTTGCTGATTTGCTTCTTTGTTTTTCATATCTTCTTCATGGAATATTTTGCTGAGAATGTTCTGTAATGCTGGCTTTCTTTTTGTATATTCTTTTAGCTTTTGTTTATCATGGAAGGATTTTATTTCGTCGTCAAATCTGAAGGTAAGTTTTGCTGGGTATAAGATTCTTGGTTGGCATCCATTTTCTTTTAGGGCTTGAAAAATGTTATTCCAGGCCCTTCTAGCTTTTAAGGTCTGGATTGAAATATCTGCTGATATCCGTATTGGTTTCCCCCTGAATGTAATTTGGTTCTTTTCTCTCACAGCCTTTAAGATTCTGTCTTTATTTTGTATGTTAGGTATTTTCATTATAATGTGCCTTGGTGTGGGTCTGTTGTAATTTTGTGTATTTGGAGCCCTATAAGCCTCTTGAACTTGATTTTCCATTTCATTCTTCAGATTTGGGAAATTTTCTGATATTATTTCATTGAATAGGTTGTTCATTCCTTTGGTTTGTTTCTCTGAGCCTTCCTCAATCCCAATAATTCTCAAATTTGGCCTTTTCATGATATCCCATAGTTCTTGGAGATTCTGTTCATGATTTCTTACCATCTTCTCTGTTTGTTCAACTTTGTTTTCGAGGTTAAATATTTTGTCTTCAATATCTGAAGTTCTGTCTTCCAGGTGTTCTATCCTATTGGTTGTGCTTTCTATGGAGTTCTTAATTTGGTTTATTGTTTCCTTCATTTCAAGGATTTCTGTTTGATTTTTTTTCAATATCTCTAACTCTTTATTGAAATGGTCTTTTGCTTCCTGTATTTGCTCTTTTAACTGTCTATTGGTGCGTTCATTCAATGCCTGCATTTGCTCTTTCATTTCATCGTTTGCTTCCCTTATCATGTTGATTATGTACATTCTGAACTCCCTTTCTGACATTTCTTCTGCCATGCTGTCATTGGATTTTATTGATATAACATCCAGATTTGTTTGAGGCATTTTCTTCCCTTGTTTTCTCATGTCATTCAGGTGTCAGTGGACTTCAGAGATGTTGCAGATTTCCTCTATTGACTTATAATGTCCCTGAAGATTGCTAGTGTATCCCCTCTTATCCTTCAGTAGCCTGAAGTCTTAGAGGAAGTTGATACTGCGGTGTTCCCCTAGGTAGCTGCCTCTCTAGGGGTGGTGGTCTTCAGGTGGGGTATATTCCCTGCTAGTGGGTAGAGGTGCCTCTACTTGTTGACCAATGGTCATCCAAAGGGGAACTAGACTGCGGGCTGAGGCAATGCCTGTTTGGGCCTGTGTCTCTGGTTTTACCGTCCTTGTGGGAAAACCTCACCCGGCGGGGAAGACTCACCCGGTGGGGAGGTCTCGCTAGTCAGTTCCCCTCCTAGAGGTTCCCCTCAGTCCACAGCTACCGCCTGGGCAGGGCAGCCTTCCCAGGCAACGTTTCCAGGGGCCTGGACCTACCTCCTGGGCCTGGGAGCCCTGCCTTTCACAGACGAGTCTCCTTAGGTAGCCCCTCCTCCGAGAAGCTGCCCGCAGTCCTGGAACCTTCGCTCCACCCCTCAGCTTGTCTCTGTGTAGCTCTTTCAAGAAAAGGTGCTTAGATCCCCGGCTCGGACCGTGCTTTGCACCTAATCGCCTAGCTATGCGACCCCTCCTCTGAGCAGTCACTTGGAGCCTCGTACATATGCTCCAAGCCCCAGTGACCCGCCGCTCGTCTCTTCCTCCAGGCAGCCACCCGGTGTTCTGTGTGGGCGCTTGGAGACCAAGCCACTCCCTGCGCACCTCCACCTCCTCAGGACAGCCCCCTCCCCGTTGTTCAGGCGGTTGCTGAGTCCAAATAGCTCGCCACCCAACTCTTTCTCTGGCAGCCCCCGGAGCCCCGGCAGATTGCTCCAAAAAACCAAGCGGTGTGCTGCTCGGCCTCCTCTGCAAAGTTCCCCGCTTTCCGAGTTCACTGTTCCAGCGGGGGGAGGTGTGTCTTGTCGCCTGGGCAGGGCAGCCTTCCCAGAGGCCCGGACCTACCTCCTGGGCCTGGGAGCCTCACCCTTCGTAGACGAGTCTCCTTAGGTTGTCCCTTCTTAGAGAAGCTGCCAGCAGTCCTGGAACCTTTGCTCCGCCCCTCAGCTTGTCTCTGTGTAGTTCATTCAAGAAAAGGTGCCTAGGTCCCTGGACCGGACCGTGCTATGCACCTAATCGCCTGGCTATGCGACCCCTCCTCTGAGCAGTCACTTGGAGCCTCGTACATATGCTCCAAGCCCCAGTGACCCGTCACTCGTCTCTTCCTCCAGGCAGCCACCCCGTGCTCTGTGTGGGCGCTTGGAGACCAAGCCACTCACTGAGTACCTCCACCTCCTCAGGACAGCCCCCTCCCCGTTGTTCAGGCGGTTGCTGAATCCAAATAGCTCGCCACCCAACTCTTTCTCTGGCAGCCACCCGAGCCCTTGCAGATCGCTCCAAAACCAGGCGGTGTGTTGCGCAACCTCCTCTGCAGAGTTCCCCGCTTTCCGAGTTCACTGCTCCAGCGGGGGGAGGTGTGTCTTGCCGCCTGGGCAGGGCAGCCTTCCCAGGACAGTTCCCAGGGGCCTGGACCTACCTCCTGGACCTGGGAGCCTCACCCTTCACAGACGAGTCTCCTTAGGTTAGAGAAGCTGCCCGCAGTCCTGGAAACTTCAATCCGCCGTTTTTCGCTCCGTTTTTTCGCTCCGCTTCGCTGTCCGTGTTTATCGCTCTGGCGGGGGGAGGGGCGTCTCACCGAGTCACTCTACTTCACAAAGTTCTCTGCGTTCCAGGGCTACTGCCCCATCCGGGATGCCTCCCCTATGGGAGAAACTCACCCGGCGACTTTGAGTTGGTCCCAAGTCACTATCTCCTCTTTTGAATCTTGAGTCCTGAGCAACATAAAATGCAGCCGCCCTCTAGTCCACCATCTTGAAACCCCCTACAGTATTCTTAAATGACTTGAGTTCTGGTATCTCCCATAATTCTTTCTTCCTCCTTCTTTCTTTCTTTTTGAAGTTCCACCAGTCATGGCTTCCCTGTCTATATCATCTTACGCTTGATGGTGGCTGCTGGAGCAGGCCCACCTTCCAGCCAACCAGAAGGAGGACGGCTGGGAAAGGGACAGAGCCCCTCCACGTATGGGTATCTTCCAGGAAGTGTCCGCCACCTCTGTTTAGGTATTGACTAGAGCTTAAACTTGAACTGAAGAGAAAAAAAAAAAAACAAGATTCTTTTCCTTCCTTCCTTCCTTCCTTCTTTCCTTCCTTCCTTCCTTTCTTTTTCTTATCCTAAGGTTTGAACCCAGGGCCTCATGTATGCTAGGCAATCACTCTACCACAGAGCTACAGCCTCAGTCACACATAATTCTTATAGATGATATTTCCAGTCTATGCCACCTGAGTCTCCAAACTCAGCTGGTGATTGAAATTGATTATGTCTGCTTCCAAGTTAGGCAATGCTCACAAAATATTACCCTTTCCAATGCCAGTACATGCATGTGCTCCCTTTCTCTCTCTTTGTCTCTCTGTCTCTGTCTCTGTCTCTGTCTCTGTCTCTGTCTCTGTCTCTCTCTCATCACCAACTACATAGCCCAGAACACATTTTAGAAATGCTCATGTATTTGTGAGAGGCAGAGGAATCAGAGAGAGAAGTGATATTATCCATGTGTATAATAATAATGATAATAAGAACAACATTTATTGAATCCCTACTGTTTTAATCAGTTTTTTCACTGCTGTGAGGAGAAAAACATATTTGTTGCTCGCAGTTTCAGAGGTCTCAGTCTTTGACAGCCAACTCCATTGCTCTGTGCCCAAAGTGAGGCAGAACATCATGGCCAAAGGGGGTGGCAGAGGGGAGGAGCTCAGAACATCACACCAGGAAACACAGGGGGGTGGGGAGAGCTTCCCTCACCATGGACAAAATATCAAACCCAACACCCCTAGCAACCCACCTCCTCCTGCCACACCCTACCCACCTTCAGTTACCACCCAGTTAATCCCTATCAGGGGCTTAATGCACAGATTAAGTTAAGGCTCTCGCAACCCAATCATTTCACCTCTAAGCTTTCTTGCATGGTCTCACCCATGAGCCTTTGGGGGACACCTCATACCTACACCATAACACTCACCATGTGCATCATACTAATTTATCAACATTGATCATTCCAGTAAGCCTATGATTGACTTATTATCATCACTATGTTAGTAATTGTTATCAGTATTCTCATTTTATAGATGAAAAATAGTCTCAGAAAGCTTAGGCAAGTTGACCAAGCTCACACAACTACGAAGTAGCAACTTCAAATTTGTAACCCTGGTTGTTGATTCTAGGACTAAAGGGAGCCACCTCAGCACTGAGGAGGAGCATGGGGAAAGGCTACCCCATCCTTTGGGATAAAAAATACTAAATTCCAACAGGAAAATAAAAATCAATCCATCGGCAAAAATGATTCTTCCTAGGAGTGGGCAAAAGGTGAAGTGCCAAGGAGACTTGGAGAGGCATAAATCTAAATAAGATGTCCAGAAAGAAACCTCAAGAACATTTCCATGTAACTAAGAACCATGTAACATGGCTTACTGTGTCCAAACATGGAGGAAAAGGAAAAGGAGATATATTGGCAAAGGGGTCATAACTTTCAATGAATTTTCACAGGGTAATTTAGTAGTCTTTAATTAGCAATACGTAGGGAGAAGGGGATGCCTGGGTTGGTTGACCTGAGTATTCTGACCCATTTGTTACATAAATTCCCAAGACAACACTGAGTTCCTTATTTAGCAGTCACTTTGTGGGCTTCTACCATATTCCTCAACCTGGATATAAAATACCATAAAAATGTATAAGACCAAATCCTTGCCTCTAAGAAGTCCCAGGAGACAAAGATCAAACAACAATGTGGTTGTGGCTAGCTCCATGTACATGTAAGCACTGTGTGCACACGGTTGTACACATGCATGTTCATGTATGTGCGTGTGTGTACCTGTGCTTCCTGGAGGTGAAGATGGTGGGCTGGATCTAGAAGGACAGGAAGACAGTATACAAAGTGGGCTGTTGCAGCAGAGGTGCTGGGAGACCTTCCAGCTAGCGTACTCATGAGTGTGCAAGCCCAGGGCACAGGGCTCCAGTGTGCACGGAGAACCCAGGAACACTCCTGCCTTGGACATAGAGCTTGGGTTAAGAAGCTGGTGGGAGGAGGTTAAGGCCAGCCTAGGCTTTGTGAGAATTAACCTCGACTGAAGAAAACGATTGAACACAGACTGTGATGGAAGGCTATGCACGAATATGTGCAGACTGTGTTGGGGAAAAGTTCACAGAACGGTTTCCATCCTTTGATTACTTCCCCTGGGCTTATGTTCTGAGCAATGACCTTTCTTTCTTCTTTGTGTGTGTGTGTGTGTGTGTGTGTGTGGTGTGTGTGTGTGCGTGCGCACTAGGGATCAAATCCAGGGCTTCATGTATACTACACAGTGCACTACAGCTGAGCTACATCCCCAGCCCAGGGAACCAATATTTCAGTAGAATATTTTGTGTTGTTAACTCTAACACATCATCATTATTATTTTAGCAATTGTTTGATGTTAAATGTAACCTCTGAAAATGTTGAAAAGATACTATTCTTTGAAAGAGTATTTGGGGAGGCATTGCTACTCATCTTTCTGATCTCATTCTGTTGAGGTTCCCAGGACAAGAGGCCCACCCCAAGTTCAACTTCTCTCTTCTTACCACAAGGGAACTGATACCAATGATCCAGCTGTCCTATCTTTGCCTCCACAGCCTCTATTGGTGAGTCTATTCTGGATCCTTCTTGGTCAGATTTATCTGTTTATTTGTTCATGCTTTCTGGCAATATCTTTGCACACCTATTCCAGGTCTGTTTAACTGCAGACACGTTAATCTCCTGCTCTCCCCAGATTAGTTGAGAGTTTCTGGGTTAAGATTTAGTGTGCAGAATTCTGACATGATCAAGTCGGAGTTCACATTCACCTTCCCACAATAGCAAGCTAGTAGATGGATCAAAATACAAGAAGCAGCTGGTTTCAGACATTGGTTAATAGGTAGCCTGGAAGTCTGAGTCCCAAGAGAAGGGAACAAAAGGATGAGCCAAATCACCTAGGTGGGTTGTCTAGTGGCACATTCGGGACTGTGCTCCAGCTGAGGCGAGGAAACTGAGAACACTGGGGAGGCTGAGACAGCTGGAAATGAGAAGAGGGCACTAGGCAGAAAAAGAACTTTCCCAAATCGTTTAAGGGTCCCGCTGGATCTTTGTTGAATTACAAGTCAAGCACATGCGAGGCCAAAACTCCATGATTTGAGGCAAATAGCAAGGGTGGATTTTTAAGTCGAATAGTTCTCAAGTTCACACAGGTGATGAGATGCTTAGACTCCCACAACACAGACGGGAAGCTCTTATCAATCATCCAGTGCATTCAACTCTGGAATCGTCCTGACAAAGGCTTGAACAGGTGGTGAAAGAAGGAAGTGAATCCTGGGTCAATTTAACCTTCTGATATGAAATTCCCAACACTCTTTTTCTTTTCTAGATTCTTTTTTAAAAATTTTTATTTGTTCTAATTAGTTATACATGACAGGAGAATTCATTTATGCATTTTGACAAGTAATATATAAATGGAGTATAATTCCTCATTTTTCTGACTGTACCTGTTGTAGGATCACATCAGTGATGTAGTCATATATGTACATAAGATTTCTCTCTACTATCCTTCCTACCCCCATACTCCCTCCCTTCACTCCTCTCTATCCTTCCCTAGCACCCCCTTATTATAAATTAGCATCTGCATATCAGCCTTTTTTTTTTTTTTTTGGAATGGTTTATTTCACTTAGCATGATATTCTCTGACTCTATCCATTTACCGGCAAATGCCATATTTTAATTCTTCTTTAAAGCTGAGTATTACTGCATTTTTTTTTGTGTGTGTGTATCACATTTTCTTTATCCATTCATCTGTTGAAAGATACCTAGGTTGATCCATAGCTTAGCTATTGTGGATTGAGCTGCTATAAACAGTGATATGGCTGCCTCACTGTAATATGCAGATTTTAAGTCCTTTGGGTATAAACCAAGGAGTAGGATAACTGGGTCAAATGGTGGTTCCATTCCAAGTTTTCTGAGGAATCTCCATACTGCTTTCCATAACGGGTGCACCAATCTGCAGTCTCACCAGCCATATATGGGTGTACCTTTTCCCCCACATCCTCGCCTTTAGTATTGCTTGTATTCTTGATAATTGCCGTTCTGACTGGAGTGAGATGAAATCTTACAGTAGTTTTGATTGGCATTTCTCTAATTGCTAGAGATATTGAATATTTTTTCATATATTTGTTGATTGATTGTATTTCTTCTTCTGTGAGTTGTCTGTTCAGTTCCTTAGCCCATTTATTGATTGGGTTATTTGTTTTTTGGGTGTTAAGTTTTTTGAATTCTTTATTCATCCTAGAGATTAATGCTTTATCTGAGGTACATGTGATAAAGATTTTCTCCCAATCTGTAGGCTCTCTCTTCACATTCATGACTGCTTCTTCTACTGAGAAGAAACCAGAGCAATTATACAGAAGAAAGAAATTAAAGGGATATAAATAGGCAAAGAATAAATCACTATTTGCTGATGACATGATTCTACATGTAGAAGGTCCAAAAAATTCCACCAGAAAACTTCTAGAATTAATAAATGAATTCAGCAAAGTAGCAGGATATAAAATCAACACCCATAAATCAAATGTGTTCCTACACATCAGTGATGAATCCACTGAAAGAGAAATTAGGACAACTACCCCATTCACAATAGAAACCAAAAATAAAATGCTTGGGAATCAATCTAACAAAAGAGGTGAAAGACCTCTACAATGAAAACTATAAAACACTAAAGAAAGAGATTGAAGAAGACTTAGAAGATGGAAAGACTTCCCATGCTCCTGGATAGGTAGAATTAACATACTACCAAAAGTGTTATATAGATTTAATGCAATTCCTATTAAAATCCCAATGACAGTCTTCATAGAACTAGAAAAAGTAATCATGAAATTCCTTTGGAAAAGACCCAAATAGTCTAAGCAATCCTTAACAAGAATAATTAAGCAGGAGGCATCACAATACTAGATATTAAGCTATACTACAGGGCTATAGTAACAAAAACACCATGGTATTGGCATCAAAACAGACATGTAGACCAATGGTACAGAACAGAAGACACAGAGAGAAACCCACATAAATACAATTATCTCATACTAGACAAAGGCACCAAAAACATTCACTGTAGAAAAGATAGCCTATTTAACAAATGGTGATGGGAAAAATGGGAAACCACATGTAACAAAATGAAATTAAACCTCTATCTCTCACCCTGAACAAAACTCAACTCAAAGTGAATCAAAGACTCAGGCACGAGAACAGAGACTCTGCACCTAATAGAAGAAAAAGTAGACCCAAATCTTCATCATGTTGGCCTAGGATCTGACTTCCTTAACAAGAGCCCTGAAGTGCAAGAAGAAAATCAAGAATCAATAAATGGAATGGATTCAAACTCAAAAGCTTCTTCTCAGCAAAAGAAATTTCCAACACTCTTTATAGGAAAACAACAAAATACCCAACATCATAATGTTCAGAAGTAAGTAAAAGTTTAATTAAAAATTACTTGACACATCAAGAATAAGGATAATGTAACTCAAAACCAATAGGGAAATTGGTCAGTAGAAGCAAAAACAGAAATGAAAGATAAAATTAGCAAAAGAGATCTTCAAAATAACTATTTGTTGGATGGAACTGGAGAACATCAGGCTAAGTGACATAATCCAGACCCAGAAAGTCACGAATCAGATGTTTCTCTCATATGCAGAAGTTAGACCAAAATAAAGGAGGAAATAAAAACAAAGCAAAAAACAGCGGATCAGAGGAATCCCATGAAAACAGATGAGAGATCAGTGGACTAGAGGAAGGGAATTGAGGAAGAGGGAGGAGGGATGGGAAGAGGGAAGAATGGTGTAATGAATCTGATCAAACTTTCCTAGGTACATGTAGGAATATACCACAGCAAATTTCACTTTTATGTATATCCGGTATACACTAATTTTTTAAAAAAAAAGAATATAAATAAATAGAAGAAAGACCAGTAAAGTAGAGGAAAAGGAACAGGAGGAGAGAAGAGGGAAGGGAAAAGGGAAGTACTAGAGACTGAATTGGAACAAATTATATTCCATGCTTGTATGATTATATCAAAATGAACCTCAATATTTGTGTATCTATAATGAACTTATTTTAAAAGGAACTAAATTTTTTATCAAACAACAAATAGAACAGTTATTTGTAAATTCGGTCCATATGTTCAAAGACAAAGGAAAATGTAAACATAATCTAGAAAAATAGAACACACAAAATAACCTTTTAAAAAAACACATGGAATTTCTAGAAATAAAAAAGTAGGATATGTGAAATAAAAAATTCCCCAAATGGTCTTAAGAGCAGATTTTAAAAAATCAACAAACCTGAAGAAATAGCAATAAGAACTGTCTAAAGTGAAATGTAGGGTGCAGTGGGAACGGAACAATAAATACACAGAGTTAAAATAACTAACTAGACAACATTAAGCAATATAATATGTATGTGGGTAAAGTTCTAGAAGAGAGGAGAAGAGACAGGAAAATAATTAAAGAAATACTGGGTAGGGCTGGGGAGATAGCTCAGTTGGTAGAGTGCTAACCTTGCAAGCACAAGGCCCTGGGTTCAATCCCCAGCACCGCAAAAAAAAAAAAAAAAAAAAAAAAAAGAAATACTGGGTAAAAATTTTTTAAATTTTGATAAATAATGTAGACCCTCGGATCCAAGAAATTCAACAAATTCTAACCAGAATAAAAGCAAAGAAAACCATACCAAGGCACATCAGTTATGAAATTAGTGATGAAACTATTGAAAATAGCTAGAGGGGGAAACAAAAAACACCCTATGTCAGAGAAGAAAAAAACATTACAAAGCCAAAGACTTTTTGTCACAAACTATGTGACAAAATAATAGGGTCTGGAGTTGTGGCTCAGTGGTACAGCACTTGCCTGGCATGTGTGAGGCCCTGGGTTCAATGCTCAGCACCACGTGAAAATAAATAAAATAAAGATCCATTGACAACTAAAAATATGTATTTTTTAAAAAGTAGTGACTTCAAATGATTCTTTTTAAAAAAGAAAACAATAGAAGGCAGCCTTAAAATACAGAGAGAGAAAAAATTCTGTCAACCTAAAGTTCTATATCCAGTGAAAATGTCTTTCAAAATCAAAGACAAAACAGACTTTTTCAGACCAACACAAGATGATGGAATTCAATCCTGGCAGACCTGTACTATAAGAAGACTAAAGGAAATTACCCAGGCAGAAATAAAATGATACTCAATGGAAACTTGGATCTCATGATAGGAATAAAGAGCATCAAAATAAGCAAACATGTCACTAAACATTTTTCTCAATTTATAGAGATAATTGAATAAATATATACCAATAGTAACATAAAGTACAGGAAGGGGGAAGTAAAGTATAGTGCTCTAAAGATTATAGTCTGTATACAAAAGTACACAACTTTATTTAAAGGTAAACTATGATGAGCTAAAGATATATATTATAAGCCATCGGACAACCACCAAAATATTTTAAATGGATCAAAGAGTAGAAGGTAAATACAGGAAGCAAATAAGATGGTAGATTCATGCCAAAATTAACACTTTATAAAAGCTCTATGACCCCAATGTAAAAACTCATAGATGGTCAGATAGAATAAAAAGATCTGACTGCATTCTGTTTCAAAGAAACCTACCATACATATAAGGATGTGGGAAGCCATTCTTATTTAGCAGAATCAGACCAGGTTGAGCCATGGGATGCAGAGGACAGGCTTCTAGGACCTACTGGGAAGCATGTGGCAGCTGCATGGGAGTGGTTCCCTGTCTCCTTCTGGAATATTCCCCCTGAGAGAATGGCTCCCCTAACTCCACCCTATCCTGTCCATCACAGAAGCTCCTCCCAGTCTTGGCCTTTTTACCTGTGTACTATAAATAAAAGAGAGCTGGGCTACTCCTCTCCAGAGGCCAGAGCTGGTATGGCCAGACCCCTCATGCTGCCTCTCATTTAAAAGGAGTATTGGCTCTTGTGTGTTTATTGATTAGATAAGTTTATGGGTAATTGATTGATTTACAGTCAACATCATCTTCCGGCAGTTAACCCTTTTCTCATCTACATGGGACGTGGCTGAGAGAACCCCAAATAAAGATACACAGAGTTTGCAAGTAAAAAGATGGAAAGAGCTAATCTATGAAAATAATAATCATAAGAAAATTGGTGTGACTGTATTAGTATCAGAAAAACTAGCATTTAGAAAAAAGGAATACTACCAGAAATTAAAATGAATATTTAATTTAAAAAGCATGCAATTTATCAAGAGAACTCAAAAATTCTAAATATGTACACTCTTTCTAATAATTTTGAAGCATATGAAGGAAAATTGTAGATCTGCAAGGATAGAAAGGTCTATGATTAGTGTTGGGGATTTCAATACTCCTCTTGATTATTGATAGAAGAGATAGTAGGTAAACCAGTGAGGATAAAGAAACCTGAAGCAGCACTTTTGGCCAGGTTAGCCTTATTGACATTTGTTGAACATCCATTCAACAACAGCAAAATGCACATTATTTCCAAGTGCACATGGACAATGTAGCAAGGTAGGACATATTCTGTACCATAATGTCTCAATATATTTTGAAGAAATGAAAATAAGGTATGTTTTCTGACCAAAATGAAATTAAGCCATAAATCAATAATAGAAAGATAAGGAAAACTCCCAAATACATGGAAATTAAATAACACTCTTCTAAATAATCCTTGATTTAAAGAGCAAATTATAAGAGATTTAAAGATATTTTGACAAAATGAAAAGTCAACATAGCAAAATTTGTGGGATACTGGTAAAATAGTACTTGATGAAAAATGTCTGTTTTGCTCATTTCAGGAAAAGGGGAAGATTTTCATCAACACTTTAATCTTCTGTCTTAAGAAACTAGAAAGAGAAGAGCAAATTATACCCCAAGTAAGTAGAAAGGAAAAAAAAATTACAGAGAAGTCCATAAAATGAAAAATAGAAGAACAATTGAGAAACAACAAAACCAAAAGCTTACTTTTGAAAATATCAACATATTGAAAAATGTGTGAAAGTCATGTGTGTGTGTGTGTGTGTGTGTGTGTGTGTGTGTGTGTGAAGGAGGTGGCTGGGAGAAGGAATATAACACAATAAATGGAAGAGGAGTCATAACTACAGATTCTAGAGACAACAGCAGCATAGTGAGGGAAGTTAATGAACAACGTTATGCCAATAAAATCAACTTGGATAACGTGACCAACTGCTAAATGATACAATGTACTAAAAAAGAAACGGAAAACCCAAGTAGCCTTGTATGTGTTATGAATATGTCCCTTGAATTTTATATTGATACCTCACCATTAGTTACTTGTGTTATTTATTTTGTTCTGCGTTTACTAATAAGACTTTCAAAGAACATAAGCAAATAAAAAGCTTTAGTTAGTCACTCCTAAATCAATGAGCACATAGGAAGCAAAAAGCGGTGGAGTTAGGCTTTTTAATACATTAAATATGAAAGAACACTGATGAAAAAATACTGTATCTCCCAACCAGTCGTAGTAAGGGCACACCCAAAGAAAGCCGGGAAATAAAACCTCAGCCTACCATCACAGCAAACTGTTTCCCATTGAATGACCATGTACTTGGCTCCCTGTGTCTCTCCAAGAAACACTGGATTCTCAGGGACCAGAGAACATCTGGTAGAGGTTGAAGCTGAGCAAAAGGCTGATTAGTTTAGGGATTCAGGTTGTCTACTCTATTTCCACTTTTAAAGTTTTCTTTGGCCAGTTAGTTTCTAAAGGAAATAATTGAATGGATTCGTAAATGCTTATTAAGTCATTTTTGTGGTTTCTTAGTTTTGTTTTTGTGTGTAGTATTTGCTAAAATTCGAGTACAATAGAAATTGAAACTGAAATTGCAAACTCAAACACAACACGTATTCATTAAAGAAACTGAATTCATAATTTAAGTTTCCCCACAAAACAAAACAAAATACTCCAGATGCAGATGTCTTTAATAGAAAACTCCAGCAAACATTTAAGAAAGAAACATGCCAATTCTAAAAAACAAAAACAAACAAAACAAACTCTTTGAGAAAAAGGAGAGGGAGGAACGTATCTCAGCTATTTACAGGACCATCTAACTAATACAAAAGCTACATAAAAACATTACAAAAAGTAAAAACAAAACAAAACAAAAACTGTAGAGCAACATTACTCTTGAAAATCCTTACGAAACATAAACAAATGGAATGAACAATATTTTAAGGGATAATATACCGTGCAAAGATAAGGATTATCTCAGGAATGTTAACTTGTTTTACTATTCAACAGTCAGGTGCTTAGTAGTAGAGCAACTGCCTAGTATGTGCGAGCCCTGGGTTTGATCTACAGAACTACAAAATTAATTAATTCTACCATCAATTCAATTTATCACACTAATAGATGAAGGATAAAAACCATAGATTCATCTCACTAGATTTCAAGGAAGTATTTGGAAAATTCATCAGTAATTTGTGATTCAAATTATCAATAACTAGGAATAAAAAAGAACTTCTTCAACATGATAAAGAGGATCTCTGAAAAACTTCCAATCTGATAATGATGTTAGTGATGAAAAGCTATATGCTTTTCTTTTATGATCCAAAGACAAAATGTCTGTTTTTATTACTTCTATTCAACAAGGTCCCAAAACTCTTATCCAGTGCAGTGAGACAAGACAAAGAAATAAAAGGCATCTGAATTGCAAAGAAAGAAGTAAAACTGTCTTCATTCACAGACAGCATGTTTGTGTACATAGGAAATCCTAAGGAATATACTTGTTAAAAGGTACAAAACTAGTAAGTGACTTTAGCAAGGTCAGCGGACGAAAGGCCAATAAGCAAACATCATCAGTTTTTCTTTATTAGCAACAAAAATTAGAAATAAAAAAATAAGCAAAATACCATTTATAATAGCATAAAATAACAGGAAATGCTTGGGGATAAATTTCACAAAATATATGTAAGACTTATTCTTTTAAAACTACAAATCAGTGCTGAAAGAAATGAAAGAAGATCTAAATAAATGGAGAGTTATGCTATGTTCATGGATAGGAAAATCACTAAAATGTGAATTCACTTCATATTTACCAATAGATTCAAAACAATACAAATGAAATCCCAGAGGGATTTCTAAAAAAATTGCCGAGTTTATTTTAAAATTTGTATGAAAATGCAAAAGACTTTGAAGAGTAAAGCAAATTTAAGAGATAAAAAAATAAAGCTAGAAGACCTATATTACCTGATTTCATTACTATAGAGCTACAATAACCAAGAGAATGTGGTACTTATAGATTATAGATTAATGGAATAGAATAAAGGGTTAAAAATAGACTCAAAGCTACATGGTCAACTGATTTTCAATCTATTTCAATGAAGGAAATGACTGTATTAAAAAATGGAACAGAAATAACTAGATATCATTTGGGGAGAAACGAACCTCAATTCCTACTGACACCACATCTAAAAATTAACTCCAAATAGGTCTGAAACAAAAAATAGAAGATGAAACTATAAAGCCTGTAGAGGGAAAAAAAAAACACAAAAAGTTGTGACTTACAGTAGATAAGGAATTCTTGACTAGGAAGGAAAAACCAAAAACTACAAAAGAAAAAAACTTGATCTTGGTTCTATTAGACTGCTGGGTTGCCATAGCAGAATACCACAGACTGGGTGACTTGAAGCACAGGAACTTATTTTCCCATGGTTCTGGAGGTTGGAAGTTCAAGATCAAGGTGCTAGCAGGGTTGGTTTCTCCTGAGGCCTCTCTTCCTGGCTTGCACATCGAAGTCTTCTCCCTGTGCTCTCAGTCCATGCACATCCCTGGTGTATCTTTTACTTTTATAAGGACCGTAGTCCTATTGGATTAGAGAGCCAACCTTATGACCTCAGCTAATCCTAACTACCACCTTGAAAGTCTTATCTCCAAGCACCACCACACTGGAGGTTAGTGTGTCAATGTATGAATTTGTGAATCCTGAAACAGTCCTCATCAAAATTAAAAACTTTTGTTCTTTGGAAAATATCATTAACAATCAAAAGGCAAACAAGAGACTAGGAGAAAATATTCACTTTACATATATATGACAAAAGATACTATGAATATCTAAAAAACTCTTAGAACTCAATAATAACATAAAACCTAATTAAAAACATGTTGGGGTGCAGCTCAGGGGTAGAGCACTTGCTTAGCATGTGCAAGGCCCCAGGTTCCATCCCAGCCCAGCAAAAACTAAAAAAATACAATGTACAGTAGATTCAGAGTGAGACTTCACAAAAAAGATGTAGGTATGTGAAAAGATGCTCAACATTGTTAATTATTATGAAAACAAAACTTTAAATCACACTATGTTATAACTACATACTCATTAGAATGTTTAATATTTAAAAAACTGACAACCAAGAATTGGAAGGATATGGAATACTGTTGGTGATAGTATGAATTGTGTAACCTCTTCAGAAAATTTTAGCAGTTTCTTAAGGAGTTAAATACACATGGTGTGATCCTGCAATTTCTACCCCTATGAGTCTACCCAAGAGATCTGAAAACATATGCCTATGTGAAGATCCCTACAAACATGTTCATGGCAGCTTACTAAAAACTAAAAATTACCCAAATGCATAAACTGGTGAATTGTGATGCTACATAAAAGAACTAAGGTACAAAAGAGAACATACTTGTGTTTCCATGCATTTCGAACTCTAGAAGTAATGTATCTATGCTGCAGTATCAAAAAGCTGATTAGCACTTGTCTTTAGCTGTCCCAAGCGATTGAAATGGAGCATAAGCAAGCTTGGAGATGAAGACAGGTTCTAAGAGTTGAGTCATTCTATTGAAAGGGCTTCAGTTCACATTCGTCAAAATTCAATGCACTGTAAGCTTCAGATGGGAGCATTTTTACTGTAACACACACACGCCCACTACCTCAGCAAAGTTAATAGAGATGATTAGAACACTTTTAAAAGAATCCAGCAAATCAGGTTTGACTCTCTGCCCAGCAGCCCAGTCTATAAACAAAGTTGGCTATTGTGACTATCTTGTAGAGGTCTTGGTTTCTCAGCACTGGACAGATGTGAACTTGAGACAGGAGTCTGGAGGTTTATATTGAGTAAGAAAGTAACAGAAATTGTGTTTCTACTTCATAACACATGAAAAATATTTTTCCTAAACCCTGCAAAAGGCTGTGTTGAGAATTGAGTTAGTCTCAGCTGGATACTTGCAAAACCCTGCTGAATCCTCCAATGACCCAGATGAGAGGAAGTTCTCAGTTTCCAAATTTTAACAAATTCACCAATAATTTGCTTCAAAACATCTGTAGTCCGTCCTGACTCTTTCGGCAATGTTTCAAAAGACAGCTCTTTACAAAGTGCTTCAGAATTTACTTTGAAAAGGAAGGTTGTATTCCTTTCACCCCTGGAATTTCGAGTGACTTATTTCAGAAAAGGCTTCAATTTACATGCCTATCATTTTAGAACATAATATGTCCCATTAACTGTTACATGATGTCAGTTTACTTTAGTGTTTTGTTTTCTGGGGTTTTGTGGGGGTGATGAGGGGGCAAGAGCTAGTTAAGCTGCCGGTCTAACAGGGACAGATTTATCTGATTTAGTAATACTCAGATGTGCCTAAATATAAGACAGAGGAGAATAAATACTGAGTAAGAGTTTTAGTGAATTTATGTTGTATTTCTCATCAATTCCTGTGGGTTCCTTTTGGCTCCAGAATTTGATTTATTATTCTCAGTTCCTTTTAAAATAACTTCTGATGCAACAGTTCAGAGCCAGTGCCAGGCTGGGAGCCTCAGCCCGAAATTAGCTGCTGCAGTGCGGCATAAATCAATTCAGCAAGTATTCCTAGAGCACCTACTGTATACCTAGACCTCTGGTGAATCCTGTGGAGTATTCAGGAGAAGGTTCTGGCTGAGGGAGACTAGAGTCAAAAAGAAGCATGAACGGAAATTGCTTCTGGCTTCTTGAGTCAGAAGATCTAAATTTTAGTTAGGATTCCTCTACTTAATTAGTAGCATTAGAAGAATTCATTTAACTTCTTCGTTTAATAAATTTTAACAAGCCTCACTATCAAAATTGTAAAATATGATCCGTATTTCCGCCACAGGACTTGGGTGAGATTCAAAAATAATGCTTAGGATGGCACTTTTAAAAATAAAAGTGCAATAACATCGTTAAGTTTATCATTAGAATGTGATTGGGAGATAAGCCTAAGCATTTCAGCAAAAAGTGGACAAAAAGTACTTATGATTTATTTGTTTATTCCCTCATAGAACAGCAAAAGGATTTAGGGGAAATAATAGTTTCTATTACCTTGAAAATCACTAAAGGAAGATTTTAAAAGATAAAGAGTTATGCTTTCACTTCTGGCTATGAGAGAGTAGCTTGTGTCAGATTTTTTTAAAAATTTACTTAGAAAAACTGGATAAAATGTTTTTTAAAAATTATCTTTCAAGAGTTTTAGGGCCCCCATAGCAGCCACTATTCACCAGGATCAAGATCTGGGAGAAAAAAAAAGAAAGTTCTTTGAAAGATCCTAATACTTAGATGTCACTTTTCCCCTTGGGACATTTTGTGTAGGATGAGGGCTGAGAGCCTGGCAGAGGTTACCCATGAGGGGGCAGAGAAGCTGCAGAGCTCTGGGCTGTCACTCAGAGAAGAGGCAGAGGAGTCAAGTCCAGGCTTCCGAGTAGCCAGGGCTGCAGAAGCCAAGATCTAGGGGACAATGGGCACACAGAAGGGAGCCTGGTAGTTGGCATTTTTCTTCTTGGGGAATTTGTCCCTTCTTTGCTGTAAGATTAAAAGCTAAGAAGTTTTTTAAAGGTGGCTGAAAAACTTTCAGATCCCTGTGTTACCATCTAGGGGTGATGGGTTCATTGTCTCCATTCAGCAAAGAATTGAAGAACAGGACACAGAGATAGCAAGCAAGGAGTCGGTTTATTGGAAAAGTGACAGACAGACTTCTCTGAAGAGAAGGGGCCCCAGAGCTGGGAGTCCCGTGCGGGAGTTTTGGCCTGTCCTTTTTATGGTCTCTGCAATTTCCTGCTTTCCTTATCTCCTCCCCTGTCCACACACTCCTCACTGTTATTGGTTGGTGTCCCCTCTGTCCACATGTCTGTTTTAGTTTTCTATGGGCCCCCCACATGGGAGCACGAGTACAGAAGTGACTGTCTGATTGGGTCCCCACTTGTGTCCACCAGCACTTTGGTCCAACAGGAAGCTGGCCTCATCAGGAGGCCCTCTCCATGCGCCTTTGTTCTGGTCCTGACCCCCAACTCCTCACTCGCCATCTTGCCCTGGCCGCCTAAGCCCTTCTACATCTCCCTCAACTGGGACACGAAAATTTAAATTTAGAATTTTCTAAAGATGAAGGAGCTGAAAAAAATCCCTGCATCTGGGACCACTAAAGGGCGACACCCTACAAAACAAATGTCAATACTGAAACCAAACTTCAAGTCGAGTCAGCCCTGGATTGAATTGAGACGGACAGACAGCCTCGACTCTACCTGCTTGCTACAGGTAGGGTCCTCTACAGATGAAGACAACATCCTCCAAAGCTTCCACATGTTTCATATGAACTCTCCAGTATTTAGTCAAAAATACTAAGCATATCAAGTTACACGACCAAGAGAAAAAAAATGGGGAAAACAAACATACAGGTAACCTATATATTAGGGTTATCAGATATTAACTTTAAAATAATTGTGACTAACATGTTCATAAAAAGATAAAATAAGATGGGTGCTTTTACTTGAGAACGTCTATTTATAAAACAATCAAATTCTAAAATGAAAAAATAATGTCATTCATGAAATTAAGATGGGCATAGCTAGGAAGGATTAAATTGTATTTTTTAAAACATTAAATACATAAGGAAATGGTGGAAAGTCTAAATATATGTGCATTATAGTCCCAGAAGAAGAAAAAAATGGATAAGTGGTATTTAAAGAAATATAGAAATAATGACTGAGAATTTCCAACAATGACAAGACCTAAGGGCAAAGATGCAAGAAGTGCTATGAAATCCAAGTGGGATAAAAAGAAAGAAAACCACACTTGGGATATCATAGCAAACTTTGAACACTAAAGATAAAGAGAGGATTCATAAAAGGAGTCCAGGGTAAAAAGACACATACCTTAAAAAAATACAATAAAAAGATGAAAGCCAGAAGATAATGGGGTGATATCTTCAAGTTTCTAGAATAAAACAATTGGCAACCTAGAATTCTATACCCAGTAAAAATATCTTCCAAAAGCATAGGCAAAATAAAATTATTTCCAAACTGGGCATGGTAGCACACACCTGTAATCCCAGTAGCTCAGGAGGCTGAGGCAGGAGGATTGCAGATTTGAAGCCAGCCTCAGCAACTTTGCAAGGCTGCAAACAATTCAGCAAGACCCTGTCTCTAAATAAAATATAAAAAAGGGTTGGGGATGTGGCTCAGTGGTTAAGTGCCCTTGGGTTCAATCTCTGATACCTACTACTATTACTACTACTACTACTACTACTAAGAGGAGTTTCACATGGTTCAGCCTAAAATGAGGGCATAGTGAAACTAAAAGTAAAGGGATAGAAAAAAAAATACTGTGTAAACAGTAAGCAAGAGAAAGTGGACTTAAGGCAGGAAGCATTTCTAGAATCCAAGAGAGACATTTCATAATGACTCCGCATTCATCTATCGGGAAGTTATAATTCTTCTAAACTTTTATGTATCTAATGCCATAGCTTCAAATTATATAAATCAAAAATTAACAGAACAGGAGAAGCAAACAAAATCACAATTATAATTAGAGGTTCTAATATGCCTCTTTCAGTAACTGATAGAACAAGAAGAAAAAAAAAAAAAAACCCAAACCAAAAACCCAAATAGATCTGAAAGTGTAACAAAACCCACTGAATTGCATTTACAGAACCTGTAGCTGACATCAATAGAAAGTACATTCAAGTACACATGAAACACATTAACACTAACCACACACTAGGCCATGAAGTATATCTCAACAAATTTCAAATAGCAGAAATGATTCAGAGTATATGCTTTGACCACAGTGGAATGGATAAATAAATAACTAAAATCTGGGCACCAATAAGGACAAGATAACTTGATTATTATCCAAGATTATTCCCAACTATTTGAAAATTTAAAAATTATGCTTCATATAATACATGGGTTTAAAAAGTCACAATAGAAATTAGAAACCCGCTGAACTGATAAACCCGATGTATAGAGAAACTTATTTAACTAAATCTGTGCTTGGTGGGAAATTTATAACCTTATGTGCTTATGTTAGAAAAAAAGGCTGAAATCAAAATTTCTAATACTCATTCCAAGTGTCTCAGCAAAAGCTATATTAGAAACATGTATAGCCTTAAATTCATGTATTAGAAAAAAGACTAAAAATCAATAAGTATCTATCTCAAGAAATTAGTACAAAGAATAGTAATCATATCCCTCAAAAATTGTGAGAAAGAAATAATAGAAATAAGAATAGATACTAATGAAATAGAATACAAACAAGAAAGAAAATCAATAGAGTTAAAGTTGGTGCTTTGAAACACTAATTAAGTTGTTAAACCACTAGAAAGATTATCAATGTTAATATTGAAAAGATAAATATTCATAAGGAATTTATACAGACCATGGAGCAGCATGGTGAGAGTGAAATCTCTGAAATCAGACCACCTAGGATATAGGGTTTAAGAATTATTAATGTAGAATTAATCTGTCTGGGGCTGGGTCTGTAGCTCAGTGGTGGAGCACTTGCCTCACACATGCAAGGCACTGGGTTCGATCCTCAGCACCACATGAAAACAAATAAAGATATTGTGTCCATCTACAACTAAAAAATAAAATAAAAAATAAAATAAAAAAGAATTAATCTGCCTGGCAATTTTGGTAAATTCTTGGCCATTGTCTTTTCATATATGATTTTTGCTTCACTTTCTCTTTTCTCTCCTTCTGGGACTCCACCTGCACACACTTGCAAATTTGTTCACTTGTGCACTTTCTGATGAGTTAGGTCTCCTTAGTTCATCTCTGTCCTGACCACATTCTCTGCAGGTTGCTGGGACTGGGTTTCTCCTGGGTTCACTGCAGGATACTTCTGTCATGAGCTGTGACATGGCTATGGCAGTTCAGTTCTGCAGCAATGGGCCCTTTACACACATGCACATGCATGCATCCAGGTCAGAGACTCCCTGTGAGGTGCTGCCCAGGGTCCTGCATGCTTTACCTTTGCTCCTGAGTATGCAGGCTTGGACCTAGAGCCAGGCAGCTGGGTCATGTTGTCCAAAATCAGTGGCCAAAGAGCAGAGGTCTGGCCTGGGCTTCTCCTAGGCTGGAGGTCATTGCAGGGTGCTAAACCAGGAGTCTGGAGGCCTAGTATTGGGAGGCCCAAGCACAGCAGACTTGCTCATTGTCTTGTTCAGTGTTTCCAAAAAGAGGAGACCCATCTTTCCTTAAGTTGAATTCTACCCTTGTCCCACCAGAAAGAAAAAAGAGAGGTCATCACAGCGTGACCAGGGAACCCCAGGGGAACCCTAGGGGTGAAATCGACCTGAAGTCAGCTACAACTGAAACACATGCCCAGATGATCCCAGTTCTAGCAGCAAGACTGCAATGCTGTGGACTGGACTCACCTAGAAGGAAAAGAGCTGCTTCTCAGGGAGGAAGGAAAGACCAAAGGGAGGAGGAGGCTGGGGAGATGGAGAAAGGCAGAGGAGAAAATGAAGAGGGAGCAGGCAAGACAGAGCGGGAGGGAATGCGGACAGAGGAGGGGAGGAGACAGTAGAGGGGAGGCAGAGAAGGGCAGAGTGGAGAGGGAAACAAAGAAAAAAGACTGTGCCTGGTCACTGCCACCTACACCTTTCAAGTTCTGGCTAAAAATGATTTGCATTTCACCGGGGATGGTGCCTAGCATCTTAAAGCATGAGGGGCTAATGGCAAGATTTCGGGTTCAGGGTTCTCAAATGCAGGAGACTCAATTCACATCTTGGAAACCTTTAACTTCCCTGCCTTGATTCAGGATTCATTCCAGGAAGCCGGAGCCTGCACCCTGGCAGCTGAGAGCTGGAAAAGAGATACTTTTCTTGTGTGTTTTCAAAAAACATCTGCTCTTTGAAATCGACTTCTTTTCAGTGAGGAACTTGAAAACCAGAATCACTCCTCAAGCTAAGACTGCCTCCCCCAACCCTATATTCTAGATCATAAAATCTTCTCTCTCACTTCGGGGTCTTAGGCTCAGATTTCCCAAGTCCTTATGAGGACTTCTGCAGTTTGAGAAATATTATTTCAAAGTCGAGACAGCCAGATTGATAATAAATCACCATCCAACATGTATGGTTTGGCCCTGTGGCCATGCTGGGAATGAGGATTCAGGGCAAAGGAATCCACCCAAATGGTTTTTCCAATGGTTCCAGTCCTGTTTTCGTGATTCTGGCCTTCAGAGGCCCCATTTCTCCCCTTGCTTTTGCCAGACCTGTAACCAGGACCCTCTTCTACTCCTTGGGCCCTTAAACTCTGGCACATAAGGCAGTTTGTGGCCTGAGGGGTTGGCCCTCAGCTGTCCGAGAGATGGATGGAGAAGGCGACTCATCCTGTCAAGAGGAGGAGCCATGAGTACTAGCCAGCTGCAGAACAGAGGCCACCAGGCAGGCAGCAAGGGGAAGGCCGCCTTCCAAGTGGAAAGCAGTGAGAAATATGTTGGAATCTGCCTCAAGAGTCATGGAATTTTTTTCAATGTCCTTTTCAAACACATACTTTGAAAAAAAAATATTTAAAGGCAGGGGAAATTAATTAGGGCCCTTTGTGCTGGAATTGCCTGCCACAGAGTTCCTCCAGCAAGAGAAGTAAAAATAGAACCTGTGAGGGTTTGAAAACGCACTGCAAACAAAGATCATATTTAAGAACTCAATGAGGCATGACTATCCAAATAGGAAGAATGAAGCTAATTGTTTCCATTGCTGCAGAGGAAAACAGTGGCAGTCTTCTCTGGGTCCTTGGAACAGCCTGAAACTGGAAGAACCCCCAGGGGGCTGGGAGGAGAGGACTTTCCAGGGGACAGACCCCTGCTCGTGCCCCTTGGAATAATCATCAAGTTTGTGCTAACTCTGTTACTGATGGGGAGCAAGGAAATTGGGCAGGAGTGGAGAAAAGCAAAAAGTTTGGAGGATATTAAAAATCCCTTCCATTTATGCAACAATTTGATCTTTTTAATATATTCTTCTATGCATTTGATTCTCAGCTACCCCTGGGAAGTAGACTTGGTAGATATTTCATTTTCTACCAATGAGTCCAAAGTGACATCAAGATGTCACTAGCTGGCTGGGAAGGCCCAGAGATGAGGTGGTTTGACTCCTTCCAGCACAGTTTTAGTATTACACAAAGGTACAATGCGGGCTCTGAAGCTAGAAAAGTCTGGGATTAAGTCCAGGTTTGGACACTCTGGCAAGTCACTCCCAGCCTCGGAGTTGTCATCTGTAACATTTTCTCCTGGGATATTTAGGCCTAAAAAGTTCCCACTTTGAAATGAAATGATGTCTAAAGAACAGCACAGTGGCAATAGCAGAAAGTCAGCTGTTGCTATCATCTTCATGCTGCACCATGATTTGGACAACAGCAGGTTATTTTTCTGGAAAAGGAAAGGATGCAGAAACCATCACAAACATTTCACACTAAGGCATCTGGTATCATGGCTCAACTCCTAGAACAGGACTCAAAGAAGCTCCAACTCATGTAGCCTTGGGTAAATCAGGTCTCAATATTCTCATCTCTAAAATGGGGATAATGATATTTTCTTACATTGAGACAAGGCCATGTGTTTATCATTCCATTTCCTCTTCCTGGATTCACAGTGGAACTGCATTTCCCAGTACATTTCTAAGATTGAGAGCCCTGTAATGTCACTCTTTGTCATTATTGTCATCATCACCATCATTCCTTACTATGTAACAGAACTTTATAGTTTCCACAGTGAATTTCAACGTTTTATCTCAGTTCACCCTCACAGATATTCTGGTTCCATTTTACTAACCAGAACACTGAAATGTGAAGAGGGCAAATGACTTACCCATGATTCTTCACTCCATGGTGAGAGAAACAGAACTTGAACCCAGGACACTTGCTGCCACTTAGCAGTGCCAACTGGATAGCACATTTGGGCACCTTTGAGCTTGCCCAACACAGCACATTTTCCTCCGTGCCATGCCTCTCTTCGTAGGTGACTCTTCCACTCTTCTGGGGAGGTAGGTAGTGCTGATGCCCAGCAGAGATACCTTGCTGTGTTGGTACAGAGGGGTAGACTGTGCCAGATCTCTGAGAAGAGCCCCTAAAGGGTCAGTATCAAGGTTTGCCATGGCCAAGGGTGCCAAGGAAGATCTGGCCAGAGTACATGCTGTGTCGATGCCCAAGTAGGTAGGCGATTTGGCAAAAAGGATCAAGCCTGGGGCTCCCTACAATGTGGAGAGAAGTGAAAGCTGCTTGAAGCCAAGGCCAGTGTTCTCTGGTCCATGGCTCCAGCCACATACTGACCCTAAACATGGACTGACTTCAAACCTAGCCACACAGAGATCCATAAAGCCCTGTGCTAACCAGCCTGCAAACCTCAGTCACAGGCTGACCACGAACCCAGTTACCTCATCTACAGAACGACTCTGAGCGTGAAAGACACTTACCTTCAATGGCTGCCCCAAACTGCTATGAACTAACTGCACACTGACTCCAGACTGGCCTCTAAACCCGGCCCCAGGCAGACTTGTACCAGGCCAGCCCAACTCTAGACAGGCAGAGTGTGAGCCTCGGTGACCGCTCACACAAGCAGGGGTGCAGGGTTAGCGTGGCGCCTCTTCACTGCAGGACACTCAGAACGAACCCCTTGAGGATGGGGAGGGACTCCGGTCATCTCTGTAAACACATCTGTGACTTGGATTGCAGAATTTGCCACCTCAAGTAGAGGAAAAGGTTTGAGGGGGAGAGAGGAGGAATGGGAAAGAGGAGGAACTGCAAAATGAATTTGACCAAATTGTGCTATGAGTGTGCATGAATATGTTACAGTGAATTCCACTTTTACATATAACTGCAATGCACCACTTAAAACAAATACATACACAGAAAGAGGACAAATACATACACAGTAGAGTAGAAGACGGTCAAGGGGAGGGAGGGCGGTGTGAAAGTGGAAGCACTGGAGATTGCAATGGAGCAAGTTATGTTGTATGCATTTATGAATTCGTCAAAATGAATCCCACTATGATATGTGACTATAACACACAAATTAAAAATGCCAAAAAATAATTTGCCACTTCATTTCTGTTTGATTGTAATAGGCACCTTCCTTATATTGCCGTATTTCACCAATTCTAAGAAGCACATTTTAACTTCTCTGAAATCAAGGTGTGTCCATAATCAGTGGACCCTCATGAGTTGCTGCAGTCCACTGGCTATTGTGATGCAGCTCTATTTCCTGGTAGTGGCTATTCCTGTCACTGTCGTGCCAACTGTGCATTGATTTGCATTGTTGGTACCATGTTATTCAGTGTAATTACTATTTAGAGCATTTTTTGAAAACAACTTGAATTGGCATTGAAACAAAAAGATACTAGGGATGTGGAGAGGCATGGCAAGAAGGTAGCAGATGGCAATTTAATATTAGTGGAAAAGTTTGGAAAATGATCATAATTTTCCTATTTTCTTTCATAGTGACAAACGAATGTTTTATAAGACCCAAGAAGACACCCATGTGCAGGGAAGCTGGTTCGGGTGTTGTTACCAAGCCTTGTGGTGATCATTGCCTATCTCATGCTAGGCAAAGCCAGCAAGGCAGGAGAAGTTGCTACATACCCCAGAACAGATGAGATTGCATAACCAACGCATGTGTGTCACAGAACTATCATTTGGGCACCATGCCGGCCCCTCAGGGCACATGGTCCTCAAGAATAATCATTGGTTTGCAATAAAACACGCTATTTTTATTATTCATATTAGTCGCTAACTCAATTCAGGAAAACCTGGTTTTTATCATGACTTGATTTTTTAAAATTTTCCTTTGAATCTTTGTATCTTATGCTACCTTCTCCCAAGTGATTGATCCTCTAATTAGTGACGAATATAGCTAAAGGGCACCTCAAATCATCTATAACCCCTTTCATAGATTTTAGAGACACAAACTCAGAGAGGGAAGTGCTTTACCCAAGGTCACTTAGGCTATGAGTGGCGGAACTGAACTCAAAGCCTGATCCTGAGTGTCTGGTTCTGTGCTGGATTCCCCCTTGCTCAGTTCTGGGTTCTGCTCCAAGCAGAGTCCAGTCCTGGACAGCACACTTGCCTGTTTGGTGACTCACCGCTCCATCTGTCTAGACCTTCATTGGCATCTCCAATTCCTGGTCTTGTCTACTCCCACTCATTCTGACAAACTGAAGACAAGCTCATAAGTCCATGAAAACCCAAGTCCTCAAGTAGCGTCATTATTCTTTGAGGAAAACCCTTGGTTTGAGGACTTGATAACATGATGACATGGTGAGACTGTCAGCCGCCTCTTTCAGGCCAATCCTAATAGTGAGAGAGAAGCCTGCTGAACTCTTCTGATGAAGCCTTTATAACCTTGCTCTCAACACTTTGTAAGAACACCATAAGTAAAGAAAAATGTAGATGATTTTACTTATTACTCTAGTTGTTCTTCTGCATAAAATTTTAGCAAATTATTTTGAAAATAGCACATCAGGAATTTCAGAAGAGTTCAGTATCATCTATAAATCTGTGTATGTTTTCATCACATTTATAGGCTAAGGGAGAAAAAGTTACATGATATCTCAACAAATAAAAAAATAGTTTTTGAAAAGTTCAACATTTCCTTATGATAAAAATTCTCAGATACCCAAAATAGGAGGACTCCAGAATAGCTCCCTACTAAAATTCTACAGCAAATACACTTCTAGATGCATCCTTCTTGGGCACAAGACAGAGATGATGACTGCTGTGGGCTGGACATGGTTCTAGTGTGTCCTCCCAGGTGCGTGTGTTGGAGGCTGGTCCCCAGTGTGATAGTGTTGAGAGGCGGTGGAACTTTTTCTAGGTGGGCCTATTGGGAGCTAGGTTGTTGGGGTTGCTGCCCTTGGACAGGCTTGAGGTTGTTCTCATGGGATGTTGAGTTTGTTCTTGAGAGCTAGTTGTTATGAAGACATGAACCTGACCTCCGGCTTCCTGTCTCGCCAGGTCATCTCTCCCTCTTGCACATACTCCCACCAGGATGCCATCCACCATGATGCGATGTAGCCAAAGTTGATACCATGATTTTCGGGCTCTCAGTCTCCAAAACCATGAGTTAAATAAATCTCTTTTCTTTGTAAATACCTTGCCTGAGGGATTTTAAAATAGTAATGGAAAACTGATTAATACAACTATTATCACTCCACATAGTACTGGAGGATCTGACCGAAGCAGTAAGATAAGAAAAGCAATGAGTATCATGATTATTTTAATGGAAGAGATAAAACTATCAATTGTGGAAAATATGATCATTTGCATATAAAAGCTATCAGTGTACAAACTAATAGAACTAAAATAAATAGTTCTTCAAAGCAGCTGAAGCAAGATCAATGAATAAAATTCTTGAATATCCCTCTAAAATAGCAATAAATTAGGAAACAGTAGGAAATACATTTCTACTCACAACAGCAACACATTTACAAATCATCTAGAAAAGTGTAAAAATAAGAAGGGATTTGTGGATCAAATTGTACAACTTTATTTTTAAAAAGGTAAATACCAGCTGGATGCAAAAGGTAACTATAAAAAACTTTAAAGCGAAATAATGAGAATAGTAAGACCGTCTAAGAATATCCATGACTAGGGGACAGGGAATAATTTTGTATGTAAGGCTCCATGTGTACTACACTTAAAAGGGGAAAGGGATGATTTGCCTGTCAGAATTAACAGATTTCGTTCAATAAATAACACAATGTGCAAAGTTAAATGACACCCAGGAAGAAAATAGTTCCAATGATTAAAACAGACTAGATATAGAAAGAGACATAAGGAACTTCTACAAATCGACGAGTTAAGACACAACCCTCCACACATTGGCAAAGGAGATAAATACTCAATTCACAGAAGAAAAATGCAAAGCAGCTAAGACGAATGTGAAGAGATACGTGAGCTGATGACCTTTGAGGAATGAAATTCAGGCATAGAGGCATGCTACCTATACCCATAATACTGGCAAAAATTAGACATCAGACAGTGGAGAAGTCAGGGAGCAGAGCCACCGTGCACTGTGGGGACAGTTGTAAATGGGGAGCATCAGTTCTGAAGACTGACCTGCCAGGACTTAGTGAATGAATTTTGCACAGTGCTCAAGGGCTAACAGAGCACCTGCGGGTATTCCAGCAAGAGAAACTCTCTCATGCATCCATGAAAATGATGTGTGAGGACGTTCAACTCAGAAATGTTGGTGGCAGCAGAACACTGGCAGGAACCTTAGTGTTCAAAGTCAATGGTAGTTGATGTGTACCATGGAATTTTGTGTGATAGGAAAGTGCAAGAGAAATAGATTCTTTAAAATTAGCCTTGAGAGAAAATGTGGGGAAGTGGGAGAGTTAAAACCCAATAACATTTATGTAATTAAAAAACTTGCATAGGAAAGTGCAGTGTATATTTCCCCAAGAGATGACATATCTAGACATGTGTGTCATATATACATATCATGTATTAATTACATATGAGTGGGGTCACTATTGGGGGGCATAATTAGAGTAATTTGGGTGAGGACAACAAAACATAAAACATGAGATGGGGTTGTATTACTTTGCTATTGCTATCATAATAAATTTCTGCAAATTTAATGCCTTAAAACATTATGAATGTATTGTGTTACACAGCCAGAGGCCAGAAATCTAAAATCAGTCTCATTAAGGTAAAACCAAGGTGCCAGCAGGGCTGTGTCCTCCTGGAGCCATGAGGAAGAACCCGCACCCTCACCTCTCTTTCCTTGTAGGGGCCGCCCACATTCCTTGACAGGCGCCTCTTTCCCCACCTTGGAAGCATCTTCTCTGCCTCCTGCCTCCTTCTTCCTTGGCCATATGATAACAATGGACCCATCAGGTAATCTACTATAATTCCCCCATCTTGGAATCCTTAGCTCAGTCACATTGGCAAAGTCTGTTTGTCTATTTATCCAAGTAAAAGAACACATTCTCGGTTCCTGGGAATGAGACACGGATGTGCTGTTGGCAGCCATTCTTCTGCTTACCACAGGGAGAAGTGATGATGGAATCCTGTCAAAGAAAATCAGAGAGAAAGAGAGAGAGAGAAGAGGTAAAGAGAGAGAGCGAGATCCAGGTTTAATGAAAAGCTCTCCAAGGGGTGGTGAGGGGTACAGGGAGAACATATGAATGTATGTCCTGGGTGCTATGTATTTCTTGCAAGACTTGGAGTGACTTTTCAGATGATGTGATGTTGGAGCCCATCATCAGGGTCCATAGGGAGAAAGGGCAGGACTTTTGGGTTGGAGCCTACTTCAAGTCCTCTGTACTCCCATGGCCTTCTGCTGCACCCTGGGCTGTCTTGGTGGGATCGTTGGCTCGTGGGTCTGTCCTTACTGCTGGACTGTGGACCCTTCCCAGAAGAGCTGCCTCATTCACCTCTCCTCTTTCCCTTCTTCTTGCATGGGCATCCCCTTTCTGCAGGCTCTGTGTCCCAGCCCTCCTACCTTCTCAAGGGCAGTCACTTGTGCCTCTTCCTCCCCCTGTGTTTTCAAACTTTTCCTTCTTTTCTGTTCTCTGTGCTATAGGAAGTTCACATCATACCATCTCAAGGACAAGCAAGCCAACTTCCCTCCATATTGCCTTCTCCCCCTTTTCTAAATTCGTCTCTCCTTTTTTTCTCTAGCATAATTTCTGGAACGAGTTGTAATACACACACACACACACACACACACACACACACACACACATGCCCCCACACTCCCCACTGCAACATGAGTTTTGCTCCCACCTCTCATAATGAAAAGTTTTTTTCGTTTTGTTTTGTTTTACCAAGATCATCAGTGACCTCCATGTCAATAAATTCCATGAACATGGTATTCCTTTTCTCATTTTACTTGTCCTGGAGACATAGTCAGACACCACTGGCCATGTCCACCTTGTCAAACACTCTGCTTGGCTTGCATGCAACCTTCCTGTGGGCTCCCTCTTGCCTCTCTAGCCAGGGCCCTCCAGTCTCCTCTGCAAGCTTCTCTTCCTCTCTTCTGTCCTGGACAGAAGAGGTTCTGTCGAGGACCACTTTCTCATTTTCCCCTATGCAGAAGCCCTCATGAGCATTTTCATGCCTCCTTTACTCTTTCTAGGTGTAGGACTCTACTCACATCTCCAGGCAAGCCCCTCCAGAGCTCCAGGGCTTATCTACAGAGGCTCACCAACCTCTCCACCTCGGTGCCCTCAGGCATCCCAACAGCCTGTCCAGACAGGCAGTCTTCACCACGCTGCTCACTGCTCCACTGCTGTATCATAAACCTGGGGTCCTTCTTGCTCTCTGTCCTCTCCCTCTCTCCCACATGCAATCAGGCACCGAGTCACCTCCATTCTTTCCCTAGGTGTCCCAGGAACCACCTGCTTCTCTCCATCTTCCCTGCGTGGCATCACCCTGGCCGCCACCTGCCCTTGAGCAGACTCCCTGGGGCCCCCTGGCGCTGCATTCTCGGCTGTCACCTGTGAGCATGCACTAGGTGCCAGGCCTGTGCAAGGTCCTGTCCCTTACACCCGTAGCCCTGGGATCTTTGAAAAACACAATTTGGCCTACATCACCCCTTCTTACTCTCAGTGGGGTATGGTTCTAATTTTGTGAGAAAAGCAGATGAAAAACAAATTGACAATCAAATAATCAATTATTGACAAATAATTGTGGCGGGGGCTAAATGTAATACATAAACGGAACAGGACTTGAGATGAAGTCACGCAAGACGGCTGAGCGAGTGTGGCTATGCAGCCTTCTGCAGGGTGATGTGTACGTGGAGACCTAAGAGTGAGAAGCTACCTGTGAGTGGGAGAGGAAAAGGAGCTTATGGCAGAGAGAAACAGAGGTGGAGAGAGAGAGGCAGAGGTGAGGAAGTTCGTGCAGCCCCAAGCAATGAAGACCACAGCCTTGGCCAGAATTCCTAGTGCCAGGCTCCGAGGCCATGAACTCCAGTCACTCTCTCAACGTCAGGGTCCACAAGATGCTCTACATCTTTTAAAGCCCCACCTCACCACAGCCCCTTCAGGGGACAGGTTTTGAGGAACTCTGCTCCTATGAACAAAGTGACCCTGATTGAACACAGCCCCTAGATCTCAGCTTACAGGACCCTTCTTCAGGAAGCTTCCGGACATCTCCTCTGGGTACAGTGCCTAAGACAGTTTGCCAGGGCTGCTGTGCCACACGGGGTGGGGGTGGGGTAAAGATCAGAAACTTACTCCCCCACAGTTGTGGAGGCTGGAAGGCCGAGGTCAAGGTCTCAGCAGTGCCTGCTCTCTCAGGAGGCTCTGGGAAAGGATCTTTTCCATGCCTTTCTCTTGGCTGCTGATGTTGCTGCCAGTTCTTGGGGTTCCTGGTTCGTAGGCACATCACCCCATCTCCGCCTCCCTCGCCACACAGCATTCTTGCCCAGTGTCCCTCTGTCTGTGTCTCTTCTGGTTCTTTAAAGACACAAGTCGTGGTGGATCAGGGTTCATCCTGACAGCCTCATCTTCACATGCAAATCTGTGAAGACTCTGTTTCTAAAATAAGGTCACACTCATCACGGGGGCAGGGATTAGGACTTCAGTGCATCTTCTTCATATTCGGCCATGATGGTGCCCTGTCACAGGCTCCCCTAGCGAGGCAGCACTTGCCATAAAGATTCCGCACCGGCTTAAGAGGTGGGCGGGCAGAGGAGCGGAGGAGAAGGTTGGGGGAACTGAATCCCTCCTCCTGGTTCTCACTTAGACGCCATGAGTCACCCTCAGGGAAGTCACCTCTGGGCAGTGAAAGGGACGTTTAAGACAGGGGAAGCCAGCATGGCCCCACGACTGTGAATAGGTTTGCATGAGGAGATCTGACTCCCGTGACACTGCAGGTGTCAATGCAAGTAACTTCAGGTCACAGTTGTTATTCCTCCAGAAGCATCGTTCCCTTTGAACTACTGGGTGGGAGGTGCTGAGGGGGAGGCCTGAATTGAATTTGGTACAAATACTCATGTTGTGGGGAAACTTGGACCAAAGAAACACAAACTTCTACATACAGCAGGCCTCGTAATGGCTAACGTTCACTCAGCTACACAATCGCATCAACTTATTTTCTTGTGAGGTAAGAAGGGGTAGGGACTGTGCCCAGGGTTTCCCAAGGACAGATAGGTGAGCCAACTTGCTGGAAATGGCCCACAAGTTGAATGTAGAATCAAATTCTGATCTCAAGCTTCTCATCTTATTTCCCTTCTAAGCAGTGCTAGATTAGGTTCTCCAGCAAAACAGAACCAGTGGAAAATACATGTAGAATTGGCTTGCACAATTATGGAAGCTGAATAATCCCAAGATCTATAGTCTATAAGCCAGAGACCCAGGACAAGCGTGGTGTCGATTCCAGTTCAAGCCAGAAGGCCTGGGAACCAGAAGCACCAACATGTGAATCTCAGCCCAAGCGCAGAAGACTAATGTCTCAGCTCACGGTCAGGAGGGGAAGGCGGTGGGGAAGAGAATTCAACTTTCCTCCACCTTGCTTCTCAATGGACTTGATGATGCTCACCCACACTGGGAAGGGCCATCTACTTTATTCAAATTCAAATGCTACTCTTTCCTGGACCCACCCTTACAAACATACCCAGAAGTAATGTTCAATCAGATACCTGAGCATCCCATAGCCCAGTCAAGTTGATATACACAAAATCAACCATCCCTCGTACCAAGGAGCAAAATTTGCTGAGTAGCTTGGCAGGAGAGGAGGCTGTGGGTGCACCATCATGGGGACCAGAATGTGAAGGGAGATGCTGGTTATACCTGGAGAATCAGGCCTGGGGCTTGGCTGTGTTGGCTCAAGGCCCAAGCCTAGAGCCCTCTACGGCCTCCTGGTTATATTGCCTGGCTTATGGGAATTGGATTTTGTCCGATCCAGTCAGACTCCAGGTCCAGAGGTTTCTATAAGGGAGGAGAGAATGCCTCAGGGATATTGGCTTGGGGATTTGGGGACTTGGAGGTGGCAGCTTTGGGAGGCAGAAAGCTTCCATGCACAGGAGCTGGAAAATAGGCATTAAGGCCTGCAAATGTCATTATCCCAAAGAGACATGACTGGCTGTCCAGAACTTTCAAATCTTTTGATGAAAACCAACCTGTTCAAGCTTCAGGAATTTGCTGGCTGGCTCTACAGCAGCCCACTTGCTCTGCTCCCCCCGGGGATGAAGTTTCCAGCAGAACCAGGCCAGATGTGGGGCAGCTGAAGGAAGAAAAGGGGATTGGTCCAAAACCTCCGAGATCTGCACAGACTCCAGAGCTCAGGGTAGACAGTCACATCCACGTGAAATAGAAAAGCTGAAATCTCTGCTGGAAATGTGCAGAGCTTAAAAGTTAGTGGGGCAAAAGGAGAAGGAAATGCGCCTGAAGGTGGGTAGATGGGACGAGAGTCCTGCAGGTAGACTGGGGCTGGTGTCCTGAAAGCTGCCCGCCTGCTGTTTCTCTTTCTCCAAGCACGGCTTCCATGGTTCCTTCCCCTCCAGTATCCTGGCTTCCTCTGTCTGAACCAAACCCTCCCTCCTCCAGCACTGCTCAGGAGCCACCTCTCTGTTCCCAGCACTGCCTCATTCTCCCCACAGCAACCTGCACAGGTCTCCATGCTACCAAACAGATGCAACCTGGCAGGTGTGTGACCAGCCCCACTGGGGTCTCCAGTGCCTGCTCCCTTCATTCTCGGGTCTACAGCTGCTCAATGCTCCCCACCTGCTCAGAGCAGAACTACTCTCTTCATCCCACTCCTCTAGGGTTTTAGGCTCTCTGTCCAGTTGGGTTATCAGTGTCCAAGTCTCTTGGGTGAGTGCCTGGTTGCATTGAAGCAGGACCGTCATTTTCACAATTCTAACTTCTCTCAACTCCAGTCTTCCCCTGCCCATTTCTTGACTCCAAACTTGCAGCTGTCAGTCTCCAACATGGCCCTACCGGCCCCCACCTGCTGGTATTCATGCCCAGCACTGTCTCCTCCTGCTCAGTACCAGGGTTGCTATGTGTGAACAACACAATATGGCATAAGGGAGGGGATTCACTTCTAAGATTTGATTATCAAGGACATTAAGAGTAACTTGGAGGCTCCTCTCTATGGGGAAGCTGCTGCCACATCTCGAGGAGCCCTACGGAGCATCAGGAGGAGAGGCCTCCTGCCAATAGCCGCACAGTGGGACAGGAGCAGGTGTGTAGCTGCAGACGAGTCCCTGGAGAACTGCAGCCTGGCCGACAGCCTGACCTGTTGCGAGGTCCAGATTCCTGCCTTGCAGAGCCTCTGGGATGATAAACGTTTGTTATCTTCAGCTGCTAAGTTGGGGCAATTTGTTAGGCAGCAGTCAGTAGCCAATACAAAGGCTTTGGGTTCATTGGGAAGCTCACATCTAGCTGCTGCCAACAGCCATCCAGGGGATCAGGGAGGGGAGAGAATTCACTTTCAAGGCTGATGTGACTGGGAAGAAAGTACCCCAAATCTGGGCTTGTTTCTGTCCCCCAGCAGCAACTGCTATAGATGGAGGGCCCTGGATGGCTACAGGGGACATTTTCCTGGCCAGTCCCGAGCTTCCTGTCACTCCTCTGTGGTCAAGTAGCCCTGCTCAATAAACAGCAGCTATAACTATAACTGACTGTGATGTTTTGACCTAGGCCCTGCTGGGGATATCCTTTGGTTGGAAGGTGTCAGATTTTTGTAGGTTCCAGAGGGTCCAGCTATTTGCAGCAAGCTGAGCCTGCCTGGACAGAGGCCATTGTTGGGGTGAGGCTGCCCCGGGATGGGCAGGGCAGGAGTTAGCTGCACAGGGCACCAGGGCCAGCCAGAACAGGCAGTCATTGCTCATCTTTCAAGGGAGACTAATGGGTCAGGGAGGAAAGAGACTGGTCAGTAGGCACAAGTGTCTGGCCTACTGGACCTCTGAATCCTCCAGGGCTCTAGTTCCAGTTCCTGCCTGGTGGGGTTAAGAATCCCAGAAGGCACACTGGTCAAAGCTGGCCCATGTTATAGGTCTGAGGGACTGTGACTGAGTAAAAAGGGACTGAGAATCAGAGTCTGTGGCCCTGTGGACAGTTCAATGCTAGCAGGGTCAGCTGTCAGCCTTCCTCCATGCCAGCCTTGGAAGACACTCCCATTCATACCATGTAGCGGTGAGGACTCCTTCTGTTGCAAGTGAAAGAAACCCAGGTCAGAATCGACACACGGCACTGATTGTGACCGACACCTTGGGGTTGTGTTTGCCTCATCAGCTCATTTCATCCTCACAATGGCCTAGACATAGGTATTCCTATCCCCAGTTTACAGACAAGAAGTACAAGGAGCGAGTGGACTCAGATGACACCCCCATTTGGCAAGTAAGTGGGAGAGCCAAGATCTGACCTGGGCAGCCTGACCCCAAAGTCCACATCCTTAACCCCCATCAGGAGGCAAATCCAGGATAGATCTGGTTGTAGGTACACCTGCATACAGAGGCTCAAGCACCCCGCCACGCCCACACCCCCTCTATGGCGCTGCCTCACACGTCTCTATTCTTGTGTTGGAAGCCATGTATGAACTATGGGTTTATTTGAGCCATCATAAGGCAGGGAGGCTGTTTTTCTGGGAACTCTCTGGTGAAATTCCCTGGTCTGAGGAAGCCCTGATCATGCTGGCGCCCTGCCTTAGCTCACAGCCTTAGGTTCAAACACAGCCACCTGGAGATGGGAATAACCCGTTTTCCCTACTCTTATCCTGTTTTCCTGAAGAATCTCCTTACTGGATCCCCTTGGTGTGCTCCACTCTAAATGAAGCATTTGTGGGCTTTGCTCTTTGTTAGAGTCAGACCCATCAGGTCTGTTCCGCCCATCATGCCCCTGCTTTGAATATATAGATAATTCTCGCCTTTGGTCTTTATTTTTTAATGCTCCTTTTCCAGTTTTTATTTCCAGCCAGCCCACACCTCCAACGGTTACCCACTCCCTCCCCACGCAGGTCGAGAGCGAGGTTCTTGCTTGCAGCCCAGGCCGCTTGCTCACACGTACATCTTTCGAAGCAGTTTTATGTCAGTACAAGTCTCCTCCCTGTGAGGAAACCCTGGAGATGGCGCACTGACGCCTTTCATGAAAGACACTGAGGATCTGGTCACTCTGAGGCTGGGATCCTGCCCTTATGGCTGGGTGACAATGAGGATAGCTTATTTCTGGGGTGATGGAATGGGTAAGATTGGGAGGTGTCAGATGGCAGTAGTGTTGGATCCCCCCACCCCAACACACAGACAGACCATACCAGGATCCTGGGCAGGGGTGGCCCTTGCATTTGGGCTCACACAGTGTGACTCTGCCAGGCATTTCCCTGCGAGTAGCCTCCATGCCTGGTCCTCCAGCCCAGGGCTGGGACCATTCTGAGATGGGATGTCACAGAGGAAGAGAAGTGGTTCACTGTTCGGAGAGCTCTTTCTACATGCCAAGTACTGTGCCAAGCCTTTTCACACACATTCTTTCACTGAATTCTCATTCTGAAGTTGTGATGTAGCTACTCTTGTTACCTCTATTTCATACCCGAGGAAACTCGGGCACAAAGAACCAGGTGACCCAGTCAAGCTCACACAGGTTAGGGAAAGTAGGGCCCTGATTCAAGCCCCAACAGTCAGACCCTATCTTCACACCTATTTGGAAAGAGGGAGCAGAGGCTAAAGGGTAAAGGTTACCCACAGTTAAATCTAGACTTTGCCACTTACTAGCTGTGTGGCTCTGAGAAGGATGCCTAACATCTCTGTGCTTTAGCTTCCTCACTGGTAAAATAAGGTCATCGTAGTTCCTACTTCATAGGATTGTTATGAGGGTACATGAGTCAACACTCATGCCGCACTTTGATCAGGCACATACTAAGTTCTCAGTAAATGCTAGATATAGCTAACTAATATTTAGTTCTACACAGATGCAAAACTTAGAAGAGAGTGAGTCTTCATCAATAGGACTGAGGACCCTGTTCCAGCAGGATGCTGCACCTGGCCCTGAGTCAGGGATGCAGGAAGGAGGAACAGACCCAGAGTTATGTAAGTGGGATAACAGACCTGTACAGTGAACTCCAGCAAACCTTACAAATGGCTCATCACACTGTTTTAGTCAGCTTTTTTGCTGCTGTGACTAAAGGGCCTGACCAGTACAAGTGTAGAGGAAAAGTTTATTTGGGGGCTCAGGGTTTCAAGGTCTTAGTCCATAGAAGGACGACTCCATTCCTCGGGACTCAAGGTGAAGCAGGACATCATGGTGAAAGAGGGTGACAGAGGGAAGCAACTCACAGTGTGATCAGGAAGCAGAGAGAGAGTGCACTCGCAAGAATCAAATATACCCCAAAGCCACACACCCCAATTCCCACCTCCTCCAGCCACACCCCACCTGCCTCCAGTTACCACTCAGCTAATCCACCAGGTGATTAATTCCCTGGGTTAAGTCTCTCACAACCCAATCATTTCTCCTCTGAACCTTCTTGCATTGTCTCGCATGTGAGCTTTTGGGGGTCACCTCACAACCAAACCATAAGAGAGACAAAGGAGAAATTGCTCAATTCTGACTGAACACTCGGAAGGGCTCCAGGAAGAGGCAGTTTTTGACGTGGACCATGCAGATCCCTGTGCATGGATGAGGTGGACATGTTTAAGCAGAGGCAAGGAAGCAAGGGGGTGGGTATTTGGATCTGCCACGTACCTGAGGATGGGCACTGGGACAGTGGAGGGAGGGAGGAGAGGAAGTCGGAGTGTGCGGCAGAGACCCCCCAGGCCCGAGCAGTGCTTGCTCAGAGGGGTGGTCTGCCCCCTGGGTGAACCAGGGTGTTTATGGTGAAGCCTTCAGTTAGGGCCCTGCTCCCCCTCCCAGCTCAGTGGCGGTGCTCAGGGCCCGTGGGAGTTCACAGCACCATCCATTGCCACCTGGGTGGCTGTGCTGCTTGGCACAGGATCACTGGCTCCCCCGCCCAGGCAGAACCCAGGAGGGAAAGCAATCACTGTGCTCAGACCCGAGGGCTCTCCAGGCCCCTTCCCTGAACAAAGGCAGCATTTACGGCTCCTGGCTGGGTGGGTGAGGTTCCCCGGCCTTGTAAGACTGGGGATAGAGGATTTTCCTGGAGAGCAGAAGCCCCTTTCTGTCCCATTGGAAAGCCATGTGGAGGTTTAGAAGGGTCTGGGCGATGGCATTTTGCCCTCAAAAATACAGCAAGGACTAGAAATTGGAAAGAATGTGGATGAAGTCACTCCTTCTCCCCCAGAGTTGCGGCAGCCCGACTGGCTCCCAGGCCTCAGGAATTTGGGGAACCTTCAGAGAACAGCAAGTTCATGTCAGGGGCAGCTGCCTTTCAGGACAGGGACTTCTGGCAACCCCATGCCCGGCCAGCCTGCTGGACTCAGGAAGGAGGACACCAGTGCCTGCTGCCCGTGCCTGGGGCAGCCTAGTGCCTCCTGGGCCCAGACGCTCCGCCCAGGAAGCTGAGGCGCAGGTGCCAGCCCAGCTCCTAGACCCTCCTGAAGCTCCATGCTTCACACCAGCACAGGGAGGCCAGGGGCAATTCCAGGTGCTTCCGCCCTCCTTACCCAGAACCATGCTGTTCCTTTGGCTTCCAGACCCAGATGAAGGCCTAAGCCCTCATGTTCTTCCCCAGATAGTTCATTCCTCCAAGCCCCGTATGGCCAGGGATTTCTATCATCACGTTCATAACGGGTCCAGGGACTGTGTCTCCAGAAGGCTCCTCTCCCAAGTAGGTATCACACATCAGAAAACGGTAAGGGTGAATTCCAGGCAGACTTGGGAAGACTTGGCAAACTCAGGAAAGAGAAGGAGTTTGAAGAAACGTTTTGACCAGAGTTTAAAATCTGGCAGGAAGAGAACAGGATTCAAGGGGCCAGAACCAAGGAGAGAGGTGGGAAAAGGAGGGTGGAGCTGGGAGGAAGCAGGAGGGGGATGGAGAGAGAGAGAGGAAGGATAGACGGGCCCCAGCCTGCCTGCTCTCCTAGGCTCCATGCGGTGGGTCCTTGGGGTGCAGCCTCAGCGGAGGCTTCTTTTCTAAGATTCTGGGCCAGAGGTGTTCCTCACCCACTTCTGACCAGGGCCTGCTAGGTCTGTCTGTCTGTCTGTCTGTCTGTTTCAATGTCTGCTCCTCTATGGAACCCAGGAGTAGATGCTCATAAAGCTCAAGCTGGTCTCAGTTCCAGTGCTGGCATGCGATGTGGCTGTGGCCACAGAAGCACAGAGGGGTTCTGCGGGCGGAGTCAGGGTGCCCCTGGGAGAGCTCTCTCACTTGTTAATTGGCAGCCATGTGTGGCAGCAAAGGCCCTTCCCTGAACTCGTCCCCCTGCATGAGCCCCAGGAGCTGCCACATCCACCCTGACACTCACGGACAGCCACCCTGAGCCCCGAACTCACCAGGTCTGAGTCACTGGACGACTTGCTGTGAGATGTCACGTATTTCCTTCATGTTTTAGTCATGAATTGTTTCTTGCAGCCACAAGCACTTTAAGACATTTAAGTTTTAATTTTTTTATATTTATTTATTGTGGTGGTGGGGTTGGAACCCAGGGCCTCATGCTTGCTAGGCAAGTGCTGTGCCACTGAGTCACATCCCTAGCCTGACATTTAAGTTTTCAGGAAAGAATTAACTAGCCACTCTTTGAAGGCGGGAGACAGGGACTGGCCGGGGCGCTGAAGGGTGGGTACGTGGGAGGCAGACACTGACTTCCCCCACACCAGAGAACTTTGACATTGGAATATACCGAGTTATGACCTTGGCTTGGACCTTCCACCAACCCACTCTGTGGCCTTGGACAAGTCAGCTGTTGTTTCTGGGTGTCATTATTCTCAACTGTGAAGTGGGACTGAGGTGGGGAGGGTATCGTGGATGTGAATTGTCCCCCTCCTTCGTGGAGTTGGTGAGTTGTTTTGGTTATCTGACCCCGTTGGGTGGAATTGTCACCCTCACTTCAAAGAGGACATGGAAGCCCAGACCCCTTCAGGTTTTGCCCAAGGTCACAGTCATGGAGTTGCAGAGCAGGGATTTTTACCTAACGTCAAGTCTAAGGCTCCGTCTACACTGGCGCTTATTCACACTTCAGAGTGGATTAACTTCAGACTCTGCCAACTGGTCATTAGAGTCAAGACTCAGGCGCTGAGGAGGAAGGTGGAACTGAGGAAGGGGCAGGAGCTCGAGGGGCCTGGAGACCAAGTGCTACCCAAGAGGAGCAGGCAGGTGAGCTTGCCTGGTGCTGCAGCTGGGCCGCTGCATCAGTTGGGGGGCGGTGTTTTCAAATGTCTGCTGTTGACACTAGCCAAGGCCTCAGAAACCTGGTTTCCATTTCCAACTCTGCACCTTCCAGCTGTGTGATCATGGGCGAGTCCCTTAACCTCTCTGAGCCTCATTTTCCCCACGATAAAATGGAAACAAAACTCCTTGCCCGTCCTATGTTGACATCCCACAGGTGGGATGGTGAGGTGCTCTGTGAACTGTAAAGCATTAGAGAAACCTATGTGATTGCTTCAAAGGGGAAAAGAACACGGAGAAAGATGAGCTGCCTATGTTAACAAGCATGGCACAAGACCTCTTGTATTGTGGGGTTTGAGTCCTGCTTTGGGGTCACAGGGGACTTACCCCAGTTCCAGGACAAACAGCAATTTGCCTGCAAGACGTTGACAAAAAGCCAGAGCACAGTGAAGGGCAGCTTGTTAAAAACCAACCTGGTGAGGCTCAGGCTGCCGTTAATGAGGTGTGATCCCGAAAGTGCAAGACCTGGGTGGATTCTGCAAAGAGCCTGTTGGCTTTGATCCCCCTTCTCCTATAAAATGTTATTTCTGCTCTTGGCCCCTCAAATTCCTAGACGGACGACTCAGTCTGGGCTGCCCATGGAATTTGCAGAGAATAAGTTTTTGAAAAACCACACTCGGGAACAATAGTTACCAGAAGTGTCTGAGTCTCAGAGGAAAAACAAACCCCCAGCCCCAGCTTGCTAGGGCTTCCGAACACCCTTCCACCAGGAAGGCAGTTTAGTGAGGAGCTAGTCTATCCTGGCCATGAGATAAACCACCACCAGACACCGGCAGCCGTGGTGGAGCAGATGCCTCAGAGACACTTCCCCAGGGCAGGAACAGCCCTGGGCACAGAGGGCTGGCTCTCCTGGGTCCTGTCACTCTTCCCCAGGAGGAGCAGGGCACAGAAGAGCTTGGGAGGAACAGCACTTGACTCGTTGTTGACTTACCTTTACGTTCTTTAAATTGTAATTCTAATCATGGCAATATATGTGCCTAGTCTGAAAAAGTCAAATAGTACTGTAAAAATTGTTTGCTGTTTATTTTGGTACCAGAGATGGAACCCAGGGGTGCTCAATCTCTGAACCATATCCCTAGGCCTTTTTTATATTTTATTTAGAGACAGGGTCTCACTGAGTTGCTTAGCGCCTCACTAAGTTGCTGAGGCTGGCTTTGAACTTGTGATCTCTCACCTCAGCCTCCCAAACCACTGGGATTACAAGCATGCACCATCATGCCTGGTAATAATACTGTAAAATTTATAACAAAAACCAAGTGTCTGGAGCCACCTTCCCCATACAACAGAAGCATCAATTTTAGAGTGTATTTACCTGCATGTTTCTATCTAGTCTACTTTTCCGGTTTTTTTTTTTTCTGATAAGTAAAAATTATGTGTTTATGGTGGACAACATGACATTTTAGTATATGTATACATTGTAGACTGGCTAAATCAAGCTGTTTAACATAGCATTTTCTCACTTAAATTTTTTTTGGTGATGAGAACACTTAAAATCTACTCCCTTAGCAATGTTTAATCATACAATATATTGTTATTAACTATAGTGACCATGATGTACAATAGATCTCTTAAACTTATTTTTCCTGTCTAACTAAATCTATGTGTCCTTTGACCAACACCAGTCTCTGGGTCCCAGCCTCTAATGACCACCGTTTTAATCTCAGCTCCCGTGAGTCTGACTTTTGTGGATCTCACATGTAAGTGAGATCATGTGGCATCTGTCTTTCTGCACCCAGCTGACTTCACTTAGCACTATGTCACCCAGGTTCCTCCACGTCTTCACACAAGATAGGGTTCACTTCTTTTTTAAGGATGAATAATATTCCATTGTGTTTTACCCACATTTTCTTTATCCATCCATCAGCTGATGGACACTGAGGTTGATTACATTTCTTGGCTATTGTGAACAGGGCTGCAGTGAACATGGGAGGGAGATGTCCCTTATACATTGATTTTGGGTTTTTTTGTTTGTTTGTTTGTTTGTTTGTTTGTTTTTGGTACCAGAGACTGAACCCAGGGGTATTTAATCACTGAGTCACATCCCCAACCCTTTTTATTTTTTTTTTTTAATTTTTTTTATTTTGAGACAGGGTCTGGCTAAGTTACTTAGGGCCTTGCTAAATTGCTAAGGCTGCCTTTCAACTCTGATTCTTGATTCTTAAAATTTTAGACATTTGCCATTAACTGTCACAGATGACCACTTAGCTCTCTTGTATTTCTCCCCCAGTCCACACACACACACACACACACACACACACACACACACTTCCACCCTTTAATATGATTGAACCACAATTTTTACTTAAAATTCTAATTCAGCATTACTGTGATTGTGATTATGTAAATATGATTCAGGACTGAGCCACCTAGAGTACTGGATGACATTTTCTTTTGAATGACTTTTTTTCATGAGTTAATAATTGCTTTTCCCTTTCATTTGTTTTCTTTCTATGAAGCTATGATTAATTTAGCCCCAAACTTTGGACCAGAACTACAAACATTTCTTCACTGAATTAAATACGCTGCAAAAACCTAGGTCGCTCTTTCCTGGAGCCCTCCCTTGGAAGCTTTCTGTCCCCTGCTACAACCTGCACTGGTTGCTGGCTGAGCACATGTAGATCTGTGATCCTGGGCAATTACAAGAACAGCCAAGGTAAACAGGTTCAACTGCCTGGGATGATTAATTTTCTTGTCATCTCGGTTGGCCAAGGGTGCCCAGATTCCATGTGATTTGAGGATAAGCCTGTGAGTGTGCTTCCAGATGAGATGAGCATTAGAATAGTGGCCTCTGTAAATAGACTGTCTTCCTCAGTGTGGGTCGGCATTGTTATGGTTTGGATGTGAGGTGTCCCCCAAAAGCTCACGTGTGAGACAATGCAAGAAGGTTTGGAGGAGAAATGATTGGGTTAGAGCCTTAGCCTAATCAGCGGATTAATCACCTGATGGGATTAACTAGAAGGTAACTAAAGTGGTAGGGTGTGGCTGGAAGAGGTGGGAATTGGGGCATGGCTTTTTTGGTATAGATTTTATTGTCATCAGATCTGCTATTTTGCTGCCACCATTATTCTCCCTCCCCCGTGCCACAATCCAGATTGTTAGCCCGTGAACCTCCTAGCCAGTAATTGGTCCAGATTGTTAGCTCTCGAAACTCCTCGCCAGCCATTGGTCGGTTGTTATTAGCCCACAAAATTCCACTACTTAAGAATGGTTCCACCGCCATTCTCTCTCTCTCTCCCTTGCTCCCCCTCTTGTGCGATCTCTCTCTCTCTCTCTCTCTCTTTCCTTTTCTCTCTCACCCTGCAGGCAGACACTCTGCCTGTCCACTTAATAAAATCTCTTGCGTGTCCAGAGTGGTTTCTGGGTGCTTTCATTGGTGCCGAGACTCGGATGGGCTCTTCTACTGCCACTTAGGTGGGTGGAATCCCCTCCGTCGCCCAGACCCCGAGACGCTGGTCTCACCTTCCATTTGCCCAGATGCTCTCCTCCACATCCACCACCGGCTTCAGAGTTCTTCCCCTAGGTTGACTCAAACACTCGTCTGCTGACCTGAGACTCGACTGTCGATCATCCCGCACCTCGACGCAGTTGAGGAGTGTGGGCTCCCCCACCCACGACTTTTACATTTATGGCTGGCCCCCTGGCTGGCCCCCTAGTTGACCTTATCTGACGGGTGAGTCCCCAATCTTTATGGTGGAGATTCTCTCTCAGGGTTGAGGCTCCTCTTTGCACACACTCTTGAAAATCCTGACATCAGGTCCTCAACCCCCTCGGCTTTTGCCGGGCACACACTGATGGTTGAGTGACGACCCCAACTCGTGCTGCTTTCTCATCTCCAGCCAACTGGACTGTGACCTCCGAATGCCCTGGACACTGACTCGGCTGTATCAGTCTCCACCATGGGATCTGGGTCCTCCATTCCAGCGAATTTACCCCTGGGGTGCCTACTAAATAATCTTAAACCCCTTTACCTGACCCCCAGCCTAAAACCACCAAAACTTATCCTTTAGATAATCAATCCAAAACGGTCACATGATGGCATACAACTTCTGGGGGCAGGCGTGCAGATGGAAAGGGATTCCTTATCTTCAAGCTTTCTCCTTCTTGAGCACTAAACCTGATCTTTGCTCTTCCTGCAAATCCGAACACCTCCTTTTGGCTTCGTCTCCCCCTCTTAGTCCCTCCTCCTCCTCTCTTTTCCCTGCTCTAGCTTGGTCACCAGCTCTGGTCTCGACTCTCCCTCACAGAGCCCCTCCTTGGAGTGGAGCCCACTGGAGGGTCCCTCTCCCACCCCTTTGCCTGCCTCCCTCCAGCTCAGCCCTGCCAGACCTCCCTAGCCACGAATCTCTTCTGATTCCTGGGAGACCTCTCCCACCTCCTAGCCACCATCTAGCTACTGCTTAAAATCTGCAAGTCCCGCTCGTGTGCTGGGATTTCAGGGAAGAGCCAGGTCCTGTTCGCTGTGCTGTTCACTGCCTGCTACCTGGACCTCTTCACCAACTACATCTCATTTTACAACACATCATGAAGGTGTTCTACCTGCTCTTTCACGGTGGCCTGGATGATTTACAGCAAGCTCAAAGTCACTTACGATGGGAACCTTGATGCATTCCGCGTGGAGGTCCTTGTCTTCTGACGGCCGTCCTGGCACTCCAGACTTCACCCTCTGGAGATCCTCTGGGCCTTCTCTGTCTGCCTGAAGTCAGTGCCATCTTGCCGCAGCTGTCCATGGTGAGCAGGATTGGTGAGGCGGAGACTGCCATGAGCCACTCCCATTGGCGCTGGTGTCTACCGCACCCTCGATCTCTCCAACTGGGCTTGGCCCAACCACTTTGAGAGCTTCTTTGATCTCATTGCCATTATGGCCGGCCTGGTCCAGCCTTCCCTCTACTGGCAGAATGAGTCTCTTCGTTCCTAACCAGCAGGAAGAAGCTACAGAAGAAAGACCGTTGTCCCACCCCCCGTATCTATAAAAACAAAAAGGGAGGAATATTGACATCAGACCTGCTATTTTGCTGCTGCCATTGTTCTCCCTCCCCCACACCACTTCACAACCCTGCAAACTTCCTACCCAGTAATTGGTCCAGATTGTCAGCCCATGAAACTCCTCGCCAGTCATTTGTCCGTTATTATTAACCTGCAAAATTTGACTATTAAGAACGGCTCCACTGCCATTCTTATTTTTTTTAATTTATTTTTATTGTAAACAAATGAGATACATGTTGTTTCTGTTTGTACATGGAGTCAAGGCATACCATTTATGTAATCATACATTCACATAGGGTAATGATGTTTGATTCATTCTGTTATTTTTTCCTTCCCCCCACCCCTCCCACCCCTCTTTTCCCTCTATACAGTCCCTCCTTCCTCCATTCTTGCCCCCTCCAACCCCCATTATGTGTTATCATCCGCTTATCAGTGAGATCATTCGTCTTTTGGATTTTTGAGATTGGCTTATCTCACTTAGCATGATATTCTCCAATTTCATCCATTTGCCTGCAAATGCCATAATTTTATTATTCTTTATAGCTGAGTAATACTCCATTGTATATATATACCACAGTTTCTTTATCCATTCATCAATTGAAGGACATCTAGGTTGGTTCCACAATCTGGCTATGGTGAATTGAGCAGCTATGAACATTGATGTGGCTGTATCTCTGTAGTATGCTGATTTTAAGTCCTTTGGGTATAGGCCGAGGAGTGGGATAGCTGGCTCAAATGGTGGGTCCATTCCAAGTTTTCTAAGGAATCTCCACACTGCTTTCCAGAGTGACTGCACTAATTTGCAGCCCCACCAGCAATGTATGAGTGTACCTTTTTCCCCACATCCTCTCCAACACCTATTGCTGCTTGTATTCTTGATAATCGCCATTCTAATTGGGGTGAGATGGAATCTTAGTGTAGTTTTGATTTGCATTTCTCTTATTACTAAAGATGGTGAACACTTTTTCATATGTTTGTTGATTGCTTATAGAGCTTCTTCTGTGAAGCGTCTGTTCATATCCTTAGCCCATTTGTTGATTGGATTATTTGTATTCTTGGTGTAGAGTTTTTTGAGTTCTTTATATATTCTGGAAATTAGTGCTTTATCTGAAGTATGATTGGCAAAGATATTCTCCCACTCTGTAGGCTCTCTCTTCGCATTGCTGATAGTTTCCTTTGCTGAGAGAAAGTTATTTAGTTTGAATCTGTCCCAGTTATTGATTCTTGCTTTTATTTCTTGTGCTATGGGAGTCCTGTTAAGGAAGTCTGATCCTAAGCCAACAAGTTGAAGATTTGGACCTACTTTTTCTTGTATAAGATGCAGGGTCTCTGGTCTGATTTCAAGGTCCTTGATCCATTGTGAGTTGATTTTTGTGCAGGGTGAGAGATAGGGGTTTAGTTTCATTCCGTTGCATATGGTTTTCCAGTTTTCCCAGCACCATTTGTTGAAGAGGCTATCTTGTCTCCATTGCATATTTTTGGCACCTTTGTCTAGTATGAGAAAAAAAATTGTATTTCTTTGGGTTTGTGTCCGTGTCCTCTATTCTGTACCATTGATCTACCTGTCTATTTTGGTGCCAATACCATGCCGTTTTTGTTACTATTGCTTTGTAGTAGAGTTGAAGATCTGGTATTGCAATACCCCCTGCTTTGCTCTTTCTGCTAAGGATTGCTTTAGCTATTCTGGGTTTCTTATTCTTCCAGATGAATTTCATGATTGCTTGCTCTATTTCTGTAAGGTATGTCATTGGGATTTTAATTGGAATTGCATTGAATCTGTATAGCACTTTTGGTAGTATGGCCATTTTGACAATATTAATTCTCCCTATCCAAGTACATGGGAGATCTTTCCATCTTCTAAGGTCTTCCTCAATTTCTTTTTTCAACGTTTTGTAGTTTTCATTGTAGAGATCTTTACCACTTTGGTTAGATTGATTCCCAAGTTTTTTTTTTTTTTTTTTTTTTGAGGCTATTGCAAATGGAGTTGTTTTCTTCATTTCCCTTACAGATGTTTCATTGCTTGCATATAAAAATGCTTTAGATTTATGTGTGTTGATTTTATAGCCTGCTATTTTGCTGAATTCATCGATGAGGTCTAGAAGTTTTCTGGAGGAGGTTTTTGGATCCTCTAAATATAGAATCATGTCATCAGCAAATAGTGACAGCTTAAGTTCCTCTTTTCCTATTCGTATCCCTTTAATTTCTTTACTCTGCCTAATTGCTCTGGCTAGAGTTTCGAGGACAATGTTGAATAGAAGTGGTGAAAGAGGACATCCCTGTCTTATTCCCGTTTTTAAAGGGAATGGTTTCAGTTTTTCTCCATTAAGAATGATGTTGGCCATGGGTTTAGCATAAATAGCCTTTACAATGTTCAGGTATGTTCCTACTTTCCCTATTTTTTCTAGTGTTTTGAGCATGAAGGGGTGTTGTATTTTGTCAAATGCTTTTTCTGCATCGATTGAAATAACCATATGAATCTTATCCTTAAGTCTATTGACATGATGGATTACATTTATTGATTTATGGATGTTAAACCATCCTTGTATTCCAGGGATGAACCCCACTTGATCATGGTGCACGATTTTCTTAATATGTTTTTGGATGCGGTTTGCCAATATTTTGTTAAGGATCTTTGCATTTATATTCATCAAGGATATTGGTCTAAAATTTTCTTTCCTTGATGTGTCTTTTCCTGGTTTGGGTATGAGGGTGATATTAACTTCATAGAGTGAGTTTGGTAGGGTACCCTCCTTTTCTATTTCCTGGAATACTTTGAGAAGTATTGGAATGAGTTCTTCTTTGAAGGTCTTGTAGAACTCAGCTGAGAATCCGTCTGGTCCTGGGCTTTTCTTGGATGGTAGATTTTTAATGGCTTCTTCTATTTCATTGCTTGATATTGATCTGTTTAAATTGTGTATGTCCTCCTGGTTCAGTTTGGGAGGAGCATATGTCTCTAGAAATTTGTCAATGTCTTCGGTAGTTTCTATTTTGTTGGAATACAAATTTTCAAAGTAGCTTCTCATTATGTTCTGTATCTCAGTGGTGTCTGTCGTGATATTTCCTTTTTCATCACGAATTTTAGTAATTTGAGTTTTCTCTCTCCTTCTCTTTGTTAGTGTGGCTAAGGGTTTGTCTATTTTGTTTACTTTCTCAAAGAACCAACTTTTTGTTTTATCAATTTTTTGAATTGTTTCTTTTGTTTCAATTTCATTGATTTCAGCTCTGATTTTAATTATTTCCTGTCTTCTACAACTTTTGCTGTTATTCTGTTCTTCTTTTTCTAGGGCTTTGAGCTGTAATGTTAGGTCATTTAGTTGTTGACTTTTCATTCCTTTCTGGAATGCACTCCATGCAATGAATTTTCCTCTTAGTACCGCTTTCATAGTGTCCCAGAGATTTTGATATGTTGTATCGTCATTCTCATTGACCTCTAAGAAATTTTTTATCTCCTCCCTGATGTTTTCTGTTATCATTCAATAGCATATTATTTAGTCTGCAGGTGTTGGAGTAATTTCTGTTTTTTATTTTGTCATTGATTTCTATTCTCAGTCCATTATGATCTGATAGAACACAAGGCAGTATCTCTATTTTTTTTGCATTTCCTAAGGACTGCTTTGTGGCATAACATATGGTCTATTTTCGAGAAGGTTCCATGTGCTGCTGAGAAGAAAGTGAATTTGCTTGTTGATGGATGGAATATTCTATATATGTATTAAGTCTATGTTATTGATTGTGTTATTGAGTTCCATGGTTTCTTTGGTTGGTTTTTGTTTGGAAGATCTATCTAGTGGTGACAGCGCTGCATTAATGTCACCCAGAATTATTGTGTTGCAGTCTACGTGATTCCTGAAATTGAGAAGGATTTGTTTGATGTACAGGGATGCACCATTGTTTGGGGCATAAATATTTACTATCGTTATGTCTTCCTGATTTATGTTTCCCTTAAGCAGTATGAAATGTCCTTCTTTATCCCTTCTGACTAACTTTGGCTTGAAGTCCACTTAATCTGATATAAAGTTGGAAACCCCTGCTTTTTTACTGAGTCCATGTGTGTGATAGGTTTTTTCCCATCCTTTCACCTTTAGTCTGTGGATGTCTTTTTCTATGAGATGAGTCTCTTGCAGGCAGCATATTGTTGGGTCTTTCTTTTTAATCCATTCTGCCAGTCTATGTCTTTTGATTGATGAGTTTAGGCCATTAACGTTCAGGGTTATTATTGAGATAAGATTTGTATTCCCAGTCATTTGGCTTATTTTTGGTTTTTAAGTTGGCCTGGTTTCTCCTTTGAGTGGTTTTTCTCTAAGGTAGTTCCTCCCTTTGCTGACCTCCATTGTTGTTTTTCATGTCATCCTCATGGAATATTTTGTTGAGAACATTCTGTAGTGCAGGCTTTCTATTTGTAAAGTCTTTTAACTTTTGTTTATCATGAAAGGATTTCATTTCGTCGTCAAATCTGAAAGTTAGTTTTGCTGGGTATAGGATTCTTGGTTGGCAACCATGTTCTTTCAGAGCTTGAAATACATTGTTCCAGGCCCTTCTAGCTTTTAGAGTCTGGGTTGAGAAGTCGGCTGCTATCCGTACTGGTCTCCCCCTATACTCAATCTGATGCATTTCTCTCGCAGCCTTCAAAATCCTTTCTTTATTTTGAATGTTAGGCATTTTCATTATAATGTGGCTTGGTGTGGATCAGTTGTGATTTTGTGCATTTGGTGTTGTTCTGTAAGCCTCTTGCATTTGATTTTCCATTTCATTCTTCAGGTTTGGGAAATTTTCTGATATTATTTTATTGAATAGGTTGTTCATTCCTTTGGTGTGTATCTCTGTGCCTTCCTCAATCCCAATAATTCTCAAATTTGGTCTTTTCATGATGTCCTATAGTTCTTGGAGGTTCTGTTCATGATTTCTTACCATCTTCTCTGTTTGGGCAACTTTATTTTCAAGATTAAATATTTTGTCTTCATTGTCTGAGGTTCTGTGTTCCAAGTGGTCTAGTCTTTTGGTGATGCTTTCCATTGAGTTTTTTATTTGGTTTATTATTTCCTTCATTTCAAGGATTTTTTTTTTTTTTGAGAATCTCTATCTCTTTGTTGAAATGATCTTTTGCTTCCTGCAGGCGCCCTTTCAGCTTATTGGTATTATCATTCATTGCCTGCATTTGCTCTCTTATCTCATCCTTTGCTTTGTGAATCATCTTAATCATGTATAATCTGAAGTCCTTTTCTGACATTTCTTCTAACATACTGTCATTGGATTCTATAGAATCTAGATTCTATTAATCTAGAATCTAGATTTGTTTGGATCATTTTCTTCCCTTGTTTTTTCATGTTGTTCATGTATCTTCCCCTCTAGCAGTGCAGATCTGGGGTATTGCAGATTTCCCCCTATAGGCTTATAGTGGCCCTATAGGTTTCCAAAACCCTTTCTTTAAGGGGAGATCAATATTAGCAGTGCCCAATTCAGGCACTATGCAATCCTAGACCAAATAGCCCCTATGAGGACAATAACAAAATTGTCATAATAAACAGAATGAGTTCAAATATTATCTTCAGTAAAACAAACAGATTTGCAATAAGGTCTGCAGTTTCTAATGGAGGACAAAGAGGATGCAGAGGGATGTAGAATGTGGCTGTTAATGGGATAAGAAAAGAATATACAGAAGTTCTAGATAATAGAAAGGGTGAGAGTGTAATCAAAAGAAATTGGATGTTAGCATGCAAAAAAGGGAGAAAGAGACTCTGAGGGAGCAGGTAAACAAAAGGAAAAGAGAGCAAGAAAAGTAAAGAAATAAAAACTTAAATTTTTTCAATAAGGAGAAAAAAGAAAATCTACAGTGTAACAGTCATATAGTAATGAAACCTCCCAGAGTTCAGTGGCCTGATGCATGAGAAGTACCTGACAATGAACTTCAAGTCTCCAGCAGGCGTCTCAGGATGGGTTTTGCCCCACCTAAAGATTGGAGCTATGTCTTCCAGGATTATCCAATATGCCCACTCTGGCTTCCAAATGTGTTGGCAAATGGGTAGCTGCAGCTCAGGGTGTGGCCGTGGTCAGCTGGAGGTCCTGGAGGCAGGGTGCAGTTGGTCAGGCAGGGGTCCTGGAGGTCCGGTGTGTTTGGTGTGGTTGTGGGATCCCGGAGGCCGGGTGCAATCAGTTGGTCTGGGGTCCTGGTGATAGGGCGCAGTCAGTTGGTCTGGGGGTCCTGGTGGCAGGGAGCAGTCAGTCGATATGAGGGCCCCCGAGGCCAGGAGTGATCAGTCGGGCTGAGGGATCCTGGAGATGGGGCTCAGTCAGTCCGGCCAGGGGTCCTATGGGGCCTGGCTGTTGTCTCAAAATGGTGGCAGCCACGTGTAATCAAACCTGCAGGTACTGTAACAGTGCACTTCCAAGCAACAATAGGCAGCTGGTGCTCCACTGGCGGTCGGCGATCAGTTTGCTGACTGTTGTTGGACGATCTGGAGGTGAACCTCATGCGTTGGGTGAAGGATAGGTGTAAGGCAGGCGATGGACAGGCGAGAGGCAGGCAAATGGCGGATGATAGGTGCCTGACAGTGAGCAATCTGCACTCAAAAAAGGCGTCGATATGCTGGCAGACTGCAGGTGATCACAGCAGACAAATGGGGTAAACAGCAAGGGATCGATAAGCAGCAAAAACTGCCTCACCAAGAAACAGATATCCTCTGCTTGAAACTGGAGTTACGCAGCGACAAGGAACACAGCCTCCCTCTAGTCTGCTGTCTTGGATCCTCCACTGCCTCTCTCTCCCTTGTTCTCACTCTTGTTTCTCTCTCTCTCTCTCTCTCTCTCTCTCTCTCTCATTTTCTCTCTCTCTCCTCATCCTGCGGGCAGAAACTCTGCCTGTTCACTTAATAAAATCTCTTGCTTGAGTGCTTGAATTCCTGTGTCCGGAGTGGTTTCTGGGTGCTTTCAGATTTTATATCTGGAGAGTGGAAACCTCTCTCTCTGTTTCCTGATCATCGTGTGAGCTGCTTACCTCTGTCACACTCTTCTGCCATTATGTTCTGCCTCAACTTGAGCACAGAGGAATGGAGCCAGCTGTCTATGGACTGAGACCTCTGGAACCACGAGCCCCCAGATTAACTTTTCCTCCTTTATGATTGTTCTGGTCTGGTCCTTTCATCACAGTGGTGAAAAAGCTGACTAAAAAGACATCGTGCAATCTGTTGAAGACCTGGTAGAAAACAAGGATGAAGGAGGAAGTAACCACCAGCTTCCTGTCTGCTGATTGAGCTGGAACGCTTCATCTCACCTCCTCTTGCCCTGGTCCTGGGATGTACACCATTGGTTCCCTAGTTCTCAGGCCATCTGACTCACACTGAATTACAATGCTGGCTTTCTTGGGCTTCCAGCATGCGGGTGGCTGATGGCAGGACTTCTCAGCCTCCATAGTGGTATGGACCAATCCCACGATGCCACTGGTTCTGTTTCCCAGGAGAACCCTAATTCACTGCCTTGATCAGCAGGCTCTACACTGGTGGGAACTGAGTGTGTGGCCTCCTAGTGGTGTGTCTGGAAATGGAAGGTGTGACCAGAGTGAGGAGTCTTCCCCCCACGAGGAGCCTGTGTACACCTGACTGGAAATCAGAGGCTTCCTGGTGGAGCTGACGTGTGAGCTGGGCTGTGGGCAATTAAGATTTCAATATACAGAGAAATGAAAAAAACCCCAAATCATGGGGAGAGAGGACACAGTGTGAGGGCAGCAGCAGAGACCAAAAAGTAAGTTCTGATGAGTGGCTGCATGTGGCCAGGACACAAAGCACGTGGGAAGGGTGTGCTGGAAACAAGGCTGGAAGGCAGGAGCTGAGGCCGGTGGTAGAGATTGAAAGTCATGAGCACTCATGGGTTCCAAGGAGTGCGTGCAAGTGTGAGCAACACCATTTATTCCATTCTTATGGCCTCAGGTGCTCTCAGAGGTGTATGCACTTTATCCTCTGCTGTCATGGAGGGTATTCCAAACTGAACTTCAAGGTTTGGAACGAGATAGTCCTTCTGCTGTGGAACTCGACAGGCAACCGAGGCTGGAAGGGGAGGATTCCAGGAAAGGAGGTCCGTTCAGCCAGGAGCTAGGGATGGCTGTGCTCTGTGAAATGGAGTATGAAATGTGTGCTGTCTGTGTGTCACTGTGTCCCCAGAGCCTAGACAGGTGCCTGTATCCAGTGGGGTTTTGTGATTCTTTGATAAATGGATGAATGAGCCCTTGAAGAGACCAGATGCCTCCCGAGACACAGTGCAGCCTTTGCCAGCACCTGGACCCCAGTGGAGGGTCGCCATGGCTCACAAAGCCCCAGACCCATATACTTCCAACCCCTTCATCAAGGCTGGGGAGTCCTGTGCTGTCTGTGCCATCTCACCTGCTCCTCTCTGGCACCAGCCCTACCATAAGCATAGACTTTCTCAGAAACCCGGAAGGAGATGCAGATTGCCTTCAGCCCTACCCCTTTGAGTTCTGCCTGAGGAGTAGCAGCCCCAAAGCCCAGTTTCTGTCTCAGATGCGAAAGGACACTAATTCTTCCACAGAGCCAAAGTCGCCAATCAATATCTCTGCACTCTGGCTTGCTTTCTTTGTCGTCGTACTGGGGATTGAATCCAGGGGTGATCCACCACTGAACTACACCCCGGTTCTCTTTTATTTTTTGGTACTGGGGATTGAACCCAGGGGTGCTTAATCTTTGAGCCACATTCCCAGCCCTTTTTCTTTTTTATTGTGAGACAGGGTCTCACTAAGTTGCATAAGGCCTTGCTAAGTTGCTGAGGCTGGCCTTGAACTTGAAATCCTCCTCCTCAGCCTCCCTAGCTGCTTGGATTACAGGTGCATGCCACGGTGGCCAGCTCCAGCTACTCCCAGTCCTTTTTATGTTTTATTTTGAGACAGGATTTCCCTAAATTGCCCAGACTAGCTTCAAACTTGTGATCCTCCTGCCTCGGCCTTCCAAGTAGATGGGATTATAGGTGTGTGCCACCCACTGGGCTCTGCTGTCATTTTTAGTAGCTGCTAAAAATGATGCCTGGGTTCACTAAAGGGGAGGTCCTTGGACAGGACGCTGTGTGACCCTCCCTCCCTTCCCCGTCTGTCAGAGGTGGAGACCTGGGAACAATGCTAGCATCAGGGTCAGTACTCCTGACCATTCTCTTGAGGTCTCCTTGGCCCCGAGCTCTCTGCTGGCTTTGGTCACGGGACCCGGCGAGATGGGCTGTGAGGTCACCCGTGAAGGCTTTTCCAGGCACGCCCCTCCACATTCTCCTTTTCTTGAACCAATACAACCCATGATTCAGCATCCAGGACAAGGACTAGGGAGGAGCTTCCAAAACAATGCCAAGGGCACAAGGGAAAGAGGCCGGACGACAGGGCTGCCTGTGTGTTGACAGGGCCGTGTGACTTGAACAGGTGTACTGCTTCCAGAACAGACTGACCACATATTAAACCCTGGCTCTCTGCAACCTTCCAGGCTTGTGGGACCTCATGCCGCTTACAACCCTGTTTGAGTCATCGCTTCCTCATCTATACATTGAGGCCCCCAGCCTCTAATTCTGGGGGAGGTGCAGAGCTGAGGCAGAGCAGTGCTGTGCCATGAACTGTGCAGTTCCTGGCTGGCAGTGAGCTGAAAACAGAATCAAAGGGCAAGGTTCAGAAGCTCTTGAAAATGCCTAAAGTCAGCTGGGCCTGGTGACACACACCTGTGATCCCAGTAGTTTGCTTGGGAGGCTGAGGCAGGAGGATCACAAGTTCGAGGCCAGCCTCAGCAACTTAGCGAAACCCTATCTCTAAATTTAAAAAATAATAATAATAAAAAGGGTTAGGGATGTGACGCAATGACTAAGCATCCCTGGGTTCAACCCCCAGTACCAGGAAAAAAAAAAAAAAAAAACAGAAACGCCTGAGGTCGAAGCACATGCTCAGTGCAATTGTCTCATCAACAGGGTGTAGACCAAATAGCAATCTTGGTTGGACTGGAAATACACTTAAAAATTAAAAACAGGTCTTTGCCACCAATAATTTGGAAAGCACCCTTGTGAAGAATTTAGCTCCTCAATAAATAAGATCAGCAGCAAGACATGGTCATGCCCAGAGGTGACTAGGATTGGCATGTATCCCCACTCCCCAAGCTGCCCAGGTTGGTCTACAGTAACCTTGTCCTTCCCTTTGGGAGGTCTCCTCCATGCCTGGCACTGGGCTGGGGACAGAACTTCACCTTGGACACGAGCTTCCAGCTCAGCCCTCGCATCCAGTTGCCAATTCTGTCTCACCCACTTCCAGCAGATCCCCTGTTTCTGCCCCCTTCCCTCTGGCCCCTCTGCCACCAGCAGAGCCCTGTCCTCCCCATCACTAGGATGTGGCAGCTTGTATACACTCTCCCCACTTCCTGACCCTCCTAGCTCGACTCCACACTGCCTGCAGAAGGAGTACGATATTTTAAAAGAAATGAGACTTGCATTAGAGAAGTTTTAGATTCACAGGGAAGTTGCAAAAAGAGTCCAGAGTTACCAGACACGGCTCACTCAGCTTCCCCTGTTGCTGACAGTGTCAATGCAGCTGTCACAGTGGAAGAGCTGACGTGGGGACGTTACTAGTAACTAAGCTCCAGCCCTATTTGGATGTCATTAGTGTTTTCCTAATACCCTTTTCCCAATCCAGAACCCCACCTAGGTTGCCTCATTATGTTCAGCTATCAGATCTCCTTAGCCCTGTCTGGTCTGTGACCATTTTTCGGAAGGGGGAGTATTGAAAACAAACCTCATGGATTACTCTCTCTCCAAATGCCTTCAATGGCTCCCCATTGCCAAATCCTGTGCCTGCTGTAACCTGGCCACGGGGCTCAGGATGGCTCCTCTATTCACCACGTTCTCCACCCAGCCCCGTACAAGTGGCTTGACTCCTATGGTGCCCTTTTCCCTTCTCAGGATCTGAAATTCCTTCTTATCCTTCCAGAATGAACTAGAATAAGATCTTCCAAGCCTTCCTGATCCCCCGTGCATGGCTCCCCGCATGACTCCCTGCTGATGCGTGTGCTCAGCATTGATTCTGTTCACTGCCCTGTCTTTCTCCCCACAAGAGGTGGCTGTGGAGCAGTGGTCATGTAGGCTGGTGGGAGACATCGGTTATGTCATATTGGTGAGTGTCTCAGCCACGCTGACTCAATTTCACCACCTGCAAAATGAGGCCAAAATTGCATGCCCCCCAGGGTTGGGGTGAGGGCCAAAGCAAGTGATGTGTGCAGCATGCGTCACAGAGCACCTGCTGGGCACACAGAGGCCGTCACCACTGCTGCATCTCCATCTACCCAGGCCCTCCGTGCAGAGGCTGGCACTTAAGAGACTTCAGGAACTGAATTTTATACCAGCGCTCCATTACTCTGCAAGATTTGCACCATTTATCAAGCAGACCCACAAAAGAGAAGGGCACTGCCGACCCAGTGGAATGAATCACACATGGCGGAATTTCAGGGAACAAGCCGAAGAGGTATTTGGGGAAAGACATGTCCCATCTGTGCTCCCAGGGTCACGCCCGTCTGCCTCTGACGACGAACTCTGGCCCCAGAGTCTCAGAGTGTAGCTTCCTGGGCCCTGGAGAATTCCCGCCGACTCCACAACAATGCTGCTGGAACCAAGCCCCAGCTGGCACAGTGAGCAACTGTCTCTGGGCTGAAACCACCCAGACAATCCAGAAGCCAACTCTGGGACTGACACATGGTCCTTTGGAGATGACATGGCAAACAGGGTTTCCAACCACATAGGCATGCTGTTGTTACACTAGTCATCTCAGGTTGGGGAACAGGGTCCTTAAACATTCACTCAGTGGACAGATGAGGAAACTGAGGTCCAAAGAGCAGAAGGGCACTGCCCAACACCAGTCCTCACCCATCTGTTCATTCACTCATTAACTTGTTCATTTCATAAATGTTTCTGGAACATTCTGAACCAGGTCCCATGTTTTTGGAGACGAAATGATAAATGTGACTCATTTTTTTTTTAATGCATCCTGGGCTCAGTGGTGCCTTGACATCTCCAAAATCCCTTTCAGAGAGCTCAGCCCTGCTTTGGAGGCAGGTGGCTGGGTCTGGTGTGAAAGGCTCAGGACTGTTCTGGCTAGTCCACTGAGGAGCCTGAACCCCCACCAGGCTCAGGCCTTCCAGTTAAAGCCTCAATCCCTCCCCAGTCCCTGCTTCAGTGATTCTCACTTCGTGGTTCTCCTTCTTTCCCTGTGCCCTGTGCCCACGCATCAGAACCATGCCAGCACGAAGGAAGTGCTCAGCAAATATTTGTCAAATGAATGGAAATGCTATGTAAACGCGAAAGCACAAAACAATGACTAGAATGAGCAGCAATGTTGGACAGATTACATGTGACGGGGTTCTTTCCCTCCAGCCACTGGAATAGGCTTAGATTGAAATCTCAGTCCAACTTTTGACTGGACAACTACCCAGAGGACTTGGGACAGTGGCTTCCCTTCTGGGAGCTTCAGTTTCCTCCACTACCTCACAGAATCACATGAGAGCACTTCATAAACACACAAAGGATAATCAAATAAAGAAATTTGGTATGTTTGTCTATTGTTGTTTAGTTTGTTCTTTTATGGTTGGGCAGTTAAATATTAGGGAAGAGAAACAGGGACAAAAAATAGACTCCAACCAGTGGCTTTCTGAATATTAGTATCACCCACTGAGAATGAGGGATTACTTGTTATCACAGCATCACTTGGTCCATCCTGACTAATACAAGACCCCTTCAGGACGCTGATGAATGCTTAGACCACAATAAAAGGGTACAATTCATGCAAAATTCATGAAAGTTGAGCTTCTCAACTTTAATGACCTGGATTTCATGTGTTCCAAGATCCTTGATGCCCAATGGCCTCCTCCTCTCAGTCTTGGAATCTGAGGGTTCCTGGGTTGAGTGGTGCTGTGTCAGGGTTCACAGAGGTTCCCAAGGCTGCAATGTGGCAGAGGGGGGCGGACCCAACACCACAAAGCAAGGCCTAGGTTTGTGCCAATGAGTCATCACTGGGGAAGGAGCTTGAGCCTGAGCTTTTTTTTTTTTTTTTTTTTTGGTTCATTTAAAAATTTTTTAATGTTTTCTTGAGTCTGAGTTTGTTTTGCAGAACTTAAGATTGTGTTTTCGATGCGCTTTGCTGCCAGCTACTTCGCAGCCCCTCCTAGTTGACAGCATCTTGCCATCAGAGGCTGCGGAAGAGGGGTGCTTGTTGCTAATGTGAACAAACACTGCAAAAACAATCGGCTCACATGTGTGCCCTGAGCAGATGACCCAGGGCCCTGAGGGGCTCAGGCTACGGGTGGAGAGAGGGTCACTCTGAGGTCAACTGAAGCCTCACTCAGAGGCACCTCCATAGGTGGGAACAGGGCCACATGGCCCAGGACAGAAGGTCATGACCAAACAGTTGAGAACAGCAGAGATTTCAGCACCCGAGGAGTCCATGCTCACAGCTGGGGTCCACTCGGCCCCACTCTGGGTCACACATTCCCCTCTGACTGAAAGGCCCAGCTGCTCCAAGGCCAGCTGCTGAGGTCAGACAGCCTCCCGGAGATGTCCCCAGTCCTCAGGGTGTACACTTCAGAGTGGACAGTGGTAGGTGGAGGAAGGACACTGGCCTGGGGGGTCAGGATGCTTGGTTCCAACCAAAGGGGAGAAAGGAAATCTGGGCGTCTGGAGTAAGAGGACAAAAGTGCATAATAACAGTGTCACGGCGAGGTGTGTCCACCATGCTGACGGGCCAGGCTCTAATCTAGGCATTGCTTAGATTGAGATGATGGGAGGGTGACAGACTGATAACTAATAGACGTACTCAATTACTTCTGACAGCAGCCCTGTGCTGCGGTTGGTATTATTATCACTGCTTTAACACGGGGCACTGAGGCACAGAGGTCTTTGCCCTCCAGAGCCACTTTCCCCTTTCTCTGCCCTGGCCTGTGCTCTGGGGGCAGATCTCTATCCCCATCCTGACCTGTTTCTCCTCCTGGGCTCTGTTTGAATTTGGCCCATGATGCACTGGCAGGAGAACTGAGGCCAAAGGTGTACTTTCTCCCTACCAGCCCTGGTTTATTTTATTTTATATTTTGGTGCCAGGGATTAAACCCAGGTGCACTTAACCATTGAGCCACACCCTTTTTACATTTTTACATTTTATTTAGAGACAGGGCCTCACTTAATTGCTGAGGCTGGCCTCCAACTTGCAATCCTCCTGCCTCAGCCTCTCGAGTTGCTGGGAGCCCTGGTTTAGAAAAGTTTTTCTTCTTTCCTTCAGCCATAGCTCTCATCCTCATGCCCTCTCCCTGGGCTCAGTTGTCATCCCTTCCCATCACATGCTCCCACCCCTAAACCCCTCAGTGCCAAAGATGGACAACCTTCTCTGTTGGAGGCCCTGGGGCTGCCCCATCTTTGTGAGTGTCTTAACCCCGTGTACACCTCTGCAAAACAGCCTCTCCTGCAAACTCAACAGGTGTCCTGCAGGACCTTACTTACCACTCAGCTGGTAAGAGGCAGGCGCACAATTCAAACCCCAGGAGTACAGCTCTAGGCTGCCAGGGGCCTGGTTACCCCCCTGCCACAGGCCTCCATCAGCAAAGGCCAGCAGCTCCGGGGCCTTCTGCACGCCCAGGCTCCTGTGCCCTTCACGGTAGAAAGGAATCCGTGAGGCCTGGGCTCTGAGGCCAGTGTCTACAGTGAACATGCACCTGTGACTTTACACGCCAGCTGTACTCAGCTCAGTCCGAGGGCGTCTCCAGACAAGGTTCACAGGCAGAGACCGACTGAGGATGCAGCAGATGCCTGCCACTCAGCTGGCTTGCAGTCCTGACTGTTCTTTGAGTGACATGAGGACTACCATTTTCTTGCTGTCAATTGTCTGAGGATGTATACTTCAATTCCTGGAGTTATAAAAGGTGTCCTTCATAGAGAAAGGGCATGTAGCAAGGTGGTGGGGACACAGCCATGGGGGACAGTTGCTACCAAACTTATACGAAGTCATGGCTGGGACTGGGAACTTGGTAACTGCCTTCTGGTCCATCCCCCTGCATCTGGCCTCTGTCTCCTGGACCAGCCCAAGCAGCCAGCCATGCCAGTGTCCAGGCTTGACGGGACCTCCTCAAGAAGCCTCCGGCCCCATCCCGCCCAGAGACAGCATTCTCTCCTTCCCCCACGCATAGTCGAACTCCAGCCATCTCCAGATGCTCGCGGCTGCCAGGGCTCCGTGTTCTCTCTCTAGTCTGATGACAGGACACATCACTGCAACATGACAAATGGTCTAGCACCGGGGTGGCCATAGCAACCTCTGAAGCGTTCCCTACACCAAAGCACAACAAATGATGTCGAAGTCCAAAGGGACCTTGAGACCACCCAGGCCAGAGTCACACTTTGCAGAGAGGGGAACTGAGGCCCCAAGAGGGGTGTGGTAGGGTGGGTCCTCCTGGCTCCATGTGCCAGGGGGGACATAGAGCGCTGGGCAGCGAGGGTAACTATTTCCATAGAAAAGAGCCCAACATGGAGTTGGGGGGAAGGCCTGAGCTCAGCATCCTCACCACCACTGACATTCCGAGGCTCCTCTGCCAGAAGCTTCGTTTGGAGCCTAAAAGCTGGTAACTGGGAGAAGTCAGTGTGACTCATGAGCCAAACACTGTTTTTGTTTTTCCTCTTTCCTAAAAGTCTCAACTATTGGATTTTTTTATTCTGGGCCAGATTCAATTTAATGCTTTTCTTTCTCCCTTCCTGAGATTTTTTTTTTTTTTTTTTTTTTTTTGGCCCGGTTGCCATGGGAACACCCAAGTTCCTCTCCAGCTGTCATAAAGCTACCTGAGTGACAGAGAAGATGGAGAGGCTTACTTGGCCACCGCCACAGATGCAGCCAGGTCAAGACCAAGTGGCCACTCCCCACATCTGACTCAGCCAGCCCAGGACAACTGCCTCACTGGCCATGTGGTGTGGCTGCCCTCAGATGACCCCTTTTGTCCCAAACTTTTGAGGCTTTTGGGGACCCAGACCTGCAGTTCCTTACTTAGTTCCTGCCTCGGCAGCCCTGTCTACAAGGAGCTTCCTCCACAGGCTCCGGCCTACTGACCCTCCTGCCAGACCACCCCAGCCTCCCCTGGTCTCCCTTGGCCTCCCTGCCTCTCATCTTGTCACCTGTGCTCATCCTTCCTGTGGCCATCTTTTAGTGTTCAATTTTTATTTAATCAAAGGATACATGCATATTATTTCAAAAATCTATGATTGCAAAGTAGGAATAGAAGGACATTTTCTTAATCAGATAAAAGAATGCCTACAAAAATCCTACAGCTTAGCCTTGGGTCTGGCAGCTCTTTTGTACCAGAGACCTCTGCTAGATCCTCAGCCAGGTCAAGAAGCATTCACGCTTGATCCCTCTCCTGCCATTTATCAGAAGTGGAGGTGCTGGACATTTTGGGTCCCAATGATCAGGACCAGTCCTACTTGGTGACAAGTCCTACTTGGTGACTGTGTATTACAGCAAACTGAAGCAAGAAGGTCCCGGCTTCCAAATGACATGCTTCACTCTAAAGCTGCCTGGAACAAAGTCTTCCAGAAGCCCCAAGATTCCCACTCAACCAGGACATGCTTCTCCTGTAAGTGCATGAAAGCATGCTGGTTGGTTAGAGCTTATTAAGTTGATTAATAAATATCTGACATGAAAAAAAGAATTCCATAGCAGACCTGATGTGGAAAGTACAATGTTGAACACTTTCCAAAATCAAGAACGAGACCAGAACGTTCACACCACCAGTTTCAATCACCAGGGTGTGGGAAGTCTTAACCAGTGACAAACAGAAACAGTCAAAAATTAGGTAGGGGTGTGCCTGGGGGTGTAGCTCGGTGGTAAAGTGTGTGCTTAGCATGAATGAGGCCCCGGGTTCCATCCCCAGTACCAAGAAAAAGTTTTAAAGTAGCACAGACCAGAACATATTTCCTAAGGTCCTGCATTTAAAGAAACACCTTTAAATGTTTTTATCACTTAAAAAAGTATAAGCTCCTCAAATCCTAAAGAGGAACAAGACGGGTGTGGGAAGTTAAAGAAGGACACCAGTTCTTTGCTGCTCCCCTGAGTCTAATTCCTCTCTGCTGGATTCTGGGCTACCTGTAGTGACCTGCTTGACCGGGGTGACGGACAGGGCAAATGTCACAAGAAATTTAAGGAATCTCTCCTTGCCCTCTTGGAATGCAGTGTCTGGGATCCCTGAATCACAGTGTAAGGAGTCCTTGCACCGAACGTCCCTGAGACCTTCGGTATTGGCGAGGCACAGGGAGCTCTCCGGTCAGCTGTTCACAATGGCCCAGTCTTCGCCTCTCCCTGTCCACACGCCAGACACACATGTGAGTGTGTTTCCACCACCTCCCGATAGCGCCACCCCCTGGGGACCAAGACTTCAAAAGTGAGACTTTAGCGAACGTTCCAGATCCAAACTAACACTCATTTTTGGGGGGAGCACCAGCTCTCTGTTAGGTATTCGGGGCTACAGCAGTGAACCTGATACCCACTGTAGGGTCAGTAAAGCAGATAAGGCATGCACCCCAAGAGAAGTGCCAGTCAAGTCTCGTAGGAACTCAGAGGTGGGAGGAATTTCTACCAGCTAAAGGAGTCAGGGGAGATGACTCGCAGGCTGGGCCTTGAAGGCCAGTGGGCCCTGAATATGGGGAACTGGAGGGAGCCCACTGCAGGTCAAGGTCCTGGGTGGAAGGTACAGGAGTGGTCCCCGTCAGCAGACCACAGGAGAGATGGCAGAAGAGGGCAAAATGCCTCCCTCCCCTCACAAAGCTGCCCTGCACCCAGGTCCGACTGGACAGCACCAGCTCCTATGTGTGTCTGTGTCACTTGGGGCCACTGGTGACATTTTCCATGTGCACATCTTCTATCAATTCAAAAGCAAGCATGTCAAGGGCCAGCACTATTTCTCTGGTGGGACAGATCACTGCATGAAGAAGGTGCACAGTAAGTGCTCGCTTGCTTCACTCATCATCCAACAGATGTTTACTGGGCACCTACTGTGTGTCAGGCCCTGTTCTAGTCATTGCTGTTGAGTAATGAACAGGAGAGACAGCGTCCACCCTGAGGCACTGACTCTCCAGAGGAAGCTGCGGGCTGGGCTCCTTCGTGGCTGGCTGCAAAGTCATTCCCCGATTCAGATTGAGAAAACACACTAGGGCTTTAGCGAGGCACCCCTGGGCCTGGGTCTAACCTCAGCTCCCTCCTGAGTGTTTGATGTAGGGGAAACTCTGGTACCTCTGTGAGCTTGTATCCCGTTTATAAAGCGGTGTTCATCAACCCACCCCACAGTGCCATGGAGGGGTTAGAATGGAATAATCTAGAAAAAGTGGCCAGCATGGTACCTGAGTTTAACTGTGCCTCTGCTTCACAAGTACTCTTCCTTTCCCCTCCCCACCTGGAGGCCTCAGTTCCCTCATCTTTTTATACTGACCAGGGCAGGCCAGCGAATCTGCTGTCCAAGGCCCTTCTCCCAGCTGTGACATTCTGTGATTCCCAAACTCCAACATGGCAGAGCAGTAGAGGGCTTGGGAGTCGTTCCTCATGGTTAATCAGCCTCCGTATGAAGTCACCTTGCCTCCCTGGCATTTATCAGGTTTTCCTTTTATGTGCCAAGAGGCCTGGGGCCTGCCGACTCCCCTAAGCCACTCTGGCTGCTCTTCTGTGTGTAAATGGCTTTACCATCCGCAAGTGCAGCTTCCCTGTCCCCCTGCAAACCCTCTTATGCAACCCCGTCTGGGAGACAGACAGCAATGAACACAGCTAAAAATACCTCATTTTTGTGTGTGTGGCGGGGGAGGGGTTGTGGGAAGGTGGGTGACATTCCAAAGTGCTCTGGATGTTTGTCTGCACTTTGCTAGGAATACAGGAAATAAGAACACAGGAACTGCCGCTCTGGCCACAGTAGCTGGGCCCAGGGCCCTTCCCATCCAGGACTCTGAAGTGCCCTCCTCCTCCTCCTTCCTAGGTAAAGCACCAACCTCACGGTGCAGCCCATGCCTCTGTAGTTGACGTGCTGGTCCCTGCCTGGACTCTCCCGGATCCCATCCTCCAGCTTCTTGGAGGTTTGCTGCTCAAACGGCCAGCACCTGTGACCCTCGAGCTCTGTCATCTGATGCTGCAGGGGAGAGACACGGAGCCCCGCTCACGCCACCCCATGGCCAGTACCTGATGGGTGTGGGGTCCTGTAATGTTTGCACTTCAGAGCTGCCAGGGAAGAGCTGAGTGGTGGACGTGGCCCGCCGCGGTGCCCGTGGTTGGCTCCTTCTCCTTCTGCACCCTGCCTCTCCCATTTCTTCCGCCTCGTTCTGAAGGAGCTCAATCCACCCTCCACTCCTCAACCTGGCTTGACTCCAGGTCTGCTTCCGGGAGAACCCACCTGTGAAGCCGTCTCCATGGTGACCCTGGGCGCACTTCCTTCCTGCACACTCCTGGGGAGCTGCCTGCAGCATCCCCCCCTTCTCTGAGGGTCAGCAGTGAGCATCTACATGCGCCTTTCCGCATCTCCCTGCCGATTCCCAGAGTGCAGCACCAGAGTGACCTGGGCGTTTATGAAAGGGAAGACATCTGCATTCTAAATAGCCTGTCCTATTCCTCCTACCTCCCGGTACTTTTTCTTTTTTCTTTCTTCTTCTTTTTTTTTTTTTTTTTTTTTTTTTTTGAATCAGGATCTCTCTGTGTTGCCCAGGCTGGACTTGAACTCCTGGACTCAAGCAGTCCCCGTCTCAGCCTCCCGAGTAGCTGGAGCTAAAGATGTGCACCACTACAAGCAGCTTCCTGTGCATATTGTAGTTTAAGAATATTTGCCTGGAGGATTCTTGGAATATTTCTTATCCCTCTTGCCAGACCTCAAGCTCCTTGTAAGAGAGTTGTTTTCTTACATTTTGTGCAAAAAGCTTTGATATGCATCAAGCCATTTGCTCCTCCCAACCACAGCATGCATTCTTTTGAAGTTGTTATTATATCCACCATAAATAATGTGACTCAAGAAAGTACTGGATAGATGGTCTAGGTGACCTTTAAGTCCCCCTCCTTTGGGTCCATCCTGTTTTAATCTTCTCCATGACTCTATCCAAGTTAATCGAGTAGTTAGGCAGAGGGGAAGGATCAGATTTACTTGCATGATCTATTTAAGTACAATAATCCAGTGAAATTGGTATTATAATTACACCTATTTTAGAGGTCATAAAACAGACTAAATGTGGTTAAAGGAAATAATAATCACTGCTTTTTCAAGTGCCAGTGACAGACTCCTCATTCAAATCAACAAGAAGAAAGGATGTTCATCGCAGTAGCTGACTTCAAGTTGCTTCTTCTTCCATTGGCTGGGGAAGACGAGTCCAAGGAGCTCTCCAGGCATTCAGGGTCTGTGGTCCAGAAGAAGGAGGTGGCCCTTCTGATAGCTCCTGGGGTAGATGGAGCGGGAGGAAGGAAGCTAAGGAAGACCCTCACAAGTCCTGGCTTGATCACAGCCTGACAGCAGAACCGCTCATTTGAGCTGGATCGATGAGACCCTGAACGACCAGACTTGGGCCTTGTGTGCAGGGGAGGTCAGCCCCATCTGAACAGCAGGGACTAGAAAGGAACAGGGAGGACGGCGAGACGGAGCCACCCGTGGCTTGCCAGAGGTAGAGGGCTTAGTAAGTGGCAAAGTTGAGACCCGAGCCAAGGCCTTCTGCCTGGATGCTGAGGATTGGTGCCAGAACAGCACAGCTGTGATCCACAGCACCTCGCCGGGACCAGAGCTACATCAAGGTCAATGTCGGCAGCCATGCGGCTATTATGAAATCTGCAGGGCATTGTTGACCTTTCAGACTGCTTTAACCAGCTCTCCTTCCTCACCCCTAGAAAACTGTAAGACATGTAGATTAATTGTCGATTCGAGTGCAGTTACAAGAAAAAAATACTCAGACATCCCACGCCATCCCTTACCCGGTTTTTCCCAGTTAGTAACCCAGCTGTAAAATCAACACAAAATGACCACCAGGATATTGACATTGACGTAGCCAAGACACAGGTCATTCCCAACCACAAGGAGCTCACATGATGCCCTTTCACAGCCACACCCACTTCTTTCCTGTCCCTACCACCTCCTTAACCTCTGGCAACCATTTAAACAGTTACATGTTCTCTGTAATTTTGTTGTTTAAAGGGAGAACTATTAGCAGAACCATACAGTGTGTCACCTTTGGGGACTGACCTTTTTCACCCAGCATAGTTCTCTGGAGATTCAACCAGTTGTTACATGTCTCACTAACCCGTTCCTTTTCACTGCCAAGTAATATTCCAGGACATGGCCATGCCACAGTTTAACCATTCACCTGTTAGAAAGTGCCTGGATCATTTCTAATTTGTGGTTATTACAAATAAAATTGCTATAACATTCATATACAGTTCTTAAGTAAGTAGAAAACTTCATTTCTCTGGCATAAATACCCAGGAGCACAATTAAATGTTGGGTCATGTGGTTGATGCTTGGTTATTTTTAACAATACTGGGTTCCAAAACAGTCACACCCTTTTTTATTCTCACCAGATAGGTGTGCCCTGAGAACCTCTTGGCACTGCTGCTAGGTTCTAATTTTATCCATTCTGATTGTTGTGTAGTACTGAACTTTTAAGTTTGCACTGCCTTAATGGCTAATGATGGTAAATATTTCTTTGCATGCTAATTTGTCATCTGCATGTCCTCTTGGGTGAACTGTGTACATCTCTTACCCTTTTTCTAATTGAATTATTTTATTGTTGCATTTTTAAGCTCTAGATAGTCTAAATTCCAGTCCTTTGTCAGGTATGTGGTATGCTCATATTTTCTCCCAGTCTCAATTTGTTTTTCATTCACTTAACAGAGAATTTCTCAGAACAAAATTTTTCATTGTGATGAGGTCAAATTTACATATCCCCCTCTTTCTTTCAGTACTCGAATTGAACCCTGGGGTGCTCTACCACTGAGCTACATCCCTAGTCTTTTTATTTTGTATTTTGAGACAAGAAATTGCTCTGTGCCCAGGTTGGCCTTGAACTTGTGATCCTCCTGCCTCAGTCTCCTGGGTCACTGGTATCACAGGAGTGTGCTAACACACAGGGCCACATCTTTCTTTTTAAAGGGTCATGCTTTTGATTTTTTTTTAAAGAGGGGATGTGGTTCCATGGTGGAACACTTGCCTGGCATATTCCAGGACACTTTGCCTAGCACAGCCAAAACAAAAAGAAAAGAAAAAAACTTTGTGTTGAAGTGCTGAAGAACTCCTTGTCTAGCCCTAGCTCACCTGGCTGTGGGGTGTTTTGTAGATACACTTTATCAAGTTCAGGGAATTCCTTTCTATTCTGAGATTTGTTTTTTAATAAGGGTTGAATTTTATCAGGTGCTTTGCTTCATCAACTGATATAATTATGTGTATTTCTTCTGTATCTGTTAATATGGGATCATATTGATTGATCTTCAAGTATTGAACAAGGCTTGCCTCCTTGGGGAATAAACCCACTTAGTAATGGTGTATCACTCTTTTGGCGTGCTATTTAATTCTATATATATTTTAAGGATATTTTTGTCTATATTCATGAGGAATATTGATCTAAATTTTCCTTTTCATTCTCTTTGTCTGGTTTTGGCATCAGGAAAATTCCTTTCATAAAATGAATTGAGAAGACTTGGTGTTAATTCTTTAAACTTTTTTTTGTAGAATTCTCCAATAAAACCATCTGACCCTGAAGATTTCTTCTTGGAGAGTTTTAAAATTAAAAATTTAATCTTTATATATAATGTCTGAATTATATAGTAATCTATAAGAAATGACAGTCATTTCTAAGTACAGTATTTTAAAATTTCTATTGTGGGAATTTTTTTGTGAACCCATGAAGGTGAAAATTTCAACTTAAGAAGTGAAAGAACAACGAAAGAATAAATCCAAAGAAATTACAAGCAAGGAGATACTAGGAAGACTGGAAATTCATGCCCAGGCACCATGTTCCACGCCTGTTATCCCAGCAGTTCAGGAGAGTGAGGCAGAAGGATTGTAAGTTCAATGCCAACCTCAGCAACTTAGTGAGGCCCTAAGCAACTTACCGAGACCTGTCTCAAAACAAAACATACAAAGGACTGGGATGTGGCTCAGAGGTTAAGCGCCCCTGGGTTCAATACCTGATTTAAAAAAAAAAAAAGAGGGAAATGTATTAAATAGATAGTAGACAGAGGTTCTAGAACCCAAGAAAGTCAAAGTCAGTGCTTTAAAAGAACTAATAAAATGGAAAGCTCTCTAGTCAGAGAGATAGACAGACAGAGACAGAGACAAAAAGAGGGTGAATGAGGAAGAGGAGAGGAAGAATGAGAGGGGAAAGAGGGGGTGTCCAACGCCTCTTCCCCATTAGATTCACGTTGTGCATTTCTGACTGGAATATCATGTAAGTGATGCTGAGTGCCCCTCAGAACCACATCAGGAGATACATGGAGAAAACGACGCCACCTGCCCCTTACTGATGATGCTGATTTTTGACCTATTCAAGATGTCGTAAAGTTTCTGCGCTGGAAATTATTAATTTTCCTTGCAACTAATAATCAACCTATGGAGAAATTCTGTTGGACCATGCTAATATCTTACCACCAAACTCTCCCCCTAGATTTGCCACCATTGATGAAGCTTGAGTAATCCAACCTTTACCCCAGCACTTCCTCCACACGGAATTCAATATGGCGGCAATTGCCCTCCCATCTTTCCCTGCACCTCTGGGTGTATTTACTCAGTTACCTGTTGGTCTTAGCCCTGTTGGGCTCTAGCATTCCTTCTTTTCTCATAGTTTATGATTCAATGGTATTCCAAAGTATTTCTGTTCAAAATATCCTAGATTTGCCTGGTGGGATTCCTTCAAGTGATTGTGTCCTTGTGCCATGCCCCATCATTTCCAAGCACTGCTCTCCTTTGTGACATAGCGGGAAGATTTGGATCTTTCTTGTACCAACTCTGACCCAGCCCTGAAATCAGTTGTTTCTGGGTTCTTGGTATTGCTGGGTAATGGTGGAGATCAAGACCTAGCTATGCTCCCCGCTGCTGGTGTGTCTTTACTTCCGGGTCCTGTCAGCAGGCAGGCCAGGAAGGGCATGCACACCATCACACGCAGCACACGCACACAGCTAGGCTGAGACAGGTGCGTGTGACTTCACACTGACACTTCACCTTTCTTTCAGCCCTTCCTTCATTCCATATTTATCCATCCCTTCCCCCACAGTGGGAACCAAGCTCCCCGGAACAGCAACATTCCCTCACTCCCTCAAACCGACAACCCATCCAAAAAGGTATCAGAATGGCTACCCCCAACTACAAAACCAAATTGCCCTCCCCCCACTACATCCTACCCAAGTATGAGGTTACGTAGTCAAATAGTGTATTCATCAGCAACTTGCATTTATTTTTTAAATTTTTTTCCTTCTATGTGGTTATGGTATTGGCTTGAAATTCAGCTGGGCTTATTTAGTTTAGTATGTTAAAAAGAATGGGGAAGGGAGATTTTAATTTCTTCAATATGCAGAAAACATTCATGTCTCCAGAAATCAAACCTAAAAGAAAAGGTGTGCCCATCGATCTGGGCATTCACCTGCCCTTCAGAACCCAATCATAGGACTTGGGAAGAGGAGAACCTCTGAGACAAAAATATATGAAATTACAAATGCAAAATCAGGTGGAACAGTGATTATTTTAGGATGAGAAGTAACAAATTGTGAATTCGGAGACTGGGCAAACGTCTGCGAGACTGAGGCAGGAGGATCGCAAGTTGGAAGCCAGCCTCAGCAATTTAGTGAGGCCCTAAGCAACTTAGTGAGACCCTCTCTCTAAATAAAATACAAAAAGCATAGGGCTGGGGATGTGACTTGATGATTAAGCACCCCTGGTTTCCATCGCCAGTACCAAAAAAAAAGTAAATTCTGAAAGTATCGAAAGTATTGCAAATAACGCAAACATCACAAAATCCAGAAGAAATCATACAATATTTTCTTCTGCAAACTGCCTGCTGTGTTATCATCTCTTCACATAGTAATCATTTTATAGAATCATCTTTCCAAAGAGTGGGAAGGAGGTGACGCAGCCCTCCCTGTGACATGGGCTCTCCAAAGTGCTTGTGCAGGGCTCTTGGAAAAGGTGGCCATGGGCCTTATTACTCACATGTCACATTGCACCTTCCCCGCAGTTTCCATCTCAGCCTGTGCCAATTGCATGTCCCCCCATCACCTGCTGTACCCCAGGAACCAGGTGATCAAGAAACCTGGATCACAGAGGTGTCACCTGTACACATCTCCATGAACTTCAAAAGCAGGACACATGTGTTCCATGTGCCCCAAAGGTGGGTGTTGGGAAGCCCTGTGGAGGTGGGGTGGCACTGGTACCACCAGGGCAGGGGTTCCAGCCACCCTGCATGACTGGACTGTGGCTTCCTCTCTGCACACGCAGCAGAGACACCTCGACCTTGGGAGGAGCTGTGCAGGAGACAGGATAACCCTGTTATCTCCTCTGGAATCAAGACTCGTAATGACCTGCAGCTCCTCTGAGGTCATCAACAAGGTTTGCATGGGCAGTCGTTGCTGTCTCCCTGGAGCACCCTCGGAAGGGGAAGCTACAGCTTGGTCATGTCCCCAAGGGCATGAGAGAAGAGCGGGCCCAGTGAATTCCACCTTGCTTTATTTAGTCACTTACTGAACAGATATTTAATGAGCATCCATTAAGTGCTAGGCCCTGTGCTAGGACCTGGGGTACTGCAGACAGCATTGTCTGGCTGTTGGGAGCAGATAGCACTGGATTCAGATCTCTGCTAAAGATCCATCACCCCGTGGGCCTCTTGGGACCCAGCATGGTTACCATGAGGTTCTCCATAAGGGATGATAATGTCAGGCCCCCCACTGCCTCCTGAAGCATTGCCTGGGGTGGTGGAGGGGAGGTGGCACACATGAAAGCCTGCAGTGGGCTCAGCATGCGGCCGCAGCCCCACAGGGCAGGCCAAGCCCCTCTGTTCCCTGGGCCTGGGCTTACGTGGACTGTAAGACCCATGGGGGCCAGGCTGGTCCAGAGTCCCACTGGACCCTGAGCATGGAGAGATCATACTGCAGAAATGTAATGCACAGAAAGTGTCGTTGTCAAAAATAACACATTGCTAGGCTCATGGCTTTGGTCACATGACTTCCTGGCTCTAGAAAAATCTAACCTCAAAAATGTGCTTTCTCCCCTCAGGAGGCCAAATGCCAGTCCAGTGCCATCTGAAGGGCTCTCTGCTCTGCCAATGCCGCTGTTACCAGTTCCCAGTGGCAAGTTCAATGGCAGGCTGGAAGCAGAGACCCGGGCCGCCAAGAAGCTGTCGGAGTTTCTGCTCAGAGTCAGCCAGCCGCAAACGCTCTTCCCTCTTCCGCCTCCCTGCACCAGAGGTCCCAACCCACCTGGGCCTTTGTCACCCTGCCCTAACCCTCACCCCACACGGAGAAGTCTGGGCACATCAAGGGAAAGAGCTAAGCGTGTGTGGACTGTGAGTGAGGGGTGTTCATGTGTGTGTAAGGTAAGGCGTTCAGAACCCATGCTTCTCCTGTGCTGCCAGGGAGCCCCCTGCACTCTGTCTCATGCCATTGGTCAGGAGAGGGCCAGCACGTGTGTTCAGTGGACACGGAAGCACAGAATGAGCCAAACCTACAGATTATCTCCAGCCCTGTCCAGGTTTACTGGACCCGCACTGAACCCTCATCTCCCTATACACCCAGATCATAGCTCACCTTCCTGCATATCAGGGTCCTCCTCCTCATTCTGACTTTCTCTTCCCCTCTGTATTCCCACCTGCCTTCCCCAGCGATAGCTACTACCAGCCTGTAGCCCGCCAGTCTACTGATAGGTCCTTGCCCCCTCTAGTCTTACATAAGATCCAGCCTCTCCTTGGCACAGTTTTAATCTCTTTAGAGTCTTTCACATCCCTCATCCCTCCTCCAACCTCCAGTCCTCTTTTATGACTTTCTCATGAGCCATCTCTCTCCTGCCTCAACCCCATAACTCATTTTATTTTACCCCCACTCCCACCCCACAGCAAAGACAGCTAACACCCCTCATCTGCAGGTGTCTCTCTTCTTCTTTGCCCTTGTGGAATTGTTCCTTTTCTACTAGAAAGAGAGCTCCATGAGGGCGGGATGTTTGTTTTGTTCACTGACATGTCCCCAGTGTCTGGCAAGAGGCAGGCCTTCAGTAAATATCACTTAACTCAAATAAATGCTTAGTACCGTTGAGCAACTGGTCAGTGGGTTTGGAATTAACCCAGTTCCCCAGCATCTGGAGCATTTTTGGAAACCCCAGTAGCTCCAGAAATGATGTTACCAAAGGCCTACAAAAGGAACATTCTATTACTTGATAAACAACTTCCTCTCATCAAAGGGGAAACATAAGAAAATACACTTTTCTCCTCCTCCTCACCACCAACCCCATAAGAATTTCATCCCTGTTTAGGGAAATCCATCCCAGGAGTGAGAGCGATAGAATGTGCAAGGGGTCCTGGTTTTACTAGGTGCCGCTCTGGTTTGAACTTTTAATTGCTTTATAATTCCTAAGGAGGTTGTTTATTCCTGGGCCCTATCCCTGGAGGCTTGGTCTGAGCAGGCCTGGGTTGAAGCCCAGAATCTACATTTTTAATAATCTCCATAGGCAAATGAGAAGCTAGAGGCTACCACATCTCATTCCGACAGACTGGATCTTAGACTTTGTAATAACTAATGAAAGGTCAGTCGCGTGTGGTCAGATGCCACCTGACCTGGAGGAGAGGAAGGGGAGGTGGCTGGTAGACCCAGTGTGGTGGCATCAGGCGGGTGACCTCTTGACCCACCCCTGGAAAGACGGGTAGATGAAAGTGAAAGGACAGAAAGACACACAGCCAAGAACAAACGCAACAGCGTGAATTCTTGAGAAAGCTGAAGCCCAGAATAAACCGAGGGCTGTTTTTACAAGAGACTGCTGTATTCAAGGACTGGCCTTGTAAAGAGACTATGAGCTTCAGGGGTGTCTCTCTGAGGACGAACGAGCGGCAGTGAGACTGATTTCAGCTCAGCCTTGAAAGAACCTTGTCACAGACTGGCCCACAGTGGACTGGACTTCAGGATTTGCTTACCAAGTGGAGAAGATTCTATTTAGCATCTTTTCTTCTCAGAGACAGTGCTTCACAGGGCTGGAAAGAGTAGCGCTCGGCAGCTGGACTAAGGAGTGGAATGAAGCCCCCAGAGGAAATCTTCCAGAACAAAATGGGACTGTCACTATGAAGTCACTGCTGGAGAAGGGAAGGATGGAAAGGGGAGCTTTTTTTCCTCCTGGAGAATGGGAATTCGGGCTGGACCTGAACTGCGGGACAGAGTAGCTCGGAGCTGTGCAGGAAGAATACCACTGAGGCCCCCCTGGGGGTGGAGATGCCTGGGGACAGCACCCCTGATAAGAAAGATGTCTGGGGGCTCTTGTGGTTGTGCTGTGGGTCGGAAAGAACCTCACCTTCATCCCACCTCGAAATCCTCGTTAAGCTTTAATGGTCTCACTAAATGCTTTGAGGAGTGAATCTGCTTCTCGAGGACATGATGAGGTTCTGGTTCCTGATCAAGTTGGACCTGAGACAAAAACCAAAGACTGCTCATGAGAGAAGAGCCGAATGTGAATTATAGCAATGTTCATCACTACTGGCCATTGAACTCTGACCATGTGCCAAACGTGGTGCCCGAGGACATGCATTTCATTTTTCCATAATCAAATAAGATGGAAACTTTACCCTTCTTTTTCAAGGAAGGAAAACTGAGGCTCCAATATCAAGCAGCCAATGAAGTTGGGGTTCCAATCCAGATCCATTTAACCTCAGGGTCTGTGTTTTCCAATACTGCTTCCCCAGGAGATTGCTCCCTGGGCACTAGAATGTCCAATCTGAGGCTGTGACATGCTGTCAGGTACGTGGCACAGGGACTTGAGCACCGTGAGGAGTTTGGGGCCATGGATGATGCATATGGATAAATGCGGTGGATGTGTTTTGTTTTGCTTTGGTTTTGGTACCAGGAATTGAACCCAGGGGTGCTTAACCACTGAGCCACATCCCCAGCCCCTTTTTTGTATTTTATTTTGAGACAGGGTCTCACTAAGTTGCTCAGGGCCTCGGCAAGTTGCTGAGGCTGACTTTGAACTCACAATCCTCCTGCCTCAGCCTCCCAAGTTTCTGGGATTACAGGAATGAGCCACCATGCCCAGCAATAGAGTGGATGTGAACATGCAACTGCACACACACACACACACACACACACACACACACACACTTTCTCAGGATGTGCATGCACGCCCTTTACATTCTTCAGAGGGACTGAACCATCCACTTCACAGAGGTTTGGCCACAGGGAGTCTCGGTATTAGCTTCCCTATGTTGGCTGGGCACCTGCCCCATGCCAGGCAGAGTGCTTGGGGGCAGAGCAGCAACCCAAAGCAGACAAGCTCTCTGCTCTCATGGAGGAGGCAGGCATCAAAGAACCATCCAGAAAAATACGCAATCGCACTGTGACTTTGTTGAGACGGGCAGGGTCATGGTGCCATGAGGAAGAATGTAAGACTGGGACCGAGTGGGACATGGGGACGCGGGGGCGGAGGTCTTAGAATGAGCAGGTGTTGATGGATTACAAGTGGGGAAGAGCACTCCAGGCAGAGGGACAGCATGGACAGGGGTCCTGAGGTGTGTGACAGGGTGGCCTGGGCAGCCACAGGGTGCCCTGAGCCTGAGAGGAACTGGGCAGGGCCCTGGAGCACCACAGTGACCAGCCAGTTTTGGTGGGTTGTAACAGGGCACAGAGAGCTCTGACAAATGGACCTTCCAGAAGGGACACTCAGGCTTCCAGGTGGGAAAGATGGAGGTGGGCTGGGAGGACGAGGCAGGTCCTGTGGGAGGTGGTGGTGTTTCCCAGAACCACCACCATTGAGTAGATGATGGCCAAGGCCCAGGTCCTTTAAGAGGGGACACCAGGCTTCCCTTCCCATCCCATGTGAGTCCTCAGCCTTCTACAGGGTCCTGGGGTCCAGAAAGGGATGTTCAATTTATTGGTAAAATAGACCCCTGAGGGCAGGAAGAAATCCCTGCCTCGTCCCCCCTAAAAGCCACCTCCTTTTTGGCTCTGTCATTTGGGAAATGGTGAGGGGGTGGGGAGGGGTAGGAGGGAGGCAAGTTCTCTAATTTCTGGGCCATTTTCCCATTTTCTGTGGGAAAGTGCCCTGCAGTTATCTGTATAGATCGTCAGATTGTCTGGCAGAAACTCCAGCCAGAGCCCTTCGAGGAGAAGAAATGCATGATTCAGCGGGCAGGATGGAGCCAGCAGGGTTTGCAGTTGACGAGGAGCCCGAGGAGGCTGGAGGGGATCGGGTGGGGAGTGAGGGGACAGATCCCACCAGGCGGGAGAGCTCAGGTAGCACGGCAGAGAGGAGGCCCCAGGCATGCAAGCAGAAGGCAGCTCTGAGCTCTGCTTCCTGGAGAAGTTGCCAGTCAGGGAACCAAGAAATAATAAGATAGGACCAAGCAAGTGACTGATTCAGCATTGGGGTTGCTCTTGATCCAGGCCCAGCCTGGAAATTACAGGCCTGGGTTGCAGCTTCCGGGACAGCTACTGGAATCAGGGGCCTGCTGGTGACTGTGGTCAACAGCCACATGGCCCTGCCTCGCCTTCCTGGGCCATGGTCACCTCGGATTGGGGGAAGGGCTCTCCCTCAAGTCTGGGATGGGCAAGCTGCTCCCGTGGAGGCCCTGCCAGGGTTGCTCCAGCAGAGCAAGGCCAGAACACTATCCACTCCCCTCTGCGAAAATTAGCCTGGCCTCATCTGATCTGCAGAGCACACGGGGTGAGTTCAGAGCCTCTGTTGCCCGCACTGTGGAAACACAAGTTTGTGTGAGCGCAGTTAGGGTACAGAGGAGAAGCCAGGGTCTTGAGTCTGCAAGCTCTCTACCACTGAGCCCCAGCCCCAGCCCCAGCCCCAGGAAGTGCTTTCTAACCCTAGCTCTGCCAATGCTGTGTGGCTTTGGAAAACTCGTTTCCCCTTTCTGAGCTTCGGTTTCCCATCCTGGAAATGGAGACTTGTAGCTCTGGCTACAGGATTTGTAATGGCCAAAGTTGAACACGGAACAAGAACAAGGACAGAATGACTAATCTCCACAGGCACATGCCCGTGATCACGCTCCATCACACTTCTCCCTTAGAAGGAGAGGACCTTCCACCCATGTTAAAGACAAGAAAGCTGAGGCTCAGCCTCCCGGAGGTTCAGTCTCTTGACTAAGATCAAGGGACTGGCTGAGCCAGCACTCTGTCTCCATCCACTGATCCCAAGGCCAAAGTTTCCTCCAGGGCCCCAGAGCTGCCTGTGGGTTAGTCTGGAGCCAAATTACATTTAAAGAGGTTTTAAAAAAATATTAGTTCTAAAATTCAGAACCAGAGACAACAGTGGACTTGTTAATTTTCAGACCTTAAAGTAAGCAAGACCGAGGGTCAGGTCACAGCAAACTCTCGGTGAACCCCAATCAAAGAAGATACCTGGAGTTTTGCCCACCAGCATCACTGAACTGGAAGTGGAAAGTTTAGAGCTGGTGGGGTTTCATTTTTCAGAGATCACAAAGAAGCAGGAACTTTAGAGATCAGGTACTCCTCCCTCCCATTTGACAGATAAGAAAACTGAGGTCCCTAGAAGGGAGTAAGCAGCGGAGTGTCACAGATCCAGTTAGAGGCAGTGCGGGAGGAGACCTGGGCCTTCCTTATTCTCCATATGCTGCTCTTCCCAAAATTGCAGTGGCCTCACATACCCATTGCATGTGGCCGACTGATCTCAGGAGGCAATAGGGGGACACCTTTCCGAAGTCCTTCGGCAGGTAACGGGTGTTCTCTTAGAGTTTCCCTTTGGGTGGAGGTGTCCACCCCACCCTCACCCCTTTCTGGCCCCCATTCCTCAATCTCCCCAGCTCAAGCTTTGCGCTTCAACACAGACAGCTTCTCATCAACCAGCCACCACTGCCCCCCTCCTCCTTGTCCCTTGCCCCCGTTTCCCCCACTGCTACATCTCTCTACAGAACTTATTTTCACTTTGCTTTTAAGGAAGTCATTCTCCTTCTCCATGGTTCTCCCGCCTCTTCCTTCTCTGAAGCAGAGTGCTAATATTCCCAATCCCCATTTGCAGGTGAAGAGGATACAAGCATCTAAAGAAGTGAAGTAACTTGCCCAAGGTCACATGGCTTGTCAGTGCTGAGCTGGGACTCAAGCCCCAGACGGACTGTGTGGGCCGCAGCCCGAGTCTAAGCCTTGGGCACCCTGCCCCTGGGGCCCGCAGTCCAGCCAGTCGCTCTGGCCCGTCGTGGCCTGCCCTGTCTCATTAGCGTCCATCTCCCATGGTTAGTCTCTTCTGAGTAGAGGGGCTGTGACCTCTCAAGGGAAGAACAGGTAAACACCTACTTCATTTCACTCTCCCCAGTTCCTGGAGCATTGGGCAGAGCTAGTTCTCAGAAAGGTCATTCATACCTCAGTTTTCAGAGAGGGGCTCTGGGCCACTGAGAAACATCGACAGGCTTAGTGTCCCTACACTAAACTGTGTGGCTTTCAGTCTGGTCACTCCACTAGACGCTTTCTAGCATTCTCAGAAAATAAGGGTCTCAGTTGGGCACAGTGGTGCATGTCTGTAATCCCAGAGGCTCAGGGGGCTGGGAAGAAGGATCTCAAGTTCAAGGTTAGCCTCAGCAACTTAGCGAGGTCCTAAGTAACTTAGTGAGATCCTGCCTTAAAATAAAGAATAAAAATAGGACTATGAGTGCAGCTCAGTGGTTAAGTGCCCCTAGGCTCAGTCCCTGGTACCAAGAAAAAAAAGAAAAAAGAAAAAAGAAAGAAGGGGAGAGAGAGAGAGAGAGAGAGAGAGAGAGAGAGAGAGAGAGAGAGAGAGAGAGAGAGAGAGAGAGAGAGAGAGAGAGAGAGAAAGAAAGAAAGAAAGAAAGAAAGAAAGAAAGAAAGAAAGAAAGAAAGAAAACAAGTATCTCTTTATAGTAGAAAAAAAGGGCTCCTTTCACCTGGTGCGTAGAGGTTTCTGTGTCAGCTGAAGCAACCTTCCCACTCTGATCACCTCTGAGTGTTTCCAAGGACTTCGTTCCTGCTATCTTCTTTGCAGAGTGACAGGGCTCACTGTTCTTTGACCTGGAACATGGTTCCTGATGGCATGTCCGGACAGACTCAGGCCCTGCGACGTAAAGGAACCCTGCTCCATTTTCATTCCCATTTGCCCCTGCTGGGGCGTGACCTCATCTCACCATGAAACTACCCTAATGACCACCCTCAGCTGCCCTGTGATGGTCACATAAGTGTGTTGGCACTGGCAGCTTCAGGGATGTGGTCCCCTGAGAACTTAAGAGAAGGACAGTAATAAGCAGAGTTGCCTTCAGAGACAGACTGGCCCCCATGGCAGCAAGATTGAGTCATATCCTGATGGAAAGATCCAAATAGAGAAAGTGTAGGTTAGACGGAGAGGGTTGGCCAGTCACAGGGAGTGGGGAAGGGCCGTGTTCCCAGAACAACACCGTCAGTGCCCTGGGCACAGGGGAGAGGCCGCCCGTGCCCATGGATGGCAGAGTTTGACTTTTCAGAACAAATTCATTTCCTTCAATCGCTTGGCATTCATTTGGCACACACCTGTGCCAGCACGCAGTTGTCACAGATTCTCACTCTGTGGTTTATTGGTTCTATCTGGCCTCCACCACGCAGACTTTCAGCCCTGGTTTGTTCAGTGCTGGACTCAGGGGGCTGGCGTCCAGCGTGGGGCCTTCTTCACAGTTGCACTTGCCATATGAAGACCACTTCATGTCTGTGGGGAGAGAGATTCAGGAAATTTCACTGCTAGATGTGAGGATTCCAGCCCACTGCAAGGCCACCCACATGCGAGGGGGAAGGTCCTCTGTTCTCTCTGTGAGCTCACTGGGCCACTTGCTGCTGGTGATAAGGGCTCCCACTCAGGCCCCATCAGGAAGAGAATGTGGACATCCCAACAGGGCTACTCATTTTCCTTGCAAGTGAATAGTATAGTAAACCCCCTCAATATCCAAAGGGGATTAATTTCAGGGCCCCCTTTGGATGAGGAAATCCACGGATGCTCAAGTTCCTTGTATAAAATGGCTTGCTATTTGCATTTAAGCAATGCACCTCCTCCCTCCACCCCCAGGGCCAGCTGGGCAAGGCTCCTTTGCAGGAGTGTTGGCACCAAGGAAAGACACATTATGGCTCAATTCTTGAGCTCCATTGCCTCTGTGTTCCAGAACTGCTTCTAGTCCTTGGTCAATTTCCACAGAGTTGGAGACCATCCAGGCAAAGAGGACTCTGGGAGATGTCACCAACTCCCTACATCATAATTTTTACTTATTATAATTTATGTCATGCTTGCAGGAGCACACAGAGGTCTGTGTATAGTTTATAGAGTCTTAAAAAAGAATACCACCTGCATATCACCTGAGTTAAGAAAAGAAGCATTACCAATATATTAGAAATGTCCACCCCCACTCTGTGATGACTCCCAGCTCACACACCCTAGAGGCAACCATGTCTTGATTCTGAGTTAAGTTTCAAAATAGTTCCACTACTTAATATGTATTTGTTATTATTGAGATATAATTCACATCATAAAATTTACACTTTTACCATTACTAATTTAGTGGTTTTTAGTGTATTCACATGGTGTGCAACCATCATCACTATCTAATTGCAGAACATTTTTATCACCCCCAAAAGAAAGCCAGTAAGACCAGGCGCAGAGGCACATACCTGTAATCCCAGAGGTTTGGGAGGCTGAGGCAGGAGAATGGAGTGTTAGAAGCCAGCCTCAGCAGCTTAGTGAGGACATAAGCAATTCAGTAAGACCCTGTCTTTAAATAAAATACTAAAGAGAGAGAGAGAGAGAGAGAGAGAGAGAGAGAGAGAGAGAGAGAGAGAGAGAGAGAGAGAACCTGTAGGCGGTGATAGTGACTCTCCATTTCTCCCTCCCACTTACCTGCTTTCTCTGTATATAGATCTGCCTATTCTGGACATTTCAGATAAATGCAATCATACAATATTGTGGCCTGCAACTGGTTTCTCTTACTTAGAGCAATGTTTTCAAGGAGGATCATTCATATTCCAGGATGTATCAGTATTGCATGATGGAGTATATTAATTGTGGTAGTCAATACATGGCTATGTCACATATTACAAAACAAAAAATTGATACAAATGGAAGCTGGCCATAGGAATTATTCTGTAACTCATTCTTCCACTCAGCATGGTTTTGACATTTATCTGAATCTTCATGAGGCTGTAGTTTATTCATTCTATCTCTGTATAGTATTCCATCGATCAAACATGCTAGAATTTATCTCTTTTTCAGTTAGTTGATGGACATTTGAGTTGTCTCCATTTGGAGACCAGCATAAATAATTCTGCAATGAACTTTCTCAAAAGTGCTCCCTGGTGCAAATGTACAAAAACTTCTCTATCTTGGAGAGAATTTGAGTCATAGAGTTCATGCATGTTTAGTTCTAGGCCATTTTCCATATTCCTTCTTCAATTTCCACGGCTCCATGTCCTCACCAGCAGTTGGTATAGTCACACCTTTAAACTTTTATTAGGGTGTAATTGTGTCTCATTGTGGTTTTAATTTGCATTTCCTAGATTACTAAGGAAATGAGTCTCATTCCTTTGAAGTCCTTAACATTTCTTCTTGTATGACTCCCCTTTTACCTTTTCTATGAAATCCCTGTTTACATCTTTTGCCTATTTTTCAATTGTCATTTTCTTATCATTCTTATTTATATATTCTGGATGCTCCTCAATCCTTAGATCGTTATCGTCTCCCAGTTTGTGACTTGCCTTTTTTCTCTATGGTCTTTTGAATAAAACTTCTTAATTTCAGTATAGTTAAGTTCACAAATCTTTATCCTTAAGGTTTGTCCTTATTGTGCCTTATTTAAGAGATCTTTCTCTATCCCGAGGTCATAAATAAATTCTCTTATATTCCAATAGTTTTATAGTTTTTCCTTTTATATTTAAGCCTTTATCCCATCTGGAGTTGGTTTTTGTGTATCACGTAAGGTTGGAATCAAATTTCACTTTTTTCCATGTGGATAGTGGATTGGGCCGGCATCACTGACTCTACAATGTCTGGTCTGTCCTAAATCAAGTTTCCACGTATATGCAGCTTTATTTCTGGGCTCTCTCTTTTGTTTCATCCCTATGCTAATAGCACACTGCCATAATTACCATATTGTTATGCTAAAATCCTGACATCTGGCATGATAAATCCACCTATCTGGTTTGTTGGTGGTTTTTAATTTGTTTTAAATCAGAGGGTCTTGGCTATTCTTGATCATTTTGCTATTTTATATAAATTTTAGAATCAGTTTGTTACGTGAAAAAAATTATTGCTGGGACTTTAACTGAAATTGTGTTAAATTTACATACCAACTTAGGAAGAAATGACATCAAGATGACATTTCATCTATTCAAGAACACAGTCTATCTCTCCATTTATTTAGGTCTTCTTTCATGTCTTTCCATAAAAAGCCAGTACAACTTTGCTAAATTTATTCCTAGATTCTTTATATTTTTAGTATCTTTATATGTGGCATTTTAAAATTTTGTTTATCGATGTACATTAGAAAAGTATATATGTCCTAGGTTAAACACCCACTGGGTTGTCACAAACTGAACACACCCAATTGCATGGCACCCATATCAAGAAGTCCTCAGGGGGAGATCCAAGATGCCAGACTAGAGGGAGTCTGTGTTCCTGGTCGCTCCTTAACTTGGGTTTCAAGCAGAGGATATCTGTTTCTTGTGAGGCAGTTTTTGCTGCTTATCGATCCCCTGCTGTTTACCCCATTTGTCCGCTGTGACCACCTGCAGTCTGCCAGCATATCGACGCCTTTTTTGAGTGCAGATTGCTCACTGTCAGGCGCCTATCATCCACCATTTGCCTGCCTCTCGCCTGTCCATCGCCTGCCTTACACCTATCCATCACCCAACGCACAAGGTTCACCTCCAGATCATCCGACAACAGTCAGCAAACTGATCGCCGACCATCAGTGGAGCACCAGCTGCCTGCTGTTGCCTGGAAGTTCACTGTCACAGTACCTGCAGGTTTGATTACACGTGGCTACCGCCATTTTGAGACAATAGCCAGGCCCCGTAGGACCCCTGGCCGGACTGACTGAGCCCCATCTCCAGGATCCCTCAGCCCGACCAATCACTCCCTGCCTCTGGGGCCCTCACATCGACTGACTGCTCCCTGCCGCCAGGACCCCCAGACTTACTGACTGCGCTCTATCACTGGGACCCCAGACCGACTGATTGCAACCAGCCTCCAGGATCCCACAACTACACCAAACACACCCGACCTCCAGGACCCCTGCCTGACCAACCGCATCCCGCCTCCAGGACCTCCTGCTGACCACGGCCACGCCCTGAGCTGCAGCTCCCCATTTGCCAACACATTTGGAAGCCAGAGCGGCCATCTTGGATAATCCTGGAAGACTTAGCTCCCATCTTTAGGTGGGGCAAATCCCATCCTGAGACGCCTGCTGGAGACTTGAAGCTCATTGTCAGGTACCTCTCATGCATCAGGCCACTGAACTCTGGGAGGTTTCATTACTATATGACTGTTATACTGTAGATTTTCTTTTTTCTCCTTATTGAAAAAGTTTAAGTTTTTATTTCTTTACTTTTCTTGCTCTCTTTTCCTTTTTTTACCTGTTCCCTCAGAGTCTCTTTCTCTCTTTTTTGCATGCTAACATCCAATTTCTTTTGATTACACTCTCACCCTTTCTATTATCTAGAACTTCTGTATATTCTTTTCTTATCCCATTAACAGCCACATTCTACATCCCTCTGCATCCTCTTTGTCCTCCATTTGAAACTGCAGACCTTATTGTAAATTTGTTTGTTTTACTGAAGATAATATTTGAACTCATTCTGTTTATTATGACAATTTTGTTGTTGTCCTCATAGGGGCTATTTGGTCTAGGATTGCATAGTGCCTGAATTGGGCACTACTAATATTGATCTCCCCTTAAAGAAAGGGTTTTGGAAAGCTATAGGGTCACTATAAGCCTATAGGGGGAAATCTACAATACCCCAGATCTGCACTGCTAGAGGGGAAGATACATGAACAACATGAAAAAACAAAGGAAGAAAATGATCCAAACAAATCTAGTTTCTTTTTTTTTTTTTTTTTTTTTTTTTTTTTGGGTGCTGGGGATCGAACCCAGGGCCTTGTGCTTCCAAGGCAAGCACTCTACCGACTGAGCTATCTCCCCAGCCCCCAAATCTAGTTTCTATAGAATCCAATGACAGTATGTTAGAAGAAATGTCAGAAAAGGACTTCAGATTATACATGATTAAGATGATTCACAAAGCAAAGGATGAGATAAGAGAGCAAATGCAGGCAATGAATGATAATACCAATAAGCTGAAAGAGCACCTGCAGGAAGCAAAAGATCATTTCAACAAAGAGATAGAGATTCTCAAAAACAAACAAACAAACAGAAATCCTTGAAATGAAGGAAACAATAAACCAAATAAAAAACTCAATGGAAAGCATCACCAAAAGACTAGACCACTTGGAACACAGAACCTCAGACAATGAAGACAAAATATTTAATCTTGAAAATAAAGTTTCCCAAACAGAGAAGATGGTAAGAAATCATGAACAGAACCTCCAAGAACTATGGGACATCATGAAAAGACCAAATTTGAGAATTATTGGGATTGAGGAAGGCACAGAGATACAAACCAAAGGAATGAACAACCTATTCAATGAAATAATATCAGAAAATTTCCCAAACCTGAAGAATGAAATGCAAAATCAAACACAAGAGGCTTACAGAACACCAAATGCACAGAATCACAACAGATCCACACCAAGGCACATTATAATGAAAATGCCTAACATTCAAAATAAAGATAGGATTTTGAAGGCTGCGAGAGAAAAGCATCAGATTGAGTATAGGGGGAGACCAATACGGATAGCAGCAGACTTCTCAACCCAGACTCTAAAAGCTAGAAGGGCCTGGAACAATGTATTTCAAGCTCTGAAAGAACATGGTTGCCAACCAAGAATCCTATACCCAGCAAAACTAACCTTCAGATTTGAAGATGAAATAAAATCCTTCCATGATAAACAAAAGTTAAAGAATTTACAAATAGAAAGCCTGCACTACAGAATGTTCTCAACAAAATATTCCATGAGGAGGAAATGAAAAACAACAATGGAGGTCAGCAAAGGGAGGAACTACCTTAGAGAAAAACCACTCAAAGGAGAAACCAAGCCAACTTAAAAACCAAAAATAAGTCAAATGACTGGGAATACAAATCATATCTCAATAATAACCCTGAATGTTAATGGCCTAAACTCATCAATCAAAAGATATAGACTGGCAGAATGGATTAAAAAGAAAGACCCAACAATATGCTGCCTGCAAGAGACTCATCTCATAGAAAAAGACATCCACAGACTAAAGGTGAAAGGATGGGAAAAAACCTACCATGCACATGGACTCAGTAAAAAAGCAGGGGTTTTTATCCTTATATCAGATAAAGTGGACTTCAAGCCAAAATTAGTCAGAAGGGATAAAGAAGGACATTTCATACTGCCTAAGGGAACCATAAATCAGGAAGACATAATGATAGTAAATATTTATGCCCCAAACAATGGTGCATCCCTGTACATCAAACAAATCCTTCTCAATTTCAGGAATCACATAGACCGCAAAACAATAATTCTGGGTGACATTAATGCACCACTGTCACCACTAGATAGATCTTCCAATCAAAAACCAACCAAAGAAACCATGGAACTCAATAACACAATCAATAACCTAGACTTAATAGACATATATAGAATATTCCATCCATCAACGAGCGGATTCACTTTCTTCTCAGCAGCACATGGAACCTTCTCGAAAATAGACCATATGTTATGCCACAAAGCAGCCCTTAGGAAATGCAAAAAAATAGAGATACTTCCTTGTGTTCTATCAGATCATAATGGACTGAGAATAGAAATCAATAACAAAATAAAAAACAGAAATTACTCCAATACCTGCAGACTAAATAATATGCTATTGAATGAAACATGGATAACAGAAAACATCAGGGAAGAGATAAAAAAAATTCTTAGAGGTCAATGAGAACGATGATACAACATGTCAACATCTCCGGGACACTATGAAAGCGGTACTAAGAGGAAAATTTATTGCATGGAGCACATTCCAGAAAAGAATGAAAAGTCAACAACTAAATGACCTAATATTACAGCTCAAAGCCCTAGAAAAAGAAGAACACAATACATAGCAATAGTAGTAGAAGACAGGAAATAATTAAAATCAGAGCTGAAATCAATGAAATTGAAACAAAAGAAACAATTCAAAAAATTGATAAAACAAAAAGTTGGTTCTTTGAGAAAGTAAACAAAATAGACAAACCCTTAGCCACACTAACAAAGAGAAGGAGAGAGAAAACTCAAATTACTAAAATTCGTGATGAAAAAGGAAATATCACGACAGACACCACTGAGATACAGAACATAATGAGAAGCTACTTTGAAAATTTGTATTCCAACAAAATAGAAACTACCGAAGACATTGACAAATTTCTAGAGACATATGCTCCTCCCAAACTGAACCAGGAGGACATACACAATTTAAACAGATCAATATCAAGCAATGAAATAGAAGAAGCCATTAAAAATCTACCATCCAAGAAAAGTCCAGGACCAGATGGATTCTCAGCCGAGTTCTACAAGACCTTCAAAGAAGAACTCATTCCAATACTTCTCAAAGTATTCCAGGAAATAGGAAAGGAGGGTACCCTACCAAACTCATTCTATTAAGCTAATATCACCCTCATACCCAAACCAGGAAAAGACACATCAAGGAAAGAAAATTTTAGACCAATATCCTTGATGAATATAGATGCAAAGATCCTTAACAAAATATTGGCAAACCGCATCCAAAAACATATTAAGAAAATTGTGCACCACGATCAAGTGGGGTTCATCCCTGGAAAGCAAGGATGGTTTAACATCCATAAATCAATAAATGTAATCCATCATGTCAATAGACTTAAGGATAAGAATCATATGGTTATTTCAATTGATGCAGAAAAAGCGTTCGACAAAATACAACACCTCTTCATGCTCAAAACACTAGAAAAAATAGGGATAGTAGGAACATACCTGAACATTGTAAAGGCTATTTATGCTAAGCCCATGGCCAACATCATTCTTAATGGAGAAAAACTGAAATCATTCCCTTTAATAATGGGAACAAGACAGGGATGTCCCCTTCCACCACTTCTATTCAACATTTTCCTAGAAACTCTAGCCAGAGCAATTAGGCAGAGTAAAGAAATTAAAGGGATACGAATAGGAAAAGAGGAACTTAAGCTGTCACTATTTGCTGATGACATGATTCTATATTTAGAGGATCCAAAAACCTCCTCCAGAAAACTTCTAGACCTCATCAATGAATTCAGCAAAATAGCAGGCTATAAAACCAACACACATAAATCTAAAGCATTTTTATATGCAAGCAACGAAACATCTGTAAGGGAAATGAGGAAAACAACTCCATTTGCAATAGCCTCAAAAAAAATAAAATACTTGGGAATCAATCTAATGAAAGAAGTAAAAGATCTCTACAATGAAAACTACCAAACATTGAAGAAAGAAATTGAGGAAGACCTTAGAAGATGGAAAGATCTCCCATGTTCTTGGATAGGAAGAATTAATATTGTCAAAATGGCTATACTACCAAAAGTGCTATACAGATTCAATGCAATTCCAATTAAAATCCCAATGATATACCTTACAGAAATAGAGCAAGCAATCATGAAATTCATCTGGAAGAATAAGAAACCCAGAATAGATAAAGCAATCCTTAGCAGAAAGAGCAAAGCAGGGGGTATCGCAATACCAGATCTTCAACTCTACTACAAAGCAATAGTAACAAAAACGGCATGGTATTGGCACCAAGATAGACAGGTAGATCAATGGTACAGAATAGAGGACACGGACACAAACCCAAATAAATACAATTTTCTCATACTAGACAAAGGTGCCAAAAATATACAATGGAGAACAGATAGCCTCTTCAACAAATGGTGCTGGGAAAACTGGAAATTCATATGCAACGGAATGAAACTAAACCCCTATCTCTCACCCTGCACAAAAATCAACTCACAATGGATCAACGACCTTGAAATCAGACCAGAGACCCTGCATCTTATACAAGAAAAAGTAGGTCCAAATCTTCAACTTGTTGGCTTAGGATCAGACTTCCTTAACAGGACTCCCATAGCACAAGAAATAAAAGCAAGAATCAATAACTGGGACAGATTCAAACTAAATAGCTTTCTCTCAGCAAAGGAAACTATCAGCAATGCGAAGAGAGAGCCTACAGAGTGGGAGAAAATCTTTGCCACTCATACTTCAGATAGAGTACTAATTTCCAGAATATATAAAGAACTCAAAAAACTCTACACCAAGAATACAAATAACCCAAACAACAAATGGGCTAAGGATATGAACAGACACTTCACAGAAGAAGCTCTACAAGCAATCAACAAACATATGAAAAAATGTTCACCATCTTTAGTAATAAGAGAAATGCAAATCAAAACTACACTAAGATTCCATCTCACCCCAATTAGAATGGCGATTATCAAGAACACAAGCAACAATAGGTGTTGGAGAGGATGTGGGGGGAAAGGTACACTCATACATTGCTGGTGGGGCTGCAAATTAGTGCAGCCACTCTGGAAAGCAGTGTGGAGATTCCTTAGAAAACTTGGAATGGACCCACCATTTGAGCCAGCTATCCCACTCCTCGGCCTATACCCAAAGGACTTAAAATCAGCATACTACAGAGATACAGCCACATCAATGTTCATAGCTGCTCAATTCACAATAGCCAGACTGTGGAACCAACCTAGATGTTCTTCAGTTGATGAATGGATAAAGAAACTGTGGTATATATACACAATGGAATATTACTCAGCTATAAAGAATAATAAAATTATGGCATTTGCAGGTAAATGGATGAAACTGGAGAACATCATGCTAAGTGAGGTAAGCCAATCTCAAAAATCCAAAGGACGAATGATCTCACTGATAAGCGATGATGACACCTAATGGGGGGTGGGAGAGGCATAAGAATGGAGGAAATAGTGGAAAAAGAGAGGTGGGAGGGGTGGGGGGGAGGGAAAAATAACAGAATGATTCAAACGTCATTACCCTATGTAATGTATGATTACACAATGGTATGCTGTCACTCCATGTACAAACAGAAACAACATGCATCCCATTTGTTTACGATAAAAATAAATTAAAAAAAAAAAGGAAGTCCTCAGGGTCAAGAACCCAACTTCTTCTCATGCACGTACCATTTAATCCCACCTGCTTTTGAACTTCATTTAAACAAAATTATGTCGGGTATGCTGGTAACTCAGCGTTGTTTGTGAGACTGATTCATATTGCCACGTGTAACTGTAGATCACTCATTCTCCTTGCAACATAATATTACATTATGTGAAGGTATCACAATATATTTCCAAACTCCTGTTCATGAGTATTTTAGTAGTTTCTAGTTTGGGGTTATTATGGGTAATGTAGTTAAAAACATTCTAGCAGATGTCTTTGGGAATATGCCCTGGAGTGGAATTTCTGTGCCATAGGGCTCCTGCCAATGTGTACAGCTTCAGGAGATACTACCCAACAAGTTCCCAAAGCCTTTGTACCAATTTACATTCCCATCAGCAACATAAGAAAGTTCTAGATGCTCCCCATCTTTGCCACCAAGAAGTACTTTCTGGGTTTTTTTATGTTGATATTCTGGCAGGGATGAAGGTGTATCTCATTTTGTTTTAAATGGCTTTATTGAAATATGATTTGTGCACAATAATGTTCACCCATTTAAAGTATGCCATTCAATGGATGGTTTTGCAACCTTCTCTATAATTTAGAACATTTCACCATCACCGAAAGAAATCTTGTACCCATTAGCATGAATCACTCCCCATTCTTCCCTGCTTCCTTCCTCTCCTACCTCAGCCCTAGGCATCGCTGACCTCCTTTCTCCATCCATTTGTCTATTCTGAACATAGTCTTACAAATGGTATCACAAAATATGTGTTCCTTTATGACTAGCTTCTTTCACTTAGTAGAATGTTGCAGTATACATCAGTACATTGTTCCATTCTGTTGCCAAATAATATTCAATTGTATCCACATACTGTTTAATTTATTCATTCATGGATTGATGGACATTTATGTTTTTCCCCACGTTTTTAACTATAAGTAATTACTCTCATATGATCATTCAGAAGCAGGTTTTTGCGTGGACTCGGGTTTTCATTTCTCTTGGAGAGCTATCTGGGAGCAGAACTGCTGGGTGATGTGGTAGTTCCATGAGGAATTGCCAAACCCTTTTGCACAGCGCCTGGACCATTTCATTTTACATTCCCACCAGCAATGTATGAGAATCCCAATTTCTCCACGTACCTGTCCATATTTACTATTACCTGTTTTTCTTATTATTCTGGTGAGGGTGAAAAAATATTTGTGATTTTGATTTGCATTTTCCTAATAACTAGCAATGTTGAGCAGCTTTTCTTGTGCTGCTTATTGTAAATCTTCGTTGGAGAAATACTATTCAAATCCTTTCCCCATTTTTTTAGATTGGGCTATTTGTCTTATTGTTGTTGAGATCATTTTTTAAAATTCTGGAACAAACCCTATATAAATTTATAATTGGCAAAATTTTATCCCATTCTGTGAATTGTCTTTTGCTCTCTTGATGGTGCCCTTTGAAGTGCAGAGCTTTAAATCTTTATGAAGTCCAACTTATCAATATTCTGTTTTATCATCTGTGCTTTCAGTTCATATATAAGAAGTACTTGCCTGATAGGTCCTGAAGATTTATGCCCATGTTTTCTTCCAAGAAATAGCTTTAAATAGTTTAAGTTCTTACATTTAGGTGTATGTTACATTTTGAGTTAATTTTTGTGATGTGTGAGAGAGGATCCAAATTTATTCTACTTGTGATTTCAATTTGCATTTCTGTGATGTCTAATGAAGTCAAGCCCCTTTTATTAATTGGCAATTGGTGATTTGGATATAGGCTTTTTGTACTGGGAATTGAACCCGGGGTGCTTAACCACTGAGTCACATCCCCAACCCCTTCCCGTCCATCTTTTGAGACAGAGTCTCACTAAGGTGCTTAGGTCCTCTCTAAGTTGCTAAGGCTGACCTCAAACTTACAATCCTCCTGCTTTAACCTCCTGAGTTGCTGGGACTGCAGGTGTGTGGCATTACACCCAACTTGAACATCATTTTTTTCAGAATTTTTTAAAGTATCTGTTTATTAAGTGTTTTACCCAATTAGTAATTAAGATGTTTGGGGTCTCCTAATGATTTGTAAGCATTTTTATAAGGATATGAGTTCTTTGTGGAAAAGTCATTTTGTGTGTTTCATTTTACTCTCTGGATAGTACGTTTGGATGAATAGAAGTTCTAATTTTAACATGATTTGACTTATCATTTTTTTCTTATGGTTAGTGCTCTGTTTGAGAAGTCATGACCTACTCCAAGATCACGAAGCATTCTCTGATAGTTTACTCTACTTTAAAAATTGTTTTGCCATTCACATTTAGATCTGCAATCCCTCTGGATTTGTTTTTCGCATATGTTTGAAGTAGTGAAATAAATACATTTTTTTAAACACATGGGCAATCAGTCAACCTACTACCAATTATTGAAGTGACAATTCATTCTCATACTACACTATAGTCTCACCTTATCATAAGTCAGGTGACAGAACATGTGAGCACCTCTTAATGGACTCTCTCACCTATTCCATAGTCTCTCTGTGTATCTACCACACCCTTAACTATTGCTTTATTATACTTCCCATTGCTTGGTAGTTGAAAGTCCTCCAGCTTAGCTTATCTTAAAGATTGTTTTAGATATTTTAGATATTCTATATAAATTTCAGAAGCAACTTGTCTATGTTCACACCACAAACACACGGACACACACACACACACACACACACACACACAGATTTTGATGATGATTATATTACATCTACTGGTCAATTTTGGGGAATTGACATTTTTATCATAATGAATCTTTCAATCCTTGAACATTGTATATATTTTGTCCTTTGTTTAGGACTTTAGGTTTTATAAATATATCCATCACAGTCACAGTTATTTTGAGTGTGTCTCATGGGGAGAGGGGAAGGACACTTAAGATCAACTCTTGGCACAAAACTCTCCTTAACTTACAGTGGGCTTACGTTCTGTTAAACTCACCACGAGCTGAAAATGCCCTAACCCACCCAGGCTCCTAGGCTAGCAGCACAGAACTGCAGAGTAGCCACTGCTCACCCTCCCCAACACGGGCTGACGGGGAGCCGGGTCGCGTGGCTGCTGCCAGAATCAGGACAGAGTATCACGTTGAACATCATGAGCCCAGGGAAAAGCCACTTGCCTCCTTTACAGTATCTTTTAAAATAAATGGGTAATTGCCAGTTGGAACTCAAATGGGGAAACCAAGTGAGTAATGTTAAAATTAAAATTTGAGAATCAATCTTAAATAAAGGGTCAAGAATTTTTTCATTAAAATTTTATAATGGTTAATTGTTAGTCATGTTTTCCTGGGTTCCATGAGCCACTGTAGCAAATTAATCAGAGTTAAGGAGGGGGTAGTGGGAACCCTTGCTTTATGGTTGTCAGTCAGAAGTATAGAGGGCACCCTATTGATTGCAATTGCATATGAAGCAGGGGGCGGTCTCCTAGGATGGAGCCCTCAACCTGTGGAACTGTCACTCTCTCCAGGTTGATGGGGTCAGAATTGAGTTAAGTTGTAGGATGCCTTTCAGTGTCCACTGGAGAAATTCTTGGTGTGGGCGGAATCCACAGACATTCTGGCAACCAGAAGTGAAGGAATGAGCTACGGTGAGGAGTGTCGTGTGTGCCCTGGAGGAGGAAGAAAGTTTCCCATCAGAACATTTATTTTCTATGTTATTATTTTCTGCTTTTAATCTTTATTCTTTCTTTCTGATTTTTCTGGGTTTTGTTTGGCTGGGTTTTTAAAATACCTATGTTAGACATTTGCTCTGTTAAATTTCAATCCTCCTTCTTTTCCAGGGGTATAATTTAAAACTGTTAATAGTAAATACTTTAACTTTGTAGAAAAAATTTTTTAAATTTTTATATATAACAGTCTCATCATTGTTCTAAGTCCTTTAATTTCCATTTTGACTTTCTTTTTGACCAATAAATTGCTTAATGGCATCAGATTCCCCCAAGTTTTATTAAGATATAATTAAGAAATATAAATTGTAAATATATACTGTATATGATATGATGTTTGATACATATATACATTTTAGAAGGATTAAATCAAGCCAATTAACAAGAAATATTGGATATTTAAAATGTTCTTGACATGTCAGTCTTTTTATGGTCTTTTTGCTATTTATTTATAACATTGCATTGTGTATAGAGAACATAATCTATATGATACCAATTCTTTGAACATTGAGATGAGTTTTGTGATCTGGCTTACAGTCAACTTTCATAAATATTCACCATATATGCTTGAAAGTTTATTTTCTAATTATTGATGCAATAATTGATGATCTGATACATGTCCATCAGATCATAACTTATATATTTGTGTTGTTTCTATTTAAAAAAAAATTTCTTGCTCTATGGATGCTAAAAGAGGTATGTTTTAAAAAATTTCACAGTGAGGGTTGATGTATTTATTCTGTCCTCACCATGCATGACTTGGCCTTCTGGTTTACAGGAGGATGTCATATGGCCTAACGGGAGGACAAGGTCACATTTCAAGGGTATCATGAACTTCTTCCCAGTTCCTGTCCACAGCAGAAAATGCCCTTGGCCCTTTATGCACCATCAATTAGCTCTTCTGGGTTTTGACTGGCATCTCGCAGCCCCTAACCTCCCACTCAGCCGCAGCTACCAATCGTCTTCCCCTTTTCCTTTAATGGCCAGTCAGTGGACTGGGCACCTGGGGAAACACCAGGCTTGGAGAAGGAGGAGCTTCCCTTGGATCCCAAACATCGTCTGCAGTTATCTTCTGATCTCTGCCTCAGGAAGAAAAAGTCAAATTTGCTCATACTTCCCTCGTTTTGAGAGCTACTAATTTATTTACTGATGCTTACTCTAGGCCTGTGCTGCACAGGTGACAGGCAGCAACTCCTCTGATTCTCATGCCACCCTTGAAGGTAAGAAGCTTAGCTCACTCACTCCAGGTCCCACTGTTGGTAAGTGGTGCTGGGATTCAAACCAGGTCAGTCTGACTCCAGAGACCACGATCCTGACCCACTCACAGTTCTTTATAACCCAAAGTGACCCTTTGGAAAATCTAAGGCAGACAAAACAACTGGCCCAGGTTGTCAGTCACAGTGCCAGGCAGGCATGATTTTCCCCTTGATGCCCTGGAGCAATGGGTAAGCGAGGAAACTGTCCCCACACCTTCCTAGGGCCTGGCCCTTGACGCCCTGGAGAGTTGACATCTTTCCTGGTTTTCCCTCTCTGAGAACTCGGGTGCCGTCACTGATGAAAAGAGCCTGATTTTTCCCCTAGGGAAAAGAGAGCCCAGGCCAGAGGAAAACCCCACATCATTAGCCCCGTGACGCTCTGACCTCAGCTAGACTCCAGACACATAGGAGCGAAAGAGGTCAGTGTCAAATTTTCTTTGCTCTTTCCACACGCCCAGCTGGAAGAGGAAGCAAATTCCCTGTGTCCTCCTCTGTGTCCTCCCAGCTGCCAGCCCTGCTGCCTGCCTGCTGCCTCCCCACAGTGCCATGGCTGGGCCAGCCTGGGAAGTACTGTGTGCTGCTGGATTTCCATCTTCCCGCTTGGGAGACGCCCTCCCAGATCCCTGGGCAACACACAGATTGGGAGAAAACTGCGGAGCTGCGTCTTCTTTCTGAAATGCCATGGAGCCTCCAGCCTGGAATTGAAAAAAGAGGACCCTCCAGGGCAGGGCAGGGTCTAATCGAAAGATGAATACTGTTAAGGAAAAAGTCAGACTGACCGAATGTGCCAGCTTCCAGGCACAAGGGGACAAGCACTGGCCTTTTCTTTCTACCGGGTTTTGGGTTTTTGCTGCTGTCGTCTCATTTCACTTTCCCCCTGGAAGCAATTATCTGAAAAAGCTGGTCCCTGCCCGGAGGAGTGTGTCGGGTAGAACAGAAGGGTGTATGGATGTGCGGAGCAGTTTTATGGGGAGGGAAGCAGGACAGTGGGGGCCCATTCAAGGAAGAGCTGAGGCTCCCCGAGTAAGGCGCTCACAAGACACGGTGCTTACAAACACACCCTTGGGGTGGCCCAGAAAGAGCCGCCAGCCCCTGAGCCCCTCCCTCATCCTAGTCGAAGAAGCTGAGACCCAGCGAGGGGAAGGGCCGTGTGGAGCCCACTAGCAGCCAGTGGCAGCTGCAGTTCAAGACCCAGAGTCTCCTCGTGCTCAGGGAAAGTCTTGTTTTATTCCAAGTCTGCCGATTATCAGGAATCTCAATGAGAAATTCCCTTTGAGTGTGGGACAGAGGGGTCATTGGACCAATTCCCTCTCAGAAAGGGAATTGAAGACTCTCCAATGGACTTCTTGGCAGCAGATCCTCAGGGTCATCACAATCCCGCTCTCAACCCCAGGGGGTTGGCCTGTCTTGACTTTGGCCTCTTAAGGTACAGCACCCCCTACACTGCCCTGCACTTACGCCCTGTCTGCCCAGACTGCAAACTTGAAAAAGCCACCTTCACACTGCCAGCACCAAGCACATAGTAAGCACTCAATAAATGCTGAACAAATAAGGAGATGGATGCATTCACATTTAGATGGATATACAGAAAAACAAACCAGTACCTTCCTAAGCAGCAAGATTTCAGTTCAATGGGTAGAAGGTTCCCAGCATCTGGAAACAAAAGATGAATGTCTAAATCTGAGAGCACTGCTCACCAGCAACGTAGCCATAAGCAGTCACTGAGCCCACGTTGGCGTTTGGCCACAGCTACACTCCCCATGTGCCAGTCCCTGCTTCACCCACATTGTCTTATTTAAAACTCACAACTAATGAAGGAGGCACCACTGTTCCCATTTTACAGATGGTGAAACAACGTTGCAAAACAAAGTTCAGAAACAGTGGTGTAGACCCGAAATCCAGGTTCAATATTTTGTGCAGCCTTGACATTCAGTGAAATCAGGAAGGCGCCCAATGGCCTTAACTTCAAGTTAAGGAATGCTCCTTATCAGGAAGGCCAGGTGAAGTTTCTGCTTATCCCTGAGTAGCAAGTTTCACCTTTCTGTCAGCGTGTGTGGAATTATTCACACAAGCCAATCACATCCTTCATGGGAGCCAGGAGGCCCCTCGCCCCTGATGCTGCGAAACCCTCACTCACGGTCTGGATGGTTCACTCTTCTGAGTGCAGCCCGTGTGGCGAGGTGGTGTGAGTGTCCTGCAGGCTGTGAGCATGTGACTTATTAACTTCTGGAACTCTCCTTTGTCCAGTGTGCTGTCCTGTGCTCAGCTATCCCCATAGTCCCACCAGTGGGGCCAAGAGGAAGTGTTCAGAACAGAACTTGTCCAGGGTCACTCAGCTAGTGAGCCGTGAGGCTGGGACTTGAATGCAAGCAGCGGATGCCAGAGCCCACCAGCTGCTTTTGTGCCCAATTGCTCGACGTAATCATTCCATAATTATCATTCTACGGGTCTATGGCTCCATAAGGCCAGTGGCAGAATCTTATCAGATCATTCCTAGAGTCGAAAGCACAGCATCTGGAGTACTAAAGGGAAATTTTCCTGAGTGAATAAGCAGGTGAGTGAACTTCACATTACAGAACTTCAGGTTCCTCATCTGAGAATCAGGCCAATAGTCTCCATTGACCTTGCTAGAGAGAGTTTATCAAAGAGAATAAAATCATTAACTTTGGAGCCAGACGACCTGGGCTTATATCCAGGCTCCGTCTACCACATAACCTTGATAAGTTCCTTAACACTCCATGGCTCAGTTTTGTCATTATAAAATGAGGGCAGTAATAGGACCTGCTTCACTGAGCTCTCATAGGTATAAATGAGTTATCCTGTATAAACACTCAATAATCTCAGCTTATTTTGGTTTATGGGGTTACTGCAAAGAACATTCTAGAATGCATACATAAAAGACTAGGGGAATTGAAGAACAGGTGGCTGGTCTTTGGTGACATCTCACCTCTGCCATCAACTCCCTGAGATGGGCACTGCCAGCTGCCTGCCTGACAATCACTGTGCTCCTTCTTCCTTCCCAACAGAATCCCAATTCTCTCCCACAGACGACTCAAAGAAATATGGTCCCAGCCCCAGCCAGGAGCAGACTGCAGCCTGTCTAAGCCCATCATGTTCCATTTGCCAGTGATTGCCACAGGACTGGGCATGACCAGGGAAGGATGAGGAGAGTGCTCTCAGGGACTTGGGGCAGTCTTCCTCTTTTCCCTCCGGGGGTTGCTGTGGCTGGACTGAATGGCATAAATGGGATTTCAGCTGCCATCTTGTACCAGCCCAGGGACAATAAGAGAGTAAAGGCCGAAGAGGAGCTAGAGTCGTCATGACAACCTCTGCTGGAGGTTCCTCCAGCTCTGGACTTCCCATTCTGTGAAGGTAATGCATTCATTCATTATTTAAGACCGTTTGGTCTAGCTTCTGGTGCTTGCAGACGCAGCGCCACGGTGAATGTAGTACTTGGCACCTGCATTCTCTTCCTGTTGCAATCGATTGTCCTCAGTTTTCCTCTCCACCTCTCATCACATTTGAATGTAGCTTTTTTGGGGGGTGTGGTCCCTCTCTCTTTCTAGACTTTAAACTTTCTGAGAGAAAAGAGGGTTTCCTGCTTTGCCAAGACCAGTGCCCGGGACACAGCACACACCTAATAAATATTTGTTGGAGAAATGAATGAATCAATATCCTAGTCCTCAAGTTATTATTCATATACAACTGGATGAAATCACTATCCCAGCAGTAGGTGATTTTGAATTGGAAATTCTAGAAGATTTCTGCTCAGTTTTATAAGATATCATTAAAAGCTATAGCAAGAAAATAACATTGTCATATTTCGGATTACATTTCCAATTTTGGCAGCTTGAGTAATCTTGACAAATTTTTCCTCTAAGGAGAATTTGAAAAAGTGGGCGAAATATTTTCCAAAAGCCAGCTTGAAAGTATGGGAAAGCTATCAAGGTTGTAAAAAAAAAATTTCTGGGCTGAGATCTGAAAGAGAAAGGAAACCCCAAGAGGTGAGCCTGGCACTTGAGGCTTCTTTTACTCTGAGGCATTTGCAAACCCAGAAGATGCAGCTTAGAGACGGGGAAACATTTTTTTACAATATTTGTGGATGGAGCAAAAGTTGTAGTTCCAGGTCCACCAAATTGGAAATCAAAGAAATCCCTAACACTTCAAATCCTGAAGGGCTATGACCGAAGACTGAGCATGACCTGTCAATAAACTGGCCTTCACAAGGACACTAGCCCACCTTCCAGATATCTGGGTACCCAAGAGAGTCTTAACTTCAAGAACATTATTAAAGTTTTAAGGTGATTTTAATGATTAAGATTATGGCTAAGATGAATGACCTCAAGAATCTAGCAAAAGCAAATAATCCTCTCCATGGTATAAAATTAAAGTTCTCTATTTTCACAAAAGATTCTCAATTACAATGCCCTATGCACAAAGATAACTAGTCAGGGGAAGAGACAACATATTTGAGCATCAGAAGGAACCGAATACAATAGAAACAGAATGGAATGATCCCAGTTTATTGATCCAGACTTGAAAACAATGGTGTTTACTATGTTGGAGGAGATTTTAAAAGAACAAGAATTAAAATTTTAACATAGAACTATAAAGAACCAAATATAAATTCTCAAACTAAAAAATTACACAGCCAAAATTAAGAACTTAAAACATGGGATTTGACTTAGCTGACTTAATAAATTGAAAGAAAGCATAAAATATCCAGAATGAAACATAGGAAGGAAAATCTGAGAAATGCAAGCAGAGGGTAAGAGACATGGCTGGTTCAGTTAGAAATTCTAACAAATACTTCCCTGGGGTTTCACTGCTACACAGGGGAGAGAAAATGGATGGACAAGTGTTTGAAGAGGTTGGGACTGAAAAATTTCCAAAACTGACTTGAATCCAAAAGTAAATGAAGTCAAATGAATTACAGAAGAAGAAATAAAAATGAATCTACAACATAATAAAGTCAAAATCAAATAGAAAAATCTTAAAGGCAGGTATGGGAAGAAAAGACACTTTGTGTTCAAAAAGGCAAAGATCAAACAGACAACTAACTTCTCCAGAGAAACAAAAATCAGAAGACATGGAATGAGCACTTCAAAGTGCTAGAGAAAAAAACAATACCATCTAGAGTTCTATGCCCAGAGAAAAATCCTCGAGGAATAAAAGTGAAATAATGACATTTCACAGACACAAAAATTGAGAGAATTTGACACCATAAAATGCAGTCCTAAAGGAAATAACTAAATGGCATCCTTTGGGCAAAAGGAAAATGATCTCATATAGAAAGTCAAAGCTTCAGGAAAAACAATAAAAGTGGCAAATTTGCGAATCTAATTGACTGCAAAAGAAAAAGTCTCTTAATGTTTAAAGCATAGACAATAGATAAAAATGATTGTGTATGAATCGGGAGGGTAGCAATTGCAACACAAATATTTTAAAGCCCCTGTACTATCTAAGAGGAGGATAAAAACACATAATATTAGAGCTTCACAAATCAAAGATGAATGCTGGAATGTCTAGGATATTGTTAAAGACTAGCAAACAAATTTATTGTTTCCAACCTAATAGAGGAAAATAGGATAATTAACAAATAGTCTCTCCAAAAGAAACAAGAAAAAAGAGAAAAGGGCACATAAATCATCCAGGAAAAACAGAAAATATTTATAGAACAATAGAATTAAATAGGTATAGAAGCAATTAAATGAAATGTAAATGATCTAAGTACCCCAATGAAAGAAAAAGTTCAACAGATTGGATTTAAAAATAGCTATATACTAGTTACATGAGTAAGTCACAAAGATAGAAAAACGTTGAATGAAAAAATAGAAAATGAGAGACCAGGTAAACATTAACCAAAGAAAGTCAGTGAAACTATGTTAATATGAGACAAAGAAGATTTTAAGGCATAAATCATTACTAAAGAAAATAAATGTTTCCAGTCACTAAGAAGATATTATGATCCTAAATTTATATGTACCTAACAACTTAGCTTCAAAATCTATAGAACTCTAAGGAGAGAAACAATTCTACAATCTTTGTGAAATATAATTTTTGTTTTTATTTCACATGAACAAATAGTACAAATGTGGAGGCATTTTTCCAAACTCTTGATGTTAGCTCATTTAATCTTCACAATAGTCGCATGAGGAAGGTACTCTCACTTACTAGGTGAGAACCCTGAAACATCAAGAGCTTCAGTAACTTGACCAAAGTCACAGAATTACTAAGTATCAGGGCTGAGATTCAAAACCAAGCCTTCCTCCCAGAAATAATACTTTACCAGCTATCTGGCCATTCCGCGCTTCTGTCAAGTTGAAATCTAAAATTAACAAATGCAGATATGTGAGGCAGAGTCTAGGAGACGTCCACATGTGGAGCTTAAAAAATAAATTAATTTAAAAAAAAAAGGAAACCAAGCATTCCGAATCCTTCTAGATCCAGATTTGAAAATTACTGGGAGTTATTAACATTGCTCTCTTAGTAACTAAAAAACACCCAGGCAAAACTCAATAAGGGCAGGCATTTGGGCATAGTCATATTATTACAGTAGCTCTCCTAAGCTCAAATTTTGTGTCACAATTATGTCCAATAGAGGATCGTCATGAGGTTAAAAAGAGATCACACTTGTTTATAAACCGGAAACTGTTGTTCAAATGATAGTTTCTATTATTTAATGCTTGCTCTTCTACTTTCATTTTTTATTTTTAGATGATTATATGAGCTTGTAGTATCTGCTTTTGTTGTGATCCCTTCAGATTCCTATTACAAAAAGGTAATTACAATTAGTAAATTGTTGTATCATCGTTTATGCAGTTGAGTATAAAAATGCTTGTGTAAATAGTCTGTGTTAAACATACGAACAGTCACATGCTGATGGTCCTTAGGCACTTTTTTCAGCCCCCACAGTGTATAAATCTGTGTCTGGGATATCAACGCAGACTCGCTGAGGATGGAATGACCAGAGAGCTAGCGTGGGACCTTATGCAAGTCACCGACCTTCTCCTGCCATTTGAAGCTGCCCTGGTGCCTTCACAAGGCTTCAGGGAGAGGTAGAGAAGACATTAATTGGGAAAGCCCTGTGAATTATACACACAGCTAAACAAATGTCAGGCATTGTTAAGAATCTCAAATGATGTGGGTAGCTTGACTAGTCTGCTTAACGCTGTTGCGTATGTTGTTAATAATAAAAGCTAACATTTATTGAGTGCCTGCCATGTGGCAGGCACCCGGCCAAGCCCTTGACAGGCTGCAGTTCATCTACGGCTCACAGCAACTGTGAAGGCAGAGCCTCGGAGGGTGCTGGAGCCAGATCGCCTGAGGTCAACTCCAGGCTCCTCCATGAAGTTGAGAGTCCTTGAGCAAGGGTTGATCCCTTTCGAACCTTGGCTGCCTCATCTGTAAAATGGGAGTAGCAACAGCATGAACTTCGTAGCATTTTTGTGATCATTCGAAGAGTTAATAAATGTCAAGTGCTGAGAACAGAGTCTGGGTGAAATGCTCCACAAGAGCTTCTGCCTTATCACTCTCATTTTAGAGGTGGAGGCAGAATGGTTGTAAATGGCAAGTCATCCAGCTGTTGAGGGGTCAGGCGAGAAATTTAACCCAGGCCTCTCTGACCCCAGAGCTCACATTTAACCACGACACTCCCTACCCACACAGTCCCAGAGTAACTTCAGGGGCCACCAGCCATTTGCAGAGTCTGTTTCGAGGCAAAGACAATGGTATCTCCATTTCCCTCATAATAATCTTCCTAACGATGCTTCATTTTTGGTCATCACAGAGGAGAAAATTCTCAAGAGGACTTAGGCCCAACACTTAACCCATCTTTTCCTCACTAACACTCAGCAGAGAAAAAAAATGCTCACAGAAGCATTTGTTACCCAAACATCAACTAAAGCACCGCCACTTACCATGCCTCCCTCCCCCACCACCACTGGGCTGCTGCTCCCAGCTGCAGATCTCTTGGGAGATGTTTATTCCAGGCCATGCTTGAAGATGAGCAGCAACAGCTGGGGCAGCCTGGGCTAACCTCCCCAGGAGAGCCGGAAGCAGTCCTCTTTGCAGAAACCAGAGTGGACAAGCCATCTCCAAGCAGGCACCCACTGGTGGCTGCCCCAGCCTGGCAGGCATTTGATCGCAGGATCAATGCCAGGTCCTAGACCCTGTGGTAGAAGGGGAGGTAGAGGTAGATACAAATCTTTATTCTGGCCACTGGGTTTAGCAAGGTTGGCCAGCAAGCCTGGCTGGAGGTAGAGATTAGATAGTAGGTTTCATTTCTGGTCCTGCTCTCACGAAGGTTTTGTACGGTTTGTCTTGGGCCGAGCTCTCCTCACTTTTCTTCATCCACTTCCAAGATCAGTTATGCAACTTGGGATGTTCAGAAATCTCTGCACTCCCTTCCAGGCTGAGGACAGTTACCCAGAGGACTGGCTTTCAGCTAAACGGAGAAACAGGGCCCACAAATTTTCATACCCCTCCCAGCTGGTTCTCTGAGGGTCTGCTTTCTCCTTCTGGACCCTCCAACTGCATGAGGCCTCAGGCTCCTGCCCCACAATCCCTGCAAACTCATATCCTTTCTTCTCCCCTATGTGAGTTCCTACTCTGTTCAGAGACCCTAGGGAAGAAAAGGATGTGATAAGTAAGTTCACACTCTCAGTGAATGGCTGATACCGGTTGCATTGGTTAATATGCTTCTCAAGGGAATTCTCTTTTTCAAAGAGTGAACCCGATCTCAACTGACAGAATCGCCAGCATCCCCAGACATTCTAGGTGCTGGCACAGGCGTGAGCAAGTGTGGAGGCAGTGGCATCAGAGTGGCGTGGAGGCCCTATCCGTGCTGCCCCCACATCTTTGGGGTCAAATCCCGAATGCCACATTCTAGCAACTTGGAACAGGTTGCTTCACCTCTCTGAACCACTTGCCCTGGGCTGAGTTTCCCTGGAAATAGACACAAGTATTTAAGTGTAGGCAGCTTTACAGGGGAAGTGATCCAGGAGGCACTGTCAAGGGAACTAGGGATTCAGGTGAAGTCTGACAAAGCAGGGTGAGGACACAGCTGGGGGTTGCTGGGGCACCCCGAGATACCATGCAGAACATACCTCCGTCATTCAAAGCTGGTGGGTACTCGCCTACCAGCTCCCCTCATTCACTGACTGAGGACTTCCCCCATCAATTCCCAGCACTGACAACCTGCTGACAGGGCACAGGGGACTGAGCACACCTCCAGATTGTAGCTGGAGGCCCCGGGACCTGGCAGTGACAGACCTGGGGCAGGCCAGGGGAATATACTGGAGTACTGATGGCAATCGAAATGCCATCCATTTAGTGAGCATAGAGACCCACTGAATGCCAGGGGCTGAATGAGGTCATGCCCCAGGGCCTGAATGAGGTCGTGCCAAGCAGTCTGCACGATGCCCAGTCCATGGTCAGCTGCATCAGTGATGTGTTATTGGTCCTGCTCTTCCTGTTCTGGGGATGCCAAGTGTGAGTCACAGGGGAGTATGTGGTTTACTTCAGAGTGAGGTAGGAAATAAATTAAGGAAGGCAGGAGCCAGTCCCACTATCCGGGACTTTGAAGGACAGGCAAGGCGTGACGTGACCCAGCCAACAGCAAGACTGGGGGTGCAGGGCCTCATAGGAACAGAGGGAATAGCACCTGCGGAAACCAGGTAGGAGAAAGATGGTATCTCTGTAGAAGCCAAGCAGTGTCTGTGAAGCACACTATGTCCTGGGGGAGTGAAAGGGTGTCCGAAGATGATCCATGAGGCGGTGGCATGTCCTCCACAGAACCTTCCTGAATGGAAGCCACAGTTCGGTCTCCTGACCCATCAGGGCTTGGACTGCCTCTCTCCTTGAAAACCTTCAAAGTGTCTCATTACCTATCAAATGAAGGCCATCCTCCTCACTATGGCAATAAAAGTCTCCTATCATGTGACCCAGAATTATCTGCCAGACGCTGCCGCAATGACTTAAAACCTTGAAGTGTCACCTGAAAGTGGGAGAAGGAACTATAAGGAGCTAGGGCTCCTCCGAGGAATCACAGGGGACACTATCATCAGGATGCCCAGGGTGGTCTCAGCATCCACCAAGGGAACTGCCTCTCTTCACTACACACTTTGAATTGTGCCGGATCTAGAGAGTGAGTGTGTGCACGGATGAGCGTGGGCGCGTCCATTGCACCTACTGAACGTCTACAGTTGGGGGAGATCTGTACTGGCCTCTTCTAAGCCTGGAGAAGCTGATCAGGCTCAAACCAAAGACCTAGCTTGCAAAGGGCTCAGTCAGGGGCTGGCAACAGTCTCCCCAAACACACCAGAGGGAGCTCACCTTCACAGAGACAGGGCCCTGAAATAGGTTCGCTCTGTTCCTACCGGTTGCTCACCTCCAGCTGCTCTCCATTCCCTGGCACAGCTTGAACTTTTGCTCCTTTGTGGGCTCTGGTTCATCTGCAGTTTTTTCTTCTTGGAACGCATGCTTCCCCTCTGAAAAACTCCAACTTGCAAGGGCTGCTCAGATGGACCTCCTTCTCTGACACTCCTGGGTGCTCCCCTAGGACTGTGTCCCCTCTTCCATTATAGCCCTCAGCTCCACTTACCCTTCAAAAGAGTCTTCCAGTGGAGAAGCTCAGAATCTGGAGTTAGGCAAGACCAAGTTCAAATCCTGGGTCTGCCTTTTGTAAGTTCTGAACCCTTGCCACTATGAGCCTCAAGTTCTTCATCTGCAAAAGGCAGGTAGAAGTCATACTGCTTTGTATCAGCACAATGAGGATGAAAGGAAATGATATAAGGAAAGCATCCAGCTCAGTAAGTGGCCAGTCAGTCTATGAGAGCTATTGTTTTGATTTTGATTTTACATTTCTGCATCCTCTCCTAGTTGTGGAGTTTTGAGAGGAGCCAAGAACCACATCTGGTCTGTCACTGCATCCCAGCATGGTGCTCAGTAAATACATTGATAGAATGACTGGGCTCCCCATCCCTGACCCTGAACCCTATGCACCATGGGAAACCCGACTCCACCCCATGTCTTGTTAGTGTCATGACTCTGCTTCCTGAGAATCCCCAGTAAGTCCATCTTTACCCCTGAGCCTTGCAGCCAGGCCCTAATTTTCATGGCTTCTCCCTGACATCTCAGCCCAGTCCTTGGCCGGGATGGAAGCCCGGAAGAACCCCCAGAGGGTCAAGGACTGCAGGAGATGATGCGGAATCACATGTAGCCCATGATAAGGGCTCAGTTGAAGGCAGCCGTTCTTCACGCTGTTGTCCTTGCTGTGATGTTTGCTTCTGAGGTTTGTTTCTGCTCCAGTCTGATCTGATGTCAAGGGTTTAGCCCACCCAAGCCCCATCAGAAATGGCCTCTCTAGGGTCCTGACGGACATCTTTATCCTTAGTTCTTCTTCAGAGGGATGATTCCCTCTCCATCCTGCGTGTCTGTTTGTACTGAGGTCTTACTTCTTTCCTTTGATATCTTTACTGCAAATGCTGGACATACTTGTGGCTTCAGGAATGGAGATCACAAAATAGCTTCCTGGATTCAGTTTAGGTTGTATACAGGGTTGGTCCCCATAGGAATACCAGATCCTGACCCTCAGCAATGGAAATAAGATTGGGGCTCGGGCACAGGACGAGGAAGAATGACAGTATCCCCTGCCTTCAAGAGGGCAGGGGCTGGGGTGACACCCGCTGGGTAAACACATTTCTTCAGAGTTAAGCTCTTCACTTTGTTGGTAGGACTGAGACCTGGTCTGTCAAATAGAAAACAGGGGAGGCTCTCTCAGCCTGCTGTTGCGTGACAAAATGCAACCACCTGGCATCACGTTACGGATCCAGAACAGCAGCACACATCATTCAAACTGCAGATAGCAAAAGCAATCTGGTGGTTTTCTTTCCTATTTCTTTTTTCTTTTTGGTTTTGGAATTTGTTGTATCTTTTTTTGGCATAAGTATGCCTTCCCAGAAACTGTAAGTTTGCTTAAGTTTATCTTTAAGGGAAAAAAAAAATGTTTGCATTTCCTAAGCACAAATCCACTGATGGTTCTCCAGATCCACGAGGGGGGTCTGTGGTTGCAGGAAGGAGCCTGGAAACCAGGGAGATCCTTGAGGTGAAGTGCCTCCCTGTCGATATGGAAAGTGGCTGCATCGAGGTAGTCAGGAGCAGAGAAAAGAGCGTAGAGAGAAACAACCAGGGGTGGGAGAGAGAAAGACACACGTGGAGGAAAGAAAGAGCAAGTGCTGGAGAAAGCAATCTGTCCTAGTTTACCAGGGATTGTTCCAGTTTTGACACTGTAAGTCCAGCAACCTGGGAGATCCCTCAGACCCAGGCCACAGAGTTCTGAAAAATGCAGAGAAAGAGTAGAAAGCAAGAGTCATCCCTCCAAAATGAATGCAGACCAAGCCACCCCAAGTATTCTACTAGAAGAAGACGCACTGGTCCTAGCAGAACCCAGGCCTCTGTTATCAGTTCCCACACATTGCTAGGTTCTTCAGAGGACATGGCATCCCCTGGCCCCCTCTCCCAGAGAAGCCAGGGTCTCACCAGAGGAGGTGGTCAGCCTGCAAGCTGTGAGCCACAGCAGCCACCCACAGGAACGCCCCTGGGCTGCCCGTGCCCATGCAGTCCTCGCCTGGCACGCCCCTCCCTTCCTCCGTCCAGCCGGAGCATGTATGCTGCTGTCAGAAACACGTGGTTTCCCATCATAGTCCTGCCATCCCAGGTTCTGTGGACTCCTGAGTAAATCTATTGCTGTTTTGAGCACAGATCTTTGAAGTGGACTTGGCAATTATGGGTTTGTCTCTCTAGTGTCCTTTGCCATCCCCCTTTTCCTGGTTTCTTTAGGAACAACCTCTCCTATAATATGTGGTTTTGGTGGGGCTGTCAGTCACGATGCCCTTCTCCTCCCAGCCCCTCAGGGATGGGTGTGTGTTCCAGACTGGCCCAATTATAATTCCATAACCTCCAGACACTGTGATTTGTCAGGGGAGGGCATGAGCTAAAGCCCTGGATTTCTCTGCTGATCAAGGAAGGCAGGCCACTTCTTTCCTTTTAGAATCTAGAAAGTATAAGCTTGTGACTGCTGTCTGTTATCTTTCTAGATAGGCAGAGAAACACGGCCCAATGCAGGAAAGAACAAGGTAAAGTAAAACTAAGAAATTAGAGAGAGCAGTGACATTCAGTTGAGACTCTTGGTCCAGCCATGCCTGCAGCTAGATCACCTTTGCACTTCCTAGTCACGTGAGCTGTTATGCTTCCTTTTCTGCTGCAGTCAGTTTGTGTTGAGTTTCTGTCACTTGCAACTGAAAGAATTCTCATCTATACAATCTCTTTATCTCTAAGAAAAGAATATAATTCTTTGCAGGGCTATATGAGGATTAAAAGAAATCATGGGTGTGAAGGGGACTTTTAAAGAGTCAAACGCTACACACAGCAATCAGATATTGCTAGTGGGGATGTAAAATAGCACATCAACCATGGAAACAGTTGGGAGTTCCTCAAACGATTCAACATAAAATTACTATGTGACTCAGCAATGCCACCACTAGATAGAGTCATGCGTCACCTAAAGACAGGGCTATGTTCTGAGAAGAAGTGCGTTGCTGGGTGATTTTCTTGTGGTGTGAACATGGTAGAGTGTACTTACACAGAGCTAGATGACACAGTCTACTACACACCTGGCTACATGGGTCCATCATTCTATACGTGGCCCCTGGTCACATGGTACACTCTCTTGGGTGTCCCTAAGAGAACAGAAAACAGATGTTGATACAGAAACTTGTACGCAAATATTCATAGCAGCATTACGCATAGTAGTTCTGAGTGGAAACATCCAAATAAGCATTACCTGATGAATGGATAAACAAAATGTGATACATTCATACAGTGGAATGTTATGTGGTAAGAAAAAGGAATGTCATGCTGATCCCACCATGTCGTGGATGAACCTTGGAAACACTGTGCTAAGTGAAAGAAGCCAGACGCAGGCCACATGCTGTATCATTCCATTTACATGAAATGTCCAGAATAGGCAGATCCATAGAGACAGAAAGCAGATTAGTGGTTGCCAGGGGCTGGGACTAAGGAACGGGGGTTTGCCAATCATGGGTACGGGGTTTCTCTCAGGATGACAAAAATGTTGTGAGATTAGTGTTAACAGTTATACAACCTTGTGAATATGCAAAAACTATTGAGTTACATGGTGAGTTTTATAGCATGTGAATTATATCTCAATCAAAATGAAGCTAAATGAACATAAGCACTACATACATGCAAAGGATTGTTACTTTTAGTCAACTCAAATCCCGGCTTCTATAATGCCCTTCGTACAGTTCTCTGAGCTTCCTCAGCCTTAGAATCAGAATCACATGCATTTGTCACCCACATGATGCTGCCTTGTGTGATTTAAATAATGTCTAATAGTGATTAAATGAGAAATGACTTCAAGTAAATTAATAAGAATGTACAATTAAATAAATAAATACAAGGTCACTTCTCACCTTCTCGGCTCCATCAGTAGCTCCTCCTGCTCAGACTTCTCCTGCTGTCTTGCACAGCATTAGGGGACAGCAAGCACCCAAACATTTGCCGAAAGAACAAGCGAGGGCTCAGCTCTCCCTGACAGTCCTGTGCTACACAGAAGCACACGCACTGATCCTCAGGACACCCACGCTGGGATGAGGACAGTGAAAGTTAATGAAGGGCAGAAGAGCTACCAGCAAGACTCATGGTGCCACCCAGAGCACCCCTTCAGCAGGCAGTGTGCAGACCACCCCCCTCGAAGGGGCCCGGGCTGCCCTCCCCAACTCCCTGATCCTCCCTGAATTTGCAGCTTTCATGAGTGCTCTGGGTCATCCCAGTGAACCGGAGTTTGAGCACCACTAGGCCGAGCATGAACATGGGCAAGGCTGGGAAGAGGTCACAGCCTACTGGACGGCTGGTACTCTAGGCTCAAGCATCCTGACTCCAGTCCTTAAACCACAGTCTCTGTCACATAACGAGGAATAATGGAGGGTGTGGGCTCACAGGGTAGCTTGAGTTCCGCCAGGTCCTCTTGGACTTGGTTTCTTCTCCAGTATGTCATCAAGTGTCTGCCTCACCCCAAGGCCACACCCCACTTCCCCACCCTGACCTCTGACCTCTGTCAATTTCCCAGCCCTTTCTCTGTCCTTTACCCAGCTTGGGAGAGAAGGCAGAGGTGGGACAGCAGAAGAGAGAGTCAGTTCTTTTGTTCCAGGTGCTCTTTTACAAGAGCAAGAAAGCTTGTTTTCCTCTGTCCTAGTTCCCTTTCTGAAACTATGCTCCATGGATGGTGACACACTGATTCATTTCAGCATTAACCACACGCCCACTTGCTTGCTTGCTTTCTCCCCCAACCCCTCACACACACACACACACACACACACACACACACCAGGTGATGGAATCAGCTTTCCCAGTCTGTGGCTAAGTGGGAGAGGTGAATATACTAAAGTAAACACCAGGATGCTACCAAGAAAGGAGCTCTGTTGAAGACACAATGCCCACCTCTCTAGTCATGTGAAGACAAGGCTTCTCAAAACCCAGCTCATCCTCAGGCACCCTGCCTGAATGTCACTGCTTCCAGGAAGCCCTTCCAATCTCTCCTAGACTGAAAACTCCACCCTCTGTCTACCAATATGCCCCATACTCATCCATCCGTCCACCCACCTCCTCTGTTCCCAGGGGCTACGAACTGAGTACTCAGTTGGGAACCACATACAGATTTCAGGGAGAGAGAAGTTAATCAAATGATTCCATCAATTGGTGTCTAGTTTCTGACAGTAAAGACAAGATGAGAGAAAGAGAAGATGAGCATGTGTCTAAGGACCTGAATAGTGGGGATAGGGGACAAGGAAGGGTACAGGAAGGCCTTCCTGAGAAAGGGACAGGTCCTCTGCTCCATCTTCCCCACCCACTGGCTATCCTGCCCTCTGCCTCTGCTCCTCCCCAGCTGGGAAGGCCAGCCACCACACCCACAACTGTGGCCCCGGGGCCTGATTAAAAGCTTTTGCAATAAATGTGCACTGAAGTTAATTGTCTGTTATTACAAGGGCTGGGAAGGAAGGTGTCTGGGTTCCAAAGAAAAGCATAATGGTGTGTTAAAATGGTCAGGTCCTCCTGGATGTCTTCACATGGCTCAAGTGTGGGTTGGGGAGGAGGGAGGGAGGGTCTGCATTTAATCCAGGGTCACAAGATCTATGACCTTTACATTGCAGACCCGGGTTCAGGGAGTCAAGGATATCTTGGAGTTCAAGATTAAGGGACATCCATTCTGCTTGTCCAAGGGAGAAACAAAGGGTGTCTCTGGGTCACCTCCAGTCTCCCCCTGGGCACCGTGGAGTTCTTTTCTCTGGGAGATGGGACTGTCGATCACTCTCCTGAGCAAACCCTGATTTGGTGATGGTGGCAGGGAGGCAGGTGGTACACCGCTCACTAGCTAGCTCCTGGGAGTGGGTGTCGACCGAGGGAGAGAGGACCAGATGTGGCGAGGACGTCGTGGCCGCTGCACGCCTCCTGCCCAGGTGGCAGAGGGGCCGAGACTGGCCTGGAGCCAGAGCCCATGTGGTGGCCGCGCGCCCCTCCCCGCGGCTCGAGCCCTCCCACTTCCTCGGAGTGGGCCGCGGCTGTCAGAGAGCGGGCGCCGAGCGCAGTGCAGGCTCCTGGCGCCGCACTGAGAAGGCTGCTGCTCTGGCCCGCCGCCTCCGCCACCGCTCTGTGCCCGCAACCCGCCGCAGCGCTGCGGGCCATGGACCTGCCCAGGGGCCTCGTGGTGGCCTGGGCGCTCAGCCTGTGGCCAGGTACGTGTCCCCGCTTGCCTTCCCTAGTCCTCAGAAGTCCCTCCCTGGCCCGCCGGGGCCTCGGATCCAGATGGTAGGAGAGGGACACGATGCGCCTCCTAGGGTCGGTCCTTGGCTGTTCTTGGGGTCGTGGGTCCCCTGGGAACTGACTGCCGTTTAGTGACTCCAAGTTCAGCAAAAGAGCGAGTAGCGCGGAGGCAACTTAGAGCCCGCAGTTCGGTGTGTTTGGGAAAAGTTGAAGAAGCTTAAGTTGAAAAGAGCCGAGGGCTGGTGACTCCGCCGGACGCCTTGGGTCCGGGAGGACCGTGCTGGGGGAACTCGGCATCACAGGAGCGTGAAAGGCGCGAGTTCCGGACTGGGAAAGAGAACCCGACGCGCCGGGCGAGGGTGTCTCGGCTGCCCTCCTGCCTGGCTCCAGGGGAGCATCCCGGAGTTTGGAGAGTCAGGCGCCGCATCCCGGGAGGCTGGGGTGGGAGGCCCGGGAGCGAAAAGCTGCCGAGAATTCCTCTGACTGTGGAGCGACCCCAGGGCGTTCGGCCCCTCGTCGGTAGTAAGCCCTGATCTGCCCAGGGCACGGGTGGTTGGGCACAAACCCGCAAACCAGGACCTCGGGAAAAGTTACCTGACACCCGGGTAGGAATAGGGCAGCGCCCCCACAACCCGCGCTCGGAATTATGCAATTATTCAATAATCCCGGGAAGCCGCAGTCGCCGAGACGCACGTAGCCGCCTAATGTACTCCAGGTGTCCGGGCGCGGCTGGGAACCAGAGTCCGGCAGAAACCAGAAATGGGCTCTCCGCACAGGGCACCTAATCTCAGGCCTTGGCATAATCTCGGGTCACACTGGGCGGCCGCCAGCGGCGCTGTTTTGTGGCGGGAGAAAGTTTTCGGGGTTCCTCTTCTGCGTGGCGGAATGCTCCTGCAAGGTCCAGCCCCTGCTGAAGCACTGGCCGGGTGTGGGCGCCCGGACTCTCCTCCCTTTCTGCGTGGTTCCAGACCTTCGCTGGAGCCAGTAGTGGGATCTGACGCGGTGGCAGCGGGAGAGGTGCCTTTTGGGAGCGCAGGTGAAGACTCTCCAACCCTCTCCCCAGTCTGCAGACACCACAGGAAACAAGTGCGCCCTCCTGTCGTTGTATAGCAAACTTCTGGGAGGTCCTGTAGTTGAAAGGGCTTCCAGCTGAGGGGTTCAGTTTAGATCTTAGAGTGACAGTTTAAAACAAACATTAATGTGTGAAGTTTGGATTTGGGGAAAAGGCAGGGAAGAGCTGCCACCAGGCCGACAAACACCTAGAAATTAGTTACAGGGGCAGAACCCACTCTAGCTGATTTAGATGGGAGAGAGGTGACATCAGGAACTGTCCTTAAGTCACTAGAAATCCAGTCACAGGAAAAGGAACCCACTCCTGTGTGCCAGATATGTTGCCCCATAACCTGAGATGGAATGGCTGCCTTCCAAGCTAGAGACAGTCTCGACTCAGCAAGCTAAGAGTAAAAAGGCTTTGGAACCAGACCCGGCTTTCAGTTCCAGCTCCATGGCCCATGTCTATACAGCCCTGCACTGGTTCTGTGACCTCTCCAACAGGTTTCTTTTGGGGAACAATGGAGGTAGAAATCTGAGTTGGTAAAGTTGTAGAGTTGAGTAAGTGAAGCAGAGTAAGGAAAGCTAACACTGGGCTTGGTGCACAGTAGGGCTCAGTCAATGGTTGTTAATGTTGTCATTCAAGAAAGAGGTGGTAAAGGACAGTGGCATTAAAGAGCCTCGGAAGACACAGGATTTGTGACTCAGAGCTCCCTGTATATGAAGAAAACCACTGCTGCTTTATGTCTGGTCAATTTGGGTTCTCGAAATATGGGATTCGTTAAACGTATCAATCAATGTTGAAACAACGGACATCTGCTTGCAAGGAGCTGGGGGTAGGGTCTAAGCATGTGTGCAATCTGGGCCTTGCCCATAGCCGAGGACAAAGTAAGACCAGGGAGAGCTAAATAGAAGTGCCAGGAAGGCAACAGAGCAGAGAAACTTGGGGCTGTTCAGATGAGAGAAGTTCAATGTCGGTTGAATAAGCAAGGGCAACTTCCTGGAAGAGGAGATGTAATTTGAATGGGACTCCGAAAGAGTGTGTAGAGTGGGTGTGACTTAAAGTGAGACTGTTCATGTTTTAGAGTACTAAAGGGGAAAAAAAGGTGGATACTTTAAATCCACAGAGATGAAACTGTCAGTCTGGACACTATAGACCAAAAGGATCTCAGGGGTCATTGGGTCCATTCCTCAGGAACCAGGGCATTATTGATATTGATTTGTCACCTGTGTGTCAAGTAGATGCAACGTCAAGTGAATGTAAGAAGCTTGCCTACTGGTGGTGGCACAGTTTGGTTGGAACAGGGACCGGCTAGAGGCTGGGTTGGGAGTGAGTTGTCACTAAGACAATTTTGAGTTCAGAGCTTCTACCTTTTCAGAGATCCTGCTGCAGAGTGGACAAGGTGATAGGGTAGACAAAGCTAACAAGAAAGCCTCTTTTAAAAAGTCCAGAGGCATTTACGGTTGATAGAGAGAGTAGGTCCATTGACCAGAACTTCCAATCACAATACATCTGTAGTAAGGGTGATGATTCTTTAAAAAATGCACCTGAGCACCTGTTATCTGCCAAACTCCATAAAGACACAAGATACGATCAGACACAAAGTGGGGGCGAAGGCTCAGGAGTCTCACTGCTGTGATCCTGCTCTGCCAGTTAGGGCTATCTGCCCTTAGCAAGTTACTACATGGTTCTGTGCCTCAATTTCCTGCAAAGTGGGGATAATACTAGAACTTACAAAGTTATCATGAAGATCAAATGAACACATTTACATACCATGCTGGGAAACTGCCAGACACATATTAAGCACTGACTGAAGTTCTTTCTTCTCCATCATCATCATCCTTTCGCCAGAAACATACCTTTCAAACTCAAGTCTGTAAGAGAAGTCTAAGGGAAGTCTGTTGGAGACCCAGAGGAGACATACAGGCAAGCACCCTGAATAAACCAAACTTCTCTAGCTTGGAGATGCAGTTTGTCAGTGTCACTTTGCCTCCCCTTTGTCTACTTGCTAGGAGATTATTGATCGAGACGCTCAGGCACTGTGAGCTGAGGCGCATGGCATGCAGGTTCTGGGGTTCTAAGGAGATGGGGTGAAGCCCGCCCTCTTTCCGATTTATGCCAGGAGCCTAAATAAGCCAAGATCTCCCCAGCCCCTCCCTCCAAAGACCTGGCCTAAAGTCTTGACCACCGTGAGAACTCACCATACCCCTCATCTCTACCATGGACCCCCAAAGATGGGATGCAAATCTCGTCCTTCCCATCATTCCCAGCCCACCCACACAGGTCTGTGGGCCCTGGAGGGACTCAGTGTCTCCCCTCACCCTTGCTCTCTCTGAATCTCCCTCGCTCCCCTCCTCACTCTTCCCCACAGCAGGGCACGTCCTTCATCCTCAACCCCCTCAGCCTGCCGCAACCCCTAGGCTTAGGAGAAAACCGAGCTCTGAGCTGGCTTGGCGTGGCTCTTCCTATGCAGAAGGGAGTTCATTTGAAGAATTTAAGAAATTCATTTTTCTCTCCATGAGACCCAATCTGGGGTACTATCATCTCACCACAGACTTCAAACTTCCTTTGGAGTCAAATTTGGTCATTGTTGGAGTGTGCCTACAAGGAGGCGACGTCATGATCCTCCCCAGACGGTGGCCTTTGGCCGACTCCGAGACAGCCAGCTACAAAACAAGCTTTAAAAATGCTCCAGAGCACTTCAAAAAATCACATCTCTGCCACTCACTGCGTGCCCCTTCCGCTCCCTACCCCCAAATCTAGGGCTCTCACCAGGATCTGTAGTCACTCGCAACTATTTTCCCTGAAGCACTTGTGAGCTCAAGACTCGCTCACCCTTAGCATGGAGAGCTTGCTATAGTGAGCCATGGCGAGGTGGGACTGTCCCCAGCTTTACCGTGTCAATCCTAACCACCTGAAATCCCAGGAGTTTGTTCCCAGTGAGGGGAGAAAGGTTTGGGGGAGCCTAGAATAGGTCATCTTGTAAACCCAAAGGAAATGAGCACCAAAAAGTTCAGTGGAGTGTTTTCACATTGGATACTTAAGACCAAGATGTGTGAAATCTCACTTGGAAGGAAAAGTTGGAGTGGCCTAATCCCCTCCCGCCCTCTCTCAGTTCTCCCTTCACCTGAACACTGACATGGTACCCTCACCAAGCAGCAGCAATAATCAGTGCATGCAAGACTCAGGAGCCAGGTCACCTGCATTCGAATCCTTTCTAGTTGGGTGAACTCTGGATAAGCCCCCCAGGGGCTCAGTTTTCTCAGCTGTAAAATGGGTAGAATAACTTCCCGAGTCCATGCTTGGGTTAATGACCCATATGTGATTCATTCATATCACATGCACAGAGAAGCATCTGGCTCCCAGGAAGCTCTCAGATCACAGAGTAGTTTTTATCCTGTTGGTCACTTATCATTTGCTGTGCACACACTTTCTCACATCTCAGTTAGACCTTGCAACCACGGCATGAAGTCACTACTATGATTCCCAGGGTACAGGAGTGAAGAAAAATGAACAGTCCAAGACCATATGGATAAAGTAAGAGGCAGCGTCAGGATTTGCCTGACCCCAAAGCCACAGCTCTGATTCATACACGATACATTCTCTCTTTGGAAAATGGGCCTGGAAGGCATAGAGAGACACCATGGGGCTCTGGCAAAGGAGCTGACTTCAGGGAAAATGAAATCAGGGTGCCAACAATCAACCTCGCTGCCCACTAGCGGGGTGCCTGCCCCTTCAGACTCAGTTACACATTGAGTCCTCCATGCAAGATGCTGGCTTGGTGAAACGGGGTACTCACAGGTACCTCATGGCCTGAGATCCTCTCCTTCTCGCTACCCCAGATCAGAACCCACAGGGGCTCGACCACTTGCCCCAAGTGCCTTGATATCCTGGGACACTGACTGCCCAAGGGTTCCCACTCAGCCCATTCTCCTCCCCAGCCTGCCCTGCCCGCTTCCTTTCCCCTAATAGAACCTGCTCTGCGCTTCAGGCCTAATGAGTTCATTCATGCTGGTCAGTGCTAATGAGTAAGGACAACTCAACCTGTCCTACCCAAAGGGATTTGCATTTTAATTGGGCTGTGCCTTAAGCCAAAGGAATAAAGAGGGTACCAGGGCACTTCAGGCACCAGGACAATAGGAAAAGGGCAAAGGAAACAGGGGAGGCAGGGGGCCTACCTGGCTTGGTCCAGCCAATCAGCGCCCTACGCTGGCCCTTGTCACTGACAGACAACCTCTTCCTATAAGATAGAGGAACCCAGTCTGTGGCTTGGATGGTGCAGCTCTAAAGCGGGCAGAGGTTTTTCTACGTGGCATGTGGGTGAGTTGGGGAAGTTGCTATAGCAACATGCTCCAGGATTCGAAACAAGATGACACAGAGAAGGGGTTCCTGCCTCTGAAGCTGGGACTGACAGCTTTCTTCCCCCAGCAACATCACCCAACTGAGCCAGACTACCAGAAATCCTGACCCTGTGGATTTCCACAGTCCATTTCTTCTCTATAGATCAGAGGGCTGGGCCTCAAGAAAGCCATGGAAAAATCATGAAATGGGCTCATGGGTGCACCTCCCACCAACAGTCTGCAAAGAGTGTTCCTTCCTCTGTTAGGAGAGGATGTGCCCATTAGATGGATAGGGAGACTGAGGCTCCTAAAGGTACTGATTTCCTGTGATTTTCCCAAGATCACATGGGGACTCAGGACTAGGTCTTCTGACCGAGAGTGAGGTTTAGACACTCATTTGCTACACCCAGCAGGGGAACTTAAGGAGTAAATAATACTTTGGTCAGAGAAATAATGTTCCAATGGTAGATTTTTCTACACTGGTGGCAGTCAAGTCATGCAAGGTCACTGGAATCATTCTGGGGTGTCCCTAATCTCCACTATCCTCCTTCTCAGCCTAGTCCTTTCCCAGGCCCTCACCCCCTCTTCTTTCCAGGAAGGCCACAAAACAGTCTCCATTTCCTCTCCTTGTGCTGGGGCTGCTCTTTTCCTGGAGCTCACGGCCCCTCATAGTCAGTGATTGGTGGTGATCATCAAGTCCCTTAGCAGAGTTCCTCTCCAAGTTCATTCACACCACTTGCAGGACCCACTGCAAAATGGAAACGCGAGGCCCTTTGTTTTAAAATTATAGAAAATTTCAAGAAGGTCACAGTAGAGCATTAAGCCAAAAGTGAGGACTCCTGAATTTGGGTCCCTCAGCTACTGCATAGTCACATGTCCCTGAAGCCAGCCCTGCTCACATGGTCCTGCCTACAGGTCTATCATTTAGCAAGAAAGACACATGATCCCACTTTACAGATGAAGAACTGAGTGACTTGTCTATTTCAGCAACATGTTCTGAGCACCATGTAGCCCAGGCACCTCAGGTTCTGGAGATTCCAAATTAGATACGGCATAGCCTCTGCCTTGGGAAATGTGGGAGTGGGGAGCAGTCCACAGATCCCCCGATGCAGGGCTCATGCAAAGTGCTGGTGTGCATGGAGGGCAGGGGTGTCCATGGAGCAGCTCTAAAGGCACGCAGATCATTTTGAAGTCCTGAGATCCCAGAGACACTTCTGTCTCCAGTGACTTTGAGAATCTTTGGAGGACCTCTGAGAATGTGATGCTGGGCTCTGGAGCCACCTTGGCAATGTTGAGAAGCTAGGACTTGCAGTATTGGCCTTTCCACAACCCCAAGGCTTGCAGTGGGTGGTTCTGCTGGGCTAATGCTTCTGAAGAACTGGGTCCCTTTTACTGCCCACTTCAGGTCCCCTTGGGGTCTATCATGGGATGGTGGATGATCCATGCTAGGAGGCACTGAAGGGCTGTCCTCGACCCTGGTGGAAGCGGGAATGATGGCATGAAGTAGAGCCTTTGCCTGGGCCCTGCCCACATGCACGGTCACTCCACCAGGGCCCTGCAGTGGGGATTTTTAAAGATCCCCCAAAATTCTATTGGGTAGCCTAGGCTGAGGCTCACGGATGTAATCGAAACCCAACTGCCAATCAAGCAGAGGAGAAAAGGTCATCCAGGGAAAGGAAACGACTTGCTCAGGCCCCGCAGCACATCAGGTGCTGCCAGCCTGAAGTTGGGTGGCTTCCGTGGCCGAGCAGGGCTGCACATAACGCCTGAGTCAGGTTTGAGAAGCTGAGCGCTCAGTGAAATTTAGGGGTGTGATTCGGTGATTGGGGAGTTATTCATTGGTGACACTATCCCCCTACTAGGCCATAAGCTACTTGATCACTATGTGGCACCACGTGGGAAAATCAAGACAATCAAAGAGGAGCTGGGGGAGGCCAAATTGGCCGAGGGTCCCTGTTAGAGCTGCTCCTAGGCCTCTGAGCAGCACAGGGGCGGAGGATGGGGGAGGTTCCAGCCGGGTGGGAAGGGGCCATTAGGTCATTTCTAGGTCCCACGGATGCTTGTTGAGAGTGTTCAGTTGAAGCTTCTGATTTCGATGGGGCACTGGCAAAGCTAAGCCAGATTAGGCGAGGAAGCAATGCTTCACCAAGGAGAAAGAGCCACTGGCCTGGGGCGCAGAGTGGAGGGGCCCAGGACCTGCCCCAGGGCCCTAGCCTGACCTCAGGTCTCACTGTCCCCCTTGCCCCCATCTGTCCAGATCTTTCTCAACAGCAGCTAAAGTGGGGCTAAAATACAACCTGAGTGTACGCTACGCCTCCTTAAACCTTCAGTGACTCCCTTCTGCCTTTGGGTTAAGTCTAGACTCTTGAACGAATCTAGCCAGATCCTGAATGGCTGGCCCTCATTTCCATCAGGGCTCACTGCTTGCAGGACCACAGGCACGGACCTGCTCAGCCCTACAGCACCCCATCCAGACTGAGCTTCTCCAACGTGCCCAAACACAAGAGCTGCCTCCAGCCTGCACTCAGACTGTCCCCTGTAGCCCTCTCAACCCTGCCCCTCCTTTCTCCTGGCTACCTCCACTGATTCCTCAGATCTCCATTTGGCCTTGTAAAAGCCTCGGGTCCTTTAGTCAAACCCTGGGCCCCCCTCATGTGATCTCAAGGTATCCAGTTCTTGCCCACCAAACAGTATTTCGCCTGCCTGAACACCTTCCCCATTGTGCTAAGAGCAGGTGCCAGGGCTCAGATCCACCACTGCAGCCCGAGTTCTTGCACAGTGCTAGATACAACAGGTGCCATGTAGTGAATGAATGGAAGAACCACCTGTCAAGGAAACAGAGACATTTAAGAGCGGGACAGAGGTCTGAAATCTCTTTGCACTTGTACTTGATAAATAATAATACAAGGGAAGAAGTAATACAGCTTATAAGATAGCTACAGATGGAGGACTCTGAGGTTTGAAGGGTGGGAGACAGATTTTTTTTTCAAGAAGGATTTACTTGTCAGCAAAGGAGGTGAGTAGAGACTATATTGGAGCAAAGCACCTGAGGGTGGGTCAGCATGTACTGTGGGGAACTGCAAGAATGCAGTCGTGGGCTAAAGCCACTGAGAAAGAAGTCAAATGCCAACTAGAGCATTTGGATCAGCAGATGGGAGCCATTGAAGGGTTTTGAGGGAGGGTAGGGACACGTTCTAATCTACATTTTGAGCTGCTTCCTGAGGAGGGTACAAGTGACAGGATGACAGTGGCAAGCAGGTGGAATGATAGGAAGCACCTAGCACTCTACCACTGGACTAAGTCCCAGCCCAAGTAATAGGCAATTGGTGCCCCTGACCCGAGGAAAGTGCAGGGATGAGGGGGTTCAAGGAGGGGAAATGGAGTCAGTTCTGGACATGTCACCCTGGTGGAGTTTGTGGGGCAGGAGGAGGCAGTTGGCATGTTGCTGGGAGGTTGGAAGCCAGTCTAACTCTGAGCATTTTGACCAGCAGCCATCACACAGCCCGGCCTGAGTGAGAGCAAGCATCCCATAGCATGGAGCCTCTGTCCCCCCCATCCCCTTTTTGGGCCCAGAAGCAGTGATTCATGCCCCAAACTTAAGGAGAACTCAGATTCTGGTTTTAAAAGCCTTTTAGAGCAGAAGAAACCATCAAGAGCGCCAGGCCAGACCACAAGCCAAACATCAGCTGTGGAATGTGCTTGCTGCTGATGGAGAGGCCAGCCAGGGGCAGAGGCCCTGGCAGGCTTCATGAGAGGCCCTGCCGGCAGGCCTGAATGTGGTCAAATTGTCCCCAAGATGGTCTCTGCTCTTTCCTCTCTTTTCAGCGTGGATCGGCCTGCACCGCATCTAGCACATGGTAAACCCACCCCCTAATGCCCACCCCTGCCCCCCAGCCTGGTCCACATCACACTTGGTTTTACACAGTGGAAACCTAGGTGTATAGTGATTTCCTAGGCGAGAAGTGAGGGTGGAGCAGAAGTTTCAGATGCCTCATTTCCCACAAAAAGTAGTGATTCAGACATCAACCATATACTGCAGAATGTAGCCATGTTATTTGGTACCCAAGAAGGAGCTGGGAGTGCCTGGAGAGGCTGGCAGGGGCTGAGCACAGACCCCAGGTTAGGGACCAATCTCTGGGAGCTCTCTGACATGAATCCTCTGTAGTGCTTTAGTATATGACGGGAACCCTATTGTACAGATGGAAAGACTGGGTCTGAGCCCAAAAAGTCCATATTAAGAGCATGTTTCACTGACTTGGAGTTTTGATATTGGCCTTGACACTTATTAAGTGTGTAACCTTGAGCAAGTGACTTCCTCTCTTTAGTGAAAATTATAGTGCTACCTTGTAATCCTGACTTGTAGGGTTAGTATAAAATTGGAAATACTACCCAATAACAAAACGTCTGGCAGGAATGGAGTGCTCAACAAATATTAACAGCAACACTAGCTAACTTAGAAGTTAAGTTACTTGGACAAGATCACCCAGGTGATAGTCACAGCTTTGGATTCAAACCAGGCAGTCGGATTCCAGGGACTGTGATTCTGAGAGGTCAGATGACTGTTGCTAATCAAGACAACCAGAACCCAAACCTGGATCTGATCATCTTGAAAGCCATCTTCTTTCCTGACTTTTTGTTGCATTTTTTGTTGTTTCTTGTTTATTTGTGTGTGTGTGTGTGTGTGTGTGTGTGTGTTGCTAGGAATCAAACCCAGGGCCTCATGCTTGGTAGGCAAGCACTCCCCAGTCCAAAGCCATCTTCTTCATGCACACAATTCTGGTTGTATCTGTGTAACCCCTTGATTACTTTCCTTTAATGGTTTTCTTTAATGTTAACCTTAAATCAACTCAGTATTTTCACAGAACCTCATCCCAAGCAATAAGTGCTGGAAAAATCTAGAATATGATTTGCTTGTAATTTTAAAACACCCATTAAATAAATACATGTGTAATCAAGTTTTAAAGTTCCCTCTTGTTCAACCTAAACTCCTCTCGCCATGGGAACACTGGGTTCCTCTGGGTGGGAAGGACAAATCTCCTGCATTCCTATCACCCAGAACTGAAGTGCTGTGGGGGTCAGGTGTGACTGGGGGACTCTCCATCTCCCTGGGGTGATTCCATGGCTGCCCTGACACTCTCTCCTTGGAGCTTTGGTCAAGGTCTCCTCAAAGGCCAGCAGCTCCCTTGGAACTCTCTGGGGAGCCCCTGGGGAAGCTGGCAGGTGTTCAGGCATTGGGAAGGCCATTTTCTTTTGTACTGGGCCTGTGTTAGGGGAAGGCCCAGGAGTATTTCCCACCCGCAGGCAGCCAGTCCCTTGCTATTTCTGGTTGCTGTCTGGGTGGCCCCACTAGACTGGTCTCCATTGCTGAGGGTAGGCCAGGGAGAAGGAGCCTTCCCAAGTACCCACTCATGAAGGCAAAGGAATTTTTTACATGGAACCTGAGGGGAGTCCAAATCAGTCCGTTGCTCTTACAAAAGAAGAAGAAAACCCCTCATCAACAAACTTTTTAGTAGAGGCTAAAGGAGGGAGGAACTTGCTGCTTTTCTTCACTCTGGAAACTCTAGAAAGGCCTCCTCTTCCAGGAAGCCCTCCTAGACCACTGCCCAAAAAAAAAAAAAAAACTATCATATTTCTGTGGACTTCACTGTCTTGTCTTATCAGCAGCACGCCTGCTCTTCACAAGGCTGCCTGGATCCCGTGGGTAATGGGCTCTGTTCACTTCCTTCTCTCTCATTTTCTCTTCCCCTGGGAATCATTGCACCTTCTTGCCCACACACCCCTCATAAGCACTTGACACTGTCCCAGAAGTGCGTGCCAGCTAATGCCCTCTCTTCAGGCTGGGCTCTGCTCAGTTTCTACGTGAGAAAACTCCTGCAAATTCATTCATACAGAGGAGTTCAGGCCTGACAGAGCAGTAGACTTCCCGCTTTCCCCTACCCCTGCCCCACAGCTTAGAGATTACTCACTAGAGGCTGCTTGAAAGCAACCATAACTCAGCCCAGCTGGACAATCTAGTCCAACCCTGAATGTTACAAATGTAGAAACCAAAGCGGTGCTGGTCTCCATCTCTCACTAATAGAACTTTCAAGCCAAGGTAATGGCAAAGCCTTGGAGTCAAGATGAGGGCCCCTGGGTCAAGCTTGGACTCTGGTACTAAATTTGAGTTAGCTGCGTGCCCTCTCAAGACTTCCATTCAGTCACTTCTAAAATAAACATTTGGCCTTCATGCTTCTAAAAGCCCTTTAGGGGTTATGCTTCCATGCTTCTATGGACATTTCCTGAGCCAGTTGGCTCTGGTTATAAAGCCTTATGTGCATGAACAAGCAGTTAACAACAGGGACTCAATTTTAAAACAATTTGCTCTAGTGCACAGGTGGAAACAGTGTAGGCTTGGCCCTTGCTCATCCATACATCCAAGATGAGTCTTGGGTCTCAGGGGCCCCTGAGAGGCCCAGCACCCAGCACCCAGACATCCTAACAGAGTCTGAACATCCCAGACAAGGGACCATCTATGGCTTGCAACCCTCCAAAGATGGGAAACTTACCACCTAACAAGGCAGACCTTCATTTTCTAGCAGAGGCAGATGAACTCATGGGGTCCTTGACACCTTTAAGGACCTACAGTGGCAGTAGGCAATTAAGATGACTTTGCAACCATCTGAAGACTGGAAGGACCTCTGCATGACCATCAGAGAACCGAAACACTTCCACTCCCCAATGCCCCACCCACACCGAGTCCAGGCAGTGGCATCTGGTGCATCTATGTTGAGCCCTGAGCAGCCAGAAAACTTTTCAGATGGGTGTGGGTACCCATGGTAGGGCGAGCCCCACTGACTTGGAAGGGAAGGGCCCCCGCGATTCCTTTTTTAGTTTACATTCAAAGAGCTGGGTCAGACTGGCCCGTCAGTTCTCTGGGTCCTTATTACCCTACTTCCTCTCCTCCAAGGGAAAGCCCTGCCACAAATTGCATATCTTGGGCTTTGTCTTGCTTTCTTTGCCCAAACACTCGCGGGGCTGGGGCTAATCTTGGATGCCCAGGGCTCTTGATCCATACACCCATGACAAGTGGTACACAAGTTTAGGAACTGGAAAACTGAAACCAAACTGTCTGAGCTCCTTGAGTTGGTTAGTATGCCAGCTACCCAATTCAGCTCCTTTTGAAATGGCCTGTGGTCAGGATCAGAGTAGGCAGGACCACCACGTACAGCTACACAGGCTGTGCATTGCATAACTTACATCAACTACAATGTAAACAGCGCCCTCTGCAGTTGGTGTAATACAGAGACCCTAGGAGTGAGGGAGTACAGAAGATGATAAAAGTAGGCATAGATGGACTTCTTGGAAACCTACAAAGGGACTTAGGGATAGGACAACTAGTTCAGTATGTGCCTTTTCAGAAAAGGAAACTGAGGACCAAGAAGAGGAAGAAACTGGTTCAAAGTTGCAAGCAAGGTAGAAGCCATGCTGAAATTAGAACTAGGGTTTCTGAAGCCAAATGCAGTCCCTCTCTGAGGCTCTAAGTATCATGCCCCCTTCAACCCTTAGTTGGCAGGTTAGAGTCTTAGAGGCCTGAACACTCACATTCATTTTTTACTGTCTCTTTTGCAAATGTATATTGATCACTTATTGTGCACTAAGCATTGTTCCACATGCTGAGGATGAAGTGGGGACACAGAAATGGTCCCTTCCACTGGAGTGCTGGTGAATGTTGAACAATGAATTCTGGCTCTTGGGATAAAGTGGAAGAGTTCTTATTTGTAGCATTTGCCCATTTCCCTGGTGTAAATCCTCTCATTGTGATCAATTTCAAGCTACCCAGGTGACATCATGGAATTGGAAGATGGCACCTCATCAGCTCTTATAAGCAGGCTCCAGCACATGCTGGTCCTTCCCTTTGTTTGACTTAAACTCCAGTGAGAGAGGAGACAGAGTTCAAGGAAGCAAACAGGTCTTACAAGCACCTGCGATTATTTTTATTTGTAAAAGGAAAAAAGAAGATGTGGTGAGGAAGAATAATGGATTCTCCATAGCCTGCTCAGAGATGTTTCAGATGCTAGGACATTAAAACTGGAGGGTGAGGAGAAACCAGCTGAGCAAAGATCTCAGGAAGCCTGTCCCAGGCAAAGGGAACATCTAGGGCAAAGATGCCAAGGTAGGAAAAGGGCTTGGTGTGTTTGAGCAATGGAGAGGAAGGTAGTAATGGCGACACTCGTGGTGTAGAAGGCAGGCCCCGCAGCACTGGGAAAGCCTGGGGAAGGGTCTGGGATCTATTCTAAATGCTCTGAGGACTCCAGAGGTGTTAAGCAAGAAAATGCCACCATTTTAAAAAAATCACTCTGGCTGCTGCAAAGTGCAGAGCAAAAATAGAATGGAGCACCCAGTTAGATTTGCCAAAATCTAGGTCCCAAATGACAAGAATGGCTTGGTCTAAGGGACAACAAAGGAGACAGAGGAGAGTGGCCACACTGGAGAGGACCTGAAGGGTAGAACCTGCAGGATTTGCTGATGGGAAGTAAGTCACGGGAAACGACTTCTGAGCCTCTGACTTGCAGGTCGGGGAGGTGGGCATGCCATTTCCCAGCATGGGGAGGCTGGGAGAGAAACGAGTTTGGAAAAGAAAACCAAGGGTTCCTTCTTGGACAAGAGAAAATGCCCTGAAGGCAGCTGGACATTAGCATGGGGCTCCCAGAGCAACCTGAGTTAACCTGGGGCGGAAGGGGGTTCTCGAGAGCCTGAGCCACTTCGAGGTTGGTGGGGGTGGGGAGTAAGGCACAGCCCAAGGTTCACACTGTTGGCCAGAGTCTGCAGGGACAGGTCTGTGGTCACAACTCTTGAGACTTCAGTTTTCCACCCAACCTGGTGTGTGTGTGTGTGTGTGTGTGTGTGTGTGTGTGTGTGTGTTGTTTGTGTGTTTTAGTTGATTAAGACTTGATTGTACTTTAAATGCAGAGATTCATAATATTGCTATTGCTACTTTTATGTCCTTCATAGCAGTTCTTGAAAGCTTAAGGGAGGAGCTCCATCTTGATCAATTTCCCTACTTAGAGAAAAGGATAAATGATATAAGACAGAAAAGTTCACTAGCTTTCATAAAACTGTGACTTTAGTCTTAAAGGGGGTGATCCATGTGTCCTCTGAAGGCATAAGATGATTCTCCAGTACTGGGAGGAAAAACTATGTTAATTAGGGCCAATTTCAGTTTGCTGTTTTCAATTTTCAGGCCTGTTTTCCATGATCTTGACATCTGCTTAACCAGCACCTTGGCAAACTCCCGATTTCTCAAAGCAATGAAAAGGGGCTCCGTGGTGCTCACCAGCACCTGCTGTTTCTCTCAGGACGCTTCTATGAATGCCTCCATTTCAACCTGCGCGCCACCTGCCCTCAAAAGTGTTCGGTCTCCTCCACAGCCCAGGGAAGGTGTCCCCACCACCACGCAGGCTGCCAGCTCCTGCTTGCTGGCTTCTGACTTAGAGAATTCTTCCTTATCTAGCGCTGCAAGTGCCTTGGAGACTTGAGGGGAGGTCATCGTGATAGTATTAGCAACCATTAGTTCCTTTAGCACCACGTATGACACAGAGGGAATGCACAGGGACAGTCGTTTTCTGTCCAGATGACTGCAGTATGGGAGAGAGGTAGGCAGGAGGCCGGGCGAGGCAGGGTCCTCCGAGGTCGCGCCAGGGCCTGGCTGGAGGGGAAGGGGGCTGCACTGACAGTGGGCCGCAGGTGAAGGGCAGGCTGCCCTGTGCCTCTCCACTCGGCTCCTTCCAGGCTGGAGGTGACATGAACTTGGCGAGCTGGTGCCAGGCAGCACATCTTTACCAATAAGGCCAGGGGAGTCTTCAGAACTCTGGGCTAAGGTGGACCTAGAAGCCGTCCCGTGAGGACACCCAGCCTCCTTGTCCCACCCAGGAGAGAGCTTTCCCATTCCCCCTGTGTTCTTTTTTCACACATTTAACATTCGAGAGGCCGTGCTAATCCCTCTAGATCCGGGGCCCTTCCTCTTGGGCTGTGACCACAGCCTCCCCTGAAACAGGCGCTGCTTCTAACCGCTGGCGCGCTCAGGGCCTCTGGCTGCCAGAAGAGCCATGGGTGTGGACTGGGACCTGCTGTTTCCCAAATGAGCTAATTTCCCTGAGAGACTCCTGTAAGAATCGAGGGTGTGCGAGGTGACGCCTTTCCATGGGGCATCCTCGCTGCCTTCCCCCTTCTTCCGTCCTTCTCTGGCCAGGCCTAGCCAGTCTTCCATGCAGGCGGCCCTCTGTCCCTTAATCTGGACTGTCAGGAGAAATTGTCCCTGCCACTCTTCTCCCTGCCGGTCTTGTCCACACTGCGTGATTCCTGGACTCTGCGCCTAGAAGTGCACTTGGCCCGGCTTCTCCCAGGGCAGAGTCACAACCTTTATGAAGGCCTGGAGGCCAAGGGTATGAGGCCTGGCCAGAGACAAGGCTCTCCCCTGCTTCTTCACCGGCGGGAAGGAGGAGGAAGGACAGTGGTCGGCTGGTGAGCTCAGTGGTTGGAGGAATATGAAGTGGATGGGCTCCATGGTGGTCGTTCAGAGAAGGCTGCAGGAGGTCCCAGGAGGGCAGGCACTGTGTGGAGAAGCCAGGCACTTGTGTTGATTACAGAAGTGAGAACACAGTTGAGCTTTTTCAAGACTGAAGGGGGCTCATCCCTTTCCTTGGAAGACCCGAGAGTGGACGAATTTGCTCTAAAGCAGAAGAGGGCATCTGGGCCTGGTGCTAGGAACCGGCTGGTGTCACCAGAGCAGCTCCAGTGAAGGCAACCTCTGATGCGAACAGCAGGGCAGGGCAGGCGGGTGCCAACTAACCCCTGTGGGGGCTGGGGGAGCAGCTTACCTCCAGGAGTGGCTTCAAGCTGAGGACACTGCTGGAGGGGAGGTAGGAAATGTTACTGGTCCTGGAGGTAGTCTGATGGAGTCTCGCAGGAGAAACGCCTTCTGCTCACCCATGGTCTGCAAGACCCTCCCCTCAGGGGGAGATGAATTTGGAAATAGATCCAAAGGAAAAAAAGAAAACAGACTTAGGACAGCAGAACTGTAAACATTTTTAGGCCACCAGGGAGACTGATGCCCAGAGAGGGGAAGTATCTTGTTCAAGGTCACACAGCCAATAAGTGGCAGAACCCAGGAGAAAAACCAAGTTTCCTGATGCCCAGCCTAGTTCTTACCACAGCAGTCTTAGCACCTAAGAGCTGGGTGCCAGATATCCACGTCTCCATTTCTGAGTCCTAGAACCAGCTGTCTTAAAGTCAGAATTCTACCAGTTGGCCTTTGACAACCATATCTCCCCACCTTCCCTAGGTTCTCCCCTACCTAGAAGACCCTAAGGAGAGAGGCTCCTTGATATTCCAGTGCCACATAGTTCTGTTATCAAGGAGTCAGAGTATATGGCCTGGGGTCCACAATTTTTTAACTAAGAGGGTCTAATGGGAACCATGATGACCTACCTACTTGCCCTAAATCTCATTGAGATTTTCAGGTCACGGTCCAACCCCAGGGCTGGGCAGGGCTTCCTGGGAAAAGGTGATCACATTCCTGGACCCTCACCAAGGTCTCTGTCTTTCTGACATCTAATGTGTCCAGAAGCCCCAGCCAGAGAAGGAAGGCCCCACTGCCAAGTCCCCATGGTGCAAGTGAGGGGCGGGGAGCTGGTCTGGAGAGTGCAGAGCATTTGATGATGATTTTCTCTAATACTTTCCTTTGGCTTAGGAATGCAAAATATTATCATTTTTGCCTGGAGATTTCCCTTCCCAAATGCACTTGGCTCTGGCCCACATCGAGATGAGTTTGCGTTCTTCCCGCAGCCTGGGCTCCAATCCTAAATGGTTTGCAGAGACTCGAGACAGATGCTCTTGTGCTGACAACTGGAAGTCAGCTGTGTGTTTGTCCAAAAGAACCTACTGATGTGTGCCAGGGCTGCACCTTAGTTGTCAGAGGCTGAAGCTCTCCTTTTACAGATGGTAAACGGGGCCCCAGAGAGGCATGGTGTCTCCCCATGACACAGACAAGTTAATGACAAGGCGATGTTAGAACTGAGATCGCCCCGCCCCTGCCCAAACTCCTCTTGGCTTTGCTTCAGATAATATTGACTTAAAAACCTATCCATAGGCCCCCAGCAAGGCTGTGAACTCTGAAGACCACAACTCATGTCTTACCCCACTGGGTGACCCCATGACTCTGCATGCCACCTGGAGCACCCTAGACCCAAACAGACGATGACGGAAGTGAGGTCTGATGGGGACTGATGGGGAGTAGAGAGGGTTAGAAGAACCACTGGTGACCTTGGACAACTCCCGCCTTTCTCTGGACCTTACTTTTCTCACCTACAGCACCAAGGTCTTAAACTCAATAGAGTGGTTCTCAAACTGTATTCCAGGGAACCCTAAAGTGCCAAGGAAAATGCTGTAGATTTGCTCCTGAGGGTGGAAAACTATGACTTGTTCCTGCATCCACCCTCAGCATCAACCTTTTGTGTCCACTTGGGATTCACTGAGAAAAACAAGGTTCAGGGACCGATAGATGATTTGATCTCTAAGATCCCTGCTTACTCATAAAAGTATAATCCTAGTAAGTTCCCTGATGATACCTGCTGCACACTGCCTTCTGCCCAGTGGTAACTTGTCTGGTAGGGAGCTCCTGTCGCATGGTGACTAGAAACAAAGAAAATGAGGTGGAGGAGGCCTCATGCCGCGGAGGCTGTCCTGCAGCACAGGGCTGCTCCAGAGCCCAGGGTCCCGGGCTGGTCAGGGCTGACTGTGTGGGTCTGCGTCTGCATCCGCCACTCCCTGAGTGGGCAGGCAGCCCAGCTATCAGGCCTGGCGCATCGCTGAGGTAGGGAGGGCTGTGACTTGCGCCGGGCCACACTGCTCCCTGACAGGCTAGGTGCAGTCAGGCCTAATGTCGAGGTTCCCCCGGGAGATCCTGAGGAGGGAACGACTAGGCTACTATCCCAGAAGTCTTGAGTCCCCCAGATCCCCAGCTTCCCATGCCCCTGTGTCTCTGTCCATCCAGGCAGGTGGTGGAATCTCTGTGCCTCCGTTTCCTCACTTTGAAAACAGGGATCATGAAACATCTGCCAGTTGGACTGTTGTAAAGATACACGAGCTGCTACTTCTGACTACCTTGCAGTGGTGTGCGGAGGGTCTGTGGGTGGGGGTGGTTGAGCAGAGCTGAATTTTCTACTCTAATTCAGCACATGTTACTGAGCACCTTCTACGCCCGGAGTCCTGGGGTAGGAATAAGGAGCTGAATAAAACCCAGTCCCTGTGCTCACTCTGCTCAGAGTCCTGGGATGGATGGATGTGTTAATGTGGTTGGTTAGCAAAGATCCACGAAACGCACTTGGGTGGGGCTCAGGCAGAGCCACTGCCCCCGAGAGCCTCACAGTCCAGGGCCATGTCCCCATCAGCCAGGTAGCTATCTGTGGGAAGGAACTGCACACTTCTAACCCACCTGGAACTTCCCAGGTCAGGGCCCAGATGCCCACCTGCCTCAGGCCTCCCAGAGCCAGTGGTGACCCCAGGGTCTCCTTGGAGAAGGTGGATCCCCTGCTTCTCCCCAGGGTCGGAGGGCTCCCTGAGCTGCAGTACCTCCTCTCTGGGGGAGTGCTCTTCCCTCAACTAGCTAGAAGCTTCCCTGCTTAGAGGACCAGGTCACCCCTTCCCGACTTTGATATCTCACAAGTGCTTAGAGGAACCCAGACGAGGGCCTGGAGACTCCAGCCATGCCTCCAAACTTGGCCTTGCTTTTCCAGGTGCCTATCTTTGCAACAGTGCCTCCTGGGTAAAGAGAAGCCTGGCTGGCAACAGGGCAAGAACCATCAGTTCTTGTTATTTGCTTGGGCAAAAGGGCAGCCACGCAAATGGTGCAGACCAGTCAGGCATCTAGAGCTCGGCTCTTTCTTGCTTTGGAATGTGCTGTGTGTTTCCATAGCAGCAGGAAGTCCGCTTTGCCCATCTTTTTGCTTAGGATGTGTCAGAGTCCTCTCTCCCTCCCCCTCTTCTGTCTAGGATTCATGTTCAGATGTGAAGATTCTTGGGACCCAAGTAAAATTGGGAAGAGGGAGATAGCAAAAGGGATGCTTGGTGAAATTTCTAGCCTCCTTCACCCACCTCTGCTCCCACCACACCAGGAAAATGGAAGCTCAGGCTGACCCAGTCAGCATAGAGCAGGCCTGGAGATCCAGGTGAGGTCCAGATGATGGACAGGGGGCTGAGATGCCCATAGCTAGGTTCACCCAGAAGCTTCCTCTTGCTATCAACTCAAACCCAGGCTCATCCTGACAGCCAGGGCCCAGGGGACTCTGGCTCCTTCATGCTTTACTTAGTCTCCCTGTGCTATCTCTTATAATCAGGGAGTCGCCTGAGTCTAGCAAGAAGGAGCCAAGGGACCCAGGTAAAACTGGCAAGAGGGCGATAGTACCAGAGACCTAGGGTGGGTGGGTTTTGAACCAGAGGCAGATTGGAGGACTGTTCTGGGTGAGGTCACTGAGGCGAAGATTCAGGAACTGAGGCGATGGTTGGCTCCAAAAGAAAGGAAGGCTCCACAGGCGGGGTTGCACAGCTCAGGACCCATGAGGACCTGGGGTGCACACTGTCACTTCCTAGCTTTGTGACCTTGGCCACGTGCCTACTTTTGCACCTCCATTTCCTCACCTTAAAGTGAGAATAATAACATTCTACTTCTAAAAGTTGTTGTAAGGAGTAGATAAATTAGAATAGAGTCTGGTACGTGATATTTACTCTGTACATGTGTTACTTGTATGATTGTTATCAAGGTGGTAGGGGATGGTTAGCACCTAAGGCAGAGGGCCACCAAGGCAGGAAGAAGCCACCAGGTACTGGTTCTAGGTTCTCAGAAGGTGCAAACAAGTCTATCTGCACCTTCTGGACACAAGGTAAAGATAAAAAGCCACTCAAGGATGTGCCCTGAATAAGCCCAATAAGAGGAGGGAGGTAGGCCCTGAGGAGCTCACAGGAGGCCATTGTAGCCCTGGGAGTGGGTCACACTGTGGCAGAAGTGTGAGGAGGGAAGAAAGACCTGGGCAAAGACACTGGGCGGGCTGAGGGCAGGAGCTTGGAGCTGCCTCCAATGAGTCCTGATGGGGAGACAGGTTTGATCACACGAGCACACAGGCTGCGGAGAGTTACCAGCTGTGATAGAGAGAGGTTGCCAGTTACCTGCTAGTGACGAGGTCATAGCACAAGATCCCAGGCAACCAAGGTGTCAGGAAGGCCTCCTGGAGCAGGTGGGAGGATGCGACATTTGTGCTGAGGTTTGCTGACGGAAGTTCATCAGAGGCTCACAAGGGAAGGGCATGTGCAAAGGCCCCAAGGCAGAGGAGGCCAGGTGTATCGGGGGTTTAGAATTGTGACCTGGTGACGGGCCCGCAGCAGCCAGAAGGAAACGCACATCAGATGAGGCCAGGGAGGCTGAGGGTCTCCCAAGATCCTTAGGAAGTTACTTGGGAGGAGGAGGGAGGCGAGGATGGACTGTCACAGGGTGGGCACTTGGCTAGCCTGGAGCAACAGGTTGACAAGAGCTGTGCTCCCCTGCTGGCACTTCCCAGCTCTTGGGCCCGTGACTGCCCCACATGCTGAGAGGTGGTGCCCCCCCCTTCACCTGTGGCCAGTGAGTTTGAGAATTCTGAGCCCCCAGTGATGTTCAAGCCCAAGGCTATGGCTCTGGGCTCCTCTTGGGATGAACCGATGCTTTTTTTAAAGCCAGATAAGATTCTGAGAAAGGGAGCAGCAGCTGATGTAACTTTGGCCACCATCCACAGAAGAGCAGCCCAGGAATTGTGGTTTCTCCCCCTCTGTCATCAATCTTGAGGGCAGAAAAGTGGCAAGTGGCCCGGCCAGGCCCCTAACGTCTCTGCAATTGGCCTGTTGATTCCCATCAAAACCAAAGTTGTTTTGTTTTGTTGGTATTTGGGGGCCATAAATCTCTGAGAAGAGTTCATTCCCTAAGTATGAAAACCATCGCCATCAGAGAAGGCCAGAGATCTTGTCGGGAGCCGAGGTCAGAGACGGACGGACTTGACGTAATTTTTAGGAAATCCATTCTCCGGTTGGTTTGGTTTGGTGAGAAGCACATGCCCGCTGGACCCTGGGAGGAAACTAGCACTTTGTAACTTGATGCTTCTTCCCCATGGCCAGATTTCACTAATCCTATCCCCAGGAAAGTAGGGGGCAGGACCAGTCCTAGAGAGAGCCCCAAGTGAAGATACCCAGCTCCCACCTCAGGATGGAGCACAAGCAGCCCTGCTGGTCCCTAAGGCAGGGAGGGGAGGCCTCATCTCTGAAAAGAATCTTTTCTTCTCCCCAGAGGGTCTTTCCTATGAAAGGCTGAGCTCCCAGAGAAGGCGGCCCAGCACCCTAACACCCCACACTGTTTAATCCTGTTCCCAGCTAACCTGTTCCCTGCTGAGTGATTGACGCGAGATTTAATTGATTGGTGTAAAATTAGTGGTTAGAAGCCTAGAAGAGGTGATGTGGGTGCTCAGGAACCATTCTTCTCTGTTCCCTTTTCCTTGATGATGTGAGACAGTGTTCCAGCAAATGAAGATCCTGGTCTCTAATTATTCAGTCAACCAATGTGTCTGAACCAGTGCTGAGACCCCTCAGTGAGAATGTAGCAGTCTCCTGGCCCTTAGAGGACCGAAGACGTTATAAAATGTCAGCCATGTGACCATAAACAAATAAATGATTTGTTTGTTGTATATGTTACCAATAAATATGCAACATGTTTGTAAAAAGTGCTCTGAGGACAAGTGAGGTCGACTTAAGAGAGAGAGGGTGGGGTGGCCTGGGATGGATAGGCCTGCGTGGAAACAGAGCCCCTAATAACCAGGGGGAGGGCCATATAGCTCATGGGAGGAGAGTGACGCAGACAGCAGGGACAGCAGGACAGAGAGGCTGGGCAGAGAGCGGGTCTGACATAGTCAAGGGACAGCAATGGCCATGTGGCTGGAGCTGAGGGGCAGAGGGGACAGGGTAGGAAAAGAGTGGAGGTGGGGTTGGTGGCAAGGAGGGCCTTGCAGAAAGAAGTCTGGCTTTGCTGTGAGTGGGGTGGGCAATGGATTGACGAAGAGGGTGGAGTGAGGAGTGACAGATTCTGACAGGTCTTGCAAGGGTCCCTCTGGCCTTGGTTGCACAAGAAGTACTAATAGAGGACTCAGGATGGAGAAGACCCCAAAGATGCAATGTATGACTTCATCTTCACTGGCCCTCCCCCTCTGCGGTCTAAAGAGATGGGCGGTCTGGATTTCCCCATGGCCACATCTGCCTCCCGCTTTTTCTGCCCCTTCTCCGCCTGCTGGGCTCAGAGGCAGGAAGGGGAACACCTCGTCTCCAGGGGGCTCCAGAGAGCCAGATAAAGTGTGGCCCTATGGCCAGGCCTGTGTACATGTGTGTATGTGGTGTGTGTGTGTGTGTGTGTGTTTGTGTGTGTGTGTGTGTGTGTGTGTGTGTGTGTGTCTTCATCCCTGGAACAAAATTTGAGAGAGGGTGAGTTTCTCTCTAGAACCTCAAATCAATTTCTTTGACCCCCGTGTGCCCACCAGTCTCCTGGATCTGCCTGGGTGACCCTGGTGTCTCTCTCTCCTCTGTGCCATGCTCTGACAGGTTAGAGACCTGCGCTCCTTCACCCCCGCCCCCCTCACCCCCCTCCATGCTCCCCTGCCCAGAGTCCCCTTCCCAAGGCTGCCTGCTGCTGGCCAACTGAGAAGCCCATGCACGGCACGGGCTTTGTGAAGAAGGCACCGATGGACCAACACACTTCCCTCCCACTTTGAGGTGAGCTCCCTCCACCACTCAAGGACCCTAACACTAAATTCATGTGTCATGTCAGGTTGGGAATCATGAAGTCAAGGTTGACAGCTGCATAGTCCGATGATGCCACTGTCATCTCCTGTACCCACAGCAGGTACTACTCGCCCAGACCTAACCTCAGAATCTTTCCTTTTTCATGTTTGTATTTGTGCATTACAATTATGCATAATGGTGGGATTCATTGTCATACATTTGTTCATGCCCATGATATAACAGTGTGATTTGGTGAACCTCATTCCCTAGTATTTCCCCTTACCCGTTCCTGCTCCCTCCCCCAGTCTCTGACTTCTACTCTACTGATCTCCCTTCAATATTCATGAGATCCCCACCTAACTTTTTTTTTTTCCTTTTTTTCTCTAACTAGCACATATCAGAGAAAAACATATGACCCTGGACTTTCTGAGTTTGGCTTCTTTTGTTTAACCTAGCATTCTCAAGTTCCATCCATTTTCCTCCAAACGACGTAATTTCTTTCTTCTTTATGTCTGAATAAAACTCCATTGTGTATGTATACCACATTTTCTTTATTCACTCATCCACTGATAGAAACCTGGGCTGGTTCCGTAGTTTGGCTATTGTGACTTGTGCTGCTATAAACATGGGTATGCATATATTGCTATAGTATGCTGACTTTAATTCCTTAGAATGGATTCCGAAAGGTAGAATAGCTGGGTCATAAGGTGGTTCCATGCCTAGTTTTTTTTTTTTTTTTTTTTTGAAGCTACAGATGGACAGAATGCCTTTATTTTATTTGTTACATGATGCTGAGGATGGAATCCAGTGCCTCACACTTGCTAGGCAAGCTCTCTACCACTGAGCCACCCACCAGCCCCCATGCCTAGTCTTTTGAGGAACATCCATATTGATTGTACTAATTGACAATCCCACCAACAATATACAGTGTTTCTTTTTTCCACATCCTACTCTCCAACATTTATTATTATTTGTACTCTTGATGGCTGTCATTCTAATTGGAGATGAAATCTCTGTGTAGTTTTGATTTGCATTTTTCTAATTGCTAAATATATTGGACATGTTTTCATATATTTGTTGGCCATCTGTATTTCTTCTGGAAAGTGTCTGTTTAGTTCATTTGCCCATTTATTAATTGGGTTATTTGTTTTTAGGTGTTAAGCTTTTTGAATTCTGTATATATATTATGGATATTAATCCTCCATCAGAGAATAGCTAGCAAAGATTTTCTCCCATTCTGTAGGTTCTCTCTTCACGTTCTTAATTGTTTCCTTCGCTGTGCAGAAGCTTTGCAATTTGATGCCATTTATTAATTCTTGATATTACTTCCTGAGCTTTAGGAGTCCTAATGAGGAAATCACCCGTTGTGTGTCAACCCTCCGTTGTCTTCAGCAGTTCATAGTCTCTGATCTAATTCCTAGGTCTTGATCCATTATGAGTTGACTTTTGTGCAGGGTGACAGATAGGGGTCTAGTCTCATTCGTCCTCGTGTGGATAATCAGTTTTCCCAGCACCGTTTGTTTAAGTCTGTCTTTTTGTCAATGTATATTTTGGGCACCTTTGTCAAGGATCAGACAACTGTAGTTGTGTGGGTTTTTCAGAATCTTTTTTAACTCTGTGCTCCCAACAGTTCAAATAATTGGCCTGGGTAAAAGAGATAGCACATATCTGACATCTCTGCACTAAGGTCTTCCCGTTTTCCCTCTGGGGGACTTTAATTCTTTGGCTCCGGTGATAGAACTTTGGGTGACTCTATCAGCTTGCTGGGCAATGAAAGGAGGAGTTGGAGACACCACTTGTTTCAGCAGATTAGACCCTGTTCAAGTGGGCGTCCCATGGCGTGACCCTCAGGCACACAGTCCAGGGGGCCAGTGCCCAGGGAAGGATGCAGGAGGTGCTCAGCGGGGACAAGCCTCAGCTTCAGAGTCCCCACCTGGCAGGCTGTGGGACCTAGGGCAGGTCAGTTAACCTCCCTCACCCTGGACTTTCCCTGTGCTGCCTGCCCCACCGGGAGATGAATGGTAACACATGTGAGTGTTCTTTGAAATTTATAGAGTGTGCTACATGTGAAAGGAGTGGAAATAATCAAAGTTTTATTCTGCGGGTTCATTTTGCTAATCTGAAAGTTTTGACTGGTGGCAAGTTCCCAGCCCTTAAGTCCCATGAGTCCCCAGGTTGGTGGTCCTGTCAGTGCTGATGGCCAAACAGAGGTGGTGCCTGGGTGAGCTTTAGGCCAGCATGTCCTGAGAATGCCTAGGGGAGAATGGAGTTGCAGAGCAGGCATCTGAGGTCCTAGGTCTAATGTGTCCCCTGACCCACTGTGCCCCTGGACAAACCTCTTAGCCTCTCTGGTGCTATGCCAAGTGCTTCTGCCTGGGCAAATCCTGCTCATTCTCCCAAGGTCCTATGAGGGTAAATGATGGCAGATGGGAGGACACCCAGAAAACCAAAATTCCATCTTAGTTGGCTTTCTGTTTCAGTAACAAAATACCTGAGACTAGATGACTTATAAAGAAAAGAGGTTTATTTAGCTCACAGTTCTAGAGGCCCAAGAGCCCGGTGCCAGCAAGCTTGGCTTCTGCTGAGGGCCTCAAGGTGGATGGTAACAAACACATGGGGCAACACATGGTGGAAGCTTTGCTAGACTGGTGGGTGGGCACACGCTGAAAAGGTAAAACATCAGGGTAAACTTGCTTTAGGAAGACTTGCTCTCAAGACAGGTAATCCAGTCCTGTGAGACCCAACTCAGTCTTGTGAGACCAATTCCAATAACTCCAGAAAGGCATTAATCAGTTCTGTAGGCAGGGCCCCATGACCTAACGGTCTCCTAAAGGTCCCTCCACCTCTCAATGCCATTACACTGAGATTCAGTTTTCAACATGAGTTTTGGTGCAGACAAATGACATCCAAACCACAGCAGAGTCGCACACAGGGGAGTTGTTATTTCTTGTGATTTGACCAAAGAGGCAAAGCACCTGGCTCCACACAGTGTCCCCAAGACAGATTCAATTAATTGACCATTGACTTAACCAATTAGGGAAGACTCTTGAGGTCAAGGCAAAAGGATTATGGGACTTTCTGTCCACTTTGCCTCCGCCGCCCCAGCCAGGTGGTGGCCCTGCTAAAGCCAGACAGAGCCTTGCACATTGATTCAGAAGGAAGTGGTCAGTCAGCAGCGCTGGACCCAGGCTTGAGCGGGCGGTGGAAAATCCGTCCCCTGACTCTGTAGCAGGCAGACATGAAAGAAAGGAGGAGAGGGAGGAGAAAGAGAGAGGAGGGAAAAGAGAAGAGGAAGGGAAAGAAGCAAATTTGGAGGAAGGAAGGGAGCTGTCTGTGTCCCCATCAGACCAGAAATTCTCTGAGAGAGAAACTTGGTCTTCCATCCAGTCTTTGTCCCCCTAAGAGTAGAATTTATGCCTCCTCTATCAGTATACGGGCTCCTCAGAGCAGGTGCTGGGCCTCTCCTGCAGACTGGGGGCTCTCCCTGCAGGGACTTTGTCACTACCTCATACAAGAGCTCCTCAAAGACAGGGAGCCCACATGGCCAAGACCGTGTGAAATAGATGTCTCACCAGTGAATCTTGAAGCACCCCCGGGGCTGTTGTTCACCTGCCTGATTCCCCTGTTCTCCTCTCCCTTCTCCCACGCAGGGTTCACGGACACCTTCAACATGGACACCAGGAAGCCCCGGGTCATCACGGGCTCCAGGACCGCTTTCTTTGGCTACACAGTGCAGCAGCATGACATCAGTGGCAAGAAGTGGTGAGTGAGAGCTGCTGACGGCCCAGCCCTGTGCTGTTTCATGCCGGCCCCTCCAGCCTACTCCAGACACAGCGTCTGCTCAGCCTGGCCCTCACACCCTAGTCTCTCTGGGGTCAGTGACTTGACTCCTTGTCCCGCCAGGTCAGAGGCTGGTGGGCTCTGCCCCTGCCCGTGAGACCTGGAGCATTCAGTTTCTCAGTTCTTCGATCTTCTTTGTCTGTGAAATTGCAGTGAACAGCTCCTCGCTTTCTGGGTCATGTGACAAAAGGTAGCAGGCACCTGGGGACCAAGAGTTAACCCCCTCACATCCCACCTCAGGGACTCGGGCTCATCAATGGTGGCTGCACCTCTGCTCCTGTCTCCTTGGAGAGCTGTTGGGGGTCTCTGAGGAGCTCCATGTGTGTTCACAACCCAAGCAAGGCGATGTGGGACAAAGAGTAACAGTGGACCAAGCGATGGCAGGGCCAGATGACTCCCAGGACAACTCGGGTCAGGGGAGTCAGGAGGAGGACGAATCTACTTCCAAATTCTTAAATAACTTTCTTGCAGCATATTTTACCATAGAATTCACTCATTTCGAGTCTACAAGTCAATGATTTTTTTACTAAATTTTTAGTAATGATTTTTTTACCAAGTTGTACCACCATGACCACAAATCAGTTTTCACTGTTAATTGCCCTTCTCCTCTCTGCTTGGTCCATAGTTGACAAAAGGCAAGGCTTCCCTTCCTTCCTGGATGGAAAGGGCCAGGGCTTGGTGTGACCCTTCTTGAAGCCTATATTAGTCCATTTTCTTTTACAATACCAAAATACCTGAGGTTGGGTACCTTGTAAAGAAAAGAGGCTTATGGAGCCTGTGGTTTTGGAAGCTGAGTCTAAGATCAGGTGGTCCCATTGGTTTGGTCTCTGGTGAGGGCCTCCTGGCCGATGGCATCCCAGTGGTGGGAGTGTTGCAGAAGGGCTCACACAGCGTGACAGGAAGCCGGAGAGAGACTCAGGGGCCGGGCTCACTCTTGTATTGAAAACTCACTCTTTCCAGAACCAACTCACTCTGCAAAACCAGCATTAATCCCTTCCAAGGGCGATGCCCCACCCCCACCCCGTGACCTAATTACCCCCCACTAAGCTCCCTTCCTTGGAAGTTTCACCTTGCCAATGCCGACCAAGCTTCTAGGATGCAAACCTTTGTGGGGTGAACCACATCCAAACCACAGCAAAGATCTTTCAGGGTCACAGGACCACACAAACACTCATGATAAATGCTGCAGGCCACCCTCTTCCCAGTCTGCCCCTGCCTGCCCTCCCCGACTCTGCCCCTTCCACCCCCACCCCCACCCACCTTTCCTTATGCTCAGCTCTCTAGCCAAATTGCACCTTCAGGTTTTCCAGTTCCAGAACTTCCTTGAGTATGCTCTTCCTCCTCCTATGATACCCTCTCCTGCCTGCCCTGTTGTCCTCACCCACCATCCCATCCCAACCTGGATAACTCTCATTTTTTTTTTTTTACACAAAGGAGCCTCTTACTTATTACTTTCTATTGAGGTGTAACTTCTGTACAATGAAGTAGATATATGTAAAAGTTCCCAAGTAATCAGCTCCCAGAACAAGATATAGAAACTTCCCTGCACCCCAAAGGCTCCTTCGTGCACCCGGGCCCTGGGCAGTGTCCCTCTGGGTACCACTATTCTGACTCCCGTCACCATAGATTTGTTTGGCTGTCTTGAACTTCATGTAGATGATATCATACCATAAATATGTCTGTATATATGAGGTTTGACATATTGCTGAGTGCATTACACTTCACACTTCTTCATTATTATGTATTCCATTGTTGCTGTACCATAATTTATTTATTAACTCTGCTACTGATGGGTAGTTGGATTATTTCCATTTGGGGTTATTTCTCATGGAGTTGCTTTAGCCTTCTTGTTGGTGGACCTGTGTCCTCGTTTTTTAATTGGATATATACTCAGGGGAAGATTTGCTTAGATAAAGAGGAGATAAAGGATTAACTTTAGGGGCATATGCCAGGCACTTTTATTTCCAAAGTGGCTTGCCAATTTAAACTCTCTCTAGGAAAATAAGAATTCCACTTGTTCTAGAGCCCCACTAACACGGGATATTGTCAGTCATCTTAACTTTAGTTATGTCAGTGGTGAGAAATGGTATCTCATGTGGATTTTGTTTGCATTTCTCTATTGATGTTGTTGAACAACTTCTTATAAATCTATTGGCCATTTTGATATTGGCTTTTGCGAAGTGTCAGATGAGGTGTTTTGCCCATCTTCTAAAGTTGTGTTATGTATCTTTTTCTTATTGATTTATAAAACTTTATATACTCTCTATACAAATCCTTTGTCAGAGAGAAGCACTGAAAATATCTTTTTCCACTACGTACCTTGTTTTTTATTCTCTTAATGGTATCTTCAGCTGAGCAGAAGTTCTTAACTTTACTAAAGTTAAATCTATCAATCTTTTTATGCTTAGTGTTTTTTGTGGGTTCCATTTAAAAAATCATAAAAATATACTACTCTGTTTTCTTCCAAAAGTTTGATGCTTTTGTTTTCACATTTAGGTCAATGATTTATCTCAAATGAATTTTTGTGTAAGGTGTGAGATGAAGGTCAAATGTTTTTGTTTTCCCCATATTGCTGTCCAACTGATCTGCTACCATTTGTTAAAACATCATTTTCCACTGAATTTTAGTGTCGTTCCTGTCTGTTTAAATGGGATGACCATGTATATGTGGGCCTATTTTTTATTCTCCTCCATTCTATTTGTCTATTTATCTAAACTTGCACAAATAAAAAGATGCCTTAGTTACTGTCACTTTACAATAAGTCTTAGAGTTAGGTATTATGAGTTCTCTATACTTGTTTTTCATTGTCAAGATTGTTTGAGCTATGTCAGGTCCTTTATACTCCAGTATAAATTTTAGAATCAGCATGTCAATTTTTCCCAGTATAACTTGCTAAGATTTTTATTAGAGTTACAGTGAATTTACAGATAAATGAAATCTTCACAGTACTGAATCTTCTGATCCACAAACATATCCCTTCATGTATTCATTTTTTAGAAATTTCCCTCAATAATGCTTTGAAATTTTCAGTGTGAAAGTCTTGATATCTTTTGCTACATTAGTTCCCACATATTCATACTGCATGCTATTAAAAATGAAACATTCTTATTTGCTAGTACATAAAAATACAACCCATTTCTATATAAAGACATTTTAGTTCACAACTTTACCAAGTCATTTATTATTTCTGTTAGCTTCCTTGTGGTTTCTTTTGGATTCTCTATGTCTACAATCGTATCACATGAAATAATTATGGTTTCATTTTTTTCTTTTCTGTTCTTCATACATTTACTTCCTGCCTAATTGCAGGGTCCAGAACCTTCAGAGCAAGGTTGAATAGAAGTAGTGACACTGAATATTCATAATTAGATGGAATGTGAACTGCAAATTATTCATTTATTTATTGTAGGAACTTTTAGATTGAAGAAGGTTTCTTCTATTCCTGGTTTTCTGAGGTTGGGTTTTCAAAAATTGTGAACAGCGTTGACCCATATCAGATGCTTTCTCTACAACAATTGATATTATCTGGTTCTTCTTTATTCTGTTAATATGGTTCATCACTTTGGTTGGTTAAGTTGGAAATTTTTTGGTTTGGGGTGTATGTGGGCACATGTGTGTGTTTTGTTTTGTTTTTGGTGTTAAATCAACTTGCATTCCTGGAGTAAACTTTGCTTATTCACCGTGTATTCTCCTTTATGTATTCTCGGGAATTTGTTTCTATGAGACATTTGTTTCTATTTTGTTTCATTACGTATATTGGCCTGTAAATTTTCTTTCTTGTAATGCCTTTGTCATGTTTTGGCATTGCAATTATTCAGACTTCACAAAATGTGTTGAAAAATGTTCTCACTTTCACTATTCTCTGGTAGAACATAAGATTTGTATTATTGCTTCTTTCAAGGTTGGGAAAAATCCACCAGTTCAGCATCTGGAGTTTTCTTTGTGAGAAGATTCTTAATTACAGATTCAACTTCTTAAAGATAATGGATTACCTGGATTTCCTATTCCATCTTATGTTAATTTTCATAGCTTGTATTTTTTGTGATTTTTTTACTTGTTCTTTTTAAGTTACACAGGACAATCGAGTATATTTTGACATATTTATACAAACGTAAAGTACATCTTATTCTAATTAGAATCCCAGTCTTGTGGTTGTACATGATGTGGAGATTCACGGTGCATATTTATATATGCACATAGGAAACTTAGGTCAGAATCATTCCACTTTCCTATTCCTATCCCCCCTTCCTTCCCTTCATTCCCTTTTATCTAATCTACTGAATTTCTATACTTCCCCTCCCACCCCCCGTTGTGTGTTAGCATGCTCAGAGAGAACATTTGACCTTTGGTTTGGAGGGATTGGTTTAGTTCACGTAGCATAATAGTCTCCAGATCCACCCATTTACTGGAAAATGTCATGAAGTCATTCTTCTTTATGGCTGAGTAATATTCCATTGTGTATGCATACCACATTTTCTTTATCCATTCATCTGTTGAAGGGCACCTAGGTTGGTTCCATAACTTAGCTATTATGAATTGAGCTGCTGTAAACATTGATATAAATATTGCTATAAACTACAGTGGTTGTGTCACTGTAGTGTGCCGATTTTAAGTCCTTTGGGTTTATACTGAGGAATGGGATAACTGGGCCAAATGGTGGTTCCATCAGTCCAAGTGTTTCAAGTAATTTGTCCATTCCACTCAAATTTATTTGTCAAAATATTATTCATTAGCCTCTAGTATCTTTAGATGTCTGTCAGATCTATAGCAACATCTTCATTTTCATTCTTATTGGTAATTTGTGTTACCTCTCTCATTCTTGATCAGTCTTGCTATAGGTGTATTAATTTTATTAATGTTTTCTAAGGATCAATTTGTGTTTTATTGATTTTTCTCTATTGAATCTTTATTGTCTCACTGGTTTCTACTCTTTTTAAAATTATTTCTTTCCAACTTTTAAATTTGTTTTAATTTGACTTTTTTCTTGCTTCTTATTTAACTTGTTGATTTTACAACCCTATTTATTCTAACACATGAATATAAGGCTATAAATCTCTTCTAAACATTGTCTTAGTTGCATTCATAAATTTTGATGTTTTCATTATCATTCAGCTTAATATAATTTCTAATTTCCATTGTGGTTTCTTCTTTGACTCATGAGTTATTTAGAAATGTGTTATATAATTTCCAAATATTTAGAGTTTAATTTAATTTCAAGTGGTCAGGAGAGACACTAGATATTTTAAATCCTTTTGCATTTGTTTTATGTCTGAAAAATGGTCTTTGTTAGTAAATTCCCAGTGCACTTGAAAAGACATCTATTCTATAGTTTCTTACATACATATCTACATATGTACTTAGGTCAATATAGTTGGGTTTTGGTTTTGATTTTGGTTTTATTTTGTTTTCTTTTGGTTCTGGAGATTGAACGTAAGGGCACTTAACCACTGAGCCACAACCCCAGCCCTTTTTGTATTTTATTTAGAAACAGGGTGTCACTGAGTTACTTAGGGCCTTCCTGAGATGCTAAGGCTGGCTTTGAATTTGTGATCCTCCTGCCTTAGCCTCCCAGTCACTGGGATCACAGATGTACAACACCATGCCCAGCTCAATAAGATTGTTATCATTCAAATCATCTGCATCCTTACTGATTTTTTTTTGATCTGCTTATTCTATCACTTTCTGATAGAGATGCATTAATATTCACATCTACTCTACCCACATAATTATGCTTTCTGGTGTCCTTCATTTTGAACCCAGGGCCCCCTACAGGCTAGGCAAGTGCTCTACCACTGAGCTACATCTCCAGCCCTTTTTAAGTTTTTATTTAGAGACAGAATCTCCCTATGCTTCTGAGGTTGTCCTCAAACTTGCCTCGTCCTGCCTCAGCCTCCCGAGTTGCTGGGATTACAGGCGTGATGAACCACCATACCCAGCTTCTCTTTAATATTTTAAGTGTATCTTATCTAGGTATAGAATCCTAGATTGGCAGATTTTCTTTTGACATTTTAAAATGTCATTCCCTTGTCTTCCAACTGTATGATTTCTGTCAAGATGTCAACCTTCCGTTTTTATCATTCATCTTTTGAATGAATATGTCATTTTCCTTGGTTGCTTTTCTATTTATCTTAATGTCAGCTGTGGAAATAGGATATATACAAGTGTAGTTTTCTTTGTATTTATTCTATGTAGTGTTTTCTTGAATCTGAAGTTGATATATTTCATCAAATTTGGAAAATTTTCTACCTTCATTTCAAGTGTGACTTCTTTTTTCTTCATAGAATCCAATTGCTCTATGATAGGCCTTCCCACCATGGTTGCATTTCCTTCCAGTTTATTCCATTTCTCTCTCATTGTGCATCAACTTAAATAGCGTCTATTGATCTGTCCTCAAAGTCACTAATTCTGCTTCCTGTTGTACCCTGTGCGCTCCTAAACCTATCAATCTACTTGTTATTACATTTTTATTTATTTGTTTATTTATTTATGTATTTATTTATTTATACCAGGGATTAAACCCAGGGGAGCTTAACCACTGAGTCACCTCCCTAGCCATTTTTTTATTTTTTATTTTAAGACAGAGTTTCCCTAAGTTGCTGAGGCTGGCTTTGAATTTGTGATCCCCCTGCCTCAACCTCCTGAGCCCCTGGGATTATGGGTGTATGATGCTGCACCCAACCCACTTGATTATTTTTAATAGTTTCTTATTTTGTTAAAGTGGTCTATCTTTATCCCACTTATCCATCTTTTATTCTATTTGTTTTAACATATTAATCATAATTATTTAGAAGTTCTTGTTGATTAGCTCTAATATCTGGATCATCTCTGGTCTGCTTCTAGTGGCTATTTTATCTCATGACCATCAGTCACTTTTTCCTGATTCTACACGTATTTGGTAATTTTTACTCTAATGCTGAATATTGTGGCTGACACATTACAGAGGCTGTAGGTTATGTTTCCTTCCTTTAAGAATGCTGTGTTTTGTTCTGATAGGCAGTTAAATTACTGGTGAAATCATTTCAGTCTTATCATGGCACAGTGTGGTCCTCACTCAGGGCAGGTCTAGTCTAGTTTTGCCCTTACTCCTAGGATGTGGTGTTCACTCTTAAAGCATGGCTCTCCTGGGGTCTCAGAGGGAAGCCCAGTGTGCTCACCCAGATCTCTTCATTCTGGCCAGACACAAACTCCAGCATCTCCTAAGAGGCACCAACCTGGTAGGGGGCAACCTCTAAAATCTCTCCTCCATCTCTAAGACCCCTCCTCCTCCTGGCTGCTTTCTGGTTGGTTTTCCACTCTCTCACCATGCAGACCCAGCTGAGGAGCCAGCCAAGGATCTGAGGGAGACATTTGACCATTTGGGGGACTCTTTTCCTGTGGCTCTCTTTTCTGGTACCTATCCTCATCCTGCACCAGATCCCAGTCACCTTTGCGGCCCCAACTTCAATGGGTTTCCTTCATCCAGCAAGATGGCTGCTCTGTCTGTACTCTATTTCTCTGGAATCCAACAAGGAATATGCCCTTGGAGAGAAAGCTGGGGCAAATGTGGTCTCAGGCCCTGTCCTTCCCTTCTCTCAAGTATAGAGCTCTGTTTTGATTTCAGTGCCTGAAAATACCTGCTGGATGTATTTTGTCCAGCTTTCGTGGCTGCTTATGACTGGAGCTGAAAACTCTTCTTCATGTTCTTTTATAAATTTAGATAGCGCTCTTCTGAAAAACCTTCATGGGCTCTCCCTTCTCCTTGCTAGATTTGCTGCCCCTGCATATTTCCCTTTTCCGTAGCATTTTTCAAACAAACAGGACAATTAATAATTGTGTTTCATTGTCTTTCTTCCTGCAGTCAGGGACATAACCCCTGGCATTTACTAGATGCTCAAAAACACACCTGAGAAGTTTAAGTTAACGAACTCATCCTCTCTCAACTAACCCAGATATAAATTCCATCCATCTTTTTACATGGTTTGAAGGTTGAACAGTAAGTTGAACTAACTTTTCAAAGATAGAATTCATTTTGATCAATATTAGCATCTGGCTAATAAATGTTACTAGAATCTGCAAAATATTGGTATGAGTAAGACACGGCTGGTTTCACTCTCAAGAAACGCACAGACCAGTTGAGGAGGCAATGCTAATATCCTTGGAGCAATTTAAAAACAATACGAGACAGAAATATGACTGGTATTAATTATATTTATCTCTATGAGTTCACTTTCTCCATGAAGGCCTTCTGGATCCTTCTTCTAGCCTAGAATGACCTTTCCCTCCCTAGCCTTCTCTCCGATGGCACGTATCATTTACAGTGTTGTATTGGAGTCACTTAGGCTCACAGCTACGTCCCTTATTAGCCCCCAGCTTCATTCCCTGCAGCCTGAGAGCGTCCGGCCCAGCTCCTTGCTCCCAGCAGAGTTCAGCCAGAGTTTGCCAAGAGAAATCCCTGGCCTGGAGTCTCTGGGAGGGCTTCATAGAAGAGGGGCATTTGGACAGGGTCTTTGAGAGTGGGCTTTAAAAATATGCTAGAATCGACTCCTGGTTGCTTTCGTTGATCTACGTGCAGCCAAGAGCACTGTGGGAAAGATACAGGGCCACATCCATGACAGCCACTGGACCTGGGCCTGTGCCCTGCCACAGCTGAGACTCACAAAAGCAGTCTTGGGAGCCCGAGGAGCCACAGTCTATACGGAGTGGACAGGAGCACCCCAGGCCTTTCAGGAATCCCTGTCCCTCAGACTTCATTGCACATCCGGCTTGACCGTTCTTCTCCCTGCATCCGACTGGCCCCCACTCTCCCTGGTCTGCAGGCAGACTTCTGAAAGTTGTATTCAGACAGAGGACCCAGTGAGTGTTGATCATTAAAAAGAGAGGTTGGTGGCAGTGTCACCAACAGCTGGGACAGCAGCTGACCATTATGCATGGCTCGGAGCTGGGGGGGCGGGTGGAAGGTTGCTTCAGCTCCATGCTAGGATGCCTCAAAGGAAGGAGAAGAGCAAGGGTTTGAAGCACAAGTCTCTGCCACTTAAGGACAGGCCTCAGGGCAAGCTCTCAACCCTCCTGAACCTCCATTTGCTCAAATATCAGGTGGGAATGGAGCCATATGCCTCAGGTCAAATACCAGGGGCAAGGTCAAAAATCCCAAAGTGTGGATGTTGTAATCAGCAAAGCAGAGACTGATGACTGAGCTGCTTGCAGCTGGAAGCAGCAGAACTGAAGCCAGGCTGCTGGCCATGGTTGGGCTCTCTCGACCCAAGCTCTCCCTGCCTCTGCTGCAGGCCTGGCTGCCAGCCCCACGGCAGAACCTTGCTCCTACCTGGGCAGCATCTCCAGGGGCTAGCAGAGCTCCTGACAGGCTCCAGCAGGGAGATGGCGCCTCTGAAGGCCCACCCTCTCCACCAAGGGGCTAGACAGGGAGTCACCAGGGGGGAAGAACCTCCCTCCCCAGCTCCTGCCCCCCAATCCAGGTCCCAGCATTGCCCCAGAGAGGAGCCCACCACCTGTCGCCACAGGAACCAATGAACTAGGCCCCATTTACCAGGTATGAGTCTCATTTTACGTCAGGGGCACAGGACTGTGAGCACGAAGCTGGAGGATGAGGGGACAGGCCTGTTGGGGGGCCACCTCATATTCTTACCCCTTCCCCCTCTGCCCACTACACCCCCACTCACAGCTCAAACTCGGCAAAGCTGACTGTGCCCCAGCGCTCCCGACATCTTGACCAGCTTCCCACATGTTTTGATTTTAGCAACAATAACAACACTCACAGACGTACAAAAAGGAAAGAGAAAACAAATTCCTCAGGGGCTGAGTGTTCTCTGCCCCTTTTTAAACCCATGTGTATTTTCAGAGAAATTTAATCCACATGACTCTACTGCATTTACACTGAAGTTATTAAGTCAGTTGACTTTAAGACCATTTGATGTCCCAGAAGCTCTGGTGCCAGGTTGGCAGAGGCTGCTCTAAGTTTTTGGTCCTCAGGAGCAGGAAGCTTCCTGGTGCTGAGAAGAAACAGAGTTGGGCCCCAAAGTCCTCAGTTTGTCCTTGAAGCTTTCACACCTGGAGGGAGATGAAGCCTCAGCTCTCTGAAAGGCAGAACGTTCTGACTCCTTCCCTCCAGGCATCAGGGAGCAGGAGCCTGACAGTTCAGTGATCTCCAAGAGAGACACCTTCGGGACTATATGGGCTTTAAAAACAAGAGTCCACAGCGAACTCCCTGAGTATCGATTTAGAGACTCAGCAACTCTTAAGGAAAGTAGGTAGGTGTGATCCCATTTTACAGGTGAGGCAACTGAGACTCCAAAGAAGGTGAGTGTCAGAGCCAAGTCTGGAACCCAACTCTTCCAAGCTCGGGGGCCTGGGTAGGCCCCAGGGGCAGTCCCCACCCCACAGCCTCTGGGAACCTAGTCTTCCATGAGAAGCAGGGGTTGTAGCGTCCCCAGGACACAACGCTAAGCAGTTTCACACAAGCATGTGTGAGGAGAACAGGTGCTGAGCCCATCCAGGAAGAGAGGCGGGTGTCCAAAGAACCCTAACCCCAGCTGACGGACACCGAGAAAGAGGGATACACAAAAGGATCTCGGGGTTCATGTGAGGGATGTCATTTTTTAATATGGCAAGAGAGCGTGGCAGAGGGAATTGGGAGAGGATTGTGAGGGTGGACTTCCTCCTCGGCAGAGCAGAAAGGAGTGGAGCAGTGGAGGGGAGAGCATGGGTAGGGGTGAAGAAGAAGAAACGGCGTGTAGAGAAAGGACACCTCCCTTTCCGGTGGAAGAGAAGGTGCAGAAAGCAGCCGTGAGGCCCAGAGCGGGGCTGTGCGACCAGGTGCTGGAAGGGCTGTGGGGTTGGGTGTCCCGCAGATGCACCAGGAGGCAGTGGAGAGGGAGAAGCCTGCCAGTCGTGGGAGCAAGTCATCCACCAAGGCAGAATATAGACGCCACCACCACCTCCTCCAAAGGCAGGCACGTGGCTGGCGACTCTCAGCCCCTGAGGTGGACGAGGGTTGGAATGGACCTGCCTGGCACAGGTCAATTCCAGGCTTCTCCGCAGAGACCTCTTTACAGTCGCAGTGTCTTCTACTGGTGGGCCCAGCCAGATGGGGGAGCTCCCTGACCTGAAGACAGAGCTGCCATTGCCCTGGTCTTCACCTGGCCCCAATCTCAGAAGCAGAGGTGGGTTGGGAGGGCCTGGGTAGCTGGGCGCAGGCCGGGAGTGCAGATTAGCCACACAGGCCTGTGGATGGGCCTCCAGGGCTGCTCCACCCCCAGCAGCATCTTCCCCCTGCCTGAGGAAGGGATTAAAATTTATTTATCCCAACACCCTTATTTTACTGATGAGAAAACCAGGCCTAGAAATAGAACCGGGGCCCAGATACTAGACCGAGGTTCCACAGCAAGCAAGTGAGAGAGGCAGGGCTGAAACCCAGGACTTCAGCTGCCAGCCAGTGCGATTCCCACCTCCGGTGATGATCCTAGCTCAGTTAGTAAGCGTTTAAGTATCAAGCGCCAAAGGGTTAATCCACCTCCCATCCTGAATCCCAGGACTCAAAATTTACTCTATGGTGCCCACCTAGACCAAACTCTAATTTGCTAAGGCATTAGTCTCTTATAATTGCTTTAGGTACTAGCCTTCCTAGAAGGCAAGTTGACATTTCACTAGAGACTTCCAGAGGTCCACCAGTAGTGGAATTTCAGGTTCATCATAAAGACAACCCATAGGAATAAACCCACAGATCTGCTGTCAAGCCTAGACCCAGGGGTGATGCCCTCCTGCCTGTCCTGTCCTCCTCTCCCAACCCCAAGGCTAGCCAGCTCTCCACTGTGGCCCTTTTCCACAGGCCTTGAGTGGGATCCCAGGGTGGGCACTGGTCTTTGACCTCAGAAAATAAAATGAAAGCCCATCTGAGAGGCTCCTCACTCTAGGGAATGTCTAGGCTTCGAAATCACCTAAATTGGGTTTCCTTCCTAGCTCCGCCACTTTCCAAACCACGAGAGCTTGAGTACATCACATCCAATTTCTGGATCAGGGTTTCTTCATTTGTAAAATGGGCATCATGATGCAAACCCCAGAGGGTTTGCACAAGGAGGAAATGGGAGATGTGTAGAGTCTATCCTGGGGAGGAAGCTGGAGCAGCTATTTCCCTCCCTCCCTCCAAAAGAGATATGGTGCCCAGGGAGAGGTTTCAAGGAAAGTGCTCTCAGGATCTGTTGTTAGGGCAGAAAGCTCAATCATGTCCAAGCCCATGCCCCTCCACAGTGACAGTCAGGCCTGGGCAGCCTCGGCCTTCGCTGCTGTGGAGATCTCACTGAGATTTCCTGGCTCTGGCCCCAGAGCAGGCTCCCAGCACCACGGCACATAAACGTCCTCTGCTATTTTCTCTTGGAACAGATAAAATCCACACCATGACTCATTCTGGTTAAAGTCTAAATCACTGCAGCAGCAAGGCCCAGGATAGGATGACACCGCCCAACACGAAAGCCAGAGAGAAAGCGAACTCGGGGGAAATGCTGGCCCAGGGCCCCAGGCTGCGCCACCCAGCAGACCCTGGCAGGCACACAGGAGAGAAGGGGGAGAGCTGCGGAGAGCTGGGAGGGGGATGACCTCCAGACAGTTGTCCTCGCTGGGACCTTCGGGCCCTCAGAAGCACAAAGCAGCACTGGGAAGAGCCAGGAGGGCCTGGGGTCCCAGGAGCCAGCGCCAGCTCTGGGTTCTGTGGTACATTCAAGATGCAGCTGCAGATGGTTTCCAGGACTCCATGAATCTCTGGACAATTTATTTCTTTGCTCTCTCTCTTTTATTTTTTTTCATTTCTTCACTCTTCTTTTCTTTTTGTTTCTTTCTTTTCTTTAACGCCAGACCCACACAGGAAGTCGTAGGACTTGAGGCGTGTGTTAGTGAGGCCCAGGTTACTTGTAGCCCACACCAACTGCTCAGGCAGAGGTGGAGACAAGGCCGGTCCTCAGGGCTGCAGAGCATCTGTAGAGCCCAACTCCAAAGGCAGGAGCCAACCGCTGCGCACTTTATGGGTAGGAAGACACACAATCTCGGTAGTGGAAACATTGAAAAGAAAGTCTCCTGGTTACTAACCTCCAAGAAAGAAAATAAATTTCATTGGGGCAGTACAGGGAAGCCAAAAAGATTTGCCAACTCAGCATCTCCTCCCCGCTCCTCTTCCCACCCCTACCCTGCAGCCTGTGGGCCCTCCAGCTCCCATCTTCTCTGAAGGCCATGATTCATTCTGTGACCCCAACATCCTTCCTAAGTCCATCACAAGAGAGAGAAAAGGGGCACCTCACACGAGGGGGAGAATAAACTAACACCAAAACTCACTCCATCCTGAGAGTGGAGTTATATCATTTCACAGTTTGCCTCTTCAAGCTGGGTGTATTCAGCCCTCCGTATCCTGTGAGTTCTGTACCCATGGATTCAACCAACTGCAGATTTTTAAAACTCTGCATACATATGTGTACTGTACTGTGTACAGACCTTTCTTGTCATTATTCTCTAAGCAAGACATTAAAATGCCATTTACATAGAATTTACATTGTATTAGAAATCATAAGTAATCTAAAAATGGTTTGAAGCATATGGAATAAGGTACGTACATTATAAGCAAACACCATGCCATTTGACACAGGGACTTGAGTATCTGTGGATTTTAGTCCCTACAGAGGTCTTGGAACCCATGCCCTACAGGTACCAATGGATGACTAAGTTTTCAAAGACTTCTTCGCCATAAAATTGCCCTCATCTGCAATTATTGTAAGTGTCACTAGAGGGCACATGAGGGCCCAGGAATGACCACCAATCATGTATAGGCTTCCCACAGATGCCATCAACAGGGCGGCAGGTACTTTTGCTCAGTTAGGCTGTACAGTGAGAAGCCACAAAGGGCAATGGGTGTGTGGTAAGGTTACACGCAATTAGAAAATCAAATCTTTGTGCTATAAAGGCCTTTCTCACTAATCTCAACTGTGACCCATCACACTTAGCCCAGCCCTGGTTTTCCCCAGGCTTGGATAGAATGCCTCCTCTAGCTTTCCTGACTCCTGAAGAATCGTGGGCTCTTTGGGGTATAGGATTCTTTCAGAGAGCATTTCTTCCCTATCCAAGCTTCTCTTCCCCACTCCTGGGACACTCACAGCCAATGGCAAGATGCTTGTTACTAACTTGAGACCATCTCGACGCGCTCTCTGTGGTTTCCTGTTGAATTCCCCAATCCTCCCCACTTTGCCTCTTGATTATCTTCTTCCTGTTTTGGCTGCCATGAGTCACCCTGAGCCAATCATGCAGAGAGAGGGATGTAAGAAAAGTCAATTAGGAGAAATGGAAGATGAAATGAGAAAAGGAAAGACAGAAAGAGAAGACAAGAAGGAAAATAAGGAGCCAAGAAGAGAGAGAAGCAAGAAGGAGGCTTCGAGCCCCCCTGGTGGTCTTGGCCTCATATTCAGTTTTGTGTCATTGGTGTGTGGCATGGGCCCACAGGAGAAGAAAAAGAAAGGGAGAGAACGATTCTAGAAGTCTAGCTGGGACTTAAGCTCATCTCAGGGAAGCCCAAGGCTGGGCGTCCTTACCCAGGGTCTGGGGTCCACGGAGAGGTTGAGACTTCCTGTCCTTTTCTTTCCCATGCAAAGCTCAAAAGCGTCCAGCCAAGGTGAGGCCAGACAGGCAGGCAGGTAGGTGGCAGGCAGTGGCCTGCCCCCGGACAGCTTGCTCCCTGTCCACAGCACCTCGCTGCCTCGTCCTCCACCTCCCCACTGCTGAGTCAATGGCACTAACCCAGGAGGAGGACGTTTCCCAGAATGTCATGACAGACCACACTCTGCAATGGCTCAAGTCGGTCCCAGCCATTTTGTTTCTTTATGGCTTCTCAAAATAAGAGCAACCCTGGAAGAATAGCCCCTATCATAATCCAGAGGGAGAAGTGGAAACTAAATATGAGCTTTGAACCAGATACAGAGCGCTTTGAAGGAGGTGTCTGGGTGGCCGGGGACTCCCCGGTGCAGCACGGAGCTGGCCTCCGTGTTCCCTGCCCTCCTGCAGCCCGTCTGCCTCCCGGAGTGGGAGCAGGGAGAAGGAGGAGGCCCAGGAGCTGCCACTCAGCCAGCCAGCGAGCAGGCCTCGAAAAGGGAATGCCCGTCTCGAGGGGCGCCGTGAGGAGTAAGCACCTTAACATCGGGGGGCCCTCGCACACCTGGATGTAATCGACTCCCTCTAAATATTCATCCGTGCATTCATTTATTTGCTTACGCATATATAGTGTTTTGAAAATAGATGAATGCATGTCCCAGTGGTCATGAGCTTTTCTCATTTTTGGTGCTGGGGATCAAACCCAAGGGCCTCATACACACGAGGCAAAGCCTCTAGCCCTGGGCTAACTCTATCCCTATTAACCATTTCTTGATGGGGCATCCTGTCCCCATCCCCAGGTGGCCAGGGTTCTCCATTATTCCAAAGTCTGGTAATCACCTTACACAATGCAGGGGCTCCCAAAGCTGGCTGAGGATAGAATGACCTGTGAAAACCGGCACAGAAGAAAGATATCTCCGTCAGGCTTAAGAATCACCACCGCGGGCAGGTGTTGTGGCACACACCTGTAATCCCTATAACTTAGGAGGCTGAGGCAGGAGGATCAAGATCAAGGCCAGCCTCGGCAACTAAGTGATATACTGTCTCAAAATAAAAAATAAAAAGGGCTGAGGATGTAGCTCAATGGAAAAGTAACCCTGGGTTCAATCTCCAGTACTGAAGGAAAAGAAAAGTAACCAAAGCAGAATCTCTAAGAGGTGGTACCTGGGGATCTGTTTTTAAACATCCCCAGGTAAGGCTAATATCCAGCCCAGTTCCGGAACCACTGGCCTCATCCTTTGTGAGAGGTCTGTAAGCCTCACTCATGGATTTGCAGCTCAGCTCTCCTGTCGCTGAAAGAGACTGCCAATGCCTGAATCCAAAGGGTGGCCAGAGGCGGGAGCTTAGAGACCCTAGGAAGCAGGCGGAGATAATGCAGGGGAACAGCGTGACACTCGTCAGCTCACATAGGCACCAACCACGTGTCTGCACTCAGAGTGACTTTGGAGTTCTCTGGACAGCGTGGGGACGAGGGAAGGGACTTAGGATGAGGGGAGGGGCAGGCAGGAGTGGCCAGGACGCCCTGTCTCAGCTCTGTGGAGGCGGGGACTTGTCCATCCCTCTGGGCCCGCCCAGGCACAGCCTTCACCTTAGAAATGGCACCTGGGCACTGGCACCCTTCTGGACTCAGAGCTGTCCTCCCTCCATGGGCCCAGCCTCCCTTCCCCGAGTGGCACCTGGGCGTCGTGCGGACCTTCCCCTCCTCCTGGGCCCTCTCACAGCATCGTTCTCCATGCCCGACCATCAGAGGGCGCAGGTCCCTCCACACTCACCAGAAGGAGGCGAGGACTGCGTCATGCCTCTGCCAGTCACAGCGCCTGGCACACAGGCAGCACTCGGGGGCCATTGCATGGCACTGATTCCATCAAGTCCTTCATTTTACAGATGAGGAAACTGAGGCCCGGAGAGGGCAAGTGGCCCACCCCGGGTCATTTACCTGATCTGGAATAGATCAGAGTCCACCACAAACACATCAACAGGCCCAGGAACCAAAGAGTGTCTGTCCCTTTGTCTCAGGGTCTTCTCCTCCTTCTACACCACCCTGATCCATGTGGTTGGTGGAAAGAGCCCTGGACACAGTGGGGACAATGAGAGTCCTGGTGCACCTCAGCCCCAGCCAATGGTGTGGTCTGGGGAAATCCTGGCATTCCCGGGCCTTGCTGTCTCCCTCAACCCAATGGGCACGACCTTCCCTGCCCAGCGATGAAGGCGAGAGTGTGGGTGTTCACCCAACACACGCTCCCCAGGAGCCCAAGGAAACACCTGCCCGGGGCGGGAGAGGGGAGCCAGGCCCCTTGCCCTGCTGCCATGCAGCAGCTGCGGAGCCATCAGCCCCACATGCCGAGAAATTAAAACTGCACATTCCTCTGAGAAACATCTGCGCCAACTGTGCTGCGTTTACGTTTCATTTCAGGGGAGGGTTGTTATAACACCGAAAGGAAAAACCCTCCGAGCAGCACTTGGAGAAACCAGCCAGTGTTTTTGGAAAGAGAAGCGGGGAGGTTTACCCTGCATGCTCAGCCCCTTTAGGGAGAGCAGACCAAGGACACCTCTCTGAGAGAGCAGGCCTCGAGTATACCAAGGACGGGGACCATCTGCAAAGGGGACCCAGAGCACTCAGCCAAGCTCAGCTCCTGGCTGCACCCCAGGAAGCAAAGTGAAGACGCACTTGTCATTGCAGAGGGAGCAGCTCGGCCACCTGTGCGCTCACTTATTCTCTCAACAAACAATTATTGAGCCTTGACCGTGTCCAAGGTGCCTTGAGCAGCACTGAGGCAGAGATCAAAGGTGGGCCAAGCGCTCTCTCTGCTCTCTGGAGGCAAAGTATCAACAGGAGAGAGAAGACAGGAGAGGTTCAAACAAAGCGTGGGAACTGAGAGAACTTCTGGTGGAGAGATCTAAGACAGCTTCCTGGAGAAAGAGGCACCAGGCAGGTTCAGTAGGAAAGTCTGGATGAGGGGACTGCACATGCAGAGGCGGGCGGGGGAGAGCCGGGGCTCGTCCAGAGTGGACGTGCGCCTGGCACGGGGCGTGCCAAGGGGAGAGGCACTGAGCCAGTGACGCCCTTTGACGAGATGGCACAAGCTGGCTGCTCCCATTCCTCACAGCAGAGGGTCAGGGTCCATCTTCCCCCCACCTGGGCGGAGGACGTGCTTTGCGGCTGCCCTCCCCCACCCTTCCCTCTTCTGTTCTAAGTACTTCTGCAGTTTAGGAAAAATGGCTCTAAGCTGAGGTGGACCCAAAGCTGCCAGGAACAAACCAGGGAGCCAAACTTGTGAAATCAATGTTAGTGACGATGACGACGCTTGTCAACAGGCGTGTACCCAAGACACGAGGGGCTGCCTCCGTGCCCAGCCCTTGGAGTACTTACCGTGCGGGTGCTTTGTACCCGCGAGTCTCGGGTTGCACACAGCTAATTGTGCAGGGAAGTTTTTTCATTGATTTGCACTGACCAAAGGTTTGTGCAACAGAAAAATGTCTTGAAGGCACTTAAACAGCTATCAATAGGAAAAGACGGAAACCAAGTCCCCAGAAACAGGACAGCGGTTTAAAGTCCGACACTGGGTACCCACTCTAAAGGAGGAGGCACCGTTGTCTATCCAGACCAGGCCCCTCCTGATGTCTGCGGGCCTGCAGCACCAGAGCAAGGGCCATTCTGGCCCACAAGCCCCCTCTGTTCTTCCTCCCTCTCTATGATTAAGGGACCTCACACATGTGGACACTCCAGCCTGCACACCTGAGCTCTGTCCACACCCCTGGCAAACAGCCACTCCTTGATTGGCACCGTCAGTGATCTGCCATCAGAAAGACCCTGTAAAGAGGCCTGGGCAGACCCTGGAAGCAGGCCTGGGCTACTTGGAGACAGAAAGCTTAAGTGGGCTCTGGTCCTTGACTGTCACCCCAGCAGAAGAGGCGTAGTCCGGAGGGGTTGGAGTGGGGTCCACAGCAGGGGCCTGGTCACAGGGTGTTATTGGCATAAACTGACATGGAAAGGTGTCCACACATGGAATAACCAAGGGGGAAAAGTGTGTTCAGAACTACCAACATGGAAAGATTCCAGATTTCACGACCTCCACATCTGTCAGGACGGTTGTCCCCACCCCTGGCTGCTAATGGCGGTTTCTGATGGGCTGGTGGGGAGGCCAGGCAGAGCCTTTCCGGTTTTACTTTGCACAGATCCGCAGCATGAACACTGCACAGCAAACACTGTGTAATCTGAAAACCACTGAATCTGCTTTTTAAATGTTAGTACTTTTCGAACCAGTGAGTGTAGGGAGGTATTTCTCCCACGTTTCCTTCTGACCAAAAGAAATTTTGAAAAACAAAGAAATAAAACCAATCGAAGACCACTCCTGGACGGGAGAGCGGGTAGCTGTGGTCAGGAGACCGGAGGCAGCCAAGGTGCAGAAGCTTCACCACCTGTCAGAGGGCTCGTGCCTCCCTCGGCAGCTTCTTCAAACCACACCTCCAGTCCTGCCTCTGGAAATACAGATTCCTGGGCCCTGTCTCCAACTGGCTGAATCAGAACCTTCTGGATGCAAAGCACGGGAACTTGCATTTGTCACTCTCCAGGGGATTGATTCCGATGACTAACCGGGTTAGGAACCTATACCCTTCAAAACCCTGAAGGGTAAGCAGCCCCATTTGGCAGATGAGAACACTGAGGCCCAGGGAAGTTCCCACCTTTGTTTTAGGCCACAGGGTAGAGTCGTGGGTTCCTCCACTAGCGCCTGTTCCACTCTCCCAGCTGGGCCCATGGGGTTTGGGACCAAAGTAGCCTGTGTTCAATAGTCCCGGACTTCAGACTCTGCAGTTATAGCCATCTCTAAGCCAGATGACTAGCTCATCATTGGACAGCTATATTGTGGGACCTACTCTGTGCCCGCTGCTGTTCTGGGGTGGGGTGCCTGCAGGTGTCCTGGCTCCTTACAGCCTAAATGAAGAGGCATGTGGAGAACACAGAGCTCCTGCACAGTGCAGTGACGGAGGTGAGGCAGGCGGTGAGACGGGAGTGACCAGAGGTAGGAAAGTCCTCCTTGAGGAGGGGCGCTTGGAGATGAGCCCTAAATGATGACAGAGAAGGAACATCTGGCACAGGGTTCACAGCAGCTCTTGTGAAAGTGGGACAGAGAAGTGATCAGCAGTGAGGTGCAAAGAGCCTCAGAGGACGTGAAGAGAGGTGACCCTGTGGAATAAACTTAGGGCTTTGTGCCCAGCGTGGACCACCATGCCTCTGCTGCCCTGAGTAAGCCGCCCGTGCTCCTCAAGCTTAAGTATGCATCAGCGTCCCTGGAGGGCCGTGGAAAGAGAGATGCTGGGCCCACCTGCAGCTCCTCAGTCCATGGTGGTCTGGACTGGGGCCCAAGCTGGGGCCCGTCCCGCAGTCTCCCAAAGAGGCTGATGCCGCCCGTCTGGGGAACTCTTTGACCCCTGCTGCTGTGTCGTGATTGCCTGCTGGCCCATCTGTCTCTGTGACAAACCGGAGTCCTGAAGGCAGGACTGACTGACACCCTGCCAGTGTTGGGAGCACTAGTGGGGGCTCAGTACAAGCTCAGGAATCAATGAATGATTGAGGGTGTGAAAGGCCAGCCGCGTGAAGCGATGTACCTAGAGCCCTTGGAATATAAGACCACAATGTGCATTTCTTAAGGGCAATCCAGAGAAACGACACACAAACATACGAAGAGATTTAATAGAGAGAATTGGTTCACGTGAATCTAGAGGCCTCATGTGCAGAGGGTGGGGTCCAGTCCAAAGACTGGCAGGTGCCTGAGGTAAAGGAAAGCTCTTTCTGTTCAAGTGTGAAGGCAGGAAAAATCTGACACCCCAGATCAACTGCAACCAGGTGGGAAGAATCCTGGAAGGAGTCAACCCTTTTAGTCTAGCAGGCTTTCAACTGATTGGGCAAGGCCCACCCCCATTAGAGAAGGCAGTCTGCTTTCCTCTGTCTACGTATTTAAATGTTAGTACCAAAAGACTTTCATGGAAATACCCAGATAATGTTTGATCAAATACCTGGGTACCCTGTAGCCTAATTAAATTGACATACAATTAACCATCACAGTACGTGTTTGTTTAAATACACACATAGGATTTCCATCAGGATGAGGGTTTTACAGAAGCAGGGAGAGTAGGGGACATGCTGGCAAACAGAGGGTCCTCGTTTTCCTCGCCACCAGCACGCAGGGCCTTGCCGGGTGTCTGAACCAAGACCTGCACAAGCCCTGCGTCCAGCCCAGGAAGGCCTGCAGGTCCCAGGCAGGCTCTCCCTGCACACGGGAGCCCCAGCCAGTGCAGGGCCGGCCCCTCAAGCAGGCTCCCGCTCACTGTGCTCAGCGCTTCCCAGCCCCATCTTGAACACATTAGCCACCGGCTCACACGAGCTGGAGGAGATTACATTTTCCATGGAGAGAGCGGGAGAGAGAAGAGAATAGTCTCTCCTTTGTTCCCTGGAGTTCTCGGCCCAGGCGAAACCCCCTCCCCAGTGCCCCTATCTGATTTCAGTAAAGGAAAAATGAAGCCAGGAGAGAAACCAGGTCTTGAGCAGCGGGAGGAGGGCGGGCTGGAAGAGGCACAGGTGAGGGGGAGCAGAAGAGCCAGGGCCCCGGAGGACTCCCAGCCGGCTCCCCAGAGGGCAGCGCCCCCACACTGGGCCTCCGAGCCTCCGGTTCTTCCCAGTGGTGAAAGAGCACTGCGCGTGGAGTCCCGCTCTGGAACCGCTTATTACACCACTTCTGAGCCTCAGACACAAAGTGCCCTGCCAGCCTCACAGCTGTCCTGGTCATTAAAACCCAGTGCTACTGAGCTGCACTGAACGTGAGTCATTTAAACGAAACAGATCAGCAGTGATCCCTGAACTTCCTGGAATGTGAGATCGGGCCTTACGAGAGGCACCATGAGGCTGTCCAGGAAGGGGACTGAGCCCACATCTTTGCGGCAGTCCCTCTGCCAACCTCTCGGCTCAGGACCAGCTCCAGAGGCAGGTGGTCCTTGCTCAAGCATCCCGTGGCCTCGGGCTTCCGCGGTCTGCTGGGGAGCTACAAGGCTCGCACCTGTCTCGCCAGACACAACCAATAAAAGGCCTGGCAGGGCCTGGAGCTGCAGCCCCACCTCCACGGCCGGCGAAGCGCGGCCCTGAGTTGGGACACCAGGCAGCAGCAGGGCTGTGCCAGCCCCGAGGTCCGGGACCCAGCACTTCCTTGCTCTGGGCCCTGGATGCCCTCTGGGCCCTCGTCCAGTGTTGGCCCAAGGAAGTTTCCCCGGGCCAGCTTCAGGTAACTAGAAACATCTGGAGCGCAGGGCTCCCTGTCCAAGTGGCTGTTCTAAGTGGGATGTTCATAGAACAAAGGAGCTTCTGTTCCCGTGAGGCTGGGTGGGGGGACGGTTTTATGCATTCAGTTAAACAAGGAGGAGAAATGGCGTAGATGGTGTCAGTGGTCCCGCCCGCGCTCGCTCGGTAGACACAGGCCCCCGGGGAGCGCGAGCTGCGGTATGAATCTGCTCCCCGTCGCAGGCCTCAGCTGCCATCTTTCTCTCAGTGCATGGTAACACCTGGGACATCTAAAGATACTGTTAGCCATGTGGGTTTTCTTCTTCCTTAGCCACTCACAAGTGAATTTTTTAGTTATAATACGTGAAAACTCAATTCAAACACTTATGCAGTAAATGGTAGTTACTGCCCTTATTCTTAAACATCAAGCAGTAGCGTGAGCCTCAGGGATACCTTGACGCAAGGGTTTACAATATCATCAGGACTTCAGTTCCTTCTCTGCTTCTCTCTGCCCTCCCACACTTAGCGTCAGCTCACACCCCTCATCATCACAAGGTGGCTGCCATCGGTCCAGGCCTTGCATCCACCCACCATAGCATCCGGAGAATAGACACCAGCTTAGTCCCTGTGTTCTGAGCACAAGTCCTGTGATTCACTCTGACTGGGGTGACGGGAGTCACATGCCCTCAACGACACAATCACTGTAAGCTGGCCGATAAAACTGGTCCGGTCTGAGCTATGTGCGAATCGACACATACACTGGTGTCCTTTACATATAAATTTACACATAGTCTGGGAGTGCGTGTCACATCTTTTTTATGACAGGAGATTGTAATTTTAAAAGTGGAAGACCAAAAATGCCTTGAAGGATGGAGCTAAGGATAGGAAGAATTCACCATGAGCCTCACAGGCTAGGGGCTCCCTCTCTCAGCCTGTGTCCTGCTGGAAGCTAGGGACCCCAGCTCCTGGCAGGGCCATGTGCAGCTTCTCAGGTAGCCAACTCCACAGCGAGCATCCTCCCTCGGTGAGGCCCTGCTACAGAGCTGCGGCTGAAATGCCCACTGCCAATTCCCCTTCAGCCAGCACCTCCTCCTGCGCCTCCACAGGAAGCAGAACGGAGCCCGCAGCAGTGATTCACAGCACAGAGCCCATGGAGGGGCCCCTGCTCACCGCCACCTTCAGGGTTCGCTGTGCTGTCTGGTGCCCGCGCCAGAAGAGATTGGGTATCCAGCCGCCGAGAGGCACAGCAGGCCCTGAGGCTCCGGTGGCTGCATGAAGCTGAGGCCACAGGGGGTGGTAGGGGCTGCCAGACCCCAGGAGCAATTTGGCTGGTCTTAGTGGTGACGCGAACATTTTCCCTGTGCTTCGGCAGTTATCCCCTCAAAGTAAGACTGAATCATATCCTCCAAACCTCAAGCCCGCCAGGCACACGTAATGCCACACTCCCAGATGGGGAGGAGGCCTGACCCCAGCCTCCCTTCCCAACAAAGGAACATTTGGGGCAACACAGAGGAAGCTGTCCCCACTCTGCCACAAATGAACTGTGGGACCTCGGTCGGCTCCCTCTTGGGGCTTCAGTTTCCACATCCATGTTATGGGTACAGTAAACCCTGTTCCCCAAAAAAAGTGCCAAGGAGCCCCAGAGAAACAAGTCTGGGAGAATGGAGATGGGACTCTAAAAAGGACAAAGCCCTGCCTTGTTGCAAATTTGAGGTCACAGTGACTTAGTGGATATGCTGTCAGATTGTCCCCTCTCAGCCACTGCCAGGACACATTACCTCCAGGAAGCTGCCACTCTTATGTATGACTTTCCCAGATGTGGCCCCCGCTGTCCCCCATGCCTCCTAACACCTCCTGAGAGGTAGGCGATACGGGAATCTTTAACCCCACTTCCCAGCCAAGAAAACCAAGGTCAAAAAATTCAGTGATTTCTCAAGACCACTCAGTAAGCTAGGGACAGGGCTGGGAGGAAGACCCCGCTCCTGAACCCTTAGCCCAGGGACCTCGCTGCCCTCTATTAGGACCCTCCAAGCAGGTCACCGGGGCCTCAGAGTTCCACTCTGTAAAACGGGAAGTTGTGGGGACCCTGCCCTTTAGGAGACGCACGGGTAGCTGTTCTGGAGGACAGCAGTGTCTTCCTGGTTTAGAACATGCAATGCCGATTCTCCCAGAGGCACCTGAAGTGCTCCTGGAAGACGCTGCGTTCAGAAGGCGCCCGCCCAGCGGCGTGTTCCGGAGATGCAGCCCTCAGAGGGCTCAGTCGCCTGTCAGGCGGACCTTGAAAGTGGAAGCAGCTGGGAAAGCAAGTTGGGAGCCCTTGTTTGACTGCTTTTTTTCAAGTGGTACTGGGGATGGAACCCAGGGCGCCCTACCACTGAGCTACAACACCAGTCTTGTATATTTTTTGAGATAGGGACTAGCTAAGTGGCCCGAGCTGGCCTGGAACTTGCCATCCTCCAGCTTCAGTCTCCCCTGTCACCACTGGGATTATAACGTGGGTACCCACGCTAGACCAAGCTTCTTTCCTGACTGATCTCTCAATGTCAGCCTCTCTCTCTCTCTCTCTCTCTCCCTCCCTCCCCACCCCCACACCTTTCTGGAAAGAATGGAGTGGCTTTGACCACACAATCACTCCCAGAAATAAGTAGCCAAAAATCATGTCGTCTAGACAAACAGATTTTATGGGTCCAATTAATTCCTGCCAGTCGAAAATAGGCATGTTTAATAAGGGGCTATATTTGGAATCTGTCATTATCTGGCGGCCCAGGGGAGAAACCTCAGTTCGTATTTCACAGATTCTTCATTTCAGAGTTCTGTCGCTCTCCCCTTGGGAGCCGGCTTCCTTTGCCTGTGCACTGAGCTGGGCTGGGGCTGTGGCTGGGGCTGGAGCATGTGACCGTGGCAAGCCACTTACGTCCTGTGCTCCTGAGTCTATAGGCCCATCTCCTCACAACCGTCCTGAGCCAGAAAACAACTGGGGACCTTTCCTTGGGCCATGTGACTGGCAGCAGGCAACAACCAAGAGAACAGGGTTAATAGGACTCCCGAATGTCTCACCTGCCCTATGTCCCCAACTCCACCCATCTCTTCTTTACCCCCTGGATCTGGGAGCCTTCTAGGGACATCATAAGTGTGGCAGCCATCCTGTCACAGTGGCCGTCCCTGGGAAAGAGTACCATCTCCAGTCACTATTAGCCATTAAGGCCAGAACAGAGAGCTGGCAGGCCCAAGTCCTGGAGGGCTCTGGGTGCGCCGGAGGCCCACGTGTGCTGGAGGCCTCACCTCAGGTCAGACTGGGACTCCTGTGACCTCCCTGCCATTCTAGGCCGCCCCTGCTGGTGCTGCCTTCTGGGGCCTGGAGGTGAGGCGTGGAGGCGGCTGTCTGAGGGGACGTCTCCCTGGCCTCAAAGGTGAGCCCACAGCCCAGGGCTCCAGGGTCACTGCCTGCAGGACTCAGCCAGGCTAGGAAGAGGTGGCTGCTGGTCTTCCCTAGAATCTGTATGCACATCAGCAAAGTTCATCTGTTTCCTGTGGCCGCTGCAGTGAATTTTCACAAACTAAGTGGCTTAGAACAAAGGAAATGCACCCTCGCACAGACCTGGAGGTCGAAATGGAAGCAGCGGCCCCTCTGCCTCCCTCCTCAGGCCCTGCGGGAGGATCCTTCCTCAGTGCTTCAGCTTCTGGGGCCTCCAGCACCCTTTGGCATGCGGCAGCACCCCTCCCATATCCCTCTGTCTTCGCTTGGCCTCCTCTTCTCATGTCCTTCCATTTTGTGTCCCTCAGGAAGACACTTGTCACTGGATTTAGGGCCCACCTGGATAATCCAGGGTGATCTCAACTCTGGATCCCTAACTTTGTTCCATCTGAAGGCGCAAGCAGAAGCCCCGGTTGGCCACCCCAGCCCCCTTCCACCCTCTGGCTGCCTTGTCCACCTGAGCAAAGACAGACTGGCCACTGAGCAACATGCCCAACCTCTCACTGAAAGACTTCCTTGTGAGATGAACGAGGCCCCTGCAGATAATGACAGATAGGCAAGACTCGGTGGCTCCAAAAGCATCATTCCTCTGCAGCAGGCCCCCTTTACCCGCTGCACCACTTAACAAACTCCTAGTCATCTGTGAGACCCAGCCGGGCATCACCCGCTCCTCCGACAGGGACTTGCCCCCTTGGTTTGTCGCAGGGCCTGTATGGTCTTCCTCTCTGCATCTCCAGACCTTGGCAACAGGTCCCAGGGATCACAGTCAGCCTGAGGGTCGGCCTGGGGTTGCTGCTCCAGGCCTCCTTCCTGCCCTGGCCCCGGCCTTCCCCTCCACACTGCCCACCAGGTCCCAGCTTCTGCCAGGAAGAAGTGCCTCCCCCAGAGTCTTTGTTTGTTCCCCTTCCTCTGCAGGCTAGTCGTGGGTGCCCCTTTGGAAACCAATGGCCAGCAGAAGACAGGAGATGTATACAAGTGTCCTGTGATCCAGGGGAACTGCACCAAGCTCAACCTGGGTAAGTGTGGCACTGTCTCTTCACAAAGAGGCCAGGCCTCATCCAGTGTGGAGCAGGCTCTGACGCATGTCCGGGCTCAGTCACCTGGCTCCTCCCAGCTGCCCCGCAAGTTCACCCAGCTGACATCACTGTCCCCAGATTACAGGTGAGGAAGCCAAAGCCAGAGGAGGAAGCAAGTTCCCCATAGTCACATAGCCTATCAGAGCCAGATGGGGTTCAAAGCCAGGCTCCAGTGTCCGGGGCTGTGGCTCTTGGAGTTTCCTCTCCCAGCAGGAGAAAACCATTTCCTGTCTTCTTTCTGATTTTGAAATACTAACAGCAGTAGCTGGCATTCAGGGATCTTGGATAATGCTCACCATGTGCGGGCACTTTTAAGGTATTTGGACTCACTTAATCCCCACAACACCCACATGAGATGTCACTATTTAGCAGATAACAGGATGATGGCACTTGAAGTGAGGCACCTGTCCAGCGACATCCAGTGATGGGATGCCAGTCCACCGTCTATGACTGTGCTGACCACTGAACACTCTGCCTTTCTGAATGAAGCCTTTTCCTCACTGAAGGGTTCTGAGGCCTATTCTGGAGCAGGAGGATGGGAGATGCCGGGAGCAGCCATAGCCTCCCAAGTCCTCAAAATCCACTGGGGTGCTCCTGTGTGCCCTCACGTGCATCCACCAAAGCACTTCCATCTTGTCCTGAAGGTCAGACCAGACTGGCCCTGGCTCTGCCCTCAGAAGGGGCGGTCTCCTGGGAACTGAGAAGCTGCAGCTCTCAGGACCAGCCTTCCCCAGGGCCAGGATGCTGGGTCTCCCTGTCTTCCTCTTCCAGGAGGTACCTCTGCCCTAGAGCATCGTGTGGTGGCCCTGGGGGTGGAGGACAGGGGCTCAGCAGGGCCTGCAGGAGGAAATGGCAGAGGTTGGAGGGATTCGCAGATGAACAAAGAGGCAGCGTCCATCCGAGGGAAAGCCCGATAATCAAGAACGCAGATCCCCAGGGCGGCCAGCTGCCTGTCACATGGTGCTGGAGGCTCCTGCTGTCCACATCTGCGTCAGCGCCATGGGTGGGAAGTTCAAAACCTAGCTCTTCAGTGAGTAAACAGTGGAGGGGGAGGGGGCCTGGCTGGCCGCCTCCAGTCTGGCCATCAGCACCTCCAGCACAGGCTTCTGAGGCAGGCCCAGGTGGGCTTCCCCGTCCAGCTGTGCCATCTCTTTGCTGTTAGGCCCAGGGAGCTCACATCCTCCCTCTGAGTCTCGATTTGCTCACCAGAGGATCTGTTCCAGCTCCATTCTTTTTTTTTTTTTTTTTTTTTTCCCAGAGCTGGGAATCAAACCCAGGGCCTCACATATGCTAGGCAAGCACTCTACCATCGAACTCCATCCCCGCTCCTCCGCCCCTCTACCTTTAATGAGTATTGATAGATACCAAGCACTATGCTATTAGGATAGCTAGTTATTGGGATGCAGCAGGGAACAAGAAGCAAGGACTCTGCTGGGAGGGGACAATGCATAAACAGACAAATTTCAAAGCAGGATAATTTCAGATGGAACAAATGCTGTACAATAAGTCAGGAAGTGGTCATGTGGGGAAGGCCTATCTCAGCAGGTAATATTTGAGCAAAGACCAGACAATGAGAAGGAGTAAGATGGCAATGAAGTATTCCAGACAGAGGGAGAGCAAGTGCAAAGGCCCTGAGGTAGAAATGAGTTGGCTCCATTGGAGAATGTGAAAAAAAGGCCATGTGGTTAGCACAGAGGGAGCAAGGGAGGTGGTGGGAGAGGTGGATGTTACTCAGGCACTGAGCGAAGCTCCTGGGACAGGCGGGGTGTGGGCATGGAACCAATCATTTTGTTCTGCCTATTGCTCTGGCTTCCAATATGAACCCATTTCCCTCCAGAGAGAGGAAGAGACATAAAACCCTGGAAAAAAAATTCTGAGCTGGGGCACGAGCCCAGAGGTAGTGGGTAACAAAGTGAATTGGGACAGAGGAAAACTGTCTTCATTTGAAGAATGGTTCTCTCTCTCCTGCTGAGAAAAAAATGCAGAGCGGGAAGACCATCTGCCAGTTTATCCCCACAGTGGAAAACCAAGGCGAGGACGCCTGAGTCCTGGGTTTCCTACGGCCTCTCCAGGCCCTGGGCTCTACTAAGCCAGGAATGTCCTTTCTTCTCTCTCCAGGGAAGGCTCAGTGGCGTCATCATTCACACGTCAGTGTGAGCGAGTATCTCTCTTGGCAGCTCTCCTCAACACCTGGATGAAGTCAGGGTCTTCGTGAGGGACAGGGTGGAGGAGGGGGCCTGACGCTGGAAGGCAGACCCCATGAAAGGAGGGGCTTCTGCCTGGGGACTCACCAGACCTGCGAGGAGGGGCTCCACTCTCTCCATTCGCAGAGGAGCAGGAGGACACAGGACAGCACAGGGGACTTTCTCACATGCCCCTCTGCCCCTGGCAGGGCCACTTCAGCATGGACTTCAGTCCCAGGCAGAGGAAGGAAAGAAGGCAGCCAGGAGAGTGACCACGCCCCTCAGTAAATGTAGGTTGGACGCCTCCTGGCTGGCTGGGGCGGAGGTTCCCTAGTTAGATCTTGAAGCCTCCTCTGCAGCCCCCACTGCCACCATGAGGCCATTCGATAGGGAATAAACGTGACATCCTAGGGTCTAGGTTCAAGTCCCCAACTCTATTTATCAGTGAGTGGCCCTTTGAAAGCCCCTAACCCTTTCTATACCTTGATTTCCTTGTCTGAAGATGGTCATGGTGCCACCTGGACCCCCAGGACAAGAGGAGGTCCTGGGCGGGCAGGTGTGGGCAGAGCTTGTGAGCGCCCAGGCGCCTCAGAACACAAGCACTACGCCTCTCATTTTCTCCCTGGCCTGTTTGCACAGGCGAAGCCGAAACTAATCCCAGTCAGTCAGCACAGCCAAGGGGGCTGGATTTGATTTCCTGAGGAGCCTTCCTGAAAACTGAGGGAGACCAAAGGGAAGAAATAACAAACCTGCCGCCCCCTCCCTCTGGCCACGGGGCAGTCACGTGTCTGCCTTTCCGGCCCCCACTAATGCCCACCCGTGGGGCCTGCCCTGCCAGTCCTTGCTGACCTGTGACCCTGGACGCCAGGCCACCTCTTTATGCCTCCAGTCACCCACAAAGCAGAATGCAAACTAGTCTGAGTGGGGGGTCCCAAAGCCCCCACGCGGGGAAGACTCAGAGGACTCTCCCGGCTGCAGGTCAGGACTGACACGGCCCAGCTCCCCGTCTGTCTTCCTGTCGGTGAGCTCACACAAACACACACACCACACACTTCTGGGGGATCAGAGCTCATTTTTCTTCCCTTCAGTGACATGATGGAATGATCCAGAAAAAACTTAACTGATGTAACTGTTTTGTGGTTCTAATCTACCATAGCCAACCCTCTCCCTACACCGGTGGGCCGATATCCTTGCCCCCAAATATGGCTCTTGGCAGTCAACCACAGAGTGATGTTCTGCAAGGCCTAGAAAGCTCTAGAAGTCTCCTGTCGAGTTGTCCTCGTGAGAGGGAATCTTCATCACCATCTGTCAGTTTGGTGGATGAGCAGAGAAGGGGGCCCTGAAAGAGCAGCGCCAGAGCTGGCAAGCGTCAGCGGAAGGAACTCTGCAGAGAAGAAGGGGCCTCAGTGGGTGCCATGGAGTGTTTGGGGTGGGACTCAGGGGACGTTGGGGCCCAGTCAGATGACTGGCAGACGAGAAGGCCTAGACTAGAAGAAGGCTCTGCCGTGGGCTCGGTATGTGAACCTGAACTCTTGTTGGCCTCTCGGAGACCCAGTTGACACATCTCCCAGGGACCTGTGAGGAAGGAATGAGACCGTATCCGGGGAGCAAGGGAACCCAGGCACCTCAGGGACCAGCAGCGGCAGCAGCAGCTCTGGGCAGAGGGTGGGCAGGAGCGGGCAGCAGGCTGAGCATCTCCCTCCTCCCCAGGAAGGGTCACCCTGTCCAACGTGTCCGAGCGGAAGGACAACATGCGCCTCGGGCTGAGCCTCGCCACCAACCCCAAGGACAACAGCTTCCTGGTAAGAGCCACCAGCCCCGCCGTGCTGTCCAGCCCTTCCTGCCCACCCAGACCCACTACGCGGGGTAGAAGAGGCAGGGGCTGAAAGTCCTCTCACCCCAGCTGCTCCTCGCACACATTCACCCGCCCCCGGCCTCCCCACCTGTGCACAGCAGGAGGAAGCCCCTCCACAAGCTCCGGCCTTTCTGGGTGTCTGAGTTGTACGTTTGGAGGGGACAGTTCAGGTAGGAAAAAGGATGGAGCCCTTTGTGTGCACACCCAGGGTAGAAGAGCAGCCAGAAAAGGAACAAGAATAAATACAGCCAACGCTCTGATGGCACCATCTCATTCCTTGGGAAGCCCGTTTCCTGGGGCAGAGGCCCAATCTCTCCCCCACGGCCGCGTTCGATAAAAGAAACGAGACATGTCACACAACCTAAGACTTTGTAGGGAAACCAGAAACGAGGATACAGATTCCCTGCCACCCGGGGAAGGGATAAGGAGCGGCAGGCCATCTGGACATCTGGGATTGAATGTAGAAGGCGGGGGAGGTTCCTGTTTGGTTTTTACAGGCAGGTCTCAGCAAAGAAGAAAGAAAAGGAGGTGTCTGGGCCTCAGGGGTAAAAATGCTCGTTTGTTTAAACAATTTTTTGAGCACCTAGTGTGTCCTGAACCCAATGCAGGGGACTGGGGACTCCAGCCTTGTACAGCCACGTTCCAGCTCCTGGCTGGCTGGGAAAGAGACGGTAAACAAGTAATGCATAAGATGCTGGGACAGAAAGACAGCAGTAGGCCATCCTGGAGGTGTCTCCCTGCCCAGGGAGCACGCACCAGCTCTGCCTGCAGTCAGGGAGCTCAGTGGCATAACTGATGGGCACACCAGCTCCCTGCCACCACATTGCCACGGGTATGGGTGATGTTTGGTCTTCAAACAGGATCCTTCTGGGCCCGATAGTTCCTGCGTGAGGAGATTTTGGAGAAAAATTAGCCCAGAAAGTTCAACAGAAAGCACCACCCACTCTTAAATGGAAGGGCTGTGTCACTCTCTGTTCTTGTCCATAGTCCATTTCTGCTGGCAGATGAGGCATCTCAGTGTATGTGCATGCCAGAGTCCTTCATTGTCCCCAACCACAGGCAAAGCAGGACCCCAGCCCTGTCCACACACTCGTCCTTTAGGGCCTTTGTCTCCACTCTCTTGTCTGCCTGAGGCTCCTTGTCACATTCTTACTAATTTGATTTCACTTACTTGCAAGTTCCAGGCCAGCCTGGGTAACTTAATGAGACCTTGTCTCAAAATAAAATATAAAAAAGGGCTGGGGATGTAGTTCAATGGAAGAGCACCCCTGGGTTTAATCCCCAGTAGCCCAAAGAGAAATTAAAAATCAATAAATGCCAACTTTTTGTTAATCATTCACTTATCCATTCTTTGATTCACTCATCAGTCCAACCCCTGCCAATCATCCACCCCTCTATTCATCTATCCATTCATCAAATCATTCATCTACATATCTGTCTACACCTCAGTTCAGCCACTCATCCTTCTATCCGGTCATCCATTCTTCCATCCATCCCTTCCAGCCTCCATCCATCATCTACCCACCATTATCTATATACCCATTCATTCACCATCCATCCATCATCAGCCCACCAATTCATCCATCATCTTTCTATCTATCCATCCATCCTCACATTCTTTATTTCCTCCTTTATTCCAAAATAATTTACAGCAGCTTCAATAAAAGACACAGATAAATCATAACCTTTAAGATGTAGGTTAAAAAAGAAAGGTAATTAAAGAAATGGTTTGGGAGAACAATTCCTCCCCTAAACCAAAGGAACTTACAGCACAAAATTGAGCCTGGGGTGTCCTGACAGCAGGAAAAAGATGGAGGCATGGAACTGAGCTTTCATTTTTAACAAGCCTGCCTCTGAAAGAGACTCATCACTCAGTCCTTCAAGAAGAGACTGACGTCAGTGCTTTTGGTTGCAAATTATATAGAAATAGCAGAGACCTTTTTTTTACCTTTCCCTAGTAAGAGCATGGGAGGGGTGGCCAGGCCACCATGTGCAGCAGACAAGCCCTACGCTGCACTGGCGCTCCTGGTGTTATAGGGACCCAGTCCTGGAAGTTTGCCCAGTAAGGATCATCCAGTGGTCTCTGCAGATAGAGGATTTTGTCTAGTGACCCTTGAAGGATCCACTCCCATGACTGAATGGTTTCCTCAGATCCTGTGTGGTGGTGGGGTGGGCAGGTGGGGGAAGAAGAGTCACAACCCAAATAACAGAACGGAGTCTTGAAAATACAACAAAGGAAGACTCCAAGACTAGCAGGTCCCCATCACCCCCAAACAGAGGGAACTGGTGTGCATTGCAGCAAGAGAAAGCCCAGTGAGACTTGACGAAGGCCCTCTCACCCCTGGGACAGCCACACTCCGAGTGAGGATGTCTGTCTCGGCCCGGAGGCTGGAGATGAACCCTGGGCCGTGGGGCCTGGACCTGCTCCGCCACCCCCACTAACTGGGGGCCTGCACTGTACTCCTCAGGCCTGCAGCCCCCTCTGGTCTCACGAGTGTGGAAGCTCCTACTACACCACAGGGATGTGTTCACGAGTCAACTCCAATTTCCGCTTCTCCAAGACCGTGGCCCCAGCTCTCCAAAGTAAGTGGTTTCAGATCTGCAGATGGGCTGAGCTGGGGGCAGTCTGGGGAGGCTCGGGGCTCTGGGCAGTGCTATCCTGGCTACAGAAACATTTGGACTCTAGTTCCACCCTGTCCCAGCCCTTGGGATGACCTAGGGTGAGGTCCCCTGGTTGGGCCTCTGTGGGATGGTGATCCTGGTCCACCCTCCCCTACGGTGTGATGGTGGGAGCAGAAGAACTAAGGTTGTGGCTACAGTCCTGGCATCAAGGGCACCTCGCTGAACAAACCCTGCTCGTGGGAGGGGTTGCCAGGCCTCCATGTGCAACAGACAAGCCCTACGCTGCCACGTGCTCCTGGTGTTGAGCGATGCCGTAGACCAGCAGGTGGAGGGCCACAGAGAAGAGGAAGGTCCTTGGCAATGGTGACGCTGAGGCCACGCTCCTGGGCATCAGGGAGTTCAGCACCGCTTGCCCAGAGCCTCCTGGAAAACAAACCTTCCCCTCGTTCCCCAACCACCAAGAAACCTGGGGACTGGTGCTCACCCCAGAAAGCCCAGACGCCTTGGCTCTGAGCCTTACTGTTTCCTCTGCGCTGGATGCCCTCACCCAAGCAGCTGCTGCTGTTTTATGCTGTTTTATGGAGGGTGAGGGGATTAGCACCTCAGGCTGGCCGCCAGCCTCCCTCCAAACAATGGGGCCAGTCAGAGGTGGAAAGATGGGGCCTGGGGGCGGGAGGAGGAGGAAGCGGCAGTCTAACGGGGCGGGCTGGCAAGTGGTCCTTTTAGGGCAATGAGGAGGCATGGCACGAGAGGGCAGGAAAGGTAGTGCCAGAGCACAGGAAGAGGCCCGAGGTCAGGACACATGGGTTTCCACTGGGAACATCATTTCCCTAGAACCGCTATTCTCTGCAAGCGGAAACGTGACCATCCCAGCCCCTTCGAGCCTCCCATAGCAGAAGCCTCCTGGCCGGGCCGGCCAGCAGCACTGCCCTGACAGCATCAAATACAGATGCTAGGGCACCCCATGTAGATTCTAATTCAGTAGGTCTGCAATAGGCCCCGGGAGAGACAGAGAGGGAGAAAGAGAGAAAGAGAGGAAGGCGTGCAGGAGAAGCTCCCTGAGAGAGTACTCAGCAAAGTTCAAGAACCACAGACCAAAGCCACATTCTTCCCAAGGTGTCTTTTTAAAAAGTTGAAATTGTAAGAAAGAAATCAGTGATAATACATGCATTCTAATAATAAAACTACTTTAAAAATAAAAGAAACTTAATCCCTTCCAGGAGATCATAAACTCCAAATCAAGGCGTTTAGTCTAGTCTCCCTCCATGGCTGCCAGCGCCAGGCAGAGTTCTGGCCTATCAGGTGCTCAGTCCAAAGTGTTGAGCTAAACCAAACTGGAAAAAGACATCTCTGTCTGCTTGGTCAGCCAGAAGTGTCAAGTCACTGCCAGCTGAACACAGCGTGCAAGTGGCAAGGTGTAGAGCCTCCCGGTCACCCAACGTTTCCCAAGTGCTCCATCAAACCCAGAGCCCCAAGAGGCACCTGGGCTGGAACCCACCACCTTCCTCTACCTAGGAGCACGGCGTTCAACAGCACGCTTCCACCACGCAAGGTCGCCAGGAATGGCCAACACACAAAACACTCCTGGCATTGTTGTAAGGTAGACTTTCTAACGGTGTGAAAGTTCCCCACTGAAAATAAGCAGATGCCCAGATACAACGTGCATGCAATATTCGAAAGTAACCCTGGCCATTGGCAAACGTTGCTTAGATTTTAAGTGTTTTTTTTAAAAAACATTTGTTATGGTGCCCATGTTTTATTCACTTTCTTTGTTGATTTTTTGTTATTCCCTTCAATTTGGTATTAATGTGAAAAAACTATAAAGCAAGCTTTGTGTTCAGAGGCAGAGTAAAGGCTGAGAGCTTGACCACATGATGTCATGGCCACATTAACTCAATGGTTTACTTTAAAAAATAAATAAATAAAGATAGAATCAGCTAAGATTTATTGAGCTTTGTGCCCAACCTATTAGAAGCATCTTGTTAACTCCTCATGGCAACTGCTATTTATTTTTATGCCTCTTTTAGAGCCGACAAAACTGATGCTAAGAGGTTAAGTGATTATCCACAGGTCACACAGCTAGTGAATGGCAAGACCAGGAGTCAGAATTCACATTCCTAACTGTTACACCATACCTCCTCCCAAAGAGTGAAATCCATGGGTTGGGGATGTAGTTCAGTTGGTATAAGGCCCTGGGTTCAATCCCTAGCACCACCAAAAATAAATAAATAAATAAATAAATAAATAAATAAATAAATAAATAAAAGTGAAATCCACTCATTCGGGCTGCCAGCTATAAAAGCCAGCTGCCTGTTACAGTGAAGCAAATGATAAGAGTCCTTCATTTGGGCGGGGCCGGCTGCCTCGGAAGCATTAACCAATTGGCAGTGGTCAGTTCCTAATGAAGAGTAGATGTGGTCAGGCTTCTTTTAAGTTTTGTTCAAACAGCCCACAGAGTGGCAGAACAGAGACAGGAATTCCCAGACTCATCACTCATGTTCCCCAAATGCGCTGAGCCCAAGGGTACTCCCCAGTCCAGCAAATAACACACAGACAGCAATCAATGCCTCTGTCATCCTCGAACCATCATCCAGAAAATCAGAGATGTGCAGACACTGGCTCCTTGGCTAACCATGACCCTGTCCCCACTTCCCAGGGTGCCAGACCTACATGGACATCGTCATTGTCCTGGACGGCTCCAACAGCATCTACCCCTGGGTGGAGGTTCAGCACTTTCTCATTAACATCCTGAAGAAATTTTATATTGGTCCAGGGCAGATCCAGGTGAGTCTCTGGGGCTCTTTCCTCCTCTGAACAGAACCCTCTGAGCCCATTGGTCATGCTGCCTGGGGGTGTCAAGTAGCACCTTCACATGCACTAAGGAGGTGCACAGGAAACCCTGGCCAGTCAGCACTAGGTCCCTGCAGCCCAGGATGCCAATCCCCAGTGAGCACATCAAGGGACAGTTTGGGGAAGGCCGCTCTTCGCAGGTCAAACACTGTCTTCTGGGTAGACCCCACCTATGAAGACGTCTGACCAGAAAGGTTGGAAGGTTGAGCAGGTACCAGAACCCTACAGAGCAAGGGTGGGGAACACTGGGATTGATTTTGGAGAGATGACTGGAAGGAGTAATAGCCGTCAGGTCATATTTGAAATGCTGTCTGGCTCAAAATGGGGTATTTATTCCTATTATTTTGACTGAACAAGGATCAATGGATAGAAGTTATGAGACGGCAGATGTCAAGTCACTCAGAAATTATTTGTAATAAGCAGAGCTGTTGAAAAGAGAGTGGACTTTCTCACAGAAGAGTGGTTCCCCACCACTGCAAGAGCCACTCTTAGGACATCCCAGTGAATGTCCACCATTTGAAGGGCCCTTGCTCCAAGTAAATTCTGTGGGCCATCCAACAGCAATGTTTATCATTTGATCTCTACTATAGTCATTAGGGTTTGTGTGTTTTGTTTTTCATTTCTGAGCTACTTATGTTGTCTCTATTGTATCACCCTTGGGGATGCAAGAACCTCTTCCTTTCCAGTTTTAGAAATCTTAATTTTAGAGTTTGGAAAAAACACCAAGGCCCTCCACCCACCCTGCTCCTGATAACTTAGACAGCCATGCTGTGCCAGACTTTTGTCTTCCTAAGGAAGACGCATCATCAGTCTATCAGGCCTTTCCTTAGATCATAAGATGCTCTTCCTCTATATGTACCCCAACTTGTCCCACTGAGCCATTGTTCATCCCTAGAATGATGAAAAACCTGCTTCCCCTGGGCTGTAATGACATCTTGGGAAGGATGATCTCTCAATCCCAAATCCTCACAAGGGAAAGACCACTCCTGGGGACTCTTGCCACCAGAGGTCTAAGTTTCAGGAGCCAAGACATTCCTTCACCCTCTCCTCTGACTTGCAGGTTGGAGTTGTGCAGTATGGAGAAGATGTGGTCCATGAATTTCACCTCAATGACTACAGGTCTGTAAAGGATGTAGTGGAAGCTGCCAGCCACATTGAGCAGAGAGGAGGAACAGAGACTCGGACTGCATTTGGCATTGAATTTGCTCGGTAAAAAAAAAAAAAAAATCTACTTTTTTTAAATCTCAAATGCTGTCCCAGGTATCTATCACTATTTAACAAACCACCACAATATTTAATCCCTTGAAGCAATGATTCATTAATTTCCCCAAAGTTCTGGGGCTTGACTGCACCCAGCTGGTCAGTTCTCTTGGGTTCTCTCCATGGTTGCAGTGTTAGTCTGGTGTGAGCTGAAACTGTTGTCATCTGAAGGTTCAACTGGGTGGGACATCTAAGATGGAATGCATGGGTGGATGGCAGTTGCTGATCTTTGGCTGGGAGGTCAGCAGGACCCAGTGACCTAAACACCCACACACGGCCATGTGGTTCCATAAGAATAGAATCTCTCTGTGGAATATTTGTCATTTGTTGTCACACAATGGAGGGTGAAGAACAGAGTTAAATTTAATATCTTAAGATTACAGAGTAATGAGACTAGTTCCTTAAAATCACATCAGAACTCATTTATCCAAATGAGGGCTGCCTGTAGACACTGTCCACATAAAGGACCACAGGCTCATTCCAGGAAGACTGGCATTGCTCAAAACATTGTGCTTACCCAGTGCAATTAGCCAGTTTGAAAAGCAATCCCCCAAGATCTCTTGAGCCATGGCTTAGACTCCTAAGATGATTATGTCTAAGCCACTTAGATTTGAACTGTCTGAATTTCACACCTATGAATGTGAGTTCCACTACATTTGTTAAGACCACAATTCCAATATATTGTCCCACCTCATTTAGGGTTAGTTGATGTGTTTCATAGAATTTCACAAGAACTATTTAGTCATCTCACGATTTCATGTGGTCAAAAGTGTAAGATTTTTCCAACTTCACAACTTTTCATGATTAAGTTGCTGCCCAACCGATATTTTTCTGTGTGCTGATAAAATTGCTCTCATGCTCGCTTTTCCTACTCCATGGGAAGATGGCTCTAACCCATCCTCACAAGGAATGGGCCATTTTGCTGTTTTGCCATCACTGGGGTGGGACCAGAGACTCCCAGCAGGCCCTGGTGAAATGGCCAGGCAACGCAGAGAGCCAGTGAGCACCAGCTATCACTTTCCCAGTGTGGCATTGACTCATTCGAGGATGAAGCCACTGTTTTGGTCTCCTTTTGCAGTCCACCAACCTCAGGTCAAAGACTTGCGTGTGACTCACGAGGCAGTTTGAAGCTTTAGTAACTGAGGAGCACTCCTGGGGTTGCAATTTCACCTCCACTGAAGAATGAAATTCATATCTTCTGGCCAAATTACAGGTGGTGCCTTTTAAGATTAAAGGTTTTTTTCTGCCCCTCAGTTGGTTATTCATAATGAGGGTTTTTTTTTTTCTTTTTTCTTCCCCCCACCCCCAGCCCCCCATATGCCTACTAAAGGACAAAGACTCAGGCCATGGACTTGAGGGGCTCTAAAGATGGTAACCTGCAGCCCTTAGCCTTGGCAGCTCCCAGCCCAACATAGGAGCTCTAACCAATGTCAACCCTAATCCTATCTCAGGATGCAGAGAGATTGTCCCTCAGGGAGGCCCGTCAGGGTGGACAGGAAAGGTTTCCTGAGAGGTGGCCTTGGGATGGACACCTGAAGCTGTTGAGGGAGCTGACCAAGAGATAGCAGGGAGGGGGTACTCCAGGCTGAGGGAGCAGCCCACAGGCTCAGCACTGCACCTCCCAGGGTCGGAGATCACACAGGGCAAGGTCACATAGGCCTGGTGGGCCTTTGTCAGGACCAGGGCTTTTCCTGAGAGAGACAAGAACCAGTGCAGATTCTGAGCAGACCAGAAACATGATATGAGCTAAATTTCTGTGGGTCACTCTGGTTTCTAGTTGGGTGGATCCTGTTGTGACTATAAAGTTCTTACTGCTCTCAAGGAATTTGTAATCTCATTTACAGAGGAACAAATCCAAGTCCCTTTACCCAACCCAAAAATCATCATTTAAAATCTGATGATTCATGCTGATATTCATACTACTACAGATTCACAGAGACATTCACACTATTCTGCTATATGGAAATATGATCCTGAAGTTTTTCTTGGCTCTCAATATAATAAAACCTGCTATTCTCCTGCCATAATTTTCTGCCAGATTTTATTCCTTAGGCCTGGCCCTTCACTGAGGTCATAGAAGCATCTAGAATCTCCTTTGGGAGAAGAGCAGAGTTCTCCCTTCACTAGGTTGAGCAGTCTCATCATGCGGAAGTGGGCTTCTGTGGCCCTTGGGTCAACAGCTTATACTAAAATTAAAGGGGATTTTTTTAAGTCAGTATGTCCAGAATAGCATACAGCTACAGAGAGAACAGCAGATGGTTTTCCCTCTTCACTGGCAGCTTGAAAAAGTTCTGAACTAACTTAGTCCAGGTTTGGTGAATTTCTAAACATCAAAATCACATGCAAAAGCTCATCAGCTTGTCATGTAACAAGTTACCTCTGCTAACCCAAAGCCTTCTGGTCTTCAACCTGTCATTACAGAGCTTAGACCTGAGTGCTGTCCTTCCTGCCTGGCAGGGGGTCAGACCCATGAGGAATCACTGCTAAGTCTACAAGTGAAATTTATTTTTATATCCTAATTGGAAAATTTTACCTGCTGGGCCAGATTCTTGGCAAGACCGTATGTGTACTCAGAACATCATGGTCTAAAGGAGGGTTGGTCACAGAGGCACCGAGAGCCAGATTTTCAGGTTTTGTAGACTGAGTGCCAGCTGTCAGAGCCCCTTTGCCACATTGGGTGTGAGTGGACCAGCCCTGCTGTCCCCTGGGCTGGAGGGCCCAACAGGTGAGCCAAGGTCATGCTCCAGGCACTGAAAATTACAGAGAACTATTTTCAATTTGATATTTAATATTTCCCAAAATAGAATCAAAGCAGTCCTCTTGGGGAAGTCAGAACTCTGTGGGGCTTCCTCACAGGTATTCTTGGGGTCAGTGGTTTAGATGGTGAAACGCCCTGGCCCCTCATACCTTCAGTCCTTAGGAAAGTGGGACGCAATGCAGTATGTTCAGTAGAACTTTTAAAAATTACTGATGCCCAGGCCAGGCTCCTGGAGAATCTGACCTTATGGGTCTGAGTGGAACCTGGGCATCAATATTTCTTTAAAAACTCACCCCAAGAAATTCTTGGGTTTTCAGACCATTAACTTAGCTCCCTAAAGCCCACCACCTGCCAACTTCCTTCCCATGTCCTCTTTATGCCTTCTACCTCCCCAAAACAATAAGATCGGGCCCCCAGAGGATCTTTTTAAAATCACTTTTTTAAAATATGGAGATCTGAGACCAACCTAAGCAGTTGGTTAAAGACTAACCTGGGAATTAAGATCCATCCTCTTCTTTGGTACAAGGTCTAATGGACTCGGAGTGTTGGGTTGCCCCAGGGGAGCTGGCTGTAGCTTCCGTGGCTGTCCCTGGAGGAGCATGACATCTTCCTCATCCCCACTCCCTCTCTGTGCTCGGGTTCCAGATCAGAAGCTTTCCAGAAAGGCGGAAGGAAAGGGGCCAAGAAGGTGATGATCGTCATCACAGATGGGGAGTCCCATGACAGCCCGGACCTGGAGAAGGTCATCCAGCAAAGTGAGAGGGACAACGTGACCAGATATGCTGTGGCTGTAAGTCCCGTTCCTGCCCAGGGCTGCTGGCTACCTCTCAGAGGAACTCCCAGGGGCTGGTTTCTGAGAAGCAGCCTACCAAGTGTCCAGGCTTTCAAAAGAACAAGTTGAGAATCTTCTTTAGCACTGCTCAGGCCTATCCACAACAGTTGTGGGCTTGGTTTTTCCTTCCTTTGCCAGGAAGCTTCAGAAACCTCAAAAACTAGGAAATAGCTCAAGCCTTCCAGCTCCCAGAATTCTAGCTTAGCACAGGGGTCTCAGCTTGCCTCTAGAAGAGCATCTGTTCCAAAACACAAACAGCACCTGGAGGAAAGCTCATGGCTACCAAAGTCCTGGCATCAGCCCATCCTGAAGCCCTGGGGTCATGGGCCCTGAGGCATGTGGGAGTCTGTGCTATGTCCTGGTTTGTCGTCCCTGCCCCTGTTCCTGGCAGGTCCTGGGCTACTACAACCGCAGGGGGATCAATCCAGAAACTTTTCTAAATGAAATAAAATACATCGCCAGCGACCCTGATGACAAGCACTTCTTCAACGTCACTGACGAGGCAGCCCTGAAGGACATTGTTGATGCCCTGGGGGACAGGATCTTCAGCCTGGAAGGTGAGCCTTGCCAACCAAGAGGGGCTACACACACCAGGTTTACATCAGACAAACTCCACAGGGAAATTCAATTGCACAAAACAGAATGACTTACTTAGCAAGGGTTCTTGCTTAATAAAAAAAAAAAAAAAAAATGGAGAGCAATTGAGCATTGTTCCATTCTGGATGCAAAGCTATGCACTTTATGAGCAACTCTGAAAGATGGTTTTTCTGGTATTCTCCACACTTGACTGCTGAGGACACTGAAACTCATAGCAGTTAAGTGACATAGCAAAGTTCCCACACTGGGGCAGTGGTGGCGTGTGAACTAATGTTGCCAGGTTTAGTATTGAAATGCAATACTTGTGACAGGCTTACACTAAAATATTATGCATTGTTTATCTGAAGTTCAAATTTATCTGGACACCCTATATTTTACCTGGCAGCCCTAGTTTGGACCCTGCTGTGCCTGACTCCACAGCCTGGAACATTCGGTCCCTCTGTGCCACTGTGTCCTGCTCCACCAAAAGCAGTCTTTGCAGGGATTCTTCAGATTGCCCCCTCCTGATGATTTAAACTGCATTTTTTATTTGCACAGATCCCACTTGCACAGTCTATTGCTCTAGTGGGTCCTTCCAACACTGGGCTTTGGGCATATGGGAGACATCTGCAGCGCATTGGAAATGATGAGCTGCACAAAGAGAACAAAATGGCCCCAGAAACAAAGATGAACGGATACAAAGCACAAATATGGGCTTTGACACCCACAGCAGGACTGAAATATCCAAATCAGTGTGTCTTTCTCCTCAAAGCAGCCACCTTGAGTGATAAGCACATAGTTCCAATGATGTGTTTGGGAAGCCCGCTGAGGAGCAGGGCCCTGGGCACCCTGTGTACGTCCACAGTGGTGACGTGTCTCCCTCCTGAGGGTGGAGATGATGTTTAGGAACCATCCAATGGCATCCAGAAACAAATCTGGTGAATAATAGGAACAAACAAAGCGAGAAATTCCATTTCTTGTCAACCAGGTACACTGTTTGCACCCGCTATTTATTGATTCCCCCGTTGTAACAGTCATTTATAGTCCGTGGATGCAATGTGACTCGTCTCACGCCCTTTTCAGAAGGGATGGCTACTCACCCGCGGCCATCTGGAAGGTGCTCCGCACTCCTCAGGACGCAGGCATTGATGAGGGCAGGTGATGCAGACGGCACCGTGGGCCTCAGCCTCGAGCCCTTCTCACAAGTGAATCCCCAGTTCCTAAAATGCCCCCTGAGAAACTGGAACTGTGAATCAAGCGCCACTGGTGCTAAGCAGAGAGGAGTGGTGCTAACATCCTTCTGTCCCCTGTTTCAGGAACCAACAAGAACGAGACCTCCTTTGGGCTGGAGATGTCACAGACAGGCTTCTCCTCACATGTGGTAGAGGTACGGTGACAGCGGCCTCCCTCCATCTCTCCGGTGCCTATTCTTATCCTTCCCAGCTCTCAAGGTGTGTCTTCCCACCTTCCATGAGCTGTCTCAGCCTCTCTTTCCTGGGTTCTCTCTGCCTCCCAGAGTCCTCTGTGGGTGAAAAAGGGAAGCCAAGGACTCAACCTACCTACATTGTCTCAAGCCCTCTTCAGAAGCAAGTGGACTACACCTAATAGTCGACTTGCCCACCTGGAAAGTTCTGCACAGGGTGCTGGAGACACTGCCCTCTGCACCCAAGGACCCCATTCAGTCCACAGAGCCCTGTGCAAAAACTAGGCCAGGTGACAAAGCCAATTGCACATGCCCGCATGGATCCCGCTCCAAGCAGGTTCTGAATGGGCTGGCAGAGTTCCCAGGTGGGCCTGGCCCCCAGAAGAGGAGGCATAAGACGCCACAAGCAGCCTGTGGTGCCTGGAGCTGTCTCGGGCCCTCACTCACGCTCTGTATGCTTCACTGGGTGCTGGTTCATAGATGGGACTGAAACTGCCCTAGATGGCCAGAGGGACAGAGTGTCAATATCTTTGAGACACTTCATAAACTGTAACAGTTTATGGGGGAACAGACCCACTATGCTTTGAACAGGCAGGCATGTGCACTCACATGCTGCTTGGGCAGGCACTGCCTCCCAATTTGCCAGAAAAGTCCTGCTGGTCCATGCTGGTTACCCATTCATCATCCCATCAAATTCTCTTAACTCCTCTATGAGATTAATGGGGCTGGTTCCTAGTGCCACATTTACAGATAAAGGGGTTAAGTGATATGCTGAAGTAAAGTTGGTGGGAATTAGTCACACTGCACCCTCTCCACCCAGCAGCTGCTCCATGAGAGAGCAGGGCATCTCAGGGGGTCTGAGTCGGAAACCCCAGATTGGAGGGGAGCAGGCACGCACACAACACGCAGCAGGCAGATGGGCGGAAACACGACTCACGCTCTGATTTTCCTGAGCTGCCTCTGGACAGCCTCATGCCCACTGTCCTAAATACGGCAAGATGCAGCGTGACTGCCCTGTCAGGATAGCAGCCCTGTTACACATGACAGCACAGCAAACTTTTCCAGGAAAGTCCTGCACCCCATTTCATGCTCAGAAGAGCCCTGCAGGGTCTGCAGGTGGTAACAGCTATGCTGTTTTAAGTGGTTGGATCTATCAATCTTCTCAGTGCCTTCTTGCACTGGGCCTGATGCTGGGTACGACAGAGACAGAGGAGGAACCCTGCCCTTCAGGAGCTCACCAACCAGGTCCGGCAGTGAGTCCTGGTCTCCTGAGTCTGGGGTCAAGGCCGATTAGAAAATACATTAAGGAAATGAAATTCAATTAATTACAACCAACATTTGTCAAACACAATTAAAGTAGAAAAAAAAAAAAAAAGAAAGTGAATCTTGCCACCAAAAGTCAAATTCAAACAGTCCAAAACAGCAGTCTTAACTTTGAGAATAGGATGAAAGTGAGGTATCTCCTTGGTAAAAGCATACAAGTCCAGGTCCTTGGAGCCTCTGTAAAGAGCCCTGCTCCACAGGGCAGCCAGACACGCACACCTAACGCCGACCAGGGCAGTGGTCAGGCTCTTACAGAAGGAGAGGCCTAGGATGGGGCAGGGATGGCCAGGGAAGGATGGGCAAGGGGCCAGCACTTGAATGGGCCCCAAGAGACAAGGATTTCAGCAGCCATGGGTGGGGTAGGGGAGCAGAGATAATTGTGCACACAAGCCAAGGAGGAGTCTGGGCACTGACTAGGACCCATCGTCTCCTGTGTCCCTCTATGACCATTTCCTGAGCATCTTCCTGTGGGGGCAGCAGGAAGGGGGCCTCTGAAAATAGAGACTAGGGCAGCAGCCCACTGCCCACTGGGGAGAAAGACTTAAGTAACAGGTTCACTCTCTGGCGTCTAGTGCTGTGACCTATATATGTACAGGTCTCAGGGACCAGGGAGGCTCAGCTGGGTTTCAGGGATTCAGAGAGTTACACTGAGCCCTGAAAATGGCCTAAGCAGCCCAGTGTGTCCAGTGCTTGCAGGACTAGCAGGTTCCCCAACTATTTGGAGAGGGAGGGCCAGGCAAGGAGACTCAGGAGCTCAGAACTCCAGCTTATTACACAGGTTAGTCAAGGTCATGACTGCCCTGTGCTTCTAGATATGCTGCACAGTTTTTCTGTTCCAAGAGTGACCCAGTTGCTTCTCTCCACACATCCCTGTTCTTTTACCATCTCTGACACCGGGATCTTGTTTCTGTGTGACAGTCTTCTGGAAGTTTTAAAGAGAATGATTACGTTTGGATCTGAGACTCTTCAGTATTAGGGAGATGTAAGAGAACCTCCAAATCCAAAGGGAATGATGTGTTGGTGATGGGTCCACTGTGACTGGCCATTAAGTTGTCCTTTCAGAACACAGAGGTCTGTCAAGGCCAGGCCACTGATGCCGACATGATTAGCCACGACGATCCTGTCCCCAGGAGCCCAGTGACTCCGCTTTCAGTCAGTTAGGCTGCTTTGGGGACTGAGAGCAATGGGTCCTGTCTTTAAGCTTGACCCCGAGTGGATCCTGAGCCAGAGGAGGTCCATGTTCTGAACCAGTCCTTTCTCCAGAAGTGGGTCACAGATGACCTCCAACAGCTGCTGCCTGAAAATGTGCTGAAGGTGTCTGAGCTTCTCTGAGCCTGTTCAGTTCAGTTAGAAGGAAAGGACCCAGCCCTGGGGGAGGGCCCAGTATACATCCTCAGTGGGCAGAAGAAAGGCCCAGCCCCTCGTCACCTGGCTTGCTGCCATCTTATCTAGCATGGAAACCAGTCTGCGAGGCTAAAAGCAATAGCAGAAAGCAGGACCAGAGCCCAGGGTAGAGAAGAGATCTCAAGACATCACCCAGACCATACAATATTACATCCCAGACTGATGGCAAAAGGCCAGAGCCGCAGGGACACCCAGAGAGCCAGAAACTCTAGTCTTGAATTATGAAAAGGAGAGAGAATATTCCAAAAATTACCCTCAGGAAAGCTAGCTATGGATTCCTGGTCAAACTTTAGAATAGATTTTTAAGCCAATGGTTCCATTAACATCGGGAAATGACTGCAAAGGCCACCAAGAGCTGGAATGGTTCTTCGGTGCTTGCTGCCTCTGAGGTGGTGCCCTCCTCGGCAGCTGGGTAATCAAGCAGGAACTGCACAATTCTCCCAGAAGGCTTGTAGAAGGACCCTACCTCCAAAGGGGGAGTGAACTCAAGAGTCCATACCCCCAGGGCCTTGAGGGAAGACCCGAGGGAGGAGGGGGACCGTAGAGAACTGGTGCCCTTGGTGGGGAAGGGGCATGAGTGCCCAGGGGAGGAGTTTCACATGGACCCTCCTGCCCTGGAGTCCTTACATCTGTGCCTAACACAGAAAGTTTGCAAAGAAACCAGTTTAATTAGTATGGATCTTATCTACACAAAAACCCTGGTCACTCACCAAGATGGGAAGAGAATGTCTTTTTCTGTCACCTGAGGGTGAGGTCTCCTATCCTCCCAGGTTCAGCCCTGCTAAGATGTGAAGGAGGCCAAGGTCCTGAGCCTCCCCCACTCCACATGAGTTACCCCACCACCCTCCAGCCTCCAGCCTGTGCCCTTCCCACAGGCCTCCTGAGGTTGTGGGCTGGCCGGCCAAGGTCACTGCTGTTACCAAATGCTCTTAGTGGTTGGAGCCTGAACAGTGTAATCTTAAATGTAGGGTTTGCGTTTGAACTAGTTTTCCAATCTAATTCAATTAAAAATGAGAGAAGTTGATCCATAATGATTACTAAAGGGTTGATGCCGCTGGGGCTGAAGATCCTCCTTAAGGGCCCTACAAAGTGGACTCACCCCTGCCAACTGGAGCAGTCAGTTAGATAGCATGACACCTTATCATGGTGTCAGGGAGGAAGACAGTGCCCTCTGGGGGTCTCCCAGCAGGCCTCCACACAGAGCAGCTACCCCGCCTGCTCCACAGCCTCACAAAAGCCAAGAAGAGCTGGAAGGAAGAACTGCTGGCATCTGCATCTGAATGCCATTACTGCCTGGTAATGGCAGAACTTTTAACCTTCTGAACTCCAGTCTTCGAGACGTCCGAGGAGTATTCCTGGAAATGAATCTTGAGACTTGGAACTGAAGTCTTCATTTTGAGACCTACTGATAAATCATTTGGGGTTTTCTTAAACTCCTTTCCTAACTCCTCTGTGTGCCCACCCCCTCCCTCAGTTAGTCAACGTCTCCTGGGACCCCTAAAATGACCTATCCTTGCCTCCCTGGGCACTTCACACCCACCACCGCAGTGGCTAACTTGACTGTGAGATCAGATTCTTTTCTGGCCCCCTGCCTCCCCGGGATATGCCAAGTGGACAATGAATGAATGAGAAGAGCTACCAGGTACCAGTACTTCTTGGCTGCCAAGCACTGTGCTGAGAGAGAAAGAGAGGCAGAGACAGGCTTACCCAAGGTCACACAGCTAGAAGCGCTGCAGCTGAAGATGGGACACAGGAATGTCTGACCCCAGAGTTCGAGCTCTAACCACTAGGCCAGGGAGTCTCAGTCTTGACCCAGGAGACGTTCTGTGTTGGATAATGAGCAGACACCCCCACCCCAAGCTTTGATAACCAAAAACATCTCCAGGAATTGCCACATATCACCCAGGGAGGCCATATTGCCTGCCCTAGACCATGCTGGCTCCAGTGCCAGGGTTATGGCCCAACCCCAGCTTGGAACCTGGACTGGGTGGAACACAGAGTTTGGGGAGACATGGTCACACACCCAGGGAGCACCTACCTGGACTGGGAAGGCAAGACTGAGGCAGAGGCCAGTCAGAGGAGTTAAGAGGTGGCTGGCAGGACCTGACAGGGTGCCACAGACGCTCCAGGAGGTCCAGTTACAATAACCTGCAGGCCTCAGGTCTCCCAACAGTTGCCCAACCTGCAACCTGCCCCACAGAGCACCAGCCAGTTAAGGCCACCTGGTATTATCTCATATAAATCTGGAGTGCTGGGAGGTCATAAATCAGGCCTGCAGAGGATGGGACGCTGCTCTTCCCTGGAATGCTCTGCTATTTGATTCCTAGCTGACGCACATGGCTGGCTTCCCCCATCGAGGTTCTGGCCCTTTTTACCATTTTTTTTTTCTTTTGCACTACTTGTGCAGACTCAAAATGACTGGGCTCCCCCGACTAGAAGAAGATCGTGACATACTGAGCTTTGCTTTGGTGGCCTTCACACACCCACTCTCCCAGTGCCCCTGTGCTCAGAAGGGCTTTCCCTGTCCCCAGCAAATCCACTCTCAGAAAAGGGCCCCCCACTGAGACCCCCAAACTCACCTACTGCCAGGGTTACCAGGGTACAAGGCAAGAGGCTAAGAGTGATCAGCTGGCTAGGGTCCCCAAATCAAGAAGCACCAGTAGAATTCCCAAACTCCACTCTGCACCATGTCAAAATGGCCCTGCCAGTACCTCACAGGGGCTCCTTGCCATCTGCAAAATCAAAAATTCATCTTCAGCTGGGCACAGTGGTACACGCCTGTAATCCCAGAGGCTCAGGAGGCTGAGGCAGGAGGATCACAAGTTCAAAGCCAGCCTCAGCAAAAGCGAGACCTAAGTAACTCAGTGAGACCTTGTCTCTAAATAAAATACCAAAAAAGGGCTGGGGAGGTGGCTCAGTGGTTAAATGCCCCTGGGTTCAATATCCAGTACCAAAAAATAATAATAATGATTCATGTTCAAAGCCCTCTCCATAAAACCAAGAAGCCTGGTCTGCAGTTAAGAACTTGAGCAGTAGGCAGAGAGAGGGAGGGAGGGAGGGAGGGAGGGAGGGAGGGAGAGAGGGAAGGAAGGAAGGGCCCCAACAGTGCTCCAGAGCGGGGAGCGGGAAGAAAACGGGAATAGGTCTCCCCAAGGCTTGAGGAAACACATGGATATTTTTCTCCTCGGCCCAACCCACCTGTCTGGTCCCAGCCCTGCCTTTCTGACTTGCCGTATGACCTTGGGCAAGTTCCTTCCCCTGTTGGAACCTCAGCCTCTGGTTTGTCAAGTGCAGATAATGAACAGTCTGTCCCCTCACAAAGTCTCTGTGAGCCCAAATTGGTGGTTGGATGAGAAAGTACTCTGCAAAAAAGGGAACACACCCCAGCGTGAGGAATGTTGGCAGTGACTGTGGACCGCGAGAATCTGAGTCCACAGCCCGTCCTGGTCCCCGCAGACTGTCAGAGCCTCCCAGGCAAGGCTGGAGCAGAGCTGGAGGAAGAAGGCTAATTAGAAATTACAGTGTGAACACCACCAAGCACCGGACTTGCCCGAGACCAGCTTATTTATAGCTGTGAAAACATTCTGTCTGAACAGTCAGCTCCACTTCTAGGAGCTGGCATTTTTTAACCCTTGGGTAAGACAACTTTCCTCTTTAAAGCAAAGGGGGCCTTGAGCCCAGCCAACCTGCAGGCCTCAGAGAGGGCTCAGTGGGACAGAAAGGTACTGCACCGCTGTGCTTTAAAAGCCCAAAGCCGGGAAATAGGCAAGCCACTCCCACCCCCAAATCACCAAGGAAACCCAGGACGGTGGCTCTCCCCTGCCTGGCCACCCTCCTCAGGCCCCCCAGGGGCCTGGTAACTTTCACTCTTTTCAAGTCCTCTAGTCCCGTGGGTTGTTTATGCTGGGGAGCTGGTAGGGTACAGGGGCAGCCCAGAGAGTGAGTGGACTCAGTACTGGCGAGATGACCCTGGAGTCAGAAACACACAAATGACCCCTCTGGGAGCCAGAGCTTCCTGTCCTCCTGCCCAGGCCTTGCAGCTTTCAATTGTCCTGCAGTGGGTAGGCAGACCAAGACCCTCCAAGCCCTGAGGAATAAGCTCCAGTCTTCAGATCATGGTGTGGCCCTGGCTTGTCTGTCCAGCCTTATCTCCTGCCTCTCACTCAATGCTCCTGCTCCACCAAACAGCTTTCAGATCCTTGAAAGTAATGGTTCTGACCTCTCTTCAGCCTCAGGGCCTTTGTACAAGCTACTCCTGGCTCTTCCCCTCAGGATCCTCTACCCTCTTTTCTGACCTTCCTCCTCTTTTAGGTGTTTGGGTAAACATCCCTTCCTCCAAACGTTTTCCCAACCCCTATCAGTTAAGTTAAACTTCACTGTGATTTTCTCTGATTGTACTGGCCACAGTTTGCAACTACATGTTTGAGTATTTGTTTAGTATCTGTGGGCTCTGCAAGGTCAGGGATGGTGTTCCCAGAACCAAATAGGTGGTTGGCATAAAGTAGATGCTCAGTGAGTTTTTATTGAAGAAATGAAGAGGGAGTAGAATTTTTTAAATTATCTTCTTTGTTTTTAATTGACTCATAGTAATTATTCATATTCAGTGGGTGTGACATTTCAAGACATGCATTGGGTGCGGCGATGGGTCAAGAGAGCTCACAGGGAAACAACTCCCACACTGCAAAGGAATACTGAAGGAGGTCATGTGGGGGAGACCCAGCTTGAAGGAGGTCAGAAGGAACGGGTGGTGGTCAGAGATTTCCTAGAGGGGTTCTGAAGTCCAAGGAAGGATGGAGGTTTGTCCAGAATTTGAAGTTTATTTCTAGAACATTCCCTGTTCTCAAAATTCCTGTCCTTGGTATCAGTTTGATCCATTTTGCCCTAAGGATGGGATGGGGTAAGACGGTCTTCATGGCTTATTCAAAAGCCAGAGTTTGGGCTCAAAGTTAGATTGCTAAATAATGGACCCTGAAGAAGGTGCCCTAGGAGGTTGGCGGATGCTTCACTGGTGGCTGGACCTGGGGGGCCTTTCGGGGAGAAGCCCCTGGGAATAGGATCTGATGTGTGTGCCCTCCCTGATACCAGGATGGGATTCTGCTGGGAGCCGTTGGCGCCTATGACTGGAATGGAGCCGTGCTGAAGGAGACGAGCAGCGGCAAGATCATTCCGCTCCGCGAGTCCTACCTGAAGGAGTTCCCGGAGGAGCTCAAGAACCACGGCGCCTACCTCGGTAAGGGCCCTGGGGCAGGCGCAGGAGGACGCGGCTGCCGAGCCCCACCAACGCACAGGCGAGGCGCCTGGCGGTGCCGCGTCACGCAGCCACCCTGAGCTGCAGTTCCAGGCCTGAGCACCCGGCCCAGAGACGGCTCTTCTCCATCCGCCAGGCCCAGCGCCGCGCCCACCCCTAAACCGCTCTGCACAGACAGAACAAATGACGAGCCGTTCCCCGCACCTTTAGTGTGTTTCAGTTGATGCTTGTAGACTCCAAGTCTGCTGCTGGTGGCGTTAAAGCTTCCCAGCCCAGCGCGCTGAGCCTGCCTCCCCAGAGAAAATGCAAGTCCTGCGGAAACTCGACCCTCCTTCCTATTGATTGATGTGCCCAAGAGCCGCAGGAGGCGCTGTCCCTCCTCTGGTGCTGCCGAGCCCCACGCAGGGTCCTGGCAGGCCTGCCAAAGACAAGGCACCAGAGACCAGTCTGTTTCCTCCTGTGGCAGGGTACACAGTGACGTCGGTCGTGTCCTCCAGGCAGGGGCGGGTGTATGTGGCCGGAGCCCCCCGGTTCAACCACACGGGCAAAGTCATCCTGTTCACCATGCACAACAATAGGAGCCTCACCATCCACCAGGCTCTCCGGGGCGAGCAGGTAATAGAGGGGAGGCTGAAGTGGGGGCACTGGGGGTGGAGGGGCCTCCAGGGCTCACCTCTTCCCTGACATCAGGAAGGCCCCAGACCCACAGGCATCTTCCTCACCCACCAGTGTCCACCAAGCTGTCACTTACGGCCCTAAAATAGCCTTGGAGCAGACTACCCCCTCCCCACCAAGCCAGGCCCAGGCCCTGCTGGTAGCAGGGAAGACCCAAAAGAATTCTTCCCTCCATGTCACCAACCTCTTGTCTGGTACACCTGGGTGATGGTTCCCAGCCTGTGTTGTCAAGGCCCCCAGGCATCCTGAAGGGACAATCACACTCCTCAAGCCATCTTCATGTTGCCAAAAGTTGGGTGTCCACCCCCAGCAAGGTCCCAGGGGCCCCCAGGATGCTAGCTTCTCCCTTTTTCCTGGATAGTGACAATGCAGAGTGGCAGTGTCAATGCCGCTGCCCCAGCTGGGACGTGGTTGGCATGTTAGAGGCTCCTGAGTGCAAACTGGAAAGCTACGGAGAGTGGCTGCTGGTGAACAGATCCCGAGTCCCTTCAACAGCCAGGACATCTGGTCCTAGGAAGCAACATGGCTTTGCCAAGATTATATGGCAGATTCCTGGAGGGGTCGGGTCAGGAATCTAGGCCTCTAGAGGGGCTCTCTGGCACCTCCTGAGCCCCAACAGCCCCCACCCAGGCCTCGCTGCTCCCATCTGGTGGCATCCAGCTACCCTAGCCCAAGCCGAGCCTGTCCAGGCCCAGAGCTATTGTTCTGGGCAATCCCTCAGCCCTCCTGAGCCTGGGAACAGCCCTGTCCTGCCTCTCCTGCTGCCCATGTCCCATCACCGTATTGACACGCCCCTCACTGGGTGGAACCTCAATCCCTCTAGCCTAGAGCACAGCCATTCTGCCCCTCCTTCAGGTCATCACCTCTGCCCTGCCCACCCTGTGCCACCCAGGGCAGGCTCTTCTGGAAGTCATGGGCTAGACCTTGAGAGCTAGAGGGAGTTCTCTGATGAATTTATGACATGTTTTCCACCCAGTTCCACCTCCGACATCCGAACAAGAAACCGCAGTGCTGAAAGCAGCTGAATTAAGTGGATTCCAAATCACTGTGACCCACATAGCTAAGGCCACAGATTTAGACACATTCCTCCTCCCTCCTCCCTTGCTCTGTCTGCCTCTTAATTGCTTTAAGTAGACACATCTCTCCTGCTCCCCAAGCCAGGCTTATTATTTCCTTTTTCTCTTGTCTGTATTTTTATCTTTCTCCTCAGTTAAAAGCTTTTAATGCTTGAGAATAGATTTCTTCTGAAAACACCCTGCACCAGGATATGGTGGGGTAGGGAGGCAAGGGGCTCATGTGTCACACAGTCCCAGTTTAGCAGGGACCAGCCTTCTGACCTTGGGCAAGCAACTCAAATTCTGAGTTAAGGTTCCTTCCCTGTAAGATGAGATGACTGGGCTGGGGATGTGGTTGGATGGTAGAGCACTTGCCTAGCATTTGCGAGGCCCTGAGTTTGATCCCTAGCACTGCAAAAAAAATATAAATAAATAAAATGAGATACTATGTCTCCCAAACAGCATGCAGCTCACACAAGCCAACCCAAGGCTGTAAAACGATCACACAGGGCCTGCCCCATGCCTTCCCTTCCCTAAGGAAACCCAATAAGCTTTCATTAGGTCTCTCCTGTGTGCCAGGCATGGTACTAGGCCCAGGGGACACATCCTTGTGAGGTTTCCAGTGGAGGGAGCAGGCTGGTGGGAGGGGTATGGAATCAGGGGAACATGGAGAAGAGGCTCCCACTGCAAGGAGGGAGGGCAGGGACAGCTTCTGAAAGGAATGGCTTTTAGATCCAAGGGATGGCAGGTGTTGCGTGGGGAGGTAGGGGATAGAGAGGCTTAGGCAAGGGAAAACTTGTGCAGAGGGAAGCCCAGAACTAGACAGCCCCTGGGTCTTTGGAAGAAGAGAAATAACTGGTCACAGCAGGAACCCAAGGCTCAGCATGGGGAGTGGATAGAGGCTGAGCAGGAGGCAGGTCAGCAGGATACACAGAGGAGTCTCAACTTTATCCCAAGTGGCTGTGGCTTGGTCAACTGTTAAAGGCCAGTCTGGTGCCATGGAAGTGGAACAGAGGGCCAGCCCCAAGGCTCGAAGGCCAATTGGAAGGAATGGCACCCAGAGCAGGAGTGGTGGGGGGTAGGGGGCGGGTTGCTGGACATCAGGTGGGACTTCCTGGTAGAGCTGCAGATGGGAGAGGAGGAGGGGGGGAGGGGGGCTCCCAGGCTTCTGATGAGGGGTAGGTGGCACCTCCCCACCAGGTGGAGAGCCCTGCAGTGGGGCAGGAGAGGAGCACGGCAGGGACTCAGATGCCAAGGAGAATTCAGCACTCCATCCCAGACTCCAGTCCCAGAGCGACCCAGGACATTGAAACTTGAAAACAAGCTCAGTGTCCAGCAACACGCTTGATTAAATACATCAGGGTGCTACAGAATCAGCAGTGATCATGTCGGAGAAAACATATGTCATGGGCTTGGGGTGTAGCTCAGTGACCAAGCACTTCATCTGATGCGTGAAGGCCCAGGTTCTACTCCCAGCACAGAGAAAGAAATATTTTTGAACAAATGTGCCGTGAGGAAAAGGCTTATGATCCATCATTACATTTAACAATTAGTATATAGCTGGACACGATGGCGCACATCCGTAATCCCAGTAGCTCAGGAGGCTGAGGCAGGAGGATCACAAGTTCAAAGCCAGCCTGGCTAGGTTATATGCAAATTAGTAAGAACCTGTCTCAAAATAAAAAGTAAAAAAGGGCTTGGGATGTTGCTCAGTGGTTAAGCACCCCTGGATTCAATTCCCAGTAACAACAACAAAAAAAAAAAATATGTAAACTATATGCGGAGTATGGTCCCAATTTATAAAAATAAAAACATATACACACACGTAAGAATTAGTAATATACCTCAGGAGAAAAGGCTAGAAAAAAGTACACTAAACATATTCATAGTAGTTATATTTGGACCTTGGGATTATGGGTAACTTGTTTGCTTCTTTATACTTTTTTTTTGTATTTTCCTTATTTTTGTAAAATAACACTGCCCCATAGAATAAATGGCCACCCAAAAAAAGTTCAATAATGGAAGTAAGGGTGGGGGAAGGTAAGGGACAAAGGCAAACTGAAGGCAGGCGAGTCCACCCAGGGGACCGGAGAGAAAGGGAGGGCATGCAAAGGGGAGGACATACGGGTACCCCAAGATTCTGAGTCAGAGGATGGTGGTGGCTTCCCTCTGTGGCGGTGGCCGAGTGCTCTCGGCTCTGTGTGGCAGCCCAGCCCCCGCCCCTCTCCCATTCGTGTGCCGCAGATAGGCTCTTACTTCGGGAGTGAGATCACCTCAGTGGACATCGACGACGACGGCGTGACTGACGTCCTGCTGGTGGGGGCACCCATGTACTTCAGCGAGGGCCGCGAGCGGGGCAAAGTGTATGTCTACATCCTGAGACAGGTACAGCGGGTGGGGCAGCAGCTTCTCAAGGGCGCCCGCTTTGACTTGGGTCACCACCAGGGAACCAGGGTTCCAGAGAGGCCAGCGCCCGCCTGCAGGACCCAGGCCAGGGGAAACAGGAACCTCCTCTGTTGCTGGGCTTATGTTACCAGCGAGAGGATTCTGGGGGGATGGAGTGGAGAGAGGACGCTGTGGCCACAGGTAGAGGGAATCATGACCCCAAGGTCCCTTACCAAGACCCCTGAGCCGGTTCCTGGCCTTGGCTTTGTAGAACCGGTTTGTTTATAATGGAACACTGAAGGATTCCCAGAGTTACCAGAATGCCCGATTTGGGTCGTCCATCGCCTCTGTTAGAGACCTCAACCAAGATTCCTACAATGACGTGGTGGTGGGAGCCCCACTAGAAGACAATCATGGAGGCGCCATCTACATCTTCCATGGCTTCCAAGGCGGCATCCTGAAGATGCCCAAGCAGGTGAGGTTCCCCTGGGAAGTGGGTGGAGCAATAGCTACTTCTGTATGGTCACGTGGTTCAGCGTTTTCTTCTGGCCCTCCCGCAGGAAGGGACCCTGCCTATCCTACCTATACTTGCCTCTAGTCTAACTTTGGACCTGAGTGCACTGTCTTCAGTTCCATCCCAGTGCCACTCTGGCACCCTCTCCCGCCTGCCTTCATCCTCCCAGTGTCACCCACGACAACCCCGGGCACTACCTCCCCGCCACAGGCACCTGAGCAATTGACTGCAGGTGGAGGACTCCTAGCTGGTCCCGCGCTGAATGCACTTCCCACTCCTCAAAACTGACCCGTCTCAGCCCCGGTCATCACCTGGTCCACGTATTTTGTTAGTAAGAGAGTCTAATAATACACCCAGATCCGAGGTGCTGATGGGTGACCTGCCAAGCATTGTCTGTTTACACTGAATGGGGTACTCTTTTAAGAAATAGTATTTTAATCCAAAAGCACTGTGTTAATGGTAGGAATGGCATGCCATGACAGACTGCAGCGAGCCTCCCAAGGGTGTCATACAGCTGTCCCCAAGACTCTAGGTTGTGCTGCAGGCCCCGCCCTGAGCTCACAGTGCCTGCGCCCTGCCTGCACTCTCCTCTCCCTGCAGAGAGTGGCGGCTTCAGAGCTGGCTCCCGGCCTCCAGTACTTTGGCTGCAGCATCCATGGGCAGTTGGACCTCAATGACGACGGGCTGGTGGACCTGGCGGTGGGCGCCCTTGGCAATGCTGTGATTCTGTGGTTGGTTCCCCCTCTTTTCCTGGCTCTTGGGCTCTTCTGGGGGTCACGACTGATAGAGGGTTTAAAGGATAGGCTTCCGGGTCTTTGTCCTTTTAACCATTGTCAGTCAAACAAACCTGAATTACGCATTTCCCTTTTATGGAATCACTTTACATTATCTTCAAGTTCAAATCCCTCTTCTTTATAGATTTCTGGGACTTTAAACCAATGTAGCATGTGAAAACCCCACTTAGAATCTGTGCTGAAAGCTCTGCTGCCCAGCATTCCTTCCACTTCAGTTTTTCAAGCTACTTCAAGGGGCACACAGCGCATTCGGTTCAGCTGGGAGGACCTCGCCTTCTCCCGTAGCGTGGGAGATGTGATTCGGCACTTCTTTCCTCCAAACCCCTGTGGCTTCTTTTTCCTTTTGGGGGGCTCCATTTCAATGCTTTCTAGATGCCCATATATTTTTACTGTAGGTTGGTAGGATGCCCCCCACAAAAATTAATCTAGGCTTTTTCATGTATGTTGATGAGTTATAGTTCATTATTTATTTATAACTTGAAGAAAAAGATCCCTCAGTTTACCATCACCTTCACACTACCACCTTGAGTGTTTTGGCATCTTTCCTCCAATCTTTTTCTGCCTGCATATAATTTTATATAAATTCAAAATTTTCACACTATTTTTTGGGGTACCAGGGATTGAACTCAGGGGTACTCGACCACTAAACCACACCCCCAGCCCTATTTTGTATTTTATTTAGAGACAGGGTCTCACTGAGTTGCTTAGCACCTCGCTTTTGCTGAGGCTGGCTTTGAACTCAAGATTCTCCTGCCTCAGCCTCCCAAGCTGCTGGAATTACAGGTGTGGGCCACCACGCCCAGTTTTTTCACATGATTTTTAGAGTGCATTGAACAAATATCATGTTACTTTACAGGGAGACTAAAGATGGGGAGGATGTGCCCCCTCCTCAAGAATATTGCCATCCAGTGGGGAAATGTCTCCAGCCAGCTCGAGGCATAAGCTTCTGAGTGGAGCCTCTGGGAGCAGGTTCCATGTCAGAGAGAAGCGTGGCAGGAAAGAAGGCTGCAGATCTAAGCATGCGCTCCTGAGGGATCTGGTTTCGCCACGAGGGCAGCTCCTTACTGTGCACTCCAGCACCTGTTTCTTGCCACAGCACATTGTAGGGGACAGGGAGCAGCACACCTGCTGGGCCCCCATATCTATCAGCCATAACCAAAGCATCCACTGCCACACCTTCCCAGTTGTGTCCTCTGGCCCTCTGGAAAGTGCTGGGAAGCCTTAGTCTCCGTGGATCCAGCCCAGTCAGAGTACAGGTGCACCATCTCTCTTTGAAGTCTTGCACCACATGTGGGGCTTGTAGGTATTTGGCAGGGGTCGCAGCAGCAACAGCAGCCTGGGCTTGAAAGTATTCCCCAGCCAGGAAGCAAGGCAGGTAGGTGTCCAAGGCCCGCAGTAAGGGATAGGCATGACCAGCAGGTCCTTAGGGTGGCACATAAACTTTATAGGAAACAAGATACACACCTGCACACACCCAGGGAACTCAAGTCTCACAGAGGGAGTTTGATCAAGCTCTGACTTTTGGAGTCTGGACCTGCATGCGACTTAGAGTGATGAAACTGCAGGTCAGAGCCCTCTAGGAAGACTTATGGTCAAACCCCATGGCTCTCAAATGTGACTGCTCATTAGAGTCACCCAGGAAGCTTTTAAAACTCATTATCTAGCTTGACTCAGACCCAGTAAAGCAGAATTTTGCAGGAGTGACCCAGGCAGCAGCGGATTTTTCAAACTCCGAAGGAGATTCCAGCAGGCAGCAAAGTGGGTGTCCTCACTCACCCCCATGACCCTTGCAGTCCTCATCAGTGATATCCAGGGACCTGCCTCAGGTCCAGTGAGAAACCAACCTTACCTCTGAAACCTGTGAACCATCCTACACCTATGTCCTTTTATATAAAGGCATGGTTTGCAGAGGCAGTAAGTTTCTGTTCCTAATTATGTTTGACTTAGATCAATATCTTAGAGTACTTTTGTATTTCCTTGGCTTCCTGACCAGTGTAGTATTGGGTGGATGGGTGGGGAAGCTCTAGAACATGGTTCAGCGCTGGCCTCACCTCAGAATCACCTGAAGAGCTTTAATGCCTCTTGCTCTTCAGAGTGTGGTCCATGAGCCACCAGCACCAGCTCCACCTGAGAGCTTCTTGGAAAAGCAGAGCCAGTGCCAAACTGTTGCATCAGAATCTGCATTTTAATGAGATACTCAGGGGATGTGCAAACAGTTTAAAAATGAGAAGCACCACTTTAAATCATGTTAATGCCTGATTCTAATGCAACTTGGCCCAAGTTTTTTTTAAAGCTTTCTAATGATTCTAATGGACATACAGGGCTGGGAACCCCAGATAACGAAGGGGCAAAGGGAAGTCAGTGTGTACAGCAAGCACACCCCTGGGAGAAGGGCACAGGGCCACTCTGGGTTCTATGGGGCTGTTGAGCCCTCATCCACCTGCACACTTCTGCCCAAACCTGTGGCATTTGAAGCCCCGCCCCCACCCCACCATACCCTCCAATGGTGGTTTGCAGATTTTGCTCCCATCTGGATCCCCACCTTTCCCCATGGGTCACAGCTGAGATCCTGCCCCACCCCAGCTCACTGGCCCTTCTCCTCCAGGTCCCGGCCTGTGGTCCAGATCAACGCCAGCCTCCACTTTGAGCCATCGAAGATCAACATCTTCCACAAGGACTGCAAGCGCAATGGCAGGGATGCCACCTGCCTGGCCGCCTTCCTCTGCTTCAAGCCCGTGTTCCTGGCACCCTATTTCCAAACTGCAACTGTTGGTAAACCAGGCCCCTCTGCCCCTATCCCATGCTCCCTTCTCCCCATGAACTTTGCAATCGCTTTGTCCACAAAAAGGGCTTTTCCTGGAGATATTTCTAAGTGCCAGGTCACACCTAGAGCCACATCTTCTGAAGGCCCCTGTCATTCCAAGGGACAAGGGAATTCATGCCAGGGCAAGGGTGGCAGTGAGCAGAACTGACCAATGAGATCCTTCTCGTGTGGCTGCCATTAGAACATGGCACTGGAGGCAGGAAAGCCAACAGCGTGGAAACCCAGAAGTCAGCATGGGTGCAGAGGAAAGTCAGAGCCAGGAGCCAGCACTGAGCAGCCAGGCCGGAAGCTGGACCTCGCGGCCAAGCACTTCACCCCAGTAGTGACGGGGGCCACTGGGCAGTGGGTGTGGGTCCAGTCAGGACAGTTCCTTCTACAGACCATTCATTCACCAAAGGCCAAAGTGAGGCACCTGTTCACAACAGCCCAGAAGTGGTGGCTGCAGGTTCTAGGACCTGGCAGGGCCTGCCCCGGACTGGGATGACAGGAACAGACAAGGAAGAGGAGGGCGTCCAAGAGATGAGGACAAAGGCGGGTCTGGGCAGCTGTGCCTTCTCTTCCAAGTTCCAGCTAATGAAAGGAGAAAATACACCTGGCTGGGGAACGGGAGAAGAGACTGAGCCTTCCTAGAACTGGCAAAAGATTTTCCTAGATGAAGGAGAGGGGGCTGCCAACCTTAAACCCCAGAACGAAGGAGGGGTGGGAGGCCTGTCCTGCTGGCTAGTGGGCCCAGAGCCCGCAGCAGAGGCTCTGACCTGCCGCTGCAGGAGCCCAGAGCAGTGGGAGACAGGGAAGGTGAAGGGTGTGGAGTGGGTGTTGACTCCAGCAGGGACTGAAGGGGACACTGGCCCTCGTCCTGTCTCCCCTCCTCCCTGTGGGGTTCTCCTTCCCCTCCCTCCTTTCTCCTCCTGTTTCCTTCCGGCTGGGCCCCTTTCATTTCTCCTCCTCTCCTCCCTCTTCTCTTCAGTTTCTTCCTTTTCCCCGTTTCCTGCATCAGTTTCTCCCACACAGAAGCTCCCCGCCTGTGCGGGCCTGTCAGGCAAGAGGAAGGGCTCTTCCCTGGCTAGCCTGGGGGACTTCCTGGAGGACGCAGACTTCTCAAAGACCATTTTTAAAGAGAAGCAAACAACCCTCCATGGGAACGTGGCTCCACCTTCGTGGTCATGCCCTGTCTGTCCCCTCCTGCAGGTATCAGGTACAACGCCACCATGGATGAGAGGCGGTATATGCCACGGGCCCATCTGGATGAGGGTGGGGACCAGTTCACCAACAGGGCTGTTCTGCTCTCCTCTGGCCAGGAGCACTGTCAGCGGATCAACTTCCATGTCCTGGTGAGCCTAGCTGCCCCTTTAGCAGAGCCCAAGCCCCTACAGGATAGGGACACAAAACTGGAGGGGGAGCCAGCTGTGGGAGGGGTGAGAGCCCAGCAGCTGTCGGGCCCATTCTGAGCCTGCAGTGGCCCCCAGAAGGCCAGCCAGGGACAGTGCTCTGGACCTTGGTCACCCATGCCCCAACTCATGCCCCAGAGAGGAGCCCTGTGGGGTATACGGCCACCTAGTACCAAACCCCTGCTGCCCAGTTCTCAGATACCCATGGCTTTTCAGCAGGGGAAGAAACTCAGGAGAGAGGTGGGCTCAGAGAGGTCTAGGAAGAGAGTGAGGCCACCATGAGTGGAAGGGAGGATAAGCATCACCAGCTGAGAACAAAGACCAGGATGTGAGAGAGACAGCCAGGTCCTGGAGAAGGACAGAGGGGCCAGCCCAGCAGAGGGAGAACCAGCGGGGTTGTAAGCAGGGTGCTGGCCTGGGGCCCCATTTATGGATGAGGAAGAGACTCAGAAGTTTGCCTCCATCCAGAAATACCAAGTACCCAGGCCACCGATCCAGCCTCAGAGATGCAAGCAAGGGCACTGAGACCCACCTGGCCTGGGTGTTCACAGCCTGTGACCAGAAAAGCAAAGAGTTGTGAAGTCCTTGTGCCTGCTAAAGTGTCCCAACAGTGGTCCTCATAGTGTGACCCCACCTGCCAAGCCTCATCACCGGGAACCTGATGGGAGTGTGCATTTTCAAGTCCCATCCCAGACCTACCACCTGGGAAACTAGAGGCAGCCCATACCCAGCGTGTTGACTGCCCACCCGCAGCGGGCTCTGACGCAGCTCGGGCTGGAGGCCTCTGCCCGTGTCAGGAAGTGCGGGTTCCAGGGAGCAGACTTATTAGGCCACTCTAAGAACCCCTGCATTTCCATGTACTTGGGACCAGCCTGAACCGCCCGTCTTGTTCGTCTGTTTGTTCCTTCCTCTTTCATCAACGTGTGAAGCACTGTCACGATGTAGGCCTGTGCACAGAGGCTCCCACTTATTCCTTACTGGGAGGGGAACTGACACATTGTCAGGGGATTTGAAGGTCGTGTGAGAAGAGGCAGTAACAGGATTGAAGGAGGAGGAGACTGTTGCGGGGCTCCCTGGAGGCCCAGGTATCCAGGCAACCAGCCGGCCTTGAAGGATGAGCAGGAGCTTAGTGAACATCCAGGCAGCAGGGTTGGCATAAGCTGAGCCAAGAGCCCTTTGCACATGGCACACGCCTTTCACTGGCAGACTGAGTTGGGACTCTCTGCCCACCTGGGGACTTATCCTGAGGGCCCCCAGGGCCACTGCCCTCCCTGCACCATCCATAGAGGTGGAAGTTTTACATTAGTGGTCCTGTCCAGAAAACAATGTCCACACCCCTGCCCTCCCTCAACCCCACAGGACACCGCTGACTATGTGAAGCCAGTGACCTTCTCAGTAGAGTATTCCCTGGAGGACCCCGATCACGGCCCCATGCTGGACGACGGCTGGCCCACCACACTCAGAGTCTCGGTATGTCCCTCCCACCACGCCTTCTCACCTCCTGTCCCAGCAGACCCACGACATGCCCCGTAACACGGTCCAGCAGAACTCTCTGACTTGAGAGTCAGGACCAGGCCTTCTGCTGGAGGCTGCTCTGCATCCCCAGCCCAGGGAGCACTGAGTCGGTATTGGAAAAACAGAGTCCCAGGGTCAGAGAGGATCTGAGACCTCCATCACCCACCTCCCACCTTTACAGATGAGGACAGGGAGGTCAGAGTGGCTCAATCACTAAACCCGGTCTTCTGCTTGTTGAATGACCAACTGAGTGACAGGCACTCTCCCCAGCCTGCCCCTAAGTATTCCAGAAAGAAACGTTCAGCCTTGCCATTGGCTCTGGCCTCACCCTCAGCCACATTTTCTAATCCTTGGCCCTCGGGCATCCAAGTGTGTGACATCCCACACTCAGCTGCGCCCTATACCTGCAACCACATATGGACCCCACCAGGACAGTCAGACAGCTATCCATTCTGTCCGAGCTGGGCTGGGAGAGCAGACAAGATGTGTAAAATGCGGTATCTAAGCCTGAACCCTGAGGACTGAGAGAGCAACCCTAAGCACACGTCAGCCATGATCTTGAGCTCCAGGCACTGAGCAGGTCTCAACACCATTGAGTCCTGCCAACAACCAATTTCGGAATCACTCTGGTTTCTTATTTGGCATTCTCCAGCACCGCGAAGGGACTGTAGTGGAACAGCAGTGCTTCTGACTGTCCCCTCTTCTCCTACCACGCCCATCACCCCCAGCTCCTCCATAGGCCTCTCTCACATGGTCCCATCCCCGAGCTGGCAGAGCTGCTTCCTCTCAGTGAGCCAGGAGTAGTGAATGAGTCCATGTCACTCATTCTGCAAGTGCTGAAGCCCAGGATGCAGACTGACTGGCAGGGTGAGCCCCGCTCGGGCCGTGATGAGCTAGCTGCCGTGGTGGTGAGGGCCCCGGCCAGGGGAGGCAGCGTGAACTCAGAGGAAGCCCGTGGAGCAATTAGATGACAGCCCTGGGCACCTCCTGGTGGAGGTGGTTTTGAGCTGGACTTTAAAGACAGAATAAACTGAATAGACCGAATAGATAGAATTCAGACACGCAGAGCTGGGGAGGACAAGCTTCTATTCTCTAGAGCTCACCGTATACCCAGGACTTGGAAATGGGAAAAAGCAGAGTGAAGGAAAGAGTAAAGAGAAGAAAAGCCAATAAAGAGAATCCAGGCATGTTATGTTATGGGGGCCTCTGAAGAGCAGCTAAGTCTCTCAGAAATCTTATTAATCTCGATTTCTAGCCCCCAGCGATTGAGAAAACACACTTCCCATCACTCGTACAAAGTCTCCCTCGGTGTCTATTAAATGCTCGGCTCTGTTCTCACTCTGCAATCTCTGGCCTGCTGGGGAAATGGGCCGTTCCATATCATTGAGTGCAACAGTTGCTTATCATGTCAAATTGTTCCTTCTGATGAGCTGGAGAGGGCTGCTTCGGAAGGCTATTACATAGTTTTCAAGCTTCTTAGACAGTCTGCTGGGTGGGGGACACAGGGCGTATGTTATTGGAGACTTGAACCCACCAGGATGGATGAGGCACTAGAATACGGTGAGGCCCCGGAGGGCACGGGAACCCCGTCTCTGGGGGTGGCCCTGCTGCCTGGGTTCCATGACCTCACTCCCTGCGGCTGTTGCTGCAGTGTGTCTGCTTCCAGCTGCCAGTTCCCCATGCAGTGGTGAAGCCCCATGGATCCGTATCCACATGGAGAACCACAGGGCCTTCCTTTGAGAAAAGCCCATGGCCTTAAGGCACATGTGCCTGCGACCGCTGTGTCTCCTCCACTGGTCTTGGGCTGGGCTCTTGGTGACGACTGTGACCGCTCATCAACTCCAGGCTTGAATTTCCAGCTGCCCATTAGCCTCTTGCTGGGGCAGGCCACTTGCATTCCAGCTCAGCACCCCCGGTTGAACTCTACTCCACCCTGCATATACACATGAAGGACGTGGCCAGCCTTCCAGACAATTGGGAAAACTTGACAACCTCCTAGACCCCTTCTCCCTCTGCCCAACAGCCTGCAGGAACTATCCATCCCACCTCTGGGGCCCCTAACCACGCCCACACCATCATCTCCTCTTGCCTGAATGCTACAGCCACCTCCTCAATGGTCTCCCTGCCGCAGGCCCAGCCCCTTCCCGTCCATCCTCCCACAGCAGCCAGGAACCTTCAGTGTGCTCACCTGGCAGGATGCTCCCTAACCTGAAGCACTCAGTGACTCCTGTCAGTAGCAACGCATGACCCTACGGCCCTGTAAAAATTGTCCCCTGCTCATCTCTTCCTTTCTTCCATCCACACGTCTCTTACTATAACAACACTGAACTAACTACCCATCATTTCCCAAACCCACTACTGCCTCAGGACCTTTGCACAGACTCATCCTTCTTCCTGATTACTTGCTCCCCTCGTCCCTTAGTGAACTTAATCATCATTCAGAATGCTGACCCACTGTCCCTTCCTTGAAGCCTTCTCTGACCACCTAGAGCCAGAATGACTAATTCTCCCCTCTGCAACTTCTGCTCCTCGTATTTCATTTTGTTCTGTTGGTTTCTGCACATTTCACACTACAGTTGTTCATGCACCAATTTTCCCCATGAACTCAGGACAGAAGCTCTTTCTTCCTCATCCTGTGTCCTCAGGACCAAACTCCTTGCCCCACACACAGCACGTGATTATAACTATTGGCCAGGATTGGCAGTGCGGGGTCTGGGGAGAGGGCACAGCAGACGGGGCTAGGTATGGTGCACAGACAGCTGCTGTGCTGTGCGTTCGAGGATGGCCCATAGCAAGGACGAGGGCGGAGGCTGGGAGTCCCCTCTCCAGCCCCGACACTGGCTCTTCCTGGCCCAGGTGCCCTTCTGGAATGGCTGCAATGAAGACGAACACTGTGTCCCTGACCTTGTGCTGGATGCTCGGAGTGACCTGCCCACAGCCATGTGAGTCACCCCCGAACACGTCCCCTGCCCCTGCCCCACTGATGATCCAGGGGCTCATGGGGCCCTGGACTGGTTCCTGCACACCTTTGTCACAGGCTGCGAGGATCAGACACTGAACTTGGAGCCTGGTTCTCACCAGGCTCTGCTTCCAACCCCCGTGTGAGCTCAGGCAGGTCCTCCCCTCCGTGAGCCTCAATCACCTGCTCTCTTAAAATGAGTGCTGCTAGTCTACTCTCATCTCTTCACACTCTGTTTAGGAAATGAACCCTTTCTTTGGAGCCCAAACCACAGAACAAACAAAGAATAGACTCAGGGGATTCACCTTCTGGGTGCTTGTCCTCCAACCCTGAGGCTGGGCGACCCCAGAGTCCACAAGCTGAACCCCTGGACTTTCCAATCCTGCTGATGGCAAGATGCTAAGGAGTCTAGTAGAGACTGAGCAGGGTATCCACGATCCCCTGGAAAAAACAAACCGGCACACAGGGGAAAACGTGAACAGTATCATGGCTACAATTTATGTAACAAGTTTTGCAATAATATATGTTCAACTTATATCCAACTATGAGATAATGCAGATAGAAAATGTATATGCTAGGCATAGGCAATAAATAGAAATAGTACATGCAAACTTCACTGAAAGATGAAGAAGCAAATATTCTAACCATCTAGGCTACTAATCAAGATGGTCTTTCTATCTAACTGAGTTTCCTGGCATCCAAGGCCAAAAGGGAAACATGCCTAGTTAGAGATGCCACCTGACTAGTGAGGTCAAACAATAGCTCTGAGCTCAGAGGAGGATACGACCTGTCAGGGGGTGTCTAAGAGTCTTTGGAGCAGGAGGTGGTCTTGAAGAGCGAGCTCTTTCCAGCCCTACCATCCACTTTCCTTCTCCCGGCAGCTATTCCCATAGGCAGAGGCCAAGCGAGTGCCCGAGCCCACCTCCCTGCACCAGCCCTGAGGCTTGGCTCCACCCATGCCACCTGCCTGACCCTGTGGTGTCTTCCCCCCAGGGAGTACTGCCAGCGGGTGCTGAGGAAGCCTGTGCAGGACTGCTCCAAGTACACCCTGTCCTTCGACACCACCGTCTTCATCATTGAGAGCACGCGCCGGCGGGTGGCCGTGGAGGCCATGCTGGAAAACAGGGGGGAGAATGCCTACAGCACGGTGCTCAACATCTCGCAGTCAGCAAACCTGCAGTTCGCCAGCCTGATCCAGAAGGTAAGCCCTCGGCGCCGCCCAGCCCGACTGAGGCAGAGATCCAAAGTGGGAAGGAAACACAGTAGGCTCACCTGTGAGCTTAAAACCGCCCATGTCCAGCCTTCTCTGAGAGCCAGTCTCGTTGATTGGGTCCGGTGAAGCCTGGCCTCAGAATGCTTCAAAACTCCCCCGCTAACTTCAGAGTGCAGCCAGGGCTGGAATCCAAGCCGGGGGCACACGGGGAGGAACACCTGCAGCCCGTCTCTAATCTGGAGGATGCACACCCCCCACACAACCCACCCACCCCCACCCTCCAGACTTTCTCCCATGGCTCCATCTAACCAGCAGCAAGAATCAGAACCTTTCCTCCCCACTTTGGAGCTCCAGATCATTCCCAGCACTCAAGAAACTCCATGCTGTGCGCTGCGGCCCATCCCAGCCTCACCGGCCACTTCTCCCCACCAACGCCTCCAGACCCCCACCCCACCCCCACACGTGGGTCCCACCAGCACCGCTGCTTCCCAGCAGGCCCTGCCCTTTTACACTGGGAGCCTCCCCACCCGGCCCTGCCTGGGACTCCCTCTCCCCCAGGACCAGCTCCTGCTGCTGTTTGGAAACGGCCCACGCCTGCTTGTAACATCCGGGCACTGTGGGAACCCAGCACACACTGAACACAGCAAGTTCAGAGGAGGGCAGAAACACAGGTGGGCAGGGAGATTGTGTCCCCATACAGAAGAGGGAACCGAGGCGTGGAGAGGGCTTACATGGCCTCTGTAGGACCACATAACTAGTAAGCAGCAGGGCGGGATTCCTGCTCCTGAGCGGCACTCTGCGGCAGTCACAGCCCGCACCTCATGCTCCCAGCGGGTCTCTCCTGGAGCCCCAAAAGGCCCTTTCCATGCTGCCCAGCTCTGTGGCAGAGTCCCATGTGTGCTCTGAGGAAGTCGTCAGTGCCTAGCTGCCCTGTTGAGACCCCAACCCTCCCGAGGCCAAGCACCCTACGTGGGTCACATCTGTCCCAGACCAGAGCCAGGGCAGTGTGTGTGGAAGTCCCTCAGGACCTGTTTGTTGAGTGAGCCTAGAACATGGCTATGGAGTGGGGCTGCTGGGGATCCTAGGCTCCCTCAGACAGTCTGTGACCTTGTGGGTCTGAAAGCACTGGACCTCTGTCCTCACCTCCATCTCAGAACCAACAATGCCCAGAGCCACCTGCTTCCTCAACACCCCAACACTGGGCAAGGGAGAGGCCAAGGGGGTCCCTTCCTGGCCACACACACACACAGGAGATGCTCCATAGCCAAGAGGGGAAGCTGAGCCAGTGAGGCCACCAGCAAAGTCAGGGGCTGCCTGCCATGTCCTCCCTTCCCCCTCAACAGCCACCTCTGTCCTCAAGCAGACCTCAAGGGGCTGCCTGAATGCGGCCTGGCGTGGGCCCAACAGCACCCCCACCCACTGCCCGCAGGGGTGATGAGGAGACGTCTACTGGTCTCTAAATCCTGCCCCAGGATTGAGTGTCTTTCTGGAATTGGAGTCCACAGGGGAATCGAGCCCCATGCCTGCACCCCCTGGCCCACACCTCCACAAGGCCAGTGACTGCCTGTCCTGACCCTGGGGAGAGAGGCATGGAGTTTTGTTTCTGTGACACAGAAGAGCTTTTGGAAATACATGGAGGCAAACAGAAGCAGAAGCCATGTTCTGTGAAGTGCAGTGCTCACCGTGAGGGGGTGTGCAGGGCAAGCTCCTCCCCAGGAGGAATATCACACTGCGAGGTCAGCTTTCCTGTCCAGTCTCCCCACATCCAGCCAAGGAACTCTGCTGGAGGAAGTGCCCCCTCAGCAGAACATAAATGTGTCAGTGTGACCCCACACCTACAAACACACACCAGCCTAGACATACGTTCACGGAAACACACGTGCTCCACATGCATGTAGCCATACACGTGCACTGACGTGTACACAGTCTGTACAGATGGGTGTTGACAGGCACCCGTGTGCCCTGGCCTTGCCCAAGAGTGCAGAGCACGCAGCGGTACAAGTAGCCAGGATAACAGCAGCGGCCAGAGAATGAGTGACTGCAGTGTTCTGGAACCAGACTCGGCCTTCCCAGGCATTTTACCACTTGATCCGTGTGACAACTGCACGGGGTGGGTGCTGTCGTCCCCACTTAGCAACTGAGCAGGAAGAGACGTGAGCAAGTGAGTGCGTGGCCAAGCCCGAGCACCTGTGAGCCCCTCCTGCTCCTGCGCCCAGGGGAGCAGTGCTGGCCCAGTGGGCCTGGCTCAGACAGGCAGGGCAGTCTGGGGGTGCACCCACTTGGCCCAGGCCACCCTTTGATCACTGGCCAACAGCCAGGAAGTGACCTGCTATTGGAGTCAGTAGGGGACAGTGTGGGGGACTTGACACGGGGGAGCCACTGCCTCTCCACCCTGCCTGCCAGTCTGCTGGCCCAGGCTTGCTCCCTGGCCTGTGGACTGAGTCCTAGCCCGGAGGGAGGCAGCATACAGCTTTGGACAAATGTCTCATGGCCCCCACCAGGATATCGAGCCACCGCCTGCTCAGTATTTTTCTGGGCGTAAAGATAAGAGAGCGCAAAACCTCATTTCGAGAGACCCTTTCTGGTCCTGATGGAAAGCTGTGCAGTCACTCAAGCCACAGAGCAGGAAGGAAGCAGGATCAGCAGAGGGCACAGAGTGGCACCCCACCCTTAGCTGACAAAGCAGAGGCCTCAGAGTTGGCTGCAATCCCAGCCCACACGGTGGTCTAGCAGTCTGGGCTAGTGCTTCCTGTCTCTCGGCCTCAGTGTCCTGCCTGAAGTGGGGTGATAAGCCCCTCACCCAGCTGATACATAAGGCGGGGAAAAGTGCACCTGAGCACCGCCCGTCTCAGCACCTGGCCTCTGAGCCTGGCCCCGCCCTTGCGTCATGCCCTGGGCCATGAACCAGGCTGCACCTGGCTTTGGAGATTTGTAGTGGTCAGAAGGCTGTGCTCCTGGCTTCGGGGGCGGGGGGTCTCTGGGGAGGGTGGTCGGCAGGCAGTGCAGGTGGCTCTGCACCTTGGGACCTGCCTAATGCTGCCCTGATGCCCTGCCCACCACCAGGACGACTCCGACAGCAGCATCGAGTGCGTGAACGAGGAGAGGAGACTACACAAGAAAGTCTGCAATGTCAGCTACCCCTTCTTCAAGGCCAAGGCCAAGGTTGAGCCTGGGGCAGGCTGGAGAAGGCTGGGGGAGGCACAGAGAGCCAGGGAGGGACTCGGGGGTGGGAGGCCTGTAGGGGCTCCCAAGTATATTAGTTTTTTTTTTTTTTTTTCTCTCCCATGAAATGACATTCAAATGACCTCATTAGCCAGGGCAGTCCACCCCAGCAGAGCACCCAGGCCTCCGCTAGTTCAGGGGAATCCCTGCCACTCTCCCACCACCTTAGGCCAGTCCCACTGTCCTTTATCCTCACAGAGTTTTAGATTTCCAGCCTCCACCACCGTGCCGGCAGGGGCATGTAGCATTTCTTGAGCATCTACTGACCTCGTGGCAAGAGGTCTGGTGGTGTGAAGGTCTCTGTGAGCAGGAGGTGGATGGACTGTGGACCATCCACCCCAGGCAAAAGGCAGTCACAGAAGGTCCTAGAGCAGGAGAAGGCCTAATTGAGGCCAAGTTGCTTGTAATTGGGAATCAGAAAGAGGAGACCCTGGGGCAGGAGCCACCTTAGGGTCTGCAAGGTTGGGGGAAGGGAGAGATTCCCAACTTCCCAAGGATTAGGGCTCCTTGGAAAGAACCTCCCCAGTGGGATATAAGTCAAAGGTATCCCCAGGGTGAGGATGCTCGGGGGAGCAGAACCCGTCTCTAGCTTCCCACCACCCCCAGCCCCTGGGGGAGTGGGCCTGGGGTCTCCGGGGACCCCTCCTGGGGTCAAACCTGGGAGGGCAAAGGGTTCTGTGCACAGGCCCAGTAACACCCTGGGCTGGGGCTGCAAGGAGACCAAGGAGGGTCAGATATGGCAAGGCCTCAGTCAGGATCCCACGCCGGCTGAAGGGCAAGGGGAGTGGCAGGACCTGGTCCTCAGCATGGCCTTGGGCTGCTGGACCCGGAGTAGGTGCCCTGCTGGCCTCTGACGCCATCCTGTGTGGTCATGGCTGCTCCTCTTCCACCCCTACAGCCCTCCTTCCCGCTGAAATCCTACAGCGGGTCTGAGGCGGGACTGGCCACCTTTTAATCAGCTTTCATTAAGAGCCAAACGAAAGCGGAGGAGGAGGGAGGACATTGCCCAGCCAGCTGAGAACCACAGCTCAGGAGGGAGCCCAGGCCCAGGCCCAGCGCCGCCCTCCCGCCCACCCCAGACACCTGGCTCACGGGTGGGCGAGGCTCAGGCAGGGACTGTGGGGTAGGCCAGGTCTGGTCCGCAATGCCCAGGGTCAGGCCCTGCTCCCTTGCAGGTGGCTTTCCGTCTGGATTTCGAATTCAGCAAGTCCCTCTTCCTGCACCACCTGGAGATCCAGCTCAGCTCAGGCAGGTCAGGGCCCAGCCTGCCCCTTCTGCTTCCCCGCTTGCTCCTCCCAGGCTCCTTGTTCTGCCCCTAGAACTCCCCTCTCCACACTGAATCCCACCAAGCCCCGCCCCAACCTGGGGAACCTGGGTGGGGCGAGGGTGGACAGCGCTGCCTGGGCGTCACTGCTTTCCATTCTTGGGAGGTTTGGATGTGAGTGGAAATGCTGGTCCTGGCCTTTAGCTAGAGGTGATTTAAAACCCTGCAGTCCTGGCCAAGAGCAGTGGGCCACACCTGGAAGCCCAGCACTCAGGAAGCAGGGTGAGAGGATTGCAAATTCAAGACCAACCTCCGCCACTCAGCAAGACCCTGGAGGGTCTCAAAATAAAATAAAAAGGCTGGGGACTCAGCTCAGTGGTATAGTGCTCCTGGGTTCAACCCCCAGTACAAAACCCAAAAAAGAAAAAGAAAAAACTATAGTTCTAAAGCACCGTGCATATCCACCAGTCAGTCCTCAGGGAAGACCCTTAATCTCAACAAAGCAGGTGCTATTCCCACCACACCCTCCAAGTCACAATTAAGAAAAGAGAGGCTGGGGAGGTCGACTGGACCTCCCAACAACACATGGCAGGTAGCTGCCTCTTTCCCTTTGAATATTTTTCATTTTTTAGAGAACTTTTCTTACTCTGTGTGAGTCTGTCTGCCCCCCAGGCCTGAGGTGACCTGCTATAGGTTGACACCATGAATCACCCTGTGACAGTGGTAAACACCCCTCCACAGGCCTCCCTCTTGTGTCAGGAGGGAGCAAGGGATTCTATGTACTCTGGAACCTCAGAAATAGCCAAGATCCTTAGCTGAGAAATAAGTACTCCAGGCCACCCAAGCCCCAGGGCTCCAGCATGCACACACACATGGCACGCACACACACACACGGGCACACACGCACGGGCACACACACGGGCCAAGGCACAGGGACTGGGCCCCCGCACACCGGCACCCGGCATGTGCTCACCTGCTCATTCTGCCTGCCAGAGTGGCAGTTGGTGAGACCTTGGTGCTCCCAGGCCGCCTGGCCCTTCCCTGCTCCTCTGGGAGAATGAGGAACTGCAGGCCAGGCCTTGGCCTCAGGGGCAGTGGAGGGGTTGGGGGCGGGCGTCTGTGTGTCAGGGATCCCCGCCTAACTAGACCTACAGCCCGGGGAGGGACTTGCACAGGAGAAAGGCAGCACACAGGATAAGCAGGGCCAGACGCTGATGGCCACTGCGTGTGCCCTGGTAGCAGATGGGCTGGGCTGTCAGGGACACCATGGCCCACCTCCCTCCACGTGACTCTGAACAGCACCCGCACGCTGCACCAGGCGTCTGTGGATCAGGGACCAACTCCACGTGAGCCCTGCTGTCCTCCCTGCCCACACCCCTGGACAGTCCCACTAAGAGGAGGTGGGGCAGGCAGAGGCCGAGGCCCACACAGCCCCCAGCTGCAGCCCAAGGTCCTCCCAACCCCACACCAGTGCAGGGGGCCCCCCTGGGGAGGCATCGGGGAAGGCCGGACTCCTCGTTCTGGCCTCCCTGCCTTCCTCTCCCGGGAAACAGCCAGCTCCCTCACCAGCCTAGCCCCGTGCACATCCCCTGGATAAGCAGCCTGTGTGCCCCTGAGTCTGCCTCAGATCCCTCCTGCTGTAGGGATTCAGGGACTGGCAGAGCAGGGTGGGGGGCTTCTTCTGACCTGACTCCCCCCATAGTGACAGTGACGAGCAGGACAGCACCAAGGAAGACAACGCGGCCCTGATGCGCTTCCACCTCAAATACGAGGCCGACGTCCTCTTCACCAGGTGGGCCACGCTCCTGCCCAGAGAGGGCAGCTCTGGGCCCCAGCACTGAGGGACACGGAGGACCACACGGAGCCAAGTGTGCCCCTGATGTGTCAGGAAGGGCAGTCCATGGTGGGAGGGGTGTCGGGTGAGAGGAAGGAGGAGAGGCCAGCCTCCCCCGCCCCAGAGCTCCCAGCAGGCACGGGAGGAGGGGCAGGGAGGGTCCCCAGCATGGGCAGTAGTGGGTGCCCTGTCTGTAGGGAAGTTAAAAATAGAATTTTAAAGCCCCGCTAAAAGTCAGTCTGCTTCTATCATTACCAAAGTAACGTTAAGCAGTGCCACTGAGGGAATAGCCCCCACAGGCCACACTGTCCCCGCCCTCCACCCACCTTGCTACCCACCAGCCTATCTGAGGGAACTGCCCTTGGGGAGCTCCCAGGTATAGACAGAGAAGAAAGGACCCAGCAAGTTCAGGGTGGAAGGGAACTCCCAGCCCCAGAGAGGGCACATAGTAGACAGGGCCAGACTCACCAGAAGCCACGGCCCCAGGTGGAGAGGCCAGGCAGGGATGGCAGGCACCAGCTCTGAGTTGTGCCCACCCAGGCCATGGCTAGTTGATCGCAGCACTTACTCTTGCTGAACCTCCCAAGGACCCTTCCCAAGGCAGCATTCCAGTGGACATAAGAGGAAATGTGGATGCCTGTAATAGCAGCAGCTCTGGAGGCTGAGGCAGCAGGATCATGAGTTCAAAGCCAGCCTCAGCAACTCAGCAAGGCCCTAAGCAACTCACTGAGACCCTGTCTCTAAATAAAATATTAAAAAAGGGTTGGGGGTGTGGCTCAGTGGTTAAGTGCCCCTGAGTCCACTCCCCGGTACCAAAAGAAAAGAGGAAATGCAGCTTTTGTGGTCTGGGGGAGGCAACACAGCCCTGCACCCGCTTGTATTCCTTCATCCATCTGGTCAACCCAGGCTGCTCATGGCCATCCTTCCTGTCTCTGCAGGAGCAGCAGCCTGAGCCACTATGAGGTCAAAGCCAATAGCTCGCTGGAGAGCTATGACGGCACTGGGCCTCCCTTCAACTGTGTGTTCAAGGTAAGCCTGGGGGGCAGCTGGGTGGAGAGTGAAGGGTAGGAGCCAAGGACACCACCCCCAGGCGGGCAGGAGGTGGCTATTGTGATTTAGCTGAAAGGGGGCTGGGTAGTTGGACCTTTCTGTCTTGGTTCTGGCGCTAAGGGCAGGGGAAGTGAGACATGAGAAGCAGCTTATCAGTCTCTGCTACATTCGCCCCAATTCTTCTTTGCCCGGAAATGAGTTTGTCAGCTTCTCCTTCAACTGTGCAGGAGCTGGGGGCAGCTGACAGTGGGAAACTGGGCTGCAGACACACTGAACTCTGCCTGGCTTGCCCAAGAGAGGATCAGTGACTCGCCCAAGGCCACACAGCTTCTCCTTGGAGTTGCATTCCCCATCTCTCTCTGGTTTCAAAGCCCTGCTCGTAACCACCGCTGCTCTGGCACCAGTGTGTTGGGGCTAGAATGTCAGCTATCACATGCTTACTATTTATATCCTTCCTTAATCAGCAATCATCTCTCATAATACATTAATGACTGTCACCGTCTCCATTCCTGCCTCATCAAAATCCCCTAGGCCAAGAGGGTTGAGAATGGAAGTGGCCCCTGCTCACCAGCCCCCAGGAGCCCAGCCGGTCAGCGCTCCCTTGCTCTGTGGTCGGCACAGCCTGGCCACGATCTGGCGGAGCTCTGCGGCTTCCACCGTGAAAACACCGGGCCAGGGGTCCTGTCCCACATGGGCTGCGGGGACACCGGGCTGCTCGACCCCTGGGCCTCGTCCTCCCCTCCCTCAACTGCTGCTGCTTGTGTACAGATTCAGAACCTGGGCTTCTTCCCCATCCACGGGGTGATGATGAAGATCACCGTTCCCGTCGCCACCAGGGGTGGCAACCGCCTGCTGATGCTGAGGGACTTCCTCACCGACCAGGTACTGGGTGCCCTGGGAGCTGGCCCAGGGGAGAGGGTCAGAAGGAGGTGGGCATAGTCACTAGGTGTGTCCCCATGTCCCCAGACTCCAGCTCCTTCTCCCAGGACCAGGGCAGCTGGGCCTTCCCCAGGCAGAGGAGAAATGAAGCATCCCTGGGAGGCTGAGTCTGCCAGAGCTGCCGTGAAGCTCAGTGCGTGTGCACGTGTGTCCCGTGAAGCTCAGTGCGTGTGCACGTGTGTCCCGTGAAGCTCAGTGCGTGTGCACGTGTGTCCCGTGAAGCTCAGTGTGTGTGCATGTGTGTCTCTGTGCAGGCAAACACGTCCTGTAACATCTGGGGGAACAGCACGGAGTACCGGCCAGTTCCAACAGAGGAGGACTTGAGTGGTACCCCACAACTGGTGAGTGGCCCCAAATCAAGAGCTGGGGGCTGGGCTAGAGGAGTGCCATCCTACTCCAGGGGCTGTTTGTTCCTGGGCACCTGATTCGCATGTTGAAGGTCCCAGGTTCAATTCTCAGCACTATTAAAAAAAAAAAAAAAAAAAAAAAAAGGATTTGATGGAGACCAGAAGGGTTGAGAGAACAAGGAGCAAGTATGGAGAATGTCATCTGGCAGTTTGAGAAACTATCTCTGAACAGCAGGCATGGGCTGTGGGGCCCTTTGCATGGGGATTGCAGAATTCTTCTCAATGTTGATGCAGCTCTTCCATGCATCCCTGATAGAAAGAGACTCTGCAGAATGCACACCAACCGGATGACAGGAAGCTTTCTCGGCAGGTGGTTCGGGCTGAACTTGAGTGCAGTCATCAGTGGAGAAAACTGTCTCACATGTATTCTTTTTTGGGGGTGGGGATGAGGGTACTGGTGATTGAACTCAGGGGCACTTGACCACTGAGCCACATGCCCAGCCCTATTTTGTATTTAAGGCATTTTAATATGTGCAGATAAATAAAATGCAATACATTAAAAAAGAGTTCACTGAGCCAGGCACGGTGGCCGTGCAGTCCCAGTTACCTACAGTGCAGATATGCACACATCCTTAGCTCAGATCCAGGATGTTCCCTGGGAGTTTTTATCATGAAAGAAATTGAATTTCCTAAAATGCTTTTTTTCGTACCTGTTGCATTGATCATATTGTTTTTCTTTGAATCTGTTTATATGGCAAGGATATTTACAGATTCCTTAAAGTTCAAAGTTCTGTTCCCGGACACCCGATCTGGTCACCATGCACAACTTCAGTGGAGCATCGGCTATGCCATCCTCCTGTGTCTCCCCGGGGAGCCTGGCAGCCCAGCCCACCTGCCCCACACCCGCCCCCCTCCTTCCCCCTGCCCCTGCCCCTTCCCATCCCCAGAAGCGAAGCCCCCGTTGGTGGAGCAGTGCAGCTGAGCTACTGGTGGCACAAGCTCCTGATGGCATTCCAGGTCCCGGCCAGCCAGCGGCCTCCCCTGCCCCCCATAGCCTTGCTGCTCCCACTAGACCCGTCTTCTCTTTCAGAATCACAGCAACTCCGACGTGGTCTCCATCAACTGCAATGTGCGGCTGGCCCCCAACCAGGAAATCAACTTCCATCTGCTGGGGAACCTGTGGCTGAGGTCCCTCAAAGCAGTGAGTGGAGTGCCCGGCGAGGCTGGAGGGAAGGAAGGGAAGGGATGGCAGGGGGACTCCTACCCAGGGCTGCCCAAGAGGGGCAGGGACAGAAGCTTCCAGGCCAGCTCTGACAAGGCCTCTGCCTCTGACTGCAGCTCAAGTACAGGTCTGTGAAGATCATGGTCAACGCAGCCTTGCAAAGGCAGTTCCACAGTCCCTTCATCTTCCGTGAGGAGGACCCCAGTCGTCAGGTGAGCCCCTGGGAACTCTGCAGACCCGGGCTTGGACCCCACAGGCTGGGAAAGGGCTGTCCCTGCCCTAGGTTCTCCCAGGAAAAAGATGGGCAGGCCACACAGAGAAAAAAAGCAACATGAATGCGTAGACCTTCAGGTGGGGGAGGGCCAGAGGCAGGCAGGTGCCCAGAGCCTCTCTTGGGCTGCTGGCACCTCGGGTCTAATGACCTGCATGCAGCCTGGGTGTCAGGAACCTGGTGTGAACTGCAGTTGTCAAGACCAAGAAATGCAAGATATCTCAGTATTGGGACTCTTTTAAAAAAAAATGGGTAAAATCAGATTGTTACAGATCACACTGGCTTAAATCAGGGTCCAGGAACGGGGTGAGGTCAGTGAGTTAGATCCTCTCTGGGACTGGGAAAGTCGGGACTGCCCAGGGCTGCAGAAACAGCCGGGACCGCCGGGCATGGGACTCTGCTGCCCTCCACTGGCCACATCCCAGAAACGCCAGCCCGGGCTCCAGGCGAGAGTGCCCCTACAGATGGGAAGTAAACTCCACACTGCCCCAGGAGCTAGGGAGCTGCCGGGCAGGCAAGGTCGGGGATCAGCCCTTCGCAGAGGAAGTCAAGGAACAGCAATCCCAGTCAGAGTGGGGGCCCAGCAGGCAGAGGGGCAGCGGGGCCAAGCCCAGAAACAGCGCAGCATGGGGATCCACCTAAAGGCACAGTGGGGAGCTGGGGAAGGCCAGGGCCCCCAGGGCAGGGACACAAGCAGGGCCTGGATAGTGGGCCAGGCCTCAGCTCCGGCCTCGGGCCTGCGGTCACTGCCAGGCTCTCCCCGCCGGGAGCCGGCACCCACCCCCCCTCCCCGCGGTTATCATCATCTGGCCTGTGTTGGGTGCCCCTTTACAGCTCCAGCCAGGGAGCAGAGAGGTGAGCTAGGCAGATAAGAGCACAGAGACCACAGAGTGGGGGGCAATCTGGGGAAGCTCAGGAGTTGCAGGAAGTGTCAGGGCTGGGAAGGTCCTGGGAAAGCTTCCAGGGGACAGTCCTTTTGAACTGAATCCTGAAAGATGTTAGAATTTTCCAGGCATCCAAGAGAGGGGTCTTGTGCCAAACCCCCTCCCATACAGACAGACCACCCCTCTTCCCCACATCATGGCTCTATTTGAGGACTTCTCCTTCCAACCTCTAGCCCCCATAAAATCCCTCTTGTACTCTCTAGACACCTCACTTCTCTTGTAGAAAGCCAGCAGCCCCCAAATTGAGCACCAGTAGACTGGGCTCTGTGCCAGGCCCATGGGGGTTGTGGGGAGGGAGAGCAAGGTCCCAGCCTGCAGGAACAGAGTAAGATCCCATAAGCGACCAACCGCATTCGGAGTCCAAGCATTGGCCTGGCACCAACTCGCTCCTCACACCCCAAGAGGTCCACCCGGCACACCTGCTTTCCAGACGTGGAGACTGAAGCTGTGCAAGACCAGAAAGGGGAGTGGGACTTGCCTCGGGTTGACTGGGCTGTTCCCCGTGGTTCTGCCCGAGGGTTTACTGAGCTCCTACCTGTTCCAGTCACACTGAGGGGGACGTCCTGCAGGCAGAGGGCTCTGGAGTGCTGCGGCTCCCCAGCAGCACACTGGCAATAGGAGGCCAGATGGCTGGGGGTTGGCGTGGAGCCCAGGGGAGTGGCAGATAGATGACTGTTGCAGACTCCAGGGAGAGACTATGTGCTCAGACCCCCGGCAGGGGCAGGAGGCAGGGAGGAGTGGCCACCTTCTAGGTGTTTCTAAGGAAAGCCTTGCTGATGGAGTCGTGTGGGTGTGAAAGTAAGTATCCCCGTGAATGGTTTCTGTCCTGAAGATAGCAAAGGAAGGACAACACTGTCATTTGCTTTGGTGAGACAGATGAGAAAGGAGCAGATCTGGGGTGAGCAGGAGTCCTGGTCAGGAGTTTGGTCCGGGGCCTGTCAAAGCTGGCAGGCAGGCGGAGGAGATGGATGGATATGTGAGGAACTCGCGGAAGGTCCAGGCAGAAAACAGAAATGTGAGCGTGGTCACCAGTTAGTTAAAGCCAAGAGCTGTGAAAGTCCCTGGGGTTGCTCTGTGATTTCCAGGGCCCTGACCACTTTCGCCTTTGGGGCCCCTTCCTCCACTAAAAAAATTAATAAACAAATTTTTACTTTTTGACATGTTGGTCTAAAGAGGAATTAATATAATCCAGGATAAAGTGTCTTAATGTTTTCATTCTAATTTTAAAAGCAAGTAAAAGTTTCCTGGGCCCCAGAAGGCAGCTGAGTCCCTGGGGAGTGACCGCAGGAAAGGAGGAGGCGTGTGGACTGCAGCACGCCTTGCTCCCACCCTGGGATGTTCAGCAGACAGTGAGGAAGCAGCAGAGGACAGAGGAGGAGCAGCCCGTGTGGCAGAATCCAGGGAGAGTGGGTGGCCAAAGCTGGAGACGCAGACTGGCTCCCAGAGGCAGCCTGACCTGGGCCACTGGGGAGGGGCTGGCCCCTGAGGGCTCTGCCAGCTGTGCCACCCACCCCGCCAGCACCTCCCTAAGGAAGGGGATGCAGCTCCCCTCCTGGTGTCTGCCATCGCCTGCCCTGCCCAGGGCTGCCACCCAGTCCCAGAGTAGTGACACTGTTGACCTGGCTCCCGCTCCCTTTGCAGGTCACGTTTGAGATCTCCAAGCAGGAGGACTCACAGATCCCCATCTGGATCATCGTGGGCAGCACACTGGGAGGCCTCCTGTTACTGGCCCTGCTCGTCCTGGCGCTCTGGAAGGTGAGGCCCTGCAGGGCAGGGACACAGGCAGCATCCCGGCTGGTTGGCCCAGGCCTAGGGTTCTAGCTCTGGGCCCTGTGGTCACTGCCACAGGCTCCTCTCCATGGGAGTTGACAGCCACAGGCCTCCCCCTATAGCTTGCCTATGGTCACAGCGCCCAGTCCCTCATCAAAGCAGGCACACTGCTTAAGGCCAGCAGAGGGCACCCACACTGTGGTTGCAACCCTTGTGTGGGACCCTTTGAGAACCCTATGAAAACTGTGGTTCCTTTTATCAGGAAAAAAAATTAAAAGCAAGTTCACACACTGTACAAGATTCCAACAGTGTAGGCTGTTAACAAACCCACCAAAACCCTTCTCCACTTCTGAACCTCTGGTTAAGAACCCTGGTCTCAACTTCCTCCTGTTAATGATGTAGTGAGGAGGGCCTGGAGAGGGATATTGACCAGGGCAGAGTCACGAAGGTGGTGGGAGCCAGCAGGACTTCTTGCCTCCTGCTCTGCCTCCATCCATTTTGTTCTAGTCCACAGAGCAGTTCTGGTGGCAGGGGTGCTGAGTGGGGTATCCTCGCCTTCTCAGAGGAGACCCAAGGAGGGGCAGCAGGAGAGACAGGCCTCGTCCATCCTAAGACTTCTCCCTTTGCCTCCCCGCAGCTTGGCTTCTTTAAAAGTGCCAAGCGCAAGAGAGAGCCTGGCCTGGACCCCAGCCCCAAAGTGATGGAGTGAGGCTCCAGAGGAGGCTTCGAGTTGACAGGGGCCGGACACCAGTGCAGGGGGTGTGTGAGCCCAGGCCTGTGGCCCACGGAGCTGGAGCGGAGAGGACGCCAGCTGGCTTTGCACTTGACCTCATCTCCTAAGCGATGGCGCCTACTCCTGGGATGGAACTCAAGCGGTGCTAAGAAGAATCGCCCTGCGGGAAGCTGGGACACCTCCAGTTCAGCTCCCCAGGGATTTGAAGGGAGTGAGGCCCACCCAAGGCCTCCCCCAGGCTCCATGGAGTGATTTGCTGCCCCAGCCATCACGGTGCTAGGAATTCACAATCACACCCACCTCCGAGAGACCGCGGAGGAAGACTGTAAATACAAACCCCTTCTGCCCACCCTACCTGGGCCTCTACTTCCAAAAGGAACCCACAGCACAGCAGACCCAAATTCTGTGAGGCCCTGCCACCCCTCACCCAAGCAGCTGGCTCCCAAGTCACACCACCCCCTTCCCCATAGATAGGCCTCAAAGTTCTCCATGAATGAACATGAACCCCAAAGCTTGAAGACAGCAGCTGCAGGCCAGGGATAAAGATTCTGGGGTGAGGAAGCTGTGCCAGATGGGCAGGAGGGACCCAGGACGCTGGGCGACATCAGGAGGCAGTCAGGTCTTCCATCACGTGTGTCACAGTGCCACCCCAAGCTGCCAGCCTCTCGGCCTTCCCGCCTCCTGGCTGCCTCTGCCCGGCTGCTTTTGTTCCTAGGTACCTCGTGGGAAGCTTGTGGATGACGCAATTCCTTGGGCTCCTGTTTCCACTTGTCTTCCAGCTGCAGCTGCAGCCCAGTAGAGGGGGAAGAGGAGCGCTCCTCCCTGCCTCGCCCTCCCTACACACACACACACACACACACACACACACACACACACACACACACACGGCCTCCCACCCCTCCAGTCTCCCACCACTGCAGGGGAGAAGGGCTCGGCTGGTGCTATTGAGGGGTCCTCTCTGGAATGCACTGAATAAAACTCGTGCAAGGACCCTCAGGGCCTGTGCAGCCTCATTGGCAAACATCTTACCCGCAGACCCACTGGACAAGTGATAGACCCACGATGGCATCCCAAGGACAAGGGGCATGCCAGGTGCCCAGCAGAGTAATTTATGCCTTAACTTTTTTCGAGGTAGAAATAAAAGAGGGACACATCAAAGGCACCTGCTCCCTTGTGCATAGTGTGACCTTGACTGTCAACATTTTTAAGAAATTTAAAATGTATTTAAAAACAACCACGGCACTGACATTGCATTCTGTGGCAGTGTGTCCTGGTGAGCCACACCCTGCTTTAAAGAGGAGGAGGGAGACAGACGGCTCCTGCTTCCTTCACAAGCTAAGTGTGAAAATGGGCTTGCCCACAGCAGGCTCCCTGCAGCATGCCTTCCAAGGGCTGCCTGGCCTCTCTGCATGATGGTTCCATGGTGGGGCACTGCCAGGGATCCTTCCTCCCTCCCAAGATCACCCACTATCCATCTTTGGCTAGGGTGGATGGTTGGACCCAGATGTTTCATGTAGCACCTGCCCCTTAGTCCCCACTCTCCTCCCGGGACTGCCAGGACTCCCAGCCCTCCCCAGCATGTGAAGTTCCTTCACACACAGGCTGTTCTTAAACCAAGGTGTCTCCATTCTATTCTTGCATCATTCACTCCCTGGAATCCCAACAAGTAGAACCTTAGAAATTACTTCCTCTTAGCTGAGGACACTCAGAACCAGAGAAGAGACAGCCCTAGGTTCCAAAACAGTATCAAGATAGAACTCGGGAAGGCTAGCTGCCCAGCCACTCACCCTAGCCCAGCCTCAGGAAGGCCAGATAAGGAACAAGTGGTGAAAATAAAACCTGAATAGCAAATACCATTTTTCATTCGTAAAGAATAAAGAAATGTCAAATCATATTCCATGTCAGCCATCACTCTTATGGGGTAACCTGACAAAAAGGAACTGATGAATTCACACCTAAAAGAGCTCCATTTGATTAAGTAGCATGACTTCTTTCAGACACCATGTGCAACCACACTGCAGGTCAATCAAAATGTACCTGCAAATCAGCTGCAACCCAAAAGCCAATCTAGTGCAACCTCCAATGGGAGGCCAGGTCTCAGCCCTCCACCCCTCCCCAGACCACAAGACCGGCCAGATGGCCAAAGGCTGCAGGGCCTGGAAGGCTTGCATCTCCAAGGCCTCAGCCCCTGCACCCTGTCTCCTTTTTCTCCTTTCTCTTATCAGTTCTCCCTCTCTACAGCTATCACTCTGACACAGAAATGTCCAAGGCTGGCCTTGGGAGTGCCTGGGATTCAGATTTAACTGGCTGGGAGTGATTTAACAGCATCACTCCCGTGTCTTTCAAACTTCAAATGACTCGTGCAGAGTTGGGTTCAACAGGCAAGTGGACATACAGGCTAACAAATGAAGAAAGGAGGAATTGACATGCACAAGTGACTTTCTATGTATGACAAATACTGGGAACCACGCTGTCATTGTCAAGGTCCTTCAGCTAGACCTGGCTCTAGTCTGTAGTCTGGAAGACCCTTGAGTTACAGCAAGTCTCCAGGTTGGGATTTGTTGCAGATTTTACCATTTCCCAGAGTCCTCATAGCCCCAGTGGCTCTGGGAGGAGTTGCACACATTGCTGTTGACAAAAGGGGCTGAACAGCAGTCTCTGAAGACAATTTTGGCATTTAGAGACGAGCAGCCCCAAATGCAACATTAGATCACTAAAATTCATATTGCGGCCCACAGGTGGATGTTTTCAACCATGTTCTATGGGCTAGTTAACGATTATTAAAATAGAACTGCGGGTTAAACCTTGTGTTAACATGAAAAGTAACCAACTTCAAAGTGGTTCAGTCTTTGAAGGGCATTATGGGCCCAACCTGGCCACCACTCTGAACAAGCTGCTTTGCCTTCCTGTAGCTACATGACAAGTGAGTTGCAGCAAACTCAAGTATGAAGAAGAAAAGTGTATCTGGGGTGAGGGCTGACTCTTGGATTAAACCAAATTTCAGAGAGGAGGTTCTGGAATTTGGCCCACGGATTGTCAGGATTTCCAAATTCTAGTTCTGGTTGTCTGGTAGAGATAGACCTCCAAGTACAAATTGGGAAATGAGGTGGGTAAGATGTCCCTGATGGTTTCAAGGGAAGACTCTGACCTGGATGGAGCACCTGTAGGACCCTGCCCAGACACCCCACAGATAGGGCCAGTCCTCAGAGAAGACACAGAAGCTGAGGGGCAGGCCTTGGAGAGATCCAAGAGTACTCTGCACAGGCTCCAGGGGAAGTGGGTGCCTATCAGGGAATCCCTCAGTTCCAGCCCGCTGAGCTGGGAAGGAGAAATTCATTCCAGTGTTTCTTCTTTGTGGCATTAGTTGGGATGGGCATGCAGGCTGGGGGCTGTGTCTCACAAAGCGGAGTAGCCAGGACCACCTCAATCAGGGCCACAGACTCTAGCATTTCACCCCAGATCTCAGTTCCCACTTCTGAGGCAAATCCAAACATGATGAACTTAAAAGAGTCCATGACATAGAACCATATTGTTATTCCTTGTTCTTCAATGGCAGTTTCTTATACAGCCTATCCCAGCTGATGATCAGCTGTGCTGGGACCTGTGTTGGTCGCATCATAACAGCAAAAACCCAGGCAGTGCAAACAGTAGACTCGTTTTACTGCTGTTAAGGAAGGTGGCATTTCCTAGCAAGCCTGGAACAAGTTAAGAGCAAAGTGTAATGGCAACCCTGCAGAGAGATGCAGAGAGCTGCTGAGAGATAGCATGGATCTCTCCTTCCCTAGACCTTTATGGGACAAATGGCTTCCTCCTTCGACCTTCAAGAGCCATTAGCCCCCACACTCTCCCAAGAACAAAACATGAGAATGGAGTCAATCCTCCTGGCTTCATACCCCAAGATGAAAAACAGTTGGCAATAGAAACACAGGCAGCTTAACCACACTCCTTTCTGGCACACAGACAAGAGGTGGTCAGGTCTCCCCCTAGGCAGATGTGCCTGGGGTGAATTATTACAGCAATTAGCAGTGAACTGTCCTGTTTCATTCCACATACACTGGTCTTGGTCTTTGCCTTCAGTTAGTGTGGTGCCAGTTCTTATCATTTAAAAAAAAAAAAAAAAAATCCCCCAAATTACATCAGTATCTTGTCATGGGGTGGTCAATCCTACCAACCACAATATAATCTGCACAGTGCTTCTGTGTCAGGCTATTCTATTAGCGTCAACATCATGCTAAAGTAGGACAGCACGTTCCAAAACTAAAACAGGAGCAGAGGAGCTTTGCTGGTAGTGAAGGTCAGGAGCTGTGCACCTGGGTTCTGAAACTTTTCAGTAAGATATGGGCTAAACTGTACCTAGCAAACTCACCAGGTTCAAAGTAGGGTATGAGCAGAAAATTATTAGAAAAGGAGGGCACCATTCCTTGATGAACTCATTCATCCTACTCAGTCTCATGTTCCTTGCTCTTATCACCCTGGAACTGCATCAAAGAACATGTAGCAACTCAATGAGGTGTTCTAAAGGTGGCCCATGCCAGAATGTAATACATTGTAAATTTTTATCTGTACAGTGAAATTTGAGGAAAAACTGAAAAGCAAATTTCAAATAGGGTCACCTATCTCACAACAAACTTACATTACATATGTAATTTAAGTGTAAATTAAAGCCACTTTAAAGTGGTTTTGTAAAAACATTAAAATTTAGGAGTATATATAACAATATCCAAAAACAAACATAATGGTAATAGATGGATGGCATGTGTAAGACTTTTGTATAAAAAGAAAGATCTTAAAAATTTTTGGACAGTGACACATAGAAAAAATACTTGACTAAAATGGACACGTCTTTTTAATGAAAAGGCTCAGAACTGTGGAGATGCCGTCTCCCTAATCTAGAGTCTAATCTATTGATTCAATGCTAAACAAAATCATCTCATGACAATCAAATGATACCAATGTTCATCTAGAGAAATAAAGATACAATGGAAAGAAACTATCTTTATTCAAAAAAGAAGACAAAAGACTACTAGCCCATCTAAGAATACATAATATTTACTAGACACCTGAATATGGTAGGCACTCAAGTATTTTAATTACATCCATTTGTCCATCACAGTCCAAGCTAGATATTATCCGAATTGACAAGCAGGATACAAAACTCAGAATCCGTAAAACAAAAGATAAATTTGACTACATAAAAATGTAAATTTCTGATACAAAAACTATCATGTTAAAAAATAAAACAAACTGTTCAATGACAAAAAATTTTCCTTAAACCTCCACAGAATTTCTAATAGTAAGAAAAAGATCAAACTCCAAATGTAAGCAAAGGAAATGTAAATGGTAAGTAATTATAAAAGTGTTCAGTCTCATTCATAATAAAAGAACACAAATCAAAACCACAAGACTATTTTTGATCAATCACCTGGTAAAAACTGATAAGCTAATATCTGATGTCAATGAAGGGACAGGGAGGTAGAAGGCAATTTGATAATCTCTTGTCGAGGCTTTAAAATACACAATCATTAATCCAGAAGTTCCAGGACTAGGAATGAATTTGTTGAATATTATATATAAGGATGTCCACTACAGCATTATTTAAAATACCAAAAACTGAAAACCTAAAAAGCCCGTCAGTAAGTTCTGGTTAAATACATTTTAAGTGCATCCATGGAATGAAATGCAATGAACTTGTTTTTGAAAAAAATCTGTAAATGTGGAAATGGAAAAATGCTTGATACATGAAATTAAAAAAAAAAAAGTTAATTTGCATTTTCAAATGAAAAGAATACATCTATGTACAGGGAAATTCTGGGAAGCTACTCAAAAAATAGTGACTGCCTCTGCAGAGTCCAAAAGGGAAGTGGGGGGAAAGTCGGGAAGGAAACTTTAATACCTGAATTTTTTTCCATACACATGTATGCCTTCAACAACTTTTTTTAATGAACTGCACAAAAAGATCACCTCACATTGAACAATAAAGACACAAACTTCAAGGTAGTTTTTTCAAACATTTACTGAACACAAACACCATTTTTCCTTTTACACAGCAAGATTGTTAGTTTCAAATTAGCTGAGCTATTAGGACTGCCAATTGCCATGAAATTAAAAATGATTCTACATGTCAAACTCAAACAAAAAATGTCATGCAATATATAAATTACTATAGACTTCTGGTGCAGTCAGCAAGTTTACTATGTTTATTAAAGTCACATAAGTGTTTTGACAAAAGTGCACAGTAGAATGACATCACTGGGTTGTTATAAATCACAGTGAATTACTAGAGTACAACAATGTAGTTCCTCTAGATGGAGGACTGCAGGAAGGGGTGAATATTATGAATGACAGGATCTTTTTCAATAGGTTCAGCCAGTCAAATTTTTACTCCCAACTATGCACCTCTGGATAGGAAAGCTGAGTTTTTTTTCTTCCCTCATCTTTTCTCCTTTACTAAGCAACAACAAAAAAGCCATGCACAAATTTTACAACACCTGATAAAAAATAGATACAAAACCTGTACACTTCATCACTTGACAAGCCTGCATCTTCGCTCCTTCATTGTTCTGATTAGGCCATTCATCACATGACTCACCCCTAAATGAAAAGCTGTTAATAATTTAGCAGTATTCACCCCTGCACACACATCAAGACATACTCCCCATAACCATCAAGTCACTGTCCCTTCCCTGTACATGGACACACAGGTACACACCACAAACCTAGGACTAGAGACCACATTTACTTTACAGCTTTAAAAATTAATATATCACCATTATCAGTGTAGTATTTGTTTCGGAACCCATATCTAGGGAGGGGATACTGTACAACTCAGCCCAACTGAAGGAAGATTTGGGCAAGTCTGCCAGAAATGTCTAAGAAAGCCCTGAAATGTGATACACATATCAAAGAGCTTCCTATGTTCAAAAGATGATATCTAGAACAATGCTGTGCATTTTCAGAGTAGGAATGAACACAGCTTAAAATCCTGTGGACTAAAATCTTTTCATAGAGCAAAAAGACAGTTTTGTTTTCTTTATCCCCATTTTAATGTTATAGTACAATCAGTGAGAAAAACAAAACACTCATCTGTACATTGATACATCTGGTTAGCCTGAAAAGGAGCATTTCAGGTTTTTCTAGAAAATCTACCGTAAAAACAAGGACTTTATACTTTCATCCAACTACTAACTAGTTCAATGACTGGCTGCTTCTAAACCAGCAAACTATAATCCCAGATCCAGCAACTCACTCCTTACAATGCCCCATTCCAGAACAAGGAAATTATTCTGCTTGAATCATCCCAAGTAGTCTTATTCAGAAGAGTAGCTGCCTCAACTATGGTGAAAACTATTAACAGGGTGTCATTCCCCTAAAATTTTAATTTTCAAAAACACTTATCAAATATAGAGTTGGCATTTAGGGAGTTGCTGACTCCAAATCATATTTTACTTCAAACAATGTTATAACTAAGTTCTCACAATTATTGATTATTAACCAACTATTAGGATAATGAAATAAAACCTTTTCAGGAACAAGCAAGACCAAAGCTTGCAGATAGCCCACTTTTTGGTTTGTTTGTTTGCTTGCTTTAAGTTCCCATGGCAAAAAACCTTAAGGTAGCTAGGCTGTGGCCTCCCAGAGCGATCCAGGGTGTCAATTGAAAAAAAAAAAAAAAAAAAACTATATTGTCAGATTCAGTTTTTACATAAAAATATGACCCCTTCTTTATCAACTCAGGGGATAGATCTGCTGCACATTCCTTGAGTTAAACAGTTACTTAAATTCAAGAGTTCAATTTCACCAACACAGTTAAAAGCAGAAAAATCCACTAAAATTTCACATGATTTGCAAACAAAAGCATCCTCCTGGGCTTCTAGTTCACCCAGATTTATAGGACAGTTCACAAGCAGGACAGAGAAGTTTTGAGAAAGTCTGTAAAGCTATCAAGGAAGAGTTACAATTCAAAGCGTAATTCTACCAATAACAAACATCAAATGACAAAGGTGGCTGCAAAATGAAGACAGCCTAGAGTTCCCAGTAAGCTGATACAGAACTATTACCTTTCTTACCTATTTATTTTCTTAAAAAAAAATAATAATAATAATAATTAAGTTCACAAAGGATTTGGCTAAACATACATTAAAATAATTCTACCAAAAGCAAATGTAAGAAATAGGCATGTAGATCACTTGTTTCAAGAACAGTTTTATACAGGTGGTTCACAATTCATATTGAATTGGTATTACAAGACAGAATTAGATCCTCAGCAAGATAACACACAATATACTACTATACTATAGTTAAAAAAAAATCTAGTTACCATTAGCACAGTTCATAGTTTATTCCGCTATCTTCAAATTCTTTCTCCAACTTGTCAGCATTTCAATGAGCATGATTTACATTATCCAGCATTCAGTCTCCCCTTCTTGAAAACTCATTAAATTTTGATGTCTGAATATGTACATATAATCATTATTCTCATTTTATAAATAAGTTATGTCTAAAATAGTGCTGGTCCTGTATAGCCAAAGGGATGAAATGTTTTTAAAACATGCAATATTATTTGATATTTTAAGTTTTGGTGTTTAAAAATCATATACATTAAAAATGGAACCAACTAAATACTAAGTATCACAACCATTCCTCAGACTGTCCAATATGCAGGCCTCATAGTCTGAAAAATAAAAGGTCTGATCTAAGCCACATAAAAGGCATGATTCACTCACCTTCAGGAAGTGTATTTTCTTTCAGGCCACTGAGAGTTGCCAAAAGCAAGGTACAGTATTCCCTTGATTCACATCAGAGGATCAAGGACAGTAATTTCCAAATTAGGGCTCATTTCAATTCCTCCCTTTAAGCCATCCTAAAAACCTTCCTTCCAAAATGTCAGGTTAGGAAAACAGAAATCTATTACCATGACAGAATTTACCATCAAAAGATTCCTAACTGAAGCAAGAAGACACAAAGTAGAAATATAGCAACTGTATCTTACAACCTTGGGGAAAAAAGCTTTTAAAGTCTCCCCTCCCACCATTCAAAGTATTTCATTTTGTGGGGTATCTATTTAAGGCCCTAGGTGCTGATTTTGGCTTGGCCATTATTTCATACTGATCCAACTGCAACCTTTCTCTTAATAGTTTACAAAGCAATATCCGCACATAAAATGTTAATTGAAGTCTCAGGTTTTTTTTTTTAAAGTTCATATCTGATGTTGTGACATCATTATAATGCTTTTCATTAAAGAAAAAAAAAAGCTGTAGGTCTTCATTTACAGTACCATGCACTATGAGTAGCTAAGGCATTCATTTGGCACTAGAGAGAAAATTACAGATACAGCTAATTTTATTTTCATTATCATTTTTAGCATCAATAGAAATAGATGTGTACCTTTTGCTTAATTTCTGTGATGCATAAAAGATAATCACAGAATACTCTTTTAGTTTGATAGTTAAAATGCTGCTGATAAATGAAATAAAACAACAAAGACCTCTGTACAGCCTGCTGGAATAAGTGACATTTTGTGGTGGAAAATTTTGCAGCTGACACAAACACCTTTAAAGTGGCATTGAGAATGATCTTCATCATCAAAAACACTTAATTTCTTATACCACATTAGTGATTTTTCTATTTCTTTTAATAGCCTAATAAAGTGAGGTAAATCAAAAATATCCTGGTTCCTTTTCATCTGTCATAAAACACCTTATTACGGAAGCACAAATAAATGTTCTCAGGAAAAGTAGCTTCCAGATTTTAAAAGATACAACACAAGAGGAAAGGAAGAGGAGACAAAAATAGAATGTGTAACTATATTGCAACAATTTGTTTCATAAAACAGTATTCATAATTTTTACATGTCTGAATTGAATCAAATGCAGATGGCTGCAATTTAGATAAATTACAAAACAGAGACTTCGAAGAATTCAAGCCTAAAGGCAAAGAGTCCATCAGTATTCTCTGAAAAGTTAGTTTAAGATTACCATTTTGAATATACTACCCAGAATAATTCAACAATTTCAATGGATTTAACTTTATAATCTATAGCTATTATTATTAGCACATTTTTTTCAGATTAATCTGTAGCTATACTTTTTTTAAGTCCTTCCGATGTTAAAATGTGTTGTATCACTTCACAAACATAATGGAAAAGTGAAAACTATCTACAGCAGTTTGGCATATGCAGAACACCTAGGTCTCCCATTACTTTTAATGTTCCTTTTTAGCTGTTTTTCTCCATGAAATTCTCGAAACTGCTGCATGGATAACACACTGACATAGGCTTAACAGAAATACTTTTTGTAGGCAGCTGTTTAAAACATTATCAATTTGAAATCATAAATGTCCCTCATTTGTTACACAAACAGAATATTTTATATTCATTCCTTTAAAAAAAAAAAAAAAAAAACAGTTAAGTGACCAAAATCCAAACACCTTAGATTATAGTTACACCTAAACAATGTGGCTTTGTTTAAAGTGTTTGAAATCAATTACTGTATGAGGCTAGAAGACCAAAGATAGAACTAAGGATGGGTTGAAAGGAAAGGTGGTGGAAAGAAAAGTAAAATTTATGAACACATAATTCTATTGTCTGTGATTAAAGTCCTTTACTTTAGCACCACATTAAACGATTTTACATATCCAGTCACTTAGTGAAATCCAACAAATTCTTCAAGAGTTCTGGGGATCTGGTCTTGGTAGTTAATGTCATTAGCCCGAACTGCTCGGGCAGCCAGGCACTTGAGACTCATCTTCATTTGAGTTTTGAGTAGTATTTCAGATACCCCAGTTGTACTTTTGTCTAGTGGAGTCTTATTCTGCTTATTTGTCATGTCAGTGTGAGCGCCAGCTTCAACTAGGCTAATGATGATAGAGTGTAAGGTCAAAAAATCACTGATGGGCCTGTTGTACTGAACGATGATGTGAAGGGCACTGTTTCCCTCATTGTCCACAGCATTCACCTCAGCACCACAGTCCAGCAAGAGCTTTGTGACAAGTGCGTTTGGAAAACTGCAGACATCATTGGTGTGGAAATCATCAACTGGGGTATTCGAGTTGACAGCTAGATGCAGTAAGGTGAAACCTTCACGAGTTCTGGGGTCAAGGTGAATCAGGTTGTAGATCTGTTTGTTAATTTTGCGCTGATCTTCTTCACTGCAATGTGTTTTGGTGGAGATGCACACTAAATACAGAAAGGTATAGAGATTACATTCGTAATTGTCCATAGCATTGTGGACATCAGCATCTGAGATATTTTTTACTCTGTTCATACTTTGTTCTATTTCCAAAACACTACATCTCAAAACACATTCTATGTCTGGGGCCTTCACAGTTTCATTCAAATGTATCATCTGTGAAAAAACTTGGGCAAATCGAAGAAGATCTTTGTGGGTATTCCTGTTACCTTTCTGTCTGAGGTGGAGTGCGTGTAGCCACAGCTTGATACACTGTTCAAATTCCATGTTATCTGCATAAACAGCCCCCCTGTAAATAATGGGATGGGAAACATCAATGTTGTCAGCACCTAAAATTCGTTCCCGAACTATAAGGCCTTCCATGTGAAGAGCATCTCTGTCTTGCCGAATGGATTCCAATTCCTGAGGGTTTCTACATTCAGTTCTATTCCCGTAAGCATGGATTGGTGGCAGAACCTCTTTTTCAAGAATGTTATCACCATCTTGAAACCTCTCCAACATAGCTAAATATAAATAGTGGTATGTCTTCATGATGTCATAGTTCTCACGGTCATTGGCAAAGGAGGCACCCAAGAGTTCCAAAGCTTCGATCCGACTTCTTCGGTCACAATCAGCATGAGAAAGCAACAGTTCAACAACATCAGCTTTACAGCTTTCGGCAGCTACTTTCAATGGTGTCATCCCATGGCCGTTTACTACTATAGCAGCTCGCCATTTTATCAGCTCTTTCACGATATCTATGTGCCCAGCTTCAGCTGCAAAGTGCAATGCTGTGGCTCCACAATGTGCTTTAGCGTTGGGGTCAGCGCGTTGTTCTAACAGGTATCTAACCACATCAGTGTGTCCCTTATATGCTGCGATCATTAGGCAGGTGTTGTCATACTTGTTGGCAATGCTGATGTTGGCATTATTTTCAACCAAATATTTCACAATGTCCAGTCTGCCATCAAAGCATGCTGCCCGCAGTGGGGTTGAATTGGTTACTGTGGTATGGTTCACGTTGGCTCCATGGCTGACTAGAAGTTTAACAACTTCAAAATGTCCTGCTCCTGCAGCACACCAAAGAGCAGTGGCACCATCAATGACATACCTACATATGAAAAGAGTAAACAGTTAGGTAATAGAAATCACATGCCCTAATGTAAATTTAAAAGTTGTATTCATCTACACTGGCAAGTCTAACATTAATATTACTTTTGATGAACATAAAAACAGGTAATTTCAGCAAAGCACTTTGTATTGTACCCATACCTAGTGTGAGTTCAACAAACGTATTACTATTACTGTTATTTCTAAAGCTTGTGTGTGTGTATGTGTGTGTGTGTGACTGAGGACTGAACCCAGGGCCTCATGCATGCAAGGAAAGCACTCTACCATTGCACTACATCCCAAGCCATCTGAAACATATTTTTAAAATAAACGGAAGAATCACCCACTTGCTACTAGCAATAAGCAAATAAATTTGAGAAAACACAGAGAAATTGTATAGAAGTTTGTAACATCTTTACCACCAAGCTGACATAATGGCTCTTAAGAACACAGCAGTTTCTCTCCATTAGGAAAACCCTAGTCCCTACATTAACACTGTATTAGACACTTCTTTGGGTTGTGTGGAAAGAAAGTAGATAATATGTTCACTCTGGGAAATTTTTATGGACTTATAATTAATGGGTTTTTCTATGGATATTATGCCCCAATTTAAAACGTTTTAAAATGTATGCATGTATATGTGTATATATTATGTTTCTACTTGTGTTCCTCAAACAATTATGGGGGTGGGGAGGTATACTAGCAGCAGAAAACAACTAGTACTTTGAGTAAACCAAACAGGTTACCCTATGTAACAGGATTTCATGGCTCCGTATTCATCACCTACTTACTTGAACCTGGTATGTGCTAAGTTTGCTACCTAACATACTTAACAGATCCTTGCTAGAAATACAATCTCTCCCACCTTTCAATCTTTCAACTTTAAATTTTTTCCCAATTTTTTTTTTTTTTTCCATTTTTTATGCTGAGACAGGGTCTCACTAAGTTACTGAGATTGGCCTGGAACTTAAGATTCTCCTGCCTGAACCTCCTGAGTCACTGGGATTACAGGCATGCACCATTGCACCCAGCTCATTTTCTCAATTTTTAATCCTACTACTAATCATAAGTGCTAAAAAATAAATATTTTCTGGAGATATTTAGACCTACTATGCTAGAACTAGCAAGTATACTGCCAAGTGTTAAGAAAAAAAGTAAAAGAATTATTCACAAAGGCAATTAAGAGTGCGTAACAAAAATCTCACTAATGAGCTTCTCACTACACAATCTTGTGTTTTAAGGTTTTACAGGTCAAATTGTATATCCCATTAAGTGAAGAAATAAGCTCCCCTAGTGCTGTTTTGAAAGTATCCGTTCCCAAAACCAGGTGATGCCAATGTGATAGTATTATGAGGTAGAGTTTTTAAGAGGTGATTAGATGATCAGGGCTCCTTCCTTCCTGAAGGAATTAAGGACTATAGGAAAGCCTATTCATGCAGTTATTGGCTGGCTGGCCTTCTGCCTTCCACCTTGCAGAGATAATATTCCATTCCTCCTCTCTGAAGGACTAAGCCCTCACTCAGAACCAAACCTACCAGCACCTCTCCTTTGACTTTAAGGCCTCCAGAGAAATGAATTTCCATTCTTAATAGATTACCCCATCTCCTGTGTCTTGTTATAGCAGCATAAAATGGATCAAGACATAAAATAGTTTAAACCCAGCTAACACCACCACAAAAACATCACCCAATATCGCTTTTGCTAGAAATAAAATACCCACTTCATAATAATTCAAGCAACTATTTTTTCGGTTTCTAATTATCACACAAAATGTTTTAAGTGCAAATCTTCTCCTCAGGCAATGTTTACCTATAAGGAGGAGAGTGGCACTGACTAGAAAGTCTTGAAGGTAGAGAGAGGTCCAGTATCTTGTGCTAGGTGATAGCTACCTGAATGAATATTTAGAGAAAAATATTCAGCAAACTGGACACTTAAGATATGTGCATTTTACTGTAATAAATAATACTCAAAAAATTAGAAGAATTCTTAAGTTTCTTTTTTTTATTTTTAAAAATGTTATTTGGGCTGTATCTGCCTACCACATGCAAGGACCTGGATTTAACCCCCCCCCCAAAAAAAGAAGGAAAGAAGGAACAAAAGAAAGAAAGAAGGGGGGGGGGGGGAGTCAGTTCATCTAATTATTAATTGATTTTTTTTTTAATATAGAATCAGTAAACTAAGGTATTATACCAGTGATATGTTTTAATGGTTGCCAACTGTACCTTTGGCCTAGAGTTCAGTTCAATAAAAACTCACTAACTACATTTTGTTATGATTATAAATACAGAGTTCAATAATATTCTTTCACTGTCAAAAAAATGCCATTTGCAATCAAAAATATCAAAATCTCCTCATAAACCAAATGAAAAATAGGCAAGACATCACTTAAAACTATAAAACACTACTGAGGCTAACAGAAGAAAATCTAAAATAAATGGAGAAATAATTCATGTTTGTATATAGAAGACACTATGATGTTAAGATGTGAATTCACCACCAAAATAATCTACATTTGATACAGTCAAAATCTCAGCAGATTGTGTGTGTGTACACATGCAATGAGCACATTCACATGTGTACAGAAATGAACAGGCCAATTCTAAAAAGTATATGGAAATGCAACCAAGACAATTATGAAGAAAAATAAAGTTGGAGGACTAACTACAGTAAAATAAGTGTATTACTGGCACAAAGATGGAATAGTATATCAATAAAACAAAAAATTCTAGAAATGAACTCATACACATTAGAATCACTTGCTTTATGACAAAGGCTCCAGGGAAATTCAGATAAAGTATGATCTTTTTAATAAATAGTTCTGGTGCAACTCAATAACCTCTATGGCAAAAAATTAGCCCTGACTTCTACCTCATGCTATGTATAAGACTACAGTAATATAAACCTTTAATGTGAAAAGCAAACAGTAAGGTATTTTAAAAAGAACAGACACTTTGCTGTGAACAGTATCACATGCCTGTAATTCCAGATACTTGGGAAGCTGAGGCACAAGAATTGCAAATTCCAGACTAACCTTAGCACCTTAGTCAGAACGTGTCTCAAAATAAAAAATAAAGTAGGGATGTAGGGTAGAGTACCTCTGGATTTCATCTCTAGTACCCCCACAAAACATACACACAAGGAACAGACTTATCTGAGGGATCTTGAGAGCTGATCATGATTTCTTAAACAATTCACAAAAGTAGTATTAATCATAAACAAAAAGTGATTTACTGCACTTCAGTAAAACAAAGAATTTCCAAAACACAGTATTTAAAAAGTAAATAAGCAGTCCACCCATTGTGAGAAGATATTTGCAATATATAAATGTGACAAATCAACAAGAAAAATGCAAACAACCCATTTTTTAAAAACAAACTATAGGACTAAACAAGTAAACTTCACAGAAGATATCCAAATGACCAATATGAAAAGATAATTCCTCACCAATTCAAGATAATTCCTCACCAGAGAAATGCAAAAACTAGTAATGTCGAACACAAACCCACAAGAAATGGCAGAATTAACAAGACTAACAGGACAATACTAACTGTAGACCAGGATGTGGAGCAACTGAAAGTCTTGATGCTGGTGGAAATTGCTGGTAGAAATGTAATTTGGTTCAATCTCTTTGGAAAACTGGCACTATCCACTAAACATGTACCTACTTTATGACCCAGCAATCCTCCTTAATATATACCAAAGAGAAATGAATGCAAATGCCCACTGAAGAACAAATATAAAAATGTTCGTGAAAGTTTTACTGTATGATTTCATTTACAGGAAGTTCAAGTACAGACAAATCTAACCTATGATAATAGAAGTTAGAATAAACATCATTTCTGGGAGGGGAAAAGGAAGAAATTGAGAAAGGGCATAAAGGAAATTTTTAGGGTGATTAAAATATTTTACACATTAATCAAGAAAATGATTAAATGGATATACACTTAAAATTCATGTACTTCACTATATGTCATGCTTTAATATGTGTGTGTGTGTGTGTGTGTGTGTATATATATATATATAATTTAAAAACAAGGAACAAATGGCTTTTAAAAATAGCTTAAATGACTACAAATGATCTATGTTAAATATTTTCAATATACCAAGCACAGTATTAACCACTTAATAATGCAACATACCTCATTTACAATAACCTCCTACCAATGACCCTATAAGGTAGATAGATACTATCATTATACCCAGCTTACAGATAAAACTGATAGGTTTACATGAGTACTCTGAATATCATAAAATGCATCAAATGGAAGGAAACACAGGACATGTCATTGTTCCAACATTTGTTTCGATTTAAGGAGCACTTATCCAAACTGATTATTAATGTAATCTATCAAAAAAATTAATACATAGTTAATATATGGTTATATTTAGATGGTTAGTTACAATGTTTCCTTGCACTGGTTTTTAAAATATAAGATTACTCACATTATATAATATGAATTTAAACTACCTAAAACTCAAAACATGTTACATTATAATAGGCCCTCGGGGCTGGGGTTGTGGCTCAGTGGTAGAGCACTCACCTAGCATGTGTGAGGCACTGGGTTCAAATCTCAGTACCACATAAAAATAAAATAAAGGTATTGTGTCCATCTAAAACTAAAGAAAAATATTTTTTAAATAATAATAATAGGTGCATTATCTTTAACTCTAGTGATTAAAGTATTACCCTTTTAAAGATTAAAAAAAGAGAGAGAAAGTGATTAGAATATTTTTTTACCTCAAACTTCCCAGAATCTATGATATAATAAAAAACTAAACTGCAAGTGTGTACTTCCTTTGGTTTTCATAATGCAAACTACTTGGTCAGTTTAATATTTTCCCTTGAATTTTATCAGTTCCATTTTTTTCTTTTAATTCCATTTAGAAATGTGACAGAAACCTCAGTTCCAATTAACTTTTTATTGAGGCAATTAAAATTTAGATATTTCGTGACAAAAAAAATAACTGCAGAGTGTTTTTTAAAAATTCTTTTGTCAGAAACATCAGCCTTAGTGAATTTAGAATTTCTATATCTAAATCAAAATAATAAACAGGTTAAATAGAATTATAATCCTATAACCTATGACATTACTGTCTATAAAATTAGCTAAAATTACAAGATGATAACTGGTTCAAAACAAAGTACCAAATGCATTTAACAGAATATAAAGACAAAATTAAAACAACATTCACTAAGTTACTATGAAAGAAACCATAGAAAAAAATGATCATCCCAGTCTCAGTCCAAAATTATAGTGGAGGGCTGGGGATATAGCTCAGTTGGTAGAGTGCTTGCCTCGCAAGCACAAGGTCCTGGGTTCACTCTCCAGCACCACAAAAACAAAAACAACAACAAAATTAAAGTGCAAATTCTCTATTATTCATCTTGTAATAAAAAAAAAATCTGATACTCACCTTTTCAAAGTAAAGTATGTATCAGACCATGGAAAGTTTTCATAATAAGAGATAATATTTCTAATCACAAGGCTAATAAGCACACTGATCTCCTGATTCAATGTGAACTAGAAATGCCTGGTTCAAGCATTTGAAATGCAAATAAAAATTCACTAAATGTATATATGATCAACACTTTATTTTAACTTAAGTCCTTAATATCACTTATTACATCAAATGTAGTTCCTTGAAACATATATTGGCAAGGACTTTCTAAATAATGATGATGGTGTGCCCCTCATGCCTTTTCTGTACCTGGACATTTATGAATAGTATTAGTACTAACACTGACTTTAAATGCAAGGACACTCAACAAAAAGTGTCAGCCTTCTCACAGGTCCTGTTCTCCCCATCCATGTCGGCAAACCTCCACAAGGACAGGCGGTCCCCACAAATGCTGGCAGAGAGCAGTCAGGCACTCAACTCAGTCCAGCACAATATTCCAACGTCACATGACACCTTCCTTTTATTCTGTTCTACATTCTTAGCAGCTTCCCATTCCTACAGGTTCTTCTTTCACTCCCACTCATGACTTTTCTTCTTGTTCACTCATTTATGTCAACTTTGGTACTCATGTTTTAAGTCACAGGTAAATAATCTCAAATATTACTCTTCAAAAAGGCAAACAAGGACTGAAATTATCAATATGAGACTTAATACAGGTGATGTTCCCTTCCCCCTTGAGTCTCAATTATGAATCAGTTTGGTTTCCTATGGTATTATAAAAGTTTTTAGGCAGAACACATACTTAAATATATGTATATCTACTTTCATACAACAGTTATTTATTTCTGTCTCTCTCTTTCACACACATACACACAAAACCTAAAAAACAAACCCATAATTAAAGATACTGTTGCATGGGCTGAAGCTAAGAAATGAGACATTCTAAAGACAAATACCAAATGAGTAACAGAAATCAAAAAGAAAAATATTAAGTGAATAGCAGAAGAGATGGTGAATAATTTGGCCAAAACTTATGAAGATGGTATGCAAATAACTAAAAATTAGAAAACACTTATCTACTTCACACATAAAGAGAATATGTTTGTTAGTACCTACTGGCCATGGGTCTCAACTGCCAAGAGAATGGAAGGGCTCAGGGTACAACTCAGAGGTTAAGCCCTTGTCTGGCTTGCATAAGGCCCTGAGTTCCATCCCCAGAACCTCAAAACACAAAAGTCAGTCCTGAAGACTTAAGTGAGCCTGGTATTGTTCTCACCACTCGGGCTAACGTTTTCACAATACTTGAAAAAGTACAAAGACAAATTATCACATTTATAAGTAAACTTTTCTGGTTCTGAAATGCAAAAATGACTGGGATAAACTCCAGCATAATCTCATGCACTGGAGTGAGGGGCAGTAAGGTAGCCATAAACTTCAATTCTCTTTTATCAATTAACTGTCAAGTTCCTCAAAAGTAGAAACCTTGTATTTCCTTACACTCAACAGAAAGTGATACAGGGTTAGGCCTACCCTGGGCTTTTAATAAATAAAATAATAAAATAATTCAACACAACAGCTAATAAATTCACAGTTGTAATAATCTATAAGCTAAACAGATTCAAGAACGCTCAGAGAAAATGGCAAATGGTGGAAATGTTGGAACTGCAGTTTCACCAGTTTTATTCTTTGTATTTTACATATGGATCATCAAAATCTGGTCCCCACCTCTTTCCAGCCTCCTACCATCTCTTTCATAATTGCCCCATCTTGAATTTTTTCTTGCAATAGCAGCAAAACACTTGTCATTGCCAGTGCATCAAGCAGCTGTCCCTTTTCTACATATCTACTTTCTTTAAGGCCCAGCTCAAATCGCCTCTTCAGTGAAGCCTTCCATGATTCCCCACATGCAAAGTTCCCCACATGCACTCTCCCTGTTTTCCCTCAGTCCAAAAGATTTCTAAGCCTAAATGGCAAAGCATCTGCAATTACTCATTTATGTATCTATTTCTCTCCCTACACACAGTCATCCTCCACAGTGGAACACTATGTCATTTGTCTGTACATACTGATACCTACCTACCACAGAGCCTGGCACACAGTAGGTGTTGAATAAATGTTTGCTTGCTAAATCCCTTAATTTCACTGGTCAGTGCAGAATACTGCACAAGGTAAACCACTATACACACTGCTATATTTCTAGTCACTTCAGGTTATTTTAATTGCTACCTCAAAATAGCTTTGATGATCCAAGAAGACAGCAATAAGCAAAGCCTTTCTAAGTTCTTTAGAAAACTATTTTCTCTCCCCACTGTTCTCCCTTTTCTACATATGCCTTAGCAAGGGCATTAGCAGTAGTGCTCCCTGCAGCTGTTATTGCAAAGATTCATTTCTTAATGGATACATGTGCCTATACAGCTGGAATGATACTGGGAGGTTCATGGGTCATTCTGCTTCACTCCTCCTCTAGGTGTAGAATTCCTGTGAGAATGCGGGAAGTTACAAAAACGACACAGAAGCCACTAAGGGGAAGCACACGTGAATCAGGTTGCCATCTTTGGTCAACACTATCTTCTTAGTGTACAGAAGCGGGCCGAGATAAGCCACCGCCCATGGGTTATCATTTCATTGTGATGTTAACACTCTAAAACATTTCCTCTTACCTAAAACAGAATAAAAAGTTTTTATTAATTAAACCTAAAAAAGAATCAACCAAAATTAACATACCCTGGTCATCTTGAAAAAGCACTGTTTTTCCAATCAGGTTTTAAGCAATTTTTGATCACCCAAAATAAGCATACATCTTTTTATGCTTAGACCTTAAGAAAATATTAAAATGGCCTACGCACTGGCATGAGTCAATAAAAACCAATGCAATCAATGAAGCAAAACCTTTATGCACCTGTAATCTGTAAAATAATTTATAATCCTCCAGCACAGAAAAGAGGATAACATAAAACCTGGCAATTCTATTATCAAACCCCAAAATATGTTCAATTAAACTCAAAGGACAAATTTTTAACTGTAACAATGAATTTTTGAACTTCCCACCTCAAATTTCAACAGTAACAGTAATCAAGCCTCCCCACATCATCACAAGACACATGTACTTTGTAACAATGGCATCATCTTTTACACCAGGCCCAGTGCCACTTTGTAGCCAACATATCAATCCCAGCAATGTGGAAGACTCAGAATCACGTCTTGAGAAGTCTGGCTGCGTGACAAGTCCTCAAGAGATTGCAGCTGCTTCTGGTTCTAGAGACTTATTTTGACATAAAAGCCTCAGCAATCCGCTGGGGGTTTTATCGGACCACTCACATGAACAGAAGAAAACTGGGTAGCCAAATAATCCATCAGAGATCTTCAGTTTTAATTGCTGACCTCGTTAATTTCTGATCTCCATTACAACGCCAGTATTGATAAAGGTAAAACCTAGAAAGGCAGCCACCCCTCCACGCCGCTTATTCACAAACTACCTAGTAGAGAGGACCATTAGATCAAGACTGAGGGTGTGGCTATCCATCTACAGAGGGAAAAGGGTAGGGACGGATGAGGATGGGCAGCAAAACATGGGATGGAGTATTAACCTTAGAAGATGAAGTGGGTATTTAGTAGGTCTGAAGGAGGTGCAAGAAAGGAGAAGTGAGTACCTACATGAAGGCAGGGTGAGGGAGGGGAGGATCCATAATTTGGGTCCGCGCGCGTCGGAGGGGAGGCTGTAGGTGCGTATACCTACCCGTCGAAGCGGACGGTGCCAGTCTGCTGGGTCTGCACACGGTAATGTTCTAACAGCAAGCGCACCACCTTGGCGTGCCCATTGCGGGCTGCGATGATGAGGGGCGTGGATCGCTGCCCTCCCTGCTGGCTGACATAGCCAAGCAGATAGCGGATATCGCTTTCAGACCGGTTGAGAAGCAAGGCGGCCAGGGTCAGCACTTTGCCCTCGCTGGCCGCCTTGTATACATAGCCAGCCAGGCCCTCCATGGCCGCCGCCAACTCCAACACCCGTTTGGTCGCCACCGCTGCTGCTGCCTTGCGCCCCCGGAGGCCGCGTTCGCCAGCACTTCAGACCTGGGCCCTCACAGCCCATTCAACAGGGCGCCGTCGCCGCCGCCGCGCCCAGGCAGCAGCGCGGCCCGGGGAGGGCGGAGACGCAGGGGTGGCCGAGTGCCGCAGGGGGCACGTCTGCGACCCGGCCCCGGCAGGGAGGAGGGCGGTCAGGGCCGCCCCCAAGGCCCCAGGCGCCGGCCTTGGGCCGAGGGGATCTCCATGGCGGCCGCCGCCCCGGGCCTCAGGCCGGACCCCTCCTTCCTGCGGGATGCGACAGGCGCGCGCCCGAGCTACGGGTCGTCGGCGGAGTCCCGAGGGGGCCGCGCGCGCCCAGGATGGAGAACGATGGGCGCGCCTCACCCGACCCGGCCCACCCGGCCTAAGGCCTAAAACTGCCTCCGCCTCTGCTCTCCGCCGTCCCTGGCTGGAGAAAACCCTCAGGCGCTCGCCCACCGAAGCTCAGAAGTGCTGGGCGCCGTGCAGGGCTTCGCGGACCCACGCGTGGGTGGCCCCGGAGCGACGCGGAACGCTCCCGCAGGATCAGCGCCGGAACTTGGGGCGGGAGGAAGGCGAGCCTCCGCAGACAGGGCCGGGAGGGGGAGGGAGGAACGGTTAAGTGGGGTGTCTCTTCCAAAGCCGACCGGCCGGCAAACGAGGCCTTGGTGAAAAAAGGTTCTGCTACGCCGAGTTGGCCCATCCCCGATTCCGGCCTGCGTGTCCTCATTGCCCTTGACGCGTGGGGCTTCCTTCTCGCCCCCACAAGACCCTGGGGCTTCTTAGCTAGGGAGGAGAACCAAGTGAGGGTGCGGAACCGGTGGATTAGAGAGTCTACCCCCATTTTATTATAGAGGGTGTTGGACCCCCTTTCTGTCCCTGATCTAGGAACCCGGGGAGGGTGTAGCAAGCTCCCAGAGGATCCATTTTAGGAAAAGGGCGCAATCCGAGTCCCCAACACGTGGGGGCCTGAGAGCTGCAACTGCACTAGACTTTGAGAAGGGACAGGAAGTACGGCCTGCCCTCCAAGGAAAGGCAGCTTAAGTGGGTGAGGAAGATGGGGAGAGAAGAGAAAATACTCCCTGATGGAGAGGGGCATGTATCCTGGGAGGAAAGACGAGTTCCATGGTCAGATAGAACAGGTCTCTAATCCTGAGCATTCAGAACCTCTGCTTTCTTACATTCCTCACAAGATTGTTAGGACTTGAACATATCGTTTATCCAACACTAGAAATCGACCATGTGCTAGATTTTGCTTAACATTCAGTGATAAGCCAGCCTCATTTCTCCAGGGGCTTGTGTTGTTGCGGGTGGGGGACAGACAAGTAACCAAATGATAGACAAGACCATTTATGTTAGTGTCATTACCATTTGCTATGAAGCAAATGAAATAAGAGTAGTGTGGGGGTTGAGTGGGAGGCAGGGAATGAATTTAGTTTGGGTGACCAGATAAGACCTCAATGACAGGTGACAAGAACAGGATAGGCAGAGAAATAACTAATACAAAAGCCCTGAGTAGAAAACTGACTTGGTGAACTGAGGAACAGAAAGGTTAGTGTGTCTTCAGCAGAGTGGACCTTAGAAAGAGTGTTAAGACAGCAAGATGCAAGACACATTAGAGCCCAGAAATCCGTGGCAGAGGATTTATATTCTACTCTGTGATGGGACATTTGAAGAATTTTAAACAGGGAAATGACAAGATACGTAGCTTTAAAAAAAAAAAAAAAAATCACCCTGGTTGCTGTGTGGAAAGTAAGCTCTAGGGGACAAGAGTAGAAGCTGGGAAACCAGATAGGAGGAGAGACTCAGATTAGGATGGTAGGAATGGACATGGTGAAGCTACTGGGGTAGTCATGGAAACTACTCACTCCATATGGAAGTGACTTCTTCCCAGCCGCCCTCAAAAGACACTATCTCCCTATTGAAAGAACACACACATTAATTTTGCTCTAAGGGACAAGGCTGGGCTCAAAAAGTTCACATAAATTGTTTTATTTGAATCCCACCACTAAAATCTAGGAGGTGAAGACCTCATCTCAGTTGCAGAGCCACTGATGAGGTGTTAGGCTACTTCTCAAATTCTATCCCATTTTACAGTACAACTTGACTTGTTTGCAGATCTCTATGCAAACAATGGGGGTGCCCCCCCCCTTACCATATTAAACAAGAACAGTGTTGCAAATAAGGGTTAAAGATGAGATTACTGATACTGAAATAGCTGGTGGAAAACAGGAGAAGTTGGCTGGTTTCATCCTGGGGCTTCAGCATTGTAAGACAATCCAGGTTTGGACAGGCTAAAACAGGCTTTTTGACCTCTGGGGACTTAGCGGTGACACCTTCAACTGTGCTGTTTTCAGACTTCCCTCTGTGGCTCTGTAAAGCATCCAGGTTCCTCATCTTCCATCTCTCTCTCCTTTCTACTTCTCCGACTCTCTCCATCCCCTCCTCTACCCCCAACACACACACTTCGATTACCTTGGCACAAGCTCCCACTCATGGAAGAGTGCTGCCTCTCTGTAGCCTGCCTAGAAAAGAATTCCTCACAGCCTTTTGCTGTGTTACATCCCCACATCATTCTTTTCCCACCTTTTTTTTTTTCTTTTGTTTTTTGAAGAAAAGGATTTAAGAGCCAGACATAGACCCCTTGTTCCAGTTTTTCTTTCTAAAGGAGACATAACTCATCCAGAGATTCCCTCCTCTCACCCTCCTTACACCATTTGGTGGTGTAACTGGATGGTTAACCAAGATGGGTGTCTGGACCAAGGGTCATGTTTGAGAGGAGCTCAGAACTTGCATTGCGTAGCTTCCTTCCCCAGGCAAAAATGTGTCTCTGCTCCAGCAGCCCAAGGTCAGAAGCCTTGAGCTGCTGTTTTCTTCTATATTTATCACGGTTGCTTAGTATAGGGGTCTGGGTACTCTTAGTTGCTCAATAGCCATTGGCTGACTAGAGCCTATTTGGTTGCCTTTATTTACCTGAGCTTGGTAGGTGACATTTCTGTGGTCAGATTGTGCAAATCTATAGAGAGGATGTGTAAACAGGACCAGGCTGCTTTTCCAAAGACCAGAGCCCAGAAATAGTTCCTTGGGCTTCTGACCTATTACCTGGACAGAAAGTTCCTGAGCAAATGAAAAAGTAGTGAAATATAATGATGAGTAGTTATATTCTGATGGGTTTGCTGGATGGCCAGCCTTTTCTAGCACTTTGCTTCCTGGGGATTACAGCGGCTCATAAACAGAATTGACTGTACCTTCCAAGGATCATTTCTTCTTGCACTTTGAGCCAGCCTTACAGTTCTGAGGCAATGAAGATTCTCAGATTTTGTAGAGAAGACATGCAAAATGTCATTTTTCAAGCACCAATAAAGACACCTGCTTTAGTCCTATAATCCTCCCATATACTAAAAAGAGAGAGACTCCAGGGTTGACTAGATATGGTTAGATTCCCATATCTACAGCCTAGTGGTAACTTTGGGCAAGTTTCTTCATCTGTATGATGGAGTTAGATACTTTGCTTGCAGGGCTGTATGATGGTGACATATAAACTGCTTGGCCAAATATGGCTCCTGTGAAAGAGTCTCCATCAATACTAGTTTCCCTCTCCCTCACTCCACCAGACAGTTCCCCATCTGTTGTGCCATTAATCTGCTCAAGAGAGGACTTCCCACCCCACTGCCTTTTCCCTGCAGACACAGGTCTGCCTCTGCGAACAGAGAGTAATTTCACAGTGCACAAGAGCTGGGGAGGCTAATGAAGAAGAGTTCAGAAATTCCAACAAAGCTATAGAAAGAAAAGGTCAGATATCGGGTTGATAACCAAAGGCCACTGATGACCAGTTTCAGAGAATGAGTGGCCTACTGGCTTCATCCTCTGCCTCCCACTCTCCCATGATTCCCTGAAAGCAGATCTAGTGATTGGTTAAAAAAAAAAACAAAAAAAAAAAACCAAGAAGGATAGCAGGGGACAACTAACTGGCCTATGTTTGCAAAGCAGTCAGGTTTGTCAGGAAAGCAGATTGAAGCAGCGTGTCTACTGTGTTCTAACTCATTCTCCCCTGGGCAGTGGTCCCAATAGGGTATCCTGGCATTTGGTGGGAAAAAAAGAAAAATATATTTTTTCAGTACTGGGGATTCCATTTAAGTGTGCTCTACCTCTGAGTCACATCCCCAACCCCCCCCCTTTTTTTTTACTTTTTGTTTTAAGACAGGGTCTTTCTAAATTGCTTAGGGTCTTAATAAATTGTCAAGGCTATCCTTGAACTTGCCATCCTCCTGCCTCAACCTCCAGAATCCCAAGGATTACAGGAGTACACCACTGCACCTGGCTATCCCAAGATTATAATGAGGGAAATAACAAGAGCTAGCTCTTATTGAGTGCTTTTTCTGTGTCAGGCATTAAAATAGACACTTTACACTGATTAGCATGTTAAATTTACACCATCCATTATCATTTTCATCTTTCAGAAGAGGAACAGGGAGCAGCTGAGCAGCCTGCCCATGGCCTCATTACTAGAGAGTGAAATAATAAGCCAGGCATGGCACACTCCTGTAATCCCAGCAATTTAGGAGGCTAAAGCAGGACGAGTGCAAGTTCAGCAACCTCAGCAACTTAGCCCCTGTCTCGAAAAAAATTTTAGAAGGGCTGAGAAGTCAGGGGATGTAGCTTAGTGGCATAGTGCTTGCATGAGGCCTAGCATGCATGAGACCCTAAGTTCAATCCCCACCACTGCAAAGAAAAAAAGCTGAGGACATAGATCAGTGATAGAGTGCTCCTGGGTTCAATCCCCAGTACTGCAATAAGCAATAATAAGTATAATTTATAATAAATATAAGCAATAATGGTAAATAAATACATTTATTATAATAATAAGTGTGTTGGAAATCCAGGATTTCAACTCCTTCCTGGCCCTGCTATGCCTTCTGTCCTCTCTTTATCATCTCAGTTGCCCGCCTATTCTGTTCTTTGCAGTTAGGATGCCAGACTCTGGCATCCACGTCTTCCTGCGAGCCTGATCACTTCACCTGGGCCAACATGCCAATTAACTAATCAGTCATCCTGTACTACCAGGGAAGAGCTGGGTAAACCTCCACCCCTACCCCCACCCTGCACCTCCCCCCACACACTGCACATTCCTCATCCCTACTCCAGAAACACATGTCCAAATCCAAGCAAATGCCATCTCCTCCTGGAGATCTTCCTTGATTTTTCCCTGAGTTCTACACCACTTTATGCCTTTCTTGGAGTCCCGACCCTTTCTAATAAAAACTCATGTCTGGACAATACTTCATAGTCTTCAAAACACTTGCCAGGCACAGTGGCTCACGCCTGTAACCCTAGCAGCTCAGGAGGCTGAGGCAGGAGGATCACAACTTCAAAGCCAGCCTCAGCAACTTAGCAAGGCCCTAAGCAACTCAGCAAGACCCTGTCTCTAAATAAAATGTAAAAAAGGACTGGGGATGTGGCTCAGTGGTTAAGTGCCCCTGGGTTCAATCCCTGGTCCCAACAAAAAAAAAAAAAAAAAAAAAAAAAAAAAACCTTGCCCATCCACCTAATGCAGCCCTTCTTGCCAAGCTTCTTAACTACTTTCCATGGTGGGGTAGCACAGGGCATGATAGTTCAGCAATTGAACTGAGCTCCAGAATCCACTCTTCTCATCATCCTAGCTACACCACTTGCTATCTGTTTTAACACTGAGAAAGTTACTTACTGGACTTCTCAGTTTTCCTATCTGCCCATGTTGCTGGAGAGTTGAATGAGGTAAAAAGAGAGAGAGCGCTTGCACTCCCAAACTCAGTTAGTGATGGCTAATGTTATCATTATCTCACTGAATCTTCCCTCCAGACTCTGTGGGAATAAACAAGTAAGTCAGTTCTTGATATCAGTAAGAATGAGTTTAGACCAGATGAGCCCTAAACTCTTTTCCATGGAGCTCCATCAAACTATGATTCCACCATGAGTCACTGTTGTTTATGGGTACATCTTAGCTCTTTATGCCATAGCAATTTCTAAAGGACCAGCCCTTAATATAGGGCCTTGTATACAGTTGGCTGTCCTTCCAGATCAATGTTAGCACATAACAATAGTCCCTGCCTCATCCAGGCAGTGGGATAAGCAAATCTCTACATAGCATTTAGCACAGTCCTGGCATTTTGTAAGTACCTAATGAATCATGGCTACTATTATTATCCCATCTTATAACAATAAGACTCCCAAATATGGTCACTAAAAGTATGCACAAGCCAAGCGCAGTGACCCACACCTGTAATCCCAGCAACTCAGGAGACTGAGGCAGGAGGATTACAAGTTTGAAGCCAATCTGGGCAATTTAGCAAGACCCTGTCTTAAAATAAAAAATAAAAAGTGCTGGGGATGTAACTCAGTGGTAGTAGCCCTTGGTTCCATCCCAAGTTGGGGGAACAATGGGTTGGGGTTCTATTGGTAGCATCCTGCCTCAGTTCATTCTGGTGGCCAGCCACCCTGTGACACCTAGAGCAAATTAATAAACCACCCTATGCCTCAGTTTTCTCATCTGTAAGACGGACATGATGATCACAGTAACCACTGAATAAGGTTGCTGTGTAGATCAAGTGAGTTAATATAAGTAAAGCTGTGCCTGGCACAAGCTTGGTGTATGTAAGTGTGTTTTGTTATCCATCGTTTGAGATGAGGAGCCACACCAAGTAACATCGCCAAGCTGTAGTGGAGTTGGGATCCAAACCTAAAACTGATTCCAGAGTCTGGTATTAGGTCATGTTCCTGCCCGACATGGTCCATGTACCTTTTCACAGGAATATTCTGTGTCCACTCCTTTCCTCCCTCTTGCTTTGCAGAGAAGTCTCTCCAGTGATGGAGATTTTGGAAGGGGAGGAAGGAAATCAATGCAGAGGCTTCTGGGGTAAGGGAGACACAGGATGCTCTTGGGTCACAGTGCAGGAGAAGGGGTCTTTTGCTTACGCTGTCTGGCCACATCTCTTAAGCACTCCATCAGGGTCTTGGCCCAGAAGCCCAGAAACATGGCAACACCCACGCCTTCCATTTAGCCTGGAACCTGTAGTGAAACGCTCAGCAGGCACATTACTGTCACCCGGGAAGCTGGGCCCCAGCTCTTCAAGAGAGACAGGCCCTGACCTGGAGGCTTTTTCCATTTCTGAGGCATGATTCACGCGGGAGACAAGACCAGACAGACTGGTACCAGAGGAAGGAGGGCTGGGCGCTCCAGGGAAAGAAGAAAAACAAACCCGGGTTAGAGGTGGGCGGGACTCGCAGCTGCGGGACTCGACTGGGGGCAGCCGGGCAGCCTGCTGCAGGAGCCCGCAGAACGCGCCGCCCCTCGCCCATTCATCTCCCCACCCCCATCCCCACCCCCACCAGCTTTATTGATTCAATCGTGAAGCCAACTGTGCTTCTAAAGCCCCAGGAAAATGCTGATGACATTGCACGTTTGTGTCGCACATATGATTTTCAAACCCTTTCACATAAATAACTTTAATTCTGAGTTGTTTTCTAGATAATTTGCTTCTCTTCTTACAAAGCAACACATGCTTGTTGAGGAAGACTGGGAAATGTTTTCAAATGTAAATTTCAAAATTTCAAGTGTGTATATAGAATTATACCATGAGTAATAAGGTTTTCAGTAAATTTCCAAATAGTCTTTCTAAGCCTCTATATCTATATAATACATTCAACAAAATGGGAGCCATACAACCTAAAGATTTGTCTTCTTCTTTTTCTTCTTTGTTTTGTTTTGTTTTTACTTAACCTAAAGCCCTGGGCATTTTCAATGTTATCAAACATTTTACTGTAACAATTTGTAATGACTGAATTTATCCCCATAGATGTAGCCATGTCTGATTTTTAAACATTTAATATGTTTACAAAAACTTTACTATTATAAATAATACCTCCATGAACATGTTTCTACTTACATTTTTGTCTATAAACCTGTTTATATCTCAATAATATATTTCTAGTATAGCAATTCCTAGCTTGAAGGATTTGAATTTTTTTTTAAGAGACAGAGTCTTAAACCACATTTCCCAGGTTATCCCCAAACTCCTGGATTCAAGAGCTCCTCCTGCCTCAGTCTCCTCAGGGGTTGGGACTACAGGTGCCTGATACCATGCTAGCTCCAGTATTTTGTAATATAGCCCCCCTCGCTTATCTGTCATTTTGCTTTCCGTGATTTCAATTACCCATGGTCAACTGTGGTCTGAGAATATTAATAATTTGCCTTGACTCTTTGAAGAGAGACTTCTCAGAATAATGTGCTTATGATTGTATTAATATTCGAGACCAGCCTGGGCAACTCATTTCACACTAGTGGTGAGCACCAATGGTATTTTGAGATAAAGTCATGTGTCATGGATTTGTTCTGAGAAGTGTTATCAGTCAGCAATTTTGCCATTGTGCAAACATAGAATATACTTATCTGTACACAAGCTGTCTGAGGCTTCTGCCTTAGGAAGGCGATATTTATAAGTAGAAGGAGTACAATCTAATGATAAATAGTATAGCATAATAAATAGATGAACTAGTAACGTAGTCATTTATTGTCATATCAAGTGTTATGTACTGTACATGATTGTATGTGCTGTTCTTTAATGCGATGGGCAGCACAAAGTTTGTTTATGCCATCATCACCACGAACATGTGAGCAATGCACTGATGTCAATGGAGGGTGTGATTTTTTTTTTTTTTTCTTTGCAGTGCTGGGAATTGAACCCAGGGCCTTGTGCATGTGAGGCAAGCACTCTATCAACTGAGCTATATCCCCAACCCGGATGGGAATTTTTCAGCTCCATTTTAATCTTGTGGGACCACTATCATCCACGCAGCTGGTCGTTGCCCTCATATGTAATGACTATAAAGCAGACTGAAAATACCTGTGATTTTTACAGGTGACAAAGTCATTGTGGTTTGTTGCTTACAGTCACAATTAAGTGAAATGATGAATTTAATTTATGAAATAAATGACGTTTTTCTCACTTGGGTCTACAGAATTTGTAAGCACTCTTGTACACTGCCAGTTCTCCAAAGAACACCCGAAAAACCTGTTGATCAACCCGTTATTTTAGTGCTTACTTTTTTTTCCCCCATTTTTTTTATTGGCGCAGTAAAGTGGTAGGTACTTACTTTTAAAGTAAATGGGTGAGGTATAAATCTAGACTAGCCAAGTGCAGTGGTGCACACCTGTATGTAACCTGGGTAACTCGGGAAGCTGAAACAGTAGGATCACAAGTTCGACCAACCTGGGCAACTTGGCAAGACCCTGTAAGGTATCAAAATAAAATGAAAAGGGCTGGAAATGTAGCTCAGCAGTAGAGTGCCTCAGGGTTCTATTGCCAGTACTGAAATGAATCAATAAATTTACTAGGCTAGCTGCAGGGGAAGAGAGCACCACCTGCAGGGAAAATTGGTAGTGTGCCAGAGGAAGAACTTGTACTTGCAACAAAAATATACAGACGACTGGGCTGGGGATGTAATTTAGTGGTAGAGTACGTGCCTAGCACATGTGAGGCCCTGGGTTCAATCCTCAGAATCACACATTCACAAAAAAGTAGATATCTAGATAGATAGATAGATAGATAGATAGATAGATAGATAGATAGATAGAGCTTTCTCTCTCTTCCTATATACATGAAGAGAGGTTTGCCTTCTATATATATATATAGAGAGAGAGAGAGCACGCACAATATTAGTAGCATAAAAATCAAGATTTCCACACAGAAAAGTATATAAAATTTGACATTAAATTTATAAGACCTAAGTAAATGCAGGGATATACCACTGGTATAAAGATGTCACTTCTCCCTATTAGTCTTTAAGTTCAATGTCATCCTACTCAATATCCCAGTTTTCCCTTTTTGTAGAGATGGAAAGTCTCAGTAGAATCCATGTTAAAATATGAAGAATCAAGGATAGCAAAGACAGTCTTGAGGAGGAAGAATATAGTTAGAGGATATATACTATTGTATATCAAAATGTATGACAAAACTACAATAATTAAAGCAGTGTGTATTTGTGCACAGATAGAAATATAAGCTGATGGAACAGACCAGAAAGTCCAGAAACAGACCACACACATGGTCCACTGACTGAAGACAAAAGTCTCATTGAAACGCAGTGGGGAAAGGATGGTCTTTTCAATGAACAGTGCTGAATCAATAGCATAAAATAAAAATGGATGCTCTACCCACATGATACATAAGAATAAGTTTCACACAGAGCACAGACCAAAATATGAAATGTAAAAGCATAAAGCTTTCATAAGATAACAGAAAATGCCTTCGTTACTTTGAGGTAGGCCAAGATTTTTTGAAAAGGATACACATTTTTTTTAACATACTAGATCCCATTTACATTTAAAATGTCTATTCATCATTTTTAAAAACCACTCCATTAAAAGAGCCAAGAGAAAACCGCCTAAGGGGAGAAAATATTTATAATATATATGTCCAATAAAGGACTCATCTAAAATCTGCAAAGAACTACAAACCAGTAAGAAAATGACTACCAAGGAGGAAATGAACAGACGTTCAAAAGACTTTCCAAAAGAGTATTTTCTGTCAGGCTCAATGGTGCATGCATATAATCCAGGAGACTTGGGAGGTTGATGCAGGAGGATCACAAGTTCAAGGCCAGCCTAAGCAACTTAGCGAGACCCTGTCTCAAAATAAAATACAAAGAACTAGGGATGTGGCTTAGTGGTAGAGCACCCCTGGTTCAATCCCCAATACTGGAAAAAAAAAAAAAAAAAGATATGCAATTGATACTATATTCTATGAACTTATTAAAAATAAGAGTTCAGTATTATCCGGCATCAGGAAAACACACATTAAAATCACTCCCGAGCTGGATGCGGTGGCGCACACCTGTAATCCCAGTGACTTGGGAGACTGAGGCAGGAGGATCTCAAGTTCAAAGTCAGCCTTAGCAACTTATCAAGGCCCTAAGCAACTTAGCGAGACCCCGTCTTTAAGTAAAATATATTTTTTTAAAAGGGTTAGGGATATGATTCAGTGGTTAAGCACCACTGGATTCAATTCCCAGTACCAAAAAAAAAAAAAATGACTCTTAGATACCCATATCCACCTACCAATCTAAATCTTGATTTAATTTGGCTAAACTTTTAACACTGAGGGTACCAACTGTTGGTAAGATACACAAATGCAATTCTTACGCATTACTGGTGAGAATACAATTGTTTTGGTCACTTTGTAAAACTAGTATCTACCAGTAAAAAACAGATGCATATTCTATTATCCAGCAATTCTATTTCTATTTATATACCCAGCAGAAATGACCACATACACATACCAAAAAGCACATACAAAGACTACTTATTAGCAGCCCTATTAGTAATAGTGACAAGCTGGAAAAACTCAAATGTCCATGCACAGTAGAGTAAGTTTTGTTTAAATTCATATACCAGGATGATCTACTACTACATATTTTATATACCAGAAAAGGACAAATGTCTTTTACATACAACAACATGGATAAATGTTCAGATGTTATGTTGAACAGATAGGCCAGACACAGAGGAGTAACTACTATTTCATTCCACCTATATGAGGCTTAAAAGAAGGCAAGACTAAGCTTTGGTGATGAAAATTGGAAGAGAGGGCCCTTTTTGCTGGAGCGTTGACTGGGAGGAGAGGAAGAAGTTTCCATCATCTGGAAATGTGTGGTTCTTAACTTAGGTGGTTGGTTACATAATGAGTATAACTCATTTGGAAAGTACATCCAGTTTAGTATGTATATCAAAATCCCAAAACCCAATAAAATGCCTTTTTTTCCATAGGTAGAAATGTTCACTTAATGATGAGTCATTGCACTATGCACTTTTTCCTCTGTATGCAATAATTGAATAGTTACCTTTTTTATAAATACACCCTTCTATTGGCCCTGCTAACTATTGACTCTTTTTTGCTTCATTTTTCATATCAAAATTGCCTTTTTTTTTTTTTTTTAATGTTCCCACGATTGAACCCAGGGGTGCTTAATCACTGAGTCAAATCCCTAACCCTTTTTAGTTTTTATTTTGAGACAGAGTCTCGCTAAATTGTGTAGGGCCTTGCTAAGTTGCTAAGTCTGGCTCAAATAGCAGTGTTCCTCCTGCTTCAGCCTCCAGAGTCACTAGGATTATAGGGGTGAACCACATGTCGGTTAATAAGTGCTGCCTATACTCATTGTTTCCAATTATTCTCCTCTTTTCACTCCTTTTTTAAAAATGAACTTTTTTTTATTTCAAAAATTTCACTGGGCATGGTTTTGCATGCCTGTAATCCCAGCAATTTGGGAGGCTGATACAGGAGGATTGCAGGCTGAAGCAGGAGGCTCTCAAGTTCAAGGTCAGTCTCAGCAATTTAGCAAAATATTTTTTAATTGTCTCAAAATAAAAAAGGGTTGGGAATGTAGCTCAATTATAAAATGGTAAAGCACCCATAGGTTCAACCCGCAGTACAAAAAAAAAAAAAATCAAACATACAAAAGTGGAGCAAATTATACAATACACATCGCCCAAATTCAACAATCATAAACTCATAGTTTGTGATTGATCCATACCCCATTGGACACTCCCATTGCATTGTTTTGAAGCAAATGCCAAACACTGCATCATTTTATCAATTTTCAGTATATATCTTTCAAAGATTTATAAGCAAAACACCATCATTGGATCCAAGCCAAATGTCTTCGTAAAGGCCTAGCCAAAATAATATCATTATATCTTTAAAATGAGCAATAATTTATTAATATCATTAAATATCCAATCAGGGCTGGGCATGGTGGCTCATGCCTGTAATCCCAGCACCTGGGGGGTTGATGCAGGAGGATCGAAAGTTCAAAGTCAGCCTTAGTAGTCGCCAAAGGAGCAAGGCCCTAAGCAACTCATTGAAACCCTGTCTCTAAATAAAATATAAAAAGGTCTGGGGATATGGCTCAGTGATTAAGCACCTCTGGAGTCAATCCCCAGTACCCTGCCAAATCCAATCAGGGTTCAAACTCCACTTCTCACAAATGATAGCTCATGTGGTTTTGTTTGAATCCCAACCTAAGTATCATCTATGTATTGCATTTGACTGTTGTACACCCTACATTTGTTTTAATTTAGAGATTCCCTCTTCCTCTTCTCTTTCTTTTTTATTTTTTACTTATTTATTAAAGAAATGAGGTCACTTATCCAATAAAGTTTCCTACAGTCCAGATTTGCTGACTGTGTCCCCATGGTATGTTGTTTAACCTGTTGTCCATATCCCTGTGTTTTCTGTAAGTTGGTAATTGGTGGTTCGTGACTTGATGGGTTTGGGTGTTTAGGCGGCTAGTGCAGAGGTGGCAGTGTGCTCTGTTAGCAAGCATAGAGCACGTAGTTGTTGCTTTTCTTTCTCTCCATCTCTCTTGTAACCATTGATGATGATTCATTCATTACGTTTTATGACTAGGTAATATTCCATTGTATGGACACGCAAGTCATGTTGCAAAGGTGCTGTCTACAAGGGTGGAGAAAATTTGTGGCCATTTTTTTAAATTGAGGTTCCAAAGATTCATATCTTCGTGAAAACATAAATAGTTACTTAAAAGAATGGGTTAGCTCTGCATTGGTGGTGATATGGAGCAATCTTCATACTAGTGAGGGTGGAGGAGAGCAAAAGAGTGAAAACAAAACAGTAGGTATATTATTCTACAATATTTTACCATTATGTAAAAATGTTATTAAACTAAATATAAATATATGTCCTAGTAAATGCACAGAATTTGTTGATACAATTGTAGAAGAAATGGATAATAGTGGTGCCTTCTGGGGAGAGAAATGGGGTGTTGGGAGGTAGGGATGCAAAGAAGACTTGCTTCTCACTCTATATTTTGTGTGCCCTTGGAACTTTTTAAATGATGAAAACATAATATAAAATTTGCCATTGTAGTCATTTTAGATTATATAATTTGAAGGCATTAAGTACATTCATAATGTGCAACTATCACCATCATCTAGTTTCAAAACGTTTTCGTCAACCCAAACAGAAATCCTATACCTATAAAACAGCCACTCCCCTGCTCCCACCTGTTGCCAATCACTGGTCTGTTTTTTGTCTCTATGGATTTGTCTCTTCTGGATATTATGTATCAGTGGAATCATGCTATATGTGGTCCTTTGTGTCTGGCTTCTTAAGATGATATTTTCAAAGGTTCATACACATTGTACTTCATTACGTTTTATGACTAGGTAATATTCCATTGTATGGACACGCAAGTCATGTTGCAAAGGTGCTGTCTACAAGGGTGGAGAAAATTTGTGGCCATTTTTTTAAATTGAGGTTCCAAAGATTCATATCTTCAGGCTTTGAGTCTGGGCTTCGCCGTGTAATTTGCCCTAGCCAAGGAGACAGTGAAAATGACAGGCAGAGGCATGAAGAGTGCTTGCATGTCAGCATGCCATGGCTTCTGCTCTTGCTGCCTGCCCTTGGGAATCTGTAGAGTGCCATGTGAAGACCTCAGGGCTGCCAATGGAGAATGAGACCGTCACAGAATATGAGGTATCTCTTTTAAATTCTTTTTTTTTTTTTTTTTTTGGTGCAGGGAATTGAACCCAGGGGTGCTCTACCATCAAGCTACATCTCCAGCCCTTTTTATTTTTTTTTTTATTTTGAGACAGGGTCTCACTAAGTTGCCAAGGCTGACTTCGAACTTATGTTCATCCTGCCTCAGCCTCCCGAATAACTGGAATTATAGGAGTGAGCCATCCTGTCTCTGGAGAAGAGGTATCTCTAGAGAAGGGTCCAGGAGTTCCCAGAGGGAAGCTGGTCCAAGGCTCACATGATGGAAAAGAATGCCAGCCAAAGGCATAGACAGAGGTCTATTTAAGAGAGTGGGTACACATTCAAGGGAGAATGCAAGCTATCTCAAGAGTGAGAGTCACATTTTGGGGATTTCCAGCTCATCTTTTAAAGGAAACTTGTCAAGGGGTGGATATGAGAAGGTATGTAGGAATGATATCATTCTGATGATCTCAAAACAATTTATGGTTATGTGGTTCATCTCAGGATCCTTAGGCTAACATGTTCTTCATTATCTGATCAATATACAACCCTGGAAAGTCCCCTAAATTATAGTTTTCTCAAAGTATCATATCTCTCTTTACTTAATCTATTTATTGGGGGTTAAGTAACAGTGCACAGGTAGATTTACAGATTTCCCAGGAATTTGGGAGTAACAGGTCTGGGAAGGAGACTGGACTGGGAAGTGACAGGCCTAGAAAAGTATAAAGAACTTCTGAACCAAAATTCTATTTCCTTGTCTTTTATGTCTTCTTTCCACCTATTTTTGTTTCTTCTGTCTTACCTCAATACCACATGGAACAGAGAACTGGGTTCCGCTTGAGTTACCAATGAGTATTATGAAGGAAGAGGGGGCAGGGGAGTTCAGGATATAGTCACAGGAGTGACCATAGTAGTGGAAAATAAAATTTAAGCTAGAAGAAGAGGGAGGATGGACTGGAGGGGAAGGACAGAGTAAAGGTGGTAAGCTCAAGTCATAGTAGAGCATTCTGGAATTAGAGTTGCTGGACTGGTGGTACTGGCCGTCATGAGCTTGACCAACAGAAGGAATGGTGACAGCCTGGGACACCTGGAATGCCCAAGTTTGAAGCAGGACTGGCGGTATGAGTCTTGAACCCAGTGCAAGGTGAAGATGCAGAGCCCCCTGAGCAAAAGTCGAGAAAAAGCCGTTTCCTTCTTCCAGTCATCTCTCCCGACTTGTCGGTGTGCTTTTGTTACTTAAAGACTAAGAAAAGGGGCTGGGGAGATAGCTCAGTTGGTAGAGTGCTTGCCTTGCAAGCACAAGGCCCTGAGTTCGATCCCCAGCACCCCAAAAAAAAAAAAAAAAAAAAAAAAAAGAAAGACTAAGAAAAATTAAAATTTTAGATGACTAGAATGAATTTACCATTCATCATATTAAACAATGCCAGTTTCATATGCAAACATAATATTGAATTCACATGTGGTATTGACAGTCCCCAGAGGGTGCCTTGGGCTGACCAGAAGAGACAAACGGAAGAAAGACTAAGGAAAGATGGAAGGAGGAAGGCAGGATCCCCAGCCTTGGCCAAGGACAGGCGCAGATCCTCCATTGCGAGGGGACAGGAGCCCTCAACGCGGGCCAAGCGCATTCGCGTTCCCAGCAGTCACTGACCACAGCCACCGTGCGCACCCTGGCGGCGCAGTCTGAAGAACTCAAGCCACTTGTCTCCTTCCGAACCCACGGCGTCAGAAAATCCCCAGCGGTATTGCGACCTCTGTGCCTGGACTGGGTGAGCGAAAGCCCCCGCGCTGCCAGCCGAGAAAAGGGATGGCACCACCACACCCCGGACTGTCCTCCTGGCGGCGCCCGGGACTCCAGTGGAGGAGGAAAATGGCAGCAGTCGCCGGGTAGCACCAGGGATGGAGAGGCAGGGCAGGGCTAGCGACACAGGAGGGCAGGGCAGCCATCCCCAGAGATGGCGGGAGGCCTGACAGCGCATGAGCCAAGACTTCAGGTCTTGGCGCATGCTCCATTGTCCTTTGAGAATTCACTCATAAAACTCAAGTTCAAAGATAATTTCAAGACAATGACAGCAGAATTAAACCAAGTACGAGGACCTTCTGAATATGGGACCCTGATCAACACTGTGCTCTGCCGACAACCCATTAAGCCCACATCACAAGCCATATCTGTCCCACAGAAATACAGTGTGAGCCACATATGCGAGTTGCCTATTTCATTTTAAATTGTCTATTACCCACATTTTTTAAAAGAGGTGTAGGGGGTTGTAGGTGTCGCTCAGTGGTAGAGTGCTTGCCTAGCATTCTTAAGGCCCTGGGTTCCATCCACAGCACCAAAAATAAATTTTAAAAATTAAAAAAGAATATTCAAATAAATAGGTTTAATAAATTTTCATAAAATATCTTTAATCCTACATATAAAATATTATTTCAACATGTGATAGATATTAAAAATTATTAAAAGACATTTGGCTTTTTCTCCACACCAAGTCTTCAAAATCTGACGTGTATTTTACCCTCACAGTACTTCTCATTTCAAGTGCTCAGTAGCCACAGGTGCTAGCGCTCTGGTGGTGGAAAGGCCAGGTTTGTAGAATAAAAATGGAAATGGGTAGCCCAGGTAGTGTTTGTGTAAATTCCATTTGGTGACCTAACATTGGCTGCTAAAACAGAAATATCTACCAATATTTGTCAATATCACATTTATCACATCAGTCACATCATGTGAACAAGCTATCCTACTCTGGAACTTCTGTAAGAGATTTTGATAACTATTGCATTAGCTTTCTCTCCCTTTCTTTCTTTCCCCCTCAGTACTGTGGATTGAACCCAGGGGCTGTCTACCACTGAGTTACATCCCCAGCCCTTTTTTGTATTTTATTTAGAGACAGGGTCTCACTGAGTTGCTTAAGGCCTCACAAAATTGCTGAGGCTGGCTTTGCACTCACAATCCTAGTGCCTCAACCTCTCCAGGCATGGAGATTAAGGTGTGTACCACCGGGCCCGACTATTTATTTTTGATTTTGAGACAGGGTCTTGCTAAGCTGCCAAGGCTATCCTCAAAATTGTTTTCTTCCTGCTTCAGCCTCCTGAGTAGTTGGGTTTACAGGCATGCACCACTGCACCTGGCTGCACTGATATTTTAATATTCTTACTAATCTTAAATATTTCTTCAAATACTACAACAATGTCATCCAGACAGTCATGAAACAGTGATTCTAATGATAGTGCTGAAAAACATAACCTCAAATCTATAAACATAAAAGGGGAATTTAGATGTATAAATTGCCATGAGGGAGACCAAGTAACCATCCTCATGCTCCATGTTATTAATTTAAGAGTGAACACCTTGGGAAACATTGGAAAATTCTGAGAAATAAAAGTCAACATTTAAGCAGATAGATAACACTTCTAAGTTTGAAAAAAAAAAATTACATAACCAAAAAAAGGAAAGAAAAAATAAACCCAGTCACATAACCAGATACAAAATTCAAATTGCACTTACGTACACCTGAGCTGCCTTGGTTGTGAGTTTTAGTACTCTAAGAATATATACAAATATGAATATACATATATATAAGGAAATAGGAAACTATTAGACTACTGCTCTTAGGTTCGTTTCCACCAGCCTTTTCAAGGTTTATTTTACTCATGTACTGGCCTGCCACATAGTGGTAAGAAAGAGAAACTACAGATCCCTTAAAAAATGTTCAATACAGTCGAGCTCTGTGACCCTAAGCAACTGAGTCTCTAAATAAAATACAAATTAGGGATGGGGCTGTAGCTCAGTGGTCAAGTGTCCCCAAGTTCAATCCCCAGTACCAAAAAAAAAAATGTTCAATATGTAGTATTTGATACATCCAAAGAAGAAATGCAACATAAAATGAATACTTGGAAACCCACCATCCAACTTAAAGACTAGAACATTACCTAATGGTGCATCCAGTTGTTTGTCCCTTTCCTGTCTCACCCTGTCACCAAAGTACAGCACCACAGCCAGCAAGTAAAGTTCCTATTGCCCCCTTGACTTTCCAGGGTCCTCTACTGAAAAGGCATAAATCATGCTCATTATAAATTTGCCCATTATCACAGGTGTTGAAAAGTGAATTTGCAGCTAATAGACAAGCAATTGGTTGTTGGCACACCAACTACCTAAGTATTAGACACAGGAAAGTCAAGGTTTAGATAACCCATTGGAAGGTTGAGGGAGCAGAGGTAGAGGAGCTTCAACTGTATCTTCAGTCTGTAGCACCCAAGGGGGGGTCCCAAGGGCTGTCCTGTGGCCACACCAATCTCAAGCGCTCCTGGGAAGCTCCCGTGAGGAGCTCAAGTTGCAGGTGATTCTTAAGAAGCACACCAGGAAGCTGCAGCGCATGCTCATCTGCCTACGTGTCTGCCTGCTATGCTTCTGGAAAAGCGAGCCTTCTCCCTTCCACCTGCACTCCAGACCTCTCACAAGGGCCTCTCATTTGCAGTCTCTGCAGGTGATCCATGTGGCAGAGGATTCTGGGAGAGATAGTTCCTGGGTTCTCTGCTACAGAGGGGACCTTGGAAGGAATCAGCAATAACAGAATACAGTGCTGAGAGAAACGAACTAATGTGGAGTCTTGGTCACTGTGGTCACTTGGGGTCACTGGCACTGAGGCAAGCTTCCCATCAGCAGCTGACATGGGCATTTGCCTTCAGGACAGGACAGTCTTTCCTTTGCTCCCAACTCCAGTCTCAGCTTCATGATTGTTTCTTTTTTCTTTCTTTTTTCCTTCTTATTTGTTTGATCTTAGTGGTGGGAAATCTTAGTGATTTCCCTTGGAATCCCTTGGAATAAGGGATTACTTCCTGCATACCCAGCACTGCATTTAAAATATTTTTTTTCAAAATTCTGTTGTTTTATAAAGAGGATCTAGGCTTTTCTCCTCCTCCTCCTCCTCCTCCTCCTGCTCTACAAGTTTGGAAAGTGTTCTACCACCAAGTTACACTCCCAGCCCCTAGGATAGTTTTTAAAAGAATGATTCAAACTTGGAACACTCCTCCAAAGTCAGCAGAATAATTTTTATCCCACTGCTTGTAACCGGAAAAAAACTGAAGAAATGAATGATTCAAGCTTGTGTAGCTGTATTGAGTTCCTTCAGGATCTGATGAAAGCTAGGGATTTCAGAAAAATATCATACAGGGTGAGCATCCCTAATCCAAAAATCCCCAACCCCAAATGCTCTAAAATCTGACATGATAGCACTAATGGTAAATTCCACATGTGACTTCAAGAATGGGTTGCAGTCAAAACATAGGTGCACTGAAAAAAATTGAAAAATCATCTTCAGGCTATGTAAATAAGGTATAGGAAACATAAATGAATTTTATGTTCAGTCTTGGATCCCATCCTCAAAATATCTCATTATGTATTTGCAAATGTTCCAAAATCCAAAAAGAAAAAAACCCTGAAATCCAAAATATTTCTGGTCCCAGGCACTTTAGACAAAGGATATTCAATCTGTATGTCCTGAAAACATACTGCATACAATTTTGGGTGGTTCAAAAATCCCTGATGCCCACCGTAGAACAGTCCATGGAGAATAAAAACCTGATCAAAAAGAAATAAGGAATCACATGCCAAATCCCAGTCCAGTTTTTATAAAAAGGCCAAAATCATCACAACTTTTCTCCCCATGCTTTCAAAACACACGTAAAAGCATTGTTGATTAAATGTTCACTATTTGCCACTGTTAGCATATTAGTTTTAAATTATATTCTAGATATAGCAAATTTTGTTGTGTTAACATAAAAAATTTTCAGTAGAATGGGCCCCTTGTGTAATTAACATCTACAGAGCCTTCATGTCTGTCTCATAAAAACAGATCATAGTTGTACTAACATTATCACAAGGATTTCTACTTGCAATAACTTTGCTTCTTGGATATTTTCATCACTTATATCAAGACCTTAATCAGGAACAAACTCCCAACTTTTACAAAGTTCTTATGAAGAAAGCAGCTTTATGCAACGGTCAGTTTTTTTTTTTCAACTGTTTTTCAGGAATATACTGGACAAAAAATTAGATTGCCCTATTTCTCACGTGTTAGTCCTTGTTCTTCTAGGAAGGAACAGCTATGCAGAAAGACCTGGGAGCTCACTCTGCGTTCTGCTAGGCTGTCTTGGACAGGTTAGTTCACATCTCCAAATTTGCATTTAATCATCTGTTAAGGAATCATGACAATACCCCTGCGTGTCAGGGGAGTACAGTAAGACATATTGGTTCAGACTGCACCTAATCTGGTACAGCTCAACAAATGCCCATTGATTGACAGGTAACTGAGAACTGCATCTGGTTAATTGCCTGGGGAAAGAGATCCAACTTTGTCTGCTGGGTCCATTAAGAATTATGACTTGCTCGTTGTTCAATGGGGGATCCTATAGCCTAACAAATGAATAGTTAATTTAAAGTCAGACAATTAGGGTTTTTTGCTTTGGTTGGAAATTTAATTCCCAGACAATCCATACATTATGTATAGACTGCCTTGACCTGATTCTGCTTTTGGCACTCAAGCTAGGGCCCAGCTCAGAAACACCAGGGAAGGGCAAAAGAGCATGAGAGATAGGAAAGGGGGTAAATGGCCCAGTTTAGAACCTTCCTCTGGAATTGCAAAGATGAGGAACTTGCAGGTCAAAGAAGTTGAACTCTCCTCTTGATTCACCATCAGGACAGTATTGTTATGGCTACCCACTGCTGTAAGCCCAGAGCATAACTTTATTTGATTCCTACTATGAGGCAAAGCATATAAAGTTTTTAAGATGTCAGATTACCTTCAGGCCTGGAGGCACACAGCTATAATCCCAGTTAATCAGGAGGCTGAGTTAGGAGAATCACAAGTTCAAGGCCAGCCTAGAAAACTTAGCAAGACCCTATGTCAAAAAGGAGGCGGGGGGGTTTGCTGGGGATGTAACTAAGTGGTAGAGCACTTGTCTAGCTTGTGTGAGACCATTGGTTCAATCCCTAGTACTGAAAAAAAATCAGTTAAAATGGTACAACTATTTATTTATTTAGTACTAGAGGTTGAGCCCAGGGGCACTTTACCACTGAGTCACATCCCCAGCCCTTTTTATTTATTTATTTATTTATTTATTTATTTATTTTATTTATTTATATTTTGCGTCTCACATCCCAATAAAATATTTATTTGTTTATTTATTTTATTTGTGGTACTGGGGATCGAACCCAGGGCCTTGTGCTTGCAAGGCCAATAAAATATTTATTTCAAGAAATAAATCTTTTAAAAAAGAGAGAATAGAGTGTCTCTATTGCTTTTCCTCCGGCAGGTCAGGTCCTTGGGAACCACTGAATTTCATTTTTTTAAAAAATATTTTTATTGTAAACAAATGGGATACATGTTGTTTCTGTTTGTACATGGAGTAACAGCATACCATTTGCATATTCATACATTTACATAGAGTAATGATGTCTGATTCATTCTGTTATTTTTTTCCTTCCCCCCACCCCTCCCATCTCTCTTTTCCCTCTATACAGTCCCTCCTTCCTCCATTCTTGCCCCCCTCCCACCCCCCATTATGTGTCATCATCCGCTTATCAGTGAGATCATTCGCCTTTTGGATTTTTGAGATTGGCTTATCTCACTTAACATGATATTCTCCAATTTCATCCATTTGCCTGCAAATGCCATAATTTTATTATTCTTTAGAGCTGAGTAATATTTCATTGTATATATATACCACAGTTTCTTTATCCATTCATCAATTGTAGGGCATCTAGGTTGGTTCCACAGTCTGGTTATTGTGAATTGAGCAGCTATGAACATTGATGTGGTTGTATCTCTGTAGTATGCTGATTTTACTTTTTATTTTTTTTTCTTGAGACAGGGTCTCACTGAATTGCTTAGGGCCTCTCTTATTTCCTGAGGTTGGCTTTGAACTTGTGATCCTCCTGCCTCAGCCGCCTGAACCACTGAGATTACAGTCTTGTGCCACCATGCCTGGCTTAGTACAACTATTTTAGAAACAGTTTGCAGTTTCTTATGAAGTTAGACATACATTTACCATATAACTCAGCAACTCACTTCTAGGTGTTTACCCAAAAGACATGAAACATCTGTCCACACAAAGACTTGAGTGTGGTATGTTCCTGGCAACTTTATCATAACAGCCCTGAACTGGAAGCAACCCAAATGTGCTTCCCTGGAGCATGGATCAACAAACTGAGACATCCAAACAACACTCTTCTACTTAGTAATAAAACAACCAAGCTCTTGGTATAAAACTATATGAATGAATCTCAAAACCATAACATCAAGCAAAAAAAGACCCAGACTGAAAAAACAGTGTGAGTCCATGTAAGTGAAATTTACGAAAAGGCAAAACCATAAAGACAGAAAGAAAGATCGGTGGTGGTGAGGAGCTGGGAGTGGTTGAAGGGAGTGACTTCAGAGGGGCACAAAGGGACATTCTGAAGTGATGGCATTATTCTGTGTCATGACTGCAATGGTGATTTTGTGAGACTATGTTTTTGTCAAAACTCAAACAGGATGTATTGGTGCACACCTGTAAACCCAGTGACTCAGGATGCTGAGGCAGGAGGGTCATATTTGAGGCCAGTCTCAGCAACTTAGCAAGACCTTGTCTCAAAAATCTAAAAAAGAAAGGGCTAGGAATGTAGCTCAGGCGTATAGTATCCCAGGGTTCAGCCCCTAGTACCACAAAAACAAACAAACAAAACAAAAAAATCCTTATTGAGATGGATTTAAAAATAATGAAATTTTGAAGCCAGATATATGGTGGCACATGCCTGTAAGCCCAGCTTCTCAGGAGGCTGGGGTTGGGGAATACAAGTTCAAGGCCAGCCTCATCAACTTAGCAAGACTTTGTCTTGAAATAAAATTAAAAGAGCTGGGACTATAACTCGGTGGCAGAGCTCCCCTGGGTTCAATCCCTAATATTACAAAAATCAAATTAAATAAGTTTGTTCTATGCAAATTATCTCAATAAAGCTGTTTTTTTAAATGATGCAACTTGAAACTCTTGTATTTATCTCTCAGTAAACCTGAGATTAGCTAAATTCTTGAGTTTGATCTGAGATTCCTGTTCAGGCTAGTCAATGGGCCTCAAAAGAATTCCCAAGGACCTGCCACTGAGCCTGTGGTGGAAAGGGATGATGGGAGGCTTCTGAAACCGGAACTTTAAGTGCTTTTCTGGTTCAGGGGTCCATAGACTCAAAGCCCAGAGGGTTATGCAGGGCCACTCCTGTGATGCGGAGAGGAATGCTGGGCACATCAGCATGGCGGGCAGAGGGGACCCAGGGAGTCTCCTACAGATGCCCCACATTGGTGCTGAACTTGGAGGCTTAGTGTGGCTTCCAGGTTAAGCAGTGCTTCCCAAGGGCCTCCCACATTTCTTGCCACCAGGACAATTTAGGAGCTGACAGGTTTCCAATACCTTCTTGGAGCTGCATGATTACCTTGGAGGGGGCTGTTCTGATCATCTCCATTTTCTAGGTAAAGAAACTAGGACTCAGAGTTTGGGTGACTCTTCCAGGATCACAGAGCCCTGAACTAATCTCCATGGACCAGAATCTAAGGCTTCTCTCTTCAAAACCTGGGCTTTCTCCACTAGGCTGGGCCAACCACTAAGTTGGGACTCCAGGTAATGTGGCTGTGCACCAGAGAACGGCTCTCCAATTTTTAAAGGCCTGGGCCTATGAAGAGGCCTCCAGGAAAAGACAAGATTTTCCATGGACTAAGAGCTCTGGGGTTTCTGTAATACTCCAACAGATGACTGAGTCTCCAAATCTGATCACACAGTAAAACAGTTTTCAAAGCAGATGTTACTGATTGCACACCATGGCTATGGAAAACTCTCCCTATAATCTCCATGGCCTGACTTTTCAGGCAGGTTGTGGGGTGGTTTTTGGAGAATGCAGACTCCAGAGGCAGGTGGCCCAGATTCACCTAAGCTGTACCAAGACAGTTCCTCTTTGCCTGAGTTTCCTCATCTGTAAGCAAGAACCAAAGTTATTGCTATGGAGATTGAGATAACACACAAAAGCACTGAGACCAGGGCTGAGTACGCAGGAAGTGTGCCATAAATGTTAGTTGCTATGAGAAGAAAGGAAAAGGAAAAAACATTAGTACAGTGAAGACCCCGGGACCCTCTCAACATTACCCAGCTGCCAATGGGAATGGGAGGGGCTAGCTGAGAGCAACTCAGCTGGGGGCTGTAATGGGGAAGCAGGCTTCTGGAAAGGGGCTGAATTCAGACCCACTGTAGAAGGCAATGGTGTCTTCCATTACAGGGCGGGGAAAGACAACAGCACCTCTTACCTTAGGGTTTTTGTTCAAGTATGCAAGCCCAGGGTAGTCAACTGTCCTCTTCTACTCCCCTCTGCTATCTGTATAAAAAGGAAGCAGCCATGTTTTACACCATGTGGCACAGGGTGAACACCTAACTCAAGCCAGGCCAGTCAGGATCCCATCATGGGATTCAGACATGGTGGTGCACACCTGGAGGCCCAGTTACTCAGGAGGCTGAGGCAGGAGGATCACCTGATCTCAGGAGTTCAAGGTAAGCCTGGGCAACAGAGTGAAACCCCATCTCAAAAAAAAAAAAAAAAAAAAAAAAAAAAAAAAAAAGAAAAGAAAAGAAAAAAGAAAGAAAAAGAAAAGAATCCCTTCTTGGGAATTTAGAATTGAGCCCAGAAGAGTCCATGCTTATTCTGCTTATCTCAGCTCTATGGCTTGGATATGGTTTGAGTGTGTCCCCTAAAGGGAAGATTGGTCCTCAATGTGGTGATGTTGGGAGATGGTGGAGCCTAATGGGAGGTCCTGAGGTCATGGGGGAGCTGCCCTCAGAAGGGATTAAGACCCCTGAGGTTTCACAAGAGCCAGTTGTTACAAGAATGAGTCTGGCGTTGAATTGTTCTGTGGCTTCGTTTGCTCTCATTTGCACTCCATCTTTAGGCCCTCGCCAGAGGCAAGACCAAAGGGGGCCACACGATATTGAATGTTCGATCTCCAAAACTATAAGAACTAAATAAACCTTTTTATAAAGTTATGCTGTCTCAGGTATTTCATTATAGTCACAAAACCCAAAACCAATATACTCAGGGATGGGATAGAGATTAACCTGGGAGCTGCAGGCCGATGCCATTTACTGCCACACTTTCTGGGAAGCAAGGGAAGTCAGTCTTCAGGGAGAGAGGACAAAACAGAAGTTGAGTTAGGCAAAGTGGCTTCCTGGGACCCCCTACATCTGGCCCTGGTTGTCTATTCCCAACTGTACCCTCATGCTCGGATCCCTTAAGACTCTTCTGTCTCCTGATTCTATAAGATCCCCTTTTGTCATCAACCTGTCCCTAGTCGCAATCATAAGAATCTCAATTAAAGTATGTTGAGGCAAATACTTCCTTCTCTTTTTACACAGTATGCCTTCTGGTCACCTACCCCGCTTTTTAGAAGGGACTTCAGCCTGAAGAAGGGTTTCCTACAGGCAGTTGACAATAGTTGACAGAGTCTCCCATCTCCTTCTATGGCTCCTCACTCCTCCTCCAGTGCCCCCAACCCCTGGGGCCTGTCCTTGAACAGGCTTCTAACCATGCTTAATCCCATCTCCCTCACGCACGCAGAGGTCCCTAAGTCAGGCCTCTCCTGGCCGCCTTCCGCCTGGCATAACTGACCCTCCTCTGACCCATTTCCTCTGTCAGCCTTCTAGGCCTCAGTTTCTGGGTTCAGCAGTCTGGTCTATGTGTTGTGTCTCTCAGTGGCAGCTGCAGACTAACAGGAGTCTTCAAAGCCTTCTGTGGCTGGTTAGTGTGGGAAGATGTTTCAGGGAAAGAAGAAGTTTCAAAAGATCTTAGATGACTGGCTAGAAAGAGCACTGGCTTAGGAGCAGAGACTGAATTCTGGTCCTGGCTTTGCTTTTAACTCCCTGTGTGACTTCAGCTTTAGTTTCCTCAGCTGCAGAATGATAGAACAGGACAAGGACAAAGGCTTTCCAGGGAACCCTGGGCCATGGTCTTGGAAGCTGCAGAGGAAGAAGAGACAGCACCTAGGGCTGTTTCTCTTCACTCACAGTAGCCCCCCCTTGTATGTGCTCTGTCCACTGAGTATCCTCAAAACAGCCTCAGCTCAGCCTAGGCTCCCTAAGAAGAAGATCTTGAGGCTGCAGCACAGGTTTAATGCTTTAGGAAGGGTGCAGTGGCTGCGAAGCTGAAAGAAGAAGGGGGATGTGACAAAGTAGAAAGAGCACACTCAAGAGTACATTGCTCATGGCCTCCATCATCTGATGCTAGATCTTATTTGAAGCATCTGTGTGTGAGCACCGTAAGTGTAGGACAGTCTATCCAGAAAGTGGGAGAGGAGAATTCATCTGCCAACACCCATCTCTGGATGATCAAAGGCTTACCCCATCAACTTTCAAATACTCCTGCACTTCTGAGACCAAAGGTGTGGAGTCACAGTGGGTAGTGATGGAGGGAGCTACTGACTTGTCCCTTGTGAAGTCAGCTGTCACAATAGCTGGAAGCAAACAAGTGGGAAGGACTTAGACAAAAGGCATAGCTGGGAGTATCTTAGATGGTACATTACAAAGTACCAGATACAGCTAGAATTGAAAAGGGGTGAGCTGGGTACAGTGGTGCACACCTATAATCCCAGTAACTTGGGAGGCAGAGGCAGGAAGATCCCAAGTTTGAGGCCAGCCTTAGCAAGATCCTCAGCTGCTTAGTGACACCCTGTTTCAAAATAAAATATAAAAAGGGCTAGGGATATAGCTAAGTGGTAAAGTATCCCTGGGTTCAATCTCCAGTAGAAAAAAAGGGAAGGAAGGAAGGAAAGAAGGAAAACGGAGGGAAGGAGGGAGAGAAAGGGAAAGGGAAGGGAAGGGAAAGGAAGGGAAGGAAGAAGGAAAAGGAGTAGAGTTCATGTGGTGGCCCACACCTGTAACCTCAGTGATTTGGGAGGCTGAGGCAGGAGGATTGCAAGTTCAAGACCAGCAAGGCCCTAAGCAATTTTACAAGACCCTGTCTCAAAATTTTAAAAAAATATAAAGGACTGGGGGGTGTAGTTCAGTGGTTAAGCACCCCTGGGCTCAATGTGCAGTTATTTTAATAAAGGAAGGAAGGAAGGAAGGAAGGAAGGAAGGAAGGAAGGAAGGAAGGAAGAGAAAGGAAGAAAAAGAACCTCTGCCAAAGCAAAAGTCAAAACCACTGAGCTGGATAATCCCAAAAGACTTCTCAGCAGAAAGATTCCTTGATTTGGGCTACTGAAATTGCAGCTCAGAGAGTTGAGACCATTTGCCCTTGTGGTGTACAGGAACCATGTTCCCACAGAGTCACAAGCAAGATCCTAAAAATGTGTACACCTTAGTGCCCAAGAATTGGTACCAACTTTACCCTGTGCACCCAAATTTCCATGAAATTTGAGAGCTAATGGAGATGGTGTTTTTAAAGAGTCATGATGGGATTGGAAAGAGAGCTAACCCTACAGGATGGAGTTCTTTTGTTCTGGAAGGCCTGGTCCCCCACACCCCCAGCCCTGCCTTTCAGCTTGAACTCCCCTCCACTCAGGGCAGCTGCGGGCACCAGGCAGAGTCAGATTTGTTGGTATTTAAGAGATTGGAGGAGTAAATGGGTCAGAGAGGTTCCCTCCATACAGCCTAGTCCTCTGATGGCTGGAAGCTCATCCCTGAGGATTATTAAATCCAGGATTACATTATGAGCATTTCAAGCCCCTCCCCTCTGGAGTCCAGCAAGCATGCAAAGCCCACAGAGAATGAGAGATTGGGGTCAGAGAAGGAAGCCTCAATCCTATGGTTTATACCACAATCAGTCTGTAGATCAGATTTACCAGAATTAAACCTGGGACCCAGTCTGAGAGTTGTCACTGGCTGACCTTGGGCACAATACTTCAGCTCTGAACACCTGTTTTCTCTGCAGCAAAACTGGTTGATCACTTATTCTTCTTATCACATAGTAAAAACCAAATAAAATAAGCTATGGAGCAAATGTGTCACCCAGTGGGGAGTGAGTGGGACTGAGGTGTGACCTGTGGGCTCCTGGAATCCAGGATGCCACTAATAGAAAATGATCTTGAGGCAGACAGTTCCAGCCTCCCACGGCCAAGTAGATCTGACCAAAGTGGCAAGGAAGAAGTCCAATAAAAACCTCTTAAGGGAAAAGACAGGAAAGAGAATAGAGTGGAAATAGGTAGAGCTGAAACCCCTTTCATCACAGTGGGAAACGTCAGGTGCAGAGAAACTACTGTAAATATCCACTACACCAGTGCCAGGCTGCCTGCCGGGTGTCTCACGTGCACTACTGTACTTAGTCATTGCAATGCCAAGTTGGTAGATGCAGTAGACTTCTCTTGGTTACAGAGGGGTAAACTCAGGCTGAGAAAGACTGAGTGGTTTATTTGTGTCACAGCTAATTTACAGTGGCACCAGGCAGCCTGCTCTCAGGTCTGGTTCTGTTCACTTTTCTCATAGTGATAGGTAGCCGATAGACGTGAGCAGTAGGAACATGAAGTTAAGGGGATAATTCGACAGACTGGGCCTACATTCTAGCACTCCCCATGTTTTCTCTTAAAAAGCAATTTACCCAAAAAGCAATTTACCTAAGGCCATTCTGGCCCTGCTCCTGCCTAAGTCAGTAAGATACACTACTCAGCAAACAACCTGCTATCTGTAAAGCTATTCAAAGCTCACTGATCATAAAATTTGAACAACGAATTTGAATAAGAACCATTATAATAGTAAAATCCACTCCTCGTGGTTTTTGTTTGGGTACCTGTGGGTAAGACACAGTAGTGACTTAATCTGATGAAATCCTGTTCTGTCAGTCAAGAGGTGAGAGGTGGTTCCTGGGCAGGACTCTCTAAAAACTTCCTTAAGACTCTCAACAAAACTAGGGAACAAAGGTGTGCCAATAGGCCCTCCTCTCGGAGAGGACTCACCCTCTCCCCTGAGAGCTTTCCCTTCTTTTCTAATAAACTTTGCTATATTTCTACTACATTTTCTCCTGTGAGGACACAAGAGCTGAGAGAAACAATGGAACCCCTGAACCATTGCTGGTAACAAGAAGGATGCGGTCTCCTTAGTTTTGGATGTCATCAATATTCCTATGACTCACCAGTCTGCTTGCCAGGCTCTCAGGTCTCCCCTGAGGTTCAGACTCACAAGGCCAGCAGCCTCCTGACCCACCTCAAACTTAGTGTGTCCAAAGATGAATCACATTTATCTCTAACACCCAAACAGATGAAGAACCTGACCACCAGTAAGCTCCTCCCTCAGCTCCAGCCGCCCAGGGTCACAGCCATGGTACCTCCCACACACAACTCTACCTCTCTCTTTCCATTGCCACTGCTCACAGTCCAGGACCCTCACTAGTGGACAGGGGTCCACTTCATGCTTTAAATGTAACCTTCTTGCTCTATCACTGGCAGCTTATTTTAAAACTGACATTTTTTTCCCTTCCTCTTCTCCCTCTTTCCCTCCCTAACCATAGGGGAAGCAAGATTAACCTTCTTCCTGTTACAGGCCAAATTATCTGTTCTGCAGCTCACCATGGGAATGAAGGAATCCAGACTTTGGGACTGGCACCTGCGGATCTAAGAAACATATCTAACAACACTACCAATGAATTATGACTACTGATAGGGCACACCTGGAGTTTAGATTTTTGTATCCCCTTTTTAAATGCCCACTCTTCCCCTTGACAGAATCACAGCCTCTGAGACAGAGGAGTCTGTGTGTTCTCCTTTGCTAGCAAAGGTTTTGTTTTGTTTTGTTTTGTTTTGTTTTGTTTTCATTTTTTCCCGAAACATTGTCCCCATTGGATGGTGTCAGGGACAAGGACCAACATTTCAGTATCATTAGAACATGGTATGAGCTGCCCCTATACTTCCCTCTCTCCAGTTCTACCTCCTGTCATCCACCTGGATGTTATGGAAGAAATGTGCCTAAAATGCAAATACATGCCACTCCCTTGTCCAGTACCTTTGAGCTGCTTCCCATTGTTCTGATAAAGGACTTCAGGTCTGCACCTGTCCCTTCCCCAGGTCCATCCTGTGGCTCTTGCACCATGCACTCTGCGGCTCTCACTGAATTTTCCATTCTTCCAAACCTCGGCCACTCTGGGCACTGGGCCCCTGCGTGGATGGTTCCTCTATCAGAATCGTTCTCCCCAACTCCCGTGCGTTTCGCCAGTACTGTTCACATTTCACTGTCAGCTTAGAAGTCCAAAGCCCTGCTACTATGTCCTCCTCCAAAGCCTTACTTTTGACCCTACCTCCTGTGTTATCTCTGACCTCAGCACTGTCTCCCTCACATCACTTACCAATACCCCCAAAGCAAGCCCCACTAGAGCAGGGTTTATCTGTCCTCCCGGCACAGTGCACCCTCACAGTGAGACATTAACACCTGCTTAGATGGGGGAGGGGAGAGGAGGGGTGGAAAACTGACTTTTCTAAAGCCACAAAGCCCAAGAGTGACAAAGTCATGAATGGACTCTGGACCACGCCCAGTCTACTCCAACTTGGAAAGAGTTCGCTGTTCCTCTGGGTCCTACCCTAACCCAACGATTATTTAGTTCCTATCTTCAAGGACCACAGTGTTTATTTTTAATAATAAACACCGTTCATTCAAGGAAAGAAGGCGTCCAGTATAGCGTGGAAGGACACGAAACCCCCAGGTCGGTCGGTCCCCCAAAACGAGAGAAATCAGGCCGTGCCTGCTCCCCAGGGCACCTCGGGAGTCAGCCCGGTCTTTTCCCGATGTCCCCACTCGGTTACTGCGCAATTCGCTGGCCTCAGTCCGCCTCCGGGGAGGCGCACCATACCCCGGCAAATCCCGGCCCTCACGTGGTCATACGCGCTGCGCGCGCGCGCGCCCGCCGGCACACCAGCCCCGCCACCGCCGCCGTGCGCTCCTGCGCCTGGAGCGGGTCGCCCCGCCCACCCCCGGCCCGGCCTCCGCGGCCCGCGCTCTTCCTCCCGATCCCGGGCTTGTTGCAGAGTCCCTTCGCCCATCGCCGAGCTGGTTTCTAGCTCTGGCAGACTGGGCCGAGGGACGCCGGCGGGGCAGCCATGGAGGCAGCGGCGCGGAGGCGGCAGCACCCGGGAGCGCCGGGCGGTCCGGGCTCGCAACTCGGCACCTCCTTCCTGCAAGCCAGGTGGGCGCGCGCTGGCCGCAAGAGCGGGCGGGTGGGTGGTCTCAGCGCCGGGCGACTGGCCTCGCGACCAGGGCCTGAGACCAGGAGCGCGGCGGGCAGGCCCTTCTATGGGGCGGGCCAGGGCGGAGAGGAGCCCGGCGTGGGCTGAAGCTGCACCACCCTTGCCGCAGCCCCCTAGTCCCCTGCCCCGCGCCGGCTTCAGTCTTCACTCTCTTCCAGCGGAACCCCGGGACCCCCCGCCGACGCTAGGCAACCCCCCGCCCCGCCATTGCTTGAGTTGGGGCTGCCCCTTCCCAAAGTTTGGGATGCTCCTCCTCTTCACCCTTTCCCCCGGTGACTGGGCCAGCACCCGGACGGCCGGTGGGCTGGGGAGACTCTTAAATGGTCAGGAAAACTCCAGCGGGAGCCGTGGGCCCAGGGGACGCAGCCGCGCTCTGGCGCCTCTAGCTCTTCTGGAAGTTCGGGTGCTGCCTCCGAGTCCTCAGCGTCCCTCCATCCTGAACAGGACTTGGATTCTGCTGTTAATCGGAAGGCTCACGTTTTGCCCTGAGGAGCCCAAGAAAGTGAGAATGTAACAGAAGGGACAGCCGAGAAGCGAGGAAGCTCCCAGCGAGGCTATGCAGAGCCCTTCTCTAATCCAAGGGGAGACCGTTTTGGTGTATCTGATTGGGCGGGGCAGAACTAGAGGCCCCACCTTTTAATCTTTCTCTCCATTCTGCCTTCATCCTGTGTTACTGATCAGATACATGCATTGTATTCAGCAGGTATTCATTAAGCACCTCTGGCCTGTCTACCCAAGGTCTTCTCGTACTGTAGGAGCCGGGGAGGTCAGAGCCCCAGCAACGTGCTAAGTAATGTTGGAAGTTTAGGGAGTCTCAGAGGACTCCTCAGGGCACCTGAGGAAGAAGGGCTGTTCCAGCCAGGGAATGAGTGTGGGGAAAAGGGTGCAATGTGAAGGGAAGCGACTGGAGGACTGATTTTGCAGCGCTTTTCATACACCAGGCCTGGGACTAGAGCGCAGAACTTGAGGCAGTCCTTGCTCTGGGGGCGGGGTACAACCCTGAACCTAGCCAGACCCGACAGGTTAAGAATGCAGCCTTTATCCCCTAGGCACTGAGGGGTCATGGAAGGTTTTGGCGCATCCTCATACTCAGTTTTAGTAAGCTTGTGATTTGGGATGATGAGAGAAGTTTGGCACACTGGGCTGAGCCCAGGTCTTTCTTTTGCTACTGAGGAACCATAGACTTTTTTTCACTAGGAAACAAATTACTGAGGATATGTTGTCTTGTGTCACATACATTTTGGTCAACAACTGCATCTATGTTGGCCACCCCATAAGATAATATCACTTAGCCAGAGGTGGTTGTGGGCACCTATAATCCCAGCAACTCAGGAGGCTGAGGCAGGAGGATTGCAAGTTCAAAGCTAGCCTCAGCACCTTAGTAAGACCCTGTCTCAAAATAAAACATAAAAAAGGGCTGGGGATGTTGCTCAGTGGTTAAATGCCCCTGGGTTCAATCCTAGTACAAAAAAAATTTTTTTAGTGCTATTGTAGCCATCTTTGTGTAAATATCCTCTCTGATGCTCACACAGGGCAAAATCACTAAAGACACATTTCTCAGAACTTAGCCCCATCGTTAAGTGATACCTGCCTACACTTTATGACCCATTTGCCCATCTAAGTTTCACCTCAGCCTATGAGTTGATCATTTTATTGATGAGAAAATAGGTTCAGATGACCAGATTGAGGCTTATACCGTTTTACTGACCAGAAACATTGATTGTGTTCTGCAGACATTCATTAAGCACCTCTGGTGTGCCCATCATTTGCCAGGCACTAAGGGGGTCATAATTATCATGTACGTTATGTCTGTGGATTGATTGTAAACACTGAAAATCAATATACAATGTTGACATTATTTAAGCTGTTTAAGCTATTGTTCCCACTGGACCCAAGTTGTGGTTAACAATTACATTCTTGTATTTTTCCTGAAATTTCTAATTGCTTCCCCCCATTTTTTGCCTGCGTTTCCTGTTTTTTTTGAGCAAATCGTTCATGTCTGCTGTCTTACTATTCTTTATATAGAATCAAAATCAGCCTTTCTGTAGTCTCCATTCATAGGTCCCTACTTGACTTCTCCAGGACAAGCCCCCTCTCTTTTCTGCCATCCAGCCTTGCAGATGCTGCTGATGGCCTTGAGTATTTCCACCATTCGGCTCACGCTCCCCAACTGTCATGGTGTCAGTTTCTCCATAAGGTAGACTTGGAGAGCTGTGGAGGAAAGCAGAGGCCAAGTTTGTTTCAGGTTACCTTCCATTGTGCGCTCACCATTGTTCTAAGCAGCAGGTACTGGTGATTGAGACCTAGGGCTAGCATGGGCAGGGCCTCAGCATGTGGTGTGTGGAGTCAGGAGCTTGGGGTAGCCTTGAGGTTGCTCGTCCTCAGGTGAGGGCCAGCAGAGGAGGTGCCATTAGCCTCCATGATCTCCTCTTGCCGTCAGAGTCCCAACAGAAGAAAACCAGTCAGAAGCTGATCAATCTTGATTCCCAGGCTGGGAGGCCCTGTGACTACGTTTTTTTCTTCCCTGCCCTGCCAAGCGAGGCTGGACTAGTGACAGAGGTTCCCACTGACCGTGATGCTTCCCAAGATAGAAGAGGAAATAGTTCCTGAGCCCCTAGTATGTATGAGGCCCCCACTACCTCTACAGGCACCTACCTAAGTACCTCCCTAGGCTTTCAAATCTCCTTGTCCCCAACATCCCAATTTTTGCCCAGTTTGGAGGTTTCAAAGCAAAACACCGAGGGCTCTTACCTTCCTTCATCCTGACTTTGAGCTTGGAGGCTGTCACTGGCTGCATTTTGAAGCCCTTTCCTGATGGTCACTAAGAGAAGGAGCAAGGTGTTACCTCTCTGCTGACCCTGTCTCAAAGCCCTGAATTGTCCTCCCAGTTACTCTGGATATCTACCCCCTCTGAAGGTTCACAGCCCCTCCCTTCTTTTCCTCTGTCCCCAGTGAGGTGAGCCTCTCAGCTGCCTGCAGGGCCTTTGGCACTTCCACTTCCAGGTCTTTCCTCCCTGCCTCAGGGCTTTCTTCCTTCCCAAAGGCATTACATACTGCCCCAGGCCACACTGATCCCTTTCTAATTTGATCTCCTAATATGCCACTCAACTTCTTATACTAATCAAAGAGAGCGTGGGTCTTGAATTCGTGGAAACCCAGGTTTGAATTCTGTGCTATTCAGAACTCCTGGGTTGCAAGTAACAGAAAGCCAGGGTGCACTGCAGCAAGAGGGACCACGCTGGCCCAGGGACGCCAAGCCACTGCACATTCTCATGATCCCCTCCCCATCCTTTCTTCATTCACACCTGGCAGTCCCTGGAGGGTAGAACCTTGGTTACAGGCAACTTTGGGACTTGTGACCTTAGTGCCCCAAAACCAGAAAGGAGGGGTCTCTTTCCTGATCTCCAGTTTGAAATATCCTACTAGGCCAGCCTGGTCGCCAGCCATCCCTGTAGCCAAGGAAACACCATTTCTTCCCAGAGAAAGAAGGGGCTGGGAAATAGAGATAGGGTGGCGAAAGGAATGGCTGCAGCAGCCCCTTACTGCCCAGGCGACAGTGGTTAAGCACATAGCCCCACTAAGCCTCAGCGTCTGCATCTGTGAAGCAGCAGGGTCAGGGCTCTGCTTCCTGCCTCCCGCTGCTGCTGGGAGGATTAGATGAGATGGCTTGACCAGAGCTCCTGGCAGAGCACACAGTTGTGTTCTTTGGGAGGGGTGGACACTGACTAGGAGGGACTGGAAGACTCCTGCCACCAGAGTTCAGTGAGATCCCCAAGGACTTGCCTCCCTGACCTCTAGTTGCTCCAGTGTGAATTGTCCTTGGATCTGGCTAAAAAGGATCCTGGAAATTTATGGAAGAATTAACTTTGACAGAGGAAAGTCTTTGAGATGCTTCTAAGCTAATGTTTGCCCTTAGGAAAGGAGTAACTGGTAATTGTGATTGCTTTAAATCAGCCATGGGTCACTGGGCCTGACTCAGGTACCGAACTGAGAACTTTGGAGAACATGGGTCCATGTCACACAGTGCCTCTTCTGGACACAAACAGGACAGTGAAACTCGGATCAGTCATCTTAGGAGGTAGTGGGCTGCTTGTCTCTGGGGGGCGTGCAAGTAACGGTAGAGATGCCTGGAAAGAGGATTTGGACTAATGGGGAGGCAGATGAGTTGGGAGAACCTCAAAGGTCAGCTCTGTTCTCGAGGGCCCAGCTGGGGAGCACAATTCCAGCCCCATGATATGATGAGTTAGCATAAGGTACTTCTTGTGGCCCTGGTGGGCCTTTGGGAAAAGCTTCATCAGAGAAACCTCCCCAGAGGCATTGGAGCTAGCCCTTGAACCTCAGTGCGTCTATGAACTGCAGGGGACCAACTTCTTTGCTAAAGGGATGTGTTGTCGGGTGGCATTCCATTCTCGCTACATCGCTCACATCAGCTTGACCCTGCTGGCTTCCTTCTGGGTTCCACTGTGGATTAGTGAAAAGGGAAAATCCAGCAGCCCCCGACTTACCTCCTTCTAGTCCCAGAGCCTCCTGGCCCCCCTGTAAGGCAGATCTCATTGGAGGACTCTGATTGGCCCAGCTCAGGTCATGTGTCCATCCCATGTGCCGATCACTATGAATACAACTTTGGGATGGAGGCTGAAAGTGTAAGCCCTGGAGTCTAATCATTTTGTTTTTAAGGTGTAATTGTGTGATGTTGGACAAGTTACTTTGACTTTTGGGCCTGTTTCTCACTTGTAAAATGGGGTAATATGCTAACTTCAAAGGGTTTCTGTGAGGATTAAAGGAATTAAATGAGGGGCTGGGTTTGTAGCTCCGTGGTAGAGAGCTTGCTTATTGTGTGTGAAGCCCAGGGTTCGATCCTCAACACCAAAAAAAAAGAAAAATAATCGGATGAGATCACATATGTAAACAGCTACCAATAATGCCTGGGGTGTAGTAACTACTCAATAAAGGTCCCTGCTGGCCTCCATCATCATGTTTCACATTCTGTAGCCACGTTTACTTCCTCTGCTTCATTTTATTTCCCCCTCATTTTACAGGGGAGAAAGTCAACAGTTGTTACAGCTGTGTGACAGTTCCCTTCCTGTATCCCAGGGAAGCTATATCAGGGCAACCAAAATCCACCTTCCCTTTGACTGCAGGACTCGACCTCAGTATTTCCAGCAAAAACATTTCCCTAGGCCTCAGTCCTGTGTGTCTTCCTGCCTTTAAGTCCCCACCCCTCTTTGTGGCTCATTTTGGGGGAATATTCTCACAGAAGAAGAGCTGACCTGTCTCATCTTGTTCCTTCCCAGGCACAGCTCCATCAAGGCTGAGGAGGCTGAGCACACGGCTCCCTTCCACCTCGACCTCTGGTTCTACTTTACTCTGCAGAACTGGATTCTTGACTTTGGCCGCCCCATTGCCATGGTGAATGTGAAACTGGGGATGGAGCCCCTGCCTAGCATTGAGGAAGTGTGACGTGAACTTGTTGAATGACCTGAGATGAGTCGCCTCCCCTGCCAGGAAACAGAGGAGCACTTTAGCTCTATGCCTGTGGCCAGCCAGGCAGCTGTAGCAAGTGAGGGTGTCTGGGGAGTCATTACTCATGTTTTCAATGAACAGATACTATGCACACAGTCAGGGGGTTGTGAAATGTTTTGACTTTGCTTGTGAGTTTTCCCCAACCAGGCCAGGACTTGGGATAGCCCAAGAGGAGGACAGGGCATTCCAGATGGGTGTAGCTGCCCCCTACCCACCTTCCTCTTTTAGGGAAGGAAGAATTGAAGTTCCTTTGTAAATCATATCTATTTTCTACTTGGTTGCCTAACGTCTACTGTGATTTGGTTTGGAAGCTGTCTGTCCACTCAGTGGATAGAGCAGTTTTCACATGTGGGCCTAGCGAGGTCTTGGCCATCATCACGGGACCTGGACTGCCAGAGCTCTGTGTCCAAGTAGACTACGTGGGCCTCCTCTCCTGTGTTATAAACGGAAAAGCCGAGGCCTAGAAAGGGGAAGGACTTGCCAGGGTCATTCAGCAAATTGGTGGCATGGCCACGTCCCAAAGTAGTCTCCTGGAATTCAGGGCCATTTATATGGTACTCTCTGGGAGAGAGTCCAGGTTCAGGCCCTGGGTTTTTATCTACCTTGTGACTGGGAACATGTCCATTTATCTTCTGTGGGACTCAAGTTTCCCTGTCTTAAAGTCCTTCCATCCTGGTGCTGCCAAGAGGGCATTTTGCATAGGAAAGAGCTCACAGAGAATTAAGGGGGTGCCTTGCAGGCCTGTCTGGTGGGTACATTCCTCCCCTCCATCCCCAGCTGGTGTTCCCTCTCCAGTGGTTTCCTCTCAACAAGCCCAGCGTGGGGGACTACTTCCACATGGCCTATAATGTCATCACGCCCTTCCTCTTGCTCAAGGTAAGTTCTTTGTTCTACCTTCCCCTCATGCCTAGCAGGGAACTGGTGCCAGGCCCTGGGTGCTGAAGCCAGCTTTCCCCAACCTGCATCAGGGGATGCAGACTGTGACGGAGGAAAGAGTCCAAGGTCTGGGCCAGCAGGAGTCGGGCTGCCGCTGGCTCAGGGGTGGAGATAGGCCCTCTTGGGCCCAGTGAGCCAACAGATGAAGCAGGAAAAGTGACTAGGCAAGAGGACCTACAGACAACTTGGGGGACAGAGGCAGAAGGCGTGATTGGGGTGTGTTGGGAAAGGCTGGGGTCTGTTGGAGAGGCTGGTGTGTACCATGTGGCAGAAGAGGTAGCAACAGAAACTGAACCCTGTCCCTCGTCTGGAGAGCCCTGGCTTTGGGGTGGCCCTGGAGCACTGAGCAGAGACTGTGACTTTGCCCTTCGGCAGACAAGGGCTCTTGAACTACTCATCCCTCAGTCTCCACAGGGAATTGGTTTCAGGAATCCTCTGGATAACAAAATCTGCAGATGGCTTAAATTCCTTACATAAAATAGCATGACATTTACTTTTTTTTTTTTTTTCCAGCACTAAGGATTGAATCTAGAGCAAGGCAAGTGCTCTACCACTGAGCTATACCCCCAGCTGTTTTATTTTTTATTTTGAGGCAGAGTCTTGCTGAGTTGCCCAGGCTGGGCTCAAACTTGCGATACTCCTTCCTCAGACTCCCAAATTGCTGGTATTTTAGGAGTGCACCACCATGCCCAGCCTCCAACATACTTTAAATCACTTTTAGATCACTTCTTATAAATAAGTAGGGTTGGGAATATAGCTCAGTGGTGGAGTGCTTGCCTAGTGTGTGTGAGACCCTGGGTTTCATCCCCAGCACTTTCCCCCTGCCAATAACAAAAAACTAAACTAAATGCTGTGTCAGTTGTCAGGTACACTGTATTACTTAGGCAACTGTGACAAGAAGTGCGCATTCAGTACAGACACAGTTTTTTTTTGTTTTTTTTTTTCCCCCAGTGTCTCAGCCCTGTGGTTGGTTGGATCTATGGAATGTGGAGCCAGTGGGAGCTGGTGGATGGTGGGGGGGGCAACCACATTACCATCTCCTACTGTGCCTGTCATTTTGTTTAAAAAAATTCTTTTTCAAATCTCCAAAAGAAGAAGGGTGTGATCCGCAAGTATAGTTTCTGTGGTTTCAGAATGCCCAACCCTTTCCCCATCTCCTAACGTTTTCTTCCTGTTTGCTGTGAACCGGCCACTTAGAAATCAGGTCCCTTCAGCAGACCAGCCAGCCACCCAGGCACAGCTGGGGCTGTGGAGGGCTGGGCCTGGAGCCTGGACTCCTGCGTCAAAGGCCTGGTGTCATCCCTGTCATGTATGTGACCATGAGCAGTGAGCTGGTCCCCAAGTGATTCTCCCCTGAAGAGGGTGATATTCCACAACCCCTGCTGGGTTCATGGGATCATGTGAGAATCTGGAGCTGGACTGGCCCCCTGAGGGCCTCACCCCACCCCTGTTTGAGGGAGCGAGGCAGAGGGTATCACAGGTGGCAGAAGCAGGGGCATGCCGTGGACCTCACTCTGACCCTCAGCTCATCGAGCGGTCTCCTCGCACCCTGCCCCGCTCCATGGTCTACATAAGCATCATCACCTTCATCATGGGCGCCAGCATCCACCTGGTGGGCGACTCTGTCAATCACCGCCTGCTCTTCAGTGGCTACCAGCACCACCTGTCCGTCCGGGAGAACCCCATCATCAAGAATCTCAAGCCTGAGACGCTGGTGAGGCCGCGTGTGGCTCCGCATGGAAGCTCTCTGGGCAGACCCTCCTGGGAGGCTGAAGGCATGGGCCTCACCTGACCTTGTGTTAAAGGCATTCCACTCGGCAGGGGCACGGTGGCCCTTGCTAAGCCAGGATGCTCAAGGATTATTAGAAGTGTCCCATCAACTGGCTCCTGCCTGGGCCGTGTCTGATAGAGGGCAGGGAATGGGGGCAGTAAGGGGAAATCTGTGCTGGGAAGCAGGGGCTAGAGGCGCTGCCCACCCACTGAAGCACTTCCCCCTCTAACCCCGCCGTGTCTGTGCCTCCTTAGATTGACTCCTTTGAGCTGCTCTACTACTACGACGAATACCTGGGCCACTCCATGTGGTGAGTGAGTGAAGGGCCAGTCTGTCCGTCCCAGGGCCAGGACGTTGGACTTGGGCCCCAGATCTCCATGTGTTGAGTAGAGTGGCCAGAATGATATTCTTTTCCCTGTGAGGTGCTGTGAGTGGGACCCTGAGTGAGCCTACCAGAGATCCCCACCTGCTGGCCTGTGACAGTGGTCCAGCTTCCTCCTTTCTGCCTGCAGTGTCCATAGAGGCCACTAGAGGGCAGTGAGTGGCTGTTCTCCAGCCCTGGCCAAGCCTGGCTCCTGGGGGTGGGGAGGAAGGAGATTGCAGCCTTGATAAACAACACCACGCATCCTAACAGTGATGGGGTGGGATGGAGAAGGGACCCCTACCTGGGTCAGGCAAAGCACTTTGAGAATGGGAAGCTGAGAAGAGGCAGCGGACTAGTTGTGGGGGCAGAAGGGAGGGCGTTGTACCATTTGTGCCCCACCCCCCCAACTCCCAGGGCAACTCCTTCTCCCCACCCCCTTCCCTGCAGTCTGGAGGAAACCTCAGAAATGTGGGTTCAGCCTCAGGAGATTCAGAGCCCAAGCTGGGAGGTGCCATCTGCACCCCTCTGCCCTGCACAGGATAAACAGGCCAGAGGGAGGGGCAAGACCAGATTGACGCCTAGGAAGGGAGGAGCCAGCCCTGGACCTGGTGACTCAGCCTGAGCCAGCTGGGCTCTCTCAGGCCACATGTGTTTATGGATCTGTTTTCAGGGCATGAAGTAGACCCTTCGGGCTCAGGGGGCCTCAGGGTCCCTGGACAGGCCTCTTCCCTGCTCTCCCTGGCCTTGCCTGAGACCTTTCCCATGGAAGGTTTGGGAAGGGTGGAGGGGCAAGGAAAGAAGCCTGGGGAACTAGCTAGAGATGGGCCAGGTGGGGAAGGGAAGAGAAGAGATGGAATGGAAAAAAGACTGTGTTTCTGTCCTTGTGCAGGTGGGAGGAGCGAGGGTGGACTTTGGATGAGATTGGGAGCTGGGAGCTGAGAGGGTGAAGGGCTTCACTGAGGACCCTGGGGGCCTGGCCGTGTGTGCTCCATCCTCAGCCCTGCTGGGTACCAGTGTTCCTAGGCTGGTGTGGAACTGGGACTGCTGGTGTCTGGGTGTGTTTATGAGACAGACCTGCATGTCCCCCATGGAATGAGTGATGTGGCCAGGGCAGTGTGGATCCTGTGGGCCTCTGACTGGCGTGAGCCTCATCATCTTGTTTCTGTTCCTGTCCCACCCTTGACCCTTGACCCCCAGTGCTGGGAAGGCCAGGTGCAGGGGAGTGTCCCTCACCTAAGCGAGGTGTTTTATAAACCTGAGACAATCAAGGAACCAGTGAAAAGATGGTGGGAAGGAGACCTGGATGGAAGCCGGTTGCCAGGGCCACACGGCAGGCCTCTAAGACACAGACTCTCTGTCACAGGTACATCCCCTTCTTCCTCATCCTCTTCATGTACTTCAGCGGCTGTTTCACTGCCTCCAAAGCTGGGAACTCCATGCCAGCGCCTGCTCTGCTCCTGGTGGCACCCAGTGGCCTATACTACTGGTGAGTGCTCATTAGGAGCTGGCGGCGGAGACAGGGCAAGGCCAAGTGAGCCACCACAGTGAAAACCCACACCTGACCACAGACCTGTGGTGGCCCCAGGTGGGACTGGCCCTCTCCAGGTCACTGTCTAGTAGGGGCTATGACAGTGCTTTGTGGTGGCTTCTGTTCCAGGAAGCCCAGGCCTGAGCATGACAGGCTGGTGGAGGGAGAATAAATGGCACCGTCTCTCTGTTCTCTGCCCCTCTCCTCCCCACTCCTCCCCACCTCCAACCCTAAGACCTCCAGAGCCCACTGGGCCCCAGTGTCCCCTCTGTGAAATGGAGGTAATACCTGCCTGTCTCCCTCAGAAGATGGTGAGGATGTGGGGAGGGGAGAGAAAGGGGCTTTGTAAACTATGAAGCACCACAGATATGACGAGACAGACTCGAAGGAAGGCCAAGACCTCAGGACACCTTGCCTGGTTTCCTCTTCCCCTTAAAGAGGACCCAGACCTCAGCCAGGCTCTTACCCTCTTGCCATGGAGACCGGTACCCCTTGCTGCCTCAGGTTGTGGTATTGCAAAGGACCCAGGGGCCCATCTCTGATTGGTAGCCCCTCCAAACATGAAGAGGGCCCCTCCTTCCCTGGGCCAGCTCCAGCCACTTCCAGGGCCTGCCTGACTGCCCTGCCTGACTCAGGCCCCACCAGGGCTGATCCATATGCTCCCTGAGGACAGGATTAAAAGGAACAGTGGCATTCACAGCAAAAGGGAAAGGGGCTAGAGCTCGCAGCCGCTGCTCACCGGTAGCGTGGTGGTGCCGTGGCAGGAGCAGCAGCCATTCATTGAACAGTGTGCTTGTCTAGTAAGAGACGCATGGCACTTGAAGACAGTCTCCAGGGTGTCACATAACTTCCTAAGTCAGCAGTGTGATTCTCCCTAGAGAGAAGAAGCAGGTAACCCCCCAGAAACCCTCCAACAAGAGCCACTGAGCTGGCTGCGTGCTCCATACTGCCCCAAGGTACTGTGGCATCTCTGGGAATCTCAGACCATGTCTCAGCCTTCAGGGAGACACTAATGACAACTGCCATATATGGCAACTGCATTCCCAAACCCAAATGCCTAGGAAGTCACACAGGTAATGGGCAAGCAGCAAGAGGCGGCAGGTGAGGCTGTAGCAATGGGCAGGGATGGTGGCAGAGTGTGGAACAGTGCCCTCTGAAAGGGACAGCTGCTGTCTGCTCTAGTTGGTTATTGTTCTGCGGAAATACTCTGATATGACCAGAGAAGCTAGAAACCCACAATTCTAGATATTCTTTCATTTAAACTTTAGCAATTAGCTCAAAACTTTTACCACTAGCAAGTACAAAACAACTAATGTGCCACCCACGGGTGCAGCCGACGGGGCATGGCTCCCTGGGCCTCTCACCTGGTGAGCTGCTCTGACTTCCTGGGAAGGCAGCCTGTGCCCAGGTCCCGGGAGGGATGCTGGGCAGGATGGGTTGCCATGGCGCCCATCTCACCTTCACTCGTGACCCGCCCTCCAGGTACCTGGTCACCGAAGGCCAGATCTTCATCCTCTTCGTCTTCACCTTCTTTGCCATGCTGGCCCTCGTCCTGCACCAGAAGCGCAGGCGCCTCTTCCTGGACAGCAACGGCCTCTTCCTCTTCTGCTCCTTCACCCTCACCCTCTCGCTGGTGGCACTCTGGGTCGCTTGGCTGTGGAATGACCCCGTACTCAGGAAGAAGTACCCAGGTGTCATCTATGTCCCTGAGCCCTGGGCCTTCTACACCCTCCACGTCAGCAGTCAGCACTGAATTGGGCATCAGCCACGGCTGTGCTGCCGGGCCAGATGGGCCGTGGAGGGCAATGTGGCCCCGACGTGCCCTCTTGCCACTGCCTACCCTCAGGCCTGTGCTGATCCTGGACACTAGGTTACGCAGACTCTGTGCTGTCGATCAAAGCGCCTCTCCCGAGGGGCCTCATTTGCACTAGACAGACCCATGGTCGGGAAGTGGCTCAGGGCTCTGGGCTTGCTGACCCCTTGGGGCAGCCTTATCATGGATGGGTGGTTTTGTCCTGTCACCACCCTCTCCAGCCTGGAAGTGGTGTGTGTACCCCAAATCCTCATCTGACCCCAGTCCCCCATAGTGTTGAACCACCCTCACCCCAGGGAGCCAGAGGCCTGGCCTGAGCCTTGGGCCTGGCCATGCTGCCCACCTGCAGCTCTGGCCTCCCGTCCCACGTGGCCCACATGGTGCAGCTGGCTGTGGCTTCTTGAGCTGCCATGGGAGGAATTCTGAAACCCTGGCTCTGGTCCCTGAGTCACCCTGTAGGGGCACCTCAAAGCTTTCCACGTTCAGCCCTGTCAGCCTGAATCTCTGCCCACTGCCAGTGGCCCTGCTCCCAGCAGGATGGGCCCCTGCCTCAGCCTGCCTTCCCCCAGGGGCCCAGGGGCCCTCAGCACAGACTAGCCTCATTCCAGTTGCACAGGCCCTGTGTGCTGTGGGTCTCCCGGGCCTGCCCTGCCTCTCCCCAGGCCTGAGATTCTCTTCTCACATTGCAGGCCTGCATCCCACCCCTAAGGGTCCCCCAAACCCTGGGCCAGTCCCTACCTGCTGGCAGCCCTGGGTGGGAAGAGGACGAACAGAGGCTGGTGGGGCATCCAGCCTGACTGGAGGCTATATCTGATTTGGGGTGTGCAACGGGGAGGTAGGAGGGGGCCTAGAGTGGGGGAGAGGTTGGTTGGCCTGGGTCCCGGGCTACAACCCAAGGTTCCCTCTAGTAGCAGTCCTGGGCCACTCAGCCTGGTCTGGCCACTGCCCACTGGTTCTGTACACCTCTTACTGGGCTTCTGTGCAGGGGTGGGGGGAGCAGAAGAGCCTCTTCATCCTGGTCAGTCCAGCTCTTTTCAGAGGAATGGGGACAGGGCATTTCTTGACCTGCCCTTTAAGGATGTCCCATTGGGCCTCCCTGCTGTGCTGCCTTTTGGGAGGTGAGGGGAGGCTGATTTGCTGGAGGTGTCACTTAGCCTTGGGTAAGTCATTTGACCTCTAGGGGCCTCAGCCCTTAATATTCCAAGGTCTCAGCCTCCCCCACAGCCACCATGAGCTGATGTTATCAGACAACACCGGACAGGAGACAGCCACATCCCTGTGTCCTGTGTCCCCACCTGTTCCGCATACTCCTTTGCTTGCTTCCTTACCTCTAGGACACTGGGCTTGGTGGACCTCTCATGGGCAGGGTGGGCCTTGTGGTGGGGGGCTGTGTAATCTTATTCAAATTGGAGAACCACTGATAAGAAAACAGGAAAAAAATAAAAAGCCATAAAAGTGGCTGTTTAGAAAGGGAAGAAATAAATTACTGGAGCCTTGAAGATTCCTGTCCCTCTTGAGATCTCTTTGGCAGTTTGCATGTTTCCCTGGAAAAATGTCTTGATTCGTCGCCTAGAAAGTCACAGGCCAGTGGTTCTCAGTACATTAGGACGACAGAAGAGAATGCAGAGTTTTGCCCACACCGCTGAATCAGAACCAGCAGATGGGCCCTGCAGGGATGCTGATGTAGGCTCCATTCCGGATCCTGATGGCTCAAGGTGTGGTCCCCAGACCTGCAGCTTCCACTTCACCAGGGACCTGGCGAGGGGCAAGCAGCCCACCCCTTTCAGACATCGAGTCTGTATCTTGTGGATCTAAGTGAGCCAACTTCAGGGTGGGGGTGGGGACAGCGTTCCCAGGGGCAAATTTTCGGCCTTTTGTGAATTTCCCGGGGCTGCTATGACAAGGTGCCACAGCTTGATGGCTTCAAAACAGTTTATCCTTTCAGTTCTGGAGGCTAGAAGTCCAGAACCAAGGTGTTGGCAGGGTTGTGCTCTGCAGGTATGAGGAGAGGATCCTTCACCTCTTCCAGCTTCTGGTGGGACAGACAATCCCTGTGTTCCTTGGCTAGTGAGCCCACCCATCTCTGCTTCTGTGGTTCTGCAGCCCGGGATCCCTTCCTTGGGTTATGATCCACCCTCCTCCAGGATGACCTCATCTAAATTCTATTGCAAAGACCCACTTTCCAAATAAGTTGACTCATGGATTCCAGGTGGATATGAATTCTGGGGATGCTGTTCAACCACGTAGAGGCCTGAAGCTTGGGCTTCATGAGCCCTCCACTCTGGGGCACACGGGACATGGGGAAGCAAAAGCCAGTAGGCCTCTGAGGGCCATCTCTGTGTCCCTTGCCCATCAGGTGCACACAAAGCCCACCAACACTTGCTTTCCTCGGGGCCCCTGTGTGTGTGGAGTGGAGGCCTTTGGGGAGAGCGCAGCTTGGGAACAGCGTAAGATGGAGAGGAGGAGATTGCTGCCTGCGTTCCCGGGGAGGATGGAGGGGGCTGTGAGCAGGAGCCTAGAGCTTTTCCTGCTGACGCCTGTGTGAGGCGTTGGGGCCCAGGGGCTCTGCTGGGGAACCTCTTGGACAAAGTAACCTGGGCCAGGTGTGCAGGGAATAGGAGCTTCCCCTGGCCTGGAACCCCTCCTGTGAGCGTCCGGAGAATGGAGGGCAGGGAGAAGGGACCCAAAGGAAGCCATGGCATGCAGGGGAGGTGCCAGGCTCCCAAGAGGGGCCAGGGTTCAACAACAAAGTGAACGAGCAGCCCTCGGGTGGTACCAGAGGTGTGTTCTGCTGATTCGACTTGTTTCCTTTCTCATGGAGTGTGGCGCACCATGCCCTGGACAGCTTGAGTTTGTGTGTGGTGAACCCTCCTGAGACCACCACTCCAAAGCAGGTTCTTCATCATCTGTGAGACCCCTAGGAGACCTACGAGAGTAAGGGGGGCATTGGTAAGAGTGGCAGGATGCTCTGGGGCACGTAGCTCACCAGAACGCGTCAACCTAAACCCAAGGGAATGGCTCACCTGCTCCCAGCCCCCTCCCAAAGGCAGGTGATCTGGGGGAGCACTTCAGCCTGGCCATCGCAGGCCCCACAGCCCAGCTCTGGCCCGCCCATCCAAGCCCTGCTGACGTCCCCTCTCTTCCTTCTCCCCGGCTCCTCTGAGCAGGCCGGGGCCTTCTGTACTCCACCACTACCAGCCCATCCTCAGCCTGCACGGAGGAGCCGGAGCCCTCCTGCCAGATTCTCTGGGTCCAGACACAGATGTGAAGAGGTGACTGAGGAGGCAATTTGGGAGAAAGGACAACCTTTCACATGGGGGTGATCAGGACAAAAGGGAGGGAGAAGAATGGACCAAAGGCAGGTGCTTATACAAATTAGCAAGAGTTTCATCTTCCTTGGCACCAGCAGCCCCCGCCACACCTACTGGTCCCCTTGTGTAGGGTACCACCTAATGACCCTGACAGCATGGGCAAAGCTTGACTTTAGAGACCCCAGCTGAGCCAGGGAAAGGGGACAAGGCTGAGAACCCAGTTCTGGTCAGCACCCAGTGGTTCTAGGGTGCCCACCCTGCCCCTGTCCTTTGCGGGAGATGGAAGCACTCAGGAATCCACAGGCTGCAGAAGGGGGAGACTGCAGGTGGCAAGGAAGAGTGGAGGGACCCTCCCAGCCAGGGGAGCATCACCTGAGAGGACCCACTCCAGGGCTCTGAGTAGGCCAGCACAGGGCTGCACAGCAGCCAGGCCACCCCCAGCACTCCCAGGGGCCTGGAAGGAGGGAGAGCTGGGCACTGGCCAGTTGATTCTCCCAGCTGCTTGAAATGCTGGCAAGGGGGAGGATGCTGAGGCACAGAGGGGCGGTGTCTGGGCTCAGAAGGCAGGGAGGATGGGATCCCAGCCTGAGGGCCCTGAGGCCTATGCTCCTGCAAGACTGTGACCCACGCAGCTCTCTGAGCTGGCCCATGCGGGATAGATGTCATTCCTCCTGCAGGGTCATGGGTGACAAGCCTTCAGAGGGAGTGTGTGCAGTGCCCAACTACAACAAGGAGCTTGTCAGTGTCCCAACTGAGCCGCAGGAGAGAGACCAGTTCCCTGAGGCAGCCCAGGCCAGGGCCCAGGCTCAGCCCTATGTCAGGGCTGCCTTTCTGTTCTCTACTGACCCCATCTCAGAGTCTGGTGCTCCCAGGATGGTTCAGTTGCCTCAGAGCATCAGCCTCCAGAGATGGGGCCCCTGAGTCTCATGAGAGCCCTTCTGCAACCCCATTTCCTCAAAATCAACCTGCCTGGGTTGGCCAGACATCCGCTGTGCACAGGAAGCTGGAATCTGACCCTAGTGGCATGGGGCCCAGTCTCCATGGCAGCAGAGGATTTATTACTGTGGCCTCCGCCCAGCTCGGCGGACTTTCAACTCAAAGTCAGAGGAAGAGGAGCTGAGAAGTTAGTTCTGGGAGCAGCAGGAGCCCCAGGATGGTAAGTGGGACCCATATGGCCGGCTGGGCGGGAGGGCCTCAACAGAACCCTGCCCTGACTGTCTCCCTCTCTCTGCTGCAGGCCAAGTTTCTTTCCCAGGACCAAATTAATGGTAGGTCGGGTTTGCTCTTTAATTAGCAGCTCCCAGCAAAATCTGGACCTCTTTACGTGCTCCACTCCTTTTCTATTGGTGGGAAGGAGGGCCCCTGCCACACCCCCACGACAGGGGGCCAGCCTGCGCAGCGATACTGTCACCTGGTGACAGTGTGTGAGTGGGAGGGACCTCAAGGGTGGGACTGCTAGTTGTATGTTTGGGTGATTTACAAGCCAGGTACTGGCTTTCCCGCCAAACCCCAGAGCCGAATGGTCAGATTTGGGGAGGAAGAGGTTAGGCAGGAAGACAGAGACCACTGACATGACTGAAAGGCAGGAAAAGAAACAGGGACTTTGAGATCAGCAAAGAGAGAGCGAGCCCAGGTCTATACCCTTGGGCAGGATATGTCTCCCTGGGCCTCAGTTTCCTCACCTGTAAAATGGGGTCATCTGGGGTCCCTTCTGCCTAGTTTGAGCATGAGCACTTTCTTTTCTGGGTCCTTCAGTTTCGTGCAGTGTAGGGCTGTTTCCACAAGGCCAGGAGAAGAGGGTTGAGTTACACAGAACTAGGTCCCAGATGGGGGCTGTGGGGGCTGGTCCTGAGCACCTGCAGAAGAAGCTAGCACCGCCAAGGCATGCACAGCCAGCTGCTCCTGACGCCGTGCCCTGAATCTGCCCCAACAGTGACAGCAGTGGAACCGGTAGTCAACCCCTGTACTTCCCATTCCCAACTCTCTGCTGAAATCTCCCATTGTCAGCTAGACCCTCCTGAGCCCTGGAGATAAAACTGCAGGCACCCAGGGCCCACGGTGCCCTTGGTCCTACAGACATTGGAAGCGCTCCATGTCACCTGGGCAGCGACTCCAGAGTTCTGGACACCCAGAGCTTGGTCTAGAAGGGACACGTGGGGGGTGCGGGCTCCAGGTGGGTACCTAACCACAGACCCCTCCCCTGACTCCTCACCCACAAACTGGGCCAAGACCAGAGAGGGCAAGTCCAGGCCCAGAGCAGGGCCCACTACCCCAACTCTACAGGTGATGGTGAATGGCAGGTTCAGGGCTGGAGTCCGGCTCTCCGCCTGTGTCCTCCTCCCATGCCTGACGGTGAGGCTCACTGGCTCCCCCTCCTGGGGCCTCTGAAGTTCCCAAAAGGAAAAAAGGAAATTTCTTTTTGTATTGGAGTCTGACACCAAGAAAGTGACTACGGATGTTTAATGAATGAAAGACTAAACAGGGATAGTGGGAAGAACAGGAGCTTTGGAGACAGCAGACCTAGAATCCAGCCGCTTGAGCTTCAGTTTTCCCACCTGTGAGGTTGGAGAGGGATGCCTTCAGGTGGCCTGTATATGCTAGGGACAAAGGAGAGTGCCCATTCGAAGCTTGCCAGAATATGAGAGCTACGTTTTTAGGAGTTCTGCAAGCCAGTTGTTAGGACCAGAGATTGTTAAATACCTCCGCTCAGCCAATGCTCTATGCCTGACAGAGAGCTAAGGAGACAGCCGCTGCTGTCAGAGTTGAAAGAAGTTTCAGCTTAATGAATGTAATTTGTACTAGGGTGAGAATTAGTTTAGCAGTAGATCACTTATCAGATTGAATGACAATACAATTTCAATTCACTGGAAAAAGAATTGCATTCTTTTGTCATGATTTGACAGGTGACGTTGGCATGTAACCTCACTTGTCAAATCATGGTTGAACCAAAACCGTAGGTTAGCAGTGAACATGCTAAGTACTGGCGAAACTCACTGGTGACAATTAGTCGCTAGAACTTTTTTAGAGTTGAATATTTGACTCTGTATCCCTCGTGGGTCCCACGTCCTTTGTCGAGTGCATAGTAAACTTGTACCTACATGTCAGAGCTGTTGTTGAACATTTTCCAGCACGTCACTGGTACCTTCCTAGGCCTTGTTGAGGTCTCTTTCTTTTCTGGGGCATTTGCATTTTCCAAGGAAAAACCTACAAGAGAGTTTTATCCAATTCATTCACCAAGTGTTCCTGTGAGTCTTTTCCCGGTGCCAGCCCCGTGCCAGGCATTAGAGATAGAGCAGTGAACACAATAGGTAAGTCCCCTGCCCCCGGGGGCCACCGGGGAGGACAGCAAGGAGGGCACCAAGGATGGAGTGTTAGAGGGCTGGACTGTGAGGAGGAACCTCGGGAGAGGGGAGAGGTGTGCAGGGAGTGGAGGGTCCAGCAGGGCCAGGGCTGCTCCCCAGGTGGCCCCCTTGTCTTGTTCCAGTACAGGAACTCCAAATTCAGATCTGGCCTTGCGGTTTTTAAAAGGTATATCTGTGGCAGTAGGAAGACAGAACACACTTGGCCTATCTGTTTTCTAGGAGGTCGGCCTCCATTTGAGCCCTGCTTGGCGATCCCCATGGGGGATGCAGTGTGCCCATCCCGTAGAGCCAGCTGATTCTGGGCCCTGACTTCCAGCTCTGACCAGATGGGGACAACAGTCACAGGAGGAGTCTCAGGAGAGCCAGGCACTCCTTTTGCTCGTGACAAACCCAGACAGACAAGGAGTGCAGGGTGCGGTGGGCATGTCTGTAATCCCAGTGACTCGAGAGGCTGAGGCAGGAGTATTGCAAGTTCAAAGGCAGCCTCAGCAGCTTAACTAGATCCTGTCTCAAAATAAAAACTAAAAGGGGGTATGTGTGGCTCACTAGTAGCACCCCGCTGGGTTCAATCCTCAGTACCAGCAAAAAAAAGAGAGGAAGGGGACCTGTGAGAGGCCACCAGGAGCCACACCAGGAAGAGGGTTGAGGGTCTTAATTAAGGAACATGAAGGGACCCTAGGCCTGAGCTGAGGGGTTGGGGGATTTCCTCTGGCTAGCCCCCTCCACCCTGCTTCCCTGGGACTGAGGGCAGTGTTGCCTGATGGGCAGAGCTCCACTTCAGGTGCCAGGCTGCTCAGGTGGGGCTTGAGGCTGCTCCAGGCTGGTCTCACACCTGCCTGACAGGAATAAAGATGGTGCCCGTCACAGTGCTGAGGATTAAGCGAGGGCTGGGATGAAGCGCTCAGCAATGGGAACTGTCATTTTTATTTCTGTTATCAGCTATCAAGTCCCTGGTGCAGGCCTCTGAGGACCCACCCAGGTGTGAGAAGCAGCAGGAGAGGAACAGATCCTTGAGCCGACTGGGAGGCCAGGGCCGGGGTCCCATAGCTGAGCGCAGAAGGAGCTTTGCCTGTGGACCTCGCTGGCCTCGCTGAGAGACACGCGCAATTGGAGGAGCACTGGCGCCTCCGGAGGCAGCCTAGTCTCACCAGAGTCAGGCTCCCAGTCGGCAAGCCGGACCGTTCCCAGGCTCCTGCCTGGCTTTCCCCTGCCTCCAGGGATCGGGAAGCACAGGGTGGTTTGGTTGGGCTGGGGAACAGTGTGATCAGAGTAGCCTTAGCACTGGCAGCTACTTCATCTCCACCAAGTACCAAGGGAGAAAGGGTCACAGGGCAGAGCCACCAGCCACCTTGGCTCAGACCCTCATTTCCCCTTGAAGGCTTTGAAACCAGGCCCAGGCTGTGTCAGAGGGCAACAGCTTGAGGGGCCAGCAGCCTGGAGGCCCAGGGCTGGGCCGTGTACTCGGAAGGGCCCACAGCTGTAACAGGAGTCGTCATCGTCATCATCATCATCACCACCACCATCACTAAACAGGAGAGACACTTACTGCCAGGCCTTCCTGGAGGGGGTTTCCTAGGAGTCTGGCTGCCCTGCTGAGGGCTCCAGCCCTCCCTGGGATGGCCCTGGAGAGGTTTTAGTTAGTGTGGAGAGGTTTTAGTTAGTGTGGGGAGAGAAGGGGACTGAGGAAGGCAAAGGAGGTGTGGGGCAGGGCTGCCACATTAAACACTGGACACCCTGTTAGATTTGAATTTCAAATAAACACAAATGTTTTCTCAGTGTGAGTATATCCCATGCAAAATTTGGGACATACTTATACTAAAAATTTACCATTTCTCTGAATTCAAGTTTAACTTGACAATTTTGTATTTTCCTTTGCTGTATCTGGAAACCTTGGTGGAGCAGGAAGTGAGGGGAGGGGACCAAAAGAAGGGAAAGAGAAGTGTGAAGGAGGGCTGGGGCGTAGCTAGGACCCGGGTTTGATCCCCAGTACTGCAAAAAAGAGGGGTCCTGGGCCCGGGCGGGAGGGCAGAGGAGGGCTGGGTGGAGAGTGAGTGAACGCAGCTGGTCCTCCCTCTGGCTCTGCAGAATACAAGGAATGCTTCTCCCTGTACGACAAGCAGCAGCGGGGGAAGGTAAAAGCCACTGATCTCCTGGTGGCCATGAGGTGCCTGGGGGCCAGCCCCACACCAGGGGAAGTGCAGCGGCACCTGCAGACTCACGGGATAGGTGAGTGGGCCGGGTGGGCTCAGGGAGGGGCCGCGGGTGGCGCAGAGGGCAGGGATGTTGGAGGGACTGGCCAGGTGCACTGTGGCCCATCCTCAGGCAGTGGTGGCACCCCACCTCGCAGGGGCGCCGGGTCTGGGCGTTCCACCACGTTCATCACAAACCCGTAGAGAAGCAGTGCTGTCAGTGATCCCAGCATTGTTTTAAAGAAAACATCGGCCCTGTCGTAACCTACTCACAGCCACCAGGCGACTGGCCCAAGTACCTAAGCCCATGGTGGAATCAGGACCAGAACCCAGTTCTTTTGATTTCAAAGACTTTCCTGAAAATCATGCAGCACTGCTAGGAACCTGGAGGAAACCCTCCTGAAACGTTGCTGGGGGCTCTCTCTGGCCATGGGACTAAGGCTGTTTTCATTCCCTTTATTGTTGTTCCTGTATTTTCAACAATGGGAACAGATAGGTCTCTTATAATCAGAAACAAGTAAGTTTTGTGGTCCCTTTGGGAGAATTTAATTTTTAAAGTCTGGGGTGACTGTTTAGGAGCTGGACTGCCAGGAAGGAGGGACTGGCCCAGAGGAAGCTGTGGCCTGCTTAGAGCATTTAAGCAGGAGCCCCAAGGCCACCTCTCAGTCTCTGGTCCTGTTTCTTCGTCTCAGATGATTCTCAGCATCTGCTGGGACACTGGAGGTCACATTAGCACACACCTGCAGCAGCAAGCCCTAGGAGCCATCCTGGGGCAGGCCTTGGAGGGCAAGAGCCTGGTGATGGGGCACTCAGTGGTCCCCATTTTCAATTCTGAAGGGGTGTTGGTTTCTGTCTCCTCTAAACAGGATGTTGTGGTCAGGGGAAGTTCTGACTTCCTGCCGTTGTGGCCAGGCCAGTGTGTGGGCTGAGGCTTCCGGACATGTCTGGAGGGGGCTGCGGGGAGGGAAGGCACATGAGCAGCAGGGCAGGACCCGGGACTTGAGACCCCGGGGGACACTCATCCATCCTCAGAGACGTGCTCTGGTGGCTGAAGTGGGGAACGGACACATGGACCTAGTTCCCTCCAGTTCAGGGCAAGAGGGAAGCACCAGAGGGGAGCCCAAGCAGTTGGTGCTGTCTGTGACTATGCACTCCAAGCCTCTGTCCCCCAAGTAGGCAAAAAGAGGAAATGGTAACCATCACCAAGAGTCACTGGGTGAATGAAATGAAGAATATCCAGTCCAGGGGCTGGTCCATGGTGGGAGGGGCTGTGCCTTCTTCATGACCACTGTCACCATTATGAATCAGGTGGCCCTGGAGCTGGCAGTGAAGATGGGGCAGGAGGGTAGGTTGGCTTCCCCAAGAGCTTCTCCTACCCCACTCACTCTGCTGTTTGGGGGTCTCCTAGACAGAAATGGAGAGCTGGATTTCTCCACCTTCCTGACTATTATGCACACGCAAATAAAACAAGAGGACCCAAAGAAAGAAATTCTTCTGGCCATGTTGATGGCAGACAAGGAGAAGAAAGGTTACATCATGGCGTCCGAGCTGCGGGCAAAACTCATGAGGCTCGGGGAGAAGCTCACCCACAAGGAAGGTAACCGCCCGACCCTGGCTCCCAGCATCTGGGGAGGGCTAGGGAGTGGGGGAGTTCACTGAAGCACAGTCCATGCCGACAGGGTTGTGCAGGCTTCTGTAGCTGACGCACTAGCCGAGGGCTGGTCTGGGCCCAGGGGCCAGGGTGGAGGGCCAGCGTGGGGAAAGCCCAGCTTGGATCCAGCAGCAGCAGGGTAGCGGAGCATCTGCCCCGCTCACGCCGTGTCCTGGCTCTCACCGGCTCTTCGTTTAGTGCACAGAACACTCGTCCTGGGGAGGACAAGTGCCTCTTCACCTATCAAAATGCCGACGCGGAGAGTGGTTCTTGAGCAGCAGAGCTGGGAGCTGGACACAGGTCTAGGATACCTCCTTGTCCAGTGCTGTCCCCACACCACAGCCAGCTGGACAGAGCTGCAGCCTGCTTTCCAAAGTGAAATGCTACTTTGCTCCCGACCCTGGCAGCTCTAAGAGCTCCTCAAGAAGGGGGTTCTGAGGGGCTGTTGCTGGGACAACTAGAGAAGCAGACCTTGTCTTGCACCCCCAGCAGCCCATGTGCCTTCGGGCTTTGGAGCAGGACCAGGGGCCTGGGCCTTCTGGGAAAGCCTGTGTATATCGTAATGGAAACCCATACCCATCCATCTGCAGGTGTTCTTCCTGGTCCTGCCATAGCTGCCATCCCCCTGGAGGCCAGTTTTTCTACTTAGTTGGCCAACTTGCCAGCAGCGGTGTGGATGGGAGGGCAGGCCTGGCCACAGTGGGTGTAGGAAAAAGACTTCAGTGACAATTGGCCATCAGCCTTTGGCCAAATCCCAACAAACACTGCAGGGGTTTCGAGGTTGTAGTTTGAATCTTGCTTCCCTCTCCTCTTGGGAGACCTCCAACAGGTCCCTTACCCTCAGTTTCCTCCCTGGAAATGAGGTGGTGATGATCCCTTGGGGCCCTTTGAGAGCTCACATTCTGTAAACGCGTCTGCCTCGATTTTATCTGCCTTCACAAAGGCACAGAGCAGAGCATTTAAAAATAGCGCTGGGCAGGCAGATTCAGCTCCCCACGTTCTCAGGCTGGCAGCTCTCACGGTCTCATAGTTCACCATGGTGTTTTCAAGTGAACCTGGGGAAACGTGGGCTGTCCTCAACCTCCCAGGCTCCGAGGACGCTGCTGGCTCTTCATGTGCCAGGTGGATGTCAGCAGAGAGGGCAGAGGCTCATGATTTTGTGGTTAATGATCTCTGTCCAAAGCAACACCGTGCCTCCAAACTCACATCTCTTATTTGTTTAACCTGCAAAGAACATTTTGAAGTAAGTAGTGGAGATCAATTTCCCTCCCACTTGCTGTGGGAGATAGGATGATACCAGAAGCAGGAATCCTTATCCTGGGTGTTTGAAAGAAAATATTGTTTTATTAAGAAACATCCTTGGAGCAGCTGGAGGTGGCCCCAGGGGAAACCTGCTTTGTCAAGCCTGGGACAGGCTGACTTTAGCACCCTCATAGGTCACAGGTCTCTCCAGAAAGACAGTGAGGCTGGGCCCACTGGTGTACACCAGTAAACCCTGGGACTCAGGAGGCCGAGGCAGGAGGATTGTAACTGAGGCCAGCCTCAGCAACTTAATGAGACCGTTTCAAAAAGAAAAAAAAAAAAGGTTTGGGGGTATAGCTCAGTGATTTAAGCACCTCTGGGTTTAATCCTCAGTACCTAAATAAATAAAAAAGCAAGTAACAACAAGAATCCAACCCCCAGCTGGGAAATGCTGCCTCTCTCCAGGCAGGAGGAGGTGCAGTGACTGAGGCTGGAGCCTGTCCACTGGGACAGTAACCAACTGGCCAAAGGACAGAAGCTGTTCCATGAAATAAATTACTCTCTCCTCAACATTCTAAAAATACTCAGAACTCCTAGCAGCTTAGGCATGGTAACGATACTTTCAAGGAGAAGGGTTAAGCCTAGAATCAAAGCATGTTTTCTCACTGCCCAGAATTACACGTGGAGTCGTCCAGGGCCCAGGAAGGCAGCACGGGGCAGTGAGATGGTGTTTGCAGGAGGTGAGGGTGAGGCTGGTCCCAAGGTAGGTTGGCCCCGAGAGGCCACAGTGGAAAATGGCTCTTCTTGCCAATGCCTGGGACAAGCTAGTATTTATCTCAGAAGTCTAACTGGAGGCCGGGGGGGAGACATGCAAATGAAGCCTTTTTTTTTTTTTTTTTTTTTTTTTTTAGTAAGGCAAAATAATAGCGGTTTTGCAAGCTTTGAGCTTTAGACACTGTTAGATTCATTTTCCCATGCCCAAAATACATATCTTTTTCCTTATTGGTGCAAGGCCCATGCTCGGTCGCTGAGCTGCACCCCTGCCCTCCACTTTTCCTTAGAGTGGTGAACGCAGCAGAAGCACTTATCACTAAGCCCTCTTGGTGTGGAAGTTGCATGGGGAGGAATGTTGACATGAAGGAGCGGGGAGGTGAGGGGCAGTGGAAGCCTGGGCAGCTCTGTCCAGGAGGGATCTGCAGAGGACTCCTGTGCTGCTGGGAGGTGGAGGGTGGTCAATGGCATGCAAAATATCTGGGCCAGATTTCCATAAATCAAGGCACAGAGGTCTGAGGTCTTCTTTACAAGCAAACACGAGGTGGCTTCAGTAGCTGAATCCTTGCCAGTACCCCTGCCCAGCCCCTGCAGAAAGCCTGAAAACCACCCCAGGTGGGAGGGGCAGGTTGTCCTTTGTTCTCTGGTTTACTCCCTGGTGTAGGGGAAATCCACTGACTGCTCAGGGAAGACCTTTGGGGAGCCCCAACCTCCAGAGAACGGTCTTATAACCCCAAATCCAAACTGAAAAAAATGATATGATTTATTGCAGTGGAGGATCTTTTCAAGGAAGCAAATATTGAACCAAACGGCAAAGTGAAGTATGACGAATTTATCCAGAAGATCACCCTTCCCGTGCAGGACTACTGAACGAGCAGAGTGCAAGAGGGCCTCCCTGGGTTTGAAAATCTGGACTAGTTCATTTTTAATAAGGAAAATGTTCATTTCATCCTAGGGTGATGGCAAACATAGCAGCAATGACAACATTAGCAGGGGATAAGTAGTAATAAGTAGTTCCAGCCATGGCATCAGCATGGCTTTAATAAAGCTCTCATGAGTCCAGCCTTTTCTGTGGTTTTGTCAGGCCTATATTCCAGTCCTGGGTCTGCCACTTACCAGCTGTTATCACTTAGGGCAGATTATTTCACCCCTGAAGGCCTTAGGGTCCAGACAAAGCCTGGATCTCCAGGTCTTACCTCGTGGAGCCCATTGAGGAAGGATGGAGATGGGGCCTTGAAAATGCACAGCAGCCTGAAAGGCACGTGGAAGCTGAGCGCCCATGACAGCGTTTCTCCTGAAGAGGGCAGTCTACCACAGACGCATGTTCTGCATTTAGGGGCTGGAACCACTCTTCTCACTTCCAAGATAAAGCCAGTGCTAGCTGAGAAAAGGCGACAAAGTGAAAACACACACACACACACACACACTCTTCTTGCAGCACAACAGACCCACTCAATTCTCCTCTCCTTCCTGACAGAGTGACATGGCTCAGGATACTCATTCATCAACAGAGAACAGGGTGGCAACACACTTGTTAGAATGAGCTTGGCATCAGCTAAGCAGTGGGAAGACTGATCTAATTTTACAGCCCACATCACAGGAAACCAAAGGGCGGGAATCATGGCCTTCCTATGCCTAAGTAGGCCTTTCTGATGCACCTCAGAATGTTGAGCTGTGCCCTGGGCTCTGTTTGCAGGCACCGAGTTTCCAGAAGTAGAATGGTGTGCTCACGTGACCTAAACTGATCATAACCTTCCCCAGGACTAACACAGAGGTTGTCACTAGGAGGTGTTATTCAGGGCATGGCCAAGGTACAAGACACCTGGAAACGAGTAGTGGGGCACCAGTCCTGGGAGCATTTCCAGTTCAAGCAGCTGAGTTACACAGGAGTAGCAGGCTGGGCTAGCTGGGACTCAGAGATACCCACGCACGTATCAAACTGAGGCCTACCGTACTGTCAGCACAGCCCTAAAAAGGGCAGGAGTAAAGGCCAGCATGGGTAGGGGGCAGAGCCCCAAGTATGAATATTTTCATCCACTTATTAAAACTGGGCTGTGGCTTGGTCTAACAGAGCCTTCGTGACTAAAACAGAAGAGAACCAATTAAGAAGTCTGTCTTTTGGAAGGTTATACAAGACACCAATCTTTTACTAAAGGAGAAGCACAGGGGACCACAGTCAGTTTTCGGGCAACCACCTCATCCATGTTGCGTGGCATCAGACACACGGAGGTCCTGAGAAAGTGACTATCACTTCCCCAATAGTATAAGTGCCAGTAGGAGTGAGCAGGAATTCCCAAACTCTAAAGAAGTGTTTTAGGTTACTGGGTAGGCAAATGGCCCAGACACCAACTAAATGAAGTTGTGATCATCTGGCTGAGGACCTAGAACCAAAGCAGGAGCAGATGTACGTTTTACGGGGTTTGAGGTTTATATGACCTGGTGGTTGTCTTTAATAACACAAAAATAGCCAGCTGCAGTGGCAAACTCCTATAATCCCAACAACTTTGGAGGCTGGGGCAGGAGGACTGTAAGTTCCAGGTCAGTCTCAGCAAGAACTTGAGCAACCTAACAAAACCCTATCTCAAAATAAAAGGGGGAGGGGAGGGGGCGGAAGGGGGAGGGAGGGAGAGAGGGAGGGGGAGAGAGGGGGAGAGAGAGAGAGAGAGAGAGAGAGAGAGAGAGAGAAATATAAAGAAATATACAACTTCTGGGGCTGCACTCAGGACCCTGGAAGAGGTAAGAGCAACTGAGCAAGTGAGGGTACTAAATTTTAGTACCTTCACAGTAAATCCACCTGAGGGCACAGTGAAACTTGGCCTCCAAGAGAGAACTGATATATTTCATTGTCAGGCAAGGCCCCAGGCCCATGCTTCTTTTTAACTCTAGTCCCCGACATTAGGAAGCAAATCCTGCACAACCAATCTAGTGATAGATACTAATGGGACAAGAAAAGGCAATTCTGGGCTATAATAACAAAACTTTGTTCACTTTATCAGTGGCCAGAATATGGTTTTAAAGCAGGTTCTATGAATCTCATTTGCCTAACAAAAACACAAAGAATAGCTTGCCAAAAATACGCAGTGGGCGGGGTGGTCATCAGAACCCTGCCTCCTGTTTTCCAGTCCTTATCAAGGGTGGGGTGGCTGGCAGTCAAGCTCCTGTGAAGTTACTTGGCCCCAGGAGGGGCTTTTAGCTCCCTCTGTCCAGGTTTCATGCTCATTCTTGAAATTCCAATTGGCTCACTTGGCACCTGGTACTTTCAGGAAAACAGTCACAGTGCTCTCAGCTCAAACTGCAGATACTAAACAGATGCTGTGGTTCATTACAGAGCTTGCCACATTTCAACAAGAAAGGGAAAAGGTGGCTACGTACTGATTACTTACCTCAAAGCATGTTTCGAGCCTATTAGGTACAGGTCATGCTTTGAAATCTCAGGATGAAAAGGGCTTTGGAAGCACAAAACACTGTCACTTTTCTCATCAGGACTGTCCCCTGGTACACCCAGCAATATTATTTTACAGAAGACAAATTAACTGAAGGCTTTTTTTTATTACATCTAAAGAGCTCTACATAAACAGGTAACATTCAATAGGTAAACAATTTTTTTCCAATGCATGTAATAAATATTTTCACTTGGTACTTTTATACAAACTGACATTGGTCTACTATACATTTTTAAAAGCCATTTTACTGGTTTGGCATGCGGTATGGAAATTCTAAGAGAGAAAGTTTTAAGGCAATGAATCACAGATTTAAGTTCATGGAATTTATGGTAACTTTTATATCTGTTTATATACATTTTCCCCTTTGTTAATTAAACAACAGCAGCACACTCTGGGACCACCAGCTAGTCTCCCTCCCTCTTTCTGAAATCTAATTTTGTGTTTAATAAAAAACAATTCAACATGTACTGATAAAAAGAAATTCTTACTAAAATAAATGCAAACGTGCTTTAAAAAGTCCTGAAGATCCTGTAAGTTTTATGTACTTGAAATTGTTTTAGAAACAATGCTCTTTCCACATTTATTAATTTACAACTGGGATATATTTTCAATTTCATACACTTGTTTCAAAGGAAAATCTGCCAAGAAATCACATCTTTCAGAAGCATGAATGAATCTTAAGACAGTAATGATATAGAATTGTGACAGTCTAAATCAACAGAAAAAATTTAATGCTCAAAATAGTCAACCAAGTGTGGCATGGTTAAGTATCAAATTTTTTTAAAAAAGAGATGTGTCCAACAATGCCCACATAGCAATGAAAAACCATTTCAACCCTGCCAAACAGCTATTTTCAGTGTGCATACAGATCTCTCCACACGTGCACACACATACAGCACTGCACAGAAGGTAAGTGCACCTATCATGAAAGGCCAAGGCAAAGGGGCTGTGACAACTTGCCTCAAGATTCTGAGAAACTCTTATTTGTCTACAGACAGCATGGTAATGTTGGCATGGGTTGGAGAGTGAGTGTGGGCTAAGGAAAAGAGAAAAGTGACTGAACTTCTTTTTAAAAAATTAGGAGATAAGGGTGTAGTGCATGACTCTAATAACTTTTACAAATCAGGAAAGTCTGATTGACTCATATTTACCATGAAACCAACAAGTGATAACTATTATTTAATGCAACATCTTAGAAAGTCAACAACTGAAGGAAACAAACTCCTCAGAGAGTGGAATGAACTAAAATAAAAAGACAACTGAATGGTTAGTTCTCCTGTGGGAACACGATCAAAGCCTCTGGACAGACATCTATTTCTCCCTATTACCTATTCTTCCCTTAGATTAGGATAATGTTGGACACAGGGAAATTAACCCCTTCTACAGCTGGGTTGAGGAAAGCAGAGGTATGGTATGGGTTTTCAACTAGATCATTCAAAGAGTTTGTAATTCAGCATCATACACAAAGTTACTGATCAGAATTTTGAGACCACTAACAACGACCAAGAGAGAAAGAAAACAAAAACAAAACCCCAAAACAGGAATAAAGAAAACTATTCATTTAACCTACAGTAGCTGAATAGAAATGTTTTCTATCCACAATGTAATATCAGAAATAGTGCTCTACAATTTTAGTAATTTCTACCCTAATCCAAATTTAGACACAAATTATGATACTACTCAAATTAGTCTAAATTAATATGGCAATGAAAGTCCTTAAAGTGTTCACTCACCACAACTCCAGATTCATTTAAAAACTTAACTATTTCCTGTTTTAACCGACAATTTTTTATTGCGAATTGTTTTGTGACTATAACTCAGCCATTTATGTGTGGAATACACATGCGTAGGGGAAGACTATGTAACTCACTTGTTACTCACACACACTTGTTTATAAATACATATATACACACACACATATACATATCAACACGAAGTTTTTTTTTTTTTTTCAAAATTCAAGTCAACAATTTAGTAACAGAGATGCTGTAAAAACATATTATTTTAAGATGCCACACAGTCATGTGAACCATTAATTTTATCATATAGCCAAAGACATCTTGAATTCTACCTGGATTAAAGTAGGTCATATTGTTACCAATGCAAGGTTGAAACTGACAAGTTTATACACAAAAGTGGTCCTTCATCAACTCTGAGAATATTAATAGCTGTGATATAAAAACCCAGTCTGGAAAACTGGAAATCAAAATCTTTTCTGTTAAACCTATACTCTCAATCAACTGAAATACATTTTCCATATTTGAGAACATAGTATCTTCTCTGAAGAGGATTTTTGGAACACAAGTAAAACCACTTTTCCTTCCCATCAACCCTCACTTATCTCCTCAAAAACAGTTTTCAATATATTTACATGTTCCACTATTAAGAGATCAGACCCATTTATGAATTTTTAAAAAATGACTTTCCTATGTCATGCTTGTCATTAAAAGGTGAAAAAAAAAATAAACTAGGTAGATAGGTTAAGAAAATAAGTACACTCAGAATCAGAGAATAAAAATGACTAAGGTTCAAACACATTTTGAAGTTCAACTGTTTTATCAGATAGATTTCTATCCACATGTGGGGTGCACTTTATTTTCCAAACAAAATTTACTTTTAGGGTTATTGACTCCTCTTTTTTATGAGGTGACATAACCTTTCTTCTGTCAGCTGCACAAGACGCCCAGCAGGACTTTCTAAGCTATTATCACTTCCTACTTTGGTATGAAGATCTTATATGAAAACTTGTTACCCTGTGGCCAAAAAAGCAGGTATTCACAGACTTGGTTTAAATATACAACACTGGCAATCCAGATTTAGAATCAAGAACTAGACTATGTATTATTCACAGGTCTAGTAAGCCTACTTCTTACCCAGACAGCTTTACCCCAGTATTTCTACAGCGTATTCTCAGGGGGCTTAAGAGCAAGAATATATGATGGAGAACATGCAACTGGGATAGTTGATAAAGATACTCACATGTGAGTTCAAGACCTTCAAAGCACTTTAAAAGAAGCAGGCAACTAATATATTAACTGAATGCAAACTCCAGAGGAGAGAGAACATTAATGACAAAAAATACATATAGACACACACACTGAACACACACACCCATGAGCTATGACCTGAAAATACATAGGGAATGAAAGTGGGACAGATGAGATTTATAACTTAAGGCTGGATAAAATATGCACACGCGCGCGCGCACACACACACACACACACACACACACACAAACAGAATCCAAGTCTGTCATTTTTAAAAAATGGTAATCAAACTATCCCCCCAACCCCCCCACAACAAAGCCCACAATTTAAAACTTCATACATGCAATTCCTTTTCTGCTTACTGCAAATAAAATAATGCCATTGAAGTAAAATAAAACCAAAACCATAGGACAAATGATGAAAAATCTTCAGAATCCAGAAAAAATGAACTGAAGGTGGTTTGTGGGTGCTTTTTTCTTTTCTTTCCTTTTTTTTTTTTTAAACAAGTGTTTTATCAGGCAGTCTTAGATTTATATACAAAAGTAAAACTGAAAATATAGTTTTGTTCTCTGTACATTTCTTTTAATTTTTTCCCTAAAAAAAGGAAAAAAAGCCACGCTGTACTTTGCTAAACAGAATAAGATAAGACAGAGCACAAAGTTCTCTTCTTTCTGCCAAGTTCATTTAATCTAGGATGGGGTGGGAGCAGCAGGGGCAAGGGATCAGTCCAATGAGATAATGTCTGGTATGATGCCAAAGATGGACGCTGTATCTGTGCTGCTCCTGTTTGCGACAGTGTGGCTATGGCTCTCCCTTAGGCTGTTGGAAGACACAAGGCTGCTGTTGCTGCCACTACTGCTTCCATTGGTGGTTGGCAGGGAAGTGCTGCCTCCTGCACTTAACTGATCGAGGAACATCTGTGAGGAGGTATATGGGAAAAATCTCGACGAGTGTAGGAGGTCTTGATCATCTGAGACTGCTGCTGCTGCAGCGGCAAGCAGGGAGGTGTTGTAATGCTAGGGAGGAGACCAAAGACAAAACGTACTCGTTATACTTATAAAAGTAATACATTTTCTCTTAGCAAAATAAAGTCCTAAATTTACCACATCCTGAGTATCTGTTTCTGAAACATTTAATATGACATTTTGCAAAATAAAATGGCCGTGTGTAAAATAACTAGGATCATTGGTCTTGAGAGACATTTTTGTATCTGAAACTGGCAAAATTTCTTGATTGCTTTTTGCTTTAATTTGTATTTCAAGAGATTCTCAAGATTCTACTCCCAATATATTTAGAAGCAGCACAAAAGAGGACAGTTTACCCTTTTGCTCTTGACATACAGTCATGCATCGCTTAAGGACAGGGATCCATTCTAAGAACCATGACATCAGGTGATTTCATCACTGTGAGAAAATCATTTGGAGCATACTTACACAAACCTAGATGCTAGAGCTTACTACTTGTGGGCTATGAACCTGTACAGCACATTACTGCACTGAGTATTGTAGGCAACTGGAACACAATGGTCTTTGTGTACCTGTACATATCTAAACACAACCAAGGCACAGTAACAACACAGAAGATGTAAAATGGTACACCTGCATAGGGTACAAACTATGAAAGGAATGTGCAAGACTAGATGCTGCTCCAGGTCAGTGAATAAATGGTAAGTTAATATGAAGGCCTAGGGCACCACAACACTGCAGACTATAAATACCACAGTTAGGCTACACTAAATATATTTAAAAAACAAAACAACAAAAATCTTTTTCTTCAATAATAAATTGACCTTAGTTTACTGTAACTTTTTTACTTTATACATTTTTAGACTTTTTAGAACTTCTTCTCCTTTCTTTTTGGTACTAGAGCTTGAACCCAGGGCCTCACACATGCTACGCAAGTGCTTCACCGAAGCTTCATCCCTAGCCATTTGTATTTTGACAAAGGGTCCTGCTAAGCTTCCCAGGCTGGCCTCAAACTTGCAGTGTTCCTGCCTCAGCCTCTCACGTAACTGGGATTACAGATGCATGCCACTGCACTTCTTTTTTTTTTTTTTTTTAACTGATTCTTTGTAATGGCACTGAGCTTAAAACATAAACACATTGTATAGCTATACAAAAATATTTTCTTTCTTCATATTTTTAGTCTATAAGCTTTAAAAATTTTTTTAAATTTTAACTTTTTGCATATTTAACTGTTTCATTAAAAACCAAGACATAAACACACACATTAGCCTGGGCTTACACAGGGTCATTATTACCACTGTCTTCCACCTCTACATCCTGTATCCACTGAAAGTTCTTCAGAGAAAACATTATCTTATATAATAGTATTATCTTCTGGAGTCTCTCCTGAGGCTCTTCCTGAGGAGGTGGTACTCTTCAGAAATTTGTCCACGATGAATTGCTTGGTTTGTTTTCTTTTTCATTAGAGATCTGCTTATAAGCCTACAATGCACCACCATTTCTCTCTCTTAATGAAAATCTTTTGGTGTTGGGTTTTACGTTTACAAAAATTTAAGGCCCTTGTTGAGGTCTACAAAATCTTCCATACCCTTTACTTTGAATTTTCTTAGGGATTCTTTTTTTGCCTCTCTTCAACTATGCATTCCTGTTCCAATTTCAACAACATCTAAATAGTCAATTCCTCTGGAATCATGGAGTTCCTCAGTGTCATCCTCCTCCATATCCAGGTTAGAGTTGTTTGCCATCTCCACCACAGCCTTGGTGATTTTTGTGACCTCCTGATCCTTGGCAAATCCTTTGAAGTCATGGACAAACCTCCTGAGTGTCTTCTTCTAGATGCTATTCATATACTCCTTGGTGACCTCAGCCCAAACCTTGTTTTGATTCATAAATGTAATCCTTCCAGAACTCCATCAGCATATTCTGTATCCTCCTTGGCTGCAGCACTAGCCTGGGCAGAGGACATCCTCAGAAAATAGGCCTTGAAAGCTGCTGTAACACCTAGATCCACTGGTTGGATCAAAGAGGTGGTGTCTGGAGAAAGAAACACCATTTTGATACTAGGATAAAGATCACTAATAGGATGTGCAGAAGTGTTATAAATAATAAGCAAAACTTAGAAGGTATGTTACAGTACTTTACTGTGCCAGCACAATGATTTAAGAGGGCATCCTGGGAAAGAAGTGGGGTCACACATGACTTCTTATGGTTCCTATAGAACACTGTAATGGGTGCTTTAAAGTCTTGTTGTCTTCAATAAAACAGATCCTTCAACAACTTCCCTTAATTTGTTCTTGTCTTTCAGGTTCACAGCTACTAAGCAATGGAACATGCCCAGCTGCTAAGCAATAACCATCACTAATGTTTCAAAAATATAGTCCTTAATCACTGTGTGTGTGTGTGTGTGCGTGTGTGTGTGTCTCTCTAAGATGCTGAGTACTGAACCTTGAACATGCTAGACAAGTGTTCTACCACTGAGCTATACTCCTAGCCCCTTAATGACTTTTAATTTTGATTCCAGGACAATCACTTGATACCCGCTGACTGGCAACAGCAGCAGTGAATTTTTTATGGTTAGGGGCCAGAATGAACAAAGCAAAATGAAGTTAAATCAAGCACAAGAGAAAACAATGCAATCAAGAGATGCAGTAAGTGAGGTATATGAGGCTACTGCAATTTAACATTTATTATCATTATCAAGTATTATGCACCATACATAATTGAATGTGCTACACTTTTATACCACTGGCAGCAGAGATTTGTCTATACCAGCATCACCACAAACATGAGTAAAGGATTGTGCTATGGCATAACAATGGCTACAAAGTCATTAAGCAATAGGAATTTTTCAGCTCCATTGTAATCTTATGAGACCACTCTCATATATGTGGTTTGTCCTTGACCAAAACATTGCGGTGCATGACTGTATTTGGCCAAGAAATCTATCAGCCAATATGAACATCCCTGTTTTCTTTAACAAACTAATACTGTTCTTACTACATGCTCAGACAATGCTGAAACTAAGAACTTTGATTTAAATTATTAATGCCACAGAAATAATGGGTATGCTCACTCTGCATTTTCCAAGGCAATTTATTATTCCTTCTGGGTACATTTGACATTTTTGAATATAAAATTAAAATAACATTAATTTTGTTTTCATATAACATACCTGATTGTCTCCTGATAAGAAAGGAAAGAAATCTAATCCTGTGGGAGAAAAAATTATTTTAGTTTTGAAAAAAAAAAAAAAAAAAAAAAAAAAAAGACCCAAAAAACAAAAGAAAAACAAAAAACCAAAAAAAAAAAAAAAACAAAAAACCCTTCCAAATGCCCCACACTCCATAAAACAAATAGAAATCTTAATTCTGTCATTTAGACTTTTATCTAAACATGAAAAGTCATGCTGAATGTTTTATCTCTCCCATCTGTATCTGTAAATTATGAGGTTGAAGTCCAATGATTTGCTCTCCCTGTCACTCCATTTGAGGAACATGGGCCATCACTAACCTATGAAATCTAACAGTGATCCCTTGCTCCAACTCCCTTAAATAACTTTTTTTTTTTTTTGGCAGTGTTAAGGATTGAACCCAGGGCCTTGTGCTTGCAAGGCAAGTACTCTACCAACTGAGCTATATCCCCAGCCCACCTTAAATAACCTTTCAAGGTACTCTAATTTATTTTCCACAAGTACCTTATGAGGAATGCGATTATTTGGGCCTAATTTTACAAATGAGAAAGCTGCAAGAGGTAAAGCAAGTTGTAACAAAGATTTTCCTTCTCTTTTTCAAATTTGCTCATTTACTATCATAGGTACATTCTAGCATCATCTTTACAGTGGCATGAGGGGAAGGACCTGACAGGGAGGGTGCCTGAGAGCTGGGGTGGTGTATATTCAAGGCCCAGACCTGATCCTGGTTGTTGGGATTCACTGCAAACTGACCCCTTCCAATCCACATTCTTGTCTACATCGCCCAATGTGTACTGTGAAAAGTACATAAATCAACACAAATGAAATGCCTCATTATATATAAACTAGTGAAAAAGGACAATGAGCAGATGTAGATAAAAATATGACAACAAATACTCCGGGGATCCACTCGTGTCTACACTAGAACAGATTATAACATTATGATCTACAAAATGTGTAGCACCATTTTAGTCATGTCTCATCTATGTAGCAAGTTTTTAAGAAAGCTGTAACTTCTGAAGAGTGAGTTTGGGATAAGAGTAAAAGGAAATTTTCACTGTATTTTTCTGTATTGAATTTTGTACAAAGAGCATATATGGCTTTTTGTAATAAAAAAAGTTTTAATATGTTATTAAAATACAAAGATACATGAAAACAAGTTGCAATTCTTTGATAATGCAAATGATTATTACAAACGCAAAGTACTGTATACAAATGAGCAAACTGACATTTCAAACTGCTTTTGAAGAGAAGGATCAGGTTCAGTAGAACCAAAAAATGTTCAAAATGTCTCAATTCGGCATTATCTAGAAGACAATACAACATTGTTACTCCATAATCTCTGCTGCATTACAACTAGAATCAGGGAACAAAAAAATAACACCCATTGATATCAAAATTCAAAGCCACAAGTTTGAAGTTGTTCAAAAACAACTTGTAAAATATTTTGAAGTTCATAAAACCTAACGATCATTGCACTAGTTTAACACTGGTAGTGAAACACTGGCTATTGATGAAGGCACCATCAAGGAAATAGGTTAGTTTTTATGACCACAGTATATTATTTCTCTCAATTCCCTGAGTTCAAGGCCCTATACTCACAATCTTCCAATTCTTCCTTAGACTATATAGATCAAAGACATTCATAATACTGTGTGCCAATTCAGAAAAACCAGTGACTCACCTTGTAAGTCATAAGGCATGGGTGTCATGTGGAAAGGATGCCTGTAGTCTTGGATGAGGGAGGTGTTAATATAGCTTGTGTCTACAGCAGGAAGGCTGGGGGTGCGGGATACTGGAGATGCTTGATGTGGAAGACTTAAAATGCTGTAAGGAGGACATATTTGCATAATTTTCAAAGTCAGTTTAATTTTTAAGTTTAACAAAGAAATGGCTGCATTTATAGTGTGCCCTAATTTTCATGCTAGAATTAAAACAAGCAAAGCAACATACAGATTATCCATAATTATTAAGAAATAGTTTATATGCAATAACAGCACTTTGTAGAGGTTATAGGAAGAACCAGGTGGAGCAACGGTATCCAGCATTCACAAAACAACACTGTCTTTGGAATATCATTACCTAGACCCTCAGAATGCAGAGAAAGGCACAGTTAAGTCACTGCAGTAGTACACAAGTGACAGGTATTTACAACAGAGAAAATTCTGAAACCTTTCAAAGTAAGTGCTGGAGGGTTGGCTAGTAAGATGCATAGGTATGTTCTAGCAAAGAAAATGACTAGAATGCAGGAATCTGAGCAGCTAGGAATAAAACAGCTGGACCCCTAATTTGTGAGCCTCATAAAAATGAAACTAGATATTTCATCTTGGCACCCCCAATGCCCAGCAAGTCATCAGCACAGTTTGCATAAATGACCTGCTGAAGCCAATGAAGGCAGCAACACCAGGCAAAGTCATGCTCTAAAGTGAACAGGGCTGGGGATGTGGTTCGGTTGCAGAGTGCTTGTTGAGCATGTGAAAGGCCTCTGGGTTCAATGCCCAGAATCACAAAAACAAAACAAAACAAACAAACAAAAAGTGGTGGAGTTTTTTTAAAGGGAGAGGAGTATAATTTAAAAAAAGAAAAGAAAAAAAAAGGGGGGGGGGGACTCAAGAAAAACAAGTGAAGTATATTTAAAAAGCTGGGGAATTGCATTTTTTTCTTTCTTTACCCAAAGTTAAGAAATGGGGGGAAGGGGGGCAAAAAAGGAGGGAAAAAAAGGTAAGAAAAGGGAATAAATAACTGATTTTGGAAAGAAGATGAAAAACTATGACAGTCCTGGGTAAAAAAAAATAAGGGTCATATGTTATGCTAAACTATTGTATAAGAAGCTAATAAGCATATAAGATAAAGAAAATAATAAAGAATGAAGGAATAAAGCAACTATCTTTAGCTTTTGATACTTCATGTAAAGCACCTGGTGTGAGGGGATACAATTTCAATGGTGCAGAATATTCCAAGAGACACCAAGGCTGGACTTCCAGGAAAGAGTTCTAGTTATGAACATCTACCACATTTTTATGAATGAAGTATAAAGCACAAAACACTTATCCACCTCATCAAAGTGTTCCAGCTAATGGAAATTTAAACCTCTTACATCTATAAAAAGTACCATGTTCCATTAGTTGTGTCCTCTGACAATGCTAGGAGAGTATAAGAGAGAGAAAGAAAAAAACAGTTGAAATGCTAGTGTTTGCAAACATCTTGGTATACCAAATTGTATGAGAAATTTCTGTATGAACCAAACAGTTGTTGAAGACAACAAAATATTTTATATTTTAGTGATGTTTGCCTCTCTCTAATTCCTGGATGACTGCTTTTTCTTTCAATTCTGTGATAATGTTTTGAAATACATTTCCACCTTGACGTTGCACAATAACAAATATGCTGTGCTTAGGTTTCTAGTTATGGGCTACTCTTTACTGTAAATGGCTATAAGTTTTGACTATGATGTTATTCTCCTCCTAAAGATGTAAATTGTAGGTTTCTTGTTTTTATCTGGAAATAAAGAAAGGTCTGGCATTTGCAACACTGTATCTGGTTTCAATTAGTCTCTGAGAAACTCAGGAAGTAGTTAATGCATTTAATGTAATTTTCCAAACATAATAAACAGAACTATTTTTTGAGAAACAGCAACGTAAATAACCAAAGGAAAAACATTAGATTTCTAAACAATTAAGTTTTTCTTAAGGAAATAATGTGTAGTCAGAAAGTAAAATTACTGCATAGTTTATAGGTACACGTATGACTATTGTTAATTTTTTTTTTTGGGGGGGGCAGTGCTGGGGATTTGAACCCAGGGCCTTGTGCTTGCAAGGCAAGCACTCTATCAACTGAGCTATATCCCCAGCCTATTTGTTAATATTTTAAAGAGTAGAAAATAATGATGCAATTAGACAAAAAACATTTATATACTCGGAGTTTTATGAAATATTTTAATGCTGCAATTATGGTATTAAAACCCTCCTAAAGATGATAAATCATCTCCATATTACTTATATATCTAACATAATGTAAATAGCTGTTCAACAGTATTAACTAGGGAAGGTCAAGGGCAGAAGGTCCATGTGTTTGGTACAAATACAGTTTTTTCTCAAAAATTTTCAATCTGAGACTGGTTGAATTCATGGAACCTTGGATATGGGCCAAATATGTATTTGGTCATACTATGGATTGATATTTATAAAATATCTTGAGGCTGGGGTTGTAGATCCGTGGCAGAGTATCTACCTAGCATGTGCAAGGCCCCAGGTTTGATCCTTAGCACCACACACAAAAGAAAAGGTAAAAGATCTTGGAATTAAAATTCATTGTTTTAACTATGCCAGCTTCAGGTAACCTGGCTTTTTTTCCCCCTCCTCCTTCAGATTTATAAAACAAGCTGGTGTAATAACAAGGTCAGTCTTGCTGAAAAACAGCCACTGAGGCGGGCTTTCCTAGGAGGAAATGTTCACAAAGCAGGATTAGTGTTTAATATTCACTGTGTTTAGAACAATGATTCTGCTTTTAATGTCTTCCTATCTGTCTGTCTGTATGCTGAGACGAGCGTCTCTAGAATGAAAATATCAAACTGTATAATGTTTAAAATCTTTCGGTTTCCTCATAAAATATCAACCTTAAAAAATAATTCGACTCCAATCACAGAAATGCTTCTTCTTGGTCTGGTGTCAATTTTCCTCTTGAACCTTGAAATCTTGAACAATGCCATCTATTTATGGAAGTTCATTCCCCCCTTGAATTCTCTCTTCAGGTGCTACTGTTTCATGGAAAAATTTCCTAAGAGTTTCTATTCAGTTACAAAATGTCACATATTTTTCTTGATATACTCCTCTAAAAGGGGCACATTTATTTCAATATTCACTACTGGCATGCTTATAATTATGCCTCAGCAACACATGCAATCTTTTTGCTGAGAATCACCTATGTGTTTATGGGACTAAAGTCATTTAAGATTACAGCTAGAGTTTGCTACTTGTTTTACTATCTCTTAGAATATGCTACCCTCTTTAAGGTTAGGACTGTACTTACTCATTTTATTATCCTCCATGACTAGCAAGAGGGTGTTTTACATAAGGTAAATAACACTGTTTCATGAACTGAACTGAAGCACAACTAAGGTACATTATTACTAATATGTAACTAATGGGAAATACAGGTAACAAGTCTACAAAACAGAAAATACTCTGTACTAAAACCTAAGTCATCCTTGATGTCCTTCCTTGCCAGTCTCCTAGAAACACTTGACTTGGGGTTAATTTTACAGCATACATTTTCTTGTTTTTAGCAAATGTTCTAAATTCTATGTGCAGTAAATTTTCTCAGTCCCTACTCCCAACTCAGACATGGGATCATGTTTTGATAAACACTCAGTGATTCTGATGTACACCCATGTTAGAGATGGTACTCCAACCATCTTTTGATATGATGAATTCTATATCCAAGTGACCCTTTTAATGCATTAAGCTAATCCCTCAGGAATATCACACACCTGCCAGGGGCAGTGGCAAATGTCTGTAATACCAGCAACTCAGAAGGCGAAGGCAGAGGATCACCAATCAAAGCCAGTCTCAGCAACTTATCAAGGAACTTAGCAACTTAGCAAGACCCTGTCTCTAATTAAAATACAAAAAAGAATTGGGGATGTGCCCCAGTGTTTATGTGTCCCTAGGTTCAATCCCTGGTACCAGAAAAAAGAATAACACACACCAGAGGAAATTTTAACCTAAGGTTTTTTTGGTGTGTGTGTTGGGGGTGGGGTGGGGCAGTACTGAGGATTGAAATGAAGGGTACTCTACCACCACGTTACAACCCTATCTCTATTTTTTTTTTTTTTTTTTAAACTTTTTGAGACATGGTCTCACTAAGTTGCCAAAGCTGTCCTCAAACTTATGATCCTCCCGCCTTAGTTTTCTGAGTTGCTGGGATTACAGTGTGTACCACTGTGCCTGGTTTCAACCTAAGTTTTATAATCAAGCATAATCATTTTATTTGGCAGGTCTTTCATCCCTATTAAATTTCACAATGATTGTATTTTAAGGTCTCAGCACTTACCCTTTATTGTTTAGTGGTGATGTGGGAGACAGGGAAGGACATGTCCTCTTGGCAGATGGCTCTTCCTCCTCTTCATCAGAGGAACTGTCTATGGTTAAGTCAATCACCTCTACTTTCTTGTTTTTATTGGAGGACTGGTTGTGAGAAGCTACCTGATGTTCCAACGTGGAGCTCAAGCATCCTGCATGGGAATGATGAAATACAAAGCAAAGAAGACCTATGACATCTCACTTCTTTCCTCAGTGTCCCTATGGATTAATATATCAGTACAGACTCACTACATTGTTGGGGTTAGAAAGCAGAAAACCAAGAGAGGCTCTGAAAGTTTAAAACTACTATTTACTATCGGTCATTAAAGGATTATTTTGAAAAACCAATTCTAAAAGAGAAGAAACAATCAAACTATATAATTTAATATAAAATATTTTGTTACTAGGATTGAACCCATAGGCAATTTACCACTGAGTTACATATTTCAGTCCTTTTTTATTTAATTTTTAAATTTCCAGATAGGCTCTCACTAAGTTGCTAAGGCTGGTCTCAAAGTTGGGATTCTCTTGCCTCAGACTGCCCAGTTGCTGGGATTACAAGTATGTGCCACAATGCCTGCCTTCAAACTGTATGTATTATATATGTCTAGCTATACAGTACCTGACATTCTTAGGGAAGTAACCACCATTAAAAACTCATAACCTCCTTCCAGCAAAAACATTAATAGTGTATTTTTTTTTTCATTTGGGTGTATACACAGACGTGTGTGTGTGTGTGTGTGTGTGTGTGTATACACATACAAATGAAAAAGGAATGTTTACTACTCTGTAACAAGTCTTAAAAAAATTTTAAAGGATACTATTTAACAAGTTTGACTTTACAAATGACTTATTAGATTATATTAGTTTGAAATCTAGTATCGGAAAAATTTAAAAGCTAGTCAAAAATTTAAAAGGAGTTCTACCACTTCTGAACATTTAATGAATAATTTTAAATTACTGAGCTATTCATAAAGTGCTCAGTGTTTTTAAAAATGTATTCATTTTAATATTGAACACCATGGTTTAGAACAGTAGGGAGACTATCCTACCCTTGTGAAAAACTATCACTCACCATCAACTCCATTGTAAGAGGCAGAAACTTCCTGTACTTCCTTTTTCGATCTCATTGGTGCCCAAGAGCCATCCTCTTTAAACTGTATTTCATCACAGTCTGTACAGTACTTTAGGATTTCCATAAACAAGCTATAAAAAACAGTTTGTCCTTAGGATATCACATTTCAATTGAAGATAGATTAGAAATGTTACTGTTCTAATATTCAGAACTTCTGTTTATACAAGTATAACTGAGGAAAACCAAAATAGTACAGGCAAATTATATTTGTTTTCAAAACAATGCTAAATAGAAACTAGCTATCTAAATTGTGGTATATATATATATAAGGAAGTATCAAGTAACCATGCAAAATGACAAAGATTATTAAATATCATGGAATAAAAAGTGAGAAAAGGCCAAGAAAAAATTTATATTTTATATAAACAAAACTGTGTGCAGTATATACTTTTAACACATTCCAAATTGCCTATAATAAGCATGTATTATTTGATAAACCAAAGCAATATATGTAAAAGTAAGTAATTGAATATTAAGTCTCCTTGGTAAAATATGTAGACATTTAAAAAATGATATTTATGGGGGGAATGCATAAAATTAATTATGATCAAATTCTTAGATTACAATGTTAAATTATTAATAGTGTATAATCACAATTATGCAAAAACAAAACCAGAAAATTATATACCAAAAAAAGCTTTTGATTTCCTGTGTTTTTCATTTTTTCTTTAAAAGTTAGTGTTTGTGGCCTTTATTACAAGAAAGGGGGAACCTAAAGCTACACACATACAGAGTTGGTAAAATACTACTATTCAATTCAGATTTACTAGTTAGTGATCATTGCCATTTCTGAAAATTAAGTACATAAAACACTTATGCTACATATTTTTCCAGTGACTAATACCTTCTAAGTTACAACTGTATTGATAAAATATATTCCATTTCTATTATCACCTTTAGACTCCTGTGTTTTCTTAAATACTACAGATAAGTTGCCTTAAGTTTTGCTGGAGAGTACAGAAAATACTGTTTTTTTTTTTTTTAAAGGAAGCTATACAATCATACTAAGATGTCTATACAATAGACAAAACATAGGAGTGTTAAAGAAAATTATTACTGTGATGCAATAGGTGGACAAAGACGAAAAGAAAAAGAAAACTGAAAGGAGGAAAAGACAAGAATAGAAATACAAATAGAAAAACAAAGGAAGTTGTTATTTGGGGTGTTGATCAGTTGTAGGAGCCCTTACAGCGGGAGAATAGGTATGATGGACCATGACTGAAGTTCGAAGTTCGACCTAATCTCCAGAAACAGGCTTTTGTACTAAAAAGCACAGTTTTCGATGAGCTTGAGTGTGCCAGAATTTCACAATTCTTTCATGCTTTCTCCAATATGGTCTGCATGTTCTGGAGATAGATGAGCTCATGTTAGGAAAAGGTACATGCATTCCCTGCTTAGAACCACAGGTGCTTTAAATGGTAAACATCAGGAGGCACTGACAAGCATGTGTTTTCAAAACAAGTGGACATCAAATTAAACATAAAAATATTTATAATATTAACTATGAACTTTTAAAATACCAATTTCTAAAATCAAGAATATTCTGCAAACATAAAACTTAGAAAATATTATTTGTAGAATTTTTATCCCAACCTAACAGGTAACAAATCTAGATAACAGATGGTTATTTCAAGGTACGAAAACCCTTAAAAGTGACATACCCATCAATGATAAGGTGTTCATATGGAGCCTTCTTATCACAGACAGGACAAACCCAGGTTGGTTTTTTCTCATTCATCTGAATGTAAAGAGTTGCATCAAAACACTGCAGATGAGAACATGTAAGGGCTCGACATGGAATTGTCAGCCTCATTTTACCAAGCTTTAAAAGAGAAGGAAAAAATATGTATTAGACAACTGTTGTTCAAAATTTAAGCTTTGATAAAAAATTTCCTAAAACAGAATGTTTGTATTCTAACTTAAAGCATACTATGTTTATTTTATTTCATTTTTTGGTACCAGAGATTGAATCCAGGGGCACTTATCCACTGAGCTACATCCCCAGCCCCCTTTTATATTTTATTTAGAGACAGGGTCTCACTGAGTTGCTTGGGGTCTTGCTAAGTTGCTGAGGCTGGCTTTGAACTTGCCATCCTCCTGCCTCAGCCTCGAGTTGCTGCCTGTGTTTTTTCATTGAGGTGGAAGAACATTAATATGCACATTTTCTGTGAAACTTATCTGCAGGTTAAAAAATTACAATATTTCTCTGAATATCAAACACAGTTGACAAAGGAAACTACAACAAAGGTTGTTGCTGTTGTTAATATTATTATTATTGAATTTATTGGGTTGGGTTTCACTAAATTGCCCAGGCTGGACTCAAATTTGTGAACCTACTGCCTCAGCCTCCTCAGTAGCTGGGATTATGAGCTCGCACCACTGCACCCAGTTCAAATTCTTAAAGCAGTCCTTAATTTGAAAGTTAACCACCTAACTAGGGATTAGGAAAAGGAAAAAAGTATTTGTTATTAAATACTGCAAGTCACCATATGATCTTATTAGATATAATATTTACTATCAACTTTAACTCTGAATGAGAGTAGTTCAAAGGACAAAACTGAATCAGTATCTCCATGGGTAGCATAATCACTAAGTGGCAACTCTAAAGAGGAAGCACACGTGTATGTCTGTATTTCTCCTTTCACTGGGCATCATTACCAGCAATTCAGATGGGTCTCCAGCATCTGCAGCAGGTTAGGAGGCTTTTCCTCCTGCCCTCCAAGTGTTGACAGGCTGAATCTATTCCATGGACAAAGAAACTACTTCCTTTGTTGCCTGAGCTGCTAGCTGTGGAGCAAGTAGAGATGTGGTCCAGAAACCAGTATAGGGAGCTGGCATATCATGACCATCTTTTCTGGAGGACACCTTGTAGCACTTGGGGTTCAGAATGATCATACAGTATATAAGTTATCTTCTTTCACTGATGACATTATTTGCCAAGTAACCAGAAAAGATTTTCCATATGTTTGTGAGAGTAAACAATATAAAGGCTTGAGAATAAATGAGGAATATGAGTTGAATAAGGAAAGGATTCCTGGCTTAGAAAATTTTCAGGGAAATGTGCAATTTCCTAGTCTACCAAGGAAATTAACTGTCATTTGGGACACTAAATATTGTTCTGGTACCAATGATTTACTGTGCCTCTAGGAAAGACACTTAACCTTTCTGGGCCTCCTTCTCTATCTCTAAAGTAACACTGTTTCCTCCATACTTCAACCGGATGTAGTGATGGAGAATAAAAAAAGGCTTCTGAACAAGCTATAAACTATGACACAGGCGTAATACCAGTGCATACAATATGGGAAGTATTAGGGGTATACGAGTAGCTGTGCTCCCCTGGTAGGACCTCCAATACGGCTCACAAATGCCTTGCTTCAAAGAATCATAAAATAAGCATTATGTGATAATTCTCATATTCCTGATTTTTAAAAAGTAACTAAACTTTAAATATTCATCTGATAAATAGTACCTGTTTTCTCAAACTTCGTATCAGGGGAGATGCTGAGCTTTGAATATCTTCATCTTGTGATTATAGATTTCCTTTTTCCCTTTATACACTGAATATTTGTATCATTTGCAAATAAACACTTTGAAAACAATTCCCATGTGTGTGTTCTAGTGCCATTAACCTTACTCCCAATAGTGCTACACTACAACTGATGCTGTTGCAAGAGAAGACACTAGATAAAAGTTTAAACCAGTGTATGTCAAAAGGAGCCTAGGACTAGGCATGGTAGCACACACCTATAATCCCAGCTACTCAGGTAGTTGAAGCAGGAGGATGTCAAATCCAAGGTCAGTCGGGCAATTTAGTGCAATGGTGTCTTTAAAAAAAAAAACAAAAAAACCAAAAAAAAAAACATGTGCAGGGTAGGGAGGGTTAGTGATGCAGCTCAGTGGTAAAGCACCCTTGGGCTTAATCCCCTGTACTGTCGGTGCATGCACGCATGCATGTACACACACATACACTAGAAATATCAATAAGTATCTTTTTCTTATAAAAAGAAAGAAAGCATATTAAGAAAAACTTCACAACTTTTTCATTATACTAGATATTTCATAAATAAATGTCCAGAGGTTTTTGTTTGTTTGTTTGTTTGTTTTCCTTCTATCAACTCCATGTCATTTATATTTGGGTTTACAGGTCTGGTTAAGATCTCAACTGAGACAGACATTATTACCCTATGTACATGCATGATTACATGAATGGTGTGAATCTACATTGTGTACAACCATAGAAATGAAAAGTCATACCCCATTTATGTACAATGAATCAAAACGCAGTCTTTAAGAGTTAAAAAAAACTTAAAAAAAAAGGATATCAAAAAATGGGTTCTCAAAGATTTGTCCAGCTCTATTGCTAATAAATCAGAACCAAAATATTCTCAAAGAGCAAAAATATTTTTAATTATCTTCATTGCTGTTTGCACACTAACATGGGAAATTCATTTATTTTGAACTCTGTACATCACAACAAGGGCCATTCAAATGAATAGTGAGATTGCATATTTACATATTTCAAAGGGAACGAATCACTTTTTTAATTCTATAAATATGAAATGTAAATGAGTTGTCTTTGCTGTTTGATTTTTGAGTGAAACATATCGAAAATATTACTGTTCTTTTAAATAACTGTAAAGAGACTATCTCTTTAAACAAACTCATGGAAGTATTAAAATTTACAGATTATATGTACAGTTCTTTTTTCATTTTTTTTTAAGCTGTAGATGGAAGCAATACCTTTATTTTATTTATTTATTTTTATGTGGTGCTGAGGATTGCACCCAGTGCCTCACACATGCTAGGCAAGCGCTCTACCACTAAGCTACAATCACAGTCCTACAGTTCATTTTCTATAATCTGAATTCTGAAAAAAAAAAAAAAAAAAAAAAAAAAAAAAAAAAAAAAGTGCTAAAGCTTTTGGAACTAAAGAGGGAAGAGTGGGGGGATACAGGAAGAAAAATTAAAAGCTGGCCCACCAAACTAAGAGGTCCGAGGAGAAAAATATGATTTACATTTTCTAATAATGTTGGGAAGAGTACCTGAACTATAAAATTCCCAAGCCATTCCACAAATAAAACTTCAAGATTTATACTGAAGGGCTTTATATGAATAAGTGATTTATGTAAGTGTTAAATGTTATAAATATCACATATATTAGCATAACTGTAAATACTTTTAAAGTGAGAATGCAAAAAAACAAGACTTTCTCCAGGGATTTAAATGGAAAATGAAACTTACCTACTTTTCTAAATTTATCTGTTCTCTAAATTGGTGTTTTACAATGAATTGGGGTGGCAAGGAACCATAGAAGCAGGAATAGATGAATCAGGATTTGGAGAAAAGAGGAGAGGATAAATATATAGGTAAAGACATATATAAATTTTTTTAAACTTTCATCTTCCCATTCTTTACTCTCTGGTCTGTGACTCAAATTTCTAAATGTTAATAAAAAAACTACCAGTTTCCTTTACAATATTGACTGTTACTTTTTTTTTTTAGACTGTTAAATTTATATTGTTACTTAATTAAATAATTTTAAACAATAAAATTAAAAGCCAGGAGGCAAAATAGCTTCCCTAAGAAAAGACTGGTTTATTAAGAGGAATAAGAAGAAAAGTTATAGAAAGAAGAATATATTCAAGATGATTGGTGGTGTTTGTTTTTTGTATTGAACCCAGCAATGCTACCACTGAGCTGCATCCCCAGTCCTTTTTTTATTTTGAGACAGGATCTTGCTAAGTTGCTAGGGTTGGCCTTGAACTTGTAGTTCTCCTCTCTTGACCTCCAGAGTCATTGGGATTGCAGGTGTGCACCAAGGGATTTGATGGCTTTTACTACCTTCATTGTATTTTTTTCCCTTTGTACTATTATGTGCTAATCCTCACATTTCTGATTTTTAAAAACAATTACTCAACTTTAAATATTTATTTGATAAATGCACACCTGTTTTTGAAAACTTGATATCAAAGGAGAGGTTGAGTTTTAAATATTTTCATCTTGTGATTACTAACTTCCTTTTTAGGATATGATGGATATTTGCATCATCTGCAAATGAACTTACAAAAGTTTATAATTAACAGGAATTCCCTTAGCAATTACCTCCCCTCTAAAAAGATGTTTTAAAAGAGCTATGTAAAGAACAGTATTAGACACTAATTCATAAGTTAATGACTCTTTTATATTATGTTTAAGGATTTATAAATTATAAAAGACTAAGATACAGGACAAATATCATTTAATTTCTGTTAAGTTCTTTGTTCCTTTAGGAATTCAGTAACTTCATCATCTTAGGTTAGTAGGATGTTGTTATCAAAAGCTTTCAATATCAGCCCTTTCTGAACAATTCAGGCAAGTCAGGAAACAGATGTGTCCTTTCATTCTTCATACTTGCTCCCCAATTTAGATGTGATTAATTTGATTAATTATAGAACAAAAGGTAATCAAAATGTCAAATTAATTTACTATTAATTTTCACATATTTTCATATGAAGCCATATTCAACAATCATCCCTACTGTTGGTGGACCTAACAAATTAGTTGAGAAACATTAACAACACATTTTCTTAAGAGTTGTTCTCCATGGGTTTAATAACTTGTTTAAGCCTTGGGACCATACATTTATTTCATACAAATGATTCATTCTAATCTCATATTCCTAGGGTTTTTTTTAATATACATAAAACTTCAACTATTTATGCTGAGTAAAATAGTTAGGCAAAATGGGTAAGTTGGATGTGTGGGTAAACATGGCTAGATTTTTATTCAGAAGAGTACTATGAAAAGTGTAAGTTTTAATAAATACCCCAAGACAGTAAACTTCCTTATTTTGAGATTTTACACGTGAGCTTGAGACAGTCACTAATCACAAGCAATATTTAGACAAGTCTTACAAAGAGCAGAGAGAATTTTTTAGATTTGTTTAGATTCCAAATTCTATGCCTCAGTAGTTTCCCAGTGTTTACAAGTTATAACAAAAGTGGCCATATTTTAAAAGTAAAGAATTTCTCAAATACAGGAAACACCTAATTAAAAAGAAGAAATATGCTGGACATGGTGGTACGTGCCTGTAATCCCAGCAACTGGGGAGGCTGAGGCAAGACAATTCCAAGTTCAAGGATGGCTAAGTAACTTAGAGAAACGTTGGCTAATGGCAAAAAATAAAAAGGGCTGGGTGTGTAGCTCAGTGGTACAGTGCCCCTGAGTTCAATTCCCAGTACCACCATTTAAAAAAAAAAAAAAAAAAAAAAAAAAAAAAGTAAATGTATGTAATGCATATTAAATCTTCCTGAAAACAAATATCAGTTAACACTTACTGGACATAGAAGAGATACCCTTAGGCTGGTTGTAGCTATTTCACTGTCTGGATCCGCAGTCAATTTCTCTTTAACTGAAATTCATTGAAGAGAAAACAAACAGATAGAACAAGTGTATTAAAGATACATTACTGATGCAACATTAAAAAAAAAAAACTTGAAAACAAACTTTTTAAGAGAAGGAAATAAAAATAGCCTACTCAATTACTTCCCAAGTTTTTTCTTTAACTGGTTCATTATAATTAATTATATAAGACTGGGATTCATTGTTACAAACTGGTACATGTACATGATAACAATATAATTTAGTCAGTACTTTCCCATTCAACTGAATGGCAAAATTTAAAACAATTATATGGCTTATAATTTCTACAATAAGCAAAGGAAGCTAAAGAATTGTATAACTTTATACTGACTACATTTCCTATGTGACTCATGGAACAAAAACCTGTACTACATTATCATAAAAGAAGTTTCTATAGCATGTTGACAAAAATCAACTGAGGACAAACTCTCCTTTTTTAACTCTAAGATACTGCACAAAAATTTTCTTAACTGTGACCAATATTATTCGGGTTCTTCTATTTTAAAGTAAATTAATAAAAAGCAAAAGATTATACTTTATTGAAAAATCAGATAATAAAATATTATAAAACATTAATTCTAATTTCAAATTACATGAGAAAATTCAACTGCTTTTTAACAATATAATCATTTGGGTTCTAAATTTATATATTTATAAATTGGTTGTACTATTTTGGGCAAGTCAAATCCTCTTCCATGAACTTAATTTTACTTAGAATAAAACTGAAACCAACACTAGTTAATATCTAAGTCTTTCTCAGTTAATCCCCACCCCCTTTTTTCTTCTTATTTTTTTGGTGGTGCCAGGATTGAACGCAAGGCCTCATGCCTGCTAAGCAAGTACTCTGAGCTACATCCCTGGCCTCCCATGGTTCTTAAGGGAGGGGACACCAATAATTTCATTTTTTATGGTCTTTCAGTTTAATACTTCTTGTCTGAAAACAAAATAAATAATAGGTGAGATAGGAAATGCCAAAATACCCCAATAATTTTGGAAATTGTCCCACAATACCTTTAAAGTCTGTATTATTTAAGGTCAGAGATAGAGTGGTTTTGTACATAGTGGACCACAGAATTTGAGCTATGGCAAAACTACATCTGACCCAATAACAGACAGTAAAGAAAATGAAGAGAGGAAAAAGTACTCAGATAAGCAAGAATGATTGCAGAGTAGATGTATGTTGTGTTAAATCATTTATGAGACCTAAGAATCCCGTCTGATCTTGGAGATCATATAGTGTGGATTTTTTAAGAAGGTCCAAAATCTTTCTATGAATTAGTGGATCTCAACTAAGATGAACATTTGAACTATCTTTAGAGCACTCTAATTTATAACTGCCCACTGAAAGAGAATGGGAAAGAGGAAGAGTGAGTAGTTTTTAAAAAGCTCTAGATATGATTCCAATGCTAGACTAAAAAATTATTTCGTGGCCTGTAAATTCCAAATTTCAAAGTCTTTCTGTATTTCATTGACTGATTTTTCACATCTAAAAAGGAATAACATCTCTGATTTTTAATCTGGAAAATAAAGTCACTATAACACTATAATAATATCATACATAAATTATAAAAAATATGCATTTGCCATTATATACCCAATCTTAGTCAACTATTTCTCAGAGACACTTTTAAAAAACAGCAACTTATTAAATACAACAAATAATTGTCACAAAAAAATCAACATACAGGGGCTAGGGTTGTGGGGTGAGCACTTGCTTAGAGGCAGTGGGTTCAACTCAGTAACACATAAAATAAGTAAATAAAATAAAGGTTAAAAAATACAGCAACTAATAAAAACATTAAAAAAAAAATCAACACACAAATAGAATCCCAAGGTAAAACACAGGGAGTGTGCCTGTAATCCCAGTGACTCAGGAGGCTAAGGGAGGAGGACTATTAAAATCTGAGGTCAGTCTTGGCAAACTAGTGAGATCTTGTCTCAAAATAAAAAATGAGCCTGGCACAGTGGTGTACACCTGTAATCCCAGTGGCTGGGGAGGCTGAGGCAGGAGAATCAAGAGTTCAAAGCCAACCTCAGCAAAAGCAAGGTATTAAGCAACTCAGTGAGATCCTGTCTCTAAATAAAATATAAAACAGGGCTGGGGATGTGGCTCAGCGCCCCTGAGTTTAATCTCTGGTAAAACAAAAACAAAAACAAAAACAAAAACAAAACAACGACAACAACAACAAAAAAACACTACCACCACCACCAACAACAAAAAACAAAATCTAACTGTGATGATTAATTTTAGATGTCTACCTGAATAGATTGAGAGATGCCTAGAGTTAGTAAGGCATTATTTATAGGTGTATGTGTGAGGAAGTGTTTAGAGGAGATTGGCATGTGAGTCCATGGATCCAGTGGGGAGAAGATCTGCCCTCAATGTGAGTGGGAACAACCCAATCAGCTGTGCACAGGGAAGGGTTAAGAATAGGAGCAAAAGACAGAGAAAAGGCAACTTTCCACTTCAACCTTCCCCAGATCCCAGGGAACTCCAGGTTCTTCAGTCTTTGGATTCTAGGACTTGCACCAGCAATGCTCAGGGTTCTCAGCACTTCAGCCTCTGGCTGAGAGTTACAATACCAACTTCCCTGTTTCTTTGGCCTTGGATTCAGCCATGCTACTGGCTTCTCCAATTCTCCAGCTTGCAGACACATATTGTGGGCTTCTCAACCACATTATTGTCAGCACCCAATCCCTCAATAAATTCCTTCTCACTTACTTTTCTTTATATATTATATTGGTTCCCTCTCTCTCTCTCAAGAATCCTAATACACTAACCATTGTGCATGCCCTCACCAACCACCTCACCAGCACCCTTCTTCCACACATCAATGGAAAGAGTAGCTGACTTTGAGTTTTGCATATCTAAACTTCCACTTAAATGAAGCAATATCATAGATTATAACATCAGTCTTATGTGAACCAAAGCTCAGTGGTCAGTAATTAGAAAAGAAATTGAAATAGAAGAGGCAACAGTCACCCTATGTTAGAATTCAGTCTTAGTTAAGACACTCAACCTCTCTAAGTCAATCCTTTTTTTCTAAAGCAGCTTTTAAAGATCCTACTCAGATCCTGAATGGACTGAATCTACAGATGAATTTAGAGAACTCTAAATCTCTCTCCATTTATTCAGGTCTTCTTTTCATTTTTCTCAGCAATGTTTCAGAGTTTTCAGCAAAGAAATCTTGCACATATTTTATGCAATGCATGCCTAAGTATTTCATATTTTTGGACATCATTCTAAGTTCCCAGTTTTTGAAATCTAATTTCCAATTATTCATCACCAGCAGAAGCAATTCACTTTGTATACTGACCATGTATTCTCCAACTAATATTCATGTATAGTTCTAGTAGCTTTTTTGGAGATACTTTGAGTTTTTTTTTTTTTTTTTTAATGTAGACAATAAGATCATTTGCACACACAAAAAAGAGACAATAATTAGTTCAAATAAAGGCAATAATTAGTTCATCATTTCTAATCTTTTTTTTTTTTTTTTTTCCCTTGCATCATTGTGCTGGCTGGGATCTCCAGGGCAATGCTGAGAGCTGACATCCTTACCTTCCTCCCCATCTTAGGAGTGAAGCATTCAAATTAATTTTCACCATTAACTGTGAAATATTATCTGTAAGCTTTTTGCAAATACTCTCACATTATTTTGCTGAGTTTTACCATGAATAAGATGTTGTTAGCCAACTAGCTTCTCTGTAGCTACAGAGAGGACTATGATTTTTCTTTTCAGTTTTTTGAGAAGGCAATGTTTACTGATTGACTTTCAAATGCTGAATTAACTTAGTATTCTTGAAATAAACTGAATATGGTCACTATTTATGACCATTTTACATATTAAGACTTATAGTAATCAAAACAGTTTATAAAAAGATAAAGTTGGAGGACTCTATCTGATTTCAAGATTTACCATTAAGCTATAAGAACTAAGATTATGGTTTGCCATAAGGATAGACATACAGGTCAATGGAAAAGAAGAGTCTGGAAACAGATTCATGTATCTGGGGTTAGTTTTGACAAATGTACCCAAGTAATTAAATGGGGATAATAATCTTTTCAATAAGTACTGTTAGAACAACTGGATACATATATATTATTGGAATAATTGGATATGTATGAGGAGAGGGGAATGACCTTACCTATACAATATACAAAAATTAAATCAAATGAATCGTGGAAACATGGGAAATCGTTGTAGGAGTTAAGGTTTTGTTGTTATTATGCTCTGCAGTGGTAATGGTATTTTATTATGTGACCTATAGTAAAGCTATAGCTTAGCCATATTTAAAAGTAATCTTGTTTTTGAATTAGATATATGAGGTTGTATTTAAATTTATATTAAATAATTTCAAATACAACTTAATATTCAGTTCCTCAGTTGTACTAGTCACATTTAGGTGCTTAATAGTCACATGCTGCTGATGACTACCATATGGAATGGTGCAGATATAGAACATTTCCATCACCACAGATTTTTCTATTAGTACTATTGATATTAAATATCTATTAGATGCAATTGTTATTGTTTAAAAATAATTTCTATCCTTCATTAATATCTGAGTATTTTAATTCTGCCTTTCAGAATTTTAAGGTTGTAAACAACCAAACATATTAAGCTCAATATTCATCTTATAGGCAAGGAAAGACACACCTGGACCTGATTTTTACTCTAGCTCCAGTTTTATTAGTTAACGTTAACAAAATTTGAGAATCTACTATGTGCAGGTACTGCGCGAAGCTACAGAAATTAAAACAAGGATAATAATATGATGATTAAACTCCTGCCCAAATGAACTCATAGTAGAGGATGAAGGAACTCATAATTTAGACTCAAAGTCATCTCTAACATGCTCTGATGGAAGTTGTTCAAGAAGCTAACCAAAAGTCAGGTGTTTTAGAGGTTCCTTCTCGGATGCCTCCTGGAAAAAGCAAAACCTGAAAGATAACTGTAGCTAGGCAAAGGGGGTAGTCATGACACAAACCTTCAGTACCCTTCATTACTTCTCAAACTGTCAACTTCTATTTCTATCATTACTACTTTAGTTCAAAACTAAAGCACTGAGGAAAGAAAAGAATTACATATTTGGAATGTAAAGTATGAGGCGAGTGAACACAGATGACACTTGAAGTGCCACATCACGGAAAGCTGAATGTTATGCTAATGAAGTTGGAGTTTTTATTCTGCTGGTGTTAAGAAGCCATGGGATGGAAGAGAATGGTAAGATCAGATCTGTTTAAATCAAGTTAGGCTGCTACCAGGGGAGAGCTATAAAGAGTCAAGAAAAGAAAGGGACATATTATTTAAGAATAGATTTTTTTTTTTAAATAGAGACAGAATATGAAAGTTTATTAAATGAGGGCAATTATAAGATTAGACAGATCTGAGAAATATTTCAGTTTGACAGGATTTGATCAGTTCAGTTCAAATATTTGAATCCAGACAGCCTAGTAGAATGTTTAAGTGAACACAGTTAGCTACACAAATCATATTCAGGTAAAGGTCTGAGATGAAAATATATTATTTGGGATCTAGTGCCAGTTTAAGCAAGCAAGGATAGATGTGATTGTCTATAGAAATGTACACAGAAAAGTGGCCGAAGATGGAACTCCAGGGAACACGAACATTTAGGACACCACTTTTAAAAGAATTCACTTAAGGCTTATTAAGAAGAATGGTCAGAGAAGGATGAGGAGAGAATCCCAAGGTGAAAATGGCTGTAACAAATGCATCAGAAGCGCCCAAGATAAAAAATTACATTTGGCAATCAGACTATCACTTGTGACATCTGCAAGAGCAGTTTCAGTGGAATCATGGGGGTTAAAAGACTTAATAATTGTAGAAAGGAGGTACAAAGACCAAGTATAGACTACTTTTTGAAATTAGGATGAGAACAGGAGAAACACCAGAGCTCTAACTAGAGAGGAGCTTGTTTTCCCATATTTAAAAGATGAAAGAGATTTGACAGAGCGGGGCATCAGGAAGAACCCATAGAGAGGGAGAACTGGAAACAGGACAAGGGCAGATAGTGAAGAAGCCAAGTCCTATAAAACTCTTTCTCAGCATCAATACCTGGACACCTAGTCACTGCTCACATACCACAAGTCTAACAGTGCACTGTGATTTCTCCTCTGCAACCTGATCATTTTCATATTGTTTTCTATTTCAGTAAATGGCACTAAAAAGTCACCTGGTGCTTAAGAAGTCTAGAGCTCATCCATGACCTCTCCTTTTTCTTTACTCCCACACATAATCAATACAGTTTCTGCCCTTCAATATTTCTCAAAACTGTCAACTTCTATTTCTATCATTACTACCACAGCGTGAGATACCATCATCATTTAGGTATACTATTGCAGTAGGTTACTAACTGGCCTCATGACATCGGCCTTGCCTCCCATTCAGTCCTCAAATTTAAGGATCATATTCTTCAAATCTGATCATGTTTGTGTTTAAAATCATTCCTCTGTTTAAAAAAACTTTCAACATGGCTGGGGGTGTCGTTAAGTGGTAGAGCACTTGCCTGGCACACATAAGGCCCTGGGTTTGATCCCCAGTACAAAAAAAAGGAAATTCCTTCATGGTTTTCTATCATCTATCTTTATATCATCTCCCCCGACCCCCTGTGATGCTGGGGATTGAACCAGGGACTGCGCATGTGAAGTTAGTGCTCTACCAACTGAGCTATATCCCCAGCCTCTTTATGTCATCTAAATGAATTAATGCTTGCCCATTTCCTTTTTTTGCTCTCTCTATTCCAGTTCCACTGGCTTTTCTCTTAGCATCTACCCTTTCCATCTTTGGGCTTAACTCTCCCTCAACCACAATCTTGTCTTAAGAATCACAAACACCAGAGAGGACTATATTCCTCTGTTGTACCTCTACAGAGTTCCCCATCTTTATTCTTCAAGGCACATGTCATGACTGTAATTCATTAATGCCTTGTGTAGTCATTTAATGTCTGTCTTTCTCACCAGACTGCAAACTTCTGGGAGATACAGATGATGTGCATCTTGTTTAACAGTATATTCTCCTGAGCCTCAAACACAGTAGACCCTTATGTTATTTCCTTTTCCCCTCATCCCTCCCCCACTCCTTGCCTTCCTTTCTTTTGACTTGCTGGTCTCACCATGTTGCCCAGGCTGTCCTGAACTCACAATCATCCTGCCTCAGCCTCCCAGGGAGCTGGGGTTACAGGCATGTACACTGTGCCTGCCTCTTAGAATAATTTTTTTTGGGGGGGGTGGTAACCAGGAATTGAACTCAGGGGCACTCGATCACTGAGCCAAATCCCCAACCCCATTTTGTATTTTATTTACAGACAGTGTCTCACCAAGTTGCTTAGCATCTTGCTTTTGCTGAGGCTGGCACTGAACCCACAATTCTCCTGCCTCAGCCTCCCAAGTCTCTGGGATTACAGGTGTGTGCCACCATGCCCAGCTAGAATAATTTCTTAATTGAGAAGAATAAATGAATAAAAGATTAACTTTCACAGGAAAAAGGTCATTTCCTCCTGACACTGAAGGGAATAAAGTGAGAATGGGTACAAATGTATATAAATTGAAAAGTAATTATGGTGGCACTAAGATTGAGGAGAGGGCAATTTAAAGAATTTACTTCTTATAGCCCCAATGTTCTTACACTGACAATGTGCTTGAGAGGGCCAACAGTGTTTGAGTAGAAAAATATACACAGCACTTGAAGGAACTTGCTAAAGGTGGAGTGGAAAAGAGAGGAACTTGACCAAGAGCTAGTAAAAAGCTGGTTTTGTGATAGTTGGGAGAAATGCAACACAAAAGTGGAAACCACAAGACAAAAACCGACTAAATAAAATGAATCCTAAAATGAGTTTCTCTGTGAAAAGTCTAAATACTATCGTCTTCATTTTTCAAGCACATAATAGTCCCTGACTAAACAAATATAACTGTTACCAGAATGTTTATTCTTTTAGTTGTAGATGGGCATAATACCTTTCTTTCTTTCTTCCTTCCTTCCTTCCTTCCTTTCTCTCTCTCTCTCTTTCTTTATTTATTTATGCTAAGAATCAAACCCAGTGCCTCACACGTGCTAGGCAAGTGTTCTACCACTGAGCTACAACCCCAGCCCCCAATAGAATTTATTTATAAGGTATAATGAACATATCTATAAATAATTTAATTCTTCAAAAATATCTGAGATGTAATTTTCTTTTGGGGGGTGAGGTAACTGGGAATTGAACCCAGGGGTGCTTTACAAACAACTGAGCTACATACCTGGACCTTTTCTGATTTTTAAATTTTGAGACAGTGTCTCACAAAGTTGTTGAGGCTAGCCTTAAACTTGCAATCCTCCTTAGCCTCCTGAGTTGCACCACCATGCCCACCTGATATTTTCTTTCTTTTTTTTTTTTTTTCGGGGGTGGGGTGGGGTACTAGGGATTAAACCACTGAGCCACATTCCCAGCCATTTTTATGTTTTATTTTGAGAGAGGTCTTGCTGAAGCTGGCTGGCTTTGAACTTGTGATCCTCCTGCTTCAGCATCCTGAGACACTGGGATTACAGGCATGCGCAACTGTGTCCACTCCAGCCTGACATTTTCATCTGTCAAATTGCTTTAAACAATATTTTAAGTACACAATTAATTTGTTGGCAAAGTTATTTCTTCAACTTGTAGTCAATTACAATAAATTTTTTACTGGTGGTATTCAATTAATGTTCCATTTGTTCCTCTGGTCAATATGAAGATAAGATATAAAAAGCCACAAAAATCTCCCTAAATATGTGAGTACTTTCCACATCCAGCAGTATATTAGAGATGAAAAGAAACAGCTTTTCAGTAAGCAGGTTTTGCTGCTTAATAGTGTTAACAGTGGTTTCCTGGAGAAAATAAAATTCCAGCTCTCCTTATCACCCTTCCCTCCAGGTGGTGCTATAGCTACAAGTGGAAAAGGGTCAACAGTCTGTACAGACACTTACTTGCCTTATTTATTTATTTATTTTTAATTATTAAATACAACAGTTTATCTGCCAAGTTTCTCCGTATTCTCTTTTCCACACAGGTTCACAAATTCATATTGTTTTTGACTAGTTGACAATCTAGCACTGTGAGGCAAGTGTGAAGACTGTCAATGGAATGACCAGGAATAACTTTAGTAAGAATGGGGATTGGGGAATTCCTCTCTCCCACTTTCTTTCAACACAGATGTCTAGCCCTTCTCTACTTTCAGGACCCGTGCTATCTCCTTGTCTCTGCCAAAGGACATCCCCAGATCCTAAAATAGCATTATTATTCTAGATCTCCATCATCTGCCAATGAATGTTCCCCTTTGACTCAGGATTATATGCTGACACGGTCTAACTACAGAACTCCTGGGTTCAAATGATCCTCTTGCCTCAGTCTCCAAGTAGCTGTGGCTACAGGGGCCATCATACCTGGTTAATTGTATTTTTTAAAGGTCCCTTTCAAAATAGAAAATATTTCATTGATCTAAAGGGTATATTGTTATTCAGGAGTAGTGGAATCTTTTACTCTGATAAGGAAAAAGGTTAGAGAAAAGAATAAAAGTTATTGTACAAAAGGAAAGGAGAGGAATGCTGGCCTTACCACCTTATGGTAAGCTGTTCTTGAAGAACCTACCTCACAGAGACTAAAGGAAGAACTTAGTTTGCCTCTTTGGAAAGGTCACTGACCTCAAAACTTGAGGCCAGTAAATCCATTTGTAGATCTTGCTTACATTCCAAATTCAACATGTCAAAATGAACCATCTAATAATTCATACCTATGAGCCCAGACTTTGGAAAGGTTTGGAAATCACCTGTTAGAAATCTCTTGTTACACATGAGGATTAAGAAACTCAACAACAAGTAACTTGCCCAAAGCCACATAATTGATTACTGATGGAACCCACTTCACTACTGTTGCCATCACCCCACTGTTTCTTTTTACTTTGGTAATGCAGACATACAGTCTTTATATAACTCTGTACATATTTCCTGAATCTAAAATAATTTTCTTGAAACTTATGCTGGGATTTTCTTTCTATCTCCTAAAATTCCTTAAATATTTATTTTATGAAGTTGTAGTAAAATACAGATCATAGGTACAGTTTGTGATACAATACAAACATTAAAACTATTCTTAGGTCTGGTTTTACAAGCTCACAAAACAAGGTTCTCAAGTGTTTTTAATCCTTTTCAATAGGCTCTAGTAAAGGAACAAATGCTAATATTTCTTAAGTTGAGAAAACACTATTCTAACCTTTAACAAAATAGTGTGGCTGCCATAAATGAAATAAGTTTTTCATACGTACTTAAAGCTCTAGAATGATCCGGATTCCTTATTCCCTTTGCTCGTAACCTCTGAAGAAGAACTGTTGAGGACAACTGTTTTACAAGATATACTGCCATGGAATAGGTCTGGAAAAAAAAAAAAAAAAAGATGTAGAAAACAACATATGTAAGTAAATAATACATCTATTTTAATCCCACAGCAATAGGGAAAGAAACTAATACTTCCTAAAACACCTACTATGTGTCAAGCACCATCTTAGGTGTTTTCATGAGTAATGATTCATTTAATCCCGATCAAAAAGTTGCTGAGGTGGTCATAAACTTTTATCCTTGTAGATAAGAAAACTAAAGTATAAAGAAGAAAAGAACCTGCCTAATTTTATAACTTTCAAGTAACAAACTATATATTCTAGGTAACAAACCTACAATTTAAACACAGATCTGTCATGCTTCTATATTACCTAACTACATATACTTGAAACCAATGACAGAACACTATTAAGGGGAAATACAAACTAAGGCCATTAAGACGTTCATGATATGATCAAACCAACATATAACAGGTAATAGGTCTATCTAAAATAGTAGTTATTAAAAATTATAAATGAAATTGGCTTTCTAGTCTATACCTTTTAACCTCTCTCTATGTCTTCAACTAGCTCTTAAAAAGACTCTACTTGGGCCAAGAAGCACAGGGATAAAGAAGGCTTTCAAATAGGAGCTGCTGGTTGGTAAATTACCACCAGAGGGACTACCCAGAGATGGTAGTGGGAGGAGGGAACAAAGAATACAGAAAAGCCAAGGCTGAATGAAGGGCACATGGTTAGATAAGAGGAAGAAAAGAGGACAGAGACTTATGGAAGAGATCTAAATAAGAAGTATCATTTTCCGTTTGGAGCTGGAATCAAGAGGAAGATCAAAAGACTAGAAGGGAAGCAAAAGAAAAAATAACTGCTACCATCTTTTATTTTGTAGCTATAGTTTTCAGAGCATCTTAACATATACCACGTACTTAATTTAAATTCTGCAGAAGGCTATGAGAAATAGATAGGATAGGGACTATTCTGGGTGAAGGTTTGATGAAACTGCTGAGGCACAAAAAGATTATATAATCTGCTTATGATCATGTAACTGCTTGGTGACAGAGCAGGCACTAGAAACAAAGAAGAAAAGTTAGGGACGGAACAAGAGAATTAATGATCAAGGCCAGTATCAATCTCTTAATTCCTGGTTTCACACATCCTATTTGTTTTCAACCTTCTAACTAGTCCAATTCATATGCCAGTTTTCATTGACTTTCACGCTACTGAAAATGCATTTCTCTTAGCAGCAAGAGAAAATATTCTATAGCACCCTGGTAGGTCAATTTTCCTTTTTTAAAATATTTTTTTAGTTGTCAATGGACCTTTATTTTATTTATATGTGGTGCTGAGAATTGAACCCAGTGTATCACTCATGCTAGGCAAGTGCTCTACCACTGAGCTACAACCCCAGCCTTTGATTTTTTTTATTTAGAATTCAGAAACCTATCTGTGTTTACATACTGCACATTTCCTGGGGAAAAAAATCAAATGTCAAAAATAAATTTTCTTTCATTAGTAAATCTCACAATATTAATATTGTGAGGAACAAGTAACCTTAAAACTTCCCTAATTTCACAGCATGTAACATACCAATCTAATATAAAACAGATAAGCTTCTTTTTAGCAAAAACCCTTTATTCAGCACTATGACTTATTTGCTTAATTCTTCAAGTATAATAGAAACTGGAGAAATGCTAATTAACACTGTGAAATTCTGTACTGACAGCTTGAATCTTCAGAACTTGGAATTACCCTAAGGCTTCATATAAATATTTAAGAAGAGATCAAGTAAAACCACAACAAGAAGTTCAGTGAAAAGGTATGTTCACTCTAGTTGAAACATGTAACCAAATGGAGAAGAATAATAAAAAAAGCTGCAAAAATAATGTCAGTTATTAACAAATGTCACTTGTACTGACAGTAGGGAATTAAATTTTGTATCATATAAAGAGGTTCGGCAGCAAAAATCCCCAAAACTTAACCAGCAGCATAGTCCCTCTTCTAAGTAGATAAGTAGATAAGTAGATAAGTAGATAAGGGTTCCTGTCAACCCTTCAAAGTACTACCTAGCTCCAACTACTGATATATAACTGTATTACATTATTGTTTTTATCTACTGCTTTTTCATAAATTCAAAAGATATTTTCTCCTTAATTAAAATAGTCTATTCATTATATGTCCTTTATACCAGCTATGTAATTTCTCTACAAATAATAAAAGTTTTAATAAACGCTAAATGCAGTGATTACTCTGAGGTAGATAACAATTTACAATACAGTTCACTTATTTCCTTCAGGCACTGTGCTAGATCTCCCACTCACTTTCTCTGGAAAAGTCTATTTATAACATTTATCAATGGCAACCAATCAGACAAAATTATCTGCAAAACAGTGTTTACATGAACTATTAAGAGTATCTTTACAGGTTAAATTCAAATAGGGATCTAAAAACATTCTCATCAGTTATCTTTCCGGTTACGGAAAAGATTTAATTTTTCTCAATATTTTATTTCAAAAGAAAGGTTTCACACTTGTAGACCTCCCAGGCTCTGAGGTTCCAGAGCATTCCCATGGCCATGGTAAAGCATCTCCCCGCCCCGCTCCTCCAGCACTGTACCTCAACAACCACAGTCCCTCATCTCCCACAGTTTCAGACCTCTTTAGAGTTCACTGAAAGCACACCCATTCTTCCTCTGTGGGCTATACTTTTTTCACACAAAACAAAATAAAACAAAACAAAACGTTTTCAATACTCTCTTCCAAAGGGGGCAGGGAAGGAGCTCTTAAGATACACTAAAAGTAGAACACTTACAAGGATTTAAACACTTATTGGTGACATGTAAATTAATCAAAGGAAATAATATTACCCTGATGTCAAAAAGATTGTAAAATCCAAAATCTATTTCTAACAAAGAAACCCAGTAAAAGAGTAATACAGAAATAATCATTGATAATAATCAAGTTCTATCAAATACTAATAGCCATTATAATACTTAACTTTGTAATAGTAGCTAATATTCCCATTAACATAAAAACAAGTCAAATATGTTCACTATCACCAATGTTATTTAACACTATTCCAAAAGTTCTAGCCAGTAGACCAAGAAATAATGGCATAGTATTAGGATTACCATTACTTGTATAATGATACATCTCAAATTCAAAACTGTCTACCTGGAAATACTAAGAAAGCATCTAAAAATCCAATGGAACCAATATATGAATTTAGGTATAAATATTAAAAAAAATAACTAGTTTAAAACAACAACAGCAGCCAGGGGCAGTGGCAAATCCTTGTAATACTAGGCACTTTGAAAGCTGAGACAGGAGAATTCAAAGTCGGCTGAGCAACTTAGTGAGACCCTGTTTCAAAATAAAAAATAACAGCAGCTGGGAGGTAGCTCAGTGGTATAGCACCCCTGGGTTCAATCCCCAGTACTATAAACATTGAATACTTAAGAAAATGTGATAGGAAAAAAGATCTGTTGACAATAGATATAATAATAATGACTAGCAGAAATTAACAAAAATATGCAAGATTTATAGGAAGATACCTATTAAACCTATTAAATTAGGAACATAAGAGGATTTGAATAAATGAAAAATAATATAGTTCCTAGAATGGATACATTACTCACTGCTGTAAATAAAAATTTTCCCTAACTTGATTTGTAACTTTAAAGAAATCTCGCTCAAACTCTCAGAAAGATGTGAGGTGGAGGTGGAGGAGAGGAAATGTAATGAAAGTAATTCACAGTTCAAGTGGAAGAAAAAAACGTAGAAAAAAGAGTAACACAGGGGAACTTGTCTCACTTTTCCACCTTTCCCCTCTCCTCAAAGCCTTTATTTCTCTTATTTCAGCTAACTTACCTCACACTTCCTGTCTTACGTTATATATAAGGGGAGTCATTAAATCAGAACTCACCTCTCCTACACTCACTCAATCCTCCCATCGTCATTAAAGAAGCTGTCTGTCCAAGCTACCATGAGCTTCTCCAATTAAGCAATTCACTATTGATTATCCCTACTTTCTCTTGTACATCTAATGTCTTACTCTGAAGAAGTTCCCTACCATCATCTTAACACATTAAAGACTCTCCCATTAAAACAAACAAACTTGCATCTCCCTCCAGTTCACCTTTATTTCCTTTCAAAATTACACTTCTATAATTCATTATCTCCCCTCCCTCACCTCCAGCTTATCACAATCTGGCTTACCATACTTGCCCTCTTAACACTTGCTCAGAAATGTTAACCATCTCCCTCTTTTCTTGACTTCTTATATCTACCCTCTACCCTGCCCCACTGCCACTGTTTCCCCACGTCCTGTGCAAGTTCATTTTCTTCACTCAGTATTAAATGTTACAGTTCCTCAAGGATAGGTTTTAGGCATTCTTCTCTTCCCACCTGATATATTTCATCTAAACAATGTCAATCCTATCCATGTAGTTCCAATAACCACTAATATGCAGATGAATCACATATTTTTATTTTTCTCTAACCCAACCTATCCTCTGAGCCTATCTGCTCAATTGCCTATTTAGGATATCTTAAACCAACTCAAACTCAAAAGTTTCAAAATTGAACTCATTGTTTTCTCTATCTAGTCTCCAATGCCCCCTCCTCCAAAGCAAAACAAAAAAAAAATACCTAAACTCAGTCCTTTTCCAAGATTTCCTCTACCTCGATGTGTTACCATTTGCCTCGTTACCCAAGTCAGCAACCAAGGAGTCATCTGCCCTTTCTCTTCTTCCATACTTCCAGCCCATCAAATAGTCCTACAGATCCCCCTACCTCCATCCTCACTGCCAGCACTCTAGGCTAAGATATTATCTCCCTCACTAATACTTCTGTAATAGGTGCCTCCCAACAGCTGATCTCTGTGTGACTCTGGCCTTCATTCAAACTATTTACCATTCTGAAGAAACTTTTCTAAACAGAAATATGGCCCTATAAACATTCAGCTTAAAAGAGAAAATCCTTGGGCTGGAGCACTTGTCTAGTATAAGTGAGGCACTGGGTTCAATCCTTAGCACCACATAAAAATAAGCAAACAAAATAAAGGCATGCTGTACATCTACAACTACAAAAAAAATTATATATGTAAAAGAGAGAGAGAAAATCCTTAACTTTAACATTACCTATAAGGTCCTGCATGGTTTAGCACTCTTATAGCTCCAGGCCCACCTACTATGTTGCTCTTTCCTGTTCTCAGTGTTCTAGTCACAGTAGCTCCTCTTCAGCTTTTAGAAAAAAATAGGTTCACCCTCACCACTGGGCTGTCGTAAGGTGGTTTTCCTCTGACCCTTTCACCTAACTGATTGCTACCTTTTTCTCAGCTCTTGGTTTGGTCACTACTTCCTTAGAGAAGCCCTTTCTGACCTCTCTCCAGTTCTAAGAGCCCTGTAATAAACCATAAAATAACCACAGTAAACCAAGGATAAATTTAAAATAGAACTGACTTAATGTTATGAAGCTACAATATATTTAAAAACTGCAATTTTCTGAAAATTGTCCCAGAAAATGAAGGCTACACTAAGAAATAATACACAAGTTGTTCAGAAACACATCCAGGATATATAAAAATTAAATATACAACAATGGTGACTTTAAAATCAGTATTTAGTTATTGGTGTTAGAACTGGATAACTAAAAAATGAAAATTTTTATCTCACATGGCATATAAATTTAAGATGGATTAAATATTTAAAGGTAAAACATGAAACCATAAGAGTCTAGAAGTTTAGTTAATGTTAATTTACATGAGCTTGGAAAAGGCAGACAGACTAAGCATCATGGGAAGGGGAAAAGACTACGAAGTGAAAAACTGGTTAAGATTTAGTTCTATGATAATGTCCATCTCTTATACATTTTTTTTTTTTTTTGGTGCTAGGGATTGAACCCAGGGCCTTGTGCTTACAAGGCAAGCACTCTACCGACTGAGTACTCTACCAGCCCTCTTATACATTAAATAATTATATAGATTAAAACAAAAGGCTAAGAAACTGGAAATATTTGCAACACGAGAAGACAAGTTAATTCTTAATATATGAAAAACTCAAGAGACAGTAAGGAAAGAATATTAAGAGAAACAGACATGAATACAATTTTAAAATATAGTTACAGCCATAAAACATGTTCAATCTCAGTAACAAAAGAGGACTGTCAGGTGTGGTGTTGCACACCTATATATCCCAGGGACATGGGAGGCTGAGGTGGGAGGATTTCAAGTTTGAGGCCAGTCTCCCTGAGTAAGACCCTGTCTCAAAACGAAAAACAAAAAGGATCAGAGACATAGCTCAGTGGTAAAGAGTCCCTGGGTTCAATCCCTACTGCCTCCCCCTACCCCCCAAAATAGGGAAACTAATTAGAATGGTAATGATGGTAAAGATTTTTTAAAAGATTAAAAAGATAATAATAAGTGTTGATGGCATACAAATAAAAATAAAAAATTCGGCATGCTCACTGACTCAGCAATTCCACTTCTGATAATTTACTATGAGGAAACTATGACTTGTGTGTGCACACGATAATTACAAGGTAGCTACTGGATTATAGTTACACTAGATAACAGCTATTCACTGAAAGACAAGGAATAAATCAATCAATAAATCAAGTGTTCAACAATAGGGAATATGCTAAATAATGGCATATTATACCGAAATAAGATGCAGAAATTTAAAATACAGAAGAATATGTAATAACACAGGAACACAAGGCAACTATGAAAAATTGCTGAGTGAAAGGATCAAGTGATAAAACATTTGATAATGATCCCAATTTTCAAATGGGAATACACTGAAAATTCATCGTGAGACAAAAATCCTTTTGCAACTCATTTTACAATATCATCTATATGTAAACTCAGGGAGTCATGGTGATTAACCATTTCTTAAAATGTAAAAATCAGGTAAAAACAAATATTCACTTACTCTTCCAATTTCTGCAGTCCAAGAAACAACAATGGTGTTTGGTACTGTTGTGGATAATCGGACAAGTGAGGTGATATTAATTGGTCGGCTGGGTCGCTTTGGTTCCACACCATTTTTAGTAGGTGGAAGATAACCCTAAGAAAGAAATACAGTTTATTTCTACTTATCATTTTCACAGTCATTTCAAAAATTCCATTTCTTAAAAACAAAAAAGCAAACACCACCACCAAAAATAATCCTACAAACTATATGTGAGAAAATATTAATGTTTTCATTACAAAGAAAGTGAACATTTTTATGGTTCTCTAAACCACCTTAATAAGCCTGAGAAAAATATTAGTGACAGAAATTCAAAATTTCTCAAATTTAAGAATCAGCTTAGATCAGTATGTACAGTTCCCACCCTCCTCCCCTGGCTAAGGAACAACACTATTCAAATCTCCATTTTACCCATAGACTTTGTTGAGATTTTGTTGAAAAAAATTCTCCCTAACATCCAACACAACACCAAAGCTACTACACCCAACTTTAAATCCTAAACTTTGTCTCCATAGCTGTCATAGCTTCTAAGTGTAACATAATTGGTGCAAGTGTTGTAGCCAGTTGCAAAAATATCCAAAATAAAAATATTTTCCTAATGAAAAACTATAATTAACAACAGCTGTGATGACTTATTGATAGTTATGTTGATAACATATATTTAAAATAACATGAAGGTTTTAGGACTTACTGGAAGGCTGCACGGTTTTGTATTCACTTTCACACAAAGATTGGGTGGGAAGTGATCTTCTTGTGGACAACTGGTTTCAGATAAACAAAACCTAAATAATAAAGATCAAATTTAACTTCCTTTATTAAGGGATAAAATAATTAATCGTTTGTTCAACAGCTAACTTAAAAGATGATCTACTTAGCCAGACATGGTGGCGTATGCCTGTAATCCCAGCAGCTCGGGAGGCTGAGGCAAGAGGATCGAGAGTTCAAAGCCAGCTTCAGCAAAAGCAAGGCACTAAGAAACTCACTGAGACCCTATCTCTAAATAAAATACAAAATAGGGCTGGGGATGTGGTTCAGTGGCTGAGTGCTCCTGAGTTCAATCCCCAGTGCCCCCTCCCACCCCAAATTGATCAACTTAAAAACAACAAAAAAGAGAAAACTAAAAACTGGACATTTCAGGCTGGGGATATAGCTCAGTTGGTTGAGTGCTTGCCTCTCAAGCACAAGGCCCTGGGTTCAAATCCCCAGTACCGCAAAAAAAAAAAAAAAAAAAAAAAAAAAAAAAAAAACACTGGACATTTCACATAATGAAAAGGCATATTTGAACAGGATTACAATACTGTTGGTGCTAGAACAACACGAGTTTGAACTGCAAGGGTCTACTTATATGCCAATTCTTATTTTTTTTACTTTTGATATTGTTGGAGACTTGTGGCAATCTGAACAAACTCACAAACAAATCAAGCAGCCTGAAGATGTAAAAAAAAAAATTTTTTTAAGAAAAAGTTAGGCCTAAAGTATATGTAGATAACTGGGTATGGTGGCACAGCCCTGTAATCCCTGCTACTTGGCAAGGTCATAAGTAACTCAGTAAGACCCACTCTCAAAATGAAAAATTAAAAGGGCTGGGGATATGACTCAGAGGTTAAGCATCCCTGTCTCAATCCCTGGTACCCCACCCCCAAATTAAATAGGTTATTTAAATATCTACATGTAAATATTTCATCCTGGGAAACATAGCAAGAGCCTATCTTAAAATAAAATAAAATAAAATGGGCTGGAATGTAGCTCAGTGGTACTGTGCTTGCCTAGCATGTGCAAGGTCCTCCCTGGGTTCTATCCTCAGTACTACCAAAAAATTTAAAAGTTAAAAAAAAAAAAAAAAAAAAAAAGGTAGGTAATTGTCTATTTTATCATTTATGACAATAAAATATATACAAATCTATTATAAATTTAAAATTAATCAAAATTTATGCACATTAACAGACTTCACACATGGTACCACACTCAGTCAAAAGAAAGTAAACACACATGAAGATGCAGTATCAAATCACAAGTACAAATTAACTCTAGTACATTCTACACTGGTCTAATAATTTTGTAGGTACCTCCTATTGCTACTGTAGTGAGCTCAAGTGTCTGGTGTCTGTTTAAAAAGCCCTGTGACAGCTGGGGATATAGCTCAGTTGGTAGAGTGTTTGCCTTGGAAGCACAAGGCCCTGGGTTCAATCCTCAACACTACACACACTACACACAAACAAAGGCCCTGTGATTGGAAAAGAAAAAAATAATAATAATAACCCTGTGATACTAATCTCTGTCCCTCAAGTAAATTATCTATGATAGTAAAAAGTGTTAATTGACTGTTTAGGTTATCAGTAAGGCCAACAGTAATGTCAACAATTATTAAGTAGTTAAGTTTTCAGGGAGTCAAAAGCTATAAAAAGGTTTTTGTTTTTGATACTGGAATGGAACCCACTGAGCTACACCGCCAGCTTTTTTTATGTTTGATTTAGAGAGAGGGTCTCATTAAGTTGCTTAGGGCCTCGATAAGTTGCTGAGGTTGGCTTTGAACTTATGATCCTTCTGCCTCACCCTCCCGAGTCATTGGGATTACAGGTGTGTGCCAAGCTGGGCTATACAAAGAATCTTGATGAGGGACCTAAGGAATTGGCTCCCCTAGGCCCCCACTCAAGTTCTTTAAAAGTTAATTATAAATAATTGTTGACTATCAGACGGAACAATCACAACTATCACCCTGAAGTTCTCTTCCTGATAACTGTTATTGTTTAAGCATGTTCTAAGGAGTGCTAGCTGTTCAGGTATCAACAGGTGTTAAAAAGAAGGAAAAGCCTCAGTAGTTGAATAAAATTAAGAAATTCTGATTCAAAACAATTGAATTAAACTCATATAATATAGAACTTCTTGGTTTTAAATAGGTTCATGTGCATTACAGATCTCTAAGAAGTATTTCTGAAATCTGTCTACAAAAGGTTTTTTGGTTCTCAGCAGAAAACACTAAAAATGCTATACCTAGGACTAAGGTCCTATCCTTAGGAATAAGTTCTGTCTAGTAAGTCAAAGTATTCATTTATTTCTTAAGAACTGAAGATGTTGAATAATTAACATTTGTGTTATAGCTACATGAATTTAGAATAATATTTCAGGAACTCACAAAAACATTTATATCTAAATTAAATGTATAATCTTTGGGGGAAAACAAGGATAACTATATAATTTGTAAATTGTCACTCTATTCACTCTTATATAGATACAAATTATTTGTTTGCTATTAAAGACATCTATTCATTATTAATTCCTATTCCCGTTATACACCTGAGATTCATTCCACTTTTACAGAATGCTCACAGCACCTCTGTTACATGGTGAGGGGAATCCTATCTCTGAAATCTGAAATATTCATCATTTGCAAACATATTCTCTCTAAACATCTCTGGTGTGAGGTCTTAACCTGCCAGTCATGGAATCTGTGAGTGGGTGTGGTTCACAAAATAAAGAAAGTTTTCTACTTAAATTTTATGAGTACATACATAGGTCCATTTTTGTGGGATGACAATCCATAGCTTCTAACAGATTCTCAAAGGGATTACAGATCATAAAAAAGTTTTAAGAATTACTGATCTATATGATTTTTTAGAAATACACTTAGCAGACAGACATCAAACTCACAGAACCATCTCCAGCAGGACTTTCCATTACGGCTAGATTTTTATACTGCAAAAGTAAAAGGATGCTATGGTTTCCAATTACTTCAAAGCATGGTAAATTTAAAACATGAACCCTGGCTGTCTAAAGCTATAGGAAAATAATAATTTACATGAGTACTTGACTCCTATTCCATGAGGTAAAAAGTGAAATCTAAACCACTCAAACAAACTGAAGGAGAAAAAGATAAAAAGGGAATAATAGCAGAAAGTTTCAGCCAAGCGTGGTGGTGCATACCAGTGAACTTGGAGCCTTAAGCAAGAGGATCACAAATTCAAGGGGAGCCTCCACAACTTAATGAGAGCCTATCTCAAAATAAAAAAATAAAAAGGGCTAGGGATGTGGCTAGTGGTTTAATGCCCCTGGGTTCATTGAAAATAGCCTAGGTATCTAAAAGAGAAAATATTGACCTTAAATCTTTTTTTTAAAGGATTATTCATATATATTTTTTTAATTGTTGATGGACCTTTATTTTATTCATTTATTTATATGTGGTGCTGAGAATTTTGAACCCAGTGCCTTACACATGCTAGGCAAGCAATTCACCACTGTTTAGATAAACATTTATAATGAGAACAAATAGGTATATATTCTGAACTTAAATAATACATTGGTGTTGCTGGCCTAGCCACTGGGGGAGGGGATGAGATGAAGACTATTATATTAAAACACAAAGAATCAAACACACACACACACACACACACACACACACACACACACGGGAGTTTTACTCATCCATAAAGAAAAAATAAAATTATACCATTAGCAGGAAAATGGATGGAACTTGAGAGCATTATATTAAGCGAAATAAGTCAAACTCAGAAGGTCAAGAGTCATATACTGGAAGTTAAAGAAGAAAAGGAAAAAGGGGGGTAAGAAAAGAATGGAGGAACTTTGGATTGTGTAGAGGGAAATGAGGCAGGGAGGAGGTGGGGGAAGGAAATATAGTGGACTGAACAGACTTCATTACCCTGTGTACATGTATGATTACACGAATGGTGTGAATCTACATAGTGTATAGCCATAGAAATGAAAAGTTGTACCCCATTTGTGTATAATGAATCAAAATGCAGTCTGTAAAAAAAAAAAAGAGGTGGGGGCTGGGGATGTGACTCAAAGGTTAAGTGCCCCTGGGTTCAATTCCCAGTAACAACAAGAACAAAAAAAAAGAAGAAGAAGAAGAAGAAAAGAAACAAAACAAAATAAAACGTGGGTTGGATCTCTTAAAAATCAAAGGAAGGTTAGTAGAGAAACCCTTTTCTCTACTAACCCAAAGAGTGGGTGGCAAGAAGGGAGGGGGGAAGTGCTAGGGAATGATACTGGCCAAATTATATTATTATATTATAAATATGTAACAATAAATTCCATTACTATGAACAACTACAATGCACCCAAAAATGTGAAAATAATAAAAATAAAATAAAAGAATAATAGGGGAAAAAGATTCCCTTGTACTCTCTGAATTTGACAGTTGATTTATTTTAGAAAGATGACCTTCTTTCAAAATATGAACCATACTTGTTGCTGCTTTAAAGAAGGTATGTGTATTAATGTAAAATAGTAACTACATCTTTTATTCTAGCACTACAGTTTCAAGCTTTAGTTTGGTCTTAGGATCCTTTCCTCAGGAGAAAGGGAACCTACACTTCAATTATGCAAAACAGATAAAAGAAAGAAAAGGTAGCACTACTTAGTTCCAAGTATGTATGCATTTGGAGTAGAAGGTATTAAGAAGAAAGGGATAAAGCTCCATGCAACAGTTGGAAAAACCACTTTTTTTTTAGTTTTAGATGGACACAATATCTTTTATTTATTTATTTTTATGTTGTGCTGAGGATCGAACCCAATGCCTCACATGTGCTAGGCGAGCACTCTACCCCTGATCATGACCCCAGCCCCTGAAACAACTTTTTTAAAGGATAATGTCACATAAAATATAAAGTAAATGGCTAAGGCAGGTAGTACAGAAGACTGCAGCAATTCCTAAATGATAACGAAGACATCAGAATTTTATACTTTGTTCAGTCTTTATCATAGTCTTCCCTGAGAGAGGATACAGTATACCTTTTATATAGAATCATTTTTGTAAGTGCCTTCCAAAACTAAGATTATCACTAGTCTACTTGGGTAAGGTTCTATCATATATTGCTTTTTATTTTCACATACACCCCCTACCCCATACTGCAGACTGAATCAAGGCAAGTGCTCTACCAGGGAAGTATACCACCAGACCTTTCTAAAAATTTTATTTTGAGACAGGGTCTTGCTAAGTCGCTCAGACTAGTCTTGAATTTGTGATCCTTCTGCCTCAGTTTTCCCCATAGCTGGGATTAAAGGCCTGCAACCACCACACCCGGCTGTCTACTTGTTTTATAGCATAAATTCTAAAAACTTAAAAATAATTTTAAAGCTAATAAGCATAGCATATCCCTTCTCAAATCTTCGACTCAAACCTCTCTTCTGTTTTTCACTGTTTTTAACTTACTATTTTAAAGCCTAGATCAGAGGTTTTCACACTGCTCCATGAAGTGCAGGGTGAGTGTTTACATTAATCTCCTTCCTGACCTACTACTGTATAATTTGTACATTGAACTTAGTATCTGGTTATTGAGACTAAGCTGTTTATCTTCCCCATAATATAGAGAAAATAGCTTGCCAAAGGAAAAAAACATCTCCTCTTCTATGTCCCACTTCAACAAAAACAATGTGGAATATACTGTACACTGACAGTCATTGAATAATTAGAGCAGCATAAAAATGGTTTATACAAATAAGAGAGGGATTAATATAAAAATTTCTTGGCAATTCTAGAATGAAATGATTGATCTTAAAAAAAGGAAACTAAGGGGCAGCTGTGAACTCACAGTGGAAATTTTTCTGTTCACCACTGAAAACTTGAGAGATGCCTCATATGGGTTTTAAATCAAAACACATGCAAATTAATAATTTAAAATCTACAGGACAAACCAGTATTTGGTGTTTGTAAGTTCATGGGATACTGCAAATTCAAGTTCTAGTTTCTTATCTACAATTTTGCCTCTTATGCAGGTAAGACCCTTCCTCTCCTAAGAGTGGATATTTTGAAGAACTGACCACTATAATATTTAAAAATATCATTAGCTAGCTTCTCAATTAGGGTTAACCAAGGTGGAGAAAAGTAGTTAAATATGTAATACACTACTTGCTAAACTAAAATCTAAAATTAGATAAATATTAGGATAACTCTTAAGAAGAGACTGTTTTCCTTACCCAAATATCTATGCCCACTATTTCCAATACTTATTAAAATCAGATAATTTTTTAAATTAATCTTCAGGGGACATAATCTTTTAAACTCTGACTATGTACTGTAGTCAACACTGTACCTTAATTGGACCTGCACTGTGAAGTCACATTTGGTCCCAGAAATATCCCTAAAATAGAATAAGAATTACAGTTATATTCAAAATATGCACAAGAAAGCAGATTCAAAGATACTATTATTCCAGAAAAGTTCTTCAAATTATCAGAGATATAACTATTCTTAAAGTAACAGACTGCAATAATATTTTCAACACTAATTTTTTTGTATGACAACCAACATTAACTTACCCAATAAATTGCTTTTAAAAATCACTTTATCAAAGACCAAACTGCAAGTTATACCTTAAGACAACTTACATGGAACTACTGATTTGCTGTACTTGTTGTGGTGTCAATGCAAATGCAAAACAGGTTTCTCGAAAGCGCTGACTGTTGTCTGATGCTAAAGAAGACAAGAATTATAATTTTAATTATAAGCATCAATGCAAAAGACAATAGCAAAAAACACAGGTCTTTAATTTACTGGAACACATTCTAGAATTTAGATACCAAGATAATTAAAGCACCAAAAAATAAGAAGTAAGCTATTGTAATATAATAAACAGAAAGGTATAAAAACAATTAATGTCAAAAACAATACATTGATTAGAACTCGGAAAATAAGAAAAACTAATAAAAAATGATCATATAAATGTTTGCACCCATAAAGAACATGTATAAAAACATACTGATATTTAATTTACTTAAAATAAGCCCATTTAAAGATTCATGATTCATGAATTATAACAATATTTGTTTTGGGATCTGCCATGGCAAGATGGCATTCAATATTTAAGGCAAATGAAGAGTTTTATCATCTCCTGTTTAACTATATCATACAAGTTTTATACAATAAATATCATATATAGTTTATCCTATTCTTTGATGATGACTTCAAAGTTTGCTTATTATTAACTCAAAAAAAGAAAAGAATTATAACAAGGGAAGGAAAGAGATAAAGAAAGGAAGGGACAGAGGGGCAGAGCAAAGGGAAAGAGAAAACATCAAGCAAATAGGCTGGAGCAGGGACTCTTAAACTATGCTGGCTCTTCCCACTATATGAAAACACAAGGAGAAGGTGTCAGTTTGGGGCCAAGAAGATACCTCTCACCAGACACCCTGATCCTGAACTTCCAGTCTCTAGATCCTGAGAAACAAATTTCTGTTTACAAGTAAAAAATAAAATAAACTATGCTGTGTAATCAACTATAGTTCTATTGGCTTTCCATGTATATACATGTGTGTGTATATACACGTGTACATATATATATGTTCATATATACACATGTATACATATATGCATACATATAAACACCCGCAAACATAGCATGTTCCCTCATCGCTTGGCACAAAGAAGCACTGAAGGACTATTTATTGTTTGAGTAAAAGGAATACAAAAATTTAAGAAATATCAGATTAAACTATTTAAATGGTCCTTTTCCAGGGAAATTTTCTAGAATAAAGAGATCACTAAGTATTATTACCAAGGAGGAGTTCCTGGCCTGTGGCCGCTTAAGATATGCTGGAAAAGCAACTGAAGTTGGCTATTTCAATCTCTTGCTTAAACTGGGTTTGATCCTATTTGCAAGCAGCACTTCCTTTACAACTGCCACCCAAATTGCATTATGTTGTACCTAAAAATCTGTATGTGGTGGCACACACTTGTAATCCTAGGGGCTCAGGAGTCTGAGGCAGGAGGATGGCAAGTTCAAAGACAGTCTCAGCAACTTAGCAAGACCCTGTCTCTAAATAAACATAAAAAGGGGTGGGGATGTAGCTCAGTCGTTAAGCGTCCCTAAATTCAATCCCCAGTACCAAAAAAACAAAACAAAACAACAACAAAGCACAAACCAAAAAATTGTATAAGCTAGGGGCAATGGCACATGCCTGTAATCCCAACAGCTGGGGAGGCTGAGGCAGGAGGATCTTGAGTTTCAAAGCCAGCCTCAGCAAAAGCAAGGGACTGCTAAGCAACTTGGTGAGACTGTGTCTCTAAATAAAATACAAAATAGTATTGGGGATGTAGCTCAGTGATTGAATACCCCAGAGTTCAATTCCTGATACCAACTCCCCCTCCTCACCACACACTCAAAAAAACTACAAAAATATCAATTACAAAACAAATGGAAAGGTGCCCTGATCTAAAATTTCCATCTCAATTTGTTTGTTTTCCCCTTGATACTGAGGCATGAACCCAGGGGCTCTCTACCACTGACCTACATCTCTAGTGCTTTTAAATTTTTATATTTTGAGATAGCGTCTCATTAAATTGCTGAGGTCGACCTTGAACTTGTGGTCCTCCTGCCTCAGCCTCCCTAGTCGCTAGGATTACAGGTGTGTACCCCTGCACCATTATGAGTATCTCTTCAAGCCCAGATTTGTGTTCTGCTTTATGTGCTGAGAAGGCTTTTTCCAAAAGAATCTGTCACCATGAATCAGCTGCTAATCAGAAAAGGTTATCTTAATTGTAAAGTGTCAACCAGGTAATGGCCAATAACTAAGGGTCAGAATGTAGGAAAGAAAACATTTCCCTCTGTCAGCAATGTTACTAGCTCCTTTGCTTTTCTGAGGATATATTTCCAAGAAGATTCTATCCAATAAGCTTAGACTAATTTAAATTTTTGGCTCCATTATAAAACAGTGCTTAAGTAATTTCCCAGTACAAAAATTTACATTCTCTAGGCAAAATTTCAGATTCATTTTAGAATATAGGACTATAGTAAGTTTGTTAAAAACTGACTTAGAAAGAGATTATGGCTAAAATAATGAGAATATTTCTTGTGCCACACATAGAAATCAGGTTTATTACTTAACAGTAAGTCTCATTTCTCTTTACATAAGATTGTAATGCTCATGAGTTTGCTATTATTTATTTAGAAAATTGGTTTTCACACTGTGGTTTTCAGGCTTAATTCCTGCTATAAATGCCAGTAAGAACTTTATAGTTTTGGTTTTAGATAGTTATCTAGAAATCATTCTGGGACTTAGGTCTGTAGCTCAGTGGTAGAATGCTTACACAGCACGTATGATGCCCTGGGATCAATTCTCAGCACTACAAAAATAAAATTAAATACTTTTCTAAAGTGAGTTAGGCTATCATTAACCCTTCCAGAAAAATTCAGACTGAAAAAAAAAAAAAAAAAAGTCACTGAATTTTCGTACTGTAAGTAGTCTTACAAAATCATTCAAAACAACCAACAGTATTTGCAGTGTGCATTACAGAGGATACAAGAGACAGTTCATAGGGATACAGGAAAAAATATCTGTAGAACATTGAAGCATAAAAATGTAAGTGTTACATTCCATTTTACATAAAATCTAATTTACAAAAAACTCTAGAATTTTATGCAAAACTGTAACCTTTTTAAACTTCTATTTTTTCTGTTTTTAACATACATGATATTAGTACAATAGTAATTCCTCTGAACTTCAATTTTGTTCTCTGAAAAGCAGGCTAATATTTTTTCACATATGGCATATGCCTAAGATTTTGCTGAGGGGTACATTTGATCAGTAAGTTTGCAGACCACTGATCTAGAATCCAACCTTCCCTTCAACATTTTAATTTATTCTTCATTAGACATGAGAAGACAGAGGAGGAGTAGCCATTACTTTGTCAGGAAGAAGATGGCTGTTGATGAATAGTTTAATTGAAAGAAAGCTTACAGGGCTGGGGAGATAGCTCAGTCAGTAGAGTGCTTGCCTTGTAAGCACAAGGCCCTGGGTTCGATCCCCAGCACCAAAAAAAAAAAAAAAAAAAGAAAGAAAGAAAGCTTACAGCCAAATAGAGAATAGCAAAATATATTAGAAAGAAAAGAGATTACACAGACCTGGACCACAACCAGTTTGTCACTTATTTGCCATGTGACCTTAAGTACTTACACACTTTGAATCTGTTTCCTCTGATATTTATATAACACAGACACACAGGGTTATTTTGAAGAAAATAAGTAACATATTTAAAACAATCAACAATTTCCTTGTCTGCTCCTTTTTCTACTTATGCCCCTATACTAAATCAAAATATATAGTGTTGTAGCTTCTACCCATTGATGCCATACAGAACTGGCCTAATCTCACTATTCAGTGATAGCCATTCTTCAATATCTAGAGAGCCTTAATGTGCCCCTCCTTTATATCACCTCTCTTCCCACATATTCCAAATGATCACTAGCCTGATCTTCTCTTCTAGACATACCCCTGGTTATTACATGCTTTTTTTTAAAGTGATGGCTAAAACTGAACATACTTTATTATAACCTGTATTATTTGTTCAAAATATAGGATTTCCTTCTGTATTGTCCACCCCCATGGGAGGATTACACTGCCAGTGCAACCAACATTATCCTTCCACTCAAAGAAATGTGAGTGGAAGTGTATAACTTGCAGCAGACCTTTAAAAGCCATCCTGTGTTTTGTCTTTCTTTACCCTCTGCCTTGACCCCAGAGGTAAGAGAACACAGCAAAGCCACAGCCACCTGCAACTATAAGTAATATATAAGTGAGAAACAAACCTTAGTTGTTTGCCTCTGAGATTTCTGGTTGCTTGTAAATGACTGATAAATTATTCCAGATGTGATGTGCACAGAACATTAAGTTTATTAACAGTTACCATCTGGTATTGTTAATCTATCCAACAATCATAAAGAAAAGATATAAGTACCCTTTTTAGGTGATGAATTTGAGGTTCAGAATCGAGTATGGTTATTTTTATGAAACTTGAGACATAACATTTCCGGTTTTTGTTTTGCATTTGCAACGTTGGGATCAAACTCAGGGCCTTGAGCATACTAGGCAAATACTCTACCAGTAAATGACATTCTGAGTCCACAAAGGTGCTTTTCACTTGGCTGTTTTAGATATAAGACAATTAGCAATTTATGCATCTAATCATTGCACCTAAGTCTGGCCAGCAAGGGAGTTGCTACTAATTTAATGGTTGATCAAGGTCCTGGTAGAAGTTCAATTTGCATGTAAAATTTTTTCATGTCTGTTTTTGTTGAACATTCTTATTTTATTATCCAGTCTTGTTGCATATCTACATATATGTTGCATAAGGGTATCATATATAAGAATATTAAAATCCTTGGAAATTTGCAACAAATATTTTCCCCAGTCTACATTTTTTTCATTTTGGCTATACTTTTGGATGATATAAAAGTCAAATTTTTATGTAGTCTATGTACTCTGTTGACCATCTTTTTAAATTTTTTTCTAATTCTAAGCTTATTTCTTATATTCAATCAGCACACAATTAAAATCTTTGTCTTTATGTAATTATTTAATCCATCCAGAACTTATTTTAGTATATATTTTAAAAACCTAAATGTTACTCCAAATTAGAGTTATATTAACACCATTTTGAAATAACCCTCTCTTCCCTATGGATACGTGTACTTCTTTGATTATATACTAAATCTCTATTACCAACAGGTTTCATTTCTGGGTTATTCTCCCACTGATCATTTTCTCCTGGGGTTAGTACAACTGTTTGTTATAAATTCATTATGTTTTAATCTCTTATCATTAGATTCCTAAATATTCATTCCATTTTTTTCCCCAGAGCTTTACCATGGAGTTTAGACATATATTTAGGTGAATTTTCAAATGCCATGATTTTTAAAGCCTAATGGTATTTTAAGTAGAATTACAATAAACCTATGAATTATTTTCAGAACTGATATCTTCACATCATTAATCTTTCCTGTCTTGGAGTATTGTACCTGTGTCCATTTATTCATATTCTCAAGGATTATTTCCATCATACAGATTAGTTACAGAGTCCCCATTAATATCATTCTTAGCAAAAAATATAACAGGAAAAAGAATTCATATAATGGAATACTCTGTAATCAAAAAAGACTCAAGATAATTTATATGTATTGAATGGGAATGACCTCTTCAAAGCACATCATTAAAGGGGCAAAGACAAGATAAAGAACACCTGTCACCTTTTGTATGAGAGAAAAAATAAGAATATGTAAAGCTATTGGCATTTTTGAGAAAAATGAAAGCAAGGAGGACAAAAGAAAAATTAATTAAAAATGGTAACCTATGGGAGGCAGGGAATGGGATAGGGCATACGGAGAAAAGTGAGAGTTTGCAGTACTGTGGATTGAACAGGACTTTATGATACTGGGATGGCACTCTTACCACTGAGCTCTAACCCCAGACCTTGAACATAAATTTTAACATGGTTTTATAGTTAATTTTTACTTTTAAATCAAACTCAAAAGATAAAATTAAGAAAAAATGAGTATCTCTACCATCTTAAACATTTGATATTTTTAAATAGAATCTCATTTTGGTTGTTATTCAAAGTGCTTTATTATATATTACTGACTTTGTTTTTCTAAGTTCTTGACTCAAATTGAACTTAAAATGACACTTTTAAGTTTTATATAGCTAATTCCTTAGGATTTGTAGATAAGCCAGTCTTCCCTTAACTACAAGGAAGGAAAACTCTAACATTTATACCTTTATTTCTGATTCACATAAACTAGAATTTTAAAAAGAATGTTTATAGGCATAGTTTTCTAGACATACTTGTTTTGTCCTAAAGTTTGATGTATCTTTAAATACTGCAGTTCTTAAAAATCACCTGAAAAACTGCTTTAAAATATGCACACCTGCAAATTAATTCCCAATGAGAATGTTTCTAAAGCACATCCACTATTAAGACCATACCTAGGGCTGGGATAGAGCTCAGTGGTAGAAAGCATGTTTCTATTTAAATCCCAGAAATCTAATGCATTCTCAAAGAGTGAGACTTCAGAGTCTCACCTCAGTTCCATAATTTAATTTATGGAACCATAATTTTTCCCATAATTAAGGTCAAGCTGTGAGACCTCTCCATTCTTCAGTTTCTTCTATAATGCCACTTAGAATTACCTGAAGAATATTTTGATGATAAAACAGTAACACGTAACAATGTGTACCCAATAAGCACTCAATAAATGTTAGCTATTAATAAATCTAGTGAATTATTAGATTTTCCAATACCAAACCACTTAGAATTTCTGAGAAAAAACTTATTCCTTCGACATTCTGATAAATTCTATTCATTTTAAAGAACAGAACTATAAAGTGAAACTGAATGATAGGGAGAAGGGGTGTGTGTGTGTGTGTGTGTGTGTGTGTGTGTGTGTTTGTGTGTGTGTGTGTGAGAGAGAGAGAGAGAGAGAGAGGAAGAGAGGGAGAGTGTGTGAGAGAGAATGTGTGTGTAATGCTACATTACCTGCTCCTGAAAAAAAATTTTAAAGAATTTATCAGTAAATGTATCAAACCAGAATAGTTCTTTACTAACAGTCTCAAGTTATTTAACAGTATATTCACTTTTTTATAGCACTTATATAACACTGTATGTAGAAAAAAAGCCTGGAATTTGGAAACTTCATGAGGGTTCTGAAATATATTAACACAAAATTGTGCTAATATTTCTTACACACACACACACACACACACACACACACACATATATATACATATTCCTTCTATATGATTTATATCCACTTTTGGGGGGTTATCTGAGGCTGGGGAGTGGGGGAAAGACTGGGAGAGACTGATCAATGAGTAATGAGTTACAGTTAGGAGTAAAAAGTTCTGGTGTATTATTGCAGTGAGGTGACTAAATGACAGTGGTGTACTATATATTTCAAAAAGTCAGAGGCTAAGGCAGAACAATCACAAATTCAAAGCCAGTCTCAAAAACTTAGCAACACCCTATCTCAAAAGGTGTGGGGCAGAGATATGTGGCTCAGGGGTAAAACATCCCTGGTTTCAATCCGGGTACCAAAAAACGAGAAGGATGGTGGGGGTGGTAACCAGGGATTGAACCTAGGGGCACTTTATTAGTGAGCCACATCCTCCTTTTAATTGAGACAGGTTCTCGCTAAGATGCTTGGAGCCTCCCTAATTTACCAAGGCCAGCCTAGAATTTGTGGTCCTCCTGCTTCAGCCACTCAAGTCGCTAGGATTTACAGGCATGTGCCACCAAACCTGGCTTGAATGTTAAATCAAGGAAATGATAAATCTCAGGAAAAAGCTATGTTAAGCCTGATTTTACCATTATACATTAAAAATCAAAATATGTACATTCTATAAATATGTATAATTTTGTTTTTATGTATCAGTTAAAAATAAATTTAGTTTAAAATTTTAAAAGACTGAATTTTGAGAATATCTTTTTATTTCAACACACAAAATTCTTTTAATCCACCTTTATGACTGCAAAGTGTCTACTATATATATAGAACTTTAAAATATTTTTTACTTTTATGTTTCTTATATTCTTCCTGTTTCCATTTTTATTAAATTTAAAACTCAATTCTGGTTCTTCACCTTCTTTTAAATGATAAAGCACATAGCACACTTCTTTTTTTTCATATGCAATGCCTTGTTTTCACCATCTAGCCTTTTAACTTCATGCTTTGAATCTTTTAACACAGAGCAATAACTTCAAAAGTTTTTTTGCTGTTTTGAACTTCATAGTAAAGCATATATAGTTCTATCAATATTTTAGACAACTGGGAAAAATCATATTCTCTAAATATTTATAATACATAAAATTCAACAATATTATATACTCAAAGTTTTTGGTCTGTTTTCACCATTGGTTAATGTTATTCATTCTTGCATTTAGTTTTCTGAGAGAAAAAATTATTTGTATTTTAGATTTCCATTATTGATCTTTCTTATCTAATTATACTTTTTGTACATTCTGGGACTTTTTCTAGTTTGTCCTCTATGCCAATGATTGTCTACATTATCTATTTTCCATGTTCTACAGAGATTTAATTTTAGATACTATTTTTTTTCTTTTTTACTGGTGCATTATAATAATAATGAGTTTACTGTAATATATCTGTATACATATACAACATAACAAAAACTGGCCAGTTTTGTTCCCAGTATCACCTCTTCCCTCTCCGTAGTCCTTTTCTTCTACTCTATTGGTCCCCTTCAATTTTCATGAGATCTATCCCTGCCCTCCTACACACAGACACACACAGAGACACAAACACACACACAAGCGCGCACGCATTTTTCTTTCATTTTTCTCTAGCTTCCACACAGGAGAGAAAATTTGTGATGCTCTGAGTTTGGCTTATTTTGCTTAACATAATGCTCTCATTTCCCTGCAAATGACGATTACATTCTTCTTTATGCTGAATAAGCTCCACTGTGTATACATACCACATTTTCTTTATCCAGTCATCTGCTGGTGGACACCGAGACTGGTTCCATAATTTGGCTATTGTGAAATATACTGCTATAAACATGGGTATGCATGTATGACTACAGTGCACTGGCTTTCTTTTTTCTTTCTTTCTCTTTCTTTTTTTTTCCCCTTGGTTCCAGGGATTGATCCCAGGGGATGCTTAACCACTGAGCAACATCTCCAGACCTTTGTAAAAAGATTTTATTTAGATCCAGGCACGGTGGCACACGCCTGTAATCTCAGTAGCTCCAGAAGCTGAGGAAGGAGGATCAAGTTCAAAAGCCAGCCTCAGTAATGGCGAGGTGCTAAGCAACTCAGTGAGACTCTCTCTCTAAATAAAAAATACAAAATAGGGCTGAAGATGTGGCTCAGTGGTTGAATGCCCCTGAGTTCAACTCCTGGTACCCCTCCCACTGTCGCAAAAAAAAAAAAAAAAAAAACCTAACAGAAGTGGACTTATTTATTATTATTTGTACTCTTGATGGCTTTGGCTACTTATGTTCTTGTATGTTGGAATACAAACAGGATCAGACCCTTGGGAGAAATTCTCAATTCCTAACAATCTTAAATGTGGAATGTTTTAATGGGTGAAAATATTACTTTTAGAATCTGTCGCCTTTTCTCAGTTGTTCTGAAAGTTTTTTCCAGGTCAAGATTCTCAAATCTGGGTATATATTAGAATAACCTGGAGAACAAAAGGAAACAAATAAAATACCAGTCTACACATTAAATTACAATCAATACTACTAATTACAAGATTCAGGAGTTTCTTTAAAACTTTCCAAGTGATTTTAAATGTGCAGCATAGTTGAGAAATCCCATTCTGTACTGGTAAGTTGAACTGCCTAACAATTCTTAAAAGGGGTTAAAACTGCTGGCATGGCACATATATGTACTTATGCTCTCTCCCAAATTCAAGTAAAGGTTAACAAAGGGTTTTGTTTGTTTGCTAGTTTGGGCTTTAGGTTTGAAAAGAACAACCCAAGCAGGATAGGGCAAAAAGGGACAAGACAGCAATAAAAGTGTAGGAAGTGGACAGTGGTATACGAGTGTTTAAAAAAATGACCAAGGAAAAACTTATTCTAAACCAGCAGTGAAGCTGAGTGAATAGGAAAACCAGCCCAATGTACAACAAAAAATACCTGGAGAAGTAGAACTAAAAGGAAGACAGCTAAAATAAGAAATCTTAATCTATGAAGTAAACAGATCCCCAGGTCCCTTTCGGGCAGCTGGAAAATTGCCCCTCCTTCATCCTGCAAGTCTGTTCCAAATGCACAAAAAGGAAACTCAAAATTATAAATAGGTCCATGGACTCTGGTAGTATATTCGGGTTAAAAAAAAAAAAAGAAGCACCAGGGGTACAGCTCAGATACTTGCCCTCAATCCAATTCCCAACACTACAAAACAACCATACTGGACAAACAAAAACATGCCAACATGACCAATATAAGAGGGGGAACCCTGTAATGTGAAATAATAGAGACCAAAATAACAATAAGATGCGTGTGGGGGAGGAATTTGGGAGAAGACAGATTATTCAGGGAATATAAAAACTTCCAAAAACTCTAAAAAAGCTACCATTAATATCTACAGTAATAACAGAAGAGTTTGCAAGCTACTATTAATATCTACAGTAATAACAGAATAGTCTGCAACTGAAACAATTACCCTGGCATTGCTAAAAAAGAAATATCTAGAGTGCCAAATATAGAAACACACACACAAAAAAAAGATTTTGGAGAATAAAAATATGGTAACAGAAACAAAAGTTCCAAAGAAAGGCTTGAAAATAAATTTGAGGAACTTTCTCAGAAAGTAAAGCAAAAAGACAAGGAGTAAGAAAATACATAAAATTAGAGATTTATTCTGAGAATAGAAATTCCAAGGGAAAAGAATAGAGAAACTAAGGGAAAGAAAAGCAAAATAATTTGACAAAACTTCCTAAGCATAAAGAACAAGGTTCTAGATTATCATTATATTCCCAGTACAATGTCTGAAATGAACCTGACTGACAAAAAATTTCAGAATATTCAGGATAAAAAAAAAATTCTGCATGTTTCTGGGGAGATGTGAGGAAGAACAAGATACATAAAATACCAGAAACCAGATCTTCAAACTTTTCAATAGCAACATTATAAATAGAAGGCAATGGAAAAAAAAAACTATCTTCAAATTCTAAAGAAAAAATTATTTCACCTTGAATTCTACACCCAGCCAAACTATCAAGTCTGAAACAGAAGAAAACTTTCTCAGACATGCAAAGTCTCAAAAATTTATCTTCCATGCAGCCTTTCTCTGTGAGCAACTAGTGAACATATTACATTAAAAGGAGGGAGAAAACAAAGAACAAGACAAAGGTACAGTGAAGAGGAAATTAACCTAGATAAGTGACAAAAGAATATTTAAGATGACAGTGAAAGAAGGTAGGCATTGGGTTACACAATGTAATCCCAACATTCAGAAGGCTGAGGAAGGAGGAATCTTTGAATGCAGGTGTTTGAGACCAGCCTAAGCAACACAGTGAGATTCTGTCTCAACAAACCAACACACACACACAACCAAAGGAGACAATGAAAAGAAAACCTTAGAATGGTGCTGCTTCCAAGGCACATATACTAAAATTGGAATGATACAAAGATTAGCATGGCCCTTGTGCAAGGATGGCACACAAATCTGATAAGCCTTTCATAACAAAGGAAGGAAGGAGAGAGAAGGAGAGAGAGAGAGAGAGAGAATGAATCTAAAAAAAAAAAGCTATGAAACAGGTTTAGCAAAACATCAATTCAGAAGGTTCAGGAAGAAAATTCTTACAGAAGGTGACACATACAGAAGATTAAACCCTATGCATATGAATTTAGATATTTGTCTTATGAGGCAATTTACACAAATAACAAAAAAAGTCTGGAACAAAAGAAAGATGAGTACACAGAAGTGGTAAGACCATTACAAAAAACAGGGTAAATAAAAGGCATTCAAGAAAGAAAAAAATAGTTTACAATTCAGCTACAAATAACTTCATATGCAGTCATAAAAAAGTAATAATGAAATGACAAAATTACAACGTAATCAAGATAAGGACAAATTATATGGCAGGGGTGAAATATAAATTAAATCCTTATTTTCCATGGTGGAAATCAATATATAATGTCTTAAAACACAAGAATTTATAATGCAAGCATATTATTTCGAAATTAAAAAAAAAAAAAAAAAAAAAAGGCAAAAGAGGTCAAAATGGCTGTCCCCTAGAAAGAGGGAAATAAGAAAAGCAGGGGTTGTTTTCTGGTAGCAGGGACTGAACCCAGGGGTGCTCAACCACTGAACCACATCCCCGGTTATTTTTTTTTTTTTTAATTTGAAATAGGGTCTCTCAAAGGCTGGCTTTGAACTTTCCATCCTCCTGCCTCGGCCTCCTGAACCACTGGAATCCTAGGCATGTGCCACCACACCCAGCTATTATTTCTTTTAAAAAAATCTATTGGACTCCTTAAGGTAGGTTCATTTATAACTTTGAACAACAACACCCTAAGAAATAGCAAAAGTCAAAAAAAAAAAAAGAAAAGAAAAAAGAAAACCCAGGAATATACACAAGACAAAGATGGGTTCTTCCTAACTTTGGGCATACCTTTAAAGGAAATATTTTACTCTTCACATGGTATAGTTATCAAGTATTTGAAGAATGTGAGAGTAATAAACTGATTCAAATTCTCTGAAATTCTTTTTTTAATGTCAAAATGGAAATAACTTCCCACCATCACTATCAAAAAAGAATATACAATTGTAAAAATTCAGACAATACAGAAATAAATATAGAGATGGATGGGTTAATGGTATATATTTTCTCAGCTTTTGCCCTATGTCTGTGTGCCCCCCTAAGTACAGGGACACATTCTGAGAAATGTGCGCAATTCAGTTGTACAAACCAGAGTATACTTACATAAACTTACAGTGCAGATTTCATGCTGTTTAACATATGGAAGGATACTTTCCATGTCCATGGAAGGATACTTTCTGTATAAATGCTTTTTAGCATCAACCATGTTGTATTTCTTAATTTCATAAATTACATAAAATTTTATGAGACATAATCTTGTGAGACCACAATCACGTATCTGGGTGTGATATTGCCAAAAATATTTTCAGTACATGACTCTCTATATACTTGTAGTTAACAAAAACTGGTTTGTAGTATATTTATATCTTTGTTGCCTGCTTTTGTTTTGCTTAAAAATATGAGTGGACATGGTACAAATACAAATCAACATCATCATTTACAATAAGGCATAGCAGCAGTGAAGGTTCTATTTTATTAATAAACTCACTGAAGACACAAATTATTCAAGTTTCCTTTTATAAATAAGATCACTATTAATATTACAGAATGTACTTGAGTGCTACTTCTATGAATTCATTTGGAAACATTTTAGAAGGGGTTCTGAGTTAATATAAATCAGTTTCTAAGCAAACTGGTTCCTACAGTGCAGATTTCATGCTGTTTAACACATGGAAGGAACTTTCCATGTCCATGGAAGGATACTTTCTGTATAAATGCTTTTTAGCATCAACCATGTTGTATTTCTTAATCTACTAACTTTTCTAAAACAGACATGATTATATGCCAAGACTTTAGATAAGAAAATGAAATTAAACAGCAGCTTCAATTTTATTACCAAAAATCTCCCTGTAAAATTCATAGCATTGTTTTTATGGAATTAGAATGCTATATGTGTGAAAATGCTACATGTTAAAAAGCTGTTAGATTTAGAAATGCATTTTTTTTTCCAGTACTGAGACTGAACCCAGGGATGAGTTACTACTGAGTTACATTTCCAATTGGTACCAGGGCTCGAATCACTGAGCAACACCCTCAGCCCTTTTTATTTTTGAGACAGGGTCTTGTTAGGTTGCTTAGGACCTTACTAAGTCACAGAGGCTGGCTTTGAGTTTACAATCCTCCTGCCTCAGCATCCCTAGTCAATGGGATTACAGGTGTGCACCACTGTTCTCAGCTAGAAATGCAATTTTTTAAATACATAATTTAATTTTCACCTTATTAAAAAAGGTTTTTCGCTTTTCCATCTTCATAGATTCTTCCAAGAATCAAAATAAAATTCTATTTCTTAGGATTCCTTTAGTTGGGAGAGAAACTAAATGAAAGAGAACCAGTACAGATACCATATAGCTGAGTTTTTAAAAAACAGTGACTATTACTCTTCCAAGAGTATTTTTGCTATAATAAGCACAGTGCTTATCGTATCAATCCTTTTTCAAAGATTTCATTTGCTGTGGCATTCAAATTAAAGCCAGTGGCATTATCATTTTAGAAAATTTTAATTATCATTTTTTATTTAATTATTTTTTTTTTTTTTTTTTTTTTTTTTGCGGTACTGGGGATCGAACTCAGGGCCTTGTGCTTGCAAGGCAAGCACTCTACCAGCTGAGCTATCTCCCCAGCCCTAATTATTTTTTCTATAAAATGAACCAAAATAAAATAATTAAGTAATTAAAAGAAGCAGGACTTATAAAATGTTTGTGACCATGGTGAAAGAATTTTTTTTTTTCATTCTTATTTCTTAGCACCAGTTCACTAACCTCTACGATTGCATTTCCCTTCAGAGTTCAGGTAATCTCACATTACTCATTTAGCCTGGCACAGTTCTACTATATATACTAGTTGCCATTTGGGACTCCCTTGTCCTCATTCCTCTTTCCTGGCTCACAAGCCCAACTCTTCTAGGGCCCAACTCTTTTGGGGGTTAGTTTCTCTTGCTAGTCCACCAAAAAACTGATGGTGATTTGGCTTGTGAGTACAAGATATAAGGGTTCTGCTTTGTTTACTCCTCTGGTGAACCTACAGTGAAGTCAATAACCACACCACTGTGGCCATTTTCCCCTTTGAACCTTCCCTTTTTTCTACCAACTTTCCAGTGTACTTGAGTTTATCATTTGCTCTTACAGTTCTTTCAGCAGTTGTCTTCCAGATCTATCAAATCATCAGAGCTTCTTTTCACTTACTCAGGTAGAGACAGATCTAAGGAAACAAATCTGGAACTTAGTAAGAGGTCTAGGCAGATATAACACAGTTAGGATATCTTTCATGTGGACGCAAAGTTACTGGACTAGATGAGAACACCTGATGATTTTCTGTGATATCTTTCATGTGGACAGTAAAGTTAGTGGACTAGATGAGAACACCTGACAATTTTCTGTGAGTCAAAAAATAGCATAACTTCTGGTAACACCAACATTTAAGGGTCAAGTAAAATAAGAAATGAAATGACCAGAAATACAAAACTAAAAAAACAGGAGAAGTTTGTTTTCAGGACTAAGTTGCTTAAGGGCATTAGTTGCTGAGGCCAGCCTGAAACCTGAGACCTTCCTGCCTCAGCCTTCTGAGTCACTGGGATTACAGGTGTGTGCCACCACAACTGGCTCAACTGTGAATTCTTAACTCTGCAAAGTATCTTATACCACCAAAGGCAAGATAAAAGGTGTCTGAGACATACAAAAGCTAAAGGAATTCACCAGCCATCCTTATGTTTAAAGAAATGGCAAAGAAAGTCATTTAAGTAAAGGAAAATGATACCAGGTTGAAATCTGGATGTACACAAAGAAATGAGGAATATTAGAAATGGAAACAACATAGATAAATATGATGGATTGTTTTGTTATTTAAGTATCTGTAGAAGACAATTGTTTAAAGCAAAAACAATAACATATTATTAATTTTAAAACAAATAGAAGTAAAATGTATGACAAGAAAAGCACTAAGGCCAGGAGAGCAAAAATTGAAATATACTGTTTTAAGTACATACATGAACTGGTAAAATTTTACTTAGAGGTAGACTGTGATGAATTAGAAATGTATGCTACAAGCCCAAAGACATCTTCTAAAATAATACAACCATCAACCAACAAAGGAAATAAGAACAGAATCACAAAAAAATAATCCAAGAAAGGAAACATGGGAAAAAAAGGGAAACAGATATAAAGAACAGATTCAGGAAGATGAGGCAGGAGGATCACAAGTTCCAGGTCAGCCTCAGCAATTGGTGAGACTTCGTCTAAAAATTTTTTTAAAAGGACCAAGGGTATTAGCTCGGTGGTAAAGTGCCCCCTACCTGCAAAAAGAAAATACCAAGATGGTAAATTTAAAACCAACCACATTAATAACAATAACCTAATTAAAAGACTGATGTCATTAGACTGAAAGATATTATCAAGATCAACTTACTGCAGGCAAATGGATGAAATTGGAGAATATTATACTAAGTGAGATAAGCCAATCTCAAAAAACCAAAGGACGAATGATATCGCTGATAAGTGGATGATGACACATAATGGGGGGTGGGAGGGGTTAGTGTTAGGGTTAGAGTTAGGGTTAGGGAAGGGGGCAAGAATGGAGGAAGGAAGGACTGTATAGAGGGAAAAGAGGGGTGGGGGGAAGGGAAAAAATAACAGAATGAATCAAACAACATTACCCTATGTAAATTTATGATTACACAAATGGTATGCCTTTACGCCATGTACAAACAGAGAAACATGTATCCCATTTGTTTACAATAAAAAAAAAAAAGAAAGAAAGAAAAAAAAAAAAGATCAACTTATAACCTCTTTACAGGAAACTCATTCAGATATAAAAACACAAGTTAAAAGTAAAGGATGGAGAAATACACCATGATGACAAGGAATACAGCATAATCAAAACAAGGCTGGAGTGAAAACCTACTGCAGACAATGTAGATTTCAGAGCAAAATATACTACGGTGATAGAGAACATCCCTGAATAAAGATAAAGGATCAGAAAAATACCAATAATAAATATTTACACCTGTAATAACAAGGCAGGGATGGGGATGTAGCTCTGCGTGTGCAAAGACCTGGGTTTAACCTAAGTATCAGAGGAAGAAGTAGTAGTAGTAGTCAAAGACTAAGAGGAGGAAGAAAACATAGAGCCTGTCTTCATAACTTTGGACCTGGCAACACACACACACTAAATATATAAACATGCCATATAAACATTTACATATTTACATATGTATACAAACACAAGATTATTTTGTCATAAAAGGAACAAAAGTTCTGATACATGCTGCAACAATGATGAACCTTGAAAACATGCTAAGTAAAATAAGCCAGACACAGAAAGACAATTACATGTTTGCACTTCCATGAAATACCTAAAATTAGAGACACAAAGTAGATTAGGAGTTACTGGGGGAGAGAAAGAATGAGGAATTATTGTTCAATAACTCAAGTACAAAGGTACTGTTTGGGGTGATCTAAATGTTTTAGAAAGAGTTTTATTGTGTAACACTGTGAATGCAATAAATGCCACTGAATTGTGGCACTTAGAAATGCCAGGTAGAGAGCTAGAGTTGTAGGTCAGTGGTAGAGTGCTTCCTAGTACATGTGAGCCATTGGGGTGTCAAACCTCAGCTCCACATAAAAAAATAAAGGCATTGTGTCCATCTACAATTTGGGAAAAAATGTTTAAAAAATGCCAGTTAGAAATTGCAAAATAAGGCTGAGCATGATGGCCCACACCTGTAATCCCAGCAGCTTAGGAGGCTGAGGCAGGAGGATTGAAATTTCAAAGCCAGATTCAGTAATTAAGCGAGGCCTTAAGTTACTGGGCAAGACCTCGTCTCTAAATAAAAAAATATTAAGGGCTGGGGATGTGGCTCGGTGGTTAAGTACTGTTGGGTTCAATCCCTGGTACCAAAAAAGAAAAGAAAAAGAAAATTGTAAAATAGGAGCTGGGAGTATATAGTTCACTGGTAGAGTACCTGCCTAGCATAGCTAAGGCCCTAGGAAGAAAGAAAAAAAGAAGAAGGAAGGTGGGAAGGAGGAAAGATAAAATAGCAAATTGTTATATATTTTTACCACGATTAAAAAAAGTAATAAAATGGGTCATAGACCTAAATGTAAAACCTAAAACTACAAAATTTTTCAGAATACATGAAAGAAAATCTTTGTGACCTTGGGTTAGGCAAAGATTCCTTAAGATATAATACCAAAAGAACAATTTATTTTTTTAATGGATGAATTGGACTTCATCAAAAGAATCTGTGTTCTTGGAAAGACACTGCTATAAGAATAAGGAAGAGAAGTCCCATACTGAGAGAAGATATTTACAAATCACATACCCATTAAAATACTTGTATCCAAAATAAAGAACTTAACACAAGTAACTAATCAGAAACAAAACAATATAAAAAATTTTAAATGGGCAAAATATCTGAACAGGTATTTCACCAAAGAAGATACAAGGATGGCAAAAATAAATTACATCAACAGATATTCAACATCCTAAGTTTGTGGGAAATGCAAATTACAACCACTGAGATAATGCTACATACCTATTAGAATGTCTAAAATTTAAAAGGTGGATGTAGAGCAACTGGAATGATCAGAAAACTGCTGACAGAAACAAAATGTTAGAAACACAGGCAATTTCTTTAATAAAGCTAAATCTGCACCTATTAAATGATCCACTTATTCCATTCCTAAGTGATTTACCCAAGAAAAATACAAGTGTATAACCACACCAAGGTTTGGGCCCAAACTGTTGTAGTAGCTTTATTTTCAGTAGCCAAAACTGGAAACAACTCGTATTACAAATATAGGTAAAGAATTAAACTGTGATATATGCATATAATGAAATACTATTCAGCAATAAAAAAGGAAGGAACTCTTGATACACAACATGATAAATGGTAAAATATGTTGAGTGAAAGAAGACAGAATATCCTTGAGAAATCATACACTGCACATAGAGGGTACAATTTGAAATTTTTGATAAAATGATATTATATGAAACCATAACCCCTAACCCAAGAATATATACTCTCATGATTTCATTATATAAAATCTTGGAAAACACACACTAATCTATAATAACAGAAAGTACATCAAATCTACAGAATGGGTGGAGAAAAGGGGTAGCAGAGAGGTATTACTTAGGGATGAGAAAATGTTGGGGAGTAACGGATATATCCATCATCTGAATACTGATGATGGTTTCTTGTGAGGTCAAAATCCACCCAAATTTTAAACTTTATGTGCAGTTTATGGTATGTCAATAATATTTTGATAAAGTTGTTTTAATAAAAACAGTGTCTGCCAGGCATGGTGGTGTATGCCTATAATCCCCAGCAACATGGAAGGTTGAGACAGGAGGATCTCAAGTTCAAGGCCAACATTAGCAATTTATGGAGGACCTAAGCAATTTAAGAGGCCTTATCTCAGGGGAGGGGAAAAAAAAAAAAGTGAAGGATGTAGCTCAGTGGTAAAGTGCCCCTGGGTTAAATCCCCAGTACCTCTTCCCACCAAAAAAACAAAAACAAAAAGCTAAGGGCTGGGGGTATAACGCTCAGTAAAGTGCTTACTTGGCATGTATTAAGCCCCAGTACTTCAAAAAAATATGTGTATATATACATGGCAAAGACCAAATGGCAAAAAAGGGCATGTGCAGGGGAGTGGGCAACAAAAGCCTGAGGAATCAGTACCAAAATTTACTAGTGTCAAGGAAAAAATAGCCAGAAATACAAAAGGAAAAGCATGTGGAAACGGGGTACTTGATAGCAAGGGAGAAGAAATTTTAAAGCAGGTAGGGACAGTGTTAAAGGCTGCAGAAGTCAGTTAAGGTAAGAATTGGGTTTAATAATGAAAGAGTTGTTAAGTTACTTATCTTGACTGAAGTTGTGTCAATGGCATGGTAGATCCAGAAGCCAGACTACAACGGGTTAAGTATGAATTATTAAGTCACTGATTTTAACACAAAAATATCAAATCCTTATTTGTTTTCATAACTGAAATAGGAAGTTATATTACCACTTCAGGTTTATAAATTAATAATCACAGAGCTTTGAGTAATTGTCACCAATTCTGAAGATCCTCAAAGTTCCATAATATACAGTACTTTGAAATTTTGCTAAGATAGAAGTTTCATCAGTAACTCTCTCATTAAGGATGAAAACAAGGGTCACTGAAATTTCTACTTTATCCTGTGCAGTGTTCTCAGGAAGAGATGAAATGATCCAGTGGTATTCATTATTAGGATACTTACAATGAACGCAGAGGGTATTCCTTGTGAATATTAAGGGTCTATAATACTTACAGGAGATTTTCAACACTTGCTCCCCGTAAGTATAAATCACCCAAGTTTCACCTCTAAGAAAGAAAAGCACTGCCCACAATAACCAGAAGACAAAATTCAAAATACACAAAATATGCAGAGAAAAAGATTTTAGAAAATTTCTTTTTTTAACCATATTGTTCCAGAGATGAATTAGACCAAAAAGAAAAAAGTAGAATTGTTGCAATTTACATAAATTCAAAACAGTGGAAGGTAGACTAGGTACATAAAATAAATAAGGTTACTGAAAGTCTGATGATAGAAACATTGAGCTAATCTAAGTGGCTGTACTTTTAACTGCTCTAAAAATATTCACTATTCCACCTCACCAGCAGAAAGAAAAGCTAAAAATAGTCATCTTTCTGTTATAAAATATTTCTTGCTGTCTTAGAGAATGCAAAACTAAAGTACCCATCTACAAATGTCGGCCTTAAAATATTTAATAAACTCTCTGGTTTACTCAAACAAAAACCTGACAACTATCTAATTTTCAAATATATAGCTGGAATGATACAGTTTTGTCATTAGGCTCCCACTTACCTTTAAAACATAACAGTGCTGAAAATTTGTTTATACTTCAATTAAATATATTGAATTAGTTGTAAGTTCACGCTGTCCTGACCAAGTACTTTATCCAAAAAATAGGAATTTTCTAGGAAGAATATTTAATGCCAGGAATAGTCATAAAGTATTCAGTGAAAAAAGATAAAAACTTGAAATATAAAGCATATGCCAATTTACATATTATGCATTGAAAGATCAAAGCAAGCATTAAAAATTGCTTTGTAATTTCTATTTTTAAAATTCTTCACAATGAGTAAGTATTGTTTTTATAATTTTTACTCATATATTGTACAAAACCAATGTAATACTACATATGTATGTATCTGTGTTTGTATCTACCTATCTGAACACATATAAACACAAATTCCTGAAATCCAATTGCTAAATTTTTGAAATTTCACGATGGTATTTTATAATAAACCTGGTTAATTCTCTGAAGTACAATTGAAATTACATATAAAATTTTCCACTCATACAGAACAGTTATCACTAAGAAATAGGACACAACTGCAACATGCAATGCTACTGGACTTTAGCTTTATAAAACCCTTTGGTTTCATTTTATCACACCACAATTATTTCCTAATATGCCCAACTTTATTTTCATCATCTTTTTTCCCCTGGAGTTTACTCTACCTTCCCCATTTATCTTTACATTATTTCACAGATTAGTTTACTGGGTTAGTTGCTCTCCTGGTAGACTTAACTGAATGGGCCCAAATAGACTCCTAGGCAGCTTTGGAACTAAAATTATGGTAAATATTTTATCTGGCTCATCTATTTTATCACAGCTGGCAGACTATCAGGCTATTTTAAGTCCAGTGGGGTTAACAAACAGGACTGAGTTAGACCCAGCCAGCAATCTATAAACCAAGTCTAATGATCAATGTTTAGAAAGGTGGTGGGTGTATATAATTGAGATATATTAATTTTCCTTCTTTTGCAAAAAATTAAAATCATTCTTTTTTGTTGTTGCTAATACAAGAAACCCGAATTTTTTTTAAATTTAAATTTCTGCTGCTTGGTGATGGGAGTTAAAAACTGTTTAGCATATAATCTTCCAGGCATTTTCCTTTATATACATATTTATGGACACACATACAACCATATGAATGCAATATAAGGAGAGAAATAAGGACAAAAATTGTGCGGAATTTTTTTTATAGGAAAATTAGCATAAAGTTGTATATTAATGGGAGTAAGCTAGTAAAGAGGCAAAATATTGATGATACGTTAGAAAAAAATGAAAGAATTATTAAGCAACATCCTTGAGTGAACAAGAGAGTGGGTTCTAACGCACAAGGACAGGGATTGGCCTCAGCTAACAACCAGAGTTCATCCCCAGTCCCAGAAGAAAATATATGTAGCATTATGAGCAAAGGTAAAAATAAAGTATATATGTGACAGAAACCTTTAAAAGTTATCTTCTCATTTATTCCATTTTATCAGTGAGAAAGAAATAAAAAGAAAGTCATCACCAAAAGGCATGAGAGTTTCTTGGAAGGCTGTAGTGAGAGCGTAGAATAAGGTATAAAATGTCATCTGGTAAAACAGGAAAGTATAGGAACTAAAGTTAATGTTGTACAATGGTTGAATGGGATTAAGCACCTCTATCCACACACAAATTATTTCTAATAGCCTTTCACATATTAAAAATATGCAATATGGTTATATATTGCAAAAAGTTGCCCTTAGTCTCTCATGTATTGTAATAATTTTTTTAGTCCCCTTCATTAAAATAGTAAAGATTTCTCTGTGGTTCTATCTAGGGAAAATTCCTTCCTTTTTTAACTATTTATTATGTATGAATTTATTTAAACTCAATCTATATTTTCTCACATTTATTTTTATGGTTAAACATTTAAATCTTTTTAAAACTTCAATATTACTGTTAAATTGCTAAGTAATTTTTTTTTTTTAAAGGTATGGGATTGAACCCAGGGGTGTTCCATCACTGAGCTATATTTCCAGTCCTTTTTATTTTGAGACAGGGTCTCCCTAAGTTGCCCAGGCTGGTTTCAAACTTGCAATTCTCCTGCCTCAGTCTTCAGGTAGCTGGGTTTACAGGTTCTGCCACTTCTGACTAGGAATTTCAAATGATCAAATAGATATTCTTGAACAATTTAATGTCCAATTCATGTCACTAGTTAGGCATTTCATATTTTATAAAATTATATTTCTATTTTATTTAAAACTGTTTCTGCAGGTACTAGTTTCACAGTTACAATTCCTATATCTCTGCCATATATTTTATATGAAAGGCCCACATCTCTTTTTTCAGAATTCCTCCTTTCCCCGCCTCTTGAATAGACTGGACATTTTAGTCATGGTGCCCAACACACCCAGCTTCCTCTTCTGGTGAATATTCCTAGTCCTTACCTTCTACCACAGAAATACCTCTAACCCATTCATCCTCTGCACTGAGCAGCCACTGATAGGACCAGGAAGTTTAACTTTCTAAGGGGTGGCCCAACTTTTGGGTAAGCAATAAAATGATAAGGATCCATCCAACATTAACAGATAAACTAAAAGTAAGGCAAATCAGTATCTCTCAGGACTTAAGAAGACTATGGAAGGGTCTCTGAGATTTGTTAATGAGAAGGAAAGAAAACAGATTACTTACAAAGATATAGGGGTATAGAGGGAGAGAAAGCACATAATTAGACAGTCAAAGAACACATAATATTTTCCAGTTTTAACCCTTACATATCTTACAATAAATTTTTCTTAGATAACCTGAGGTAGTATTCTTTCTTGCAAACAAAAAAGCCTATAACACTGGGCACAGTACTGGTTTGGGAGGTTGAGGCAAGATGATGGAAAATTTGAGGCCAGCCTGGCCAACTTAGCAAGAACCTGTCTCAAAATTAAAATTAAAAATAAATTTAAAAAAAGGGCTGGGGATGTGGCTCAGTGGTAGAGTGCCCCTGGGTTCAATTTCCCAAAATTGCCCCCACCCCAAAAAAAGTTGTAGATGATATCTGCCCGGTAACAAGAGGTTGCACTCATAAAAACTTTGGATTTCACTGAGTCTGGTGGGAAGCCAATGGAGAGTTATCAACAAAGGAATAACATTAGTTTATATCAAAAACAATCACTGTGAGCATGGTCCAGTGGCAAACACCTATAATCCCAATTTTTCTGGAGGCTAAGGCAGAAGGATTACAAAACTGGAGCCAGCCTCAGTAATTTAGTGAGACTCTCTCAAAATAAAAAATAAAAATATGGCCAGGCACGGTGGAGTACATCTGTAATCCCAGTGGTTTGGGAGGCCAAGACAGGAGGATTGCAAGTTTGAGACCAGCTTCAGGAACTTGGTGAGATTTTAAGCAACTTAGTGAGACCCTATCTCAAAATAAATAAATAAAATTAACAGGGCTGGAGGTGTGACTCAGTGGTAAAGTGCCTCTGGGTTCAATCTCCAGTACCAAAAAAATAAACTTAAATATGGTTGGGGGCCAAAAGCAGTGGTGCACACCTGTAATCCCAGTGACTCCGGAGGCTAAGGCCAGCCTCAGCAACTTGATGAGGCTCTAAGCAAATTAGCAAGATCCTATCTCAAAATAAATAAATAAATAGGGCTGGGAATGTAGCTCAATGGTTAAGTATTTCTGGGTTAAATCCACAGCTCCCTCCGTCCCCCATACAAAAAAAAGGATAGGGGTGTAGCTCAGAAGTAGGGTACTTACGTAACATGCTAAGGCCCTGGGGCCAATCCCCAGAATACACACACACACACACACACACATTCTGGATGCAAAGTTGAAAACAGTATGAAGTGGGGGAAGATATAAACAGAGACCAATTTAATAACCAGGTAAGAAACGATGTTGGTTCATAACAGAGTAGTAGGAATAAAGGTCATGAGAAGTAGTCAGATTCTGGGTATGTTTCAAAGGTAGAGTGAAGAGGATTTTCTAACTAATTAGATTTAGGACATAACCAAAGAGAATAATTAAAGATGACACTAAAATTTTTGACATGGGTAACATAGGGGTTGGGGGGATAGCTCAGAAGTTGATGGTTTGCCTAGCATGAATAAAGCCCTAGATTGATTGAAGGAAGGGAGAGGAGAAGACAGAATGCCTTTAATCCAGAAGGTAAAGACTTGAAGGTAGAGAAGTCCTGGCTAGAGGTATAAATTTAGGGTCATCAGTGTTTTGTTTTGTTTTTAATACTTGATATCAGATGAAATCACCAAGAAAGTGTAGCCAAAGAGGAAGAACAAGCAAAAACTAGGAAGAAATGACTAGTGAGATGAGAGAAAGTACCACAAGTAGGAGAAACTGATCAACCAAACTGATCAAATATTTATCAATTAATTAGGCTGAAGACCAAGAACAGATCATGGAGTTGGGTATCACAGATCTTGTTAAGGAAGTTGCAGTGGAATGAGTGGAGCAAAAGCCTAACAGAAGTCGGGCGTGGTGGCACACACCTGTAATCTCAGTGGCTCAGGAGGCTGAGGCAGGAGGAGTTCAAAGCCAGCCTCAGCAATGGCGAGACCCTCTCTCTCTAAATAAAAAATACAAAATAGGGCTGAAGATGTGGCTCAGTGGTCGAGTGCCCCTGGGAGTTCAATTCCTGGTACCCATCACTCCCGCGCCCACAAAAAAAGTCTAACCGAAGTGGACTTACGGTTGAATGGGTGAGGAATTTGAGAGAGCAAATAGGAAACTCATTTGTGGAATTTTGCAACAATGAAGAGCAAAGCAGAAGCAGGCAAGAGAAGTGACAGCTCAATAAAAAGGATATTCAAGTTCTGCATCAAGCCCTTCAGTCTTTGGTTATGGAAATTAATAGATTAGCTTTTATGCTCATGAAGTTTTAGGCAAATTTTAGTTGGTTGATTTTCTTTCTTTCCTTTTATTCTTTCTTTCTTTCTTTTTTTTTTTTTTTTTTTTTTTCCCAGTACTGGGGGCACTCTTCCAATGAGCTACGTCCCAGACCTTTTTAGTTTTTATTTTGAGAAAGGGTCTCACTAAATTTCTACGGCAGGTCTCTAACTTGCTATCCTATTTCACTCTCTTGAGTAGCTAAGATAACAGCTCCACCACACCCAGCTTCAATATTTATTTTCCAGTAGTTTTCTTGTACTAGAATTCTTGAATAAGTGGGCAACAGGTGGTAGTTTCTAGCTCCACTACAATTCGATAAAGAAAAAATATTTAAAATAATATTTCACTATCTTTCTGGTAATACAGATCAAAACAAACTGAATTTTCTTTTCCTTAAATGTATATTGTCTCTAGCTAAGGATATATTTTTATCATCACCTTTTCCCCTATTTATAAATGTTGACCATTTTATCTTTCATGATATATTATTGTTGGTTGTACAATTGTGTTTAGGTATAGTTTAACAGCCAGTTTCAAATCCATTCTACCTTATCCTTTCTTAAATGAAATATAAGGGTAAAGTACTAAAAATTAGGTAGCAGCCTAAATTCATGAACCCAGGAAAGACTCCAAAGACTATTAATTATAAATATGTAGTACTGATATTAGATATTTAACATTTGCCCATAACTGATTTTATATTTATAAGAGGTAAACTAGAAATCCCAGGCATTTGGATAAATATTGATTTATACTTCTGAAAAAGAAATTAATCTCATAAACTATAAGGTTAACTTCCCCCCAGGAAGAAAAAGAATTTCCTTCTGATAAGGATTAAGAAAATTCCTTAAAGGGGGGGGGCAATATCCAAGTATACTTGCTATGAACAATGATCAGAGGGAAAACAGCTAAAAATTAATGGACAATCCATGACAAACATCTAAATTTCAAATAAGTAAATAACTAATAATGACTGTCCTGAACTCTCTGTCCACGCAGAAAATCTGCAAGTTCAGAAGTAGAAACACAAATAAAAACATTAGTTTACTAGAATTGATCCACAAAAATGCTCAGGCAAGTTGGTTTCTTAGGTTTAGCTACTTGTCCAAAACTATCTTTCCTGTGTGATGCTAAATAACCCCAAATAATACCAGTCATCTTGCATGACCAAGAAAAGCAGGATGGAAAAGAAATAGGGTTACCCTGCTGCTGTTTTTGTCTATACTCCTCATGGTGACATCCATCTCACTATGCTGAATAATGCTAGTCTTTAACATCCAGTAATGATTTTCCACATAATGTGGGCACTAAATGTAAGCCGAGTTCATCTGTGTTTAACAAAAGAAACAGCAATCTGACCTGAATCTGGAGGAAAGCTTACTGTGTATTATCTATTTAAATAGGTACACAATTTTAACTGATAGACAATTTTAGGAATTTTCAGCAGTTGGACTAATATACTGACTTTAGAACCTAACCCCCTTCATTCCATAGATCAGACTGTTCTATTTTACAGATAATATAAAATAATATAAAGGAAGCTGAAGTACTAAAAAAACAAAATGTTGATAAAATTTAAAAATATGTAAATTAACAGAGAAACATGATATCATGTTCATATACTGGAAGGCCTGAAGTGGAAAAATAATTAATCATCCCTCAATTTATATGAAGGTTTACTGTGATTTTATCAGAATCCCATCAAGATTCTTTATATAGAGAGAAAAATAAGATAACTCTAGGGACTGAAGTATGTAGCTCATTGGTAGAATGCATGCTAGCATACACAAGACCCTGGGTTTGGTCCCCAGGACAAAAAGATAATAAATACAAAATTTGTATGAAAACATACTTAACATATTTATTTAAACATAAGAATATTTAAACATAAGAATAGAGAGAAAATGCTCTATCCAATTTTATGATTATATAGCTACTGGAATCAAACACGTGATAGTGAAACATACATCAAAAGACCAGCGGACCCGAAAAAGATACGTATATGTGTGAATAATTGATTTCATATAAAGATATGACGGCAATACAATGGAGGAACGACAGTCATGTCAAGAAATGGTTGGAGCAAATAGATCTCAATAAATCAACCTCAACCTAAATTTCACACCTTATGAAAAAAGTGAGAAATGGATCACAGATTTAAGTACAAAGCATAAAAATGCAAACTTTTAAAGCGTAAGAGAAAACATTTGAGATCCAGAGTTAGACAAGAGTTCATAGACTTGACATGAAAAACACTGCCATAAAACAAAAAAAGGTCATTAAAGTAGACTTCATAAAAATGAAAACTTTTGAGCCCATCACAGTAGTACACATCTGTAGTCCCAGCCACTGAGGAGGCTGATGCAGGAAAATTGCTTGAGCCCAGGAGTTCAAGGCAGCCTGAGCAACACAGTAGATCCCATGTAAATGTAAAAACTTTGCTTTGTGCAAGACCTTATTAAGAAGATAAAAAGACAAAACTACAGAATGGGAAAAATATTTTTAAGTCACAAACCTGACAAAGGACTAGAATCTAGAAAATAAAGCTGGGCATGGTGACATATGCCTATAATGCCCCACTCAGGAGACTGAAGCAAGAAGGTCACAAGTTTGAGGACAGTCCTGGCAACACAGCAAGACCCTGTCTCAAAAGAAAGGTTGGAGTTATAGCTCAGTGTTATAATGCCTCAGGTTCAATCCCCTCTACCACAATGAATAGAATAGAATAGAATAGAATAGAATAGAATAGAATAGAATAGAACAGAACAGAACAGAACAGAACAGAACAGAACAGAACAGAGCAGGACAGGACTATACTTAAAATTCAAAAGCAGGGCTTCGAGTATTGCTCAGTGGTATAGTCCATGCCTGGTATTTGTGAGACAGTGGTAGAACAGAAAAGAAACCAAACCAAACCAAACTGAACCCTCCAATTAGAAAATGAACAAAGGCTGGCAGTATACCTCAATGGCAGAGCACTTTTCTAACATGTGCAAGGCCCCGGGTTGGATTCCCATTGGAAGGAAGGAAGAACGGACAGAAAAATAAATGAAATTAAAGACATGAAGAAAACTCACTAAAAAAACATTCAGGGGCTGGGGTTGTGTTTCAGTGGTAGAGCGCTTGTCTAGCATGTGTAAGGCCCTGAGTTCAAGTCTCCGCACCACGTATAAATAAATGAATAAAATAAAGGTCTATCAACATCTTAAAAATTTTTTAAATAGGTGGCAAATAAGCAAATACAAGAATGTTCAACATCAGTAGCTATTAGGGAAATACAAACTGAAACCACAAACAGGTAACAATACACACCTATAAGAAAGGCCAAAATAAAAAAAAAATAGTGATAATGCCAAATGCTGGTGAGAACACAGAGAAACACTCATACATGGCTGGTAGGAATATAAAATATCATATGGAAGAAAATTTTGCAGCTCCTTTTAAAACTAGAACTTACCATATGGCCCAACAATTAGTAATTCTTGGGCATTTATCCCAGAAATAAAAAAACTGATTTCCACAGAAAAACTTGCATATGAATATTCACAGCAACTTTATCCAATTAACGAACACAGAAAACTACCCAAATATCCTTCAGTGGAAAAATGACTAAATATATGGTGGTACATCATAAAATGGAATACCTCTCAGCAATAAAAAAGAATAAATTACTGATATATACAACATCGTAGATGAACTAAGGAGTTAGAGATGGAGGGTAATTTAGCAAGACCCTGTCTCAAAACAAAATTGAAAAGGAGGGGGCAGTGCTGGGGATACAGCGCAGAGGTAGAAGTTTCTGGGTTTAGTCTGAAAAACCAAAACCACAAATATGTTTGTATATGCAGGAACTCTCTCTGGAAAGATACAGTAGGAACTAAAAATAACACCTATGGTCAAGATAAGGGTAACAGAACTTCCTTTTCATTATAAACCCTTTTGTCCCTTCTCGATTTTATACCAAGTAAATATATCATCTATTTTTAAAAAAGAGTTTTCCCCCAGTACTGGGCTTGTACACAGTAGGCAAATATTCTACATTGAAGTACGTCCCCAACCGAAAAAAAAAAAAAGGTACATTTTTTTTTTAATGTACCGGGGACTGAACTTGGACACTTAATCACTGAGTTACATCCCCAAACCTTTTTATCTTTTATTTTGCTAAGTTACTTAGGACCTCATGTGGGCTCCTATTGCCTCAGCCCTGGGATTACAGGCATGCACCACCACACCCAGTTATTTTAAAAAATAATAATAATTCAATAATTCTGTATTTTCATATATTTTAATATATGAAAAGTGACTAATAAAATACAGCATATTAATAACATAATGGATAAAAAAATCTCAACAGATGCAGAAAAAGCATTTAATAAATTATAACACACTCTCATGATCAAAAAATTCAACCAAAAAGGCATCTATTTTAAAAAATTCACAGCTATACTTAATGATGAAAGGACAAGGTGCTTTCTGTAAGGAATAAAACAAGAATGTCTACTCTCCAAATTCCATAGCAAATGAAATATAACATGACTGGTGATATATTTTTTCCTGGAATGTTAGGACAGTTCAAGACAGAATGGGGGACAGGGAAGGGGAGAGGGAGGAGAGGAGGAGGAAAGAGGAGAAGAAGACAAGTACCAGAGAAGGACTCAGAACTGGAAGGAGGAGGAGGAAGACCACATGCACATCCTAATTGATACAAAAAAGGTATTTTACAAAATTCAACACCATATTATGATAAAAACCAACTAGGAATGGAAGGAAACTACTTCAATATAACAAAAGGTCACATGTAAAAACCTGACAGCTGAAGGATAGTGCTAGATAATATCCAGTATGTTATCTGTGTGTATGACTATACCACAATGAAACCCATTATTCCGTACAATTAAAATGCACTCATAAAAAGAAAAGACAAACTCCCAGCCAACATCATATTTAATGGTGAAAAACTGAGTTTTTTCCACTAAGATCAGGACAAGACAACTCTTGCAACTTCCATTCAAGGAAGGACTGGTAGTCCTAGAAAGAGCACGTGCTCAGCAAGCACAGTCCTGAGTCTGACTCCCCAGCACCACCAAAAAAAAAAAAAAAAAAAAAAAAAAAGGTGGGGGCGGGGCAGATGGGACTATATTAAACTTAAAGACTTCTATACAAAGGTCAAAGTGAAGAGGCAACCAGTAGAATGAGAAAAAAGTCTGCAAATTGTATTTCTGATAAGGAGCTATTATTTATAACAAAGAACCCCTATAAAGCTTGCTAACAACAAAAGAAAAAATAATCCAATTTAAAAATGGGCAAAGGATGTAAAAAGACATTTTTCCAAAGAAATACAAACACCCAAGGAGCGTAAGAAAAGATACTGAACATCACTTTTCACTATAAAAATGCAAATCAAAATTATGAAATACTGCCTCACACCCATGAGAACGGTCAATAATAAAATAATGGAAAATAGTAAATATTGGCAAGGATGTAGAAAAATTTGAACCCTTGTGCCCTACTTGTAGGAAAGTAAAATGATGCAGCTGCTATGGAAAACAGGATGCCAGTTCCTCAAAAAATTAAAAGGAACTACCATTTGATCCAGAAATCTCACTTCTGGATAAACATCCAAAAAAGATGAAAGGAGAATCTTAAAAATTTGCATACCCATGTCAATAGCAACATTACTCTCAATAATCTAAGGGTAAAAGCAACTCAAATGTCCTTCTACAGATGAATGGATAAACATAGTGGGATGTGTGTGTGGAACACACAACAGAATGTTAATCAACCTTAAAAAGGAAAGAAATCCTGTCACATGCTACAACATGCTAAGCAAAATAAACCAATCACACCAAACACTGTATGATTCCAATTACATGGAGTTATTTTAAAAAATATAGAAATTTAAATTAAAAGTCAGACACTGTAGCTCATGCCTGTGATTACAGATAATCAGGAGTCTAAGGCAGGAGGATCTCAAGTTCTAGTCCAAAATTCTAGTCCAGCCCTGGCAATTTAGCCAGAACCTTCTCAAGATAAAATTTAAAAAGGGATGAGGACACAGTTCAGTGGTAGAGTATCCCTGGTTTCAATTTCCAGTACCCCAGGAAAAGAACAAAAGAAAAAGAAACTGAAAGTAGAATTGTGGTTACCAAGGGATGAAGGTAAGGGGATTTAGGGAGTTGTTTAATGAGTGTAGTTTCAGTTTTACAAGATGAAAAAGTTTTAGAAGTCTGCTGTAAAACATGGTGAAGAGACATAACACTGAACTATAAAATGATTAAGATGATAAAATTTGGTGTTTTTTTAAACCATAATTAATTTTTTAAAAAGGAAATTAAACACATCCCATGAAAAATCATATAACAAAAAGAACAGTAATAAAAGAATTGATGGAAAACCATATCATGGACAAACCTTAAAAACATTATGCTAAATGAAAGTAGCTAGTCACAAATGATCATGTATTATATGAAATGTCTGAAATAGGCAAATCCATACAAACAGAAAAAATTAGTGAATTTAAGTGACTGGAAGGAGTAGCTGAGTGGTAGGAATGACTACTGATTAGTACAGGGTTTCTTTTTGAAGTGATGAAAATATTCTGGAATTACTGGTGATAGATGTACAACTCTGAATATACTAGAAACCACTGAACTGTACACTTTGTAAACTATTTCTCAATGAAGCTATTACTTTCTAAAAATCAAAACAAATTAATTTGACAACAATTGTTTTCAACTTCGGTGTAATGAAAAACACTACATACACAAGGGACAGACCAAGATAAAATATTTACAAAATACAACAGAAGGCAGGCTAACATGCACATAAATATACAAACCAGTAAGAAAAAAAAATGAGGAAAGAATGTACAGCAATTCACCATCTACAAATGACTAATACTCATAAAAGTGTTCAACTTCAGCAGAGGGCAAAAGTGTACAAATTAAAACAAGATGTTTCTACTTTATCAGTTGATCAAAATTTTAAATTGAGGGTAATAAGCACTCTCATAAGTGCTGATGAAGCCCTTTGCCTGTCACACACTTGTAATTCCAGCAACTCAGGAGGCTTAGGCAGGAGGATTCCAAGTTGGGGGCCAGTCTCAGTAACTTAGGGAAAACCTGTTTCAAACTAAAAACTAAATAGGACTGGGATAAAGGGCCCCTGGGCTCAATCCCCAGTACCAAAAAATAAAATAAAGTGATCTACATGGGAATGAGTGCATAATATATTAAATTTAATTTAGAAAATTGGAGGTGTAGAAAAACCTCCATTTTAATAAGCACTTCATGTAATTCTGATTCAACTACTCTGTAATAGTGGTCTACTTATGCTTTGAATATAGTCCTTGCTGTTCAGTTCAGTCTTTGGGATTACTTTTTAAATAGACATGTTTCTTTCTTTTCCTTTCCCTGTTCCTCCTTTCTCTCTTCCCCCTTTCTAATTTCAGGGGAAACAAGATTACCTTTCTTCCCCATCCTAGGCAGAGTTATCTGTCCTTGAGCATATACCCACCACAGAAGCCTTTGAGTCACCTCTTTAAAAGTCCCCTGTTCCCACTGATGGGCAGAATCACAGCCTCTGGGACAGGAGTCCCCTGTGCTTCTCCTTTGCTATCAAACTTGTTTTTTCTTTTTCTTAAAACTGTGTCCTCATTATTGGATTGGCATCAGGGACAAGGACAAGCTTTTAATAGTAACTCCACAAAATAAAATGTTAAATTCATATTCCCTAGTAGATACATTCCCCTGAATTTTCACCACAATTACTTTTACTTTGTCCTAAGGTAAACTTACACATAAATTTATTTCTAGTATGGTACTTGGCACAAGAATACATTCAATAAATATTAAACAAAAAAAAATTTTTTTTGAACTGGGGACTGAACCCAGGGGTGCTTTATCCCATACCTTCTTTTGTTTTGAGATGAGGTTTCACTAAGTTGCTGAGGGTCTCCCAGAGTTGTCGTGGCTGGCCTGGAACTTATGATTTTCCTGCCTCAGTCTCCTGAATTACTGGAATTACAGAGGTGCACCACTGCACCCAGTTTGAATAATATTTTTAAATAAAAATATTTTAATACTTAAATACTTTAAAAAGTCACAAATCTCTTAGGAATAAAGGATAAACAAGAGTCTCCTTCTCTTACCATATTTACATAAAAATAAAAACATGAGCCATGAGTGGTAGTCCACACCTGTAATCCCAGCTATCTGGGAGGCTGAGGAAGGAGTGAAAATATGAGGCCAGCCTTCAAAATTTATAAAGACCTTGTCTCAAAATTTAAAAAAGGGCTGGGGATATAGCTCAGTGGTAGAACTCCACAGGGTTCAACTCCTAGTATAAACTAATTAGTCGATTAATTTTATTTATTTATTTATTTTTATTTTTTGGTACCAAGGATTGAACTCGAGCACTCAACCACTGAGCCACATTCCAAGCATTATTTTGTATTTTATTTAGAGACAGGTCTCACTGAGTTGCTTAGTGCCTCACCATTGCTGAAGCTGGCTTTGAACTCGAGATCCTCCTGTCTTAGCCTCCCCAGCTGCTGGGATTATAGGTGTGCACCACTGCATCCAGCTTAATTACTTAATTTTTAAAAAACATTTCATTTACAGTATATACTAGTTAAAATTATCATGTAAAACCATGCATGGTGGTCCATGCCTGTAATAACTGAGGCTTGGGTGGCTGAGGCACATGGATCACAGGTTCAAAGCCAGCCTCAGCAACTTATCAAGGCCCCAAGCAACTCAAGGAGGCTTTATCTCTAAATAAAATAACAAAAAGGGCTGGGAATGTGGATCAGTGGTTAAGAGTCCTTTGGCTCAAACACCAGTACCAAAAAAAAAAAAAAAAACAGATTATCATGTAATATTAAAACCATAGATCTTTTTCATGTATATATGAAATACAAAACACATTCAGTAGCTCAGCATACCTCATACTGACCCCAATTTTCTTCAGTGACTTTTTATTTATTTAAAGTTTTTTGGTACTAGGTAATGAACCCAGGGATACTTTACCATAGAGTTACATCCCTGGCCTTTTTTCATTGTTTATTTCAACGCAGGGTCTTACTAAATTGACAAGGCTGGCCTCAAACTTGCAATCCTCCTGCTTCAGACTCCCTAGTTGTGGGGATTACAGTTGTGCACCACTACATCCACCTTCTCCAGTGACTTCTATCAAAATAAACAAAACAAAACAAACCACTTCAGGGGTATTTTTCTAAAGAACAACAGGATTATAAAATTACTAGTTATTCTAAAGAACAATTTTTAGGCATTTTTTTACTTTTTTATTATTAATTTATTTTTTATCAGTGATAAATTTATTTTCAATACTTAATGTTTATATGAGGATATGCACTAGCTGTGAAAACAAATATGCATTTGAATTTTGACCCCTTCACTTAAGCTTTCTTCATGTCTTAGCTATCTCTTTCACAAAACTCACAAAATAAGTTATTTTGAGGCTTAAATTATATGATAAAGCACCCAGCCAAGTCCTTGGCAGAATTAAGTGCCCCAAAATTTTCAGTCTGCATTCTGTTTCTCCAACTCATGTACAGTGTTAGAGAGCTCATGGTGCTGGGCGATGTAGTGCAAGCTTATAATCCCAGTGACTCAGGAGGTTGAAGAGGTGGGCTGCGAACCCAAGGCCAACTTCAGCAACTTACTGAGGCCCAAAGCAATTTAGTGAGACTGTCTCAAAAATTTAAAAAAATAAAATTAAAAAAAAAAAAAAGATTAATTGATTGAAGCAGGGCACAGTAGCACGTGCATGAAGTTCCAGTTACCTGGGAGGCTGACACAAGAGGATCAAAAGTTTGAGGTCAGCTTGGGCAACTTTCCAAGACCTTGTCTCAAAATAAAATCTAAAAAGTACCAGAGATGTTGCTCAGTGGTCAAGTGGATGAAGAGTTCCTGGATTCAATACCCAGGACTAGGAAAAAACAATTATACACACACACACACACACACACACACACACACACACACTCTTTGAAATAAAAATTAAAATAGAATTCTGTAAATTGTAGACAATCCTAAAAGGATGCACAGGGATAATAAATGCGTTTTCTCAATTCAGCCTTTTTAAAAAACCTAAAGTGGTTAAATTCTAAAACTGCATTCAACATATTCCGTTTCTTTTGCACTGCAGTAATTCCATTCTTTGGCACATCTAAAGTTTATTTATGTTCTAGTTTTAACAAATTTAGCCAGTCAGATGTGGTGGTGCATGCCTGTAATCCCAGCAACCTGGGAGGCGGAGGTAGGAGGATAGCAAGTTCAAAGCCAGACTCAGCAACTTAGTGAGCCCTAAGCAATCAGTGAGACCCTGTTTCTAAATAAAATATTAAAAAGGGCTGTTATGTGGTTCAGTGGTTAAGTGTCCTGGGTTCAATGCCTGGTACCAAAAATAAATAAATAGGTTAATTAATTAATTAATTCAGTCAGAAGTCAAGTCAAAGAATTAGAATGACTAATCTCTGCCCAAAACAATCAGGGTCACATGCAAGCACTGTCAAACCTGAAAATTTGGGTGAAGAAAGGGAATGGCTTAAAATTACCTTCCAATCACCCAGAATTTATAAATAAATGTCTTTGAAAAAGACACAAAGGGACCAGGCATGGTGGGTGGCACATGCCTGCAATCCCAACAGCTTGAGAAATTAAGAAAGGAGGATAACAAGTTCACAGCTAAGCAACTTAGTGAGACCTTGTCTCAAAATAAAAAAATTAAAATAATAAAAAGGACTAGGGATGTGGTCAGTGGTGGAGCACCCCTGGGTTCACTCTCTGGCACACACACAAAAAAAGGAAACATATTGCCAAAAATAGTTTCTCCCTTTTGTTACACCATCCTATCTGCACTGTGATTACCACAAAAAAATCCTCAGCTGCCTGCTCTGCAACTCTTTCAACAAGGCAATCTGTGCTCAGGAGGTTGGGCCAAAGGAGACTGCAGTGTTTGAAATACTGCATTTCAAACACTATAAATAAAATGCAGTATTTCAAACACTATATGCTAGATATTTATTTGATCTTTACATTCTATTCTAGTAAGATACGTTGAATTTTTTCAACTTAATCACTTAGGATCCTAAGTGTTTGGTTCATTAATATATCAATTTAAATTTTAATTTCATATTTGTAATTGTACAGAGGGGCTCTTTTACTAATTCTTACTGAAAACCAAAAAAAGTCTCATTACACTCAAGTACACAGACACCCACAGATCAAAAACACACAGGATGCCTTAGGGCTTTTAGGGTCTGGATAATTATAATAAACACTAATAAAAAATATTAAATTAAAATCTCCATATAAAAAGACAGATTATCTACACAGGAACATAAGCTATAGAAAGTAAACCTTAGATTTTGTTTTGAAGGTCAGAAACCAATGCTGCCAAATTAGGAATAAAAGTTTCTAAAGAAGAAACCCACCTACAGAAAAATCAGCGCTTTTGATTTCCCAAAGTTCAAGTATAGAAGAGCACAGCTTGTGCTGATTTGTTAGAAGGCAACTTTTCTAAAAGTAGACTAGGGTGAATCATAAAACCTTTGAACGCCCTTTCCAATACGTATCAGAGCCTGCATGCTTGAATGTACATCACCTCATCTCCAGACACTGGCTATTAGGCATGTGGAAGAAGGAAACTCAATTAAAAAAAAAAAAAAAAGAGAATACTGTGAAATATAATCCAATGCCAGAGGAGCCCTTGATGGAAAACACCAGTAACCAATGTTATTTAGACATAGAAGAAACCTTACCTGCATTGCACAGAACAAGATTATCATTTTAACTATTTAGGAGCATTGGAGCATCTGCTAACTTTTTTCCCTAAGGCAAAACCCAACCTATGTGTGTGTGTATATATATATATACATACATGTACATATTCACATATATTTCAATTCAAATTTATTAATTTATTAAATAAATTATTCATATATCTTCCCCAAAATTGTAAATATGGAAAAAGTCTAATTTTAAAAGAAAAAGGCTCCAATCTAGATTTCTAAAATACTGAAATTATAAATTCAGTACAACTAGGTTGCTAGTATTATATAGAAAGTATCAGTACACTGTCCCACACTAACTGAGAACTATTTTCAACAAAGCTCAGGAAACTTCGAATACATACATAACCCAAAGAAAAGGTATCTTTGGTGTTTAATGAAAAACACTATTTCACAAACAATAAAAACTTAAAATAGAAACCACATTCCAAATCCTAAAAAGGAGAAGGATAAAACACAATAGTGGCTTTTAAAACAAACTGAAAAATGGTTTCAATGTGTTCAATTCAAACAGTTCCCAAACTGGGTCTGGTGGTAGCTTGTACCTGTAATCCCAGCGACTCAGGAGGCTAAGGCTTGAGAACTACAAATTCAAGGCCAGACTCAGCAACTTGGCAAGGACCTAAACAACTTAGGAAGACCCTGTCTCAAAATAAAAATAAAAAGTGTTGGGATGTGATTCAGTGGTAAAGCACCCCTAGGTTCAATTCCTGGTATTGGGGGTAGGGTGGGGGTTCATCCAGATACTTTCCAAACAATATTAGGTCTCTTTCAGAATTTTAGAAGAAATGGAGATCATCTTCACAGATGATTTCTAACTATTTTTTTTTGGGGGGGGGGGTGCTACCAGCAATTGAAACCAAGGGTGTTTAACCACTGAACCACATCCCCCACACTTTTTTTATATTTTATTTTGAGACAGCTGAGGCTGACTTTGAACTTGTGATCCTCCTGCCTTAGCCTCCCAAACCCTGGGATTTCAAGTGTGCACCACCAAATGGAAATTTCTAGCTTTTTAATGGTAATTTCTGGTAAAAAGCCAGAGATTAAGTAGCAAAAAATAATAATGAAATAGTAATAACAAAGGGAAGAATACAGACATAAAACTCTTTGATAAAAAATGTAATTTAGGGAGATCCAAGATGGCAGACTAGAGGGAGGCTGCGTTCCTTGTCGCTCTGTAACTCTGGTTTCAAGCAGAGGATATCTGTTTCTTCGTGAGGCAGTTTTTGCTGCTTATAGATTCCCTGTTTACCCCATTTGTCTACTGTGATCACCTGCAGTCTGCCAGCATATCCACTCCTTTTTTGAGTGCAGATTGCGCACTGGCAGGCGCTTATCACCTGCCATTTGCCTGCCTCTTGCCTGTCCATCACCTGCCTTACACCTATCCATCACCCACCGCCCAAGGTTCACCTCCCGATTGTACGAGAACAGTCAGCAAACTGATCGCCAATGACAGTAAAGCGCCACCTGCCTGCTCTTGCCTGGAAGTTCACTGTGACAGTACCTGCAGGTTTGATTACACGTGGCTGCCGCCATCTTGAGACAATAGCCAGGCCCCGTAGGACCCATGGCTGGACTGACTGAGCCCCATCTCCAGGATCCCGCAACCTGACCGATCACTCCCTGACTCCAGGGCCCTCACATCAACTGACTGCTCCCTGCCACCAGGACACCCAGACCAACTAACTGCACCCTATCACCGGGATCCCAGACCGACTGATTGCAACCGGCCTCTAGGATCCCGCAACCACACCAAACACACCCGACCTCCACAATCCCTGCCTGACCAACCCCACCCCGCCTCCAGGACCTCCAGTCGAGCACGTCCACACCTGGAGCTGCAGCTCCCCATTTGCCAACACATTTCAAAGCCAGAGTGGCCATCTTGGATAATCCTGGAAGCCATAGCTCCGATCTTTAGGTGGGGCAAATCCCATCCTGAGACACCTGCTGGACTCTTGAAGCTCATTGTCAGGTACCTCACATGCATCAGGCTACTGAACTTTGGGAGGTTTGAATACTATATGACTGTTATAGTGTAGATTTTCTTTATTCTCCATGTTGAACAATTTTAAGTTTTTATTCCTTTACTTTTCTTGCTCTCTTTTCCTTTTGTATCCCTGTTCCCTCAGTCTCTTTTTCCCTTTTTGCATGCTAACATCCAATTTCTTTTGCTTTTACTCTCACCCTTTCTACTATCTAGAACTTCTGTATATTCTTTTCTCATCCCATTAACACTACATCCTACATCCCTCTGCATCCTCTTTGTTCTCCATTAGAAACTGCAGACCTTATTGCAAATCTGTTTGTTACACTGAAGATAATATTTGAACTCATTGTGTTTATTATGACAATATTGTTAATGTCCTCATAGTGATTATTTGGTCTAGGACTGCATAGTGTCTGAATTGGGCACCGCTAATATTGATCTCCCCTTAAAGAAAAGGTTTTGGAAACCTACAAGACCACTATAAGCCTATACGGGGAAATCTTCAATACCCCAGATCTGTACTGCTAGAGGGGAAGATACATGAACAACATGAAAAAACAAGGGAAGAAAATGATCCAAACAAATCTAGATTCTATATTAATAGAATCCAATGACAGTATGTTAGAAGAAATGTCAGAAAAAGACTTCAGATTATACGTGATTAAGATGATTTGCGAAGCAAAGGATGAGATAAGAGAGCAAATGCAGGCAATGAATGATAATACGAATAAGCTGAAAGAGCAACTGCAGGAAGCAAAAGATCATTTCAACAAAGAGATAGAGATTCTTAAAAAAAAAAAAAAAAAAAAAACAAATCCTTGAAATGACGGAAACAATAAACCACATGAAAAACTCAATGGAAAGCATCACCAAAAAACTAGACCACTTGGAAGACAGAACCTCAGACAATGAAGACAAAATATTTAATCTTGAAAATAAAGTTGCCCAAACAGAGAAGATGGTAAGAAATCATGAACAGAACCTCCAAGAACTATGGGACATCATGAAAAGACCAAATTTAAGAATTACTGGGATTGAGGAAGGCACAGAGATACAAACCAAAGGAATGAACAACCTATTCAATGACATAATATCAGAAAATTTCCCAAGCCTGAAGAATGAAATGGAAAATCAAATACAAGAGGCTTACAGAACACCAAATGCACAAAATCACAACAGATCCACACCAAGGCACATTATAATGAAAATGCCTAACATTCAAAATAAAGATAGGATTTTGAAGGCTGGAAGAGAAAAGCATCAGATTACATATAGGAGGAGACCAATACAGATAGCAGCCGACTTCTCAACCCAGACTCTAAAAGCTAGAAGGGCCTGGAACAACATATTTCAAGCTCTGAAAGAACATGGTTGCCAACCAATCCTATACACAGCAAAACTAACCTTCAGATTTGAAGATGAAATAAAATCCTTCCATGATAAACAAAAGTTAGAAGAATTTACAAATAGAAAGCCTGCACTACAGAATGTTCTCAACAAAATATTCCATGAGGAGGAAATGAAAACAACAATGTATGTCAGCAAAAGGAGGAACTACCTTAGAGAAAAACCACTCAAAGGAGAAACCAAGCCAACTTAAAAACCAAAAATAAGCCAAATGACTGGGAATACAAATCATATCTCAATAATAACCCTGAACGTTAATGGCCTAAACTCATCAATCAAAAGACATAGACTGGCAGAATGGATTAAAAAGAAAGACCCAACAATATGCTGCCTGCAAGAGACTCATCTCATAGAAAAAGACATCCACAGACTAAAGGTGAAAGGATGGGAAAAAACCTACCATGCACATGAACCCAGTAAAAAAGCGGGGGTTTCCATTCTTGTATCAGATAAAGTAGACTTCAAGCCAAAGTTAGTCAGAAGGGATAAAGGACATTTCATACTACTTAGGGAACCATAAATCAGGAAGACATAACAAGAGTAAATATTTGTGCCCAAAACAACAGTGCATCCCTGTACATCAAACAAATCCTCTGCCATTTCAGGAATCAAACAGACCACAACACAATAATTCTGGATGACTTTACACACCGCTGTCACCACTAGACAGATCTTCCAATCAAAAACAAAACAAAGAAACCATAGAACTCAGTAACACAATCACATATAATATATTCCATCCATATAAATACACATATAAAATATTCCATCCATCAACAAGCAGATTCACTTTGTTCTCAGCAGCACATGGAACCTTCTCGAAAATAGACCATATGTTATGCCACAAAGCAGCCCTTAGGAAATGCAAAAAAAGAGAGATACTGCCTTGTGTTCTATCAGATCATAATGGACTGAGAGTAGAAATCAATGACAAAATAAAAACAGAAATTACTCCAACACCTGGAGACTAAATAATATGCTATTGAATGAAACATGGATAACAGAAAACATCAGGGAGGAGATAAAAAACACTCTTAGAGGTCAATGAGAACAATGATACAACATATCAAAATCTCTGGGATACTATGAAAGCGGTACTAAGAGGAAAATTCATTACATGGAGTGCATTCAAGAAAAGAATGAAAAGTCAACAACTAAATGACCTAACATTACAGCTCAAAGCCCTAGAAAAAGAACAGAATAACAGCAAAAGTAGTAGAAGACAGGAAATAATTAAAATCAGAGCTGAAATCAATGAAATTGAAACAAAAGAAATAATTCAAAAAATCGACAAAACAAAAAGTTGGTTCTTTGAAAAAGTAAACAAAACAAACCCGTAGCCACACTAACAAAGAGAGAAAACTCAAATTACTAAAATTCATGAAAAAGGAAATATCACGACAGACACCACTGAGATACATAACACAATGAGAAGCTACTTTGAAAATCTGTATTCCAACAAAATAGATACTACCGAAGACATTGACAAATTTCTAGAGACATATGCTCCTCCCAAGCTGAACCAGGAGGACATACACATTTAAACAGATCAATATCAAGCAATGAAATAGAAGAAGCCATTAAAAACCTACCATCCAAGAAAAGCCCAGGACCAGACGGATTCTCAGCCGAGTTCTACAAGACCTTCAAAGAAGAACTCATCCCAATACTTCTCAAAGTATTCCAGGAAATAGAAAAGGAGGGTACCCTACTGAACTCACTCTATGAAGCTAATATCACCCTCATACCCAAACCATGTAAAGACACATCAAGGAAAGAAAATTTTAGACCAATATCCCTGATGAATACAGATGCAAAGATCCTTAACAAAATACTCGCAAACCATATCCAAAAACATATTAAGAAAATTGTGCACCACGATCAAGTGGGGTTCATCCCTGGAATGCAAGGATGGTTTAACATCCGTAAATCAATAAACGTAATCCATCATGTCAATAGATTTAAGGATAAGAATCATATGGTTATTTCAATTGACGTAGAAAAGCCTTCGACAAAATACAACACCCCTTCATGCTCAAAACACTAGAAAAAATAGGGATAGTAGGAACATACCTGAACATTGTAAAGGCTATTTATTCTAAGCCCATGGCCAACATCATACTTCTTCTTTTTTCTTTTTTCGGTGCTGGGGATCAAACCCAGGGCCTTGACTGAGCTCTCTCTCCAGCCCCCCAACATCATTCTTAGTGGAGAAAAACTGAAACCACTCCCTTTAACAACAGGAACAAGACAGGGATGTCCTTCTTTCACCACTTCTATTCAACATTGTCCTCGAAACTCTAGCCAGAGCAATTAGACAGACTAAAGACATTAAAGGGATACAAATAGGAAAAGAGGAACTTAAGCTGTCACTATTTGCTGATGACATGATTCTATATTTAGAGGATTCAAAAAACTCCTCCAGAAAACTTCTAGACCTCATCAATGAATTCAGCAGAACAGCAGGCTATAAAATCAACATGCATAAATCTAAAGCATTTTTAGACGCAAGCAAAGAAACATCTGAAAGGGAAATGAGGAAAACAACTCCATTTGCAATAGCCTCAAAAAAAAAAATAAAATACTTGGGAATCAATCTAACCAAAAAGGTAAAAGATCTCTACAATGAAAACTACAAAACACTGAAGAAAGAAATTGAGGAAGACCGTAGAAAATGGAAAGATCTCCCATGTTCTTGGATAGGCAGAATTAATATTGTCAAAACGGCCATACTACCAAAAGTGCTATACAGATTCAATGCAATTCCAATTAAAATCCCAATGATGTACCTTACAGAAATAGAGCAAGCAATCATGAAATTCATCTGGAAAAATAAGAAACCCAGAATAGCTAAAGCAATCCTTAGCAGAAAGAGCGAAGCAGGGGGTATCATAATACCAGAACTTCAACTCTACTACAAAGCAATAGTAACAAAAACGGCATGGTATTGGCACCAAAATAGGTAGATCAATGGTACAGAATAGAGGACACGGACACAAACCCAAAAAAATACAATTTTCTCATACTAGACAAAGGTGCCAAAATTATGCAATGGAGACAAGATAGCCTCTGAACAAATGGTGCTGGGAAAACTGGAAATCCATATGCAACAGAATGAAACTAAACCCCTATCTCTCACCCTGCACAAAAATCAACTCACAATTGATCAAGGACCTTGAAATCAGACCAGAGACCCTGCATCTTATAGAAGAAAAAGTAGGTCCAAATCTTCACCTTGTTGGCTTAGGATCAGACTTCCTTAACAGGACTCCCATAGCACAAGAAATAAAAGCAAGAATCAATAACTGGGACAGATTCAAACTCAATAGCTTTCTCTCAGCAAAGGAAACTATCAGCAATGCGAAGAGAGAGCCTACAGAGTGGGAGAATATCTTTGCCACTCATACTTCAGATAGAGCACTAATTTCCAGAATATATGAAGAACTCAAAAAACTCTACACAAAGAATACAAATAACCCAATCAATAAATGGGCTAAGGATATGAACAGACGCTTCACAGAAGAAGATCTACAAGCAATCAACAAACATATGAAAAAATGTTCACCATCTTTAGTAATAAGAGAAATGTTCCATCTCACCACAATTAGAATGGTGATTATCAAGAACACAAGCAACAATAGGTGTTGGTGAGGATGTGGGGAAAAAGGTACACTCATACATTGCTGGTGGGGCTGCAAATTAGTGCAGCCACTCTGGAAAGCAGTGTGGAGATTCCTGAGAAAACTTGGAATGGACCTACCATTTGACCCAGCTATCCCACTCCTCAGCCTATACCCAAAGGACTTAAAGTGAGCATACTACAGAGATACAGCCACATCAATGTTCATAGCTGCTCAATTCACAACAGCCAGATTGTGGAACCAACCTAGATGTCCTTCAATGGATGAATGGATAAAGAAACTGTGGGCCAGATTGTGGAACCAACCTAGATGTCCTTCAATTGATGAATGGATAAAGAAAATGTGGTATATATATACAATGGAATATTACTCAGCCATAAAGAACGATAAAATTATGGCATTTGCAGGCAAATGGATGAAACTGGAGAATATCATGCTAAGTGAGATAAGCCAATCTCAAAAAACCAAAGGAAGAATGATATCGCTAATAAGTGGATGATGACACATAATGGGGGGTGGGAAGGGTTAGTGTTGGGGTTGGAGTTGGGTTTAGGGAGGGGGGCAGGAATGGAGGAAGGAAGGACTGTATAGATGGAGGGGAAGGGTGGGAGGGGAGGGGGGGAAGGGAAAAAATGGCAGAATGAATCAAACAACATTACCCTATGTAAATTTATGATTACACAAATGGTATGCCTTTACGCCATGTACAAATAGAGAAACAACATGTATCCCATTTGTTTACAATAAAAAGAAAAAAAAAAAAAAAAGAAACTGTGGTATATATATACAATGGAATATTACTCAGCTATAAAGAATAATAAAATTATGGCATTTGAAGGCAAATGGATGAAACTGGAGAATATCATGCTAAGTGAGATAAGCCAATCTCAAAAAACCAAAGGATGAATGATCTCGCTGATAAGCGGATGATGACACATAATGGGGGGTGAAAGGGGGGCAAGAATGGAGGAAGGAGGGATGTATAGAGGGAAAAGAGGGGTGGGAGGGGTGGGGGGGAAGGAAAAAATAACAGAATGAATCAAACACCATTATGCAGTGTAGATGTATGATTACAGAAATGGTATGCCTTTACTTCATGTACAAATAACATGTATCCCATTTGTTTACAATAAAAATAAATTTAGAAAAAAAATATATATATATTACTTCCTCCCTTCTCTCAATTATTCCCCCCCAATGAAAACCTGCTTAAAGAGGTAAAAGAGAGGGGCTGGGGAGATAGCTCAGTCGGTAAAGTGCTTGCCTTGCAATCACAAGGCCATGGGTTCGATTCCCAGCACCACCAAAAAAAAAAAAAAAAAAAAAAAAAAAAAAAGAGGTAAAAGGGAGGAGAATATATCATGCTAAGTCAGATAAGCCAATCTCAAAAAACTAAAGGACAAATGATCTCACTGATAAGCGGATGAGGACATATAAGTTAGCATTAGGGTTAGGGTTAGGTTTAGGGTTAGGGATAAGGAGGGTGGTAAGAATGGAGGAAGGAAGGACTGTATAGAGGGAAAAAAGGGGTGGGAGGCGTGAGGGGGAAGGGAAAAAATAACAATGAATCAAACAACATTACCCTATATAAATTTATGATTACACAAATGGTATGCCTTGACTCCATGTACAAATAGAGAAACAACATGTATCCCATCTGTTTACAATAATATAAAAAAAAAAAAGAGGTAAAAGGGAAATAAAAGATTTCTTTAAAAAAAAATCTCAACCATAATAATGACCCAAGTTGCTTACCACAAAAGAAATCACTTATTCTCAGGTAAGAAAGCAACAACCAAACCTAAACACACACACACACACACACACACACACATCTAATTTCACTGATTTCAGAACTAAGTAAGAATGATGTAAAGAAAAAAAAAGAAAGAAAGAAAAAAAAGAAAGAAATTCAGCAGAAGCTCTCTTAACCGACATTCCAAATAACCTGGTTAACTCATGCTCTCCATTCCTCTCTAAACCAGCGTGAGGGATTCCCTAGTACAGTGGCTGTGACCTGACACCTCTCCAAAGGTTCTGTACACTTCTCTCATACCAGTGTGTGCTCACCAAGAAGCAAAGGTAAATTTATTCTCAGACCTATTTGTTTTAGTTTCACTTGGAATCCCAATTGCAAAAGTTAACTGAATGTTACAGTAAAAAAGAAAGACTTGCCATTTTATGAGAAGGAAGTTGAATGTTCTGCAAAGACCTGAGAAATACAATTTGCTTTTTAAAAAATGTCATGGAATTAGGTAAAATAATCCACCAGGCATGGCAGGCACAGTGTAATCCCAGTGGCTCCAGAGGCTGAGACAAGAGGATCCTGAGTTCAAAAGCCAGCCTCAACAACGACAAGGTGCTAAGCAACTCAGTGAGACCCTGTCTCTAAATAAAATACAAACTAGTGCTGGGGATGTGGCTCTGTGGTTGAGTGCCCCTGAGTTCAATCCCTGGTACCAAAACAAACAAACAAAAAACACCACTTTCCCCTCAACTGACAGATTTTGCATTCAACACTGCTTTACAAAAGTCTTTAAATTCACTTCCTACTATAAGGACTCTCAAATTGGGAAATCAGAAGTGTCAAAAGAAAAGACCTTGACCTATATCAAGAGTGGCAAGTGATTATACATTAAAGTAAAATATTTAAAGCGCTCTGCAAGCTCAGTCAGTAGAGCATGAGATAACTGTTTATTAAGTTTTATTTTTACCATTCATTACCTTTATCAATTAACTACTGGCAGCCAGATGCAGTGGTATATGCCTATAATCCCAGCTGCAAGGGAGGCTGAGGCAGGAGGATCCCAAGTTCAAAGCCAGCCTCATCAACTTAGCAAAGCTCTAAGCAACTTAGTGAGATCTTGTCTCTAATAAAATATAAAAAAGGGCTGGGGATGTGGTTCAGTGGTTAAGCACCCCAGGATTGAATCCCTGATACCAAAAGTAAAAATAAAAACAATTAACTACTGGTTCTAGTTGGATTGGTTAACAGGGGTGCCTCAGTCCATCTGGGCTGCCATAACAAAATACCTCAGACTCAGTAATTTATAAACAAGAGAAGTCTACAGCTCACCACTCTGGAGGATGGGAAAACCAAGACCATAACACCATCAGATCTGGTGTTTGGTAAGGGTCCATTTCTCCCAGATAGCACCTTCTCATCAAGTTCTCACATGGAAGAGGCAAAAAACCTCCACTGGGTCTCAAGAGCACGAATTACGTTCATGAGGGCTCTGCCTTATGAATCACCTCCTTAAAAACCGTACCTCTTAATACCACTGCATTGGGGATCAGTTTCAAACACAAGGGTTTTGTGGGGACAGAAACATACAGATCCTAACAAGTAGATAAAATGCCCTTCAGTAACCATCTATAAGAAAGTTGAATTAGAACATCAGAAATAACATAAGTCAACAATTTTGTCTCATACCAGTCAATGAGAAACATCTAATCCATAAAAGCACACAATTAATAGTTCAAAATTGTTAAAACACCAAAAGAGAAGACATTCCTTGAGACCCAATTTGTTTTAAATTTGATGGAAAGCAAATAAGATGAGTCAAACTTTTATGACTGCTCCAAATGAATGCAAGGCTGTCTTCTTCATCTAAGCCTCTGAAATAATTTAAACTACTAAAAAAATTAAAACTGTGTTGAAAATGTATTTTCTACATGAAAATTTACCTGAGTCAAGAAAGACATAAATAACTAAATTAGTAACAAATACAAAACAAAGTCTAAGTCAGATCAAATACTACAATCTTATTCTCCCAGTCACCATAAAAAATATTTTGCTTTGCTATGCTCTAACACATCAACTTAAACAATAATATTATAAACTGAGAATTACATCTAGGTATATAACAACAATATTAAAGAACTGAGGAAAAACATCAAGTAATCACCTTCTCTGAAAGGATATATAAGGTACTTTAAATCAAAGACAGTTTTCCTTTTGACTTTCCATCTAAGCAAGTGATTTCCATGGATTCTACATTAAACATGATTATTTTTGTAATCAGGTGAAAAATTTTAATACATTAAATTTCAAAGGCATCAATTAACCACAGAGATTAAAATGACGGTGTGGCAATAGAAGGAAGGATATCCTTCTTCTCTACTCTACTTCCAATCCTTATTACTATCACTACTGATGATGGGAGAGTACGCTACATACCTCAGTTGTGTTTATGTGGCAAAATGGCTAAAACTCCATTGAATTAACGGAAATAGAAGATTTCACCTCATATTAAAATAATTTGGAGAACTAATAAATGTTTAATGAACAACTACCAAATTATAGGTTCATATCTAGTTAGGGGACTATATAGATAAATACTGCAGAGACTTTATTTTGAGGAAAAACAACAAAAACACCTAATAAAAGGTCAATTAAATGTTATGAGAGCATATAGAAAATAAAAGTTGATTGTGAGTGGGGAAGGAATAGACAGATTAAAGGAAGGAAATATTAAAAGATTTGATGGAAAAGGAGTTTTTTAAAAAGCACTGGAAAGAGGCCTCAGAAATAAGAAGTTTTGGATACTGACAAGCAAAAGTATATAATAAAGCAATCATTTTACTTTACTTTTATTTCACTTCTCAATTCTAGTTAACTATGAACAATGGGAACAATACTTTCACATATGGTTGCAAACTAAAGACGTTAAAATTATTCTGTTTTAAAGAAATAATAAGGCTGGAGGTTTAGCTCGCTGGTAGTATGTGCTAAGTAGATGTGAAGGCTCTAGGTTCAATCCCTAGTTCAGAGAGACAGAGGAGAAATAACAACAAAATGATTCCAATAAAGCATTAACAATTATTCAAATGGAGGTTATCAGAACTTTTGTTTCGGGTTTAATTCAAAACACAAACCATACATTAAACATTCAACTGAAATGTGAACATCTTAAAATGTGTTTAAAATCTAGTACCATAGCCAACAATGGAAGGGAAAAGATGAAAAATTAAATTTACCTGTCATGTTCTAGACTCAAGAACTAGTTGTCATCAACAAACCAGCTATAGACCAAAACTAAGATTCCTCCTTTTCTCCTCCACATCACTGGGAATGAAGCCAGTGGTACTCTACCACTGAGCTACAACCCCAGCTCTTTTTTCTGTGAGACAGGGTCCCACTATGCTGTCCAGGCTGGCCTCAAATGTGTGATCATCCTGCCTCAGTCTCCAGAGGAGCTGAGATTACAGGCATGAACCATTACACTCAGTTCAGAAATAGTCTTTTTAATAACATTAAGGAATCTATAAAAATCGAACCTTAAAATATAATCATTCTAAATTCTCCAGATTACTTTTTTCAATAGTTACTTTTCAGATTTAACAAGTATTCTCCTGCAACAAATATTCAATGAGTGAATGAAGTTCCACAAATTATTTTTTAGTAAGATCTTTTAATGTATAATCAAAATATTTGCTTTTATTTTAGTTTTATGATAAGGAGAAATTGGAACTCTACTTACATACCACCAAGCAATTCTAAGTCACCTATTCATTTTGCAATTTTGTGTGAATATATACCCAAACAATGGATTTATTCATGAAAATTGGCTTTAAAATCAAATTATACTTTACCTACACTGAATCATTGTTATTTGCAGCAATTGTGTTCTATAAAAAGTCACCCAAGCACTAAATTAGTAAATACAAAACACTGTTCCTAGGAGGAACACAGGATTAGGTTCCTGCAAGCCTCTGGTCATAACATTTTCATCAAATGATGAATACACAACCTTGTTTAACGTATGTTTCAGTTTAGACGCCTCATTTAATATGTACTATCATTCGTTAACATTGAATTCATGACCAACAATACTGTTAACTCATGCCTAAGCAAATGTTACCTGCACCTTCTGTATAAGGCACATCACAGCCTTCTTGCACTCAGAATGCTAGACAACACTCCACCACCATTTTTAAACAGCAAAATCACCAAAAAAGAAAAAAGTACAAAACTGCCCCCCCCCAAGTAGCAACAGATAAAACACAAAGGGGACACTTGTTTACAGTATAAGGGCTGAACGTAAGAAGGCAAAGGAGTATCACCTTACTCATCAGGCAATTCCAATTTTTCACCATTCTGCAAATGTCCACAAATGAAAGTGATCTATTTTTTTTTAAATATTTTTAGTTGTAGATGGACAAAATAACTTTGTTTATTTATTTATGTGGTGCTGAATATCGAACCCTCATGTGCTAGGCAAGCGCTCTACCAATGAGCGGCAATCCCAGCCAGAAAGTGATCTATTTGATTAATTTTGGACTTACAAATTAATTCCAGCAAGCGGGCAAATTTATAAATAGAGAATCTGCAAATAATGAGGATTGACTATACAAGAAAAACCCAATTAAATAAATTTCATGGGAAATATTTTAATACTTCAATCCAGCATATTTTATAAACATGAGAACTTACATATTGGTATGTATCAAGAATGGACAAAAATTTATGATGATGTTTTTCAAATCACCCTAAAAACCTCATTTAAGTGTTCTTATGAAGTTTACAGATGAAGAATAAAGATGGAAAATTATTTAAAATTTATTGTCCATCCTTTAAAGAGTTAATAGGGGCAAATAATATAGAAAGGCATCATACACCGTTTGCAATTTTAATAACATTACTTCTTTCTTTTTTTTGGGGGGGGTGGGTTCTAAGAATCAAACACAGAGCCTTGCACATGCTTAGCATGCCCTTTACCACCAAACTACACCCCCAACCCTGATAATACAATGTCTTATGAGCTATGTGCTTCTAATATCTCCTTCAGGAAAAAAAAAAAATCAGAAGTTTACCTATTACTATTACACATTTAAAAAAATTCATAAGGAAGCCAGTAACAGTGGTACACACGTATAATCCCAGCTTACTTGCAAGGCTGAGGTAGGATATTCGCAAGTTTGAGAGGTCAACCTGAGCAACTTAGTGAGATCCTGTCTGAAAATTAGAAAGAAAACTAAAATAACTTAAATTAAAAATTTTTTAGGCTGGGGATGTAAACCAGTGACATACTGCTTTGCCTAACATATACAAGGCCCTGAGTTCAATTCCCAGTACCACCCCCACCCAAAAAAAAAAAACATTAAATATTACTCCATGTAACCACGTGTGTCCAGATTGGATTTATACTCTCCATAACAAAATGTATATACATCATCTCATCACAATAACACTTGAAATTATCAGTGAAAATAAAAACACAATACATTAACTATTAAGACCACAGGAAAATGTGAAAGCTGGGAATCAAATAAAAGCCACCAATATTTTTTTCCTTTCAAAATTCAGATTACACTAATTGTAACATGTTTTTAATAGTGAAAAACTAGAAAAATTTGTCTTTTAATAACTCATTGAAGTCATGCAATAGTATGCAGTTTTTAAAAAGAAATGAGCTAGACTATATACATATACATACACATATGCACACAATACAGACTTTATATAGATGAAGGTATGGCCTTTAATTTAAAATAAGAGATCAGACAAACAAGAGAAGATATTTATACTAATGAGGGAAGAAAATACAAGGCAAATCACATAATACTAGGTACATAATTCCTTCTGTTACCAGCCAGGCATAGTAGCACACACCTGTAATCCCAGCAAGTTGGAAACCTGAGGCAAAAGAACTACAAATTTAAGATCAGCCTCGGCAATGTAGTGAGACACTTAGCAACTGAGTGAGACCATGTCTTAAAATAAAAAAATGAAAAAAGGACTGGCAAGGTATCTCAATAGTAAAATATCCTTGGATTCAATCAGGAAGAGAAGAAAAGCAGACAGGACAGGCAAGCAAGAAGGGAAAAAAATTGCTTTATTTGTTTGGGTATACACACTAAAATTGCTAACGAGGAAGGGGATTTGGCAATTGAGGGGCAGAGTACACTGGGAATTAAAACGGGTACAACACCACTGAGTTACATTCACAGTCCTTCATAATTTTTTATTTTGAGACAGGTCTCTTACTAGGTGGTTGAGTCTGGCCTTGAACTTAGAATCTTCCTACTCAACCTCCTGAGTATCTAGGAAAACAGGCATGCCACTATGCCCAGCAATAATTTTTTTATTTTTCGCAATGAGCATATATAAGTTTTATAAGCATTAGATAGGTTCTCAACAAATTTAATCTTTTGTTATGGCCATTTAAATAAAATGTGACATAAAATTCATGTTGTTTGAAAATTACTATTATCTTAACTTCAGTAAATTCTGGTAAATATAATTAATACTGCCACTTCCCAGTTCAAAGATGGATTTCTGTAAAATTATTCTCAAAAACTATTCTCAACACTCACCAATCCCCAAAACTGAAAAGCTTAATGATTTATGACAGGAATCAACAAACTTTTTCTGTTAAGAACCAGATAGTTGGCTTGGGAGGCTGAGGCAGGAGGATAGCAAGTTCAAAGCCAGCCTCAGCAACTTAGTTAGGCCCTAGCAATTCAGTGAGACCCTGTTTAAATAAAATATTAAAAAGGGCTGCGGGATGTGGCTCAGTGGTCAAGTGTCCTGGGTTCAATCCCTAATACCAAAAGAAAAAAGAAAAAAAAGAGCCTGATAGTAAATATTTTAGACTTCACAAGCACACTTGGTCTCCATTACATATTTTTTGATTTGTTTTGTTTTTACAACTCTACAAATATTTTTTTTAAATTCTTGGCCAAACCCACACAAAAACAGGCCACATGCTAGGATAAACTTTCCAGTCACAGTCTACCCATCACTGATTTATAAGGAACCAGCATCTAGAAGTCTAATATTTTAAATATTATACCAAGGGTTTTAAAGGTCACAACAGGGTCAGTTTTATTCTACATTAAGCAACATTATAGCACTCAAAATTACAAGTTGATTAATACATTGAATTCTACAAGCTAGACAAACTAATGAAACAATGTGAGAACACAGTAAATGAAATTTCAAGCATTCATATTTTATAATCAAGATCATGTGTGTGTGCCTGCAAAGCACACATATTCATTGGAGAAAAAAAAAAATCAGCTGAAATTTAAACACTATACATCAAAGTTCAAATCTCCTTTTATGATAATTAAAACCATTCACACATTCAAGTAATCAAAACTCATCAATCTTTACTGGAAATTAAGAACTGAATTCAGAGACTGGTAGTGATTTGGTTTTAATTTTTTAATTTGTAAGAGTTATTGTAAAATAATAACCAACAATATCATATTTACTCTGAAGTCCATATTCTTGCTGGATGTGGTGGCACAAGCCTATAATCCCAGCAACTCAGGAGGCTGAGGCAGGAGGATCACAAATTCAAGGCCAGCCTAGGCAATTTAGCAAGACTCTGTCTTGAAAACTAAAAAGAACTGATATAGCTCAGCAGTAGATCACCCCTGAGTTCAATTCCCAGTACCAAAAAAATTTTCATTATGAATAATGAACTGGGTCAAACTAAAATTCTCAAATGAAAAATTCATCCTGCAAAAGAAACCAGATACTCTTTTATAATAATCTTACCTAGACTTGTGGGTTTTATCAGTTCATCCAATAAGTCATAAAATGGTAGTTTTTGAAGTTTTATATCCGGATGGACTGGATGAAGAGCTGATGTAAGATGTGGGAGTTCCAGTTCATGTTTAGGTCCCAGGAGAGAAACAGGGAGTAACGGTGATGATGCAGGGTGACCATCGTAAGTGAGTTGTGGAATGGTGGATGGAGACAAAGTTGCTGGCATAGGACTTGAATGTACATTGGGGATGGACAAGTCCGCAGGCGTCATGATTTTCTGGGGGAACCGCCGCCTATAGAGTTCTTTAATTTTCATTTGTACAGCAGGACTACAGCCAGCCTTTAGCAAATGCAGGGCTTTTGTGAGAAGTTCGTGTTTGCGTCCGTGCTTGTTTCTCCCAGCGTAGCCCAACAGTACTTGTAGTTCAGAAACTCTAAGGCTCATAACCATTTGCTTAGAGAAAAAATAAAATATAAAACATTAGTATCCAATAAAAATAATTTAGAGTATTAACAATTTTACTATAACCCGTCCCTTCCTTATGGTTTGTTTAAAGAACAGATCACTGACAAGGATAATGATTTTAAACTTAAAATATAATCACTTAAATAACCAAAAAAATTTAAAAGTAATGTTCATAAATTCATTGACTTCCACCCAGTATTAAGAAAGATGTAAGATAAAGTATACACCCGGTATGCATCCACTGTTAATGATGACACTGTCAGGTATTTATCAAACACTGAATCTCCAGGAGAGTATACTATATAGAAAGCAAAGGTGATAGATAACGTGCCCTCAAGAACATTTCTGTTTTTGTGGGGGAAAATTCTGTAAGTATACTTGAAACAGTCCACCTCAAACACAAGATGTAGGAAGAATATCAGTCACATATTACCAAGTATTACATTCTGTAGTAACTCAGAATGTATAGGACTTAAACTATACCTTTTTTGGTTCCCTTATATACCAGATCCTACATTAAATATTTTCATATGGGCTGCACTTAATCTTTACAACTCCACAGCTGTTATCCTTTCTGCTTTACATACAAGAAGACTAGCTCGGGAAACTTATAAATAACTTACCTAAGGTCACAAAGGTAAGTGAAAGTCAAACCCAAATCTGTCAGATTCTAAAGTTCAGTCAGGCACTTTCCACTAAACTATTAGGAAAAGAACAGAAGCTAGACATATATTACTCTTACCCTATTTGGAAGGTCAGGTTAAAAATCCAAAAATGATCTACATGCCATAACATACATGAAAGTAGGGGATTTCATTTTCCAATAGTTCAGTTTGTGAACTATTTTCACTGCACATTTTTCATGTCTTTATTTTTAGCACTTAACCTGCTATATTGTCATCTTCTGCTTCTATACTTGGCTGAAGTTCTCGAGGGCACATGATGATGTTATCCTTAGCATCCAGGACTAAGGCTGGACAAGAGTAGAAAATGTCTAGATAATAAATGAATAAACAGGAATGGTATACTAGAAGGGATGGAGGAGGAGTTATAGTTATGTTATCCAAATGCATACTCAAACACTCTACAGAGGAATGCAAAAAGACATAACAAAACTTTAAAAACTGAATTCTACCCCAAATCCTATAAATGTCTCTCCATTTAGATATCATCAGAGGTTGTAAAATCACTAACTATAATGTCAGCAAGGTATTATTTTCTCTCTACTCATCAAAATGTCCCAAACAGTACAAAACAGTCTCAAAATTTTATTATTTATTTTCAAGGGAATAGGGAATTCAGGGTGTGATTGTGCACACCTGTAATCCCAGAACCTAAGCCTGAAGCAGGAGAATCACCAAGTTCAAGGTTAGCCTCAGCAAGTCAGTGAGACCCTGTCTCAAAATAAAAAGGGTTGGGGATGTTGCTCACTGGTAAAGCATCCTATGTGTTCAATCTGCAGGACAGAGGCACACAGGGGGCACAAGGAATTCAAACTGAAATGCACTATTAGTAAGTATGCTTCTGCTTTTAAAGAAACAACATGAACCTTCAAAGGTTTGAGGTTAAAAATAAATTTAAATTGGCATTGGTCAAATATGCTTCAAAATTTAGAGAGAATTATCTTTCCATTTCAATTTAACTCCATTTTTCTTTGTAAAAAACAGAAATAGCAAAACACCAATTACCATGAACTCTTCATGAAAGTTTTTGTCCCTACTCTGTGGGCACAAGTATTTAAAAGTAGCATAGAGAGCCAGAGAGGTGGCACATGCCTGTAATCCCAGCTAGCTGGGAGGCCAATTCAGGAGAATCATTCCAGCTTAGAAGTTCAAGACCAGTCTGGGCAACAATTTGAGACACAGTCTTAAAATAAATAGATAAAAATATAGCACAGACTTATAATTGTTCTATTTTTATGGAACAACACATTGACAAGTTACATAAGATAAAATCTCTTGCTGCTAGGTCCAAAGAAAAAATTAGCGATACAACAATAAACCTAACAGCTCTCAATTATATTTTTTGACTGCCTCTGAAAGGCAAAGCAAGCAATAGCAACATCTAAAATAATACTTAGTACACAGAATGTACTCTAATGATAGTTGCTATTAGCAAGTCATGACTTCTAATTTTTGTTTGTTGCTTCATTTTTGTTTTTAACATCAATCATCAAAATCATGAGGCAGGTATAGTCCTCCTTTTTTATATGGGAAATAGTAAAGTTAAGAAAGTTGTTGACCAAAGAGAATTGAGGCCTCGTTAAGAAAGGGTGGGGCGGGGGCCAGGGAAAGAGCTATGGATTAATCAATAAGAAGTTTGTAGGGGCTAGGGTTATGGCTCGGTGAAGTGCTTGCTTAGCACGCATGAGGCCCTGGGTTTGATCCTCAGTACCACATAAAAATAAAATAAAGGTATAGTGCCCATGTACAACTAAAAAATATATATTAAAAAAAAAAAAAGAAGTTTGTAGCTGAGTGCAGTGGCACAAGCCTGTAATCCCAGCAGCTTGAGAGGCTGAGGCAGGAGGATCATGAGTTCAAAGCCAGTCTCAGCAACTCATGGAGGCCCTAAGCAATTCAGTGAGACCCTGTCTCTAAATAAAATGTAAAAAGGGGATAGGGATGTGGCTCAGTGGTGAACCACTCCTGAGTTCAATCTCTGATATCAAAAAAAAAAAAAAAGAGAGAGAGAGAGAGAGAGAGAAAGTAGTATTAATTTGTATTTGAGTAGTTTCAGCAGAAAGTACCAAGTATAGAATAAAGGCATAATAAAGAACTGGTTTTGAGGGTATTTAAAATAAAGAAGAAAGGAGTGGGAGGGAGGAGGGGGGAAATGCTTGGGAGTGATATTGTTATACTGCATGTACAAATATGTAACAACAAATTCCATTAGTATGTACAACAAAAATGCCACCAATAAAAAATGTGGGGAGAAAAAAAAAAACATAAAAAGGACTGGGATGTAGGTCAATGGTGGAGTCCCTGCCTGGGGTTTGATCCCCAGTATACATGGGGGGAGGGAGTAGACAATAAATCACTTTCTGATCTCAAAAAAAAAAAAAAAAAAAAAAAAAAATTAACATCCCCAAAATCCCCCCAAACAATTCAAATGATTGGCAAATGAATTAAACAGGTACTTCTCTAAAGAAAAAAAGAGAAAAAAAAAGAAAAAAATACAAATGGTCAACAAATACATAAAAAAAATTCAGCATCATTAGCAATTAGGGAAATGCAAATCAAAACTACACTGAGGTTTCACATTCTACCAGTCAGAATGACCCATCATCAGGAATACAAATAATAATAAATGCTGGACAGGATGTGGATAAAAAGGAACACTTTTATATTGTTGGTGGGATTATAAATTATTATAATCACATGGATTTTCTTCAAAAAGATTAGGAATGGAACCACCATATGACCTAGCTGTACTACTCCTCAGTATTTAGCCTAAGAATTAAAGTCAGCATACTATAGTAATACATGCATACCTATGTTTATAGCAGCACAATTCACAATAGCCAAACTATGGAACCAACCCAGGTGTCATCAGTGGATGAATGGATAAAGAAAATGTAGTTTGTATACATATGTATACACACACACACACACACACACACACACAATGGAGTTTTATTCAGTCATAATGAACAATGTCACTTGCAGGAAAATGGATGGAACTTAAGCGGTTTGTCTCATTGTGACAGCAGACTCTTGAGTATGTCTAAAAAGAGGGAAAAACAAGTGAAGAGAGAGAGCAAAGATCCTGGAAACAAAGGTGACAGGCCTTTGAGTAACAGTTTCAGGGATTGGAAAATGAATGAACACAGAAGGATCAAGAGAGAGAGGGAGAGAGAGAGATGTCCGTCCTACCAAGAGGAGAACCCTGGAGAGATACTTTGGACACACACAGCAGTGGAAGGAGGCGGCAAAAAAGAGAAATGGAATTTCATGGAGACAGAAATATGGAGAGGCAACTCAGACATTCCATTTGACAAAATTCCTTTTGTACTATATTCAACCATACTCATACCTATAATAATGTAACACACTCTGAAGATGCTGGGTAAAGGTGAATAAAGGGAAAAAATGAATGAATGGATGAAATAAAATAGTGGATAAATACATGTGTATTTCAGTTTTTAAAAAACCCTTACTGAATGTCACACAACAAATTCCACAGCAAATGTACTTTCACATTTTAACATATTGCTTAGAGGAAACAAATTGCATGCTTTTAAATTAGGAAATAGAAAAATATCTATTAGAAGATAATTTAACATTCACTCTCCATTTCAAGCTTCAAAAATTTGACTTTTTAATAGAGTAGGTGTTTAAGGGAAAGTGTAATTATTTTTTTAATTTTTGAAAAAGATAATGTGTGTGGATTTACATCAACCATTGTATGGTATAATCACATACAATGAAAGATCAAGTGGTATCTATTGCTATTATTGGATTAACTGTTGCATACTCTCCCACCCACAAGGACAGAACCAGGGGTGCTCTACCACTGAGCTACATAATTTAATTCTGAGATAAGAGTTTTGCTAAATTGCCCAAGCTGTACTTGAACTTTTAATCCTCCTGCCTCAGTCTCCCAAGTAGCTGTGATTATAGGCATTTGAACACCACAGATGGCTATTATATACTCTCTGAAGGACTGTTATTAATGAGCACGTAGTATTTTAAAAAACTAAAGGGGGCAGAAAACACTGCAACATCTAAAGCATCACTCAACCAAAAAGCTGCAAAGAAGCATGAAGCAGTCAATTCACAATGTACAACGTTGACAACATCTCAGATGTTAAAATTTTTTTAATCTGCCATGTGTTTAAAAATCTCCATTTGTTAGTACTACAACAAAATGAATATTTACAACTAAAGATAACATCAACTACTACTACTATAGGAATTATTACCTCTTCAGTAATTTCATAGCTTTCTTCCTCAAATGATACAGTTCTTAGAATTCTAGAAGATTTAAAATGTATAGAAGAGCAGTCTGTGAGTAGCATCTTCTTAAAATAAAATCTTTAAAGAGATGTGCACATAATTTTAAAAGCCCAAACATTTTAACAAGGGAAAACAGCAGCCACATGCCCCACCCCCAATTTTCAAATCCCTTCTGGAACCACTTTGTCTTTTCAGCTATTTCTTTTAGGATTTTTCATTATGGTCTACACAACTGTTTCTTAATTTTTCCTTTTAGGTATTTATTGACTTCCCATTGTAACAATGTTTAGCTCTGTAATGTCCCTCCTCCCATCTCTTCGTCATAATTCATAGTAGACTCAATTGTCAATACTTATATTATTATGATGGCTGTAAATAACAGCTGAGTCAAAAGTATATCATGATTACTCTTCCGTTTCTATGTAACTTCGCTTTCTTTAGAGTTAATAACTGCACCATTTTCCCGTCTGCTTAGTTGTCTAAGTACTGACTGCCTATTCATCTGTAAATTGCTTAAAGTCTAACTTTACTCTTCATATATTCAAATATATCAGGTAAATCTATTTTAATTTCTTTCTTAAAGACTTACTTCCTGCGGGCCTAACAGCACACTCCTGTAATCCCAGAGACTCAAGAGGATGAGGCAGGAAGATCCAAGAGAATCATAAGTTCAAGGCCAGTCTCAGCAACTAAGCAAGGCCCTAAGCAACTTAGGGAGATCCTGTCTCAAAATAAAAAAAGGTAATAACTGGGATAGATTCAAACTAAAAAGCTTTCTCTCAGCAAAGGAAACTATCAGCAATGCAAAGAAAGAGCCTACAGAGTGGGAGAAAATCTTTGCCAATCATACTTCAGATAGAGCACTAATCTCCAGAATCTATAAAGAACTCAAAAAACTCTACACCAAGAATGTAAATAATCCAATTGACAAATGGGCTAAGGAAATGAATAGACACTTCACAGAAGAAGATGTACAAGCAATCAACAAACATATGGAAAAATGTTCAACATCTCTAGTAATAAGAGAAATGCAAATCAAAACCACCCTAAGATTCCATCTCACCCCAATTAGAATGGCAATTATCAAGAATACAACCAACAACAGGTGTTTGGCGAGGATGTGGGGAAAAAGGTACACTCTTACATTGCTGGTGGGGCTGCAAATTAGTGCAGCCACTCTGGAAAGCAGTGTGGAGATTCCTTAGAAAACTTGGAATGGAAACACCATTTGACCCAGCTATCCCACTCCTTGGCCTATACCCAAAGGACTTAAAATCAGCATATTACAGAGATACAGCCACATCAATGTTCATAGCTGCTCAGTTCACAATAGCCAGATTGTGGAACCAACCTAGATGTCCTTCAATTGATGAATGGATAAAGAAAATATGGTATATATATACAATGGAATATTACTCAGCCATAAAGAATGATAAAATTATGGCATTTGCAGGCAAATGGATGAAACTGGAGAATATCATGCTAAGTGAGATAAGCCAATCTCAAAAAACCAAAGGAAGAATGATATCGCTAATAAGTGGATGATGACACATAATGGGGGTGGGAAGGGTTAGTGTTGGGGTTGGAGTTGGGTTTAGGGAGGGGGGCAGGAATGGAGGAAGGAAGGACTGTATAGATGGAGGGGAAGGGTGGGAGGGGAGGGGGGGAAGGGAAAAAATGGCAGAATGAATCAAACAACATTACCCTATGTAAATTTATGATTACACAAATGGTATGCCTTTACGCCATGTACAAATAGAGAAACACATGTATCCCATTTGTTTACAATAAAAAGAAAAAAAAAAAAGAAAAAAATAAAAAAAGAAAAAAAAATAAATAAATAAAAAAAGGAGTGGGAGGGCACGTGGGGATGTGACTCAGTAGTTAAGCAGCCCTGGGTTCAACCTCTAATACTTTAAAAAAAAAAAACACGAACAAACAAACAAAAAAAAACTTACTTCCTAAAGCTCTCCATCATGTTCCAATCTAGACTGTTAAATATCTAGGCCTGGTGCACATTATGGTCACAGAATTTTCCATTAACCTGTCCTGGGAGTTCCCTGTCTCTTTTATAATGGATCCTCTGTAATCTCATTTCTTCTTTCTCGGTTTTCTCTTTTAGTGGGGTATTTTTTCCAGTAGCTTTCAGAGAAAGGGAGCATGGGAGAGTGTTTTTTGTTTTTGTTTTTTTAATTCACTGCATTATCTTTAAAAATCTCTATTTACCTATACTTAACTGAGTGGTTCAGTACAGAAGTCTAGAGAGGAAATCATGATTTGTAAGCATTCTGAATGCCTTTCCTCATCATCTTCTGGTTCCCAAGTGTTGGTATTAAGAAAACTGGCAATATTCAGATCTTTAATCTTCATAGCCAACTATGTATCCCTCTCTAGAAACTTTATTTCCTCTTAATGTGTTCTGAAATTTTACAGTGTTGTACCTTGGGGTTGGTTTTACTTTTGGGGTTTTTTTTTGGGGGGGGCATTGTTTGTTTTTTTTGTTTTGTTTTGGTTTGGTTTGTTTGCTCTCGCAAGAACTGGTAATCACTAAGACTTTAAAATTTAGAGATAAGCCGGGCATGGTAGCACATGCCTGTGATCTCAGCAGTTTGGGAGGCTGAGGCAGAAAGATCATGAGTTCCAAGCCAGCTTCAGCAATTTAGCCAGGCCCTAAGCAACTCAAGGAGATACTGTCTCTAAATAAAATATAAAAAAGAGCTGGGGATGTGGTTCAGTGGCTAAGCACCCCTGGTTTCAATCCCTGTACCAAAAATAAAATAATAACAATAATAATTAATAAATAAAATTTACAGATACATGTCCTCCAGTTCAGTTCTGGGAAGTTTCATGTCAATAATCTTTCAGTGTTCTTTTGTTCCTTTTCTTGTATGCTTATCTGAATACTGGCCTACCAAAAAAAATTCTTTATCTCAGGGAAAATAGGGAGAAATGGGAAGAGAAGATGGGTATGCCACCACCATTTAATAAGAAGGCATTTCCCTGGCTGGGTGGAACGCTTGCCTAGCATGTGTGAGGCACTGGGTTCAATTCTCAACACTGCATATAAATAAAGATCCATCAACAACAAAACATTTAAAAAAAAAAAAAAAAGAGGCATTCCCTCAATTGCCCTTTAGGACATGTAAAACTTTTTTATAAAAATAGACACATGTAGCAACATAACCTATGGCAATATGTTAGACATGAAACTCTTGCTTTTTCTTTTTTTTTTTTTAATTTTAAATTAAGTTTTATAGCAGAAATGAAGAAATTGTGTCATTTAATATATCAATGATTTGTAAACATTTTAGTACAGTTTGATGTTAATACTTTTAAATGGAAATATTTGTGTATTATATAATGCAAGTAGTTCATTAAGTATTCATTTGTGCTGGGCTCTCAGTTATTCATTTAAATCATGATACAAAATTTAGGCAGTCATTGCTTAAGACAAATCTAATCAATAAACATCTTTATCATCCATGTTTTTAAATTTTGGTATTACTTAAGAGCTATCCTGATTTTTCCAATATGTTACTTATGATTTCTTTTTTTTTTTTTTTTTTTTTTTTTTTTTTTTTTTTGCGGTGCTGGGGATTGAACCCAGGGTCTCTTGCCTATGAGGCAAGCACTCTACCAACTGAGCTATATCCCCAGACCCTACTTATGACTTCTTAAACTATCAATTTGTAAGGCTGCTCTTCTATGTCTCTGTGCCTACAAGGATGTCAGTCTAAATGTCCCGAAGAAAAAAGTAGAGAAGAATCTCTTTATTTGGTTGATACTTACTAAAACTTTGATTGTATTCTTACCTATACTTTAATAAACTTTTAAGAAACTATAACTTACATTTTTTGTTTTAGAATTTTAAGTCTTATGTAATCAAGAATGGCAAATAAGAAACTATCTTCAAGTATAATAAAATATTTAACAAATCTAAAAACAAAATAAACACAGGTATGTGAACATTATCCCAACTACACAAAGGCAGGGGCCATATTCTGAAAAGACAGACAATATTTAAGCAACAGCAATAAGAAGGGTGCTTTTTGTAATTAAATAGAAAGTGCCAGTTTTATTGTCTCATTGGCTATGACCTTATACTATTAAAGGTCATATCTAAATTGTGAATAAGAATTAGGTGCTTCTAGTGAACAACATAATTATTCTCATTCACACACCCCACTACAATGGTTTACAGGATTAGTCATAAGGCAGAACCTATCAGTCTTTATTTGGTTACACTTTATAGCCAATTATAGACAGAATGAATTCTGAAGATAGCCAAACCAGGCATTTCATAATGTCATAATATTTCCTTTATATTTTTGCTTTCTATCCACAAACCAAAGGAATAATCTGAAGGTCTATAATGGAAAATATTAAAGCATGCACAGTTCAACAAAAATATTTCATTATTTTACATGTCAGATTCATTCAATGGGACTGAATTTTAGACTATTTCTAATACTTCCCATTAGAAATAGTTAGCAATATGTCAACAATGCCTAGTTCAACCAGAAAACCTAGTTAGACAGTTTCTACTCAAAGCAGTAAATCAGGTTGATGACACACTTCTCATAATCTTTTTCCACCCAATGTCTCATCTTTTATTTATTTATTAAGCTAACTGAAAAAATGACATATAGTACCTATCTGTCCTAGCTGATCATCTTCCTCCTCTCCTGATCTCTATTCTATCGTATTGATTACACTGAGCTCCCACAAAATGACAATATTAAAATTATACATAAATGGAGATTCCATTCTCCTTCAAGCAAACTATAAACTTAACACTGTTGAAATGGTGTACCATAGTTTCAATTTTTGACAATTTAAACATGATCCTCATTTATGAACCTTTACTGAAACATATTTCACATACTTTAAAACTCCTTGATAACTTGAATCCTAAAAGTAACAAATCTAACTTAGAATGTTTTAAAATCTGAATATAACATTATTCAATTTTGTATAAAAAAAAAATACAGCTTAGCCAAGCATGGTGGCACACACCTGTAATCCCAGCAGCTCAGGAGGCTGAGGCAGAAGGATTGCAAATTCAAAGCCGGCCTCAGCAACTTGGCAAGACCATAAGAAACTTGGCAACACCCTGTCTCAAAATAAAAAATAAAAAAGCAGGGGATGTGGCTCAGTGGTTAAGAGGCCCAGGGTTCAATCCTGGGTTAAAAAAGGAAAAGGAAAAGAAAAAAAATATATATGTGTATATGTGTATATATATATATATAGATAGATAGATAGATATAGATATAGATAGATAGAGAGAGAGAGAGAGAGCTTACATAAATATATACTGCTTAATTTAAAATTATAGGGTTTAGAACTCTTAACACATTGACCAACTTCTTATGCAGAGGTGCAGAAGCAAGAAAATACAGTTCCTCTTTCAGGGAAAAAATGCTCTGCACCAATATACAATAAAACGTCTTTTAAAGCCAGACATGATAGCACACACCTATAATCACATTTCTCAGGGGGTTGATGCAGGAGGTTCAAGGCCAGCCTTAATTAGACTGTAAGCAACTTGGTGAGACTCTGTCTCAAAATAAAAGGTAAGAGGGGCTGGGAATATAGCACAATGATAAAGCACCCCTAGGTTCAATCCCTAGTACCAAAAAAAAAAAAAAGAATTTATAGAAGTAACACCAAAAGGATGGGGTGAGTCAAGAAGAGACTAATACAACTTTTAGCTAGCTAGACACAGGGAATTACACCTATAATCTCAGCCACTTGAGAGACCAAGGTACGAGGATTCCAAGTTCAAGTTCAGGGCCAGCCCCAGCAACTTAGTGAGATCCTGTCCTCAAAATTAAAAAGCGGTAGGGATATAGCTCAATGGTTGAGTATTTGCCTACCATGTGGAATGCCCTGGGTTCCATACCCAATACCAACAGGAAAAAAAAAAAAGACTTCTATCTAAAGGTTATAGCAACAAACAAACTGCTTATCTACATACATGGTAAAAAGGAGCTGTGAGAATGGAAATAAAGAAAACAAGACTAAGAAATTCTGCAAAGAAAAACTGAAGGTTATGCTCAATATTCTGCCTTAAGGTGGGTCTTTCAAAAATTAGAACTATACTTGATCATGAGGACCATCATCATTTACTTTCCAAATAAATCTAAAACAAAAATAATAACCAGGCTGGGTGTCTGGCCCATGCCTATAAATCCCAGACTCAGGAAGCTGAGGTTGAGGCAGCAGGACTGTAAGTTTGAGGTCAGCCTGGACAACTTAGTGAGACTGTCTCAAAATAAAGTAAAAGGGCTGAGATACGTATGGCTCAGTGATATAGCACCCCTGGGTTCAGTCTCCAGTACTACAAAAATGAGGGAAGAAGGAAGAGAAGAAAGGAAAAGAAAATGAAGAGGACTTGGTGGTGCATGCCTATAATTCCAGGGACGCAGGAGGATGAGGCAGGGGAATCATCAAGTTCAAGGCCAGCCTCAGCAACTTAATGAGACCCTGTCTCAAAATAAAAAGGGCTGGAGATGTGGCTCAGTGATTTAGTGCCCCTGGATTCAATCCCTGGTAGTGAAAGGAAAAAAGAAAAAAAGAGGACTTAAAAATTTTTAAGTCTATCAAACTCTAAAATATTAAATACTCTTTTCCAACCAAAAACAAACATAACACAGCATTTACAATTGGAAATGACATCTCATCTAATTCAAGTTTCACACAGGAAACAATGAAAGAAACTATATACCCTATCTGAAAGTTGAGAAGCCTAAGGAGGATGTATTAACAAAACAAAAAGCGAGAAAAAGAATGCTTTCTATAAGTAAATAAAGTTTTAAAATAATGTTTAAATTATAGCCTTTAATTTAGATGCCAGAAGAGAAATCAAGGAAAAGTCTTAGAGGGATATATTAGGAGAACTATTTCAGAGTAGCAGGTGTAACCTACCCAAGGTTACAGAGCTAGCAAGAAAGTGGAGTTCAGACTCAAAAGTCAAATCCAAAGTCCACACAATGCTGCAAGAGTAATATTAGATAATTTAAAAATGCTTATGGAAACAGTAGAAACACAGGATCAGAACATAAAACAGAACTAAGATCTCCTTGCCTAATCCTACATCAAATATACTGGTTTTCCATACTTCTTGACTGATGGTCTCCCAACTTCTGGAAAGACCATCACTTCTAAAAGTTCATGACCTTAAAAAAAAAAAAAAAAAACCCACATTACTTAAAAGTTGTATGAATCAAATTTTCCCTTTAACTTCCACCTAATGTCCATCAGAGTCTATACTTAAAATATGTTAAGATTTTTTTCTCTACACATTGTTCTGAGTGCTCCACAGTCCACAGTAGTGGGGAATGAATGAAATATTCAGATATGGTCTGATTAGCCTTGAATACTTTAATACAGTACTTCTATCCCTATCATTATGATCCCTCTTATGATGTTTCTACCAATTTAACCTAATACTGTATTTACATTTTAGATCAGTCTTATTTGAAAAAGTGGAGGGTGTGTTACACTTTTTAGTGGGGATGGATAGGGTGCGTCCCCATCATCTTACTGCTTATATTAAGACAGAAGCTAACAAAAACCTTCATTCAATATCTTTCATATGAACTACCTCATCCTCTAACACAATTTTCCTGTTGTGTTGTTTTGTTTTTGTGGTGCTGGGGAACAGAATCCAGAATCTCCCACTTGCTAGACAAGCACTGTACCTACTGAGCTACATTACTGCCCTACAAACTTTTTAAATTTAAAGGCACAACTTTCTATTTAGTACTGTTGAATTCCATTTTCTTCAGCTTATCATTCTAAACTCTCAACACTCTTGAAAAACTGTACCCTACACCTCTCTATTATGCACTTATCATACACTGGTAAATCACTGATTTTCTGGTCTGTGTCCTCTGGTGGACTTGGCGTTTTTCAAGGACAATCACTTATCTCCAGGTCCCCATGCTAGAATAGTTCATGATACCTTTAAGTAAGTGCCCAAGGGATGATGAACTAATCCTCTTGATTCTGTCATCTAACACATCCTTAGTTTTGTGTCATCTTCAAAATCTAACTGTTGCTTCTTAAATATTCACCCAGGTCATCCTTTAAAACTTGATATAACTACAGGGTCAAGACTAGAGAGCCCTGTGGCACATCACAAGAAATTACCCTCTAAGTAACAATAAAGTGGACAAGTAAGATTATTCAATTACTCATGATTCAGATGACTATATCCCCCAGGACTCCCCAGTTTTAATTATTCAATGAACATTCTCCAAACAGCTCAAGAAAAATTATTAAAGTTATATTTCAGTCCTGATTTATAAATTTTAGAGAAAACTGATTTTAAAAAAGGCACAAATGTTCTAAAAGCTCTGGGGATAATTCCTCATAAACTACACAGAGAAATATTTAAAAGAAAAAAAATGGTTTATAGGAAAAGTTTGTCTTGCAATGACACCTTGCCTGAGTATATTTTAAAATCCCATCAGAAACCTATTCATGATTGATAACACCCTTTCTTTTCTACATAGAAGGAAACACATTCATTTGATTACTAGTTACAGATAAGAGAAACAATTCACAACAAAAAGTATCCTTTGTTCTACATAAAGTAAAATTGCTAACCTACTATAAAATTTAAATCATTATCTTCAGAACAGATCATTATGATCAATATTTTTCAAGGGGGGTGTTGCCAGGGATGTAATTCAGGGGCACTTTACCACTGAGCCACGACCCGAGCCCTTTTATTTATTTATTTATTTTTAATTAGGAGGGAGGGAGGGAGGGAGTGAGGAACAGGGAGGGAGGGGGAGGGGGAGAGGGGGGACAGAGGGGAAGAGTGGAAGGGGAGGGGAGAGAGAGAGAAAGAGCCCCAGCCTTTTTAAATTTATATTTTGAAAGAAGGTTTTGCCAAGTTGCTTAGGGCCTCCCTGAGCTGGTGAAGTTGGCTGTGAACTTGTGAACCTCCTGCCTCAGCCTCCCCAGTGTCTGAGATTACAAGCGTGCTTCACTGACCAAAATTACATGCAAAGTTACTACAATAATGGAGTAAACTTTAAGACAATGTCAGTCATTGCTGGGTGTGGTTACACATGCCTATAATCCCAGGACTCCAAAGGCTGAGACAAGAAGTATCTTAACGTCAAGGCCAGCCTTAGCAATTTAGCAAGGCTTTAAGCCTTTATTTTGAAGCCCTGTCTCAAAATAAAAAAAGCAAAAGGGTTAGGGATAAAGCTCAGTGGCAAAGCCTCCTGGGTTTAATCCCTAATACCCACCCCCCCAAAAAAAAAAGAAAAGGAAATATTCACATCCTTTTTACAGAAATTCCATTAATGTAGATAAAAACACATATAAGGCAGGGCCCAGAAAAACATGTTATACAGTAGTCCTAAAATTTATGGAAGAGAAGGAAGATGGGCTACTCACAAAACTCTGAGGCCAAAAACCATTAACAGACTATACATTTTAGCATCCATGTTAACATATACAGAACGTTAACCAAAACAAAATAAAACCCAGGCTGTTGGTGGAACATGCCTGCAATCCCAGCTACTTGGGAGGTTGAGGTAGGAGGACTGTAAATTCAAGGCCAACTCTAGTTACTTAATGAGCACATATCTCAAAATAAAAAACTAAGAAGGATTGTGGATGAAGCTCACAGGTAGAGCACTACTGAATGCACTCCTCTGGTACTGCCAAAACAAAACAAACAAAAGCAATGCTAAAGATACAGATAAGGAAGGAGTGATTTTTAAAAATACATAGCACAAAAGCAGAAAAATACTTAACTGTCTTTAACTAAAGTACAATGCATAAATTAGTCAAAAGAGGAAAAAAATACCTCTAGTTAAGATTAAAAAGTACTTAATCTTTTGCTGTCATCAGATGTGAAATTAAATGAGTTCATTATAATCAATAAAAAAAGAACAATTAACAGAAACTCATTTTTCCCACTTGCTGGTACTAGGGATTGAATGTAGGGTCTCATGTATGACCACTGAGCTATACTAGAGCCCCTCACCTCCACCCTCATCCAGCTTTTTAAATTTTGATTCTGGATCTGTTGTATTTGCCCAAATTGGCCTCAAACTTTTCATCCTCCTGCCTCAGGCTCCAAAGCAGCTGAAATTATAGGTATGTGCCGCCATGCCTGGGTTGAACACATTTTTAATGCCATTTCTTAAACATATAACTAATCAAATTCCGGAGTTCAATGCAGCCAATGTTCTTAAAGTAAATTTGTTTCTTTTCTTTTCTAAATCTAGAAAGCATAATTTAGCTAGGTGTAGAGCCACACTTCTCTAATCCCAGCTACTGGGGAGGCTGAGGCAGGAGGATCAAACGTTTAAGGTCAGTCTGGAAATTTATCAAGACCCTGACTCAGAAAAAATTTGGGAGCTGGGGCTGCAGCTTAGTGGTAGAGTGTTTACTTGCCTAGCACATGGGAGGCACTGAGTTTGATCCTCAGCACCACATAAAAATAAAATAAATGTACCATGTCCATCTACAATTAAAAATATAAAAACCAAAGAAACAAACTTGGGGTTGGGGAATAATGGGGATTGAACCCAGGGGTGCTTTACCACCGAGTTACATCCCCAGTCTTATTTATTTAATTATTTTTAAATTTTGAGACAGGGTCTAAATTGTTTAAAGTCTCACTAAATTGCTAAGGTTGACCTCAAATCTGTAATCCTACTGCTTTAGCCTTCCCCTTTGCTGGGATTATAGGTATGCAACCCCAAGCCTGGTTCAAAAACTACTTTCAAAACAGGGCTGAGGATGTAGCTTAGTGGTAAAGTGCTTGCCTAGAAGGTGTGAGGAATATTTCCTGTCTGGAGATCAAAATCAAATTCTGGTAGAGGAAATGATGCCTACATTAATTAAATACCTATAACTAAATCCTAACACAAATGATAAAAGTGAAAAAGCAAATATAGGCATATTGCCTAGTCTGGAAGAATATTGAAAAGCCTTTTAAAATTCTGTTAAATAGTAGCGTAGAGTTATGCAAACCTGTAATTTCAGCAACTCAGTAGGCCACGGCAGGAGAATTGCAAGATCAAGGTCAGCCTGGGCAACTTAGCAAGGACTAAAGCAATTTAGCAAGACCCTATCTCAAAATTTAAAAAATAAAGGGTTGGGATACAGCTCAGTGATAAAGCACTCCGGGGATAAGATCCAGTATCAATACATTTATACTAAGGGAAAAATAACAAATTATGTTTTGTCTTTTATTCCTTTTTATTTTTATTTATTTATTCTTTTTTTGGAGGTGGGTGGTAATAGGGATTGAACCCAGGAACTCCCACTCTATCACTGAGTTATTACATACTCCAGCCCAAGGTTATAATTTTAAAACTTCAAAATATACTTACTAATTGCAACAGTTACCTAGATGGCACCAAACAGAAATCCCCAAATAAAACTAATAGGCTGGACATCAATGTTCATAGCTGCTCAGTTCACAATAGCCAGATTGTGGAACCAACCTAGATGTCCTTCAATTGATGAATGGATAAGAAAATGTGGCATAAATATACAATGGAATATTACTCAGCCATAAAGAAGGATAAAATTATGGCATTTGCAGGCAAATGGATGAAACTGGAGAATATCATGCTAAGTGAGATAAGCCAATCTCAAAAAACCAATGGACGAATGATATCACTAATAAGTGGATGATGACACATAATGGGGGGTGGGAGGGGTTAGTGTTAGGGTTAGAGTTAGGGTTAGGGAGGGGGGCAAGAATGGAGGAAGGAAGGACTGTATAGAGGGAAAAGAGGGGGGGGAGGGGGGGAGGGGAAGGGAAAAAATAACAGAATGAATCAAACAACATTACCCTATGTAAATTTATGATTACACAAATGGTATGCCTTTACGCCATGTACAAACAGAGAAACAACATGTATCCCATTTGTTTATAATAAAAAAAAAAAAAAAAAACTAATAGGCTGGGCTGGAGCTGAGCAGTAGAGCATTTGTGTAGCATGTGTAAAGCCCTGGGTTCAATCCCTAACATCACACAAAAAAACTTGTAACTAAAATGCAATCTGATTGGACTATAAATGTAAGATTACAATTTAAAGTTAACTGACAAACCAGGCACGGTGGCACATGTCTATAATCCCAGCAGCTCAGGAGGCTGAGGCAGGAAAATCACGAGTTCAAAACCAGTCTCAGCAACTTTAGCAAGGCTCTAGGGAATTTAGCAAGGACACTGTCTGGGGATATGGCTCAGTGGTTAAGCACTCCTAGATTCAATCCCTGGTACCATTAAAAAAAAAAAAAAAATGAAAAATGAAATAAAGTAACTGATAGGACACTCTAGATCATCATTTTTCAGGTTCATAGTGGTAAAAGAGAAATACAGTTCTGGGGCAAGACAAGTTCAGAAATTTTAATATTCTATAATTCTTTAACATGCCTTCCATTCTCAAATCATATTAACACATTAAAGATTCTGAGAAATCCAGCAGAAAGAAATGTTTTCTTAACACTGTACAATTTACTTTGTCATTAGTTTATAAACTCTATCACAAAACTCTTCTTTATTATCATCTTACTCCTTTGTATTTCACAGAATTCTCAAAAAATTAAGAGGCAATCATTTTTTTTCAGGAGTTCCATACCATATCTGTTGTTCTAAAGCAAAATTACTGAAAGTATCCCCTTCCATTCTCAAGTGTCCATGTAGATGATAAGTCATCCTAGTGCTAACACAGTGACAAAACATATACAAAATATTTGAAATACCATTACTAAAAATATCAAGATAGCATGTCCTGTTACTGCAATCAGTTAAAAATGTTATGTAGATGATTATCTTGATGCCTTTTCTCAAATTTCTTAAAAATTCTCCATTAGCAATCTTATAGGTATTTTCAAAATATTCTAGACTACTGAACTCTCATTATGTGAACCAAATACATAGTGAAGATATGGTAAGTAAGGAGTTCTTTTTACCTAGTTGTAAGGAAAGGAAAACCCACAGCCCACAGATATAAAGTTTTAAAAAGATTTTGTTGTTTTTGTTTTTGTTTTGCAGTACTAGGGACTAAACCCAGTGCCTTGTATCAAGCACTCTACCACTGAGCAACATGCCCATCTTTTTTTTTTTTTAAGTCTTAAGACAGGATCTTGCTAAATTGTCAGGCTGGCCTCTAATTTACTATGCTCCTGCCTTAATCTTCTAAATGCCTGAGACCACCACACCAGGCTAAAAGGTTTTATTTACTGTTTTTATTTTTTCGTACTGGGGATTAAACCAGGATCATTTTAACTACTGAGTCACATCCCCAGCCCCTCCCCTTCCTTTTTTTTTTTTTTTTAAAGATAGGGTCCCACTAAATTGCTGAAGCTGGCTTTGTACTTGCAATCCTCCTGCCTCAGTCTCCTGAGTCATGGTTATAGCAGGGCCACCACACCTGGCAAAAAGATTTTTTAGTTAATCACTGCATATTCATCATTGAGAGTTCCTCAGAACTCTACCTCACCCACCTCGATACCAGGGATTGAACCCAGGATGTTGGCACATGCTAGGCAAGCACTCTACCACTGAACTACATTCCCAGCCACCACCACTCTTTTGGGTTTTTTTTGGGGGGAGGGGGATGGCAGGCTCTTGCAAAATTCTCCAGGCTGCCCTTGCATTTATGATCATCCTTCACTAGCTGAGATTATAGGCATGCAACTCTGCACCTGGTCTTCTCAGAATTCTTGAACTCATTTTCACTTAGCCCAGTATTCCTGTATGACCTCGTCCATCTCATAACTTCAAATTTCCATCTCCTTCTGTGTATGGGGGATGCAGGTTTGGCTGAACACAGGAATGCTCTAACACTGAGCTACATCCCCAGACCTTTATATTTTGTTTTTTAAATTCTGAGACAGGGTCTCCCTAGTCACCCAGGCTAGCCTCAAACTTTCAATTTTCCTACCTCAGCCTCCAGAGTTGTTGGAATCATAGGCATGAGTCACTACACTCAATCCTATTATCATTTCATTCATACTACAATGATCTCTTCCCTAGATGTCTGCAAGATGCTCTTTAGGGGTTTCTCTGCCTCCAGTAATGTCCCCTCCAAGTCATACTCATGCTTCTTAAGTTCCAAGTTTTCAGTTCTGCAAATATTTTAACAAAATTGACAAAAGTGCATTAAATAAGTTGGAAATCATAAACTAGAACTTATATATATTACATTAATGTTATATAATTATAATTATACTCTTATCCTATAATTGTTATACACTATATTTACATTTTATACACATTCCACATGTGGGACAATGGGACAAAATGGACTAAACCCTTTCAATGACTGAAGACTGCACTCAGGATAAAGATGAGACTTCTTAACATGGCCTAAGATATACTTCATAATCCAGTCTCAGCCACTGCCACCAATCCCTTAATCAGTTTTCCACCCTCTAGGACTTTCATATGCATGCTCTTCTTTCCCTCTCTCCCCCTAACCTTTCTCTAGATAACTCCGACTCATTCCATTTCAATTTATACGTCATCATGTTTGAAATACTTTGCTTAGGACATCTGTAACATTAGTAAATTGACCCTCCCATGTGGCTCCTCTGTTTAACCCATTACAGTCTTATGCAGTATGTAGAAAGACTGTTTACTTGTCTGTTCTCTACCAAACTACAAGTTCTATCTATAATGACACTGTCTTGTTCATCATAAATAAGAATAATATAACATCTATCTTAATTATTTAAACCAACAATAGTACTGCAACCTGTTATAAATTATATGTGTTAAATCCCACAAATAAGATTATGTAAATGTACTCAATGCCTACTCAGTATATGGCATCCAAACTCAGTACTTATAGTTTTCCAAACAATAATTTTCTTAGTTTGGAGGGCTAGTTAAAGAAGTTTGTACTTTATCCTATAAAGATGAGAAATTAGGTCTGGGGAGACAGCTCAGTCAGTAGAGTGCTTGCTTTGCAAGCACAAGGCCCTGGGTTCCATCCCCAGCACTGCAAAAAAAAAAAGAATGAGAAGTTATAAAAACATTTTAAATTGTTAAAAATATAGGAATGGGGAAGACACTGACAAATAACCAAAAAATAAATCTGAGCTGGGCATGGCCGCACAAGTCTGTAAGCCCAACAACTCAGGAGGCTAAGACAGAAGGCCCAAACAAGTTAACAGCCAGCCTCAGAAATTTAGTGAGGCCCTCAGCAACTCAGGAAGACCTTGTCTCAAAATAAGAAATAAAATAAAAAGGGTTGGGGTTCAGTGGTAAGTGCCCCTGGGTTCAATCCCCAGCACCAACAGTCCCACTACTTAACACTATTATACTAAGTGAAATAAGTCGTCCCCAAAAACAAAGACCAAATGTTCTCTCTGATATGTGGATGCTAACACATAATAAAGGGGGGAGAAGGGAGAACAGAATTCACTGGATTAGACAAAGGAGAATAAAGGGAAAGGAGGGAGGAGTGGAATAGGAAAGACAGTAGAATGAATCAGACATAACTTTCCTAAGTTCATATATGATATATGAGCAGTGAAACTCCACATCATGTACAACCACAAGAATGTGATCCTATTACAAAGAACTTAAAAACCTTATGCCAAAAATACAAAGAACCCAATTAATAAATGGGGTAAGGTACTGGGAAGACACTTCACAGAAGATATATAGGTGATTAGCAAATATATGAAAAAGTGCTCATCATTGCTAATAATTAGAGAAATGCAAATCAAAACCACCCTAGGATTTCACCTAACTTCAATTAGAATGGCTATTATCAAGAACAAAGGCAATTGATAGTGAGGATGTGGGGGAAAAGGCACACTCATATATTGCTGGTGGAGTTGCAAATTGGTGCAGCCACTCTGGAAAGCAGTATGGAGATTCCTCAGAAAACTTGGAATGGACCCACCATTTAACCCAGCTATCCCATTCCTTAGATTTATACCCAAAGGACTTAAAATCAGCATACTGCAGTAATGCAACCACATGAATGTTTATAGCTGCTCAATTCACAATAGCTAGATTGTGGAACCAACCTAGATGCCCTTCGATTGATAAATGGATAAGAAACTATGGTATATACACAATGGAATACTTACTCAGCCATAAAGAAGAATAAAATTTTTTGCAGGTAAATGGAGTTGGAGAATATCATGCTAAGTGAAATAAGCCAATCCCAAAAAAACAAAGGCCAATGTTTTCCTCCGATAAGTGAATGATGATACATAACGGGGTGGGGGGCTGGCAGAGAAGAATGGAGGAACTTTGGACTATGCAGAGGGAAATGGGGCCGGAGGGGTCGGGGGAAGGAAAGATAGTGTACTGAGACTGACATTATTACCCTACGTACATGTATGATTACATGAATGGTGTGAACCTACACTGTGTACAACCACAGAAATGTAAAGTTGTACCCCATTTGTGTACAATCAAAATGCAATCTGTAAAAATAAAAAAATTAATTAAAAAAAAGAAACTGTAAGAAATAAATTAGGCAACCAAAAAAAACAGACTATGATCCTAATTAGAATAAGTGACACTCCATATGTGTAGAATATGTCAAAATACACACTCTACTGTCATGTAGATCTAAAAAGAATAAAAAATTAAACTATTTTCAGTGGTAGAGTATTATGCCTAGTATGCATGAGGCCCTGGGTTAGATCCCCGGCACACCAAAATGGAAAAAAAAAAAAAAAAAGACCATTTTCATCCAGGTACAGTGGCACACACCTGTAATCCAGCAATTTGGGAGGATGAGGCAAGATGATTTCAAGTCCACAGTCAATCTTTCAATTTACTGAGACCCTGTCTCAAAACAAAATATAAAAAGGGCTGGGGACATAGATCAGTTGCAGAGCACAGCAGCCTGGATTAGACCCCCAGTACTCCCCTCCAAATTAAATTAAATCTTAAAAAATTTAAAACTATTCTCAAAAAATTAGTGAGAAGATTGCTTTATATTTTTCCAAAGCTCTTTGATGTCTAGCTTCATAAAAGTCTGATACTCCATATCCATTTCCATAATCTGCTGTATTAGGTTGTTTTGGTTTAAGAATATGAGGAAAACCCAGCCTCACAAAGATATATGGTTGGGAGCAAAATGTATTTTTATTAAAATTATCTATCTATCTATCTCTCTATCTATCTATCTATCTATCTATAATCTATCTATTGTTTGGTACTAAGGATTGAACCAGGGGTGCTTTACCACTGAGCCATATCCCCAGCCCTTTTATTTTTATTTTGAGCCAGGGTATCACTAAATTGCTTAGGCCCTCACTAAATTCCTGAGGCTGGACTTGCAATCCTCCTGCCTTAGCCTCCAGAGTCACTGGTATTACAGGCATGTGCCACTGCACCTGGTTCATTATACTTCTTCAAAATAACACATTCACTAATATCACAATGAGCTTATCAAGTCAAATATTGGAAACTGTCAAAAACTGGAAGCTGATGATGTCAAATACAAATTTTTCAAAATTCTATTTTTACTTGAAGCTTAAATTGTATCATCAGCAACAAATATTATCAGTTGTTCTCCTTTTATAATGACAGGCTTTTTTTTTTTTTTGGATAAAATGTATGCCAAATACCCAAGTCTAAATAAGTACACTCTGCCAGCAATTATTTCAAGTAAAAATGGTATTCCATGAAAAGTAGGTAGTTTAGCTTGCAACTAAAACAACTGCACAAATCTTTTCCCTGAGCAGACCATCAGATTTGGTATTCAATAAAAGTGCTTTACGGGGTACTTCTGATGTCATCATACAGAATACATTTAAAATTTACTCAAGAACTGAAACACAACAAAAATTAATGTTTCACTGCTTCATCAAGGGCATTAAATGTAAAGGTATTTATTTTTTAATTCCAGGTATCTGGTGATAGAGAATATAACTACTAGTACAATTCAGTGCCACTGCCTTAATTCATGCTAAGTAACCAGAAGTTTTGCTCACCAATTATTTTGCAAATATCAGGATAGTAAGTAATTACATAATATTAAAACAGTTTTGACCTAGAGGACCCCCAGAGTCTGGTGAACCACTAGGAATCTGAGAAACAAACCTTGAGATATCACTCTAACAATTGATGCATTACTTATATCATCCTTAAAAAGATATTTTTAGTAAATATTCCATTACATGTGTTTAAATAAATATGCATACATAGGTGGTAATATACCTCAAACCACCAACAGCCTCACATACAGTAGGCACTCAAAAATATAAATGAATGACAAAACTGTGACAGAAACTTCTTAACAAACAATTACCAAATACCTACTATAAGCCATGTTGAGTTAGGCACCTTTCTTGGGTAACTTATAGAAGTCTATACACCAGAATGATAATTTAAAAATATGAGGAAAAAACTGACCCCATAAATATTTACAATTATTGTTCTGACTGGAGAGAAAAATTAAATTATAAATATCACAAAAATGAAAAAATTAATCTTTGAAGAAATACTTTGAAATTTTTTTAAAAAGGAAAATACTTACTCTGAAATTTTCCTAATCTTTTAAGTTTAGACCTGCATGACTTATTTCTTACTTTTAAGAAAACGTTTTAAATTCACCATAAAGCACAAGATAGCATGTTAAATTCTATTTTAAGCACTATGCCATGAAACTAAAAACAGGCTTGCTTACATTCAGAAACCCAAACACAAAACTGCTTTGGTGGTGTACTCCAGAATCCCACAAAGAACCTGCATTCCATTTTTCATCAAGTCAAACAATCCCTACCTGTTAAGTTTTTCATATATATTTTTAAGTGATTCTCCAACATTAATACTGCACAGGTTACATTATATGTGGTAGAGCAGGGGTTACAGCTCAGTGGTAAAGCACATGCTTAGTACAGACAATGCCTTGGGTTTAATCCCCAACACCAAAAAAAATAAAAAATAAAAATCAAGAGCTGGGATGTAGCTTACCTGGCAAGCACAGGGCCCTAGGATCAATCCCCAGTACTGGGGGCGCAGTGGCATACACCTGTAATCCCAGCAGCTCCAGAGGCTGAGGCAGGAGTATCATGAGTTCAAAGCTGGTCCCAGCAACTAATGGAGGCCCTAAGCAACTTAGTGAGACAGGGTCTCACTAAATAAAATATAAAAAAGGGCGGGAATGTGGCTCAGTGGCTAAGTGCCTCTAGGTTCATTCCCCAGTACCAAAAATATAAATAAAATAAAAAATAAAGGGCTGGGGTTGTGGCTCAGTGATAGAGCACTCACCTAGCCTGTTTGAGGCACTGGGTTCGATTCCCAGTACCACATATAAGTAAATGAATAAAATAAAGGCCTATCAACATCTAAAAAAAAATTTTTTTTTTAAATTAGTATAGCAGCCCAGCACAGTTGTGCTCCCCTGTAATCCCAGCTTCTCAGGAGGCTGAGGCAGGAGGCAGGGGGACCTCTAGTTCAAAGCTAACTTCAACAACTTAGCAAGGTCCTAAGCAATTAGCTTTTTAATTTAGACCTTGTCTCTAATAAAAAATATAAAGAGGGTTGGGGATGTGGCTCAGTGATTAGTGACCCTGGGTTCAATCCACAGAACAAAAAAAAAAAAAAAGAAAAAGAAAAAAAGAAAAAGAGAAAAAAAAAAGAAAAGAAATCAGTACTGCAAAACCATTAAAACAAATCCTTAAGAACTTCTTCCTTTTTTTTTGCAGAGTGCTGGGCATTCAGACCAGGGCCTCCCACATGATAGGCAAGTGCTCTACCACTGAGCTACAGCCTGTTCCATCAAGAACTTCCAATCATATATATTGATAAATTCAATAATAAATCTGTATAACTGTATATATGAAATATTCTGCAATGTTAAAAAGAATAAAACCATTTTATTTTTGGAGTCATGGAAATATCTTCAACATATACTACTGAGTAAAAAAAGTAAACTGTAGGAGTAAACTGTATAGTATGATCCCATTTAAGTTTTTAGAAGACATTTATGTGCATATACACATAAGAGTTCCTTCAATGTGCCCAGTTTTGTTCTGATCTAGATATGTACGATAAATTACAAATATTACAAAAAATACACATTTAAATGCCCATGCAGAGAAAAAAATAGGCCAACACAAAAGGCCACATATTACATGATTTCATTTGTATGAAATATACAAAACAGGAAAATCTACAGAGACAAAAAACAGCTTACTTAGCAGGTGCCTATGGTTGGGGGTGAAGGAAGATGGTGAAACAGGAGAAACAGCTGAAAAATGTAAGGTTACTTTTTTTTTTTTTTTTTTAAAGCAAGTCTCTCCTCCCCCAGTCCTATCTTGTAGGATTTCACCTTCTCCTTATTTTTTTTAATTCTTTTAGATGTTGATAAACCTTAATTTTATTCATTATTTACATGTGATGCTGAGAATCGAACCCAGTGCCTCACATGCTAGGCAAGCGCTCTACCACTGAGCCATAACCCCAGCCCTGTAAGCTTACTTTTGAGATGAGAAAAAGTCTAGAATTGACTGCGATAACGGCTGTACAACTTTGTGAATATATCAAAACTCACTAAGTGTACACTTTTAAATGTGAACTATGTGGCAACAAGAATTATATCTCAATAAAGCTGTTATGCTTCCCCCATCCACCTAAAAAGGAATAGACAAAAACATACCAGTGTGGTTGCCTCTAAGGGGAATGAAGATGATAAAGTCTTTCAAATTTTATTCTATTTACTGCTATAACCATTACAATGAGAAATACATTCGTTTACTATCTACAAAACTTAAAGGAATATAAGAGGTAAATCCAAAATATTCTTCAAAAGTCCTTCATAAATTATCCTGAATTTAATGTTATTCAAGTAAACTAAGAAACAGCCTGAATAAAAAAAGTGAAGATATGACTCTAAGTATATTTCATGTAGACATGAGCATCAGCTCCATCCCCGACAAATATATCTTGAACAAAATCATTTGACAAATAGATATTAAACACCTACTGTGTCCAGAGGGCAGGAATGGAAAAGAATAGATTGGTGTTAAACCAAACAACAGAAAGAAGCAAACTAACAACTGTGGTTTTAAGTTAAGGACTTCAGCTACACAGCTGAGGACACAAACACAAAGTGGACTGGAATCAGACTATAGAAAATCTGAATACCAGACTGAGACTATCCTTTTTTTTATGGAAAGCCATTGAAAGTTTTTACAGACAGGAGTGACAGATGAAAGAAAGGCTTTGGTGAAATTAACATGGCAACCAAAGAGCAGAAACTGAAAGCAGAGAACAGCAGGAAAGGTAAGGAACTGATGAAGTTTTCAAAATAGGAACACTTGTAAACAGTCCTGTGAGATTACTGGTGTTTCAACTAGTTCATGTTCAAAAGGTTGGTCTATTTGTTTGCTTCATCTAAGGAAGAACAGAAAATGAAAAAAGATGGTTTCTTCATCTGATGAATTTTAGAAATTCATGATAAAGAATGAAGAAGGTTTGCCAGAAAATTCTGAGGGAAGTTTCTAGGCCATATCTTTTGTGACACCACTGAAACCAAGAGTAGAGGGAATCAAAACCAATGGAGTTCCTCAAAAAAAAAAAAAAAAAGTCTTTTTTGTACGGGGGATTGAACCCAAGGGCACTTACCCTCTGAATCACATCCCCAAGCCTTTTCATACATTATTTAGAGACAGGGTCTCAATTAAGTTGGTTAGGGCCTCACTAAATTGCTCATGGTGACTTTTAACTCTTGATCCTCCTGCCTCAACCTCCCCAGACTCTGGGATTATAGGCAATGCACCACCACATCCGGCGAGTTTCTTATTTTTTAACACTGAAGGGAAGTATACTTACAAATAATTAACTGTAAGAATAGCAAAAGGCACAATAGTGATTAGGACAAGATGCTCCTCAACTTACAGGGGAGTTATCTCCTGATAAATCTAACATAAGGTGAAAATATCTTTTTCTTTGTTGGGGGAAGGTAACCAGGGGCACTTGAAATCAGGGGCACTTAACCACTGAGCCACATCCACAGCCCTTTATTTATTTATTTAGTTTTATTTTGAGATAGGGTCTCGTTAAATTGAGGGGGAAATATCTTAAATCAAAACTACATTTATTACACCTAACTTACCAAATATCATAGCTTGGCAACAAAGTACACTCTAGGATAGTGGGATCACGTTCACCCTTACCACTGATAAGTGGCTGACTGAGAGCTGTGGTTCACTGCTCTCCACTGCATTACCACAGTACCACACCACATATTGCTACCCCAGAAAAGATCAAAACTCAAAATATGAAGTTTCCATTAACTGTGTATCACTTTCTCACCATCTGAAAGTCAAAAAATTGTATACTGGGTCGTTTTTACGTCTGAATTGATGCTAAAAGACAACTAAGTACTCTAAAAATTCTCTACTGAAGATTTTTTTTTAGTCCTAATGATACAATTGGTTAAATAAATGCAGATTTAACTAAATACCAAATTCTGAAAATTCAAATTTAGAGTATGGTCAATTTCACATCCTTAATTTCATCAACTGATCCTTCTACAATACACTACTTTTCAGATGTTGTACAAATAGCATTCTTACTTCACCTAGGCATTTATTGATTGACTTAACCCATAAAGGTTCCTTTTTTTAAATTTTTTTTTTTTAGTTGTAGATGGACATAATATATTTACTTATTTTTTTATGTGGTGCTGAGGATGAACCCAGTGCCTCACATGTGACAAACAAGCACTCTACCACCGAGCTACATCTCCAGCCCTGAAGATTCTTTCCTAAAATTAAAAAAGTTTTCACTGCCTATATAACCTTTCTATAACAGCTCCTCAAAACAATGTTACCTACCAATTTAATACCATGGCAACGCTGCTATGAGATTAAAAAAAAAAAAATGAGTAGAGCAAATTCTGATTGCTAATTTCTCTTCATTAATGTTCAGTAGTTTAAAAATGCCAGTTAAAAATTGATTAGCATCTAAACAAGGCACCAAAACTTGCCATATTTGATTATTATTATTTCCAAAACTCAGACATACTTGAAATAAAGTATACACATTATTTCATAATCTATTTCATACTTTATCAAATGTTCAGAATCTGAAGAAATGTTTGCTAACATTTGTAAAATCTCTCTGCCAACTTTTAATCTTATCTGATATACCATAGAAACAGAAACAATAAACCAGACGTGATGGCACACACCTGTAGTCCCAGAGATTAGGACAACTGAGGAAGCAGGATTCAAAGTTCCAGGCTAGCCTTAGCAACATAATTAAACCCTGACTCAAATAAAAATAAAAAGGACTGGGGATGTAACTCAGTGGTAAAGCGCGCCTGGTTCAACCCATAGTATCAAAAAAAGAAAAAAAGAAGAAGAAAGCAAGAAAGAAGAAACAATAAAGGAATAAAGGTAAAACAATGAAAGAACTAAGAATTACTAATTTACTTCACTTACAACACTTGAATCAGAAAACCATTTGCATTGCTCTCTGAAAGCCCACAAAGTCTGTCATATCAATATATTTAGTTAAAATAAAACATTTGCAAAGTTTATTCAAGGTCATTTGTCAAAACATTGTTCAAAATAGCAAAAAGGGTTTGGGGGTATAGCTCAGTGGTACAGCATGTACTTAGCATGTGAGATGCCCCTGAGTTCATTCCCTAACATTCCTCCCAAAATAGCAAAAATATATAAATAATCTGTCTCATGATAAGAACTAGTTGAGTACAATATAATGTAACCTTTCAAATGATCATACAGACCTATACTTATTAACCTGAAAAGGCAGCCATGAAAATAACAGATTACAAATTTAAAAAACTCTGATCTCTTGTGATGAATATATATACACTTACAGTCACATAAAGTGTAAATGAATAGATACCCAGATGTTAACCATAATATTTCTGAGTGCTGAAATTACAGGTGTTATTTTCCTGCTTACTTTTCAGTATTCTCTGAAATTTTCCCAAGCAAAACAGTATTTGCAAAAATTAACACATATGATTTCAACTAACAAACTCCAAACTTTTTGCAAGAAAGCTGCCAAAGTCTAAGGAACATCCAAAAATACTGTAGTATTCAGCAAAAGGGAAAGCATTAACAAGAATTATATGTGGAGGAGGTACTCTAGAGGACTCCAGGACAGTCTTGCCACCTTTAAAGCGGCCTACAAAAAAGATTTTTCAAACTACAAAATCTAGGTTCAAATCTCTGTCACTTTTATCTGTATGACCTTGCATTAGTCACTTACCCTTTTTAGGCTCACTTTATCTATAAAAAGGAGTTATTACTTGCCTTTCCTATCTGAAAAAACTGTTGGAAAGATTAGAGATAAGGTGACATTTTATGAACTGAAAAGTACCATTTAAGTAAGATATTATTCAAACATTAAAAAAAAAAAAAAAAACCTTAATGCCAGAGCCAAAAACTTCAGAAAGCACTACAATTTCATGAAGTAATGTAGCAGGTTTTGTTGTTGTTGTTTCTAAAGGCTACATCTTATCATAAACATTCAGTTTTTCTGAGACTTAGATATTTACTCCCAGTTCTCACTACAACCATGAGCCATTTTATTTTCTTATCCCTAGTTACCAGCAAGAAAGGGTACAAATTACACTGAACTCAAAAGCCTCAGCAAGAAGCCTGGAGCAGCATGTTGATGGAGTTCACCAAGAGAAACCCAAGGTTAATCAGCTACGGACTCCACAATAAGCACCACTACAATCAACAGGGATTACAAGACAGTCTTTGAAGAGAAAGACAATACAATCACCCAGGAGAAAACCACAGAGGAAAAGGCAGTATTTTGAACAATTACATGAAATACTTAAAAACTGAAGTGTTTTATAAACTGTTTTTTAAATACTGTTCACAAAATTAGTGACATAAAACAAAAACCATCTAAATATGGCTCTTGACAAAAGCAAGTTATGGAGATTAAAATAAAATCCACGAATAAATTTTCTGATCTACTTGCCGCTATTTGAAATAAAAGCAGACAAATTACACCACAAAGATCAAAACTAAGTGGATATTTCTTGAAAACAAAGAGGCAAATATGACAACAATCTACTGACATGCTTATAGATACTTTTAAAGTATGGATTTTCTTCCCATTGAATTTTATTATTTACTCCACTAAAATGATGATCAACTTCTTCCCTCCCACAGTTCCTCCTGTGTTAAAATGGCAATATAACTTGGTTTAAATTTCAATACAGAAAACAATTAAGAGAAAAGTACTTTTAAGAGGAGTTACAAGAAGCTGTCAGATTATTAACTACCAACATCACCTGGCCATCACACCCTCCCACTTTTAAATTCATTAAGATAATAAAATATTCACTCTTCATAGTCTCACAAATGTTTTTATAGTAATTCCTTAATGAAAAATTAAACTTTTCATAAACAAATGTGCAGAGTACTCATTTTGATATGTATGACTCACAATATAATTTTTATTGGCAGTATCTTGAAGTGCTGCAGCTTGCACTATACCTACAGGGGATACAGATCTGTTTTTTCCCATCTAGATCTTTGCAGATTCGTTATAGATTTAAAAGGATTCAAGAGGGCCACGTGGAAAATAATTATGAATACAATCCACAGCAAAATTAAACATGAACTGTGAACAAGGATAATGAAAAAGTTACTGTATTATCAAAAGTCTTTCAGTTTAAAGTACTGTATTTCCATTTAGAATTTCAAAAAAGTAAAACTAGGTTTTTCTTAATTCTTACTGATTTTTTTCTACCTTTTTAAGGTATATGTTATTTACCTACAAAAATCACAAACAAAAAAGCCCTGCAAAAATATTTCAAAAGGAGTATCTTCCAAACTTGACTGCACAAAAAATTATATATGCATATTCTTAATAACTATAGCTGGCTCCTGAGTTCACCTCCCCCACTCCCAAAAAAAGAACAGTAAATTTAACCACAATGAAGCATTAGCAAAATTTTTAACACAGCTATCACCAGTTAAGTAATTCATCACAGCTCCTCAATGTCTCAGGCACACATAATGACACGCAAACATGTCAAAATAGTTATAATTTGAAAAATACAACAGGAACATAAAAGTGGAAAACAACTCCTCTGGAAAAACTAAAGATGATTTTGAAGAGAGCAAAAAATAGGAGACCAATTTTAGAAAAATAACATTTGCCCAAGTGTTTAGTGTTCATCTGACATGGACACATTTTTGTAAAGAGAAACTTTACCTAACAAGACTCACACCAGGGATCTCATCTATCCTCAAAGGCACTTTCTTAAAATGAGAAAGAACAAAGAAGTAAATCTCCCAGCATGTGCTTTCCATACTAGTTTCTTCGGACAGCATCAAAAGTCACAATATAGCCCCCACAAGCTTTTCAGTTTTACTCTATGGTCCATGTATAATAGAACTGATAAGCTATTTCAAAAGGATTCCTAATAAAACAAATATTAGAAGCAAGGATCACAGCAACAAAGTGACTATATTTTGAGAAACTATAGAAAACGCTATCTTAAAGTTGTGTACTTTTTTATTTTCAGGGTAAATTATCTCCAAATATTCAAATTCCTGTGGCTTTCTCCTTTCAAGTCAAACTGAAAAGAAAGCATCCATTCTAGTTCTTCTGTCGTAAATGTGTAATTAGAAGTAAATTTTAAAAGAATGACAGTCAAAGTCAACACCGTAATATACAAATCTTGGAATGTTAATGCTCCGAAGTTGTTAGGGAAAATGATCTTTCAATGAGGCTTTTCCACAGAAAAAAATTTCTCCAGAAACGAACCTGGTGTTTGGTGTTTTTTTTAACAAGTTGTTTCATTATAACGGAGGAAAAAAATAAGTGACTTTTATTAATTATAAAAAGAATTTACAAATATCCCCAAGGATTTACAATCGTATGTCCCAATCTCCACTCTGACAGAGATGTCAATTCTCTGGGTTGTGATATAACCAGCTGCTTGGTTCACACACAGGAAGCCACAGAAAAGGGAATATCGCGTTCAGAGACTCGAAATAATACGCGTTAGTTAAGAACTGCTTGCTACTAAACCAAAATTATTCAAGCGGAGCCCCATTTGTCACAATCCAATCATAAGGGTTCCACCCCCTCCCCCAACTGCTTGTGTAGTGGTATATCTGCTTCGGTAAAGAAGCCATCATCAGGTAAAGACTGGGGTGGGAGAGAAAGCGGGGGAAAGGGGGCACCCTTTCATCTCATTTCGCGAGGCGTGAGTAATTGGTACAGTTGAGAGGAACGGAGGAACGTTCTATTTATTGGGGGTTGAAGTAGGATGAGGGGGAGAATTTCGTTCAAATCAACATGGCCAGCAAGATGTCCCTACAAACAAAAGGCAACGGGGGGATATAAACACGAACCATTCACCTCCATCAGCTATAGCATCGCCATCATGGTGTGTGCAGAGACCCCCAAAGGCTCCTCTCACCCTCCACGCCAGTCAAAGCAAGAGAAGGGAGAGAGGAGCTGCATCCCACCACCCACTACTCCTTCCAAATACACACTCTTCCAGGGGGGTTTCTCCCCGCTCCCCGGTGGTCCGGAATCAGAGAGAAAGAGTAACGTCCCGCCCAGGCAGACTCTCCCACTACCCCTCAGTCGAACCCCAACGCCGGCCCGAGGTTCACTAAACTTTACCGGAGCTTCTCCCCCACCTCCCTACCACGTCGCCCCAGGACCGTGCTTCCCACTAGCGGGGCAACCCTGCGCCTCCTGACAGGCGGGCAGCCCGGAGAGCCAAGTCCGGGGCGGGGGCGCCAGGGAATCCACGGAGGGGCGGGCGGCCGGAGCCAAGTTCCCGGGGGTTTGAGGAGAGCGCCTGACAGGAGCCCGGGACTGCAAAGGAGGAAGAGGAAGCGGCGGCGGGGAGCTTTCCAATTCCCCCCTACGAGAACACCCTGCCCCCAGCCCCAGCTCCCCATGGGGGGCGGGAGGCGGGCTGCAAGGTGAGGAGCCTGAACCGCTGAGACAGCCGCAGCCCCTACCTTCCGACCGGCTCTCTTCCCCCGCCACCCCCGCCAGAGGCGCCCACAACAATAACACGCCGGGGACGACCCGTCAGCGCCCCCGAGGCACTCGGGGCCCGCGGCCCGCCGTAGCCAGGCCCCCTCTGCTGGGGCCAGACGAGTCTCTCCTCCCTACAACTCCAGGCCCCGGGGGAGCTAGGCCCGAGCGGCCCCCCAGGGTCGGACCCATCCCCCCCAGCACCAGCGGCGCCGTCTCCGCGGCCGAATATTAGAAGTGAATTCGAGCTGCGCTTTACCTTTAGTTCCGCACTGTCCGCCATCTTGCGTCTGTCAGCGCAAGCGCAGTGAGCCTCGCCGGGGGCCGCCGCTAGACCCTCCCCTCCGGCCTGCCTGGCCCCGCCCCAGCCCGCCCCTCTGCCTCCCTGGCCCGCCCCCGGCCTCCGCCCCGCGCCAGGCGCTCGGAGCCCCGCCCCGGGCACGTACCGCAGCGAGACAGGCACGTACCATTTAAATAATGGCGCCAAGCGGCGAGGTTTGACAGTTACTCCCCTCTCGGCCTCCCCGCCCCCATTCTTACTCTGCAGGGCCTCCAGGGAAGGGACCTAGTTAGAGGGACGCTGACCTGAGCCCCGCCCCTCGGGGTCCGCGGAACCCTTCGGCAAAGCTTCGATGCCTACTGTCGTAGAAACAATGATGCCCCCTCCCCCAACCAGCAAGGCATTTTCAGCACCTGCTACCTGCGAGGTTACGCGTGGGCCAAACGTAACACTCAGTTACTTTTAAGGAGCACTTGAAGCATTTCTAGGCTTGTTGGCTCAGATCCTCCTCCTGATAACGCGGTGAGATAGGCAAGGAAGAGATTGTACTTCCATGGTAAATATTCCGAAATGAAAACTCAGAGGAAAAGTGACTTGCCCAAACAACTACTGCTTAACAAGGGTGGCCTAAGACAAAATTCCGAAGACGTCCATTCATTAACTTCTTTGTTTCAACGAGTATTTATTTAGCGACTATCTGCTGGTCCTCTGCATTGGGAAATTAGACAAGGTCCCTGCCCTCCTATCATTCTCTAATGGGGGAACAGACAAGTGAACTATAAAGATACAATACAAAGGGTGATGAATGGCAGAAAGGAGCAAAAGGTTCAGTAGGAGGAAGAAAAAAAGGTTTAAGAGGAGGTGTGCTTGATCCTGGAAGAGATTTCTCTACTATATTGCTATTCAAATAGACTTAATGAAAGATTATTCCATACCTTTTCCTTTCTACTAAAAGCTTCCTGTACCTCCTATCCAACCCCTACATTTTATTGGTCAACTTTGCCTCATATCTCATGGGAAAAAAAGAAAGATAAGAGACATGAATTCCCTTATCTTCTCATGGTCATAATTACTCTTATCTGCATAGTATCATTTGTATTACTATGGAGTGTCCCTGCATCAAGAAGACCAGGCCTTCCACCAGTGATCTGGATTCCTTTCACTCCCACATTCCTAAAGATTTTACTCCTACAATTACTTTGCCCTTCAGCATCATTAGTTTTTTCCCCCTTCTCAATTGGATTACTCTCATCAGTGTATAAACATACTGAAATTCCTAAAATAAACCTCCTTGACTCAAAATCGCCTCCAGCAACTTCTCCATTTCTCTCTTTTCAGTGTATGAATTCTCAAAAAGGTTTTTAATCTCTACAGTCCTTCTTCTCGCTTCACTTTCATCTTTCGGTCTACTCTGATCCAGCTTTGGCTCCCATCATCATGATCACTTACCAAGATTACTAATCATCTCCTTGTTTCCAAAGTCAATTATCAATTCTCTAGTCTTATCTAAACTGACCTCGGGGAACTGCTAAGAGTCGACATGCTTCCTTTCTCTTGAAACAGTTTTTCTCTTGAACTTTCCTCCATATCCCATTGTCCTGATATTCCTGTTCCCTCACTGGGCTCAATATCCTTTGCTGATTTTTTTCCTCTTTAGATAAATTCTTTTTTCTCTTTCTGTTTGTTGTTGTTGTTGTCATTGTTGTTTTTCAGTACTAGGGATTGAAACTAAAGTCTTGTACATGCAAGGCAAGTGTTCTATCCCTGAGTTACTTCCCCACTCTTTTTTTTTTTTTTTTTTTTTTTTTTTTTTTTTAATTTTGATACAGGATCTTGCTAAATTGTCCAGGATGGCCTTGAGTTTGTGCTACCCCTACATCAGCCTCCTGAGTCCCTGGGATTACAGGAATGTGCTAAGTCTTGAAAATTGGAGTACCCTGGGCTCAGGCCTTAGTCTTCTGTATTTTGCTATCACCAGCTGAAATCATTCAACTCCGTGATTTTAGATCTATAAGATGATGACTTTCAAATGTTTCTCTCGCTTAGGCTTCCCCACCAAAACCTAGATTCACAAATTTTATTGACGGGTTTGGGATGTAGCTCAGTGGTAGAATGCTTGCCTAGCAAGCACAAAGCCCTAGGTTCCATTCTTAGCAAAAAAAAAAAAAAAAAAAAAGGAATTGACTACTTCTATATCTATACTTCTTGTGTCATAATCATCTCAAACTTATTAAAGAGATTTTTATCCCTTATTTTGCACCTTTCCCAGTAGTCTCACTGATTGGCACCATTATCCATTTAGTTGTTCAAGCCCAAAATCAGGAAAATATTCTTTTTTTTGAGGGGGGGGACCGGTTTACCCGGAATTAAACTCAGGGGTACTCCATCACTGAGCCACATCCCCAGCCCTATTTTGTATTTTACTTACAGACAGGGTCCCACTGTGTTGCTTAGCACCTCACCATTGCTGAGTCTGGTTTTGAACTCTCGATTCTCCAGCCTCAGCCTTCCCAGCTGCTGGGATTACACATGTGCACCACCACACCCGGCCTGGAAAACATTCTTGATTCCTCTCTTTGACCTCCTACATCCAGCCATCCAATTCAGCCAGACCAGCCGAATTGTTCTCTAAAACATATCCCAAGTCAGTTCATTTCACTGCATTTTCACTACCATAAACCTGTTCCCAGATGTCATAATCTTACACAATGACAACTGAAAAGGCTGTCCAACTGACAGGACCACATAATGACTTTGTTTTCTTCAGTACTAGGGATTGAAATTAGGACCCCTGTGTGCTAGGTAAGTGATCTATCACTGAACTACATCCCCAGCCCATACATTATGTCTTTTGAGACCTTCCACATTTTTTCCACCTTGACCCATATGGTAGAGTAAAAAAAATATATTTGGTCTTGTCCCTGGTTCCTAGTTCAGGAAACACTTGTCATTCTTCCATTCTAGTGTCTTTTGTTATTCATGAGACCCTTTCAGTCACACCTGAGTTTATGGTAATGAGGTGACTCGGTGTAGCCCCTAGACAACTTCTGCAAGGTAAATGGTCACCACAAAGAGGAGAGTCAGGGTGGGTTCTCTGTTGCACACGTGTAATCCCAGCTACTTGGGAGGCTGAGGCAGGAGGATCACAAGTTTGAGGAAAGCCTAGACAATTTACTGAGATCCTGTCTAAAAACAAAACTAGATGGGGGGAAAAAAAACCGGGACATAAATCAGTGGTAGAGCACTTTCATAGCATGTGCAAGGCCCTGGGTTCAATCCCCAGTACTAAGGAAAAAAAAATAATAAGATTAGAGGTTAGGAACCTTCAGACTCATCTATCCCCCCACCTCCAGGGAGAGAAGGAAGCTGGAAATACAGGTTATAAACCACCACCACCACCACACTTTTTTTCTTCTTCTTTTTTTGGGATGGGGAGGGGATTGAATCCAAAGGTGCTTTACCACTGAGCTACATCCCCAACCATTTTCATTTTTTTATTTTGAGACAAGGTCTTGATACATTGCTGAAGCCAGTCTTGAACTTGCAACCCTCCTACTTTAGCCTCCATAATTGAGTTACAGGTATGCCCTCCCTGTCTTGTATGTTTTATAATAAACCGATATACACAGCAGAGTGTTTCCCTGAGATTTGTGAATTGTTCTAGAGTTGTTCTAGTGAATCATTAAACCTGAGGAGATTGTAGGAATTCTTTTTTTAAAAAATATTCTTGTAGTTATAGATGGACATAATGCCTTTATTTTATTTATTCACTTTTACGTGATGCTGAGGATTGAACCCAGTGCTTCACACATGCCAGGCAAGTGCTCTACCACTGAGCCACTCTTGAGTCTCAATGTCTCTGTCTCTGTCTCTCTCTCTCTCTCTCTCTCTCTCTTTTTTTTTTTTTTTTTTTTTTAAGCAATGTTTGGGTTTGAACCCAGGGCCTTATGCATGCTGGGCAAGCACTCTACCACTCCAGCCCAGAAACCCTTGAATTTATCACTGATCTGTCATAAGTATGGGTTGGACTGCAACTGGTGTCTAATGTGGGTAGTGTAATAGGACCAAGCTCTGAGACTCTTCTCTTTGCATTAACCCCTGAATTTAGGTCACCAATTAGGTGTCAGAGAAATAGAGAATTGTATTTGATGTCAGAAAGTACATAAGACACTCCTTCCATTAAAAATAATTAAAAATTATATTTTACAATTGTGTTTGGATAAAGACAAATGTAATGCAAGCTGATTATCTTTTTTTCCTCTGATTTTCAAAAATTTAAAACATTTTTGTGAGCCAGAGCCATGGCACATGCTTGTAATCCCAGCAACTGAGAAGGTTGAGGTAGGAAGATGGCAAGTTTGAGCCCAGCCTGAGCAATTTAGCGAGACCCTTTCTCCAAATAAAAAATAAAAAGGGTTTGGAATATAGCTCAACTTGGTAGTTCAATCCCCAGTACTACCAAAAAATTAAGGAGGAGGAGGAGGAGGAGGGGGAGAAGGAAGAGAATATTTAGAAGCAAATCTCTGTGGTTTTCATAGAAAGGAAAAGTTGTACCCCATTTGTGTACAATGAATCAAAATGTGTCTGTAAAAATAAAAAATATTTAATAAAAAAAAATCTCTGTGGTTTTTAGTTTTTAGTTAGGCATGCATGGCCTTCTTAGAAATGAATCTCACATATATTGTTGGTAGGAATGATATAACCACTCTGGAAAATAGTTTGGCAGTTATCTTGAAAAATGAAATTGTACTTAACCATAAGACTCAGCAGTGATTGCACCCTTGAGCATTTATCCCAGAGAAATGAAGACTTATTTTCACATAGGAGGTTATACAGGAATGTCCATAGCAACTTTATTTATTAGAATTCTGTGTTAACTTCCATCACTTTGACAAAATACCTGAGATAAAAAATTTAAAAGGGGGAAAGCTGAGCATGGTGTCACACTCATTCCCAAAGACTTGGGAGAATGAGGCAAGAGATCATAAATTCAAGGCCAGCCTGGACAAGTTAGCAAGACCTTCTCTAAATATTTAAAGAGGATGGGGGTGGGTATAACTGGTAGAGGGCCTCTGGGTTCAATACCCAGTCCCAAAATAAAATAAAATGAGGAAAGATTTATTTTTGTTCAGGGTTTCAAAGGTTTCAGTCCATGTTCACTTGGCCCTGTTGCCTTTAAGACTGTGGCTAGGTAGTACATCTTGGTGGAGAGCACACAGCAGAGGAATCTACTCCTGTCTTGGAGACCAGGAAGCAAAGAGAGAGAACCAAAACAGGGTAAGGGACAAAGCACATCCTCTAAAGGAAGACGCCCTCTAAAGGCACATGCCCTCCAAAGGCGTGCCCCCAGTGACCTGCTTCCTCTAACAAGGCCCTCCCCCTAAAGTTTGCATGACCTCCCAATAGTGTCAGCTGAAACTAAACCTTCAAAACATGATCTTTGGGGGAACATTGAAGATCAACCGTAAGAAACTCCAAAGGGAAAACTCTCCAAATTTTTGATGGGTAAGTGATTAAAACTATGATAAATTCATACCATGGACTACTACTCAACAATAAAAATGAACTCACCTAACTACTTTTTAACCTCAATGAAATTATACTGAGAGGCCAGATATAGCTGCACATGCCTGTAATCCCAGCAACTCAGGAGGCTGAGGCAGGAGGATCACAAGTTTGAGGGCAGCCTGGGCAATTTAGCGAGATCTTCAGCAACTTAGTGAGACCCTGTCTCAAAGTAAAAGACAAAAAGGACCAGGAATGTAGCTTCTGGGTGCACTGCTGGGTTCAGTCCCCAATACTGCAAAACAAATAAACAAACAAAAACCAGTTCAGCTTTCTTTTTCACAGTCTTCCATTCGATAAAATAGATAATCATAAGTTTAAGTATATTCATTGTCTTATTAAACTACATTAAGTCATTTTCTTTGTTATTTTCAAAGTTTTTTTTGACTGTGGGGATTGAAACCAGGGCCAGGTGCATGTTAAGCACATGCTCTACCACTAACCTCTGCCCCCAACCCCAACCATCTTTATTTTGAATAAAAAGCAAAACACAAAACTTTTATTTTAATCAAATTATTTTAAGTTTTTTGAATTGGCTCTCTTGCAAAACAAAACTTCTATTAAAACTTCTTTAATAGAAGTACAGAATGGAATAAGAAAGGAGACTAGAATAAGGCAATTTTCCAGTTATTACTTTTACTTGGAATAAGTTCCTTAGTGAAAGGAACTTGTTCTCAAGGATTAAGTATTTTATTCAGTTTTAAGGCAAAATAAAATTTCATTTGAAGCGGGGATCAGAATATGGTAGCCCATCCTCAGGACCATAAAAACAGAGTAGCAGAAGTACCACTTGGAGTTAAAAGTGGACCCAGGGATGTGGATAATGAAAGATTGTTACTGTTGTTGCTGGAAGTCTCTTTCACTGTAATAAACCCTCAGAACAAAAAATCCCTATGATATTCAGTGAGTGTGTTCACAAATACTTTTCCTTTCTGTGAATCTGTTAGGATGACACTTTCCCATCTCTTTTGAAGTTGGAATAATGGTGTGATTTGCTTTAACAAAAAATGTGAGCAGAGGGAAGGTGTGTCACCCCTAGGCACAGCCATGGGTTTGTGCCAGGTCCTTCTCCTCCCTCTGGTGATGCTTGTGGAAGCATATGGTGAAGTACGGCCTCCAGCCAAAGTTCCTGATGACTACAATGAGCAGCTGCCCCTACTGATCTGCATTGGCCATGTGGCATAGAGAAGAAATACACTTTTTTAAAAAAGTTTTCTTTTCTCTCTCTCTCTTTTTAAATATACATGATTGAAACCAGGGTTCTCTACCACCAAGTTATATCCTCAACCATTTATTTGTTTGTTTATTTATTTATTTAGAGTCTTGCTAAGTTGCTGAGGCTGGCCTAGCGCTTGTGATCCTCCTGCCTCAGCTTTCTGCATCACTGGGATTACAGGCAGGCACCACCACATCTGGCAAGAAATATATTTTTAAAATTTGGTATATTCTGGGCATGATAGTGCACACCTGTAATCCCAGAGACTCAGGAGGCTGAGACAGGAGAATTGCAAGTTTGAGGCCCTCAGCAACTTAGTGAGACCCTGTCTCAAAATAAAAAATAAAAAGAACTAAGGATGTAGCTCAGTGGTAAAGTTCCCCTGGGTTAAATTCCCAGTACAAAAAAAAAAAAAAATGGTGTATTATAAATATACATAATAGTGAGATTTGTTGTTATGTATCTGTACATACCTCCCCTCTTGCCTCCCTCCTCTCCCAAAAGTCTTGACTTTTGAGTTTGGCTTATTTCACTTAACATAGTTCTCTCAAATTCTATCCATTTTCCTGCAAAAGTCATGATTTTATTTTTCTTCGTGGCTTAATAAAACTCCATTTTTTATATATACCACATTTTCTTTATCCTCTCATCCATTGACCAACACCCAGCCTTGACTATTGTGAACTGTGCTACTATAAACATGGGTATGCATGTATTGCTATAGTATGTTAATTCTTTTTTAAAAATATTTTAGTTGTAAGCAGACATGATACCTTTATTTTATTTATTTATTTTTATGTGGAGCTAAGGATTGAATCCAGTGCCTCACACTTGCTGGACAAGCACTTTACCACTGAGCTACAACCCCAACCCTGCAGAATAATTCTTTAGGACACCTTTACTTTTGTAAGTCTGAGATTTTGGGTCTTATTACTACAGCATGATCTACTTTATTTCACCCATTCCTATTATGGTATGCTACCAGAACAAACTTATGAACGTGTCATCGGCCTGATGGCCAGGAAGTGGTGACAAGAATGATAAACCATGAGACACAATGGAGAAGCATTTGGTAAACTCTCCTGAAGTTACTTGGAAGGTGGATTCTATACCTAATGAACTTGTAGTTCTAGAAATAATTGTAATTGGAAAATATAATATTGGCTGAATTTGATAAGAAATGAGAGTGAGAGAGAGAGAGAGAGAGAGAGAAAATTGGCTGATTTGCAAATAAGAATGAAAGACAAAGGAGAATCTGAAAATTCAGAACTTTACAGGGTAGATTGACACTTTTTTAAAATATATTTTCAGTTGTAGATGAACTCAATGTCTTTATTTACATGGTGCTGAGAATCAAACACAGTGCCTCACATGTGCTAGGCAAGCACTCTACCATGGAGCCACAACCCCAGTCCCAGATTGCTTCTTAATATAAATTAGATAAAAAATAAAACTGGGATAAATAATAAAAGCTCAGCTTTACAACAAGGATCTAATCAAATGTATTGCTCCCACACCACAGTCAAAACCTTGAACTGGATTAAGAACCAAGGAAGGTTCAACCAGAATAGGACTTTCAGGTCTCCTCAGCAAGGAGTCATTGAGAGTATTTTGATTGCGGGAAAAGCATCTGGTGAACAAAGTGTTGAGTATAGTAGCCCTTATTGCCATTTACGAATATTGCCTCTTCTCTCCAAAGCCCATGGCAAGATGGTACTTCCCCATTCCTCTTGAAATGAATCTTGACCATATGACTGATTTTGTTCAATAAAATGTGAAATAACATACAGGGCAGAAGCTTCAAGAGTCAGTGCTCACTCATCATTTCCTCTTCCTCCTCCTCCTTTCTCCGTGTCCTGGTGATCGCAGAACATGTCTTGAGAATAAAGGTGTATCAGCCGGAGGCCAGAGTGCCTCTGGCCACCAAGGCATTCTGCCAACCCATCATGTAATGTGAGCAAGAAACAAACGTGTGTGTGTGGTGTGTGCTGGGATTGAACCCAGGGCCTCAAACATGCTAAATACCTACTCTACCACTGAGCGATATCCCTACCCCAAAGGCAGGAATTCTTTATTCACTCATGCCTCCCAGCACTTACTACCTAGGAGATGCTAAAACAAATGTGTTGAATAAATGAATGAAATAACAGAGGAAGAAATATAGAGGTTAGGGTTATGACTCAGTGATACAGTACTTGCCTAGCATGTGTAAGGCTTTGGGTTCAATCCCCAGCATTAAGAAGAAAGAAAGAAAAGAAAATCACACACCACACACACACACACACACATACATACACACACAAACATTAAGCACAGTGACCAGTCCACAGTAAGTACTTCAAAACACGTTTTATTGTTATTAGTATTGCTGATTGACTACTAGGATGTATACATGTGCCCAACATAAAATTCTCAATAAATTGTTATCCCCCTTACCTTCTTTTTGTATCTCTTATAGCACCAAGGACACTGCTTTAAATATACTAAGTACCCACTATAACAATGACATTTCATTCACCCTCGTGTCATCCTTATGGCTGAAGGATCACTGTCTAAATGACAAGCCAAATACTGTGCTTTCAATCCCTGTTCTTCTCCACCCCCCAATATGTAGCTCCGGGGGAAGAGTGGACATGTGTATAAAATGAAGCAAGTGTCACCCTTATCCCCTTTACAGCTCTGCCTGAACTGCCATGGATGATTCTATAGAGAACTCTGGATCTCACAGTCAATTTCTCAAAGACTATTCAAATGCAAAACATTTTGAAGGTACGGATGTTTGGCCCTAAGATAAAATTATGATAAAGTCTCTAAGGGTTGGAAAAAACCTGGCTGTGTAATCACCATGGCTGGCCTTTGTTTAAACAAGAGTGAGGAATGTGTACAGGACTGTTTAAACTCAGACCATTTAAATTCTAAAGAATTCAAAAAATAAGGGTAAACACTTAAATGATTTTAAAAGATTAGCAAGACAGGGGGTTGTATAACTTTACAGCCTCTACCTGTCTCTTCCTCTCTATGGTTTTGGGGATTCAGGGGGTGGGGGCGGGAGAGAAGGGATTGAGTCTATTTGCCAATGTACAAGCAGTTCACACAAACTCCATTATCTGGGGGAACTCTGACTATCACATATTTTGGCACTGGCATGCTGTGTACCTTGGATTTTTGTTTCTAAAAGTATGGCCGAAATTTCTGTTTGTTGTTTTGTTTTGTGGTGCTAGGGATCCAGCCTTGGGCCTAGAGAATGCTAGGCCACAATTTTAATCATATACTCCAAACCCTTATTTTATAAAAACATTAGATCTAGTGCTAAGCACAGGTCTTGGTCATAGGTGTTCACTAAATATTTGTTGATTAATTAAGCTCAGGTCAACGAGTTGCTTATAAATAGTAAGTTGCAGAGTTAGAACCCAAATTCAGGTCTCTTGACCTGGGTTCAATGTTCCCTAGGTTCCCTCTCATTCTAGGTTGGCTCTACCTCCCCAGAGCGAAGATTTCCACGTGCCACAGACCATGTTGTCAGTCTGTCTCTCTTCCTCTGGTCCTCTCAGCTAAAGGCCATCAGAAAAGACTGAGCTAAAGCCAGAAGGCAGCAGACCCCAGTCTCACAGAAGCCACTCAGCAGTCAAGTGTTACTGTAAAAAACAAGAAAAGGAGACAGAAGTCAAGTGAATTTCTCCATGCACTGCTGGCCCTCCATGTCTGTGGGTTCCACATCCTCAGTGTCACCAATTATGGGTAAAAAATATTGGGGGGAAAATAACTGTGTTATATTAAGAATGTTCAGAACTTTTTTGATCATTATTTCCTAAATGATAGAATGCAATAGCTATTTACAAAGCATGAACATTGCATTAGGTATTAATAAGTAATCTAGAGATGATTTAAAGTACAGAGGAGGATTGTGTAGGTTATAAGAAAACACTATGCAATTTGATATGAGGGAGTTGAGCATCCTGGGATTTTGGTATTTGTGGAGGTCCTGGAAACAATATGGATACCGGGGGGACTGTGTCCTTAACTTCAGTTGAAGTAACCAGAAGCTCTTTCCCTTCCATCCAATCAGAAAGAGCCTCAGGAGTACACTCAGCCAGGTTTCAGGCTGGGCATTTGCCTGTGTCTTGTTTTGTCTTTGCGCTTGGTGCCTTGACCCTCAAACCTCATGACTGGGACACTGTACTCACACTGGTCAACCTCTCCCTTTGAGGAACTGGCCAGTGTTCTCTAAACCCCCAACTTCTCGCTATAGTCTTGTTCTGAATAAACTGATGACCCAGAACGAAGCTGCTTCCGCCTGTCTGACTCTGAGTACTGTGCGTCCTCCAGACCCTGTGTCTTGGTCTGCTGCCCACTACCCTAGGGGCTAGTCTGGTGGCAGGGTCATTTTCTCTAGCTCCATTCCCTCAGGCTCTTGTCCCCTGCTCTCACCATTAACCTGTGATGCCAAGAGCACAGCCAAGTACAGTCATGTTGCAATAGTCTCTTTTTTCCTTTTTGGCTTTAAGTTCACCTCTGAGAAAATACAGACACAGCTGCTTGCAATTTTAGTTTTTTCCCCTCATTTCTTACTCTTTGCACTTAAAAAAAATATCTTCAGCAAGAGACCTTCTTCAGTTTTTAAAATTCATCAGATCAGAACTAAGAGTTTGGGTTGGGGATGTAACTCACTGGTAGAGCACTTGCCTAGCATGTGTGAGGCCCTGGGTTCACCCCCAGTACCATGAACAAACAAACACAAAAAACTAAAACTATGAAGAACATCTAAATAGTAGAATAAAGTGTTCACATTGAGTTTAAAATATTAGTTCAAATATTTCATATCATGAGATAAAAGTTGATTAATCATAAAAGAGTTGCTTTTAAAATGGGTTTACATGGGCTGGGGTTGTAGCTCAATGGTAGAGCACTTGCCTAGTACGTGCAAGGCACTGGGTTCAGTCCTCAGCACTGCCTAAAAATAAATAAAATAAAATAAAGGTATTGTATCTACAACTAAATTTTAAAAAGTCAAAATGGATTTACATATTTTAAAACATTATTATGCAAAGTCTTGTTTACTTATTTCTTTTTGGTGCTGGGGATCAAACCCAGGGCCTTGTGCATGCTAGGCAAGCACTCTACCACTGAGCTACACCCCTAGTCCTATGCAAAGTTTAAATGCACAACAAAAAAATCATACCAAACCCCTTATACCTATTATAATATAATATAAAGCTGCTCCCCAGCCCTTTACGCTGCAGTCATTTCCCCACCTCCCAACTTACAATCTAGCTTGTCAGTCTGTGAACATCCTAGCTAGCTATTGGTTCATCAGTCAGCTTGCAAGTATCTTCCTCCATTATTGGTCCCTTGTCAGCCCATGAAATTCCACTACTTAAGAATAGCTTCCCAGTCATTTTCTCTCTTTCCCTCCTCCTCTCTTTCATGCTCTCTCCTCCATTTCACTCTCTCTCTTGCATGCATGTGCTCTCTCTCTCTTTTCTTCTCATTTTCTCTTTTACCCTGCAGGGAGACACTCTGTTAAGCCTGTTTGCTTAATAAACTCTCTTATGTGAGTTCCCGCGTCCAGAGTGGTTTCTGGGTTCTTAGACCTATCATCCAGCCTAATCAATCTAAAATGTACATATTTGTTCCTATTGTGTTCAGTTGACTGGGTATACTCAATAGATGATGAGTTGACTAATTTTCTTACAGATAACTGAAAGTCAACTTAAAATGACAACAACCAATTTTACCTTGTTCTGTTGACCTGAGTCATAGACATGCATTCTGTGAATCCCACGAAGCTTGGATCTGACTGGGCATAGTGGTGAATGCTCGTGATGCCAGAGACTTAGGAGGCTGAGGCAGGAGAATTGCAGACTCAAGGCCAGCCTCAGCAACTTAGTGAGGCCCAAAGTAACTTAGCAAGATCCTATCTCAAAATAAAAAATAAAAAGGACTGAGAGCATATGTCAGTGGTAAAACACCTGTGGTTTCAATCTAAGCACCAAAAAAACAAACCGAAACTAAAACCAAAACAAAACTTGGATCTGACCCTTTCTATGTCTATCCTTCTATAGTTTAGGAACCTCAATTGTCTCATGCCTGTGTTACCAAATTTTTAATAAGCTGCCTTCCGCATTTGCTCTCTTCATCCCTCTCAGAGTTAATTCTGAACTATGAAAACTTGAAAAAGGTCTGAGGCAGAGAAGAAGGCAGAAGCAGGGAAAACTTTCTAACTTTTGTTTTCTAAAGAGCAGAGGAGCCCAAGGGAAAATTAGAGGGTTTGCAAAGGAAAGAAGATTATTTGCAGGTATAGATATTATTTAGGGGAAAAAATAGGGTTCCTTGGTGGAGAAAAAGAATAAAGAGAGGGTCCTTGATCATCAGGAAGCCTGGTTCTGATCCCTGGGAGGCAGGAGGTCGCCAGGGAACAATGTCTGTTGGCTGGTCTAGGCTGGGTGACCATTAGAAGACTCACAAAAGACGCCTGGATCCCAAACATGACACAAAGGTAACAGACATTGCTGGGTCCAAAGGGACCATGTGGGCAGGGCTGGCGGTTGTGTAAGTGATACCACAGTCTGATGAGCACACTTCACTTCCAGCCCCCTGTCTCCTTAGTGATTTTGGCACTGGGTGAGACACTGGAGCTCTGGGCACTAACCCTGCTGATGAAGAAAGAGTGTGAGCCTCAGAGGCAGGTAAATAACTTGCCCGAAGTCACACAGCTGCTTCCAAATGGCAGAGCTAGGTCAGGTCTGTCTGTGATAACAGATCTGAAGCAGCTATGGGGAGCGAAGGCGCCCCCATGCAGACTGGCACAGCCCCAGCTCCAAGACTCCTCCTGACTCAAAGTGCCATATGACCATGCCAGACCCCAGGCTCCTCATCTGTGAAAAGGAGGTACAACACCTACCTACCTCATAGGGCCCCTGGTGAGCCTGAGATAAGATCATGGAGATGAAATAAATTGTACCGTACACATGTCCTGGTTTGGGAATAATATCAGGAAGAAGCACATTAACAATGAGCATTTTAACCACAGCCCAGAGGCCCCGTTGGACCCTTGAGGGCAATCAGTTCCTGGAGGCTGAACTCTGATGTCCTGGTCTGAGCACAGCTTGCTCCCCTTTCCTGGAACATCTTACCCACCCTATCCTCCCCTTGCACTTTTCCCTTGCAAACTCCTACTGATCTGGTCACAAGGGAAGATATCATCTTCTCTGGAGGGCCTTTCCTGGGTGGCACCCCATTTAAACATCTGGGTGACATGCTCTGGGCAGTCCCAACATGCGCTGCTTGGTTAGCACAGAAATCTTCCATTCACTAGCCCATCAGTCCTCTGCTCTTCCATTATCTCTACTTCAATTAAACTAGCAAGTTCCTTAGAGTGGTGTCTATGTGCACCCCAATTTAAAATGAGATCATGGCCTGCTAAGTCCATTGGAAATTGAAAATATGGCTAGGAGCAGCGGCATATACCTGTAATCCCAGCGACTTGTGAAACTGAGGCAGGCGGATTACAAGTTCGATACCAGACTCAGCAATTTAGGGAGGCCCTAAGCAATTTAGTGAGACCCTGTTTCAAAATAAAAAAAAAAATTTTAAATTAAAGTTAAAATTAAAAAATAAAGGACTGGGAATGTGGCTCAGTGGCAAAGCCCCCTGAGTTCAATCCCCAGTACCAAAAGAAAGAAAGAAACAAAGAAAAGAAAATATTGTAAGCGAAAGCACATTTAATAATTCTCAACCTAGCCTACCAACCTAACCTACCAGAATCTGGCACAGCGCTGCAGCACAGTGTAGGTAGCAGCTGTTTCCCTGCCCAGTGTTGTGGCTGCCAGGAGCTCTGGCTCCTTACCACGACCCAGTATCGCAAGATAGTATGGTTCGACCCATCAGTAGCCCTGGAAAAGATGAAAATGCAAAATTCAAAGTATGGCTTCTACTGAATGTGCATTGCTTCTCTGTTCCGACTTATAATGGTTTGACTTACGATTTTTCAATTTTATGATGGTGCAAAAATGTACCTCTCCTGGGCTGGGGATGTGGCTCAGCGGCAGAGCGCTTGCCTCACCTGCCAAGACGGAGAGTTCAAGCCCCAGAATTGCAAAAGAAAACAAACTAAACAAAACAAAAAAGGCGTAGTGGCTCACACCTGTAATTGCAGCGACTGAGCAGGATGAGGCAGGAGGATCTCAAGTTCAAGGCCAGTCTCAGCAATTTAACGAGGTCCTCTAAAACTTAGTGAGACCCATCTCAAAATAAAAAACGAAAAAGGGTTGGAAGAAGGACTGGGGATGTGGTACCTCTACGCAGAAGGGAGGAGGGGTGGAAAGAAGAGACGTCCAGGACTGAAAATGGAGTACACTACATTTCATGCATGCACAATTATGTCAAAATGACTAATAAAAGCATGGAAAATAAACTCATCAAAACCAAAAAATGTATCTCTACAACTTTCAATAAATTGCATTTCTTATAAAATAGGCTTTGTGTTATATAGATGATTTTTTGCCAAAATGGAGGCTAATATGTGTTCTGGGCACATTAGACAAATCTAATCTATGATGTTTGGGAACTTGGGTTTATTAACAGCATTTTATCTATTTATTTTTGTGCTGGAGAATGAACTCAGGGATGTCTAACCACAGGTACATCCCCAGTCCTTTCTATTTTGAGACAGGGTCTCTGCCAAGTTGCTGAGGTGGGCCTCGAACTTGTGATCCTGCTGCCTCAGCCTTCCACATTGCTGGAATTACAGGAGTGTAACATCTGTAATGCCCTTTAACGCATTTATTGTTGTTGTTTGTTTTTTGGTACCAGGGATTGAACCTAGGGGCATTTAACCACTGAGCCACATCCCCAGTCTTTTTAAAATATTTTATTTTAACAGAGTGTCTAACTAAGTTGATGAGGCTGGCTTTGAGCTTGAAATCCTCCTGCCTCAGCCTCCTGAGAGGCTGGAATTACAGGTGTGCACCACCATGTCCATCTTAAGTGCATTTTTGACTTACAGTAATTTCAGTTTACAACAGTTTTATCCAGACATAACCCCATTGTAAGTGGAGAAACAACTGTATTTGAATGCCTGTTAAATGAAGAAAGGTACAAATATGTTCTCTGATTCTTCCAAGACAACTTCAGTGTGGAAATTTAATCTCCTAAAAATTGTTAATTCAAATACAGCCTAAATAAAACATAGCTAGTCACCAAACACCTGCAAGTAGATCATAGACTCCACTGAGATGGGCTTGATAATTCTGTGACTTGCTTCTCTGTGCCCAAAAACTTCTTGAGTAGTCAATAAATAAAACATGCTTTTCCTCAACCAGCGCAGGGACAGAGTTAACTGCCTAAAGTGTTTTTTTCTGGTTTTTTGTTTTTGTTTTTGTTTTGTTTTGTGAGATGGGGTCTCTCTCTATTGCTCAGGCCAGTCTCCAATTCCTGGGTTCAGGGACTCTTTCTGCCTCAGCCCGCCAAGTGCTGAACTAGAGGCTCATGTCACTGTGCCTGACCCTGCCTAATGTTTACCAGGACTCAGCTGAGGGGTTGTTTCATATATTATAGGAATTAGGAACAAGTCTTTTCCTTAAAACATAGCAAGGAGCCTGGGGGTGTAGTTCAGAGATAGAGTGCTTATCTAGAATTCTCTGGGCCCTGGATTTGATCTCCACGACCGCCAGGAAAGAAAAAAACGAAAAAAAAAAAAAAGAGAATTACAAAAAAAAAAAAAACCACACCACCTACCAAGGATCAGTCTATGACTCCTGTTGCCAAGAGTTGCAGGATGGCTGGAATAATCTGGAATCTAGATTCTAGGCAGCCCTGCCTTCAATTGCTCACAGTCTAGTAATGGAAAAAGAATAAACAGTACACCAGTCCCAGGCCGGGCCCCGGCGCTTACCCAAGTACACGGATTTTTGCTGTTCTCCTTTTCACCTCAGGCTGGTCAATGAGAAGTTAATGAACTAGGAAGCCAGTCAAGCCCTAACCCACTGTCTCCACCACCCAGAGACCTGCAAGCTGCAGACATCTCACAGTGAATAATGGGGGAAATTCAGTCTTACTCCTAATAAACAGCACCAAATTAAAATATATCCCACTCCACCACAACAAGCAGCTGGGCCATTACCACATAGGCTAATGTATTTTATTTGCTTGACACCTTCAGAAGCTGTTCTTCTCTGCCAGAGATGACACCAGTATGTGTATCTTGTTTTTTTTTCTTAGACTGAAGAACAATGAGGTCTTCTATAAAGTTTTGGATGGCTGGTCTCAGGAGACAGCTGTCATTTTTTATAACACTGAATGAACTCCGGGCACAAATGATGCATTTTCTTTTAAGGAAAAAATGGGCATAGAGATGTAGACTTTTTTAAAAAAAAATATGACTCCAATCCTTATTTTATAGAAGAAATTATAAGTCCAGAGCTGGGTCTCTGAGCAAGTTGAGTGAATGATTTTCTTCTGTGGGAATCTAGAATCAAGGCTAAGAAATTCCAATTTCAGTGTGACTGATTTATATTCAAGATTTACAAACTCAAGATCTGAGAGTAGTGATTTCCCCCTTTTTCTTTCTTGTTTTTTTATTTTTATTTTTTATTTTTATTACTAGAGATTAAGGTGCTCTACCACTGAGCTACACCCCCCAGCCCTTCTCATTTTTCATTTTGAGACAGGGTTGCAAAAGTGCCTTCGCTGGCCTTGGACTTGAGATCCTCCTGCCTCAGCCAAGTGGCTGGGATTACAGGTGTGCAGCACTTGGCCTGGAAGTGGTGGTTTCTGCCTCATGGTTTGGGACCAAAGAACACCAAAATGCAGCCTGGCACTGTGGTGCACACTGTAATCTCAGCTACTAAGGAGGCTGAGGCAGGAGGATTGCAAATTTGAGGAAACTTAGCAAGATCCTGCCTCGAAACAAAGGGCTTCGGATATAGCTCAGTGCTCCTGGGTTCAGGCCCCAGTACTGGGGAGTGGTGCTAAAGTACACGTAGGAAAAAGAAGTACTAGGTGCTGGGAATGTAGTTTAGTGGTAGAGCATGTGCCTGGTATCTGGGAGACCTTGAGTTCAAACCTCAGCACCAAAACATAAAAAAAGAGGAAGAAGAGAATGACAAATGAATATCATTATTACATTTATTTATTTATTTGTGGCACTAGGGATTGAACCCAGGGTGCTTAACCACTGAGCCACAACCCCAGCCCCTTTTTATATTTTATTTTGAGACAGGGTCTCATTAAGTTGCTTAGGGCCTCACTAAATTACTGAGGCTGACTTTGAACTCAAGAGTCTCCTGCCTCAGCTCTGGAGCAGCTGGGATTACAGACGTGTGTCAGGTCTCCCAGCTTCACCTTTATTTTTAATAGAATGTACTTATATTCAAATTTATATAACCTAATTTTAATAGTGGTTATGCTTAAAAACTGCGTGACAAAAATTTTCCTGTAAATTCACCAACTGCTTTTGTAAACTGGTACGTGACTGCTCCAACCCTCTACTGATTGTGATGAATGTTTGCTGGTCAAACTCAAACACTGGGTTAATACTATAGTTAACATGCAGCAGCCTTACCTAACCCTTCATTGCTAGTCCTTGATGCATAAGTTCTTTTGTTGTTGTTTTCAACTCTGAACTCCTTCATTCCCCATGGCAGCTGTTCCAAATCTGAAATGCTTTCAGAGGAAGTGATGGCCAGCCCCTCCCAGGCACCCACCCTGATCAACCTGGGCTCCTGCCCGTGGCCATCACCTCCAGGACATCAGACCTTTCAGAGCAGTCAGCACTTCCCAAACTGAACTCATTATTTTCTGCCTGAACTTGCTCTTCCTCCCCCTTCTCCACCTATTTTACACCCTAACCACAAAGAACTATTTGTTCTCTATCTCATTTAATACCATCCCAATCACTCTGTTTACCAAGTTTGAACTCTTAGTGCTGTGGTCCTAAGTCAAAGCTACATTAAAAAATAACCTGCACCTGGGTAGCAGGGGCAGTAATTCAGGCGTAATTGATCTGAGGTGTGGCCTGGGCCTTAGGGGAAGAGGAAGTTAAAAAAAAAATTTCCAGGTGAGTCTAATGTACAGCCAAGGTACAAACAGTCTTTTAGTGTCATCTTTACCTGCTTCCTCTTAGCATTTATTATTTTTAATTGAATGGCAAAACTTATCAATTCTGCCTCTAAAAATGTCTTTCTAACTCACTGCTAATCTCCATTGCTATTGTCTTTTCCCCATCACCCTCTCTCCCGGACTGCTATACTGGCTTCTTGACTGGTCTCCCCAGTCTTTCCTCCTCTACTACATCTGTTTTTAACTGCCAAAGTGATATTTCCAAAATACAGGTCTGGTCATGTTCTACACCCACTGCAAAGCCATTACAGTGGCAAATGTTTGCTCCATAACATTTGGATACAAAAACAAACAAAAAAAAAATCATGTTCCACTATCGTTCTAAATAAAATTAAATTTACTTTGAGCATCCATTTTCTAGGACAGTGGATTTTTATTGACAGTTTTTCTTCCTAGAATTGTTCAGGAATCCTAGGAAGCTAAAATGTCTAGAAAGTTCTGGACATACCCCTCTGGGTCCATCTCAGTCACTGCTGAGATGCTCTTTGTCTCTGATTCAAGCAGGACATAAATCTTTCACATTTTCTTGCCACAGCATCAGGGGTCAAGCTTCTCTGGGCCCAGGACAAAACTACCCTCGATCTGGGGGATTGTGTGTCAACTGGTGTCCAGGAATCCACCACCACGAACCAGCTGCCCCAAGTACCAGTCCTTTCCTGTCTTAGGGAAACTGACTCTGCCTCTTCAATCCTGGAAGGCTCCCTTCTCCCAGAGAAACCAGCTTTGGAGTGTCTTGTTTGCTGAAGGGCACATGGCCTGGCAGCCTGAAGCGATCCTGGGTCTAGAGGAGAGTCCTGGCCCTGGCCTGTTCTGAGCAGGTCACATTCATGGACTGGGCTCCTCTTGCCTGCGTGGAAAGAATGGTGTGCCCTTCCAGCACTGGTGACTGTGACTTCTCCTTTTCGAGGCTCTTGTTGTGGCCCCACCCACTGTCTTATCAACACATTCCTCCTTCACTTGACCGGTCCGCTTACAAAATAATACAAGAAAGGTGCGGTGCGGTCAATGATTAAACAGCCCTATTGTTTACTCGTCTACTTGCAAACTCCAACATCAACCCAAAAAATAGCTCACAAGAAGGGACTCCTCTAGTCTGTTTAGCTTGTCACTCAGCATCCCTCTTGGCCACTCTGGCCACCCTCCCTAGGTATGCAGGGGACATACTGAGCATTGATGAACAATGTAGTCCCCCAACCTTGGCCTCGTTACTTTGCTCATGCTGGTATCTCTGCCTCCAGTGCCTCCCCCAGCCCCTTCTATGCCAGGTGTGCTCCTATTTCACATTTAATACCCACTTAAATGTCACCTTCTTCAAAAAACTTCCATAATCATCTCCCCAGGTACTAGATTCATCCTTCCATTTTCATAACATTCATTTTATACTTGTTGCTTCATCTCGACCGACGCTACACACAACAGGTCTGTCTCACACTGGCGAGTTTGTCAGGGGTAGAAACTGTGGTTTTTAGATCTTTGTATCATCAGCACCTTTTATAAGTCAGGCATATGTTAGGCAGATTCCTAGAGTTTTTGAACTCCAAGGGACCTTGGTGTCATCTAATCCAGGCATATTCTAACTTTTTCAGTTCTGCCATCTCCTTCTTCAAACATCTTACGTGGCAATATTTAACTCAACAGGAGCAGAAACACTAGTTAAAGGACAGGAGGTGTGGCTTGGAGAGCAGGCCACCCCCACAGATCAAGGTCAAAACCCACAATGCCTTCATTTTACAAATAACACAACCAAGGCCACAACCCTTCGAAAGTTGTTGCTTTATCCTTTCCAATCTTATCAAATCATCACAGGTTCATAAGAAGAATCAGTGGCCCATTTTTAAAGCCTTCATGGGTTAAACAATTTCCTCTGCCACATTATTGTACATCCTATTAACCAATATTTCAAGGAAGGTGTTTACAGGCAAGTTATTACTGTGTCAGGGTTGCAGAAACATGTACGGCAATTATCTGTTTTTTTTTTTTTATTGCTTTAAAATTTTTCCCCTATAATATTGTGTGGGTGTTTGTGAAATTAAACAGCTTGAGTCAGTGCCACATAGCTTTGCTGGTGTGCCTCAGTGAGTAGTTCCGACCTGCAAAAAGAGTCTGCCAAGCTGAAGATCCCCAGGAAGAATCTGTAGTCCCTTATTACAAGGTCCAATTTGGTTTTCCTTATTCTTTTCTTTTTCTGTGCTGGGGGTCAAACCCAGGACCTCGAGCATGCTTGCTCTACCATTGAGTTACATCCCCAGTCCTCCAATTTGTTTTTCTTTTTGTTGTTACTGGTGTTTTGAAACAATACCAGGAAGCTGTCCGAAGTACTCCCTTCTTTTAAAAGTGACAGTGAGGGGTGGGGATGTAACTCACTGATAGACAGCCTGCCTAGCATGCACGAAGTCCTAGACTTGTTCTTCTACATGGAAAACAGGAAAAAGTCTCAGTGTGTTAAAATGAAACTTGCTTTAAGGGTGAAAGCATTTGTTCACACAGATCTTGAGAACTTTTAAGTTACAAAGGAAGCCACTGGAAATTCTCAGGGTCAGATTACAATTGCTAGAGGAGTCAATGCACTTTATTAGGTCCTGGGAGGGGAGCCTGTGAGTTCTATTACACTCAAACTCTTTGAATCTGGTACTTCCTCTCTCTTGCTGCCCTCCTTGCCTGGGTTAACCATCTCTGACATGCACTTTGACTATTTTCTCCTAAAACAGAAAGGCAGGAGGCAGGTCCCAGGAAGGGGAGTTTGGGAGAGTCTCATGTTGGTTGAAGTAGTCAACCAACTCTTGCTCCCAATCGGTGGGTCAGATCTAGCTCCCTTTCAGACAAGATCTAACTTGCTTGTCAAAGGGACAGAAAAGTTATTGATCCTGTTGTCTCAACTACTGGGGAAGCTAAGGCAGGAGGAGCGTTTGACACTAAAAATTCAAGGCCAGCCTAGGAAACATAGTGAGATCCAATCTCAAAAAAATAGAAATGTAAACAAACAAACAAACAAACAAATGTCACTGAAGCTCTTTTGGAACCCCTTTCTGTGTATTCCTCAGTGATTTTAGTTTGTACCACTTTCTCCTGTTACTCAGACTCCATGGTGGAAAACATGATCTTGATCTGTAGTTGAAGTTTTATATTTGCATTCAAGAGACCAAATCTGACAGCAACTAGAATCTCCTTGACTCAATTCCAAATTGCCCTGCAAGGGATTCCGACTGGTCTATCTGGGTCAGGCCCCCACCCCTACCAAGTACCATTGCCATGTAAAAGGGCAGAGCCATGCTGGGAAAGACCAGCTGGACAGATGACCCAAGGATGAACCTACGCATCTGCCCTATAGGATGGCACAGTGTCATTCTTCCCCAAGTAGAGCTCTTGCATCAGCTGCAGTCACCTCCTCTGTCTAGGATGAGACAGAGTGAGATGGGAATATAATTTATCCTGCTTCCTCTCCCTTCCTTTCAGGATTGTGAGTTGTTGATGTCTAATAAACTCGTGTCTGTGTCTGCTTCCAGCAAAGTCAAGCTTTGCCAATGGCACATATCCTTCTGTCTGCCTAGGTTCCCATCATCTGTCCCAATCTATCCCACCTCAGACACCACCTCTTTTTCTTCTTCTTCTTCTTTTTTTTTTTTTTTTTTTTGGTAGCTGGGATTGAACCCAGGGGTGCTCAACCACTGAGCCACATCCCAAGCCCTTTTATATATTTTATTTAGAACAGAATCTTACTAAGTTGCTTAGGACCTCGCTAAGTTGCTGAGGCTGACTTTGAACCTATTATTCTGTCCTGCCTCAACCCCCGGGTCCCCACCCTGAGCCGCTGGGATTACAGGTGTGCAACATCGTGACAGGCAGACACCACCTCTTTCAAGAAGTCTTTCTTACTTACTACAGTCAGATGAACTTTTGAAAAACAGAATTATATTGAATATATTCTTCTGCAACTTGCTTTTTACACTCAACATTATGAGATTCATCCATATTAATGCCTGTAAGTCAGGGTTTCTCAACCTTGACAGCATTGACATTTTAGGCTGGATAACTATTTGTTGTAACTGACTGCCCAGTGCACAGAAGGGTGTTTAACAGCCTCTCCAGCCTCTACCCACTAAGTGCAGTTACACCTCTCCAGCTGAAACAACTGAAAATGCCTCCAGATGTTGCCCGGGAGGTGTCCCGGGAGGTGGGGGCAAAATCACCAGTTTAAGAACCAGTGCTCAACTGGAATTCATTTATCTTTACTACTATAACTAAACCATCATTTAATCTACAACTAAACCACTATTTACTTATCTATCCATTCTTCTACTGTTAGACATTTGGGTTGTTTCTACTTTTTGGCTATTACAAATCATAGTGTCATTATCAGTCCTGGGAATGGGTTTCTCTAGATCAGAATATACATCAGGAGTAAAATTGCTGAATCATTTAGTATGAGACGTTTAGCTTCATAGGATGATGCGTGCATTTACTTATTTAATACAGATTTATACCAAATATCATGAGATCTGAATGCTTTCAATCATTTATACATTTGTCTGAATTTCCTCATCTCTATGTGCTACAAAGGCCAAAGCAGAATAACCCAGTAGACAAAAGTGACAAAGAAAATGTCCTAGGAGCCTGATATGGTGGTGCAGCATGCCTGTAATCCCAGCGACTCAGGAGGCTGAGGCAATAGGATTGTGAGTTCAAAGTCAGCCTCAGCAATTTAGTGAGTCCCTAAGCAACTTAGTGAGACCCTGTCTCAAAATAAAAAAATAAAAAGGCTGGAGATGTGGCTCGATGGTTAAGCGCCCCTGGGTTCAATCCCTGGGACAAAAAAATAATAATAAAAAAATAAAAGGAGCCAGGCGGTGTGCGACTGTAATCCCAGTGACTCAGGAGGCTAAGGCAGGAAGCTTGCAAGTTCAAGGCCAGCCTCAGCAATTTAGTGAGGCCTTAAGCAACTTAGCCAGACTCTGTCTCAAAATAAAAGATATAGGGCTAGGGACTTAGCTCAGTGGAAAAGCATCCCTGGGTTCAATTCCCAGAAGAGAAAGAAAAGGTCCCAAGAAAATCAACAGAAAGGAATCAGAGATGTCTGAATTTTTTAGCCTGCATCTAGCCATCCAGGACCTGACTGCATCCTGCCTTTGGGTCCCCTCCATGTTCCCAGTCTAACTCGCCCTACACCTTGTGCTCCACTTGCCCAAGATTACTGCTTCAGTCTCTGCCAAGACTGTCCCCCTACCTAGAATATCCTTCCTTGCCTCCTCTCCCAGTTAAAAGCCTCCTCTCCCAGTTAAAAGTCTCCTCTCTTTTGATGATGACCCAGCTCACATGCTGCCTCTTCCCAGAGCCTTGGGCCCACACGGGGTTGGGTTGATACCTCTACTCAAATCATCCTATGTGGCAGTCATTGTCTGTCTTGCTACTGGAATCTTCTTGTAAGCAGGAACCAGAGGACACATCATCTTGTCATCCACCAGAAAATTCCCTATTGTGTGCCTTGCTCACAAATGGAACAGCACAAAGCAACTTCTGACATATTCCCTCTCTGCCCTAACAGGGTTTAAGACCAGGCTCTCTGCTGCTGAATAAAAAGAAGGGGCCTCAGAGTAAGGCCAGCACGGCAGGGATCCAGACTCCAGCCCTCAGCAGCTGTCCCATTGAGCCACTCAGTTCCGTTTTCTCACTTGGCAACTGAAATCTTAATACCTACCTCCCAAAGTTGATGGGAAGATTAGATGAGCGCATGTCAGGGCCCGACACAAAGTAGATTCTCAGTAGATATGCTTTCTCTTGCCCCATTGTAGCCAGTACAGCAACTCACACATGCAGGTGCTCAGTAACTTTTTGTGAATCAATGAATGCAGTCAGCCTTTACTCATCTGGGAGAACCTCTGAGGATCTAGGCTGCCCTTGCTGGTCACTTTTGGCTTGGTTCTTTAATTTAGGCTTTGAAGTCCCACTGAATCTGAACTAAATGGTATCTTTTCACCATAGCTAGATACCCTGTGGGAAGTCACAGGCAATCAGGAGAATACTTGACCCATCCAAAGAAGGTATCTTTAGTCAAGGTCAAAGGTCAGAGTCTTCTGATTTTTCAAGAAAAATCCCAAATTCACTGGCAATGGATTACTTTTTTAAACATCACATAGGGAAAAGCTAGAAGTGTCTAAGGTTGGTTCTGGCTGCCAGGCAGTCAATTTGCAACCTTTGCTTATAGCCAGACACCATGGACCTGCTTTGCTATGACCACGGAGGTAATGGCCCTTGGCTTTAAGTATACAGCCTTCATGCCAGGTATGGTGACGCATGCCTGTAATTCCAGCTAGTCTGGAGGCTGAGGCAAGAAGATCACAAGTTTGGGGTCAGCCTGGATAACTTAGTGAGACCCTGATTAAAAATAAAAAACAAAAAGGGCTGGGATGTGGCTCAGTGATAGAGCACCCCTGAGTTCAATCCCCAGTAATGAAAACAAAACAAAAAGCAGTCTTGCACAGGACTGGTGGACTACCCTCGACCCCAGAGCTTCTCCAGGTTAAAGACCAAGAGAAGGGGAAATTTGTAGATGCAGCCCACAGGATGCCTGCTATCTCCTTGACTCCTACAGTAGCCTGCGAGGTAGGTGTCATCATCATCCCCATGTGACAGAGGAGGAAACAGTCAGGAATTTCATTATTTGCCAAAGCTCCACTTTGCTTCTAGGTAACAAAACTAGGATTCAAACCAGGATTATCTGACAAATTGGTAAATCCAGACTAGATTATATTTGAGTAGACTCTAAATTCATAAAAAGAAGGGAGAAATGGAACTTTATTCCTCTCTGCCTTTCTAGACTCAGGCCTGGGCTCCTGCAGTCTGTGCTCAGGAAACACTATTGGCTGATGATCCCTTGATTGACTGAGTAAAGACACGTGTCCATATTTTTTCACCCTGAAACAAAAATTTAAAATTCAGTTTATCTCTGCCAGATAGATACACTCCTCCACCACATCAGAAAAATCCACACACCTGTGAATAAATTTGATCATCTGAATTAAGTCATTGGAGTGGTTTCAAAGAAATACAGAAACAAATATTTAAAATAGAGTTGTGACTACTTAATCAGCTTTTCAGAAGCTGTTCCCATTCTCTCTTCCCACCAGTATTCCAAAAGAAAAATTTTCACAATTAAAAAGAAAATGCAGGCCTGCAGCTGTAGCTCAGTGGTAGAACACTTGCCTAGCTCATGTGAGGCACTGAGTAAGAGCCTCAGCACCACGTAAAAATAAATAAATAAAAGTATTGTGTCCATCTACAACTAAAAAAATTCAGGAGCAAATCCTGAATGGGATTCCATATGCTGGAAACCTCAAGTGAGTGAGTGACCGGCCACAAAGGCAATGAGACCTCAGTCATTTCCAGTGATTAATATCTCCATGTCAGTATTTCACAATACGGAGCTCAAGTTACAGACTTAATCCAGTGAAAAAACGTGAAAGGTGTTTATGGTGAAAATATCTGTTGAAAGACTGTCCACCTATAGAAACATAAGAGAGCTCCCTGGGGAGTATATCATCATTTTCCTAAAATTTTGGCAAGAAGCTCATAGGAGTCCTGATGAGGCTGGCAGCATGGAAGAACATTTCCTCCTCTTGGTGGCACCCAGCCAGCTTCTGACAGCCCCTTGCCAGCTTCCCAGAGCTGCAAATGGCTTGGAGTGATTTTTTTCCCTGACTTTATTATTCTAACTCACAACCTATAGAAGTATAAAAGAGGAAATACAGCAGATGAAATATGAAGCAATAGCAATGGGCCACGACCAATTTAGGGTGAAGTTCAAAATGCATAGACAAGCAACAGACTTAATCCAAATTTAGGCTGTTGGTACTAAGGTGGTCAAGCTCCAAAAAAGGCAGTGCCATTACTGAAATACAAAGAAAAGAAACTAAAATATTCCTTTGACTCTAGGTGGGGTCAGACAGGCAGAAATTCTTCTTCCTCCTTCTTGGGGACTTGAAATGGAAGTTATGGATGATAAAAAACAATTCTCTATGTAATTCATGGGACTAAATATCATTTGTAGCATTACAAGTAATTAGAATGCTACAGTCAGACTGGTCATAATTTATTCATGCATTCATTTATGAAATGTGTTTTGACACCCACTCTCTGCCCTTAAATTGCTCACAGTCCAGGGAGGGGCCCAGTCATGAAAATAAATAGTTAAAAGACAGAGGAACAAAAAAGTGGAGAGCATAGAGGAAGGGCAGTCTAACTCCTCCCTTGAGGAGTGAGGACTGGGTGAGGACTCGAGGATCTGGGGCTGCAGCAGGTAGCTGGGCCACCAAAATCAAACATTTGAACCAGGTTCAAGATCTATGCACAAAATCAAAGCCCAGAGCCAGAAGGAAAGTCCTAGAATGGACAACACAAAGAAGCCAGAAGAAAATTCCACTACTGGAGCACAGAGCCCCAAATCTGGGGAGCCAGGGAGGCCAGACTGGTGACAAAAAGGGAGCATCAACATCAATTGCATGCTCACCCTCCTGTTGTTCCTGCGTAGCTCTCTCTCCTCTGGAACTTCCTTCATGATCCAGCAACTAAAGGTTCAAACTGGTGCATGAGAAGCCCCAAGACTAGGCTTCATCTTCTTCTCTTTTTAAAAACGGTATTGGCAGCACTTTATCACTGAGCTACGTCCCCAGTCCCTTTTACATTTTATTCTGAAATAGGGGCTCACTAAGTTGCTGAGACTAGCCTTGAACTCGTGATCCTCCTGTTTCAGTCTCACAAGTTGTGGGGATCATAGGGGTGTACCACCATGCTTGGCAGGATAAGATTTTTTGCTAGGCCTGCTTCTGGGTGGATTGTGTGTGGATCAGTCAAATTGGAAGACTATGGATGTAATAATGGGGGTAACTTGCTCTTTGGGGGCAAATGGGCAAAGTTTTCTCAGAGACATTGATAAATGGGCAGGAGTTCAGTTGGTGGAAATAGGGAGTATGGGAACTGAGTGTTCAAACTGAGGAAGTGTGTAAGGGCCATGGATCCATGGACACCCGTTAGTCTGGGCCAGTAGGCTGGAGCCATTTGGGGGAGCCTTGGGTGCAGGCTGCACCTATGGACAGCAAGGAGACCTCTTTGGTCTCACTGCCTTACCAGTCAGACCCCAAAATTAGTGGACATCAAGTTTTTTCCTGTGTTCCAGAGAACAGCCACTAGGAAAAAGATGGAAGCTGTTTGCTTTTGTTTCATGGCCTCTGTGCAGAGTAGGGCTTCAGATGTTCTAGTTTGAAAGAAGTTTTGCTTCAGAAAGTACCCAGGGGACTGAGGACATCAGGAGTAGCCTGGGACACACCAAAGGGGTCTCAGGAAGGTAAGCATGGTAAACTGCCCCAAATCCCAGGAACAGTCATTTCTCTAAGCTTTAACCTGTGGCCTCTCAAGTTCTCTTTTTTTAAACTTTTCTTTCTTTTTTTTTTTTTTTTTTTTGATACTGGGGTTAAACCCAGGGTCTTTACCACTGAGCTACATTCCCATTTCTTCTATTTTTTTATTTTGAGACAATGTCTTGCTAAGTTACTTAGGGCCTTGCTAAGTTGCTGAGGCTCACTCTGAGCTTGCCAGCCTCCTAAGCTGCTGGGATTACAGGCATGTGCCACTGTTCCCAGCACGTCTCAGGTTCTCAAAAGGACCAGAGAGTCTGTAATAGACTAAAAGGTAGTTTTCACAGGCCCCTTGTGGCAAATCACACAACCTCATACTAAAAGAACACTCTTGCACGGTGGTATACGCCTCTAGTCCCAGGTACTGAGGAGGCTGAGGCAGGAAACTTAGACTTCATCTCAAATATAACAATAATAATGATGGGCTGGGGACATAGCTTAGTGTGACCTTGGTTCATCCCCAAAGAAAAACAAAACAAAACTCCCTCGGGGAGTGGTAAACACCAGTGGTGAAGCACCTCCCCGGTATACATGAAACTCTGGGCTCCATCCTCAGCAGTACAAAAATAAATAAAAGGACTCTTTTACCAGGGACACAGTTCATTTATCCCTGTCTGTTCCGTGGGGAAATAGCTGGATTATCTAAAATACTAAACCATCATCTGAGAATTCCACACACCTCTCCTCCTTCCCATCCACCTTTATGCACCCTTCTGCTTTGTGAACTCTCGGTAACCGTGGATCAACAGTGGTCAGAAGCTATTAAATGGAAAATTCGATAAATAAGCAAATCATAAGTTTTGAATAACTGTTATTATAGTTCATTACTGTGATTGTTCTAAATTATTATTAGTTATTAATATCTTACTGTGCTTAATTTATGATTTAAACTTTATCTTAGGTACATGTGTATAGGAAAAATAGTATGCAGTATATAGGGTTTCAGGCATCCACTGGGGGTCTCGAATGTATTCCCTATCCGCGCCACACAAAGGGGTCCACTAGGTAAGGCGACTGTTACCACTTCACGTGGCTCAAAGCTTCAGGGATTCCAGGGGATTCTTCCACCCAGCCTTCAACAGTCGTGGGTGGGAAGTAAGGAAACTGAGGCTCAGAGAAGGGAAGGCCGACCAATGGTGAAGCTGATTCAGATCCAGGACACCCTGGCTGCGCACTTCCCGCTGGCCTGCCTGGGCTCTCCTCCCAGGGGCGGGCAGAGGCCAGGAATTCAAGCGGGGCCCTTTGCTGTGGTCTGAGCTCTAGCTGAGTATTGGCTCTTGGGGCTGGGTGAGATTGATCACTTTACAACTTAAATCATTCTGACTGGGCCTTCAGACAATACCTCACGAAGGCGAAAAGTGTGTGGGGAGGAAGGACTCATAAAAATGCTTTGCATTTATGGGGCTCCTATTTCCCCAAGCGTTTTACAGTTTCCACGGAACTGAGTCACCAGCTCTGCTGCGGGGAGATGCACACTTCTTACTCTCAACCCCTCCTGAGGATGAGGGAGATCAGGAAGGCGGCGTGAGCTGAACTGGTCCACATCTCAGCGGCTTCCCCCTTTAGGGTTACAGTGCTCCGGTGTGGGGTGGGAAGGAGGGGCTTCAGGGCAGAGCACCACACGCCTCCCTGACAGCCCCTGGATCCTTGCTCCTGAGCCCCTAGAGAACCAGCTGCTTTCAACACGAGGGAGGAGCCTGCCCTCGATCCTTCTTTCCCGTCCCTCCCTCCCTTCTCCTCAGCAACACAGTACGAGGCTAACTCAGGATTGAGGTAATTAGGGTGACTCTCAGTTTAACAGTGGGGAAAATTTTAAGCTTGCATATGATCCACGCCCCACCCCCGTAGTTTGAGGGAGCGAACCAAGAAGTTAAACCCTCCCCAGGGCTGCCGCATTGCGCAACTTAGTCCCACTTGAGGCTCTCTGCCAGGCCCTGACCCTGTGCCCCCGCCTCATGATCCTCTGAGAAACTTCCTCTTTGTACTTCTGCCTTACAGATCTGACTTGCAAATCTTTCTACTCTGCCTTGTAAATCTGCTCCCACTCTTCAGGAAGCCCCTCCTTTGAAGGTTAGGGTTTGATGTCACCCCAAACCACACCCTACACAACAGTGCGATTCTTTCAATCTGAGTTATTTAATCTAGAATGATATTCAGACAACTAGCAGGAACCCACAGTGGATGGTGGTGCTGGGTCTCATACCACCCTGTGAATGTTGGGTATGCCTCTTTATTTTTCTAATTAACCAGTGGATAACTTTGTTTACAGTACTGGGGTTTGAACCCAGGGCATCTCGAATGCTAGGCAAGGGCTCCACCACTGAGCTACAGACCTAGACCTAGTGGATAACTTTTAAATCAAATACATATTTCTAATGAGCAGAACTTTCAGTCTAAAATTAAAGTCTGCAAACATCTTCTATTTAGCCAGTGCTGTGTTTTTAAAAGTGTTTGAGAATTTGAACTCCTTTAGGTAGAGCATGCATTCTCATTCTCAATTAGCCACAGTCCCCAGTACTCCCTGTTGCCCTATACCCAAGAGTATTCACTCATTTATATTACCTGTGTTGCCTCTGTAGTTATCTGTATTTGCAACCACTCTTCCAAATCCACAAAGAAGAGAAACTTTTCATAATTGTCCCTTAATTTGCAAAGCTGCTTCTTTCTCAGCAGAGCTAGTATTGTACGTGATTAGTGCCATTGTGCTTAATCCTTTCCCTAAGTCTCCTTCTGTCTTTAAAACAATCTTTCTCAGCCTTGTTTGATTTTTTAATTTCATTATCAAGCTGCTTGTTTTTTAATGATTGCTCTTTCCCCCTTCCCCAAATACTGGGGATTGAACCCAGGGATGCTCTACCTCTGAGCAACATCTCCCGCTTTTTTTGTTTTATTTTTTATTCTGAGATAGAATCTCACCAAGTTGCCAAGGTTGGCCTTGAATTTGTAATCCTCCTGCCTCAGCCTCCTGAGTTTCTGGGATTATAGGCATGCTCCAGCATGCCCGGCCTGATTGCTCTTCTAACTGTAAAAATACAGGGTCCAAGTTTTGAAACCAACTCTGATACTGGGGAAGGGTAAGCCATATTACATCTCTATCATGAGGCTGCCAGGGGAGGGAGACGCTGACCAAGCCCTTGGACTGACCTTCAGATTGTGCTTTCTTTACAGGGTAAGGAAAAGTCAGTTGTCCTGAAACAATCCACTGGGACTTGGGAGGAATGAAGGGGCAGGCAGCAACATCAGTGGCAGCGGAGGATTCAGGTCAGGTTAACTGAAGGTCCCAAAAGTTGCAACGTGGGCCATCCTCCCTGTCCCACACACTCCTTACTTCCACAGCCCAGCAGACATGATTGAACAATTGCAGTTTAATCATGAGAGTAGCTCCATGGAGCTGGGCTACTCTCTCTCAAGCAGTAAGTGCATCAGGTCAGCCTTCTGTGCAGTCAACACAGCTAGATCACAGCTGATAATTAGGGTGAAGCTTACTTCCTATCTTTGGTGGGATGGGGCATATGCTGGAAGGCCAATCAAAAGACCTGGATTCTGGTTTTGACTCTGCTGTGGCCTCACTGGATTATCTGGGGCGTGGGCAGGGCTGTTTACCTCTTTAGACCTGTTTCTTCAATGAGGTAGTTGGGCGGGTAATTAATTGGTTTCCAGCCTCAAGTCAAGCTCAGTGAGTGGAGCAGATGGGTAGCATGAGGAAGAGGCTCGAGGAGTCCAGAGGAGGGAAGGGGCCCTTGTGGATCGGTGATGCTGGGAGGGTCCCCAACTTAGCAGAATTCATGCCAAAGCTGATGGACACTTTTAGATAAACAGGAGGGTGTTCCAAGCAAGTGGAATCAGCAAGGGCATAGAGGTAAGTATGCATCACACAGAGAGAAGGCTGGGAAATTCTCACTTAGATTCCTAATGCAAATTCACACGTCAGTACCCTTCCTGCATCTTGCCATGTGTCAGGTGTTTTGCTAGGTGCTTATCCTCCTGTGGATAAGACACATACTGAGATACTAGCACTGCAAACTGGCTCTTTGACCACACCAAGGCATAAACCGGACTGGAAACGGCATGCCCAAGTGGCCCTTCTGAAGGGCTAAAGAGACGCATTTTAACACACACTATGGCCAAATCTCCTGACTTGTTTTTCGGCCTTTGTAGAGAAGATAAATGAAGTACTTCATGGAAAAAGCACTTTATAAACTATAAAATCCTCTGCAGAGGTTGTCTACAGATCTTAATTGTAGCAATAATAACCATGGGATGAGTGTTGATGGTGGAATTTCAGGCAAGGGCCCTCAAACAGCAACAGGCCCTAGAAGCCTCTGGAAACAAACTTGACCCTGACCTGCACTTCCTGACCTGCCACCTTCAACATTTGGACCCAGTTTAGGCTTCCCTTTTAAAAGCTCATCGAAATATTTCCTTACTATAATTACAGGCGAGGCTCAGGATCTCTGTCGTAAGAAGAGCTGGTAGAAAAGGGACAATTAACCAAGGCACATAATTGAAGGGTATATAAATATATCCGGTGGTAGATGAGGCCCCTTCCTATTGGACACTATTCCCAGTATCCAAGGCAAAGATAGGAATACACTCCATTTAGACCCGAGGACTCTGAGGCCTTTATTACAGATGGAGCAGCGAGGTGCCTGTGAAGGCAGGCGTGGAGGCCTCTGGGTGGCTCCCATGTGGAGGAGTCAAGCCCTCCCTCCCGGACCCTCCAGGCGTTCCACGCTGCCAGCGGTGGCCCTGTCTGAAAAGGCTGCTAATCATGAGATTGGAGGGGACATTTGGAGTAGAGACAGTGTGACTCCTGTCACTGAGCAGAACAATGAAGAGTTCAAAAATAGTAGTATCTGCTAGTGGAAAGCCAATAAACATATAATTTCCAGGTAATTACTATCATATAATTAGCTCTCTGCTTTTATATGCCCCAGTGGAGATTGGGTTGGGAGCCACTGTCATACAACTTAATACCAACAGTGCATTCCATAGCAAAATGAAAAAAAATTTTTTTTTTCCCAATAACATTTGAGGACCAGAAGGCACTGGGGTGGCTGAGCCTAGTCTTAATTCATACTGGCTGGTGACAGAGGATCTTCAGTGATATACCATGAACTGAACCCAGAGTGGGAGGACCTGCCACTTCTCTTGAGCCCATCATATGACTGCTTCTCTCGCCTTCTGTGTCCCTTCTGAGGGGTAAAATGATGGTGTCAATCTACATCTTGTGTTCTCATTGCACCCAAGGGGGTGAATTCTTGGAAAGGTGAGAAAATCTTAGATATAATAATGGTTTATGGCCCTCCAAAGCTCAATCTTTTTTTAAAATTTTTTAATACTTGTACATAGGGTAATAATGTCTGTCTCATTCTACCCTCCTTCCCATCCCCACTGCCCCACCCCTCTCCTCACTCCCCTCTGCATAATCCAAAGTTCCTTCATTCTTCCCTACCCACCCCCACTCCACTATGGATCAGCGTCTGCTTATCAGAGAAAACATTCAACCTTTAGTTTTTTGAGATTGACTAATCTCACTTACCGTAATGTTCTCTAGTTCCATCCATTTACCTGCAAATGCCATAATTTCATTCTTCTTTAAGGCTGAGTAATATTGCATTATGTGTATGTACCACATTTTCTTTATCCATTCATCTGTTGAGGGGCATCTAGGTTGGTTCCATAGTTTAGCTATTGTGAATTGAGCTGCCAAAGCTCAATCTTACCAACCAAAGATCTTATCCCTTAGTCCATTAGTTAGCTTTTTGTTATCATAATGAAATGCCTGAGATGGGCTAGTTTGATAGTAAAAGAGTTTACTTAGCTCAGAGTTTTGGAGGCTGCATTCCAAATGACATGGTATGAGCTCTGGTTCTATGGTTAGGGCAGATGGTAGCTGGTGGAGGGTTGTTGGTGGATCACAGGGGAAGGAACATCACATCTTGAGTCAGGAAGTAGAGAGGGGAGCAGGGCAGGCTCACTCCTTTGATAACAACCCTCTCTGAGAACTACTGAGGGGTTCCTGAAGAACTGCATCACGCCAATGACCCAAGGGCCTTCCAATAGACACCACTTTTTGAAGGTTCTACCACCACCCAATACCACTTCTCTGGAGACCAAGCCTCCAATCATGGACCCTGGGAGAACACTCTAGCTGTATCTAAACCACAGCACTTAGTATTTATTCCTCTCATTGGGTTTTTTTTGGGTACCAAATAAACAGTACTAATATTAAGTTCGTGGAAGATTCTTAAAATGCACACAAGATCAGTGCTACAGAACTTTGGCAATACATGATTGTGATTGGAGGACTTTATTTTCATCACTTGGTCCATCAAAAAGTCTTATTACTGAAGTTGGTCTGTGTGTGCTGATTGGCTGTCCTTAGCAGCTTATGAATGTTTGTGTTCAATCCTCAGAGCTCATGGACATTACTAGGTGCCCTGTGCCATCTCTGCAAATGCTGAAAATAAATGTCAACACTATATGAAGGAATATTTAGCCTAGTGTATGTGCATGAGCAAGTGATGACGAGAAAAAAAAAAGTTCCAAAATGCTCTTTGGGAAGGGGATAATATGCTAAGAAACATTGTAGTAGATGATTCTAAGAGTCCTTCCAGTCCTGTGAATTCTGTGGGTTCATGATTGGGAATTGTCCTATGGGCTGATATCCACACAGTTCAACAATGTCACTTATTGTCTTGCGGATTTGGGAAGTTTCCTTAATCATTCATTCTGAGCCTCAAATTTCTAACCTGCAAAGGAGGAATGCATATATGTATGAATACATTGCAGCATCTTCTTAGGGGAAGAGAAGAAGATCAGTTGGACTAGTGTCTTCATTTGTATCCTCTCAAGAGCAGAACTTAAGGCAGGACTTAAGTGTTTTCAGGGAGAGGATCCCAGGAAGCAGGAGTGTGGGGCTAGGGAGAGTGAGACAGGGCAGGAGGGAAGGCTTGTACACAGTTACTGAGTTGGCTACTGTCATGGGAACATGGGCCTCTGACCTGCTGGGGAACCTCTGAAGAATCATACAGAAGCATCTCAGAATTGATTATTTGAAGGATGTGAGACTGGGGCACTTAAGCACTAATTTTAATACTCAGTGATGAAAGGTTACCCTGTAGATGTTGGCTCCTCTCTACTTCCAGGCTTTTCTGTACTTAAGCTGAGGAAGCTTCTGCAGCTTTGGAGAAAGACTTGATACAAACAACAACAAAAAAGAGGTGAGATGCTTGAGCTGTGGCACTGTTGTTAGGCTTTGGAACATACAGCACAGCTGCAGTGGTGGCACAGGACACTCAGAGTCTCTGCTGCAGCCAGGACAGTGTGTGTTGGAGAGTAGTCATGCCCATAGCTCCCTCCATATGTCTATGCAACGTCCATGCCTCTATCCATGTCTCCATCCATCCATCCATCCATCCATCCATCCATCCATCCTGCTCCTTATTATGAAAAAGGATTTGAGGTGAGCCACCAGCTTGTACTAAGACCATGGCAAGCCATTTCCTCTTCCTGGGGTTGTCTTCTCCTTTGGGCGGTGGGGTGTTCAGGAAGAAATGGAATTAAATGACTAGTCTCACTGCTTCCTGCCAGTACTGTGTTCTGAAGTCTAATAGGAAGGATGGAGAAGACAGGTGGGATCTAGCGTGTAAGCAACCCACTATGGCTGGAGAGGTGAGAAGAAGATGTGTTCTGGGAAGACTGGCTGCTGAGGTTGTCCAGAAAGGTCAGGCCCTCCCACTCCAGAATCTGGTCCTCCTCGCCAGAGCCTCAGACACTGGACTATTCGATCTGAGTGTGGTCGGGTCCTGGAGAGGAAGATAAAAGAGCTGAGGAACAGTAGAAGGGGCCCTGAGTCAGAATCCCCAAGTTCATCCGATACACCAAAGGCTAGTTAGTTAATTTGTAATGAGTCATAATTGTCAAGAGATTTAGAACCTCTCATGGGCTAATAAGCACACTTCTCTTCATACAGGCAAGCCATACAGAAAATCAAATGCTAAACACCAGGCTGTTTGAGGGGATCTGAAATCAGAGCCAGGGAGGGAGTGGCTAGTCTTCATGGCAGGTATTACTGAGCTGGGACAGTGTGGTGCATCCATCCCACTCTTGGGGTCAAGGAGGAGTTACGATGATCCTGCCTTCTGTCCTGGACAGTGCTGGAGACATGAGGCTAAATTCTCTATCTCTGAATCCTCTCACTTAAGCAGTCCGCAATTCTATTGAGAGTCTTACCACTCCCAGATTGGGCACAATTAATGCAATTAATTTTCAACCTTCTTAATTGAAATCACGTTGCAGTTCTGCCTTCTAGTAATGACATCCAAGACACTTCCGCCTGAGTCCTGGGTGTGCTCCACCCTTTTGGTCACCTGAAAAGTGTTGATTTAGAGCAGAGAATGGCATCCATCATGTGTGGATCTTTCTAGTTTGGATATCAGAAAGCGTGCTGGCTAACCACCCTCTGCTCCCTGGCAACACATGCATTCCCTACTCGGCTCTGTTCTCTGCCCCTCTCTGCCCTACTCCACACCCCAAAGTCTGACCCATGTGGATGCACCTCTTGATCTTCCTTGCTGTCTCACTTCTGCTTGGGTTGGCCAAGGGAGACATTAGCAGGAGATTGGGACAGGAGGAGAATGAAATCTGACCTTTCTCCCCCCGCCCCCCGCCTTTCCCTGCTGTCATGACCTGTCTTCTTCTCCCTGCTCTCATGACCTGTCTTTGGCAGTGGCTGTCCCCTCCTGAGTTCCAGCTCCCCATGGGTGATCTGTTCTTCCTGGGTCCAGCAGCACTATTTACTCCCTTGACCCTTCAGACCTCATATTCCCTGCCTCCCTCAGATGCTAGGCTCTGAGTTCCCCAACATCCATTGTTGGCTCCCAACTCTTTGTTCATATCTCTGTAGGTGTCTCCTTCTTTCAAGTGTTTTCATTTGGACCATCTGGGGAGAATTCTGCTTCATGGCATGGTCCTGACTATCACAGGGTATCCATATTTTTCATTTCTCGGTTGCTTCATCTTCACAAGAATGGATTTATGTTTTTCAGGGGACAACATACATTAGGGTAAGAACATGGACAGTTTAGAAACCCTGGACAAGCATAAAGTGTTTCAAGAAACATGTCATTAGGGCCACAGTGATTATGACCATCAGTGATCATCTCAGTCACAAACCAGAGAGGGGCGCCTGTCCTGCAAGCAATCCTGTCACATTTTATTTAATGAGAATTAGAGTTCTCAGCTTAAACATGAAATAGCTTATCAAATTTTACTCTCTAATTGTAGATGTTAAAGTTATTAATTACTAAACTTCGAGTCAGGCATTCGGGTTCTTTAAGTTTTTAAAAGACAATGAACCACTAAAAACCTAAACTTTACTAAAAGAACATAGGTTGAAATGAATAGAAGTTATTTTCTCTGGGTCTCCCTTTGCTCTTTTGTTTGGCAGAATCATTTAGATTATCCATCTGACAAGTTTAAAGAGGCTAAGACTCCTCAATGCCGAAGAGATCCATTTTGCCTGTCAATGGCTCAGCCTCTCTGTAATGTATTTGACTGACGAATGGTACTACCTAAGAGCTACCATGGCACCTGCTAAGGGGACATCAGGTCTGTTTCATGTCGTAAAGCCTCCTCTGGCAGTCCTGGTCACCTTTCTTTTCCTCCTCAGCACTCAGGGTTTAAACCACCCAGTTTGGCATCTGACTCCATGTATTTTGTTCACTAATTGCTTCATGGGTGATTTCTTTCTTTTTCTTTCCCTCCCCTTCCCTTTTTCTTTTCTTCTTATTTTTTTTCTTTTTCCAGTACTGGGAATTGAACCAGGTCTTGCACATGGTACGCAAGTGCTCTACAACTGAACTATAACCCCAGGCCTGTTGTTTCTTGTACTTCCAATGCAATTGCAAGAGATAGGCACACTGTCACATGTCATTGTGTACCCTCTGCCACCTAGAACACTGGTGGGTTCATAGACATTGTACATTCTTTCGACAAACATTTATTGAACACGTACTATGTGCTAGTCACAATATGAGGCTTTGGATATACATAGATGACTGATAAAATCCACATCCTTACAGAACGTGAACTCTGGAGAGGATGATCGATATTAAACATGAAAATCTAGCATGTCCTGGTAAATGCTGAAATTAAGTTGTGACTGGGCATGCTTGGGAAGAAAAGAAGGAATGAAATTTGATCTAGATGTTAAAGGATATGAAGGCTTGCTGTGTGCAGTGGAGCACACCTATAATCCCAGGGCCTGGGGAGGCTGAGCCAGGAGGATCTTGAGTTCAAAGTCAGTAGTTAGCAATAGTAAGCAACTCAGTGAGAACCTGTTTCTAAATAAAATACAAAAAAGGGCTCAGAGGTTGAGTGCTCCTGAGTTCAATCTCCGCCCCCCCCCCCCAAAAAAAAAAGAAGAATGTGAAGGCAAGTCTTTTCCAGGTAGGGACCTGCAGCAATGAGGAATTCTATGTGGGAAGGGCCATGTGTTGAGCAGAGAGGGTTAGGGGCTTGGAGGGGTAGAGAAAGCTTGATGGTGCAGAGGCCCTTCCTGGCTCCCTGGAGCAGGAGTTCTGACTTGGCTTGAAACCTAGTTTCACCTTTTCCTTCTATGCCCTTGGACACATCAAGCTTTGTGAGCCACCGTTTCCTCATCTCTAAATTGGGGGAGATGATACCTATTTCTTTTCTTCGGAGCCTGGTGCTAGGGTCGAACCCAAGGCCTCACACATGCTTAAGCCTGTGCTCTGCTGTTGAGCTATGCTCCCAGCCCACTAATGCCCATGTCTTATTGCTGTTGCAAGCATTAACATGATCACAAGTGGGAAAGCACCAGGTCGATTTCCTGTCACAGCACTTGCTGGTTATGGAATGTTCAGCCAGTTACTAAATCCTTCTGAGCCTCAATTTCCTCATCGGCCAATAACAACAATACCTACACAGAACACTTTTAAGAATTTCATGGCAAGCTTTTTTTTTTTTTTATTGTAAACAAATGGGATACATGTTGTTTCTCTGTTTGTACATAGAGTAAAGGCATACCATTTGTGTAATCATAAATTTACATAGGGTAATGTTGTTTGATTCATTCTGTTATTTTTTCCCTTCCCTCCACCCCTCCCACCCCTCTTTTCCCTCTATACAGTCCTTCCTTCCTCCATTCTTGCCCCCCTCCCTAACCCTAACTCTAACCCTAACACTAACCCCTCCCACCCCCCTCATGACAAGCTTTGCCCCTCTATGTGAAGGTTTGCATCCTTCTTTTCCTGATAAGAACTGTTATAAAAGGAATTGCATTTTTCCTTTCCCCCTTTCTGTTGCTAGAAATCTCAGAAGGAATCTTGGTACCCAGTCATGGCAAGGATGTTAACTCTTTTGTGTATGTCTGCAAGCTCCCTCCTTCTGGACTGCATTCTCCATTTTATTGCTCTTACCTGAAGTTTGTCCTTTGTATAAAAAAAAAAAAAATGTGCACTGAACCCAGGGACTGAACAGAATCCCCAGTCCTTTCTGTTTTTCGTTTTAAGATAAGGTCTTGCTAAATTGCTTAGGGTCTTGCTAAATTGCTGAGACTGGCTTTGAACTTGCAATCCTCCTGTCTCAGCCTCCTGAGTCACTGGGATTACAGTTCTGCGCCACCTTGTGTGGTGTATTGCAAAGTTTTGATGTTTGATTCTTTTTACCACTTAATCTGTGTCTCTTCCATGAAAATATATAATACTAGGAGTCTTAATGCTTGCAAAATATTCTTGTGACTGGTCACAGGGATACATGTATGTAATCTCAGGGACTTGGGAGGTTGAGGTAAGATTGCAAGTTTGAGGCCAGTCTTAACAACTTGAGAGACCCTTTCTCAAAATAAAAAAAATAAAAAGGGCTGGGGATGTAGCTCAGTGGTGAAGCACCCCTGTATTTAATCCCTAGTACCAAAAATTCCCTGTATTTAATCCCTAGGACATATATATACACATATAGATATAGATATTTTGTATAGATATTCTTGTGAATTATTTAACTAATTTTGTGTTGTTAGAAATTTAATGATTTCTTACTCTCTATTCCCTCTATTCTCACATTTAGGTGGAGAGATGTGGAGAGAGAAGAAGAAATAAAAATAAAAGATATGTACCCACATAGCTATTATCAAGGCCCCAAATTATGGTTGTACAGTACTAAATACCACCCGGACCTTTTAAATTATTGTTCATTATCATGTTTTTCTTGCTCGCTTATTTATTTATTTACTTTGTGGTGCTAGGGATCGGATGGAGGGGAGGGTCCCATGCTGGCTGGGCAAGTGCTCTGCCGCTAAGCCTCATCCCCAGTCCTTACTTAATTTTTTAAAATATATTTTTAGTTGTCAATAGACCTTTATTTAATTTATTTATATGTGGTGCTGAGAATCAAACCCAGTGCCTCACATGCTAGGCGAGAGTACTCCACCATTGAGCCACAACCCCAGCCCTCATTTAATTTTTAATTATGAAAATAATGCATTGGTACATTCTCCTTGAAAAAACTGAATATTGTGATGAGGCTCAACTCCTTCTGGAGTCTCTGATCTCAGTACCCTTTCCACCTCCCCAGAGGAAGTCGTTATCATCAGCTGGCGTGTAAACCTCCCTGCCCTTTCCTGTGCATTTACATATTTATATTCCCATAGAAAATGGACTCATCTTTATCTTTTGACAGTTAATCTTCTGGGCTGTGCCTAGAGTTGCCCTTTATATTCATGATTACTTTGTAAGACAGGCCACATGTATATAAACATATGTAAGCAAAGTTATTTATGAATCCTAAGGTATCACATGGGAGATATCTTTATTGAAACTCCACAGCCTTCAAGAAGATAAAGAGTACGTATTAGCCCTGGTATGTATACACACACACACACACACACACACACACACACACATATTTTTTTGGCGGTGCTGGGGATCAAACCCAAGGTTTCACACATACTATGCAAGTATTCTACCCAGACCTCTTAATTTTTAAAATTTAAGACAGGGTCTTGCTAAGTTGCCCAGCCTGGCTTTGAATTATGTTTCTGCCCCAGACTTGCCAATCACTGGAATAACAGGTGTGCACCACTATGGCCTAGCCCTCTTCTTTTTGATTTAGTCTCTGAGTACTGAAGGTTTTCATGAACTACCAGGGCAGTTATCCTTTGTATTCAAAAGGTGAATGTGTAAGAAGGAAAGATGCTCGGATTAGAGATCACCTCCAAGACTCATTCTGCAGATAGGTAGATCAAGGCCTAAGGAGGAGGCAGTGAACTTTCAAGGTCACGCAGCTGGGTACAGGCAGGGCCGGGTTAGAAACCCAGCCTTCCTAATTCCTAGTCCAGTATTCTTTGTAGACTCATCTGCCCGGTTCCTGCTTTCACTTGGAACTTGCCCACAGGCTGACCTATGTGCAGTCACCAGAGGTAAGACCTTGACATTTAGTTCAATCTGTACACACACTGCACACATTGAAGATGATGAGAGAAAAATGAAATTGAAGGACATTGTATAGATGTGTTCAATAGTTCTCTTACCCAGATGTCCTGTACTGCCTTCCCTATGCTGGGTGACAGAGGGATATAGAGATATGTGGGATTAAGTCCTGCCCTCTAGGAGCTCACAGACTAATTGGGGACACATGACAAATGCAGTAATAGCTACAGTGCCAAGTCTACACTTCAGGGAACCATGGGCGAGGTGGAGAGCGCAGAGGGAGTTCAGACAGCATTCCATAGAAGAGTCAGGGTCAGAGGAAGCTTCTTGGAGGAGGTGGCATCTGATTGGACCTGGAAGGATTAGGTTAGATGAGGGGCAAGGAGGGAAGAGAATTGCAGGCACCGCAAGGTAATGAAGAAGAAGAGTAAAGTGAGTTTCCGGGAAAAGGTGGGGCTCAGGTTGGTGGGCAAAGAAAGGATGCCAAGGCCAGCTGGGTCCCTTGCCCTGCCACGAGTCAGGAGCCTCCACCAGAGCATTTGCCCCCTGAAGTAAGACAGCCAGCCGTAGAGCTCTGAATCCTCTCGATGTCTGGAGAAGTGATGAGTATAATACCTTATCATGGATTGTTTACATTGTTATAATTACATTGCACTATGCTTAATGCATACATCATACATGCACTATATCATATACTATAGATGCACAGATAACGTTTATAAGGGAGAAGGGAGGGGGATGGAAAGAGGAGTGTAGGTAGACAAGCAGGCAAAGAAATTGCCTTCTCCTGTCACCACTTTTTTCCCTTCCCTGGAGAGACTGTGTTTTGTCATTCGAAGAATCTAAATACATTGTCAGTTCAATCTTGTGCCATAATGTGGTTGTGCCACAGGTGACTTGACTGCAAGCGCTAGTATGGTAATCATCGTATATTACTTCTCAGAAGTTAAAAACAGCTTTGCTGTTCTCACCCCAGAGAGGAATGCGCGACTGCCGTGAATCCCCTCGGGAACCAGAAACACACACTTACAAAATCCACCACTTTCAGGGAAGGAAATTCATTCTCTCTAATGATTAAGGACATGCCAACTAAGACAACATGACATTTGATTTTCTTCTTCCTCCTCAACTTAGCGAAAGGTTTATTTGTTCTTTTTAGATATGCATGACAGTAGAGTATATTTTGACATATTATACATTCATAGAGTATAGGTTCCCATTCTTGTGGTTGTACATGATGTGGAGTTTCACTGGTCGTGTATTCATATATGAACATAAGAAAGTTATGTCCGAATCATTCTACGTCTTTTAGAAAAGTTTTAAACAAATGAGGATATGTATGACCATGATTGGGTTATTCCAATTCACATGAATTGAGTATGTATTAAGAATTTTTCAATGTTCATACCCCTGGTCAGTAATTTTTATATATATATATTCTATTAATATATTAAATAAATTAAAACAGATATATATAAAATATATAAATACAAATATATATATGTGTGTGTATATATATGTGTGTATATGTATATTTGGGATTGAAGTCAGGGGTGCTTAACTACTGAGCAACATCCCCAACCCTTTTAATATTTTATGTAGAGAAAGGGTCTCCCTGAGTTGCTCAGAGCCTTGCTAAATTGCTGAAGCTGGCTTTGAACTCATGATCCTCCTGCCTCAGCCTCCATCAGTAATTAATATTTAATGAGCTTATCCAAAGGAATAAATCTGAAATGTAGACAGAAAATTTAATATAAAAGCATAAATTTCAGAATTATTTATCACAGGGAAAATTAGAAATAATAGAAATGTCAAACATAAAGGTCATGATTAAGTAATTTACAATGTATCCAGTCAGTGAAGTATTATACAGGTCCTACAATGCATGGTTATATGAGTTTTTAATGGCATAAATATATTCACTTGGGTGCACCAGTATGTACAATTGTGCATGTGTGTTTGTTTATCCCTAAATACTTCAGTGTGTTCTTTTCTAAAAACAGGCTCATAATAATAATCAAAATGGGGAAATTAATAATGATGTGATGCCATTATTTAATCCATGAACAAAAACATTTCACTATTGTCTCCAAAATATCCTTTGGAATAATATATTTCTTCTAATCAGAATACAATCTAGGTTCACACATTTTACGCAGTTGTCATGTATCTTTAGAGTCTTAATCTGGAATGGTTTCTCACTCCTTTCTTGTTTTTTGTGATTTCTGTACATTTTGAACGTAGGGCCTCATGCCTGCTGAACACACGTTGAACTTTGGAGCTATAACCCCAGACCAACTTTGGTCCTTTTGTGCATGCAGGCCAGTTATCTTGTAGAATGTCCCTAAATTTGGATTTGTCATTGGTGTTCTCTCGTGATTTAGATTCTTGTTATGCATTTTCGTCAGAAACAGCACCAACGTGACGGTGTGTCCTTATCAAATCTGAAGGTGCTTATCAAATTAAGGATGTTAATTACTTGCTTAAGGTGGTGGCAGTCAGGTTTCTCCACAGTAAACTTACATCTTTCCCTTTATTATTATTAAGTATCTTGTAGGAAGCTGTTTTAAGACTATGTAAACTTTCTTGTTAATTTTTCAAATTTTTGTGTTTATTTTTTATTTTAATTTTTTGTTGGGGATCAAACCCAGGGCCTCCCACATTCTAGGCAAGCGCTCTACCACTGAGCTATATCCCCAGCCCTTCGTTATTTTATTTTAAGACAGGGTCTTGCTAAGTTACCCAGGCTGGTCTTGAATTTGTGATCCTCCTGCCTCAGCCTCCTGAGTCATTAGGATTAGAGGCCTGCACCAACACACGCTGCTGCCATTCTTGTTTGGAGCACTTATTACAATGGTAGTCGCCAAATGCATTCCATCAATTCTTCAGTTATTGGCTATGATTCTACTTTTTTTTGTTTTGGTACTTGGATTGAACCCAGGAGTGCTTTAACCACTGAGCTACATCCCCCGCCCTTCTATGTTATCTAACACAACAAGGTGTTCCAGACTTAATTGTACTGTCTGTGCCTCTTTCCTAGAATCAGCCTTTGCTCCAAGGAAGCTTTACTTTTAGTAGATAATGGTATTTAGAAACCAAGATCTGGACAACAGGTTTATTCTTTGCTTTATAAGTGTTATTGTTTTTAGTCCCTGTTAGCAAACACATCTAGGAAACACACACACACACACACACACACACACACACACAGAATTTCATGGCAGACTAAGCCCACTCCCAGTCTTGGAAAAGACAGGGGACAAGATATATATTTAAAAACAATCAGGGACTTCCTCTGTGATCCAAAAGTGTGAGAAATCTCTGAGGCTGAAAGCAGATAGGATTGGATTAGAGCAGGAAACAGTACCACGGTAGCTAAGTGAGCCACCCAAAAGGAAGGAGCAAGGTCAAGATGGTCCATGTTCAGAAGTGACTGAAGAAAGTTGGAAACAAAAGAGTGCCCAGGGGACACTGACAGGACAATTGGGGAACTAGCAGGAGCAGCCAGTCTCCTGCCAACCTTGCATTTCTCCATGTACCTTGCCTGTGCAGGCTTGGAGTAAGTACCTGGACTGATGAGAAAGCACCATTTCCTGAATGTCTGTCAAAATCTGGGAGGAATGAGAACCATCCCAGCCAGCTGCTGAGGTTTCCACCCAACAGCGGGTCCTGCCTATCAAAATAGTTGGAGTGCAAGCTCCAGCAGCTGTCTTGCCCCTCCCTCTACGCAAGCTGCTAGGCCAGGGGCAGTTGTCAGCCTATCGAGACATGGCAACCACAAAAATGCATACACAGTTAAAGATCACAAAATGCATGAGGAGTGACATACTATAAGAAAAGATCCAACAAAACCAACAATACAGGGCACAGGGGCACATGCCTGTAATTCCAGCGGCTTGGGAGGCTGAGGCAGGAAGACAGAGTTCAAAGCCAGTCTCATTAACTTAGCGAGGCCCTAAGCAACTGAGAGAGACCCTGTCTCTAAATAAAACATAAAAAAGGACTGGGGATGTGGCTCAGTGGTTAAGCAATGTTGGGTATATCCCTGGTACAAAAACAAAACAAAACACCCCAACAAATGTACACCAGAGGATGACAGGTAATTGGGTAACCCAAACTAGACTTAAAAATAGATACAAAGAAGAATACTTCATTCTGAAACTGAAATACCTAGTTGCAAAAGTGAATTAGAAATTTTGTAATAGAAGACAAAATTATTCAAATAAAAAAAGAGATGGGCTGATAGCAGAATGAACACAATTAAAGAGTGAATCAGGGAACTGGAAGATGAAGTCTAGGAATTCTTTTTCATTTTGTATTTTGAGACAGGGTCTGGTTAAGTTGCCCAGAATGGCCTGGAACTTGTAATCCTCCTGCCTTAGCATCCTGAGTCACTGAGATTTCAGGTGTGTACCACCATGACTGGCTCCAGATACATATTTGGGAAAAATAAAAGCAAGTAGAGGTTGTACTCTAGTTAAGAAAAAAAAAATACAAAAATCAAAGGCAAAGAATTTAGGAAATCTTATTTTTGTGTAACTAAGAACTTCCTGAAAAAGATATAAATAACCTGGAACCAAGACTTCAAATGTTAGCAAAATGAATGGGTATAGGAACATCCTTTTAAAAACGGTCCTTGTTAATATTTTTGTCTTAACTAAAGACATAAATACCAATCAATTCTTTTAAAATATATTTGCATACATGCATTGAAAATACATGTTAAAACTGGCAAGGTGGCACATGCCTGTAATCCCAGCTACTTGGGAGACTGAGGATCACAAGTTTGAGGCCAGCCTCACTGTCTCAAAATAAAAAAGAAAAGGGTTGGGGATGTAGCTCAGTGATAGAACTTGGGTCCAATCCTTTATGTAGCAATAAGAAAAAAATATATATATATACATAGACAGAGAAAAAACCCAAAAGGAAATGAACATTAATAAAAACATGAAAAGAACTCAATAGCATTAGTAATTAGGGAAATGCCAATCAAAACCTCATGGTAGGGACTGGGGATTTAGGTGAGTGGCACAGTGCTTCCCTAACAAGGCCAAGATTCTGGAGTTTGACCCTTGGTTCTGGAGGTATAAGCGGAGGTGGTTGTTGGGAAGAAACTTCAAGATATTTCTTCCCCTCATAAGGATGGCTATAATAAAAAAAATAGACAACAGTATTTATTGGGAAAGATGTGGAGAAACTCCACTTCCACTTCTGGTGGATTGTAAAGTGACATGGCTACTTTGGAAAACAGTTTGGCAATTCCTCAAAATGTTAAGCATGGGGTTACCTCATAATTTAGCTATTCTATTCCTGTTACATACCCTCAGAAATTGAAAACATAGAGTTAATGCAAAATAATCTGTATACAAATGTTCATAGCAGCATTACTCATAAAAGCTAAAAAACGGGGGGTTGGTGATATAGCTCAGTTGATAAAGTAGTTGCCTAGCATGCACAAGGCCCTGAGTTCAATCCTTAGCAACAACAATAAAAAAAGCTAAAAAAATGGAAACAACTCAAGTGTCTATCAACTGATGAATGAATAATCATATAGTGATATAGTATTCAGCCATAATAAGGAAGGAAGTAGGGGAGGGGGCATGGGGATAGGAAGGATAGTAGAATGAATCAGACACTATTACCCTATGTGCATATATGATTACACGACCTGTGTAACTCTACATTATGTACAACCAGACGAAAGAGAAGTTATACTCCATTATGTATGATGTGTCCAAATGCATTCTACTGTCATGTATAAGTAATTAGAACAAATGAAAAAATATATAAAGGATATATGGGGAGAATATCATGCTGAGTGAGATAAGCCAATCTCAAAAAAACCAAAGGATGAATGATCTGGCTGATAAGCGGATAATGACACATAATGGGGGGTGGGAGGGGGGCAAGAATGGAGGAAGGAAGGACTGTATAGAGGGAAAAGAGGGGTGGGAGGGGTGGGGGGAAGGAAAAAATAACAGAATGAATCAAACACCATTACCCTGTGTAAATGTATGATTACACAAATGGTATGCCTCTATTTCATGTACAGAGAAACAAGTTGTACCTCATTTGTTTACAATAAAAATAAACAAATAAATAAAAATAAAATAAAAATGTTTGATTTTGCTTCCCCCCCCAAAAAAAGGACATATGGATAAACTTTGAAAATATTATAGTAAGAAAAAGAAGTCATACACAACAGGCCAAGCATATTGTATGATCCCATTTATATGAAATGTTCAGAAGAGGCAAATCTATAGGGAGGGAAAGTAGCATAATGATTGCTAAGATCTGTGGGAGTGGGGATAGAGGGTGAATATAATGGCCGTAGGATTTCTTTTGGAGGTGATGAAAATATTCTGGAATTATATGATGATAATATCTAGACAACTCTATGAATATACTAAAAACATTCAATTGTTTACTTCACAAGGATGACTTTCATGGTATGCAAATTATATCTTAATAAAACTGTTGTTAAAACAATAATGTGGCTGGGTACAGTGGGACAGGCAGGTGATCATAGCAACTTGAGCAACTGATACAGGAGGATCACAAGTTCCAGGCTATCTAAGTAAGACCCTCTTTCAAAATAAAAAGTAAAAAAGGGCTAGGGTTGTAGCTCAATGGTAGAATGTTTCTGGGTTCAATCCCTGGTACAAAAAAAAAAAAAAATGTTGAAAAGGAATAATATTCAGCAAAAAAAGGAAGGAAATTCTGTGGCATAGCTAATGCTACAATGTAGATGAACCTTGACATTATGCTAAATGAAGTAAACCAGACCCAAAGGACAACTATTATCTGATTTCATTACATGAGGTACCTCGAGGAGTCAAATTCATAGAGAAGTAAAGTAAAAAGGTGGTTGTGGGAGGTTGGAGAGGGGAGGAAAAGGAGCTGAGGTTATATGTGCAGACTGTTTCAGGTGGGGAAGATGAAATAGACCTGCAGATGGAGGGGGCCACGGTTGCCCAACCATGTGATGCACTTAATGCCACAGAATCGGACACTTAAGATGGTTAAAATGATACACATTTTATGCTATATATATTTTATCACTGTAAAGCATGAATTATAGAACTGAATATGTAACTTTGAAATTAATAAATGAAAAAAATTGAATAAATAAAACAGCAATCAGAAAAGTCCAAGAGAGTGGTGGAAAAAAAAAAAAACATACAAGAGAAACCACAGACAGCATGGGAATGGAAAATGCAAAACGGGTGATTGGGAATAAGGGCAAGAATCTAAATGTTCATAAAAATATGAATAAACATCCATTTAAAAAGACACAGATCGGGCTGGGGAGATAGCTCAGTTGGTCGAGTGCTTGCCTTGTAAGCACAAGACCCTGGGTTCAATCCCCAGCACTGCCAAAAAAAAAAAAAAAAAAAGACACAGATCTTATTTATTTATTTATTTAGGTTCTGGGGACCAAACCCAAGGTTTTCTACATTCTAGGCAAATACTCTACTACTGAACTACACTCCCACCCCAGAGATTTATTTTGAATTTAAAATGAAATCTATACGTTGTTTATACAGAATATATACTTTAAAAAATTATACAGGAAAATGAGTATGGTGGCACACACCAGTAATTCCAGCAACTGGGAAGTTGAGGCTGGAGGATATCAAGTTCAAAGTCAGCATCAGCATCAACCACTCAAGTGAGATGATGTTTCAAAATGAAAAAATAAAAAGGGATGGGGATGTTGCCAAGGAGTAGAGCATCCCTCGGTGCAATCCCGTACACACACACACACACACACACACACAAATTTTAAAGGAAAGGTTAAAATTTTTAAAAACCCAAGTAACAAATGTTAGCAAAGTATTAACACTTTCTCATACTGATAAAAAGAACAATTTTCCAAGAAATTATAGCACTTATGAGATTGTGTGCACCTTAACACTTACGAGATTGTATGCACCTAACATAGCTTTGAAATATACATTAAGGCTTTATAGAATTACTAAGAGAAATTTGTGAACTTATTTTTCAAATACAAGTGGAGACTCTAACACTTGACCCTCAGATACTAACAAGTCAAGAAGACAAAAAGGGGGCTGGGGGTGTGGCTCAGTGGTAGAGCACTTGACTAGTATGCTGGGCGCTCTGGGTTCAATTTCTAGCACTGGAAAAGAGAAGAAGGAGGAAGAGGAGTAGAAGGAGGAATAAGAGCAGGAGGGGATGAGGAGGGGGAGGAGTAGAGGGGAAGGGGAAGAAGGGGGGAGGGGAGGGGGAGGAGGGGGGAGGAGGGAAGGGAGGGGGAGAAGGGTCTCTGTGCCATACAATCTTTTAGGGACTCTAGCTGATAAATACTCTGCCAGCTTCAAAATGTGGTTTCCAAATTCACCTTAGCATTCATGGTAGAAAGAATGGAGAATCACATATGAGCTGGTCCTGGAAGTGACACATCACTTCTGATTATGTTCTACTGGTCAAAACTCAGTCACAAGGCCATGTCTAAACACAAGAAAGTCCAGAAAATGTAGCTTAGTTTTGTGTCCAGGAGAAAGGGAAACAGCTATGTAGTCTCTAACGCTGTAATGAATAATTTGTGATTTTAATGGATATAGGTAGAATTTTGAATCTGAGAACGTACGTTCTCTTCAAACACAAGTGGAGCATTTACAAAGATTGAGTAAGTATTAAGATGCACAATGCCTCCCAACTTTGTTTTAAAAAGTGATGTAATATAAAAAATTTATTGATGATACAGAAAGAAAATTCTATGTCAACAGTAAGACTATGTAGATGGTTAGAAACTTGTACAAATCTGGAAGTTTGTTTGTTTGTTTTGTACTGGGGATTGAACCTAAGGGCACTTTCACTTAGCTACATCCCCAAACCTTTTTTTATTTTTTATTTTGAGACAGGGTCTCATCAGGTGGCTTAGGGCCTTGCTGTTTTGCTGAGGTTAGCCTCAAACGTGATCCTCCTACCTCAGCCTCCTGAGTTGCTTGGATTCTAGGCATGTGCCACTGTGCCCAACATAAATCTGGAAGCTTAAAAACACAGCTCTAGATAATTGATGAGTTGAAGAAAAAACTACAACCCTCCCCTCTGAACTGAGCTGGACATGGTGGGACACACCTGTAGTCCCAACTATTTGGAAGGCTGAGGCATGAGGATCACTTGAACCCAAAAGTTGGAGATCAACCTGGGCAACATAGTAAGACCTGTCTTAAAAAAAAAAAATAGAATTGAATGAAATATTACTTTAGTATACAAAATCTTTTTCTGGGTCACACACACACACACACACACACACACACACACGTAGGCATTTTCTATAAGACTAGAAAGGTTAATGATGAATGAATTCTGCTTTTGTAATAGTTTCCTAGGCCTCCCATAACAAATTACCACCAACTATGTGGCTTAAAACAACATAAATTTATTGTCTCTTAGTTTTGAAAACTAGAAGACTAAAATCAGTGTGTCAGCAAGACCAAGTTCTCTGAAGGCTCTAGAGGGGCAATCATGAGTGTTCCTTGGATGTGGACACATTATTCTAAACTCTGCCTCTGATATCACATGTAAGTCTGTTTCTGGGTCCAAATTTCTCTTTTTCTTAAAAGACCGTCCCCAATCCTCATCTTAACATTATTACATCTGTAAATAACTTATTTCCAAATTAGGTTACATTTACAGGTTCTGGGTAGACCTCAAATTTGAAAGGAGGCTCACAGGATGGAACTTATCTGCAATCCCAGTGACTCAGAGACTGAGTTCAAGGTCAGCCTCAGCAACTTAGAGAGACATAAATAATTTAGTAAGATTCTCTCAAAAAAAAAAAAAAAAAAACTGGGGATGTAACTCAGGGTAAAGATCCCCTGGAGTCAATCCCCAGTACCAAAAAAGAAAAAGAATTGAAAGGGGGCACTAGTCCACCTAGTATAGCTTCTAACAAAAAATAAACTGGGTGGGAAATGCAAAATATAGATAAAGTAGAAAGCAATAAAATGGGGGGAGGAGTAAATATATATTAAAAATGATTCCTTGAAAGACAAAGAAATAAACAAATTTTTCCAAATTTGATCAAATGAAACCAAGGGGAGGGCAAATTAATATCTAGATTGACAAAAGGGACCAACTACACACTACTGATTCAGAAGAGATTTTCAGGTTATGAAAGACTAGCAAACAACAACACACATGGTTCTAGAAAGTGGCCAGCTTGTCAGGAACTGTGTCCTCCAGAACCTTTACATATATGTGGACCCACACGACTAGTTCTAGACGAGTGAGTGGACGTCATTCCCCAGCCAAGGTGGTTTAAGATCTAGTGTTTCTTCTCCCCTTTCTCTTCTTCCATAGCAAATTTGGAGGTTGTGAGTTGCACATAGCGCCATCACAAGATGGAATGACTCTGGATTCCTGACTCACCACCTGAAGGATGGTTGCTTTATGGGCAGCATTCACATTACTTACACAAAGTAAGTAGAAGCCACCATGTTCAGCTAGTGAGAGTTTGGAGTTGTTTGTTATGATGTTGTGTTTACTTCAACTAGATGCATTCTCATTAATGTCAAGCGCAAGACTGCAATGTCCATTATAACCCTTCTTTATAAGCTCAACCTTGGGCAAGTGAGACTCCGCTCCCCCACAAAATAAGAGATGTGAAGCTCAGAAAGCAAGAGAGGAAGCATTCATTACGTATAGACGACATTTGGTTGTCTCACCTAGAAGAGTTAAAGAACTAATGAACAAAATGTTAGAATAGGACCAGCATACCAAAATGAATAGCTTTCCTACATATTAAGTATAAACCATCAGAAAATGTAATAAAAGAATAGTAACCAAAACTATAAAGTCTCTAGGAATAAACCTAGTGCAAGACAAAATCTTCATGGAGGTGATTTAAAAACCTGACTAAGATGCATTTTAAAAGGCCCAATAAGTAAATATTTGCAACACATAAAAAACAAATAGCAGCCTAAATATACAAAGGAACCCTATAAATGTAACTTTAGAATAGCCAGAAAATATGAAAATATGCTTAATCATAATAATAATCAGAAAAAGCACAGTAAAAATGACAAATAATTTTTATGCAGTACATTGTAAAAAATATAAAAATTTAAAAATTAAGCCAGTTGTGGTGGTGCACAACTATAATCCCAGCAACTCGGGAGGTTTGGGCAGGAGGATACAAGTTTGAGGTCAACCTTAGCAACTTAAGGAGATCCTGTCTCAAATTAAAAAATAAAAAAGAAGGATTGGGGATATAATTCACTGTTAAAGCAAACCTAAGTTCAATTTCCAGTATAATAAATATAAATAAATAAATAATAAAATTAAGTCTAATTTTTTTGCATTGCGGGAGATCGAACCCAGGGTTTTGTGCATGCTAGGCAAGTGCTTTACCACTAAGCTATATCCCAGTCTAAAATTAAGTTTTATAATCAAATGAAGAGGTATTTGGGGCTAACCGGAACACTCATATATGCAGTCACTTTGGAGAGCAATTTAGCCGTGTGGATTAAAAGTGAATATATGCATTCCATCAGTTCTACTTCCATGCATCTACCACCAGAGAAACATTAGCTCCTGCGCACAGGGACATGTACAAGTTTATTCATCGTATAATTTATGATAGCAGCTAAAAATTGGAACCAATATATATGTTCATCAAGAACAAATTGGATAGATATAATGTGGTTTACACAGAAGATGGAAGAACACAGATGTCAAAATCAATGAATTTTTAAAAAACAAATTGCAGAGAAAACACATTATACCATTGTGTAAAAACACACATAATTTAGAAATAGTATATACATACATATATTTATTTATTTATTTTTATTGTATATTTCTAATCAGTATACGTAAATGAAATGGATGTAAATAAATGAAAAATAGGTGTAAATAAATAAAAAATGTTAAAGAATAAACAAACTCTGCAGTAGTTGTCTATGGGATGATGGGAAGAACCCAGGGCTGGTTGTAGTATTCAAACAGAACTTTAGTATTCTAGTAATACTCTAAGTTAGATGTTAAATAAAATTATTTTTAAAAATTGCAACCCAATATACTCTGTGCAAAGGGAGAAGACTAGAAGAAAGACTGAAAGGAAATGTCCATCAGTGTAACCACTGTGGCCCTTGTGGATGATGTATTTATGGATGATTTTATTTTCTTCCTTTTTTTTCTCTTTCATCATCTGAGCTATACACAGTTTCTGAAATGGCTTTGTGTTACTTTATAATTAGCCATGAAAATGGGAAAGAAAAATAAGGACATTTGAAAAACCCTCTGTCAAATCCAGTCTTAAAAGCCCAGTGTGCTTTCTCCCCTTCCCCCCAAGGAGGCCCTGACATTTAGAAACAATAAAAAACACTCCGAAGCACCATTTAATCCTATTACTCTTCTGGACCTCTTACAAACCAAGGGATGATCCCTTTGGCTCTTTAAAATAAATCTCCCAAGGTCATGGGGCTTGTGGGTTGCAGAGGGGAATGGAACTCCCAGCTCCGGCCCCGCCCCCTGCACCATCTGGCACCTTCGAATTTCATCAAAGATTTTCTGCTTAAGCCAGCCATAAAGCCAAATGCTCAGATTCATCTTTTTTTTTTTTCTAGGAGAATATTACTCCCTTTCAGGAACATTCCACCAACAAGCTACTGCCCGCTCTCAGGGCCTCCTTTCCCTCTGTGAAGTGAGGAGTTGTGTTGTCCCTTCAGGTTTGGAAATTTCAGGTTCCTAAGTCAGTCTGTGCTTGGTTCTCTCCCCTCAAGGGTCCTGCTGCATTCTGCTTGCTCTGTGCTGGTCAGCGGGGAGGTCATTTTCAATCCTGGGTTCTTCCAGGAACCCATTTGCTGGGTGTTAAACATGTCAGTGGCAGTCCCAGTTTTCCAATATCGACAAACACATCAGTTTTCCACATTCCGGGAAGGTGGGGTGGGATGAGCAGCTCCCTAGGTGTCTGTTTTGCATATTGGAGTTCTGAGTAAGACTTCCTTGAAACAAGGATCTGCTTCTATAAACCTGCTTGAAAACCACTAGGCCAGGAAACTTCGCAAACCCTTTTCCAGGGTTGACATTCTATTTCTCCCTGAGTTGCAGAACCCTGGATACAAGACTAAAAGAATGGGGAAGATTCCTTTGGGCTTAGAGCTCCCGCCCCTCTCCCCCTGGAGGCTGAGCCACCGGGATCAAAGCGGCGGAAGTAGGTGCCACTAGATGGTATTAAGATCAGAGATGCTGGATAAATCCAGCCCGCACTTCTCCCTCTCGCTCCTCCCTGTCACCTAGGCAACCGGGCGGGGCCCTGAGCGCTTGGTTCCTCCTTTGCTCTTCCCTCCTCACCCACTCAACACGCCGGGCCGCATTCCCACACCCCTGTCTCTGCCCACAGCTTTTCTGGGTCTGAGCTCCTCGCGAGTTCCACCATTAGAGCTTTTTTTTTTTTTTTTTTTTTTTTTGTGAGTGTGTAAACCAGATTCCAAGCAGGGGGCCCCAACTTGCTAAAATAATCCTGGTTTGCATCCTGAATTTGCCTATCTTCCTGCCGGATGCCTTGCAGGCAAAGGGTATGACTTTGACAGTGCAGCATTTTCGAAGGTTTTTAGGGGTCAGAAGATAAGGGGCTTGTTTACGGCTCTAGAAGGTGAGGACAGTCAGGGCGCTCTGCACCAACAAACACCCCAGGTGTGGGCAGCAGGTCCCCAAGGTGGGGGCTAGGTGACTCTGTGCTCCAAGTGGGAAGTCAGAACCGAAGGATCCTAGGGTTTAAATTTTTTTTTTTTTTTTTTTTTTTTTTTTTTTTTTTTTTGCGTAGTTACCTTTGTGACCAGAGAACCAGATCAGGATGGGAGTTGGGACTGGTTCATGATATGATAGTGGGTTGGGGGTGCAGGGAGGGGTCAGAGATCAGGAAGTTAGTTTGGTTTAGTATAGTTTGTTTATTGGTTATGGGAATTGAACCCAGGGATCCTCTACCAAACTACATTCCCAGCCCTTTTTATTTTCCATTTTGAGACAGGATCTCACTAATTTGTTCAGTCTGGTCTTCAACTTGTGCTCTTACTGCCTCAGCCTCCCAAATACCTGGGTTGACAGGCATGTGCCACCACGCCCAGCAAAATCAGGGAATTGGAAGAGGTGTGTAGGGGTTCTTATAGAAGGGTCTTTGGGTCTTCCTGGAATTTATGCCTGCAAATTACTCCAAATTGTTGGGGGTTCAGCTAAAGGTGTGAGCTGCAGTGCTTACTATGAGGGGAAGAACTAAGCCCATCCCAACCCAGCAGAGAGAGGCAGCAGACCTTGGGCAAGGCCCAGCTACTTGATTTCCTTAATATTAAATGTGGTGAGAGACTGTTTGTGGACTAGAGGAAGAGTCAAACATTAATAACAATTCACTTTTTAGAGCTAATAAATGAATTCAGCAAAGTTGCAGAGTTCAGGTGCAACACATCAATCAGTATTTCTATACTCTAAAAGCAATGAACAATTCGAAAAGGAAATTAAGAAAATGATTCCATATATAAAACTGCCAAAATGAATAAAATAAAAAGGTATATGGGAACTCTGTATGCTTGATTTTTCTGCAACCTAAAACTGACCCCAAATAAAATTTATTAATTAAAAATAAAAAATAAAATACCTCGAAATAAATTTAAACAAGGAGATGCAAGATGTGTACAATGAAAACATTGCCCAAAGAAAATAAAAGATCTAGGGCTGGGGATATAGCTCAGTTGGTAGAGTGCTTGCCTTGCAAGCATTAGGCCGTGGGTTCAAATCCCCAGCACCACAAAAAAAAAAAAAGAAAAGATCTAAGTAAATGGAAAAACAATTCCAAAGGGCTTTGTTGCAAAAATGTACAAAATGATTCTAAAAGTCATATGCAATTATAAGGGGCAGTGCATAGCTATAAAAATCTTGGAAAGGGCACCAAGCATAGTGCACATGTCTGTAATCCCGGTGATACAGGAGGCTAAAGCTAAGCAGGAGGATCACAAGTTCAGGCCAGCCTGGGAAACATAGTGAGACCCTATCTCAAAATAAAAATTAAGGGCTGGGGTTGTGGCTCAGGGCAGAGCACTTGCCAAGCACTTGTGAGGCACTGGGTTCAATCCTCAGCACCACATGAAAATAAACAAATAAAATAAAGGTATTGTGACAGAAAACATAATGTATCATTTAAAATAAGTAAATAAAAATAAATAAAAAGAGCCAGAAAATGTAGCTCAGTGGTAAAATACTCTTGGGTACTCTAAAATACTGCTTAAAAAAAAAAAAAAAGAAAAGAAAAGAAAAGGAGAAAGAAAAGAAAGGAAGGAAGAATAGAAAAAAAATCTTGAAAAGGAAATAGGTTAGAGGACCTCATTCTTCTTGATTCCAAAACTGAAAACTGAGTACAAAAAGCTACAATAACTGAAATAGTATAATAACCTAAGAACAGATTTATAGATCAATGAAATAGAATTGAGTCCAGAAATAAACCCACACATTTATAGTCAATTGATTTTTTTTTTTTTTTTTTGGTACCAGAGATTGAACTCAGGGGCACTTGACCATGGAGCCACATCTCCCGCCCTATTTTGCATTTTATTTAGAGACAAGGTCTCACTGAGTTGCTTAGCACCTTGCTTTTGATGAGGCTGGCTTTGAACTCACGATCCTCCTGCCTCAGTCTCCAGAGCCTCTGGGATGACAGGCATGCACCACGTGCCCTGCAGTCCTTTGATTTTTGAAGACTGCTATGACCATTCAATGAGTAAAAGTCTCTCCAACAGATTATGGTGGGAAACTGACTCTTCACATGCAAAAGAATGTGTTTGGAACCCTATTTTGTACCGCATACAAAAATTAACTCAAAATAGATAAAAGACCAAACTACAAGAGCTGAAAGTATAAAATTCTTTTTTCAAATTAAAAAAAAATTTCTTAGTGTAAAAGAGTAGGATTTACTCAAGTGAGAAGAGACAGAGCTCCCACAAGGTGAGAGGGGACTTGAGAGGGACTGCCACGTAATTGTACTAGTCTAAGGATTTATATAGCTACTGGTTAAGTCATGGATCAACATCTCTGCTAATCAGGTATTGGAAATGTGTTAAGGCTATTGGTTCAGCAACCCACAGCATTCTGGTTGGTTAGCCCTTGAGCCTATAGCCTTCACTCAGTTCTGTCCTGCCTCCCTTTTCCTGTTACTCCAAACCAAGAAGTTGGCCGGAATGTTTCTACAGGTTAATTTCAGAGCTGTTCATTTAGACAAGCCTCTTTTTGGTGGTTATGGTGGGGCATTTCCTTAACTACCTGCCCATTTTACTTTCTATCATCTATCTATCTATCTCTCTATCCATCCATCCTCTTTGATTCATTTCCTCTCTCTGCAGAAGTGTCCCTACCTTCCATTAGGGAAAGGTGTGATAACCACTTTGGCTTCTCCAAGCTGAAAATGGGCATTGAGAGGGAATGGCAGTCAGGGCCCTCCTACAGAGGCCTACCCAAGGGCTTCCTGCAGATGGAGATTTCATTATGGATTCCTCTCTACGACCCACTTGTAGCATGGTGTCTCAAGCCTCGGGGCAGTCCAGAGGTCCATGGTGGCAGTTGGTGGGTGACTGGACAGGGTGTACATAGGGCAAGGATCATGCTTTCCAAAGGTTCCCAGATGAGCTCCCAAAAGATGAAAACAGATTTTTCTGCTTCTGTTGCTGCAGTGTTGCAGCAGACCCCAGCCACCCGCCAGTGACTTCTTTCCAGGGTCTTTTCTCATGAATCCAAAGAATGAGATCCATGGAAGAGGAAGAGTGCATGTAAAAAAGTAGAATTTACTCAAGTAAAAAGAAAAGAGATAGAACTCTTACAGGGCAAGAGGGGACCTAACAGGGATTGTCCCCATAAAACTCCTAGATGAACACACAGGATAATTCTCCATGGCCTCATATTTGGCAATGTTTTGTTGTTTGTTTTATGACACCAAAAGCACAAATAACAGAATAAAAATACTCAATAAATTTGACCTGATCAAAACCGAAAACTTTTGTACATCAAGAGACATCTAAAGAAAATGAAGCCAGGTATGGTGGCACGTGCCTGTAATCCCAGTAGCTCGAGAGGCTGAGGCAGGAGGATCATGAATTCAAAGCCCTCCATTCTCAGCAACTTAGCAAGCCCTAAGCCACTTACCAAGATCCTATCTCAAAATAAAAAATAAAAAAGACTCGGATTGTGGCTCAGGGGTTAACACCCATGGGTTCAATACCCTGTGCCAAAAAAAAAAAAGAAAGAAAGAAAAGAAAAGAAAATGATATGACAACAAAGAGAATGGGAAAAAATATTCGTACATCATGGGACTTGTATCCAGAATATATTAAAAACTCCTAGAATTCAACAACAAAAAATGTCAAACAATCTGATTTTTAAATGGACAGAGGACTTGAATAGACATTCTCTAAAGGATGCATGCGATGGACAACAAGCACATAAAAGATGCTCCCAGTGTTGCCATTAGGAAAATGCACAACAAAACCACAATAAGATACTACTTCATACCCACTAGAATGTCTATAATTTTTTTAAGAAAATAACAAGGATGTGGAGAAATTGGAACCCTCTGATGTCACTGGTGGGAATGTAAAATGGTGCAAGCCACTTGTGGAAAATGATCCCACGATTTCTCAATAACTTAAACACAGGGGGTTGGGGTGTATATTTCGTGGTAGGATGCTTGCCTAGTGTGCCTTAAGCCCTGGGTTCAATACCTGCACCAGGAAAATAAAAAGGAATAAAAGAATAAATAAATACAGAATGATCCAGCCATTCCACTCTTAGGCATGTACCCAAAGAATGGAAAGAGATATTCAAATGAAAATTTGTATATAAGTGCTCATAGCAGAATTATTCATAAAGCAAAAAGGTAAAAACAATTCAAATACTCATCAACTAATCAATGAACACACAAAAGATTGTACACAGGAAATACAATGGTATTTCATGGTGAACAATGGAATGTTATTCAGCCATAAAAAAGAAATGAAGTACTGGTAAATACTACAACACAAATGAACCTAGAAAACATTATACTAAGTGAAAAAAGCCAGGGCTGGGGATATAGCTCAGTGGGCTGGGGATATAGCTCAGTTGGTAGAGTGCTTGCCTCACAAAACACAAGGCCCTGGGTGCAATCCTTAGCTCCACAAAAAAAAAAAAAAAAAAAAAAGCCAGACACAAAAGGCACATATTGTATGATTCCATTTATTGTATCTGAAATGTACAGAACAGGCAAACTTACAAACCCAGAAAGCAGATTCATGGTTGTAAGAGGGAGAGAGGGTAATGGGTGTGGGTCATTGCTTAATGGGTATTTGGTTTCCTAGTGGGGCGATGAAATGTGGTAAATATTATACAACATTGTGAATGTACTAAATGTAAGTAATGGTAAATTTTAAATTATGTGTGTTTACCATAATAAAAACACATTCCAAAAATTATTTTCCAAAAGCATGTTAACTCCTTAAATTTTTTTCTTCCCTCTCCAAAAATAATTTTGGTTTTCAATGGCAAAAGTCTTTTATCCAAGTACAAGCTTATGGAGACTCTCCATCTCCGAAACAGACCAAAGTCCTGGGGTAGAGGGCATCTGTGTTCCTTTCACTTCATCTGAAAGTCCTTAAGTATCTGGACAGTTTCTGGCGTCTCCAGCCCTGATCTTCTGTGTCCACAGTGCTTAATCCGTGGGTGCTGAAGGAATGGTCTCCTGAAATCCGTTGGAATGATCACCTGGGTTGGCCCACGCCAGAACTTCAGCTCTTGTCTAAAACCTCTGTGGACCTCTGCCCAGAGCCTGCTAGCTCAGCACTGCATGTCATTCTCTGAAAAGATGGCAAAGCGACCGGTGGGGGAAAGCCCAAGAATGTCTGGGGTAGGAGGAGGGAGGGGTGTGTTGGAGTTGGGGGCCCTGGAGCCAATCTGCCTGGCTTTGATTGCGAGCTCCATATCTAAGAGCTACTTTCTGGAGGTTACATTCTCAAACTGCACATCAGGGATTAATAATACTACGTATGGCACGGTGCTGTTGTGAGGACTAAATGTGTTAATTGGTATAAAGTGCTTAGAACAATGCCTGGCACATAAAAAGCCCTCAATAATTCATCTTGTTTTTTTATCCTAAAACTGTAATGGTTTCATCCATTCTATGACTCAATGTAGTCAACCTTATGGTGACTTTGTATCTCTCATTAAGGAGGGTCCAACTTGGACTTGCCCTGGTTTCTCCTGCAATACACATAGCTGTGGAGAGAGGAGGTATTCTCTCCAAAGTGTCTGCATAATTCGTTGGTCTTGAATGTGCATTTCACAATGTGAACTGTTGGCCTTAACCCATTGGTCTTGAAACAAACTGAATTGAATGCAGTTACAAATACTTTGTTTGGTTTTTTTGTTTCTTAAATCCAGGGCCTAGCCTATGCTGGGCAAGTGCTCTCCCACTGAGCTACATCCCCTGCTGTTTTCTAAAAAATTTATTTTGCAGCAGGGTTTTGCTAAATTGCTGAGGCTGGCCTCAAACTTTTGATCCTCCTGCCTCTGATTTTTGAGTATTTAGGATTAGGTGTGTACCACTGTGCCCAGCTATAACATGTATCTATCTCTTACTGAGGATTGCAGTAAAAAAAAAAAAAATTCTTTTTTTCTTTGAAAGCCAGGATCTGGTGATACCCAGGGACTTTCTGAAGGCCTCCTGCGCTGAGTTGAGGAGGGCAGACCTAAATTGGTGGGTAGGAAGAAGTGAGTGAAAGACCAATGCCCAGTCAAGCTGGGACAAGGAGGAGGGAAAATTCTCCAAGGTGGAGAGATCTGAAGGGTGTGGGGGGTGACCTGATCCTTGAATCAAGTCATCATGTGCACATGCACACATGTGCAGGCACACACGCAGATAATCTAAGCACAAACCAAGGGCTTGTCTCTTGTTCTTTCATAGTATATACTATTGGGGGCAACATCATTTCTTAGGATTGTTTGTGGCTCTAGGAACCTCTGTCTTCCATTTTATTGACTCACATAGATCCATTTCAGAATCATTGGCTCTCTGGCTTCCCTTACCCAGCTTCTCTAAGGTCACTTGCTCCCCTGGTTCCCAGCCCCTCCTGGTAACTTTGGCCCTACCCAGACTCATCGCCCTTCTCTCAGCAACCTCCGCCCTTAATGTGAAAAACAGATCCTTATGCACAAATGTAGGAGAAGAGGTCTAGACTCTAGAGATCTGCAGTCATTGCCACAGCCCGGGCAGGGACTACCAGCATTGTGGGAGGGATGTTCTGGGGACTTCCCAGCTGGGGATGTGCCCTGAAATAGAAGTAAAAAGAGTTGAAAATGTTGAGAATGTGGGCAGTTGACATCTGGACTACCCGGTGGTTTTGCTTTCCTAGGATTAAATGGGTGGGAGGGGAAGTTGTCTTCCAGTGCTCAGGACTTCCAACCCCACTGAGTCCACCCTCTCTTCAGTTCCCTGGCTGGAGTAGGGCAACTCGATGAAGCCAGTAAAAGAGGGGGACTTAACCTCTGCCATTGGAATCTTTCCATCTAGTCTTTATGGCATCCCTGACATCACCTGTGTCGACGACACCTTTACCTCAAATTCCCATGAGCACAGTTTGTGCACAAACGCTTGGACTCTGTCAGTTCCTCTTCCTCACCGGCAAAGTGGTTGTAACGGTAGCATCTATTGCCCAGGAACATACGATAAACGAAGGAGGAATGCCCTAGTCAAATGCCCAAGCACAACAGGCATGTGACAGAAGGACTGACCTGTTCTCATCCCTAGGGTGATGCCGCAGAATAACTTGTTTGAAAGTTAAGTGAAAACACAGTAAAGTCAAACCTCCTGTGTTCAACAGTGCTTAGAAAGAAGAACCAAAGACTCACAAGTCCCCTCTTTCTGCTTCCCAGATTAAACAGCTGTTATCAGTTTGTTCTGGATCCATCCTTATTGTTTTCTTCAAGTTTATATGGAACCTATCCACTGATCACTTTCTATTTCTTCATGCTTTTAAAAAATACAGACATGGACTCCTGCCGTTTATTTTTCTTAGTTCATTTTGTGCTGCTCAAACAGGATACCACAGACTGGGTAATTTATACACAATAGAAGTTTCCTTGGCTCCTGATTGCAGAGGCTGGAAAGTCCAAGATCAAGAGGCTGCGTCTGGTGCTTTCTTGCTGTGTCATAACATGGAGGAAGGATAAACTAAGGGAGAGAGGAAGGAAGAGAGAGAGAGAGAGAGAGAGAGAGAGAGAGCCGGCAAGAGTACCTAGGGCACTAGGAGAGGGGGCCAAACTGGCTTTGCAAATGCGCTGTCACAATGATGAGCCCACTCCTGCAATAGCAGTGATCTATCCCCCAGGCCAGAGCATCATGACACAATCACCTCTTGAAGGTCCCACCAATCAACAGTGCTCTGGGGATTAAATTTCCAACACGTAAACTTTGGGGCACAAATTCAAACCATCCCACCATTTAGTTTTTCTTATTTCTCCCCCCACCATTTAATTTTTCAATTTGCTTTTTTCATTTAACGGGCCATGAATATCTTTGTAGGTTAATATATATGGATCCCACTCATTCTTTTTATCTACTTCATTGTTCAATAGATGCACCATGCTTGGTTTATTTAAACATTCTCTCATTGATGAACATTCAGGTTGTTTTCCACTTTTGCTATGACAAGCATCTTCTCTATACATCTTTACTCATGTGCTTGAATTTTTCTGTAGGCCAGATTTCTAGAAGTGAATCTACTGGGTCAGAGAGTTTGGCATATGTTAATTTGACAGACATCAAAAAACTATGTTCTAAAAGGTAATGGTGAGGCAACCTCCTGCTAATAATGTGTCCCTTTTGCCATTTTGTTATTGGGTATTACCTGTCATTCTTAGTCTTTTCTAAACCGATGGAGGAAAAAAGAATCTCATTGCTTATGTTGCATTTCTTTGACTAAAGTAAGGTCAGGCATCACTTTATGTCTTTTGAAAGTTTGTATTTTCTCCTCTGTGAATTGTCTATTCAAACTCCAACCTGTTTTTCTAATGGATTTTAGATAGATAGATAGATAGATAGATAGATATAGATAGATATAGATATAATTAGATGGGGGTGGGGTGGGGAGAACACTTCCTATAAGGACTTTGGCCTTGACTCTGCTTCATGTATTGCAGCTATTTTTGTTCACATTACCATTTGCCTTCTAAGACTCTGTTTATTGGGCTCTTTTGTCATTCAGAGTTTTAAATATTTTATGTCATTGGATGTGCTCACTTTCCCCATTGACTTCTGGCTATCTTCTCTGCTTTAGAAAGCCTTTCTTCTCTGATTTTCCTGGGCCTATTGCTACGTTCTCCATCCACTCCCCAGTGACAGCTGGCAACAGACGCCATGACCGAACCCAGCTCTGTTCCTCCGCCAGCACCGTGGCTTCCTTATCTGTCAGCACAATGTAATAGTGTGTGGTGCTGGGGAGTAGTACACTGTGTCAGAGGAACGCAGAGAAAGAAAAACGAGGAGGAGGCAAGATGGTCTGGGGAGGCAGTGGAAGAAGTTGGTGGGAGTCACTGGAGCTCAAGGGCCTACGAGAAAGCAAAGATGGAAAGTGAGAGGAATTCTATAACCTTGAACTCAGCATCTAACAGTCATGCTAGCCCATACCCTGAATATGATTTTTAAAAGTCAACAGTATCTTGGAAACTAATTCCACTTTTTTTTTTTTTAAACCCATTTCACTCTTTACAAGCACTGTAGAGGAATTGGTCCCTACACCTGAGAGGCAATATAGAAACCTCCTGCCAGACTTGAAATGAAAGGAAAAGAAATTGGAAAATAGGACCTCAACTCAAAAATATGTCTCCTCTTGAGTGAATTTTAATATATATTCCAGGCTCCGTAGATCAAATGCTTAAATTTTTTTTGGAAAAAATAAGAAAATAAGGATACACTGGTTAGAGTGAGTCTGAATTCTTTACCTCTCTTTAATTAACTTTCTAAACAAACAAAAACAGCCCATGTGGCCATACACGCGGTACAGCCTACCCAGCACCCAGTCTCTCTCTTACTAGAGCCCCTGGGGCCAGGCCCAGTAACACAGACCTGTAATCCCAGCGACAGGCAGAGGGAGGAGGATTGCAAATTTGAGGCCAGCCTAGGCAACTTAGTGAGACTCTGTCTCAAAATTTAAAAAGTTGCAAAGGGGTGGCTCCAGGCCCAGTGGCATACACCTATAATCCCAGTGATTTGGGAGGATGAGGCAGGAGGATCACAAATTCAAAGCCAGCCTCAGGCTCTGAGCAACTTAGCGAGACCCTGTCTCAAAATAAAAAATTAAAAGGGCTGGGATGTGGCTCAGTGGTTAAGCAAATGTGGGTTCAGTTCCTGATACCACAGGGGCAGGGGGGAAAGGTGGCTATGGGGGGATTGGTATGTAGTTCCATGGTACAGCGCCCCTAGGTTCAGTCCCCAGTACTACAAAACCAGCCCTGGAGATAAGCAGGACATGGTTTGGTGGTCATCTGGGATTAATGCTTAGAGCATTGCCCAGGGAGCCCTGGCATCTGTCTCCCCTGACCACCATCAGGAGCGCCCCCTGCTTCTGTGGCTACTAATGCTCCAGCCTTGCTCTTCCTTAGAGCTTCCGCTCACTACCTTCTCTCTGCACATCAAGGCTTCTGCCTCCTCCTTCACCTCCTCTACAGGGGATGCTCTCTTGAGACTCACATTCAAACTCTCCAGAAACAAGCCAGGTGTGGTGGTGTACACCTGTAATCCCAGCTACTTGGGAGGCTGAGGCAGGATGATGGTAAATTCCAGGCCAGCCTCAGCAACTTAGTGAGACACTTTCTTAAAATAATATAAAATGGTTTGGGGTTATAACTCAGTGGTAAATCACCCCTGGGTTCCATTCCCAGTATTGAAAAAAATAAATATATCACAATCTCCCAAAATAGTAACTGACTGGTTTGGTTACTTGCTGGTGTCCTTTGGGGGTACTCCTTGACTGTCAATTTATAACCAACTGTTCTTGAGCTTGTTCTGTTTTGCTTCTTGGTGGCAGGGTCAAGTAGTCTGCTTCCTTCAAAAGAAGTTCCATGTGGGCATTAAGGTCCCCAAAGTAAAAAAGCTTCTTTTGAACACTGACTCCTCCTGGTAACATACATAACTACAAGATTTCACCTGTCTTCCCAGCGTATAGTAGAGTAAAACGGTTATTGATACAGAGGGGAAATGGAAGATGAGAAGGCATTTAAAATCATTAGCCAAATATCATTCAGCAACTGACATTTATCAATTGTTTTCTAATCAATAAAAAAATATAATTGAGATATTAGGACTCAAGAAGCTACCTACTGGGGACATTTAGTGTCAGGGCAAGCTTTGCACCTGTCGGTAGCCCAGGCCGCCTCCATCTCAGGACTGACTAATGCTTAAGGCTCATAATGAACCTCAGCCCTGGAAATGCTAAGCTGGGTTCTAATGACTCTGCTCAGTGGTTAAGAACAACTTGAGTTTTTTATTACTGATCTGTCATCACCCTTTCATTCCATTGACAAAAATCATCCACAGGCCAACTTGTATAATCTCTGTGCAGACATTAGGCTTTTAATGCTTTTTCAGAGTCTATCCCAGACACTCGGGACTTCGAGTTTAGGTGCAGGCTGTTGGCATAAATTTCAAGCATGTTCATGCTCCACACCCACCCGTCATCTTCCCTAGTTACTAGGCTTGGTGCTGCTGCTATTGCAAAGAGCACCTGCTGTCCACACTGTCCCAGACACTGTACATAGATGGATCCTTTCGACAGCCTTACAGTGGTATTATGCCCACCTTGAGCAGGAAAAACTCAAGCATGATGCTTGTGAAGGTGTGCTGGTTCCAGGGCAAGGGTCAGATGTCAGACTTTGAGAAGGAGTTAGCCAGGCTGGGATCCCAACTACACTTCCTAATCCAGGCAGGCCCAGGAGCAGCTGAGCTGCAGACTCTGGTTCAGTCTCTTTGTGTTTTTCTTTTTTTTTTTTTTGGATACTGGGGATTTAACCCAGGGTTTCTTAATCACTGAACCACATCCCCAGCCTACCCCCACCCTTTTAAAAAATATTTTATTTAGAGACAGGGTCTTACTGAGTTGCTTAGGGCCTCACTAAATTTCTGAGGCTGGCTTTGAACTGCCGATCCTCCTGCCTCAGCCTCCTTAGCTGCTGGGATTAGTGGCATGTGCCACTGTGCCCAGCCAGGTTCTCTGCTTTTTATACACTTTAAATGTTTACAAAATTGTTCTTGTTGCTGTTTTTGGGTGTTCAAATGGCTGTTTGAGACCCTACTTTCAAGTCTGTTAGCTATATAACCAGAAGTAGGATTGTTGGTAACTCTATTTTTAAGTTTTTGTGAAACCTTTCCACTGTGTTCCTTAGCAATTACACTCAACAGTGTGTGAGTGTTCCAATTTCCCCACATTCCCCAGGGTCCTACCCCTTTCTTGGCTTTTGTTAATTCGTCCTTGTTTCTAACTTTCATTGTGAACTCATTCTAATGCTTTTTTTCCTCTTTCTCCTTTTTTTCCCCCTAATGCTTTTGAAGCAAAATAATCAACAAACAAGAGAAAGAATAATCACAAAATATTCGATGGAAGAAGACAGGAGACACGGGTGTGTTGGTACACACCCGTGATTCTAGCAACCCAGGAGGCAGAGGCAAGAGGATCACAAGTTCCAGGCCATCCTGGCTAACTTAGCTCTTTTGAGATCCTCAATAATTTAAGAGTATAAAAGGATCTTGAGACAAAAAAATCTTGAGAACTGCTACTCTATACATTTTTTATACTTTATCACTGTTACATATCAGTTAATGGAACTTGCTATGGTTTGAATGGGATCCCCAAACACTCATGTGTTGAAAACTTAATCCCTAACTTCAGATGTTGATAGTATTTGAAGGGGAGACCTCTAGGAGATAATTGGTCACGAGGATGGGTGAGGTCCCATAATGACATCTGTAGCTTCGTACCGAGAGGAAGAGAGACCCGAGCTACTACATCTGCGGTCCTGCCATGTGATGCCCTCCACCAGATTATGATGCAGCAAGAGGGCCCTCAGCCGATGCTGAGAGGATGTGCTGGGCTTTCCCAGTCCCTAGAACCACCAGCCAAATAGATTTCTATTCCCACCCCCGGCCCCCAGTACTGGGGATCGAACCCAGAGCCTTACATGTGCTGGGCAAGTACTCTACCACTGAGCTACACCCCTAGCTCTTATTTTTTATTTTGAGATAATACCAAACAAACAAACAAAAAATCCAATGATTTCTCTTCCACTTTGAATGAATCTTTTGAGCCTACATGAATGTATGACCTTGTGCATTGGTCTTTAATATTGTCTCACGAAGTTATATGGATCTCATATTAACAATAGAAAAAAAATCACATGTGTTAATATCGCCACCAATCTTATCACTAAAGTCTCTAAGCATTTGGAAGCAGTCTAACTCTACTGGCTAATTAAATCTTTGAAAATTCTAATTTTTTCTTGAAAGATTGAACGTCATCATTAGTAATAAATGTTGTCGGTTTTCCTTGCAGCGACAGGCTCATTTTGTTTATTTTGGAGAAAGTATCTGAAAAATCCCCCAATCTGAACAGCCATAGTTTGTCTATTGGTAGTTTATTTCAATTAAAAATGGTGTTCCATGGGGGAAGGAAAAAGGGTGAATTCTGTTTGCAACTCAAACTGTTGCATAAGTGCTCTCCTGAGAGGGTCGTTGTACTTTGGAATGCAGCAGAAGTGTTCGTGCAAACTTCTCAGTACATGGTATTTTAAAGAAAGGTATTCCAGAGTTGAAGTTGAATAAAATCAATGATCTGTACTGCTTCACTAAGGGCTTTCTTAAGGAAGCTGGTACTTGTGTTCCTCGAGTGTGGGGTGACTGCTGATGCCCACAGTTCAGTGCCCCTGCCCGGATCTAAGGCACCTGCTGTATCATTGGCTTTTGCCTTTTGCAACATCAGTGCAAATGTCAGCATTGTGGAAAAAAAGCACATAATGCCTCAATATTGTTATAAAAATATCTTTGGCCCCTGCACTGCTTCCGGAGACCTTTAGGAAATCACAGACCTGCTGATGTAGCATTCTTTGTGTTTTTAAACAACAAAAGAAAGACACACACCAAAGTGTTAACAGTGTCTACCTTTAGCAGTAGGAAGTGATAAAATGATGTTTACTTTTTACTTAATATACTTTTCTTCTTTTTGGATTTTTTTTACAATGAGTGTGTATTTCTCAAGTAATTAAAAACACTAAAGAAAGAAAAAGATTAAATTAAATTTAAATGATAAACAAAAATTACCATACTCTCAGAGAATGTAAAATGCCCCAGAGAACTAGTTCCATATTGAAAATATGAACCAAAGAGATACATAAAACAGGAAGCTTAAATTATTAAAAAAAAAAAAAAAGACAAAAACCTCACCACCGCCCCAAATGCCCCCTCTCCCACAGGGCTGTGGCAGGAAGGAGTGCTGCATGCTCTCGCAGCACCGACCCATGGGGCTGAGACAAATGACCCCTCTGATATGTTGGAGGCAGTTTGAAAATAAATCTAAAACACATTCTCTCTAGAAGGCAACAGGATTAGATGCGAAGAGTGACTTGACACTTAAGAAATTCCCCAGCTTCCTCCCAGAGGAAAGAGAAAATCAGACACAGGACCTGGGGCCTGCAAACCAGGTGTTAAGTTTCTCTTTGGTGCCTGAACTGTCCGCACCCCCCCCCCCCCCATCACACACACACACACACACACACACACACACACACACACACACACTGTGCCCTCTTCCCTATAGGCTAAGCTCCAATCACCTCTTGTCTTTGCAGGGTCTCTCTCTGCCCCTCTACCTAAACCTCATGGTATCAAAGACCCTAATATCAGTCATCTACACCCTAGTAGAAATAAGTCTCCCTTACCACACTTCTGCCTGATTTGCTTGTTAGGCTGATCAGCAATGTGCCACAGGAGACTGGGTCATAAGCAAGGCAGCTTAGGTACCCTTGAGCAACCAGTGGGGCGGGCTCTGAAATGAGAGACTCTCCTGGGCTTCTGAAATCTTTCTCAACCAGGAGCCACCTGAAGCAAAGCTGTCCCTCTCTGCTGTGTGACATCAAAGAAATCACCTTCCCTTCCTGGACTCTTTAAACCAAATAGGTTGAACTAGGGACCTCCAAGGTGGCCCCTGCTCTGGGATTCTGTGACCAAGCTCCTTTCATGTAGGGCAGCGGTAACTCAGGAGGCCTTGGGACCAGCATCTTGTTTTCAGTTTCTGAACTTAAAGAGATTCAAAGGAAGCTCCCCACTCGCCGCCTGCAGTGTGCCTCCCTTCCCATTCTCTTCCTCTGGACTGTGTCTCCAGGGGGAAGATCAAACAAAGAGGTTGCAGAGGGTGGTGGAATGCTATGTTTGGTTAAAGTCCCAGGCTGGATGTGATTACAGAGTTCCTGTGACTGGGGAGATGCCATGGGGAATGTGGGGGGAGGGATTCTGATCCCGAGAACATGTGCTCAGGGTCCCTGGCAGCCCACTGCCCATGCACACTCAGGATGCACAAGACAACTGAGTTGCTGAAGTTTGTCCTCAGCCCCACCTCCTCAAGAATTCTTCTCTTCCTGGGTGTTTGCTCTTTTCCATAAGGACTATGGGAAGACTGGAAAATATTCACAAATGACAGGAATAAATAAGTGACTTTCTGCAGCGTTACGTTCCAGTGTCTGTCTTCTTGTATATTGTGGTTTTGTCAAGGGCAAGGGCCATGGCTGATTTCTCTACCTCCCTCGCCCCTTGCATAGTGCCTAGCACGTGCAGGATGCTCTGTTGGATAGACACATGGATTTAAAAAATGAATGACTGAAGAAATCAAACTTTCCACTAAGGTTCAAAAAGAGATTTCTGAAGGAAATGGACTAGTCCACATTAAGTGTCACCATGTCACTTAGAAAGTCATTTGGTCTGCATTTTCTTCACCATAATTCACAAAAGACTGGGCCAGGGCCAGATGTGGTGGTAATCCCAGTGGCTTGGGAGGCCGAGGCAGGAGGATTGTGAGTTCAAAGCCAGCCTGAGCAACTTAGGTGAGACCCTATCTCTAAATAAAATATAAAGAAGGGCTGGGGATGTGGCTCAGTGGTTAAGCTCCCGTTGGTCTAATCTCTGATACCAAAAAAAAAAAAAAAAGGGACCCTGGAGGAGTGTCTGTGTCAGCTAAAGAAGAGCAGGACAGAGCTGGCACTTCTGTCACTTAGTGACCTTCAGAAAGTCACTAGCGGGGCTGGGGTTGTGGCTTAGTGTAGAGAGCTTGCCTAGCATGTGTGAGGCACTGGGTTTGGTTCTCAGCACCACATACAAATAAACAAATAAAATAAAGGTCCATCAACAACTAAAAAAAAAAAAAAAATTTAAAAAAAGAAAGAAAGAAAGGAAGAAAGAAAGAAAGTCACTAGCTCTTGCTAGACCTCAAAAATAGTGTTAAAAAAGAAATACTATGAGTAGCCTGTGGGGAAGGTCTAAGACTCCAGGTATGCAACACAATTTGTAAACTATGTTGTGATGACTTTTCACACTGTTATTGTTATTAGACAAGCCGCCATTAAGTCTCAGAGAGGCCAAGTGATTGGCTCAGGGTCACTGGGAGTTAATGATAGACTTCGAGCCCAGGCCAGTTGAAACACTGCAACTCAGGTGTGCCAGTGGGTCTGTTCCGGGGTCTGCTCCACATAGTCCCTGAAAGGGTCCCCAGAGGAACTGAGCCCCATTGCCAGGGATCAAACCAGCTCACCAACACCACTGAATTGACTCCCCTCCCTTCCAGCCTCATGTCCCTGCTCCCTCTCCTTGCCCTCCTGGGATCCTGTCTCACATAAAGTAAGGAGCCCCCCTCCTTGTGTTGGGGGCTGTACTGGGGAGTTCCTAGTGAAGACAATCGCCTCCATGCTGCCCAAGTGGAGAGCTAGCTGGAGGGAAGGGCAGCACATCCCATCCACGCGCTCATTCCGCAGATCCACTCCCAGGGCTCAGCTTCTCTGTGAAACCCTCCACGCTGGGCGATGGAAAGGCCGAGACATAGCCAGGTGGAGAGGTCACTGGCGGTGCATGAGGAGCCTAGTTGCCGAGGAGGGAGCCACGTTGGCCATTGAAGTGGCAACCTGAGGAGCTGGGCAAGGTCAAGACGAGGCTGCCTGACTAAGGCAGGAGTCGAGCCTCCAGAGTCCAGTCTGTCTGTTCATCCCTTTATCCACTCAGTCATCGTGTCTTTTGAGCGCCAACTATGGGCAAAGTCTTGCACTGGTACCACATAGGCAGGGGTGAGGAACGTGGGTACAGCCACTGGGGCTGTGGGCTGTTCTGTCTGCTCAGAACAGGGCCAGTTTCCTCCCGCTTAGGTTGGTGGTCAGCTTCTTCTCTTTCTGGGCTGGACTAGTCCATGCCATGCCCTAGGGCCTTCAGGCCTAAGCAGCAGTCTAAGACAGGGCCCTGCCCTTCAGCAACCGAAACTGATGCTTCTCCAAGGCCTGACTCGTCACTCGCGGGACTCTGAATGGTGAAGTGTTCAGTGACACAGTGTGCAGTGGAATTCCTTCCCTGAACAGAAACATATAATGGAAAGGAAGTTAAACAAACAAACCTGGCAATAAAGTAGCTGACCTGGTTCCTCCCTGTAGAGGGTAACCGGATCCCTGGCTCTGCGCCCCAGAGGCCCCTTCCTGCCCCATTCAGCCAGGGTCCCAGGCTCCAGTTCAGAGCATCCAGGGCCTGGCAACAAGAGGGCATCTGCAGGGCCGGCCTGTACCCAACCTTATCAGCTCCTGCTGCACAGGGCGTTCCAGGAAGGCTGGAGGCTGGCAAGGACACTCCTGTCACTGGAGGGATCTCAGCAAGGAACAGTCCCCACCTCAGGAGTCAAGGAAGGGTGCCCTGAGGTCTTGGCTAGGCTGGAATTCCAGGCCAGGATGTCGGGAGAGAAGCAGGAGCTGGCAGTGTGGTCTCAGGATGAGGTCACAGGAGTAAGTGACCGGGCAGTGGGTTTGGCCAGGTCCAGACTGCCAACCCATCCACGACCCTTTGCCATCAGCTTCTTTTAATCTGCAACATTCCACGGGATGCTTGATCAGATGTTCTGGGAGGCGTAGCAGCTGCAATTCCTTTGTGCAAAGACAGGAGAAACACAGTTGGTTTTGGACCCCCCTGCGGTCTCCTGGAATCTGTGGCTTCCTGGTGGTAGTGATTTCTCTCCCACTGTACCCATCTGTCCCTCTTCTCTGTACGATGAGTAGGAGAGTGAGGTTTCCAATCCAGTTCTCTATTCAAAGCCTCGATTTCAACTGCTGTAGTCCAGCGTCACGGGGGCACATTGTCTTCAGGCCCCCTTTTCCTCTCTCTGCCTCTCCAGTGCCCCCTGCCCTATATGGTCAGGGCCTTCTTGGGGAGTGGAACCGGTGGTAGACCCATTCAGGGTGAAGTTTTGTGGATTTGAACTGTGTTCCCCGATCAGGTCAGCAGTGGGAATCTCAAAAGGGGTGCTGCAAGAATATTTCAGATAAATGGCCTAATGAGTTGTGCCACCTTGGGTTACTTACACAACCTCACTGAGCCCCTGTATCTTTCGGTCAGCTTGAGCTGCTGTAACAAAGCACAAGAGACTGTGTGGCTCATCAATAACAGAAATTTGTTTCTCTCAGTTCTGGAAGCTGAAAGTTTGAGATCGGGGTGCCAGCATGGTTGTGTTCAGGTGAAGGTTGCAGACTGCTAGCTTTTTGCCTGCTTACATGGTACAAAGGGAGATAGAGAGCTCTCTGGGTCCCTTTTATAGGGGCTCTAATCCTATTCATGAGGCCTACACCCTCATGACCTAATTTTCTCCCAAAGGCCCACCTCCAATACCATCACCTTGGGGGTGAGGATTTCAACATATGAATTTTGGGGAGATATAAACATTCCATCCATACCAAACTTCATCCATACTGTGGGCTTGTAATACCATGTTTGCTGGGAATTGTGATTAACAAACGTTGCAAAAGCCCCGTATAAGATAGGAATCCACACATTTAGAGACTCAGGCCCACCAAAAGAGAGATAGGCCTTTCTTTCCTGGCTTGCTTCTCCTCCACAAAGGACCACAACACTGATTTACCCACAAAGGAAGTGACTGTCTTTCCTTAGTGAATGATCTTGTGTGTGTGTGTGTCTGTGTGGTTGGGATATGAACCCAGGGCCTCATGCTTGACAGGTAATCACTTTACTACTGAGCTACAGCCTCAGCCCCAAGGTGAATGATTTTTAACAAGGTTGACCATGATAGCAGCAGTATTCGGGGTGTGTAAAAAAATGTTAGGCTAATAGGACAGAGAGGCCCCACTTCTAGACCAATCCTAAAAAGAATCTGAGAGCAGACAGAGACAGAGAACTGGATTAGAACAGTCTAAATTTTAATCGAAGCTCCTAACACCAGGGTCCATGTTTCTCTAAATTTCCACCAAAGAACCTTTTATAGTTGCAAAGAGAAATGTGTACTGCCAAGAGGTCTAGATATGTGTATGGAGTTGGCCTTCTGCCAGTTAGAAATTTCTTAGAACAAGCTTGTGTTCTTATAAAAATTCCTGCAGATTCTTATATTCTATGCCAAAATATATACAAATTTAATTTTAAATTAAAAATAAAAACTACCATGTCTCCCCACCTGCCATAAAATCTTCAAATTGGCACTTCCAGAAGATGTAGCATGTTCAGCCTGTGGCTTCATGCTTGGCCAATACCCCCATGCCCATGGCTATGCCAATCCCTTTTTGACAGGCTGGCTCAGGAATGCCATACATGAATCTGGCTGACCTCACCATCTCTCTCAGCCCCTGGTGTCCAGCCTGGCCTGTTCCACTGTTGCCCACTCCACATCCGCAACATAAATAAAATGCCACCAGAGTTAGAATTACCTCCCATCCCCCAACACACACACACACACATACACATGCACACATGCACACAAAAAGCTGGAGCCATTGTTTGGGAAAGTAATGGGGTTTCAAAGACCTCGGTGACATGGATGCCATATTAATCAGGGGTCTTAGGTGGTAAGCACCAGAAACAGACTCTGGGTAACTTAGAAAGTACTTTATTGGAAGATATGGGGCAACAGAAAAGTGTCGCCCTTGGCTGTAGAGAACAGGCGGGAAGAATCTGGCGACAGGACTCCAGGGACAGTGGCTTCAAGGTGGTCCCAGAGCTAGGATGAATTGTTCCCAAATTTCCTCATTTTGTATTATCTGTTTAAGATTCAAGTTCTTAGGAAAGAATATTCAGTTGGTCTAATTTATCTCATAATCTGTACCCTGGCTAGAGACAGTGGGGTCCCTTGATAGGCAGTCCTACCAAGACTTAGTCAATGAAAAAGGGGTTAGTTACTAAGGTAGATTTGTGCACTGTCACCAGAGAAGGGCCACTGAATGCTGGGCAGGAGTAATTCATAGCTGTCTACTATAGATCCTGAAACTTGTCTCCAAAGCCAGACTTGTTCTCCCAAGGGGACTCACAAGTCAGCTCCAGGGGAGAATCTTTCACCACCAGGTCTCCCGCTGCCACTGCTGCACGCTGTCTCTCCAGGACAAAACCTTCACCACAAGCAGGAAGGTTCAGGGTGAAATGCAAAGACCTCAGGTGAAGAAGGTTCACCTGGAAAGAGCTTTGTCCCCAGGGAGATGACCCGAAATTAAAGTCAGAGTCATTCGAGGGAACAGGAGGGGACAGAGCCACAAAGGATTCCTGTAGGCAGCCTGCCTACCTGCACAATTTGGCTGAAGGCTGGTACTGAGATAAGGGTCTTCACTCTGGAAGGTTCCAAGCCAGGCCTGATTGGTCAGACAAAGTCTTGTATACGCAATGTCGAAAAGAAGCAGAGCCTGGGGGGTGTAGCTCAATGGTAGAGCACACTGCAAGGGTTCAACTCTCAGCAGAAAAAAAGGGGCGGGGAGGAGGAGAAGACGAGGAGGAGGAGAAGATGAGGAGGAGGAGGAGGAGAAGGAGGAGAAAGAAGAAGAAGGAGGAGAAGGACAAGGAGGAGGAGGAGGAGGAGGAGGGGGAGAGGACAGGAAAAAATAATCCTCATCTCTGCAACAGCTGGATGTGCAATACACAATTCACACCTGTTATAAGACATTCAAGTAATGCAGAAATGCTTCCTGCTTCTTAGTTACCAGCAAGAGGAGGAAGAGAGGAGGTGGGGCAAGAAATCTCCAACTGCTGTTCCAGTCCTGGAATCAGAGTGGAGAAGGAACAGGGGCTGTGTGGGACATATGTCTTTACACCCAGCAGCTGTACCCAGGGCACACCAGGCAAATAGGAACTGACCAAAAGAAAGGAGGGGAAGGAGAGACAGAGAGTTAAAGTTTCCCTTTACTCCCCTTACCCGCTGACCCAAGGTGACAACCACTACCAACCATTCTCTACTCACTTATATATGGCAGACAAGCAGGTGAGGAATCAACCAAGTGTTATTCTCCTACAGGCTCTTTAGGAAAAGGGCAGACACATATTTGGCTTCTCCTTCTCTCAAGAAGGCAAATCCTGCTTGGTCCTTGGAGGACTGGGACATCCCCCAAGACCTCCTCCACTAGAAAGGGGACTCCAGGAGCAGGAACTCTATGTACTTCTCATTGGTTCTCCAACTCTGAGGTCAGTTTGGATTAGGGTAAGCACTCAATTTTTTTTTTTTTTTCAGTACTGGGGATTGAACCCATTGGCAATCTACCACTGAGCTATATTCCTAGCCCTTTTTATTTTATTTTGATACAGGGTCTCACTGAGTTGCCTAGGCTGGCCTCCAACTTGCTATCCTCCTGCCTCAGCCTCTGGAGTAGCTGGGATTGCAGGTAGGTGTGTTACCGTCATGCCTGGCTTAATAATATATATATTTTTCCTTGCCTCAGATGCTGATGAAGTTCCTATTTAACAATATCCCTCCTTCTAATTTGGTCTAGTTGGAGTGGGTTAGTGTTCCTTCCAAACAATCATCCCCAGCTAGACCCCGCAGTCCTAGTCATTCACCCTGAGATAGGGGAGCACATTATAGAGCTGGAAAACAGGGCTAACCAACCTACTTTAATGTTGCCATCCAGGCACTAGTCACAGGACCCTGAAAGAGGTGTAGTGAATACTGTGCTTTGTCATCCCATGGCACAATGCCTCATGTAAAGCCGTCATTCCCTCCAGCAGCTGTGAGGGTTGAAAACTGACAGCTTGGGGCTGGGTTAGGGCAGGGCGAATTGGCTTCCACTGAAAAGCATCATCTCAGCTGGGCTTGGTGACACTGCCTATAAAGCCAGCTACTTGGAAGGGTGAGGCAGGAAGTTTTTAAATTCCAGGTAAACCTGGGCAGCTTAGCAAGACCCTGTCTCAAAATAAAACAAAAAGAGCTGGAGATATAGTTCAATGCTTGCCTGGTATGCGCAAGAACCTGAGTTCAATCTCCAGTACCACACCTACAAACAGGGAAGGAGGGAAGGAGGAAGAGAAGGAAGGCAGAAGGAAAGAAAGCAGAAAAGCACCTTCTTTCTCAAGGTGACATCTCCTTTCTGGGGAAGCCCAAGGACTTGCTATGGTTTGAATATGTCCTTTGAAGTTCATATGTTGGGCACTGAATCCCCAATGCACCAGTGTTGAGAGGTGGGACCCCTGAGAGATGATTACTGCCCTTGTGCATGGATTAATGCTGTTATCTTAGGAGTAGGTTCATAATCAAGAGTGGTTTCTGGTGAAAGGGTGAGTTTGGCCCCTCCCCTTCTCTCTCTTTCTTTCACATGCACACTCTTTTGCCCTTGCACCCTTCTGCCATGGGATGATGTAGCCAGACCCTCATGGGGTTGGGGATTTAGCTGAGAGGCAGTGTTTGCCTAGCACACAGAGGTCCTGGGTTTGATCCTCAGCACTAGGGGAAAAAAAGAAAAAGAAAGCGAGATCCACTCTCCCAAAAAGGCCCTTATGAGATGTAAGTTTCTCAGTCTCCAGAATGGAAAGGAATAAATGGGTCCTCTATCAATCATCCAGTCTCAGGTATTCTGTTATAGTTGCACACAACATGCAGGACAGATTGCCTCTGCAGGGACATAAAAGCTCAGCCCCTTCTTGCAGAACCATCCCAGTTTTCTGAGGCCTTGGTAGAGATGGTTTCACAGCCCCGCCTCCCTCTGCCCAGTCTTGCCTTCTCCACTGCCTCTCAGGTCTTGATCCCGAAAGCACTTTCTGATAAAGTTTTGTTCACCAATCTACCTCAGAGTCTGCTTTCCAGGGAACCCAGAATGCAACAAGAGATCACTTCCTTGCTCTGCTCTCAGGCTCCTGATCTGTACAACATAAGGAACTGAAGAACGTGGGCTTGGAGCTCAGGTAGATCTAAATTATAATCTGAGAGCCACCACTTGCCAGCAATGTGTTTTGGGGGTGATTTCTTTATCCTCTGTGAGACTTAGCTGTCTCATCTTTAAATGTGGTGCAGTAGTCACCTCTCAGGCTCCAAGCCCAGCATCAGTGTGGCTGTGGACAGTTTCATCTGAACTCAGAGCCCCCTCACGCTGGCAGGGCCTCACCATCTATTCTTTACTCTCTTCAGAGAGGAATTCCCCCAGACCACTGACCTCTGTACACTTCACTGATGTGTCAGGGCCCTGAATCTGGGTTGGATCTGTGTCCCACCCTCTGGAGTGAATGTATCACATCAAGTCTTTAATGTATTTGTCACTTCTTGCTCATTTGGCCCCATTAGCCTGATGTTATTGATATGGTGGACTAATGGAATGCTCTATGGAATGTCCAGATGGTCCCTTTGGACTAGATTATAATGGAAAGCAGAAGAGTTAACATGGCCCCAGTGCAAGATGCTCTGTGTGAATGTGAGCTAGTTTTAGCCTCCATTCTGATAGGGCTAAAAAAGAAGACAGTAAACAGATCAATGGTCTTGCTCCATAAATGGGCGGCCGAATTCATCCGTTCCAGGAAAGATTCTGTATTCAGCACAATAGCCACAACTGGGACTGCTGCTTGGCTAAATTTGAGGTAGTTTACTCTTGTCAGTCACAGTGGTATAGTTTTTGTAGGAGCCAGATTGGTGAATTAAGTGAGAGTATGAAGGAGACCACTATAGCTGCATTCCTGAATCTTTAAGGGTGGCACTGATTTCTGCAATTCCCACCTGGAATAAAAAACAAACTTGCATGTGATTTATTATCTTGGCAAAAGAGGGGGCAGTTTTGAAAATACCCAATTGACCTTCCTGACTATGCTAGCTCTTATTCAAGGAACAACTGTTGGGTTTTTTTTGTTGGTGTTTTTTTTTTTTTTTTTTTTTTTGGTCCTGGGGATTGAACCCAGGATGCTTTAGCACTGAGCTTCATCCCCAGCCCTTTTTATATTTTATTTTTAGACAGGGTCTCATTAGGTTGCTTAGGGCCTTGATAAATTGCTGGGGCTTGCTGTGAACTTGCAATCCTCCTGCCTCGCCTCCCGAGTCACTGGGATTACGGGCATGTGCCACCACTCCAGGCTTCTTGGGGTTCTACCAACTAGCGAATACGTCCTTTTCAATTGCATACTCAGGATTGGGGCTAGACCCTCAGAGGATTAGCAGACCCGGTGAACTCACTGCAAATGGGGGCGGCCAGGCCTCCATTATTACCTGACTTCAGTACTCTATCTCCGACAGGAGGGAGCGGCAAAATGACACTTTTGATCATCACAAATCAGTGTTGCTTCAGATCCTGTGGCTAATAATCCTTCAAATCCTCAACATTCCCCTTTCCTCATGCTCCGTTACACAGGCAAATGATCATGGATTCTTGCAGGAAAGGGCTGGGGGAGTGACTGTTAAATACATTTGCCACGATGTTGTAGGTCCTTCCTCAGGGGGACCCAGCCTCTCCTTTAGTCGATGACTCAGGTCCAGAAACATGGCAAGGAATCATGACATTTTCCTGGGGGTGGTTACTTTCAGGCCCCTGATCATCCAACCTTGATTCTTGATTATTTATTTTATTTTATTTTATTTTTTTGATTGTTTAAAGCAATGCACTGTTGGCCACCCATCTATCTGGGCCCTGGGAACACTGTGTTCTGTTAACCATCTCCATGGTCCTCTGTGGGTCAGGCCCTCCTGCCTGCCCCTCTGATTTTGCTGCTCATTATAATTGTACCCACCTGGGTTCAAAAGGTGACATATTGCCACCTGGTCTCTATTATTTTGGGATTCTATCCTCCCCCTAGGTTTGAGGGGGTCCAATTCTGTAATAGCCTCTCTCACCACCAGTGAAGTTGGTGCTGTCCCTGCCCCCACCAGCTCATTCCTCACTGCTTCAGTGACTAGTATGTTCTCCAGAGCCTCCCACAGTGCAGAGTGGGCTGGTGGGTCACATGGTTTTCTAACGATAGTACAAGCACTCCAGCAGGCCTGTGTCTCTGAGTCTTTTGATCTCTTCCTCACTGTCTGCCACAGCATTTTCAATATTTCTACTTCACTAAGTGTGCACCATTGCTTTTCCTAAGTTCCTAAATTTAATCTTTTAAGTGTATCAGCACTCCTTCCTGGGTTCCTTGCCAGGGTGTTAAATGCTGTGTCATGGGAGAGTACACCCACATTAATACCTGCTGTCATCTACCTGCTATGGCTTGGATGTTGAGTGTCCACCAAAGGTCCATGTGTCAAAGGCTTGGTCTTGGGGTGTGCTACTGTGAAGTGATGGAACCTTTAAGAGGTGGGGCCTAGTGGGGGGCTTTTAGGTCACTGGGGATATGCCCTCAAAGGAGATAGTGGGACCCTGGCCCCTTTCTCTTTGTTCTAGCCATGATGGAATTTTGCTCCACCATGAGCTCCCACCATGATATATGCCTCACCACAGGCCCAAGGCAATGGGGTCAACTAATCATGCACGGAAAACTCCAAAACCAGGAACCAAAATAAAACTTTTATCTTTATAGGCTGATTATGTCAGATATTTTCTTATCCTGACAGAAAGTTGATGGACATAACACTTTTACCTTACTCTCCTCTTGATACAGCTCAGTATCCAGTTCTGTGCATAGTTCTTGCCTGAATGTATTACATAGCCAGATCTTGTGGTTTCTTCAAAGTATAGCCTCTCTCCTCCCTTTGCAGGTCCAGCATGGTTGGGATTTGACTTGTATCCATCAGCTATGCAGGAAGGAGGCAAAAACTACATTTTAATAAGGACAGATAACCTTTAGTAGGGGACCTGCCTCTCTGGACACCTTGTATGATTTTCCACCAAGGGGGACAACTGTTTGCAAGCAGGAGAGGTGGGTCACTTCTGTAGGCTCAGTGCACTCAGAAAAATCTGAGAATTCAAGGCTCTCAACTATATTGGCTCATATATTCCCAGTCTAAATCTCAGGTTCCCTTTCTTTTCCTATTAGAGTTCTGACCTTGACATTAGAGGCCTGCTAGGGCTAGGAAATCTACCTTCTTTGGAGCTCTGTTACTCTAACCACTAAATTTTCAGCCTGATCCTCTGTCCACAGAAGGAATTTCCTTAAATGTGGCCCAGGAGGCCCTCTGGCTTTTACATTTTGCATTGGTGATTATGCAATCTGAGACCATCCTTAACCCTCTCTAGCAAATCAGTGGGCTCAGCAACAGTCATTCATTTCCATATTCTTATAATCACACTTCCCTAAATGGCCAGAGCTATTATACCAGGCATTGTGACTCCTTCCACCCATATCCCATCTGTAGAGGAGAAACGATTTATTTATTTATTTGCAGTACTGGGGATTGAACCCAGGGCCTTGCACACACTAGGCAAGTGCCATATCACTGACCTGTATCCTCAGCCCTTATTATTTTTTATTTTGAGACGGACTCTTGCAAAATTGCCCAGGCTTGCCTTGAACTTGCGATCCTTCTTGCCTCAACCTCCCAAGTAGCTGGAATTATAGGCATGCACCACCATGCCCGGCAAAAAAAAAAAAAAAAAAAAAATTATCTTTTTACCCACTGCTAGGTTCATGGATGAATCCAACGTAATAAAAGATAAAAAGATGTATTAAAACCAGGCACAGGGACTGGGGTTGTGGCTCAGTGGCAGAGCACTTGCCTAGCATGTGTGAGGAACTGGGTTCAATTCTCAACACCACATATAAATAAATAAACAAATGTCTATTGACAACTAAAAAATATAAAAAAAACAAAAAACAGGCACAGTGGCACACACCTGGGAGCATGGGAGACTGAGGCAGGAGGATTGCAAGTTCTAAGCCAGTCTCAGCAATTTAGGGAGACCCTAAGCAAATTAGCAAGACCCTGTCTCAAAATAAAAGACAAAAAAAGGGTTGGGGATGTGACTCAGTAGTAAAGCACCTCTGGGTTCAATTCCCGGTATAAATAAATAAATAAATAAATAAATAAATAAATAAATAATAGATTAACAAGAGAAAGCATACACATTTATTTAATATTAGTTTTATGGATTCAAGGGCTTTAGAAATGAAGACAATGAGGACTTTCCCCCACCACCCAAAAACAAATCAACCAACCTCACCCCCTGGCCTGCCAAATGGAGAAGTCTTTATGTCTATGCTTAGATTTGATGTAGAGTAGACAGTCAAGCAGAAATGTGATTGGACAAAAGGGGTCTGATCTAATGGTGATGAGCTGGGGGAATGTGGCCAGGCCTGTTTGGTCAGATTCTTCTTGGCAGTCCTGTGTGACACCTGTCACATGAGGGTCTTCGGGGGAGAAGGGCAAGGGGAGGTGAGGGTGTCCTTCCTATTTCTGTAAGATAGCATATTTGGAGATGGCATTTCCTGTTCTCCATCATGCCCCAGTTTGCCAGCAGTGCAAGTTTGAACAATTGTACGGTTACAACACGCCAGGGATCATCCTCACTTGTACACCAACTCACTGAGAGCTGCCTGGTGAGTGACCCCTCCCCATTCCCTCTTCAGAGTCTGATCCTAGGGCTACTTTGACATCTTAAGTCTGATTTCCCTGCAAGGAGACTCTGAGATGGAGATCTGTCTGCAGAAGGTTTACCGGGCAGTGCTCTTGGGCAACATATCCCTAAGCAAGTGGGAGAACAGGATTGGGAAGAGAGAAGATGACCCTCAATGTGCAACCAAGGCCTCAACCAACCCTCCAGGGAGCTCTAGACCGACATCCCTTCAGAGGGACCTGACTTTTAGATCCCACAGCAGCCAACTGCTGTCTGCAGGCTGCCCTCAGGGCCTGGGCATCACCTCGGTGAAGGCAGCAACCTGCAGCCATGGAAGGTTCCCAGGGTGGGAAGAAGTTGTAGGCATGAGTAGCTAATCCTCCCGGAGGCTGGGAATGGGTATGCAGCCCTGGAGAGGAACCCAAAAGGAACATTGTTGTATCCACTCTAATACCCATCTCCTCAAGTCCTCTGAGAACAGAATGAGATAAAATGTGTTAAGAGGTTAGCAATATGGGGGCTCGGGGTGTAACTCAGTGGTAGAGCATGTATGTGCTTAGCATATACCTGGGTCCCCAGGTTCCATCCCCAGCACCAAAAAAAAAAAACTTTAACAACACGTCAGTCCTATAATGCTTTAAAAAAGAAAGAGAAAAAGGTACCTAATGTTGTTACAGTTAAGCTCGTCCTCGAAACAACACTTTAGTCAACTGTGGACACATACATGACGGTGGTCCCATAGATTATAATGGAGCCGAACAATTCCTATCACCCGGTATTGTTACTGTACCCTTTCTATGTTTAGCTACGCTTAGATCCACAAATAATTACCATTGCCCACAGAACTCATTACAGAAACATGCCGTACAAGTTTGTAGCCTTCAAGAAAGAGGCTACCCCGCGTGGCATAGGTGTGCAGTAGGTGATCCCATCTAGGTGTGTGTGAGCATCCTCCGTGATGTTCACTCGACAACGAAGCACATAGGGATGCATTTCTCCAAACATCTCCATCATTAAGCAACTGTTTTCATAATAAAAACAATAGTTGTGACCTGTATAATAATATTAGGTCAAACAACTCAAAATTGTTGACATTTAATCAGATTTAACCCATAAGTATGGTAATTTCATATGGGTTTTGTATTTGCTTTTATTTTTTTGCAATACTGGGAATTGAATTTACAGGCACTGTGACACTGAGCTACATTCCCAACCTTTATTATATTTTATTTTGAGACAGGGTTTTGTCCAGGCAGGCCTTGAACTTGCAATCCTCTGGCCTCAGCTTCTCTAGTAGCTAGCATTATGGATGTGACCCACTGCACCCAGTTCATGTGGTTTAATCTGATAATTAATAACAATAATTAATAACCTATACCTGTTCTACATATCTTATAGGATTATTTTGAGGATCAACTGGAGATGGATATGTGGAAAATGAAAAATGTAAAATGAAAAGTTTATTAAAATGTTGGCGTAGTATTGCCATTATTTATTTTTACTACAACATCTAATAAAACGGCTATGTCCACTCTTATCTGTTAAATACTCAAACATAATTTACTTTAATCCCTACTGGCCCACGTGGGAACTCAGGCCTGTGGAATATCCCTAGTTATTTAGAGGCTCCTCAGGTCCTGGGTTAAAATTGCCCTATGGATTCAGCCAACTACAGATAGAAAATATTTGAGGGGAAAAAAAATTGTGTTTATACAGAATGAACATGAATAGACATTTTTCTTGTCATTATGCCCTGAACGATACAGCAGACCAACTATTTACATAGCATGTACATCATTATTAGATATTATAAGCAATCTAGAGAGAATTTAAAGTATATTGAAAGATACTAGCAGGTTATATGCAAATAGGATGCCATCTTACACCAGGGACTTGAATATCTGCAGATTTTGGTATCCACACGGGTCCTAGAACAAAACCAATCTCCCATAGACACGAGGGATGCTGGTTGAATATATACATTCCATACATATGTTGTGAGGGCACAAAATAACTCCAAAATGATACGTACACTAAATCCATAATCTTGTTTCTAGGTAGGGGACCTGGTGGTTGAGAAAAGAAGACATTTCACTCTCCACCTTTTATACAGTTTTTGTATTTTTAAATTTTTTGTATTTATTATATACATTTTTTGAAGTCATGAGTCATGTGAAGGTATTGACTACTCAAAAAAAAAAAAAAAACAATTTCTTTTTTAATAAGGATGAAAAAAAGAATCAGTCAAGGGGCCTGGGGTGTAGTTCAGTGATAGAGTGTGGGCTTAGCATACATGGGGCCCTGGGTTCGATCCCCAGCATTCAAAATAAAGAAAGAAACAAACTAATAAATAAGTCAGTCAATAAACCATCCAAGAAAAAGAAAATGAAGATAATTTTCCTAAAGCAATCAATAAAGTTCCAGCAGAGGAGCTATTACCGCTCATGCCTGTCTCTTATTCCCTGCAACCAAGTGCTGTCAACTCAACTTTCAGAATATCTCAGAGCTGTCCCCCTCCCCCTCCCTCTTCATCCTTGCTACCCTGGATTAAGCCATGGGCATCTTTTGCCTGGACCACTGCAATGGTTCTCAACCCATTCTCCTCGCACCCACCCTTCCCCCTTTCCTGTCCACACAGCCCTACAGGAATTCTTAATATCAAAAATGGGACCATGTCACTTTGCTTCTTCAAACTGGGGATTTCAGACCAAATTTTCACTTTCTCTTTTACCATGTTCACTATTGTAAGTAACTTCCAGTCTTAGAAAGACTCCCCCCAAAATGAGGGGAGAAGGCAACTAATAGGTACTGGGTGCTTCTGTGAGCAAACTTTACAGATCCTGTGATCACTCTTCCTGAGAGTCCCTTTATGTGGGCACAACTACTGTCCCCATTTTACAGATGAGAAGACTCGAGTCAAGGAGGCTGCCATGGGAGTTGTCTGTCAGCATCCACCTCTCCTGGGAATGACCTCTCCCTAGTTCTGTCCACTTCGTCACTGTAGGAGCGGCCATGATCTGCCACCATCCTGGCTGCAGTATACAGCTGACAGGCTCAGGGACAGGCAACGGATCCAATCTGGGTGGCAGAGCACAGCCCATGCAGCAAGGCTGCCTTCTCCAGCTGGTAACAGGGAGGCCTGGTGGACCAGGAGAGGGCCTTTGTGATCATCACTCTCAGCTAAGAAGATGTCGGAGAGCGGTGATCCGAATTCCCTGGTTTTGAACCAGGTAATGACCCCTACCTTTAGTCCCGAAATCAATATAAAACCTTGACCTTGTCATTTTCTCCTTCTGCACCTTAGAATCTGTGTCTGTAAAATAACAGGGTGGGTAGGGACCAGTGGGGTAGTTTGGGTAGGAGAAGATGATCTCCAAGGATCCTCACTACTGTGTGACCTTGGGAACTCCGCTCCCCCACTCTGGGACTCAGTTTCCACAATTATAAAATGAGAGGGGGTGGGGAAGTGGAGAATGAATGAGATGACTTCTCAGAGAATTTTCCAGTTCAAAAATGCAGGGCCCATCAAGTCAGAGGTAGGAGACCGCCTCCCTTCTCAACAGGTGTGATAGCTTTTCCCTAGGTTTTTCCGAAGACCCCTTCTTGGCCTCTGTAATGAGAGGGTGGTAGACTTCCTAACCTGGGACTCCTGATGTGGAAGGAGTTAATCTTGCCCCAAACAAATGAACCACAGAGACAAAAACCATCTGTGGTGTGATGGAGGCCCTGCCAGAGGCCCCTTAATAGCCTGCCTCTTGAGAACCCAAGTCCCGACCCCCGCCGTCTTGGAAGCCCCTCTTCCCCTCGGATCTGATTGTTACATTTCCCATCATGCTCTTGGCCTACTGCTAGGAGGTCGCTCACTGCTCTTAAGAGTTCTTTATTCAACTCCACTTGGGCTCCCAGCCACTAAATTCTTCCTGCTCAAGCATTACTTAGATTAGCTAAGGATGTTGGCATTTAGAGCCAAACTCCAGCCTTTATCTCAGAAGGCGGCCTCTGGACTGCCTGGCTGTTGTTTCAAAGCAGCGTGCCTCTGGAGGGACTGTTCTTCATAATGCAGGTTATTACATAGGCTCTTGCTGTATCTATGATTCTGCATAATTTCACACTTCGTTGGTCCATTTCACCATGGACCACTCTTGCATGTTAATCTATATGGGAGGTGAGGCAGCAGACTCTGCCACTTTTGTTCACTGAATCCTCTTCAATCAATTTTTTTTTTTTTTTTTTTTTTTTTTTGGTGCTGGGATTGAACTCAGGGGTGCTTAACCACTGCACACCCTCCCCAGCCCTTTTCTATATTTTATTTAGAAACAGGGTCGTACTGAGTTCTTCAGGGTCTCCCTAAGTTGCTGAGGCTGGGCTTTGAACTCGAGATCCTCCTGCCTCAGCCTCCCAAGCCACTGGGATTACAGGCGTGCACCACGGCGCCTGGCCCTCTTCAACTAATCTGTGTGTGGAGGGCCGTGTCTCAGGTCTTGCACATGCTAAGCATGCTCTCTCCCACCGAGCCACCCTCTCAGCCCTTGAGCTCCTCTTCAGTGGGCCTCATCCCCTCTTTCAGTTGCCATAGGGCACTCCTTGTGCCCTCCAGTGCCCAGAAATGACACGTAACGATTGATGCAATTCACATGCTCCACGCATCCATGGTTGCCATTTTACAGGTGAACTAGGTCTCTCACAGGAAATCTTCACTAACTCTAATGTAAAGCAGAAAATGTTCACTATTTTCACTGAGCAGCCACATTTCTTACCTTGGAGCTAGGACTTTTTTCACAGTACTTCAACTGCCAATTGTTTATTTATTAATTTTTTGGTGCCAGGGATTGAACTCAAGAGTGCTTAACCACTGAGCCACATTCCCAGCCCCTTTTATTTTTTGAGACAGGATCTCACTGAGTTGCTTAGGGCCTCCATAAGTTGCTGAGGCTGGTTTCGAACCTGCAGTGCTCCTGCCTCAGCCTCCCGAACCACTGGGATTACAGGTGTGAGCCAGCAGTCCCAACAATGGCCAATGGCTTATTAAAATGAACCCAATTTTGACAAATGGATGCTGTACCCTAGATCATCCAGACCTAGATCATCAGTTAGGGCAAGGCTCAGCTGCTATAAGAAAGAGATCCAATCAAACATGGCTTAGGGAGCAAAAGAGTTTTTCTCTCACATTACAGTCCATGGAGGCTGGCAGCTCTGCAGCACATAGCCTGTCAACATTTGAATTCTGTGGGGTGTGGTGGATCGCACCTGTAAGTCCAGTGACTTGGCAGCCTGAGTCAGGAAGATGTCAAATTCAAGGTGAAACTGGGAGACTAGTGAGAATTTGTCTCAAATAAATTAATAAAAATAAAAGACTGGGGTGTGACTCAGTGATAGAGTACCCCTGGATTCAACCCCCAGTACTGAAGAAAAAAAGTGCCATTATCCTTCTTTTTTGAGGAAATTGAGACTCTGGAAAACTGAGTATCCGATCAAAAGTAGAGTAAGAAGTCAGACCCTGTTCTGACTCCAAAGCCCAAACTCTGCATGCCATGCCATGGTGACCCTGGACTGAGGCCTTTTCTTTACCACTATAGCTTTTCCTTCATCCAGAAATATCTTCTAAAGATGGGATGCTGGTCCAAGAGCCGAGCTGGGAGGAGACAGGCCACAAAGGAAAAGGCACCTGGCGTCTGCCCTTGTGAAGAGAGCAGGCCAAAGGGGAGGCAGGACATATTCTAAAGCATCTCCCCAAACTTCCTGACTGCCCTGGGAAAGGGTGGAGGGGGGCCCAGGGTGGTAGATTTTGTTTCAGGACTATAATGGGGTTGCTCTCCAGAAACCCTCCAGGGTGGCAACCCAGACTCCAGATTACAAACCAATTCTTTTTTTGTTTTCTTTCCTTTCTTTTTTTTCTTTTTTAAATTTAATTTAAAAAAAATTTACAGATTGCCTTTTGATTCATTGTTCACAAATGGGGTACAATTTTTCATTTCTGTGGTTGTACACGATGTAGATTCACACCATTCATGTAATCATACTTATACTTAGAGTAATACTGTTTCATTCTACTATCTTCCCTTCCCCCACCCCCTCCTGCCCCTCTACACCATCCAAAGTTCCTTCATTCTTCTCTTCCCCCTCCCCGGCCACCCCTCCTTTTATGTATCTTCATCCACTTATCAGAGAAAACATTTGGCCTTTGGTTTTTTGGGGCTTGGTCTATTTCACTTAGCATGATATTTTCCAACTTCATCCATTTACCAGCAAATGCCATAATTTTATTTTTCTTTATGGCTGAGGAATATTCCATTGTGTATATATACCATAGTTTCTTTTTCTTTTCTTTTTTGGCACTGGGGATTGAATCCAGAGTTGCTTCACCACTGAGTCACATCCCCAGCCCTTTTTATTTTATATTTTGAGTCAGGGTCTCACTAAATGGTTGAAGCTGGCCTCGAACTTGGGATTCTCCTGCCTCAGCCTCCCAAGTCACTGGGATTGCAGGCATGTACCACTGCCAGCTACAAACCAATTTTTTTCTTTTTTAAAATATTTTTTAGATGTTGACAGACCTCCATTTTATTCATTTATTTTGTAGGGGTGCTGAGATCGAACCCAGTGCCGCATACATGCTAGGCAAGCCTCTGCCACTGAGCCACAACCCCAGTTTCTCTTCAGATGCTATAAATCTTTCAGTTTACAAACCAATTCTTAACAAAATGAAAGTACATATTTTAGTGCCAAATATTGATTTACAGAAAAGACTAATCTAAAAAGAAAAACTTTTTTTAAAATCCGCGGGAAAGCCCGCTTTCCTTATAACTCGTAGATCAACATGGCTTTCAGCCCATTTGATTGTTTGTGAACAGTTTCATGATTTTTTTTAGGATGTCCAGACAAGGCCCAGTGTAACACAGGGCCCATCTTATCTTCTGTCCCCCAGAGTGTTCAGCACAGTGCAAACTAGTGAATAAGAGGCTAAAAACAAGGAGTGTGACTAAAAATTACACTTAGAGGTTCCCCCACCAAATATTCTCACTGCAGTAGCTCCTTCAGTGGGGCCACTGATTGACAACCCTCTGGGAATATAGAACATCCACACAGCTTTTTTTGGTCGGGACTGGGTGGTGGGTACGAAGAATTGAACCCAGGGGTGCTTAACCTCTGAGTCACATCCCAGCCCCCTTCTTCTTTTGAGACAAGTTCTCACTAATTTGCTGATGGTCTTGCTAATTGCCAAGGCTGGCTTTGAACTTGTAATCCTGCTGCCTCAGCCTCCAGAGCCTCTGGGATTATAGGCATGCGCCACAGAACCCAGGCACACAGCTATTTAATGTCTCTTTCTTTAATAGGATTAGACAAGGTTACCATGAAGTTAAGGAAAGTTTCCAACATTAGAATAAAAGAGAATAAAACAATAGAAAACAGGAAGCTGGAGGAAACTAGGACAGTGAAGGAAGCAGAATAAAACTTACAAATAAAAAAGTCCCATCCATGTTTAGTATTCTCAGACAAGTAAGAGGGATCTTTGAATTGGAGTTTCAGAAAGAAAGAACAGAAAAAATAAAGTGGAAGAATTATGAGGAAAATATTACAAAGAAATTTCTGAGAACTAAAGGACATGAATGTCCAAGCTGAAAGTGTCCACTGAACACTGGGCACAGTAACTAGAAATTAGGCCTTGCCAAAGTACATCATGTTGGCCTTTCAGGACCTTAGGAATAAGTATAAGCTCATTAAACACATCTAGAGAAGAAAAAAACAAGTTATATACAAAAAAAATGAAGAATTGATAAGGTATCAGATTTTTAAAAACTTGTATGCTTCAAAATGTTGGGGAAAAATGATTTTCTGTCTAGAATTCTACCCCTGGCAAAACTATCATTCCAAATGATAGTAGTTTAAAGACATTTTCAGATATGCCAAATCTCAAAATTTTATTTCCCCTGTATGCTTTTCCAGGAAGTTGCTAAAAGATGTACTCCAGAAAAATGAGAAAGTAAGTCAGAGAGGAAGACCAGGGATCTAGGAAAGGGAGATTCAATACAGAAAAGGGATCAAGTGGATTTCCAGGAAAACAGAAAAAAGACTTTTTTTTGGATACTGGGGATTGAACCCAAGGGTGCTTAACCTCTGAGTCACATCTCCAGCCCTTTTAGAGACAGGGACTCACTGAGTTGCTTAAGGCCTTACTAGGTTGCTGAGGCTAGCTTTGAACCTGCCATCCTCTTGCCTCAGCCTCCACACCCAGAAAAAAGAAGTTTTAAAACATATGCGGCCAGTCCTGGGTTGTACCCAGCTCACATGGGAGCAGAAGACTCAGGGATCTAAGAAGAGATCCAATAAAAGGCACTGGGTGCGGGGGGGAGAGGCACTAATATACTGCATAGGTTTAGCCATGTAGAAAATTGTGAGGCAGTTGAAGGTAAAAAACAAACTACGAGTGAAAAAAAAAAAAAAAAAAAAAAAAAAAAAAAGAATATGATAGTATATGGTTTGGATGTGTCATTAAAATTTCATGTATTGGAAACTTGATCCCCCTATTTTTATACTGATGGAATTGGGAGGCGGGGCCTTTGGAAGGTAATTAGGATTAGATTACGTCATCAGGGTGGGACCCCTATGATGGGACTGGAAGCTGTGTAAGAAGAGGAAGAGAGACCTGTCTCTTTATGTGATGCTCTTTGCTGTGTTATTATGCAGCAAGAAAATTTTCACCAGATGCTAAGAATCTGCTCTTGGACTCCCAGCCTCCAGAACTGAGAGCTAAGTATACCTCTGTTGTTTATAAATTACCCAGTCTTAGGTATTTTGTTATAGCAACAGAAAACAGACTAAGACAGATGATAGTTACCAACTCCAGGTAAAAATAAAAGCTGATAAGAAAGGAAACGTCATAGGGCATACTACTTGACTCAGCAGGGAACAGCATTTACCAGGTCATAGCAACATACACAGGGGATATGAATTTAACTGATAATCACAAGACAATCCCATAGGATGAGCTGGGAGAGTTAAGCAACTACAGAGAGGAGACCTACTGTTTAAGGAAGGTAAACCCTTGTCCACAATAGAAAACTGGCTAACTAAAATTTACAAATTAAGAAATAGAAATGTGAGCAGTTATTTAGAACAATGGTCAGGAAACTACATCTCACAGGTCAAATCCATTTTTAAAAATAATTGTTTTGTGAATAAAGTTTTATCGGGACATGACCATGCCCATTCTTTGACATATAGCTGCTTCCTGGCTACAAGACAAAGTTGAGAAGTTGAAATCAAACCTGCGTGGTCTACCAAGGGGAAAATATTAATTCTTTGACCCTTTACAGAAAGAATCTGCAGACCTCTGATTTAGGAAAATGAAGATAATATTTAATATCTTAATGTTTATACTTCTTCAAGGTGAAGAAGAAGCCAAAAGGGTTAAAAGTGATTTTTCCTGGCTGCTGGTTTTTGGTATAAGCCTCTAAAGACTGAGTGACTTTTTAAATATGTGAATTATTACTTTTGATAAAAAGAAGACATTCTGGGTTTTTTAGGGAGTTGTCCTGAGGCCCCTGGAGTGACAGTGAGAGAGCCCCTGGTCTGACATCAGGGGGCACTGCCTTGCCCTCCTGTCCCCTGCTCTGCCAGCTGTCACCATCCCATCTAAATGGGGCTCAGTGAGTCAGAGCTCCTGGCCAGCAGTGTGGAGACCAGAACCGGGAGGAGCCGCCCTGGGCCAGCCTGGTGCCTCAAGCCGTTCCTCAATATTGTCCATATCATTGTGTGACAGTAGGGACAGCCAGTGGTTTCAGTGACTATGAGCTCCACTCTTGGATTGCCTAGCTTCATAAATCCCAGGCTCTCTCTGTAATTAGATATGCCCCGGGTAAGTTACTTAATTCCTGTGTCTCGGTTTTGTCATTGATTCAATGGAGTTAATAACACCTATTTCTAGGGCTACCGTCGGCATACTTCAACTAGTCCATATGAAAACAGCACGGTAGCAGGGACATAAAGCCTAATGAATGTTAGCTACTATTATCCTCATTTTCTCAGATGACACAATTGAGGTCCAGAGAGGGAAAGTGGTGTGCACAGTGTCGCACAGTTTACTAGAGGTTGAGCTAGGATTAGTGCCTGGGACTCTTCTGTTTCAGTGTGATACTCTGTCCTTGAACCTCTCCAAGTTGCTTAGATATGCATAAGACATCTTTGGACAGATACACAAACAATGAACAAAATGGGCAGGTAAGGACTGGGAGAATAGGGACAGAGAAGAAAGGAGACTTTATTTTTCACTGTGATTTTCAACTTTCCAACTATGAGACTGTATGATTACACAAAATAAGGAAACAGATGGATTAATTAAATGAATGGATTAATACTGCCTTTCTCGTGGTATAGAACGAATGAAAAAGCAGAAGCGCAGAAGATATTCTCTTCTGCATTAAGAGACATTTGGATGTGAAGGGTTACAACTGGGAATCATGGTGCTTTTTAGTAAAAGCAAACTTTGCTCTGGATTTGCAGAGCAAACTGTAGGAAAGGGCACAAAATTCAGACAGTTCATTAGTCAAGATCTTCTCTTTGAGATGGAATAGGCTTCCTTGGCCACAGGTATCTTGGAGTGCAATGGAAATTTCCACCTTGGCACCTAGCAAATGAAAGGTCCCCTCCCCCCAGACTGACTCCCAAGCCTGGCACTTTGCATCCAGGCCCCCAGTTGGACAACTGTTCTGAAAAACGTGATTAAGCCGGCAAAAACTCCTTGTTTGTTTTTTTTAATTTTTTTTTTTTTTTTAATTGGGGGTGACAGTGAGGGCCACAGTTTGTTTTTCAAGGGAGGGAACTAAATCCCAGAAATAGCTGAGTGTGAGATGGCAGGCGGCTGGCAGCGAGCAGGAGGCTCCAGGGCAAGGCTCCCAGGCCATGTTGACTTTGGACGGGCTGCCTGAGCATTGTAAACAATTGCAGAAATGATTTCCTACCCTGGCGAAAGTCTTGTTTGGACAAGGGGTCCCCCCCACTTCTTTAAAAGGCAGTTTTATCATTTGTTTGCAAAAATGCTCAATCCCCTCTTTCTTTTCTTGTTCCCTCTGTGACTCTGGACTCCCCCAGAGCCAGATGAAAAATCTTTGTGTTTCTTTAATGTTAACCAAACCCCCACTCCTCCTTTTTTAAACTGTTCCAGGTCTGTTGGACAAATATTCCCCAGCAACAGCGCTTACAAGGGTCTGTTAAGGATTTTGTTAGGCTGGAGTCTTCAGCCAGAGTGACTTGAATTTTTTTTTTTTCTTCCTTGTTTATTACATTTTTAACTACTAACACAATAAAATCTGCACACACGGATTGGGAAAGCAATAAAAATGTGTTGGCCTGCCCTAGCTAATGCTCCATCTAGACACTGATGTCACAGATTTGGTCTCACCCACCCTCTCAAGATGTCAGACTGGGAAATAAAACTGGTCGACTATATGGAAGAAAGCACAGGACAGAACAGGGAGCTCTGTGGGGCCGCCGGCGAGGGTGGGGCTTCTGCGAGGCGGGGGATGGGCTGCACACTCTGAAAAGCAGCCAGGACACGGAGCAGTTCAGAAAGAAGGAATACTCTGTTCTTGACCACCCAGGGACAAGGGCAGCCACAGAGCAGATGAGGAGCATGATATGCTCGCCTACATACTCCAGCCAGCTCGCTCCAAAAGGGAGAAGGCGAGAGGAGGAAGAGGCTAGGGCGGGCTGGGAGCGGGGGATGGAGAGGGAAGAGGAGGCAGAGGCTGTGCTCCCGCTGTATAGTCCCAGCTGGAAACAGAAGCCACCCTCAAGCTGGATAATGGAGGAGAGTTTAATAAAGGCACCATTGACAAGGTGGAGGCAAGAGGCAAGGGGAGAGAGAGGGATGGAGCGCCACCCCAGAGCCTGCGGCAGCCGGGCGCTGCCACCGTGCCTAGAGCTGAAGGTCCTCCAAACACACCGCACGGAACACAACTTCTTAGCGTTCATCCTGTCACCCCGAAACCAGCACTCTGTTGGAAGACATGATGGAAACGACCCAATGACTACTCCAAATTAAGAACTGATGTAGCCCACCTCTGCCATTGGATTGTGCATTTTTTCATGGTTGAATGGGATGGTAGGCGGCTAATAGCTCAGTAACATCTCGGCTATGGAAAATAACAAAAGAAAATTGATAGGGAAAAAAAATGCAATTATACCTTCCAAATGACTAGAGAAACACTTCCCAATTCTAACACTGGCTGTGTCCAACAGGTTGGGATTATGGGATTTTGTGAGTTTTTTTTTTTTTTTTTTTTTCCTTATTAATGTGTTTCAATTTTTTAAAATATTCTACAATGTCAATACTATTTTTTTAATTAAAAAATCAATAAACATTAAGGTAAAAACAGTGTGAAACAAAATTTTAGAAGAGAACAAACATAAGAGGTAACATATAAAAAGGCTGGTGGTAAGCATTAAATCTATTTAAACATGTAATTAAACCTGTATAACCATAATGATCACATTTACCAGAAAATAATGCAATTGTTATGGTTATCGTGAAAAAAATTCACAAAAGTTTTCCTTTTTCTTCAAGAAATCTTTATATTTTTTAATTGGTTCTTTTTAGTTATACATAATATTAGGATTCATTTTGACATAATTACAAAAGCATGGAATATAATTTGTTGCAAAAATATTTCTTTGTTAATTGTTGTTGATAATAGATTGAGTGGGGGGGGGGATTCCCCAAACTGTCACTAAAAAAGGAGATGAAAGGGATTGAAAGCAAAGGAAGACTGGTATTTGCTCATTTGTTTTTATTATAGTAAAATATACATAACATAAAAGTTACAATTTAAACCAGCTTTAAGTATACAGTTCCATGGCATTAGGTCATCTCTGGAATTTCTTTATCTTCCTGAACTGAAACTCAGTACCCCTTAAACACTAGGTCCCCAAGCCCTCTCCTCCCGGACCCCAGAGAACAACATTCTATTTTTCTGTCTCTAAGTTTTATTCTACTCTAAGTACCTAAGTGGAATCTTCTGACTAGCTTATTTCATCAGCAAAATGCATTCTAAAGTTCATCCATGTTGTAACATGTTTCAGAATTTCCTTCCTTTTTCTTTCTTTGTGATCCTAGGGATTGAACCCAGGGCCTCACACATGCTAAACCAAGTTCTATCACTGAGCCACGCCCTCAACATCTCCTTCCTTTTGAAAGCTGAATAATATTTCATGGTATGTACAGACCACATTTTGCTTATCTATTCATTTGGCGATGGATGTTTGGGATGCTTCCACTGTTTGCCTATTGTGAATGATGCTGCTGTGGACATAGGTATACAAATATTTGTTCAAGTTCCTGCTTTCATTTCTTTTGTTTTTCTTTCTTTTTTCAGCATTGGGGATTGAACCTAGGAACTTGCACATACTGGGTAGGTACTCTACCCCTGAGCTACTTCCCCAACCCTTTCTGATTTTATTTTGCACCAGGGCCTCGATAAGTTGTCCAGGCTGACCTTCATCTTGCAATCCTCCTGCCTCAGCCTCCCCAGTAGCTGGGATTACAGGCATGTGTCACAGTGCACAGCTTTCATTTCTTTTGAGTATACACCCAGGGTGGAATTGCTGGATTATATGATAATTTAACATTTAATTTCTTTAGACATGACCATGGATAGTGGCAGCAAGTCAGATTGTTTGAAATCACCAATTTCCTATTTGTTTAAGAAGGGAGTAAGTGAGATTATTTATTTTCTGGAGATGACAAATCGAAAAATATTGATTAAACATACTACTTACAAAAGTAACCATTGATAGAACTAAAAACAGTTTGATACCTTTGAAATTGCAGGATGGGAATAGGAAGGACAGTAGACTGAATTGGATATAACTTTCCTCTGTGAAACTCCACATCAGGTTCAACCCCAAGAATGGGATCCTAATTAGAATAAGTTACACTCCATGTATGCATTCTATGTCAAAATACACTCTACTGTCATGTATTTTCAAAAAGAACAAATAAAGACATTTCTGTAAAGCAAAAGACAAAAGCCAGACAGAAACATAAAAACAGAGGGCACAAAATATGATAGAAATAGACTAAACCTGTTAGAAGCGTGTCTATAATTGATATAAGCTCTCTCTCTCTTTTTTTTTTTTTTTTTTAAAGGAAACCAATTGTATATTCTCAACAAGAGATGCATCTAAAATCAAGGGACCTGGAAGAGTTGGAATGGAAAGAGCACAAACACATTGCAGGCAAATTCAAATAAAAAGCAGGCACGAGTTCTGTTAATAACAGGCTGATGGAAGACTGCAGGTCACGATGACTTTCTTTATATTTTATGACCAACTAGAAGAGAGGAGCTCAAAGACTCCAAAGACACAATGACACTGAGGGGTGGAAACCTTAGTGACTCTGATTTGATCAGTGGGCATAGTATACATGTATCAGAATATCACCCTGTATCCCATGAATATGTACAATAGTTTTAATGTTCCAGGAGATAGAAATGCTAGCTCTCCTGATTCAATCAATATGCACTGTATACATGCACCCAATTACCACACGTTACCCTATAAATATGTACAATTAAAATGATAATAATTAATTTTAAAATATGAAAAATAACAAGGGGTTGGATTCAAACTCATCAGATTGTAATAAGTAATAGCACTGAAATATGTAAAGATATAAAAATTATAAGGATGAATCGCAGGACACAATTTTGAAGTAAATCCAGAAATTAAATCAAAATAAAACACTGGAACTTACCTTTCTCAGACCTGGCAAATCAAAGAAATTAAAAAAAAAAAAAAAAAAACAACAAGTAATTATTGTGAGATTTTTGAATAATAAAGGTAACAACATTGATGATGGTTGATAGCTAGCTAACTAGCTTTCTGGACAGGTAAGTAGAGTACATATCCCACATTTAGGAACTGCATCTTACTTCTACATTCCAGTGATGTATTGACAAAATTCGATAGTACCATGGGCCACAGAGAGAATGATTTGCAAAAAGTGAGAATGGAATAGGTCACATTCTCTGACTGCAGTGCCCTAAATGACAGTGAATAATGAAAATAGAAGGAAAATTAGAAAACAGTCTCTGAGATGCCTTCAGAGTCAAAGAGGAACTCCCAACGATAACTGCAGAACATTAAGGAAATAAAGAAAATGTTGCATATAAAAAAATCTAGACCTTGGAAACATCCTGCTAATGAAAGAATCCAGACGCAAAAAGCCATACATGGTATGATTTCCATTTATATGAAATCTCTAGAACAGACAGGTCCACAGAGACGGAGAGCAGATTAGTGATTGCCAGCGACTGAGGAGAGCAAATGGGGGGAACAGGCGAATGGCTTGAGATTTCCTTCTGGGGTGATGCAAAAAACTATCTGGGAGTGATTTTTGTACAAAACTGAGACTATATTAAATGCCACAGAATGGTACACTTTCAAATGGTTTAAATGACAAATTTTATGTTATGTGTATTTAACCACAATGAACAAAGAGAGAGAGAAAAATCTGTGGGAAGAGGGATTTATGTTTCAGTTAATGGGAGACTGGCTAATTCAGACCAAAACTTTCCTGTGAGGACATTACAAAATCCGGACAAACTGTGAAAGATACCCAACTGCAGCGTTAGCAAGAAAATGAGAAAGCCTAGGACCAAAACTGAGAAGGAAACCTGGAGAAGTAAAGTCAGTATTGAGCATTGCCTTCCCCCCGGAAGGGAAGATGGGTCCCAAAGAAGCATTTGGAAGGTTGAGAGGCTGGCAAGCCTTTGGGAGCTAGGGAAAAGAAACATTTGATTTCTGATACTAATTGGTGACCTGCCTTGCAATTCTGATGCTAACCACATGGAGTTAGCTCCAAATGCCACAGGTTTAAGAGCAGGGTTGGTTCCCAACAAGACTGCCCTTACTTCAAACACCAGTACACTTCAGGGGTCCCCAGGCTGTTTCTGATCAACTGGCTACAAATTTGAGGTTCCCATGACGCTTTTAGGTCTGAAAATTCACTAGAATAACTCATAGAACTCAGGAAAGTACTATGCTTCTTCTTCTTCTTCTTCTTCTTATTATTATTATTATTATTATTATTATTATTATTATTTTGGTACTGGGCATTGAACTCAGGGGTACTCTACCACTGAGCTATATCCCAAGTCCTTTTTTACTTTTATTTTGAGACAGGGTCCAGCTAAGTTGTTTAGGGTCTCCCTACGTTGCTGAGGCTGATCTCTAACTTGGAATTCTCCTGCCTCAGCCTCCAGAGGCAACAGGATGTCAGGCATGCGCCTCTGTGTCCTTCTAGCACTGTACTTCTGATTGCAGTTTTATTATAAAAATTATAGATCAGGACCAGCCAAGTGAAGGGACACATAGAATGAACTCTGAGAGAGTCCTAAACACAGAGAGTATCTGGGCCCTCTCCCCAGTGAACCACAGTGTGTCACTCTTCTGGCACCTCAGTGTGTTTGCTGACCAGGAAGTTCCACAGAGCTCCGTGACCAGGTTTTACCATGGTTTGTTTGTTCGTTAATTGATACTGGGGATTGAATCCAGAGCTGCTTTACCACTGAGCTATATCCCAAGACATTTTTACTTTGAGACAGGGTCTCACTAAGTTGGTTAGGGCCTTGCTAATTTGCTGAGGCTGACCTCAAACTTAAATCCTCCTCCCTTAGCCTTCCCAGTCTAGTCGCTGGGATCACGGGTCAAATGCACCCAGCTTTTACCAGGGTTTCGCTGACTTGTGTGAATGACTGAATAATTGTCCATGCCCTGTCCTCTCTCAAAGTTGGCAAGTCAGGTTGATAGCACAGGACTTAAACCAAGCCCTGTCTTGAAGTCAGCTAGGGACCCACCATGTGTCACTTCATCAGCATAAACTCAGGCATGTTCTAAGGGTTCATGAATTACAGAAACATTCTGATCACTTGGGAAATTCTAAGGATTTTAGAAGCCAGGGACCCAGAACAAAGACCAGACAGATACTTCTTTTTTTTTTCGGACTGGGGATTGAACCCAAGGGCACTTAACTACTGAGCCACATCCCCCATCCCCACCCCTTTTTTTGTATTTTATGTAGAGACAGGGTCTTGCTGAGTTGCTTAGGGCCTCATTTTTGCTGAGGCTGGCTTTGAACTCATGATCCTCCTTCCTCAGCCTCCCGAGCTATTGGGATTACAGGTGTGCATCACCATACCCGGCCCAGACAGATTTTTAATTATACAACCTACCCCCTGGTCTGTGGCCATGGTTCTCTTACAGCAAAATTAGACATGTCTGAGCATGTATGTTTGGTGTAGCAATCACATATCTAGCATTAGTACCAGCATGAATATGACTAGAATTTGAAGGAGTCAGTGTGGAATTTGGATAGGAGGCCTTCATATGACCTTCAGTTTCCTTCAGTTGGCCTTTAATTTCCTACTTCATTTGACCATCAATATCAGTATTATAATATTATGACCAATGCCAATATCATATTACTATTATACTATGATAGATATAGCATGAAAAATGATATTTGGAACATTGCTAGTCCCATTCAGTCACTGATTAGTCTAGTCCATCACAATATCATAGAGTCTCTCAGGACTATAGCAATATACGGCCCCTCCCATTTTAGGCATCTGTATAACTGAGATCAGAGACATTATCACCTCTCTCTGAGGCTCTTTCAAAGGGTCAATGTAATATTGATTCCCTCATTGCACAACCCATTTGTCTGTTCCTTTACTCACAGACACTGTTCCTCCCTCTCTCTATTTATGTGGCAACTCTGAAAGGGATGCAGCTGCAGCCCCTGTGCTGGGCAGGCGGCAGTCCTAGTCTATCACGCATCTCCCCTCAGTCCCCTCCCACTCCTGCGGACAGGGCTCCGCAGGTACAGAACCAGTGGGCTCTTTCCACCACCAGGCATTCACCATTAACCCCATTTGCCTGATGGGATGAAGCCACAATCCACTTCATAATTTTGACATAAAGGGTTTTTTTTTTCCCATTTCAAACCCATTTTTAAATTAGCATCATCTTCCCATTTAGCCAAGTGTCTATCATGTAAAAGGAAAGGTTTAAAGTTTACAGTTACAATTTCTTGCTTAGTTATGTTCTCTGTATACAGCACCTTTTGAAGACTTCTTCCACTGCATTAGGTAGGAAAAAGTTGTTGAGGGGAGATGGGGAAGAAAGACAAAATACAGTCATTGGAGCATCCTCCTTCTGTGGCAAGAACTGCATAGTCATATTGGTACCCTGCCCACTCTCTCTTCCCCAGATCCACCAAAAAAGCAAAGGAATCTATCCAGTAGGGATATTGCCTGGGCACCCCTCATTCCTATAAGCCCCTTCTCTTTTAGACAATCAGTGTTTTAATTGCCCATTCCAATTCTTTATTAAACTATTATGTGGAGGGGGATATCTCCCTGCCCATTGTTGGACATCATGTGCTGAAAGTATATTCTTTGGTCTGAATAAATATGACTCTGCAGTCCAGATTAGTACAGTACCTTCTGTTCCAGTTCTTTTATAGTACTCTGAGCATTTGCATCTACCATTGGGTATGCAAAGCCCAGTCCAGTGTAAATGTCTATTCCTTTCAGGACCCATTTATAGCCTCTAGTGCTTCCAGCATCAGTTCCACTTGCCAGCTATGTGCAAGGCCTTCCCCCAGGGAATCTGTCCCATAGCCATCTGAGTCTCTGTATCTCTTGTTGGCAGATGGAGCAATACTCATTAGCATTTTGTGCCTCAGAGGGTACAATATGAATATATCTAAATTCAGCGTATCTCTGTGATGCTGCAGCTACCCAATGTCCACTTGTTCCACAAACCCAGATGGCCCCTTAAATGAGCATACCAGGATATCTACTTCCTGACTCCAATGATCTTCTCATTCCAAAAGACCTTCTTCTGATGCTCTTCTAGCTGGGGTTTCTGATATTCTGCATTTGTCCATTTGGCAACTATTAAATACTGGACCAAACTGATGGCTAAGTTGTTGGTTTTTTTTTAATTTTAATTTATTTTTATTGTAAACAAATGGGATACATGTTGTTTCTGTTTGTACATGGAGTAACAGCATACCATTTGCGTAATCATACATTTACATAGGGTAATGATGTTTGATTCATTCTGTTATTTTTTCCTTCACCCCATCCCTCCCACCCCTCTTTTCCCTCTATGCAGTCCCTCCTTCTTCCATTCTTGCCCCCTCCCACCCCCCATTATGTGTCATCATCCGCTTATCAGCGAGATCATTCATCCTTTGATTTTTTGAGATTGACTTAATTCACTTAGCATGATATTTTCCAATTTCATCCATTTGCCTGCAAATGCCATAATTTTATTATTCTTTATAGCTGAGTAATATTCCACTATATATATATACCACAGTTTCTTTATCCATTCATCCATTGAAGGACATCTAGGTTGGTTCTACAATCTGGCTATTGTGAATTGAGCAGCTATGAACATTGATGTGGCTGTATCTCTGTAGTATGCTGATTTTAAGTCCTTTGGGTATAGGCCGAGGAGTGGGATGGCTGGGTCAAATGGTGGGTCCATTCCAAGTTTTCTAAGGAATCTCCACACTGCTTTCCAGAGTGGATGCACTAATTTGCAGCCTCACCAGCAATGTACGAGTGTACCTTTCTCCCCACATCCTCGCCAACACCTATTGTTGCTTGTATTCTTGATAACCACCATTCTAATTGGGGTGAGATGGAATCTTAGTGTAGTTTTGATTTGCATTTCTCTTATTACTAAAGATGGTGAACGTTTTTTCATATGTTTGTTGATTGCTTGTACATCTTCTTCTGTGAAGCATCTGTTCATATCCTTAGTCCATTTGTTGATTGGGTTATTTGTATTCTTTGTGTAGAGTTTTTTGAGTTCTTTATATATTCTGGAAATTAGTGCTCTATCTGAAGTATGAGTGGCAAAGATATTCTCCCACTCTGTAGGCTCTCTCTTCACATTGCTGATAGTTTCCTTTGCTGAGAGAAAGCTATTGAGTTTGAATCTGTCCCAGTTCTTGATTCTTGCTTTTATTTCTTGTGCTATGGGAGTCCTGTTAAGGAAGTCTGATCCTAAGCCAACGAGTTGAAGATTTGGACCTACTTTTTCTTCTATAAGATGCAGGGTCTCTGGTCTGATTTCAAGGTCCTTGATCCATTATGAATTCAGTTTTGTGCAGGGTGAGAGATAGGGGTTTAGTTTCATTTTGTTGCATATGGATTTCCAGTTTTCCCAGCACCATTTGTTGAAGAGGCTATCTGTTCTCCATTGCATATTTTTGGCACCTTCGTCTAGTATGAGAAAATTGTATTTCTTTGGGTTTGTATCCGTGTCCTCTATTCTGTACCATTGATCTACCTGTCTATTTTGGTGCCAATACCATGCCATTTTTGTTACTATTGCTTTGTAGTAGAGTTGAAGTTCTGGTATTGCGATACCCCCTGTTTCATTCTTCCTGCTAAGGATTGCTTTAGCTATTCTGGGTTTCTTATTTTTCCAGATGAATTTCATGATTGCTTGCTCTATTTCTGTAAGGTACATCATTGGGATTTTAATTGGAATTGCATTGAATCTGTATAGCACTTTTGGTAGTGTGGCCATTTTGACATTATTAATTCTGCCTATCCAAGAACATGGGAGATCTTTCCAACTACTAAGGTCTTCCTCAATTTCTTTCTTCAATGTTTTGTAGTTTTCATTGTAGAGATCTTTTTCCTCTTTGGTTAGATTGATTCCCAAGTATTTTTTTTTTTGAGGCTATTGCAAATGGAGTTGTTTTCCTCATTTCCCTTTCAGATGTTTCGTCACTTGCATCTAAAAATGCTTTAGATTTATGCATGTTGATTTTATAGCCTGCTATTTTGCTGAATTCATTGATGAGGTCCAGAAGCTTTCTGGAGGAGTTTTTTGGATCCTCTAAATATAGAATCATGTCATCAGCAAATAGTGACAGCCTAAGTTCCTCTTTTCCTATTCATATCCCTTTAATTTCTTTACTCTGCCTAATTGCTCTGAGTTTCAAGGACAATGTTGAGTAGAAGTGGTGAAAGAGGACATCCCTGTCTTGTTCCCATTTTTAAAGGGAATACTTTTAGTTTCTCTCCATTAAGAATGATGTTGGCCATGGGCTTAGCATAAATAGCCTTTACAATGTTCAGGTATGTTCCTACTATCCCTATTTTTTCTAGTGTTTTGAGCATGAAAGGGTGTTGTATTTTGTTGAACGCTTTTTCTGCATCAGTTGCAATAACCATATGATTCTTATCCTTAAGTCTATTGACATGATGGATTACATTTATTGATTTACGGATGTTAAGCCATCCTTGCATTCCAGGGATGAACCCCACTTGATCGTGGTGCACAATTTTCTTAATATGTTTTTGGATACGGTTTGCTAATATTTTGTTAAGGATCTTTGCATCTATATTCATCAAGGATATTGGTCTAAAATTTTCTTTCCTTGATGTGTCTTTGCCTGGTTTGGGTATGAGGGTGATATTAGCTTCATAGAATGAGTTTGGAAGGGTACCCTCCTTTTCTATTTCCTGGAATACTTTGAGAAGTATTGGAATGAGTTCTTCTTTGAAGGTCTTGTAGAACTCGGCTGAGAATCCGTCTGGTCCTGGGCTTTTCTTGGATGGTAGGTTTTTAATGGCTTCTTCTATTTCATTGCTTGATATTGATCTGTTTAAATGTGTATGTCCTCCTGGTTCAGCTTGGGAGGAGCATATGTCTCTAGAAATTTGTCAATGTCTTCGGTAGTATCTATTTTGTTGGAATACAGATTTTCAAAGTAGCTTCTCATTGTGTTATGTATCTCAGTGGTGTCTGTCATGATATTTCCTTTTTCATCATGAATTTTAGTAATTTGAGTTTTCTCTCTTTGTTAGTGTGGCTAAGGGTTTGTCTGTTTGTTTACTTTTTCAAAGAACCAACTTTTTGTTTTGTCGATTTTTTGAATTGTTTCTTTTGTTTCAATTTCATTGATTTCAGCTCTGATTTTAATTATTTCCTGTCTTCTACTACTTTTGCTGTTATTCTGTTCTTTTTCTAGGGCTTTGAGCTGTAATGTTAGGTCATTTAGTTGTTGACTTTTCATTCTTTTCTTGAATGCACTCCATGTAATGAATTTTCCTCTTAGTACCGCTTTCATAGTATCCCAGAGATTTTGATATGTTGTATCATCGTTCTCATTGACCTCTAAGAGTTTTTTTATCTCCTCCCTGATGTTTTCTGTTATCCATGTTTCATTCAATAGCATATTATTTAGTCTCCAGGTGTTGGAGTAATTTCTGTTTTTATTTTGTCATTGATTTCTACTCTCAGTCCATTATGATCTGATAGAACACAAGGCAGTATCTCTCTTTTTTTGCATTTCCTAAGGGCTGCTTTGTGGCATACCATATGGTCTATTTTCGAGAAGGTTCCATGTGCTGCTGAGAAGAAAGTGAATCTGCTCATTGATGGATGGAATATTCTATATATGTCTATTAAGTCTAGGTTATTGATTGTGTTATTGAGTTCTACGGTTTCTTTGGGTGGTTTTTGTTTGAAAGATCTGTCTAGTGGTGACAGCAGTGTGTTAAAGTCACCCAGAATTATTGTGTTGTGGTCTATGTGATTCCTGAAATTGCGAAGGATTTGTTTGATGTACAGAGCTGCACCATTGTTTGGGGCATAAATATTTACTATCGTTATGTCTTCCTGATTTATGGTTCCTTTAAGCAGTATGAAATGTCCTTCTTTATCCCTTCTGACTAACTTTGGCTTGAAGTCCACTTTATCTGATATAAGGATGGAAACCCCCGCTTTTTTCCTGAGTCCAGGTGCGTGGTAGGTTTTTTCCCATCCTTTCACCTTTAGTCTGTGGATGTCTTTTTCTATGAGATGAGTCTCTTGCAGGCAGCATATTGTTGGGTCTTTCTTTTTAATCCATTCTGCCAGTCTATGTCTTTTGATTGATGAGTTTAGGCCATTAAGTTCAGGGTTATTATTGAGATATGATTTGTATTCCCAGTCATTTGGGCTTATTTTTGGTTTTTAAGTTGGCTTGGTTTCTCCTTTGAGTGGTTTTTCTCTAAGGTAGTTCCTCCCTTTGCTGACCTACATTGTTGTTTTCATTTCCTCCTCATGGAATATTTTGTTGAGAACATTCTGTAGTGCAGACTTTCTATTTGTAAATTCTTTTAACTTTTGTTTATCATGGAAGGATTTTATTTCATCTTCAAATCTGAAGGTTAGTTATGCTGGGTATAGGATTCTTGGTTGGCAACTATGTTCTTTCAGAGCTTGAAATATGTTGTTCCAGGCCCTTCTAGCTTTTAGAGTCTGGGTTGAGAAGTTGGCTGCTATCCATATTGGTCTCGCCCTATATGTAATCTGATGCTTTTCTCTTCCAGCCTTCAAAATCCTATCTTTATTTTGAATGTTAGGCATTTTCATTATAATGTGCCTTGGTGTGGATCTGTTGCGATTTTGTGCATTTGGTGATCTGTAAGCCTCTTGTATTTGATTTTCCATTTCATTCTTCAGGCTTGGGAAATTTTCTGATATTATGTCATTGAATAGGTTGTTCATTCCTTTGGTTTGTATCTCTGTGCCTTCCTCAATCCCAATAATTCTTAAATTTGGTCTTTTCATGATGTCCCATACTTCTTGGAGGTTCTGTTCATGATTTCTTACCATCTTCTCTGTTTGGGCAACTTTATTTTCAAGATTAAATATTTTGTCTTCATTGTCTGAGGTTCTGTCTTGCAAGTGGTCTAGTCTTTTGGTGATGCTTTCCATTGAGTTTTTCATGTGGTTTATTGTTTCCATCATTTCAAGGATTTCTGTTTTTTTTTTTTTTTTTTTAGAATCTCTATCTCTTTGTTGAAATGATCTTTTGCTTCCTGCAGTTACTCTTTCAGCTTATTCGTATTATCATTCATTGCCTGCATTTGCTCTCTTATTTCATCCTTTGCTTCGCGAATCATCTTAATCATGTATAATCTGAAGTCTTTTTCTGACAGTTCTTCTAACATACTGTCTTTGGATTCTGTTAATATAGAATCTAGATTTGTTTGGATCATTTTCTTCCCTTGTTTTTTCATGTTGTTCATGTATCTTCCCCTCTAGCAGTGCAGATCTGGGGTATTGCAGATTTCCCCCTATAGGCTTATAGTGGCCCTGTAGGTTTCCAAAACCTTTTCTTTAAGGGGAGATCAATATTAGCAGTACCCAATTCAGACACTATGCAATCCTAGACCAAATAGCCCCTATGAGGACAATAACAAAATTGTCATAATAAACAGAATGAGTTCAAATATTATCTTCAGTAAAACAAATAGATTTGTAATAAGGTCTGCATTTTGTAATGGAGGACAAAGAGGATGCAGAGGGATGGAGAATGTGGCTGTTAATGGGATAAGAAAAGAATATAGAGAAGTTCTAGATAATAGAAAGGGTGAGAGTGTAATCAAAAGAAATTGGATGTTAGCATGCAAAAAAGGGAGAAGGAGACTCTGAGGGAACAGGTATACAAAAGGAAAAGAGAGCAAGAAAAGTAAAGAAATAAAAACTTAAAATTTTTCAATAAGGAGAAAAAAGAAAATCTATAGTATAACAGTCATATAGTAATGAAACTTCCCAGTGTTCAGTAGCCTGGTGCATGAGAGGTACCTGACATTGAGCTTCAAGTCTCCAGCAGGCATCTCAGGATGGGATTTGCCCCATCTAAAGATCGGAGCTCCGGCTTCCAGGATTATCCAAGATGGCCACTCTGGCTTCAAATGTGTTGGAGCTGCAGCTCCAGGTGTGGACGTGGTCAGCTGGAGGTCCTGGAGGCGGGGTCCAGTTGGTAAGGCAGGGGTCTGGAGTTCGGGTGTGTTTAGTGTGGTTGCAGGATCCTGGAGGCCAGGTGCAGTCGGTCTGGGGTCCCGGTGATAGGGCACAGTCAGTTGGTCTAGGGGTCCTGGCGGCAGGGAGCAGTCAGTCGATGTGAGGGTCCCAGAGGCAGGGAGTGATTGGTCGAGCTGAAAGCTCCTGGAGACGGGACTCGGTCAGTCTGGCCAGGGGTCCTATCGGCTAAGTTGTTAATATCTCCTTTGCAACCCTGAGTACATCCTCTGAACCACCTTCTTATCTAGTTCTCATACACCAAACCAATATTTTTCTGGCCTTAACACAAGCCAGGGCCAGTTACCAGACAACTAGGGATAGCCGCCATCCCCCAAGGCTGCCTAGAGTTATTCACACTAGCCAATCCTAAACTGTTTATTCTGCTTTGACTTTCCCATAGAAAGTCCAACACAGGCCATGGCCTACGCCTTCCTTTCTGCCTTCTGAGCCACACTGGTGCTTCCCAAATGGCCCAGAATGGCATAGCATGTGCCTTCAGCTAGGGAAATATAAGCAATAAAAACCTTTCAATGCATTAGTCTCTAGATATTGTCACTTGGTCACCTTTATAAATTATAGCCTGATCACAAATAAGATGGGTATCAACATGTCTGACTATAATACACCCCTGAAACTCGCACAGTGTTTTCCACAGGGTGGGCCCCTACTTGGGCATCCCTTTAACAGACCAGTTACCCATTGCTCTTCTGCCTGACTATCTGGCTAAGCCAGTGGCCACTGCCTACAAGTCAGTAAAACAGGGCAAACAGCATGCAAATCCAGTACCCTGAGCTGATGTGTTTTTACATTCTTCAGTCAGTGTTGTCCATTCACCTTGCAATCGCCATCTCTGAAGCAAGAAGCTCTTCGTCTTGGTGAAGAGGGAGCTGTTCACAGGACACCATCTATGTTACAGTAGGTTCCTACAACTCCTCAGGGGGTCCCAAAGCCAGTCCTAGGACAAGAATCTACTGCTCATCAATATACTAGTTACCCTAGAACTTCAGCAAACAAGTGGAAACCATAAAAAAGAATCAATAGAAATTCTAAAATTTTAAAAATATATCAAATAAGAACTCAGTATGTGGAATTAGCAGCAGATTAGACAAAACTAAGAAGTAATGTGCTAAAAAAAAAAAAACCAAACATCTGGGGCTGGGGTTGTAGCTCAGAGGTAGAACGCTTGCCTAGCATGCATAAGGCATGCTGTCCATCTACAAAAATAAAAAGAAAGAAAAAAATTTAAAAACAATTTCCAATGGAATGGGGAAGTACTATCTTACCATAGGCTTTGGACAACATGCCTTTATTTTATTTGTTTATTTCCTCAGTATCTCATTTTATTTATGGTGAAGACATTCAAACTCCTTTGTTCTGGCTTTTTGAAATATAGAGTACAATATTGTTACCTATAGTCTTCCTACTTTATGATAGCACCCCGGAATGTCCTACCCCTAAGTGTAACTTAGTCCCCATTGACCAACCTCTGCCCGACCCTTCCTTTTCCCTTCTTTTCTTAGCCTCTGGTAACCTCCATTCTACTCCCATCCTCTGTAAGTGAAGTCATGTGGAACTTGTTTTTCTGTGCTTGGCTTATTTCACTTAACATAATGTTCTCCAGTTCCATCCATGTTGTCACAAATGACAGGATTTCATTCTTTTCATGTCTGAACACATTCCATGGTGTATGTGCCACATTTTCTTAATCCGTCCATCAGTTGATAGACACGTATTCTTCTCTTTCTTAGCTACCGTGTATAGTGCTACAATAAACATGGGAAGTCCAGATACATCTTCAACACACCTGTTTCCTTTCCTTAGGATAAGGGAATGCTAAAGTAATGTGGTAGTTCTGTTTTCAATTTTTTCAGGAACCTCCATACTGTTTTCCATAATGGCTGCACTAATGTACATTCAACAGTATGCAAAGTTTCCCTTTTTTCCCACATCCTTGTTAGAACTTGTTATCTTTTTTCTTTTTTTAGTACTGGGATCTATAACCCAGGGTCTACAGCATGCCAGGCAAGTGTTCTACCACTGAACTACATTCCTCAGCCCTTCTAAAATTTCATTTTGATACAGAGTCTCACTAGGTTACCCAGGTTTGCTTCTGCCTCAGCCTCTGGAGGAACTGGGATTATAGCCATGCACCACTGAGCCTGGCTGGATTTTATTTGTTTGTTTGTTTGTTTTTGTTTTTTGCTTTGAGACTTTTTTCTTTTTCTCCATGCTGTGGATCAAGAGCTCTGAGTGATACCCCAAACCCCATTGTTGAGTTTTTTCAGTTTCTTCTATTACATATTCTATTAATCCCTTGTTAGAAGTGCATTTTAAAAAACATTTTCTCCCTTTCTGAAGATTTATCTTCACTCATTTGATTGTTTCCTTTGCTGAGTATAGTTTTTTACTTTGATATAATTCCATTTGTCTATTTTTCCTCTTGTTTCCTGGGTGTTGTCAAAAAAATCATTGTGCATTTTAATGTCCTCTAGCATTTCCCCTGTGTGTTCTTCTAGCAGTTTCATAGTTTCAGGATGAAAGTCTTTAATCTATTTTGAGTTGATTATTGTAACGAAAAAATCTTATCACTCAGGAAATTCCAAGGGTTTTAGTCTCCATGTCAGGAACCTGGGACAAAGATAAATACATTATTATGTCATTTGGGGATGGAAAAATCTTTTAATATATGGTGCTGGGTTAATTGGATATTCACATAGAAAAAAGAATTCTGGCCCCTATTGTACATCACATAGGAAACAATTCCAATAGACTGTGGACTTAAATCTGAGTGGGGAAACAATAATTTTTAGAAGGAAACAGAACAGAAAAGCACAACCTTATTCTATGAAAAGATTTCTTTTTAAATTATTATTAGAGTATTACAGTTATACAGAATAGTTGGGTCCATTCTGATAAAATCATACATGCAAGGCGTGTGATTTCAATCCTTATTTTCCTACCCTTTTCTTCCCCTCTCCCCTCCTCCTGTTCTCCTTCCTCTGCTCTACTGGTCTTCCTTTCTCTCTTTATTTATTTTTGATTGGTACTTTCTACGTATACAAGAAGGTATACATTTATATATGCATATAACATGATTTTGTCAAATTCAATTCATATTTCCTCCCCTTTCCCATCTTCCCTCCCTCCCTCTTGATCTCCTTCTTCTACTCCACCTATCTTTCCTGTTTATTTATGATATCTGATCCTCCCCACCACCTTCTTTCCCTTATTTTGTTTAGTTTCCACATATGAGAGAAAACATTCAATCTTTGATATTCTGAGTCTGGCTTATTTCACTTAGCACAATGTTCTCCATTTCCATCCATTTACTGGCAAATTCCAGTATTTCATTCTTCTTTATGACTGAGTAAAACTCCATTGTATACATACACCATATTTTCTTGATCCATTCATCAATTGACAGGCTTCTGGACTGATTCTATAAGTTAGCTATTGTGAATTGTGTTGCTATAAAAGTCAAAGTGGTTATATAGTATACTATGCTGATTTTAGTTCTTTTAGATAAATACCAAAGCAAGGAGTGGGGTAGCTGTGTCATATGGTGTTTCCATTCCTAGTTTCTTGAGGACTCTCCACACTGCTTTCTAGAGAGGTTGTACTAATTTGCAGTCCCACCAACAATGCAGGAGTGTGCCTTTTCCCCCACATCCTTGCCAGTATTTATTATTATTTGTGTTCTTGACAATTGCCATTTTGACTGGAGTGAGATGAAATCTTAGTGTAGTTTTGATTTGCATTTCCCTTATTATACAAAGATTTCTTAAGTGAGAGAAAGAAGTGGGTGAACTCTACAGGGGAAAATAATAAATTGAACTACATTAAGAATAAAGGTGTCTGTTGGGTGTGGTGGCACATGCCTGTAATCCCAGCAGCTCAGGAGGCTGAGGCAGGAGGATCATGAGTTCGAAGCCAGCCTCAGCAACTTATCGAGACCTTAAGTAACTGAATGAGACTCTGTCTATAAGAAAATACAAAAAAGGACTGGGGATGTGGCTCAATGGTTAAGCACCCCTGGGTTCAATCCCTTAAAAAAAAAAAAAAAAAGTAAAGGGTCTGCTAGTAGGGAGTAACATAGAAAACCAGAGAATAAGAAGATATTTGCAGGGGATGGGGATATAGCTCAGTTGATAGAGTGCCTGCCTAGCAAGCACAAGGCCCTGGGTTCGATCCCCAGCACTGCAAAAAAAAAAAAAAAAAAAAAGATATTTGCAAAACAGAGGATGTATTCATGCTGCCAGAGTATCTTCCAAACTTCTACAAATCATTAACAAAATGATTGAAAACAATGCAAAACTGGGCAAAAAATTTGGACAAATATTTTGTAATAAATTATATCCAATATGTACAACTATAATACACCAATAAAAATGTGAAAAGAGAATAAAATGCTACCATATGCATTACATAGATACAAACAAATACATCATATCCAAATGGTCAATAAGCATGGAAAAGAAACTAAATTTCATTAGTTATGAAGGAAATGCAAATTGAAATCATAATGAGATATTTTATACAACCTCCAGAACTGACTAAGAATAAAGTCAGATACTCCCAAGTCCTGACAAAGCAAACAGAACTCTCAGTGGAAAAACTGTCAGTAGCTAGTAAAACTGAAAGTAAGGATATTTTATGGATTCAGAAATTCTTAGGTATATACCAAACAGAAATGTTCAATATTCATCCAAAAGATGCAGGAATGTTCATAGAAGTACTATTCATAATAACCTCAGCAAAATTAGCCAACTGCCCGTCAGTAATATTATGGATAATTAAAACATGATATATGAAAAATGTTTATGCAGCAATGAGAACTAACAAACATGCAACAGAATTATTATGGAATGAATTCTGTCACCCCCTCACGCTTGCCTAAATCCCTATGTTGAAGCCCAGTTCAGTGTGACTATATTTGGAGGTAAGGTCTTTAAGAAGGTAATTAAGCTTTATATATATATAAATATATATATATTTGAGAAGGAAAAACAACATGATTTCACAAACTCTTTCAGAGAACAGGAAAAGAGGAAACACTTAAAGTAGGGTTACAAAGCCTGGTTAATAAAGCCTAACAATTTTTTAGTTTTAGTGCTACCAAATTTTTAATTGGGGATCAAACCCAGGGCTTCACACATATCAGGCAAGTGTTTTACATTGAGCTAAACCCCAAGACCAAGAGAAAGGTTTATTCTGGTTCACAGTGTTGGGGGTTTTAATCCATGGTCTGCTGGCCTGTTGCTTTTGGGCCTGTGGTGAGGCAGGACATCATGGAGGCTGTGGTTGGCGAAACTCTTCACCTCGTGGCCAGGATGTGAAAGAGAGAGAGGTCGGTCCATGATCGGGTGAACCTCTTGCTTTTAGGCTTCTAGTGGGGTGGGTTTGGGGACAGTAGCACGTCATGGTGGCAGCATGAGGCAGAGCAAAGCTGTTTGTCTCATGGCCAGGAATGAAAGAGAGAAAGAAGAGACTGGGGTCCAAAATCCCCTTTAAAGGCATGCCTCCAGGGAGCCCTGGTAGGCCCCATCTCTTCAAGTTTTCACTACCTTCTTCTAGCAGTACTGGCTGGGGTCTAAGCCCCCAACATCTGAGCACTGGGGGACGTTTACAATCCCAATTATAGCAGATGTTACATCCTTAAAGTTTGTGTGATTCCAAGAATGCAAATGTACTATGTCTTCGTTTTGTTTTTGCAGTGCTGGGGATTGAATCCAGGGCCCTGCACATGCTGGGGACACGCTCTACCGCTGCATCCCCAGCCTTTTTTCTAAAACATTTTTATTTTGACTCAGGGTCTTGCTAAGTTGTCCAGGATGGCCTTGTATTTACAATCCTCTTGCCTCTGCCTCCTGAAGATAACAGTCGTGCACCACCATGCCCAGCATATTATGTTTTTCAGATAGGCCCAGAACAAACTACAGTGTGATCAGCCAGAACAGATGCTTTTGGTGAGGACCAAAGAGGTAATGACTACGAAGGATGGTTGAAGAGGTTTTTGGGGTAATGTTCATGTACTGTTTCTTGACCTGGATAGGGGTTACTTGAATGTTTGTGAAAATTCACTGAGCTACACATTTATGTTCTTCTAAGCTTTTCTACATGTGTGCACTTCTTTTTTCTTTTTTTTGGTACCAGGGATTGAACCCAGATACGCTTAACCACTGAGCCACATCCTCAGCTCTTTTCAATTTTTATTTTGAGACAGGATCTTACTGAATTATTCAGGGCCTCACTAAATTACTGAGACTGGCTTTGAACTTGCAATTCTCTTGCCCCAATCTCTTGAACCCCGGGGATTAAAAACATGCACCACCATGCCCAGCTATGTGTGCTTTTCTTGACAATAAAAAGATATTAAAGGGCTGGGGAGATTGCTCAGTTGGCAGAGTGCTTGCCTATCAAGCATGAGGCCCTGGGTTCGATCCCCAGCACTGCAAAAAAAAAAAAAAAAAAAAAAAAGATATTAAAAAATAACTAGCTTTTTCTTTTCTTTTTTGAAGTCCTAGGGATTGAACCCAGGAATCTTTACCACTGAACCACATTTGTGGCCCCTTTAATTTTTTGTTTTGAGATAGCATCTTGTTAAATTCCTTGTGTTGGCCTCCGACTTGTGATTTTTCTGCCTTAGCTTCCCAAGTTGCCTGGCTAAAGAATAACTCTTCATGCTGTTTTCTCCATACTAGACACATTTCTGGACCTTGGAAGTCGCAGGGTTGGAATCTGAACACAGTTCCCTGCTTCTCTGTACAAATAACCTCAGTTCAAAATATGAAGCAAGATGGGTCACAGTGAAGTGCAGATGAGCTGTGAGAATGAAGGGGGCCAGTAATGACTTTTAGAGGGCAGACTAGGGAAGGTTTTATGTTACAATTCACTGAACGAAGACAGGTGTTGTGGTGCATGCCTGTAATCTCAGTGACTTGAGAGGCTGAGGAGGAAGATCACAAGCTCTAAGTCAGTTGGCAATGTAGCAAAACCCTGTCTCAAAAAATAAAGGGGGCTGGGGGCATAGCACAGTGGTAGAGCGCCCCTGGGTTCAATCCCCTGCACTGAAAAAACATTCAGTGAGTGAATAGCTGTGGAGATTTGTATACTAGGCCCAGTCTTCAACAGGGGTGAATAAAAGCAATTAAAATTTAGGCAGAACCTATATTCTGGTGAGAGAGACAGGAAACAGACTCAAGGAGCAAACGTCAAGTGACAGGTTGACACAAACTGCAAAGGAAATATGGGTTTCTGGATGGGGGACACTCTGGCATGTGGTGGGGACTGCTACCTGAGTTAGGGTGGCCTTGGAGGAGCTGACTTTGAAACCTTGAAAACTGTGGCCCGAGGAGTCCACCCTGTGAGGAACTGTATGGGACGTTTTAGTAGCGAGAATAAGCAAAAGCCTGAAGTAGAAGGTTCTCAGAGTGTTCCAAATGCTCTTAGGATCCAGCGTGGAAAGACACAGGAAGCAGGGGAGAGTGGCTTACGATGACATTGCAGAGTAGACACGGCCAGGTTCTGAGAACTGCCTAGCTCAGAAGAATTTCCTGAAAGTGGTGGGACACCTGGTATGGGCCAGGCTCCAGATGGGCCAGGTACACAGTGAACTCTACCTTTGCACTGCTGACTTAGGGAGGAAGAAACCAAGGTTGAGTTTGGTTTTGTTTTGTTTCTGCAGTACTGAGAATTGAAACCAGGGCTGCTCCATCACTGAGCTACATCTCCAGCCATTTTTTTTTTAAACCAAGAGGAATAAAAATTTTTATTCTTAAAACTTTCAATTAATGACATGTTTGTAACTTTTTGTGACAATCTCATCAGATGTATCATTTATCAATAAACAGTTATTATATTTATTTATTTTTTAATTTATCTTCTCATTTTATTCAATTTGAAGGTAGTATAATTATTTTTATTGTCATTAAAATAAACTAGACATAGAGAGCATTAGTTCTTACTGTTATACATATCACCTGTAACATTAAATGTAGTTAAGAGTTTTACATGACAAATTTTACCCATGGAAACATTTGAAGGTCAAGATTTATTTCTGAGGATGACTCATTACACTCTGGTTAAAAGATTAACATTATTTACTCCTATAAGATTTTTTTTAAATTTATTTTTATTGTAAACAAATGGGATACATGTTATTTCTGTTTGTACATGGAGTAACAGCATACCATTTGCGTAATCATACAATTACATAGGATAATGATGTTTGAATCATTCTGTTATTTTTTCCCTCCCCCCACCCTCCCACCCCTCTTTTCCCTCTATACAGTCCTTCCTTCCTCCATTCTTGCCCCCTCCCACCCCCCATTATGTGTCATCATCCGATTATCAGTGAGATCATTTGTCCTTTGGATTTTGAGATTGGTTCAGCCCTTTTTTAAAGTATTTTATTTTGAGGCAGGGTCTCTGTAAATTGCTGAGGGTACTGATAAATTGACCAGGCTGGCCTTGAACTTGCGATCCTCCTGCCTCAGCCTCCTGAGTCACTGAGTTTATAGGTGAGTGCCACCACCATTGTGCTGGCTGAGGTTAGGTTTTGTTCTAAGTGCAAAGGGAAGCCACTAAGAGTTTTAAGTAAGGAAGTAGCATGACTGGATTGATACTGTAAAAAGACCCTGCTGGTTGCTCTGCAGGGAAAGGAGAATTGGGAGAGAATGGGGCTGGGGAAGAGACAATTAAGAGACTACAACAATCATCCAGGTAAGAGAGAAAGAACGGGCTGCAAGTTGGTAGAGCGTTGACCTAGCATGCACAAGGCCTTGATTTCAATCCCCAGCATGCATACGCTCATGTGCACACACACAGACAGACACACCCATACAAATCTGGCAGGGTTGGCTGCATGGCTTTGAATTTTACTTCAGAGGTAACGCTGAGAGGAGACGTTGATAGAGTGGATTAGGACACAGTAGGAAGGAGAAGGAAACAGACACATTCATTTTAAATGATTTAAACAATTCAGAAAAGTATAAAGAAACAACCTTAAATCCTCTGAAATCCAACTGCCCAGAGAGAACTACTATTAGCTTTCATCAGAACACTCTTTCAGATGTCTGCGTCCAAACACAATAAATAAACGGGCTCTTTCAGTTGAGAACAGTAACACAAAGATCCACTCGAGGTAACTTCTGCAACTGGGACTTGATTCCAAGGACTCGGGAGCATCTCCTGGGACAGCAGTCCAGGGGACTGCAGGAAAAAGTGCAAGACCTACAGAGGGCAGGGACTTTCCTTCAGACACTTGGCTTTTCTGTCTGGGGCTTGTCATCTGTGTTCTCTTCTCTCTGCCTGCCTGCGCTGTCTTCTCCCCCTTCCAGCTGATGGAGCTTGGGGACACACCTGGCCTGGAGCCCTCCCTGGCTTCGTATCTCTCCCCACTTCAAGTATCTAACAAGATGAGTTCATGTCGTCGAAACAGGTCCCATTTACACTGCTGACATGGCCAGGCTGGTTTTGTTTTTGTTTTTTGTTGTTTGTTTTTTGGAGGCAGAAGATATGGTACCTGATCACCTCTTTCATCTCAAGGAAATACATGAGGTTGTCAGCTAAGAAACTGAGAGTGGAATGGGGAAGGTGTGGCAGGTTTTCTAAAAGATGAAAGGAAAAACAGTTACCTCTGAAAGTGGGGACATCAATTAGTGCTGATGGCCCAATTGAGGTTTGCAGTCATAAAGGTAAAGAGAGAGGAGTGGTCATTAGTTTTGGTGGCCCATGCCTGTAACCCAGCTAGCTATTCAGGAGGTTGAGGCAGGACGATCACAAATTTGAGGCCAGCTTGGGCAACTTAGGAAGACCCTTTCTCAAAATAAAATATCAAAAGGGCTGGGGATGTGGGTCGGTGGTAGAACACCCCTGGGTTCGATTCTCAGTACCACAGGTGAAATAAGAGAGAGAGAGATGAACCAGATGCGGTGGCCCACACCTAACATCCCAGAAGTACCAGAGGCTGAGGCAGAAGGATCACAAGTTCAAAACCAGCCTCAGCAATTTAGTGAGGCCTTCAGCAACTTAGCAAGACCCTGTTTCAAAATAAAAAAATAAAGAGGGCTGGGGATATTGCTTAGTGGTTGTCCCCCACTCCCCGCCCTGGGTTCAACCCCTGGTACAGAGAGAGAGAGAGAGAGAGAGAGAGAGAGAGAGAGAGAGAGAGAGAGAGAGAGAGAGAGAGATATGAGTGGGCCAGTTGTATGTTCCTCTAGCTGCACAGGTGTGGGGACAGGCAATTAGCCTTTACATTTTTCAGGACTATCTAACAAGAAAGGGAAAGGTAAGGTGTGGTTATAGCGGAAAGAACTAAGGGGACAGTGAAAGGTTGGGGGTGTAGCTCAGTAGTTGAGCACAAGCATGAGAATCTGAGCCCCAGCACCACAACACACACACACACACACACACACACACACACACACACACACACACACACAATATAGTGAAGAAAGTGAGGAACTGAATTAAATGATGGGTAGAAAAGAGGCTGCAGACTCTTACCAGGGTTGAGGAATCAAGTGGGGATGGAGTAGGAGAGCTGGCAAGACCTCGGATTTTCAAGGCAACAAAGACATCACTTGATGAGAGCGGAGGTGCGTAGAGCGTCCCCCAGTGGGAGCTGGAGCAAAGTTTTTGGAGGGTAAGTTACACATAAAATTTAGTCTTTGATAACTTCTACAATGCCTAGCTCAGGGCAAACAGTAGGTATTCGATAGATGATAAATAATAAAGCCTAATTGTATTGTAGGTTTATATGTCCCAGTTTCTAAATTACTCAAAACACTACCTGTATCCACTTACTTAATTCTCACAATAAGAACAATTATTCCCACTACACAGATGAGGGAGGTAATAAGGAACTAAGTATTTTACCCCACTCAGGAAGAAGCAGGTGGCTTGGGCTTGAACACAGGACACAAGCATCTAAGCCTTAACAAGTGCAAGACAACCATCAAGTGTAGACCAACTAGTTAGTGCGGGTGCATGAGGTCAGAATGAAAGGGACCACAAACAGTGTGTCCAATAACAGCGGTTGGTTAAATGAACTGTGATAGTATATTATGTAGTTGTTAAAATAATAATATAGATCTATATTTATAGATTACAAACCATTTATAGTTGGAAAAAGCTAGCTAGAAAACAGTATAACAAACCTGCACACAAATGTTTGGAACAGTTTTATTCATAATTGCCAAAAAATGGATTAAATTAAAAAGATGAAGGTACAAACAATACCCATATCATGGAATATTATTCGATTATGAAGAAGAAATGAACTGCCAAGCCATGAAGAGACACAGAGGAGACTTAAAAGCATATTGCTTAATGAAGGAAGCCAGTCTGAAAAGGCTGCATATTGTATGTGTGTCCAAGTACGTGCCATTCTGGAAAAAGCAAAACTAGACAGTAAAAAGCTCAGGGATTGCATAGGGCCTGCGGGGGAGGAAAGAGCAGGTGCGAACTGAGGATTTTTAGGGCTGTAAAACCATCCTGTAAGATACTGAAATGGTGGATGCACGACGCATTTGTCAAAAACCAAAGAACTTCAGGGCACAAAACGGGGTCGTTAATGGAAGCTATGGACTGTAGTGAATAACGCCTTTAGGATACTAGCTCATCCGTTTGTGGAAATGAACCACACTCGTACAAGAAACAGCAGAAAAAACGGTGACGGTGGAAGGCAAGTATGGGGACTCGGCTCTAGTTCCTCAATTTTCTGTTAACCTAAAACTGCTCAAAAAGTAAGGTTTATTCATTTAAAGACAGTGATCGCGTTCATGTTACTATACTGTGCATCTGTGTGGTTCCGCACGCAGAAAAGTCTGGAAGGACACAACCAAAATTAACTGCAGTGGTCTCAGGATGGGGGGATGCTGGAGCTTTCTCCTAGTTCTACTAGTCCTTATTTTTCCAGCGCGCCCTGGAGCGGGCTCTGCCGCGCGCGGGCCTTGGCTCGGCGCCGCGGGCACCGGCTGTCCGGGGCCCTGCTCCGCCCACCAGCCCCGCCGCCTGTGCGCTTGTGGGTCCAGAGATCAGGAAAGAGAATCGCTCCCGCGCAATTGCGTCTGCGCAGCCGGCCGGCGCAGGCGGGCTCCTGGGGCTGGGCCTGGGGCGGGGAAGCTCGGCTCCGAGTTCTGGGGGAAGTGGCCGCGGCGCCCGCGCGCTTTCGGTTTGCTGGAATGTTCTCGTGGAGAAGTGTACTTTGTTCCCGAGATGGGGGAGGGTGTAGCGGGGGCAGGGCTCCAGGGCACCCTGGGACTTGGAGGGCGGCCAACTTTCCGTTCCCAGGGTGCCTTCGGTCGGGGGCGGGGGCGGTGTCTACTTCCCAGCCTGGGCAGCTGCGGGGTACTGGACAGAACCCCTGGATTCCGGTGCCAGCCCTGCTGCCGACAAGCAGCTTGCCCTAGATCCAGGATTAGCTTCGCTGGGGCTTCAATGTCCTAACCTGCAAAATCGGGACAATAATAATAATGGCACATAGTTATTGCCACAGTTATAAAGTGCACAAGTGCTTGTTCCTCACAATCCTTTGAGACAGGTGGTATTAACAAAAAAGATAATTATACTACTAGTAGGATAATACTCCCTTCTACCCAGGCCCTTTGCACAGCACAGATGCTCTGACTGTAAAAGTCTGGTCCAGTCTCCTTCCAAGTAATACTCAGGATAGCTAAGTAACTTGCCCCAGGGTACATAGCACCTAAATGGTCATCTAGGATAGAAAACCAGGCAGTCGGGTGGACAGGCTCCACGCTTAACTCCTTTGGATACCAAAGCCCTACTGCTGGTTTTTGGAAACCCTTAAAATATGCTTATTCTGACATTGCTAGAGAAGTATTGCTAATAATAATTTTGAATACTTGGTAATGACAGTTATCACCAATTGAGGGTTGTCCCTCTCACCATACTCTGTAAATGCTACTATTATTCCCATTTTAGGAATGAAAGAATACAAGCACTAGGAAGTCACTTCAATTGTAGTGGGTGGTATCCATCCATCCTGAAACCCAAACCCAACAATGGAACCGTGGTGTACCCATTCCTCCTTTCCCTCCCCGCACCCCTTTTGTGGTGGCGGGGACCAAACCCCAGGCAGGTGCGTGCCAGGCAAGTGCTCCATCACTGACACCCCTAGTCCCTGTTGCCTCCTTTTGTCACATTTTACATGGAGGCAGACTCCCGCAGAGTCTGATTATGCAGGCCACCTGGAAGGACAGCGCTTCCTTCTCCAGACCTTATCAGAGCCAACTTCACCTGGTAATCTGAGAGTATAGAGTCTCAGATGACTTCCCACACGGGCTGTGGTGCTGCTTCCCTCTCTTCTCAGGAGACCCTGGCCTGGGCCTGCAGAAATGCCTCCCCACCAGGAGTCTGCAAAGGGCAGAGGCAGTGTGCTGAGCCAATGTGCCAAGCCAGGTGCCCTAAGTTATGGGCGAAGGAGGGCTCTGCAGCCAGGGCAACTTGTCCAGTTATCACTAGGTCCCTGTCCTCTTATGGTCCTCCATCACTTGGCTGAAAGTCACTGTTGGATTCCCAGCCTCTTTGGGTTAAGGGGCTGCCTTCTTTTGAAAACTCAAAGGTTGCTGTTGCTTCAGGACAGCCCGTCTCTCATGTACTCTCAACAGTATGGGGAAGAAAAAGCACTCTCATTTTTGGTTGTAAGCACTGAATGTCTGATAATGAAGATGGTTTGGCAAATGGCCCCATATGGCTATTGCCATCCGGTGTGCGCACACTGGGCACCGAACACTGCTTTTTGAGAGTGCTCTCTGACTGGAAAGTTCTTCCTCAGGAAACCTCCCTTCCTCCTTCATCTCCTTCAGTTTTTACTCAAGTCATCTTATTTGTGGGACCTTCCCTGACCACCATATTTAAAGTACACCCTCTCAATAGTCCTGGTTCTTCTTCCCTGTTGTAGTCTTTCCATAGTGTGTATGACTGTCTTAGGCACCCGCATTTCTTATTGGCATTATTTAGTCAAACTCTTGGCATATCCTGTCCCCTTGAGAGATCTCTTCTAGTCACCTCTCATTCCATTATAGGAATTACAGATGTGTATCTCATCTACTTCAGTATATACTAAATTTCCTGCCTTGGGGCAGGGGAAGAAGGGATCTGATCTCTGTATCTCTCCAACACCAAGAACAGTGTTGAATTTCTTCAGGCTCCAGGGCTCTTTAGATTTCAAAATGAAAAAATTTCATCCTTCCTTTTCTCTTTCCTTCCCCCTGCCTCACTCACTTTTCCAGTTCGCCCCCATGAATGTGAGACTCAACTGCTTAAGTTTGATTTGCTTAAACTTTGATATTTAATGTTTTAAGCCAAATAAATTTAGAATTTTCAATAAATACTCAGTATACATTAATGGAGATCTATATGTGAACCATTTAATTTCTTAACACAACAACTATGTTTTCTCCTTAAGTGAAACAGAAAATCCCATGCTTTGACTATGTTCTTGCTGTAATCTGCATACTTGATTTTCTCTTCATTGTTGAGAGGAGTTTGGGGAAAATTTAAATGGCTTAAGTGAGAAAAAGAGGGAGAAAATGAGTCGTTCTCTGGAGGTATATGAAGCCTACAGGGTTCCACTGTGGTGACCCAGCTTGCTCTGGCCCTCAAGAACCAGGGGATACAACTGGGCATGGTGGTGCATGCCTGTATACCCAGCTGCTCGGGAGGCTGAGGCAGGAGGATCAAAATGTCAACGCCAGCCTCAGCAACTTAGGGAGGCCATAGCAACTTAGCGAGAACTTGTCTCAAAATAAAAAAGGTTAAAAGAGCTGGGGATGTGGTTCAGTGGTTAAGTACGCCTGAGTTCAACCCCTGGTAATAATAATAATAATAATAATAATAATATCAACAACAACAGTAACAGTCTGGGACAGCCCTTAGTTACACAGCACCACAGTGATTACTGCAAACATTGAATTTGTCCTTCCTCTCCCATTGCATTGCCTCAGGGTTGTCCCTGAGTCTGGCTGGTCACAGCTGACTCAGAAGTGGGAGGGACTCCTTGCAAAAAACTAATGACTGTCATTTTTATTATGTAGGATAATCTAAAACTACACACAAATAAACATTTTATTATGTGATTTGAACATGAAATTTCATCATTACATTGTACCTGTTAGGTGATCTTGGTGTCTGGCATCTGGTAAAATTGAGGTAAAAGGTGACATTTTTGTTGGCTTGATTGTGAGAAAAATAATCAGAGGGTCTTGCATAATTCTCTACAAAATTAACTGCAGGATCTTCATGAGATTTGTGGGAGAGATGAATGAATGTGTGGATAGATGAGGGATGAATTGGCCAATAGACCAGCAGGAAAGTGTGTGGATGGTTAGAGAGAGGATCAAAGGGACAGATGGGGCGTGGTAGATGGTTGGTTGGCTGTGCAGGCTCTGGAGGGTGGGTCTACTGCAACAATGGTCAGGTGACTTCAAAGTGACTTGCTTACCCATTGGTCTTTCCCATGAGATATTGAGCCCCTGGAAGGCAGAACTTAATTTTATTGTTTTCCTCTCCTAGGGCCCCAGTGCAGTCTGGTGCATTCACAGAGGTACTAGCCTGTAGATTTGGCAGCTATGACATGCAACATCTCATCTGCATGATGGAGCAAGGCCAAGGCCATGGTGCAGCCAGCAGCAGGGGAAAAGGGAGCAGGGGAAGGCCTGCTCAATACACATATCACTTCTACTCTCATCCTGTAGCCCAGAATTTAGTCATGGGGCCACCTAGCTGAAAGCATGCTTGGAAATATCATTTTATTTTGTTTGGCCTTGTGTCCAATTAAAATTCTGCAGTTCTAAAAACATCAGAAACAGGTATAATAAAGCAAATGATCTTTAGCACATAAAGGAGCAACAATTCTTTGTTAAATGAAAAAAATAAATGCATCCAACTGACATTGAAAATTTACTTTCTAGGGGCTGGGGAGATAGCTCAGTCTGTACGGTGCTTGCCTTGTAAGCACAAGGCCCTGGGTGCGATCCCCAGCACCCAAAAAAAAAAAAAAGAAAATTTACTTTCTGAGAAGAAAAAGCATGTTGAATCATATAGTTGATCTAAGTAGGCTTGACAGATACAGCATGCAAATATTTTCTAATATTCTTTACTAAGAGAAATTTTGTTGAAAGTAACAATGGGCCCAGATAAAGTATTCCACTTCCCAGGCTTCCTTCAAGTGGCATGTGACACATCTGTGGTCACTGAGTTGTAAATCAGAGACAGTTCTTGAATTCTTTGCTTTAGTACAGGGATCCCTTTCCCTCTCCTTCCTACTTGATTTCTGACCTGCAGATGTGAAAGCAAAGGTGGAGTGGCCCACCTGTGACCATGACACATGAAGAGCAAGTGGCAAAAGATACACATCACACTCCACCAAGTTAAAAGATGCAAAGAATCCATGGCATGGATGATATCATGGATGGGTGGCTCCCACCTTGACTGCCTACCTTCAGACCTGTCATTAATGAGAAATGCAAACTCCTATTGGTAAAGCCAGGATAGTTGCAGAGTAGCTGGAAATTTACTAATTATATAAAACATCTCTGGAAGGATACACAAGAAACTGCAGTGATAACTGCCTCCTGGGAGAAGATATGAGTGACTTCTGGATAGGGGTGAATAAGAGACTTACTTTGCATTCAGAGTTTTTTTTATAATTTTGAATGTTGAATTGTTTACATATATGTATTCAACCAAAAAATGTTAAAATAACATCTACTAATGGGAAAAGTCAAGAGACTTTTCACGTGGGCTGGGGATGTAGCTCAGTTGGTAGAGTGCTTGCCTAGCATGCACAAGGCCCTGGGTTCAATCCCCAGCACCACCACCAAAAATGCATAAGGCCCTGGGTTCAATCCCCAGCACCACCACCAAAAAAAAAAAAAGACTTTTCATGAATTCAGTGGTTTGACAGTTACATTTTCTAGTTGGACATAATGGCTCAGGTCTGTAATTCCATTGAGAAATTCTAGCAACCCAGGAGGCTAAAGCAGGAGGTTTGATGCCAGCCTGGGCAACTTCACAAGACTCTGTCTCCAAATAAAAATTTAAAAGGGCAGGGAATATAATTCAGTAGTAAAGTGTCCCTGCATTCAATTCTCTGTACTGAAAGAAAAAAGAAAAAAAAAGTGCCTTGTATATGAACGTCATTCACCATACATATCATTGGGGAGAAAAAGGCTAAGAAACCGAAAACCACCACATTATCAACAAATTCTAATAAAATTATAAGAGCAGTAGTAATTAAAAATGGATACTAAAGAAGACCAAAGCTGGGCTCTCTGAGGAAAAGTATTTGTGACAAATTACATATTTATTCAGCACCAAGACTAAGATTCTTAACGTGCTATTTCTATTGTGTTGCTTTTTCTTGTACTGGGGATTGAACATTGCTTTGTCACTAAGCCTCAGTCCCAACCCTTTTTATTTTTTATTTTGAGTCAGGGGCTCATTTGGGGTGCAGGATGGTCTCAAACTTGCAATCCTCCTGCCACAGCCTCCCAAATCGCTGGGTTGACTGGTGTGAGGCATGGCACCTGGTTTTACCATGTTATTTCTAGGCAAAGCAAATAAAACTTCTGTTGAAAATGGAAATGACTTACTAAGGAACATATATCAAAGAAATATGTGTCTTAGAGGAACAACTGATTATTTTAGGCTATATATTGCCTGAATAGGCTTAATAATAAAGATGTTTGGTCTTCTTGAAATAAAAATACATATTTTAAAAATTCTAGTAGGAAATCCATGTCCCAAATCACAGCAAGATAAAGCAATCTAAATGTAATCTTCATAACAAAAGACAGGAAAAAAGAAATAGCAAGCAATAGAATCATAAGCAGGCCAGAATCATAAGCCAGACAATCAAAACAAAATACGTGTATGGAAACAATACTCACAAAGAAGTTTAACTCCTCTATTAAAAGACAAAGACACGCAGTTTGGGTTTTAAAAAAATATCAATCATCTACATCTTATAAGACAGATTCAAAACAAAATTATGCAAAAGCATTCGAAAGAACACAAATTATAAAACTTCATGTGTTATAAGTGTAATTGTAGTACTTACTTTTCTGTGTGTGTGTGTGTGTGTGTGTGTGTGTGAGTGTGTGGGTAAATAACTTCTACTAGAGTGCCAGAATACAATGGTTGAGTATGGACCTGTCTGTATTAGCAAAACTTACCAACTGATACTCTTGCCCCTTTAAGACTGCCTCCTGTCATTTGTGTGTCCTGGAATCCAGCATGTGTGATGTGTGTACATGGTGATGGAGGGGGTGAGTAGGAGACTGCCGGTCACTTTTATCTTTTGCGACACTACCAGAACTTGGATTCATACCCTTTGGTCACAATGCCTATGCAGATTGTTCCATGCAGATTGGTGTGCCAATCTTGGCACCAGGTCAAGAACTATTGTCAAAGCTCTTGAGGGTAAAGATCATGTAATCCCAACTATTTGTGAGGCTAAGGCAGGAGGATCACAAGTTCGAGACCAGCCTCCACAACTTAGGGAGACCCTGTCTCAAAATATGAGCAGAAAAAGCGCTGGGGATGTAACTCAATGGTAGAGCATCCCTAGGTTCAATTCCCATTGCTGGGGAAAAAAAAAAAAAAAAAAAAAAAAACAGAAGAAGAGTGAAGATCATGGAAGGATCAGGTGGGAAGGACAGTTTTTCCAGGACAGAAAATTTTTTTGTCTTATTTAGCCCTTCCTTATCGCCGCTTGGCAGTTCCCACAGGGCTGATGCAGAGGCCCACCTGCCAGGGGCTTCCTTGGTGCCCCTCAGAGTCATGCAGGGTCACAGAGCAAGCCCTGCTACCCTGGGTTTGTAGTCCAGGCTGCTGCAGATGTGATTATTTCTGATGAACATTCCTGTTCCTTCTGGCAAGGAGGACAGCACATGAGCCAGTCGTTAAGAAAATGATAAGGACGTCACACACACGACCAGGTTCTCACTTCTGCTCATATCTCATTGGTGAGAACCTGGTCACACCAAGTAACAAGGGGGACTGGAAAACAGTTTCTAGCCAGGTTGCACAGTGTCCATGAAGGAAAGAACAAGGTACTGGCAGCCGCCAATCTGCTCAGATTATCGTCATTGGTCTGTGCAAGGCTTCCCCTGTTCCATCTATTCATTGCCTCACTGTTCCACATCCACACCACACGCCCTCCCTTTCACCTTGAGGATCACTACTGTGTTTACAGTACATACTTGAGTTTCTATTTTTGGAAAATATGTATTTTTGTTTCATGTGCATGGGTTTTTTCTTTCTTTTCTTTTTTATTCTCTTTGCAGTGCTGGGGATTGACTCCAAGGCCTCACTTGTGCTAGATAAATACTCTGCCACTGAGCACCACCTCCAACTCTGTTCATTTTTTTGAGGTATGATTTCCTTTCAGTAATAGTCAACTGGTTTTTAACAAAGGAGCAAAGGCAATTCAATGGGAAAAGGTTTAGCTTTTCAACAAATTGTATTGGAATAAGCAAAAACAAACAGAAAAGAATCTAAATATAGACTCTATCTTTTATGAAAATTAACTCAAAAATAGATGTTAGGCTTAAATGTAAAAGTCAAGACTGTAAAACTTCTAGAAGAAAACAGGAGAGGATCTAGTCGACATTGATTTGGGCTGTGTATTTTTAGATAGGACACCAAAAGCATGATTAATGAAAGAAAAAATTGATATGTCGGACTTTATTACAATTAAAAACTGCTCTACAAAAGGCATGTCAAGAGAATGAAAATGTCACAGACTGAAGAAGATATTTACAAAACACGTATCTGATAAAGTATTTGTATCCACAATATTCAAAGAACTCTTAAAACCAAACAATAACAAACAACCTGTCTAAATCCATTTTCTGTTGCTGTGACCGAATACTATAGACGCCCTCCCCCGAACTAAGGACTGGACCCAGGAGCACTGTACCACTGAGCTACGTCCCCAGCCCTTTTTATTTTGAGACAGGATCTCACTAAGTTGGTGAGGTTGGCCTCAGATTTTTGATCCTCCTGCCTCAGCCTCCTGAGTAGCTGGCATTACAGGGGTGTGCCACTATGCCCAGCTCCAGATGGGATAATCTAGGTAGAATAGAGCCTTACTTGGCTCACAGTTGTAGAGGCTGGAACTTCTGAGAACACAGCTCCAGGATCTGCTTGGCATCTGGTGATCTGGTGAGGGCCTTTGTTCTACATCATAACGTAACAGAGGGCATCACATGGCAAGTGTGCTAACTCAAGTCTCTCTTCCTCTTGTTATAAAGCTACTGCTGCCATCATAGGGCCACCCTCATGACTCATCTAATTCTAATTACCTCCCAAAGGTCCCACATCCAAATACCATTAACATGGATTTGGGGATTTTTTTCTTTCCAACACATGAACTTTTGGGAGACCCATTCAAACCATAGCACAGCCCAATTTAAAAATGGGTAAACATGGGCTGGGGAGATAGCTCAGTCGGTAGAGTGCTTGCCTTGAAAGCACAAGGCCCTGGGTTCCATCCCCAGCACCGCAAAAAAAAAAAAAAAAGGGTAAACATGCAGGGTGCAATGGTACACGCCTGTGACCCCAGCAACTTGGGAGGCTGAGGCAGGAGGATGGAGAGTTCAAAGCCAGCCTCAGCAAAAGCAAGGCACTAAGCAACTCAGTGTGACCCTGTCTCTAAATAAAATACAAAATAGGGCTGGGGATGTGACTCAGTGGTTGAGTGCCCTTGAGTTCAAATCTCAGTACCCACCCCCCCAAAAAAAAGGGCAAACATGGTGAACAGATATGTCACCAAAAAGCACAATCAGATGACAAATAAGCATATAAAAAGATTTTCAACATCATCTGTCATTATGGAATTGCAAATTAACACAATGAGGTATGCACATAGTATACATTTAACTTTGCAAGAAGTGACCAAACAGTATTCCACTGGTATACCATTTTGCATTACCACCACAAACACATGAGTTCCAATTACTCTGCATAGAATGGGCTAAGACAATGTCTAACCCTTGCCTTCAAGGACTACATAGTACTCTGTTGTATGCCTCATCCTTGTTTTACCCATCTGCTCCTATAAAGATGATTGTCTGATAGTCCAGGAGTGGAGCACAGCAGTGAACAGTCTAATCCATACCCCACTGAATGGTCATGTATTTGGTCCATATACACAGGAGTGGATTTGCTGGGTCTAGGTTGTGCATACACCTAGTTTTTGGGAGGCTCTCCTCAATGGTTGAATCCTGCATCTCCACAAAACAGCCAACAGCTGGCATTTTCCAGCATTTCAATTTTTTTCCAGTCTAATAAGTATAAGGTGATATTTTATTATTGTTTTAGTTAGAAATGCTGATTACTGATTTTTTTAAATTAGTAATAATTTTCTTCATGTTCCTCTTGGAGCTACCACTTTTTTAAATTGCCCATTGATAAACTTTGCCCATTTTTCTGTAGGACCTGCTATGTTTTGCTTACCTTGCAGTTAATTTGCTGAGCTTTTTCTAGTCTCCTAAAGTAAAAGCTTGGATTCTTGATTTCAGATCATTTTTCTTTTCTAATATATGCACTCAGTGCTATAAATATTCCGCTAAGCACAGCTTTCACTGCATACCACAAATTTTGATATGTACATGTTTTGTTTTCTTTCTTATTTAGTTTCAAATTTCTTTCTTTCCTTGTCTTTTTTTTTTTTTTTTTCTTTCTTTTTCTTTTTTTTTTTTTTTTTTTTTTCACATCCTAGGTATCAAACCTGGGGTCTTTCTTGCACATGCTAAATGAACACTCTGCCACTGAACTACATCCTCGGCCTCTAGTTTCAAACATTTTCCAATTACTTTTGAAATTTCTTCTTTTAGCTCATGTTTTATTTACAAGTAGGTTGTTTAATCTCCAAGTCTTTGTGGGTTTTCCAACTACCTTTTAATTCCATTGTGGTCTGAAAGCAGACACTGTGATCTATATTCTTTTAAATTTGTTAGGTGTGTTTTATGGCCCAGAATGTGGTCTATTTTGGTGAATGATCCATGTGAGATTAAGTGAAATGTCTACTGTGCTATTGTTGGATAAAGCAGTCTATAGATGTCCACCTGATGGATGGTGCTGTTGAATTCAGCTTGTCCTTACTGATTTTCTGCCTGCTGGATCTATTTCTGACAGAGGAAGTTGAAGTCTCCAACTATAATAGTGGGTTCATCTGTTTTTCCTTATAGTTCTTGCAGGTTTTGCTTCACATATTTTGATACTCTGTTGTTGGGGGACATATACATTAAAGATTGTTATGTCATCTTGGAGAAATGACCCCTTTATCATCACGTAATGTCCTATGTATACCTGATAAATTTTCTTTCCCTGAAGTCTGCTTGGTCTGAAATTAATACAGCTATTCCTACCCCAGCTTTCTTCCTCCTCCTCCTCCTCTCCTCCTCCTCCTTTTTTTTTTTTTTTTTTTTCGCCTGAGGCTCTGGGGACAGAACCCAGGACAGTAGGGCAAGTATTCTACCACTCCAACTTTCTTCTGATTAATGTTAGCATGGTATACCTTTCAGCAGGGCATATCTTTCTTCATTCCTTTATTTTTAGTCTATATGTGTCCATATAATCTCTCTCTCTCTTTTTTTTTTTTTTTGCAGTGGTGGGGTCAAACTCAGGGCCTCGTTCATGTCAGACAAGCATTATACTACTGAGTTACATCGCCAACCCCTGGGTCTTGCATTTTGATTTACTCTGATAATCTGTCTTTTAGTTGGTGCATTTAGATTGCTGACATTTAGAGTGATTACTGAAATAGCTGAATTACTATGTACCATTTTATTATTATTTTCTATTTGTTGCCATTGTTCTTTGTTCCTAGTTTTGTCTTTCACTTTTTCTGCCTTTTGTGGGTTTAGTTGAATATTTTGTGTGATTCCATTTTCTTTCCTTTCTTATCATATCAATAATACTTTTTTTAAAACCATTTTTTAAATTGTCCTAGAATGTGCAATATATATTTAGCTATTAATCCAAGTCCACTCAAATAATACTCTCCTGCTCACAGACACTGCCATCTTGGAGAAATGACCTCTTTATCATCATGTAAATTCCCATGTATTCCCAATAACCACAATAACCATGTATTCTTAAGCCCTCTTCTTGTCTCTTGCAGTATTGCCGTCATTCATTTCACTTAAACAAGCGATAAGTACATTGTTATTATAAGTTTGAACAAATTGCTATCTGTTTCATCCATCAAAAACTTTAAAAGAAGTTTTCGTTTTACCTTTGCTTATTCCTTCTTTAACACGCTTCCTTTCTTATGTAGGTCCAAGTTTCTGACCAATACCACATTCCTTCTCTCTGAAGAACTTTTCACATTTCTCCTAAGGCAGGTCGACTGGCAACAAAGACCCTCAATAATTGAGAAAATATTTCTTACTCACTTGCTTAATATATTTTTTGGCTGTAGGTGGACACAATACCTTTATTTTATTTTTATGTGGTACTGAGGATCAAACCCAGGGCCCCACACACGCTAGGCTCCACCACTAAGCCACAACCCCAGCCCTCTTATCATTTTTATATTTATAAATATCTTCTCTTATTCTGTCACTTATTGTCCATGGTATCCTCTTTTGTACAGAAATTCTTAATTTTTCTTTTCTGGTCCTGGGAATTGAATTCAGTGCCTCATGCAACATTCCCCAGCCCTAGAAATACTTAATTTTGATGTCACCAAATTAATCAAATTTTTTGCCTTCTGATTTGTACTTTTTGTTTGTTTTTGGAGTTAGAATATTGAACCCAGGGGCACTCTACCACTGAGATACATCTCTATCCCTTTTTATTTTTTAATTTTGAGACGGTGTCTCACTAAGAGTTGCCGAGGCTGGCTTTGAACTTGTGATCCTCCTACCTCAGCCTCCCTAGTTGCTGAGATTATAGGTATGAACCATTGCACTGGGCTTCGTTTGTACTTTTGAAGTTGGTTTAAAGAGTCACATTCCCAGTTCTAGAACTATTATGTAATATCCACTTATTTTCTTTTCTCTTGCAATTGTGATAAGTGAAGTTTTGAATTTTAATTTTATTCCATTTGCCTAATAATAACTAATGAACAAAAATATAAAACTACATGTGGCTCTGATTTCCTATATTTAAGTAGTCACCAGACAGTTACCAAAGTCCTTGGAAAGCTAGCTGTCAATTATATTTCTACTTTCATTTTTTTATGTTTATTTGAAAAATATTCTCCTAGGAAAACTTACAACTCTTAAACTAGTGTCCCTCACTAGAATGAAACAGTCTTTCCAAAAAGTCATATTTAAAGGAAATGTTTTCTAAATAAAATATGGTAATTAAATCACAAAGTATTAATAAAGTTGAACGAAGGGAAAGAACACCATTGCAATCCCTTGGGCCTTCACCTAATGATGATTGGGCCCCTTCTGAGCCGGTACCCAGGAAGGAGACCTGGGGTAAGGGAGGAGACCAGAGTGGCTGATGTGAGGCAGGCAGGATCTGTAGTGAACATATATCATATCCTGGGATGGATACAATGAACACCATTGGGAAAGTAAGTTATAACAGATTGACTTGGAAGTCCTGTCTTTTAGAAATAGGACATGGAAAACCCAATGGATCTCTGAAATGCAGCTCTGCAGAAAGCAGCAAGAACTTCGGTATTTGGAGAGTAGATCATTTTATGCTTAGTATTCCCTATGGTGTTTAAGAATTTTTTTTTTATGAGTAGGGTTCAGCAAGTATTTATTGCCTGATCACTCTTGAGCATTTTTGCAAATATTTCTGGTCAATTTATATAAAGGTGCAACATCTGTGGACTGAATAGAGTATATGTGTATATGTAACCTGTGTGTACATAACTTAATTGTGGCTCTCCTGGAAATGGGCAGCTTCTTAAATCATAGCAAATGACATTAAAATTTTATTTCACATTTGTTACTATATAATCAAAATTTCTACTTTCTCTGAGCAGGTATTCATGTGTCAGTTTAGTAGTTTGAAACACATTTGACATTGGAAAAAAGGAATATGTTTTTTATAGAAAAATTCCCAGAGAGAGCTGGGTACCGTGGCTCACGCCTGTAATCCCAACAACTCAGGAGGCTGAAGGAGGAAGATTGTAAATTTGAGGCAAGTCTCAACAATTTAATGAAGTCCTAAGCAACTTAGCGAGAGCCTGTCTCAAAATAAAACATAAAAAAGGCTGGGGATGTGGCTCAGTGGTAAAGCACCCTGGGTTAAATCCCCAGTATCTTAAAAAAAAAAAAAAAAATCCCAAAGATACTATGTGTAAATCTTCATTACCTGGAGAAATAAAAATACTGGTATCATGTTATATCCGATTAAATTTTTCTAGTCAAAAGAGTATGTATGAGTGGTCAACTATGGCTAGAATTTGACTTTTAATTATTATAATAAAGATTATTGGTGGTCTTGATTGAAGAAAAAAAGGGGGTTCCTTTCTCAACTGGTCCCAAAGACATTCTTGTATATTTTCTTTAAAAAAAAAAAAAAAAAAAACACGACTGGGGTATAAGAAAATAAATAAAACTTTAGAGATTTATTTCTCATACTTGCATCATTTAGAGAATGCCTTTTTATTTGGGGCAAAGCTGGGACCCTGTTTTAATTTTTTCCATCTAGGGACTGGTTTAATCTGGCCCTTCTTCATTGATTTGTGATGTCTCTCACCCATAAACTAATGGTCTGACTTTGAGTTTCCTATTCCTTTCTGCGGTCTAGTGCTCTGTTGTGTACCAAAACAATGTTTTACTGTGTTTGCCTTTTACAGTTTTTTGATGGGCTTAATATCTGGTAGGACAAATCTTGCTCTTTACTCTTATTTTTTAAGGTTTATTTGTGTGAGTATAAATTTTATTTTTTAAAATCTTCATTTATTTATTTATTTATTTTTTGGTACCAGGGATTGAACCCTGGGGCACTTTACTACTGAGCCACATCCCCAGCTCTTTTTGTTTTTTTATTTTAAGACAACGGCTCACTAAATTACAGAGGGTCTTGCTAAATCGCTGAGGCTGGCTTTGAATTTATGATCCTCCTGCCTCAGCCTCTAGGGTTGCTGGGATTACAGGTGTGTGCCACCACACTGGGGTCCTCTTATACAGTCTTAATTAAGTTTACTACTAGATGATTTACCTTTTTTGTGTGTGTATGTGTGGCTATGGTGAATAGAAGCTAGTTATTACTGATGAAGAAAAATACCAATTTTTTTCAGGTTAATCTTATATTTAGTGAATTCTCTTAGTTGATTTTCACAAAATATCTACCAATTCTCTGTTTTCAAGGTAAACAAAAATATTAATTTTATACACTGGTAATTTCATCTATTCTAATCCTAATCTCTTATTTTTCTTTCCCTTATCACTTTGTACAAAACTTCCATTATTGTATCTTAAATGGTAGTAGTATAGTTGAGTATAGTTGGAGTCCTTATTATGTTCCACATCTTAAAAAAAAATACACACCCAGTGGCTTGGGAGGTTCAAGGCCAGCCTTAGCAACCAAGTGAGGCCCTAAGCAATTAAGCAAGA